>NC_067247.2:332754710-334004710 GCF_019359855.2 Lolium perenne
ATGTTCAGCCAACATGTTATTTATCTTTATTATGGAGAGACACCTCTAGTGAACTGTGGACCCTGTCCTTTCTTTTGCACTGTAAATACCTGTTCTTTTTATTGCCAACTCCCACGGCAACAAACCTTTTTATTTCACTGCAAACAAACATCTCTTTCCACACTATACATTTAATCTTTTGTTTTCAGCCAAACCGGTGTGATTGACAACCTCACTGTAAGTTGGGGCAAAGTATTTTGGTTGTGTTGTGTGCAGGTTGCACGTTGTTGCAAACACCGGTAGTGCGCCCTGCCAAAGTCATCTAGCAACACCTTCATAAGTGATTTCTTTCTCCTACTGGTCGATTAAATTTTGGTCTCTTACCGAGGGTTGCTATTGTGCTCATCATACCTTCCTCTTGGGGTTCCCCAACGGCGTGGTTTGCACAACATCACCTGTAAACCGGTCTCCAAACTAAACCATGAGACCGGTAAGAAGGAAACCCTATCAAGAGCAAACATTAACCTTGCACATTCCATTTGAGCTCGATGATGACGATCTTGGCCGCAACAAGATGGAACGCCTTTTTTGATTGTGCTTGCTTGATGAAGTCTTGCGGATTGCTCCCCCATAATCCACTATGGGAGAGATTCTTCTTCGGTGCATCTTCACATATCCATGAACACATATGAATGACAAGCTTCAAGCATATGAGCTCTTCGAGTTGACTCATCTTGAACTAGCACCTCATTTCTTCGTATTGCAACCTTGACGCCAACTTATGGTTCAAGCATTGTATATGAACAACTCCTACACATATGACTCAATGCAAACATTAGTCCATAGGAATTGTCATTAATTACCAAAATCACACATGGGGGCTCAATGCACTTTCAGTACCACCACTATTTTTTCCCCTATAAGTTATTTCCTACTTGTGTGTGACTCAACGATAGGGTCATCTATCATTGGGGATGATTGATAGAATAGGATCCATGGGAGATGTTTCCTATCAAACACATTTTGGTCTTGTGAAACATGTACGACGATGTACATTGTCTATTTTAAATTTCGATATAAGGCCTTGTGAAAGAAGTACTACCAATAGTAAGATGTAAAATGACCGAAACCCCTTCCTGGCGGGGAGCCCTAGGTGGCGATCGAACGCCCTACTCCCCCCCGGACGGGCATTTTTCTGACAAGCTTTAAATGGAAAATGGCTCCTCTTCCCTGTTTTCCCGTTTCTCTTTTTGGCCCACAACGTGGCTAGCTTCCCGGAAATTCCCTTTCATGGCACAACACGCGCGCGCCTTGCCCTGCCTTCCACTTGCTTTCCCGCCAGCTCGCGCGCTCCCCTTCCCCTAGCTTACGCTTTTGCCACGAATTCCCTTTACCACTTTTGTTCCTTTTGGATTTCCCTCCCTTTTCTGCAATTCCCTTTTGCACCTGTACCATTTTTGAAACTACTGCCTGCATAATAGAAAATTTAAAACTGAGGCAAAAATCTCAATTCCCTTTTTGGGACAGTGGAATTTCAGGATAAAAATGGGTGGGGTGTAGCAGAAGACAAATCTTACTTGCCACAAGGAAGAACTACCACGTGCAATAGCCACAAAAATCCTTTTTTTTACTATTTATCCATTTACGGTGATGTCAAAGAACAATTTTGTTTACTATTTGCTATCGGGATCAGTAACTTTTCAGGGTTGATATCTTGGAAGTTTAAAACAAAATATTTTATATGAAATTGGCTATTGGGTTGGTAAATTTTCACATTTACTATTGATACAAAAACAGTTAAAGGGTTGATAAGTTGTGAGCTAAAAAAGACGCCAAACTACTTTCTATGAAATTAGTTATTGGGTTGGTAAATTTTCTCACTGATTGTTGATAAAACAACTGGCAAAGGGTTGATAACTTGTGAGTTAAAAAAGACACGAAACATTTTTATATGAAATTAGTTATTCCGGTTGATAAATTTTCACATTTACTATTGATAAAATAATGGTTAGAGGATTGATAATTTGTGAGCTAAAAAGTTGCCAAAATATTCTAAATAAAATTAATTTTTGGGGTTGGTTACTTTCACATTTACTGTTGATAAATAATTGGCAAATGGTTGATTACTTGTGAGCTAAAATATTTGCAAAATATTCGAAGTAAAAATAGCCATTTGAGATTGGTAACTTATTGCATTTACCATTGATAAAAAAGTGGCAGAGGGTTGATAAATACTTGTGAGCTAAAAAAGTACCCCAAACTAGTCTATATGAAATTAACTATTAGGCTTGGTAAATTTTCACATTTACCGTTGATAAAATAACGGGCAGAGGACTGATAACTTGTGAGCTAAAAAACCGCTAAAATAGTTTAAATAAAATTAACTTTTGGGGCCAGTAACTTTTCACATTTACCATTAATAAATAAACGGAAGAGGGTTGATAACTTAAGCTAAAAAAGCCGCCAAACTATATTCTAAATATTTTCTGGTAGGGAATCATTTGCTAGCTTTGCGTCAAAAATCTTTTTGCTACAACGTAGATTAATACATGACCAGAATCACATTGTGTAGAAAAGTAAACTACCAAGACGTATCAAACAGAAACTTAAACTAAATAAGAAACCCTTAAAGGAATGAAGATGCTAAAATGGAAAACTAAATCCAATAAAAAAACATAAAATAGAAATTTGGGTACCATATTCGATCTTATATTCATAATTCCAAGAGTTTCTCGCAAATTTAGTCATAGAGGGTAGGCCACAGTGCTAGAAAGTATCATGACTGAGAATTTTAAGAATGAAGGAAAAACTTATTATCTGCGAAAATAGCTTATTTAATTTTAAATTTCCTAGCGGGTTAGTACAAGACCAATATTTTTAGCTACTTCTTTATGGTCATTATGCATAGTATATAGAAGGACACTCAGTAAAACCAAAGATAAAGGTTAGAATGGACTTACTAGAAGGATTTCCAAAATTTTAGCAATTTTTCTAACTGGTGTTGCACTCGTAGTCTGTGTGCCATTCTCGCCCTTAGGATCTGATCACTTTTCCATGTTCTCCAATCTACTTTCCTGGCATCACCCGCTACACCTTTATAATCAGGATCGTCCATAGCCCGATCGTAGCGAAATTAAGGAGCATGCACAGTACACAACGGCATCAAAGAGGAGAAGAAATCGTAAGATATGCAAAAAAATGTATGTATGCATGTGTGCTCTGATACATAAGAGACGGGTGTCATAGATTTTTTATATGAGCACAATATGAACTTAAAAAAGGAACAATGTACAAGAACCACCCTAAAGGGATGAAGTAGTGAGTATATTTATAAGTAAGGTTATCAGTAGATTAGAAATCTTTCACATAGGTTTGAACCAAAAATTGTCAGGCATTTACATCATCAACAACACAAAATACTGCTAGCTAGCTAGTAGCTAATATGCAAATGACGGGAAACACTAGAAGAAGAAATTAGGAAATAGCAGAAATAAAAATAATAGCATAATATTACAGGAGGTCATGGAGTTACATTAACATGTGAAAAGCATCTAAAAATGCTTCATCAGGTGTAATATGATCCATTTTGTATTTTTCAGTACACATAGCAACCTTTGAAGTATGTACAAATTAAAGACAAGAAAACATGATTATACCCTTTTCCATACACATATCTGTAGGAGTACAATGAGAAAACATGAGGTCTAGTCTTACTTAAACAATCAGTTAAAAAAAGAACCACCATATGTGTTAGACTGAATTTTTTGTCTTAATTTCGCAAGTTCCCCTCTGTACTAATCCACATCTTTTCCATAGCCCATCTATAATTTTGAACTATAACTGACTCGATTGTCACACATGTATGAATTCCTGAAGGTTCAGGATGATCTCAACGCTGCTAAAGAAATTAAACTAAGAACGACAGAAGAATCAGTGAAATAACATGGTTGAAAGAATCAGAGACATGTATCATGAACCAGGCACGAGTATGCTTTATGCATGCGTTTTCCTTTTCCATTAAATGTGAACTGATTCGTGACCTCTGATTCTTTCAACCATGTTATTTCACTGATTCTTCTATCTTTCTTAGTTTCTTTAGCAGCGTTGAGATCATCCTGAACCATCCGGAATTCATATGTGTGACAATCGAGTCAGTTTTAGTTGAAAATTATAGATGGACTATATAAAAGATGTGGAGTAGTACAGAGGGGAACTTGCAGAATTAAGACAAAAAATTCAGTCTAACACATACGGTGGTTCTTTCTTTAACTGACTGTTTAAGTGAGACTAAACCTCATGTTTTCTCATTGTACTCCTACAGATATGTGTATGGAAAATGATTTAATCATGTTTTCCTGTCTTTAATTTGTACATACTTCAAAGGTTGCTGTGTGTACTGAAAAATACAAAATGGATCATATTACACCTGACGAAGCATTTTTTAGATGCTTTTCACATCTTAATGTAACTCCATGACCTCTCGTGGGACGACGACATTTGTCAGATTAGGAAGGTGGCGTGAAGGAAGAAGGCGTTGTCGAGAGCGGTGTGTCGAGGATGGTATGTGGAAGGGGTGGCAAGGAAGGAGGGGGCGGCATTTTAAACAGCGACGGAAGGCGAAGCGGCAGCGGGGACGTTGGCCGCAATAACGCCGGCGTGGATGGCCACGCGGGCATGGTCAACGGGACGCTTCATTGCGCCGCCTGGGAAATCCGCCAGGTCAATAACGTCGTTTGACCAGAGGTAGGCGACTGTTGGGCTTCGTTCGTGTCAATGACGCGTCGAGCCTGCCACCCCCGCCTCGCTTCTCGCCGTCCGGCGCGTCTGGAGCGTCCCTTGTGGACCGGGGATGGGCTCGGGCCGCCGGACACCGTATTAGTCCGTGCCGGACAGAAGGAGGCATTGTGGCTCGCGACTGAGGCTAAAAATATGTTCGACGCGTCCCAACATCCTTTGGAGGACGCTTTGAAGGACGTGGATGGAGATGCTCTAAGCTATCCTCACTAAACACGTTGATAGATTCTGTGAAATACACAATGCACGTGAAGACCATGCGATTCGTTGTGACCAATCTCAGGGGGGGGGGTGTTGTACGCTGACCTGGTCGGCGCGGACCAGGCGCCACACACCCCCAGACGGGTTGTTGGGCCAACCCAACATTCCCACTCCTTTTATTTTATTTATTTTTTTGCTTTTTTTGTTTTTTATGTTCTATTTTTATTTTTATGGTTTTCAAAAGCTGATTCTTTTTAGACCCGATTTTTTGAAGTCTGGAATTTTAAAATTTTAGATTTTATGAAATTTAAATATTTTCGAAATTTGAACATTTTTTAAACTTGAACATTTCTTGGGATTGAATTTTTTTTAGATTTTTTTATTTTTTGTTAGAAATCTGAACATTTTCGAATATGAACATATTTTAAATTTGAACATTTTTTAGAAAATTGATTTTTTAAAAAATACTTTTTAATTATGAACATTTTCTAAATTTGAACATTTTTCACGTTCGAACGGTTTTCAAATTTGAACGGTTTTCAGATTTGAACATTTTCTCAATTTGAACAATTTTTAAAATTAAAAAGTTTTCAAATCTAAAAAAATAAATATAAACAAAACTGAAAACAGAAAAGTAAAACAGAAAAAAAAGAAAAAGAAAACAGAAAGGAGAGAAAAAAGGAAAAAAAACCTACCTGGGCCAGGCCCACAGCCGTGCGGGGGTGTGCGGTGGCCGGTAGCCACCGACCTGGTCGGTGTATAGGTTTTCCCCAATCTCCGAGCTTCTTCACAAGTCACAACCCGTTTGTAGACTCTCACCTGGCGGAACACTTGGCCCACGGCTTTGCGAACTTTATCCTGGTTCACCCGATTCTGCTGGGCTACTCTCTTCTGGCTCCTTATGCATCGCTTTTAGCGAGCTATTATACGCCTCACTCACTATAAGTTCCTCCCTTCATCTAGGCCCATAGGAACAGCAGTCTAGAATTTTAGCACGGCACGTGCGCGAAACGGGGTGCATGCAAAAGGAACCTGGTCGTGAATTTTTTTTTGTCACCCGACCTACATTCACGTGTTTTTTTTGGAGTAAACCTACATTTACGTGTTTGCTTCTTCTTTCTTTTATACGTAAGTAGCTATTCACCCAACCTACATTTTGTATTATCTTTCTATTTTCTGTTAACGCAACAGAAAACAGTATATGAGTGGCCTATCTCGGTGTGCCTCACCGGGTAGGGATCTCAATATATATATATAATGTATATTGTACATGTTACAAGTGTATATGAATACGTATACAATACTTATTCAAACACACTCCCTCAATCTAAACTAGAAAAAGGTTGAGATTGCACTTACAATGCTCATACAACGGTGAGGGGAGAGGTTTAGTAAAAATATCAGCAACTTGATCCTTTAACGAGATGAACCGAATCTGCAGTTGCGTCTGAGACACACGCTCACGGACAAAGATTAGATGAGTCAACTTCAATGTGCTTTGTCCTTGCATGAAAAATGGATTAGATGATAAATATGTAGCACCAATATTGTCACACCAGAGTACCGGAGGCCGAACTTGAGAAACACCAAGCTCCTTCAGTAATGACTGTACCCAAACAAGCTCAGTTGTAGCATTAGCAAGAGCTTTATACTCTGTACTCGACCGAGAGTCTGTCATCCATACTTCCAGCCCAGTCTGCATCAGAAAAGGCAGAGAGCAGTGTAGAAGAGGAAGACCAAAACTGTAACCCAGTATCCACTGTTTGGCGAACATAGCGTAAGATGCGCTTCACAACAGACCAATGAGGTGTACGGGGCTCATGAAGATACTGACAGACCTTGTTCACCTCAAAGGATAAGTCAGGACGAGTAACAGTGAGGTACTGAAGACCACCAACAATACTCCGATACTGGGTAGCATCTTTAGAAGAGAGAGAATCACCATCAACACTACAGAGATGCTCAGAAGATGCCATGGGTGTGGTAACAGGCGTGCACTTCAACATACCAGCACGGCAAGAATATCCAAAGCATACTTGCGCTATCGAAGAAGTAGACTGTCTGATGAATGAGAGGAGACCTCAATGCCCAGAAAATAATGTAGAACACCCAGATCCTTCACAGAGAACTCAGACCTGAGCTGATTAATCAGTCTGGGAATAGGCTGTAGAACTTAGAACAATGATGTCATCAACATAAACCAGAAGTTAAACAATAATCTCTCGGCGCCGAAGAATAAACAACGACGTATCAGCCACAGATGGAAAGAATCCCAAAGAACCAAGAACTTGACTGAGGCGAGCATGCCATACACGAGGAGCCTCCTTCAGTCCATATAGCGATCTGACAAGTTTGCAATAATGGCCAGGCTTATTAGAATCAACAAAACCAGGAGGTTGTCGCATATATACCTCCTCATCTAGATAACCGTTAAGAAAGCATTCTGAATATCAAGCTGGCGAAGATGCCACCTGTGAGCGAGCGCCATAGAGAGCAACATGCAAATAGTAGCAGGCTTAACAACAGGACTGAAAGTTTCATCATAGTCCAGACCAAAACGCTGCTTATACCCCTTGGCGACAAGACGCGCCTTGTACGTCTCAATAGATCCATCCGCATGAAGCTTCACCTTAAAAACCCAACGAGAATCAATTAAATTGACCCCTGGTACAGGAGGAACCAGTCGCCAAGTGCCATTAGCCTGAAGAGCATTGAACCCAGTCTCAATAGCATCACGCCAGTGAGGAGTACGAAGAGCTTCTTGATAATCCCGAGGTTCATGAGTATGCTTGAGCTTGGTATGACCAGCAAGAGCACAATTCCAGGCAAATGTACCATCAGTACGCTTTTTCGGTTGATGAATGCCAAGACGATGATGAGTAATAGGACTAGTTGGCGGTGGCGGTGGTGGCTGTTGTACCGGTGAAGGAGACGATGTTGCGTCCGGGGGAACAAGAGAGGCTACTGTTGGGGAGACAGGGTGTCCCGTTCGTGCAGCAGGTGATGGCGACGCACGATCGCTGTCAGACGCAGCAGTGCGGTCACGTAAAGGCATGGACGTGGCAGCGTCCTCCTGCGCAGAAGCAGCAACGCGATCAAGCGATGCCGCGCGATAAGAGACGCACGCGCGGGCGTGCCATGCATGGGCGTGAGTGCCGATGTGGAGGAGCTCGGCTCGGTCGGCTGCAGCGAGCCGAAGGCGGGGCGAGCCGACGCAGCGCTGCTGCTGCTGCTGCTGCATGGCTAAGCAGGCAGCAAGCCCAAGGCAGGGCAAGTCGGCTCCGCATGGCTGTTGGGTGTGCTGCTGCATGGCTCCCCGCAACCCAAGATAGGGCCATGCAATGAACGTCCATGATCGACGTAAAATGGCGAGGAAGACGGAGGCAAAACCTCGAGACGACTCCCACGTACGATACCTGCATCATGGTCAGCGAGCAAAGGCAAAGAATGTGCAACATCCATAAAGTGATCACTAACAGTAAGGAAGACTCCGACACAGGTGGTAGATTATGTGAGTTTAGCATGTTGACAAAGGGGAACACGTTCTCATCAAAAATGACGTCCCTAGAAATATAGACACGATTAGATGGAACATGAAGACACTTATATCCCTTATGAAGAGAGCTATAGCCCAGAAACACACACTTCTTCGAAAAAATCAAGTTTATGATTATTGTAGGGTCGAAGGTGAGGCCAGCAAGCACAACCAAAAACCTTAAAAGAGGTATACTTCAGGTGATTCATTGAGAAGTTTCTGAAGAGGAGTTTTCATGTAAATGGTGCGATTAGGAAGCCTGTTAATTAAAAAACAGGCAGTGGCAAAGACATCATTTCAATAGCATAACGGAACAGATGCATGTGCAAGAAGAGTAAGACCAGTTTCAACAATGTGATGTTGCTTACGTTCAATGGTACCATTTTGTTGATGAGTGTGAGGACACGACACACGGTGTGAGACACCCAAGTTATGAAACAAAGGATGGAGTTTTTCATACTCACCACCCCAATCGGTTTGGACATGAATAATTGTCGTTGCCTAATCGACGGTACCCCGGAGGAGGGATCCTCACGAGGGGGAGAAGAATTAGGGGCCATAGGGCGGAGTGCACACGGGACGGTGGTACGCGAGTTACCCAGCTTCGGAACACCTGCACGATGACAGGGCCTACTGCTGCTTGTCTGGAATTATCTGGGCGCTTTCGCGTTGTTACAATGAGTTGTTCTCGTGCCTCTAGGGCTCCCGGGATCCGGCTTATAAAGGCGCACGGATCTAGGGTTTACATGGTGAGTCCTAGCCGGATTACAGACAGCCTAGCTACGGTACAATATCTTGCCGTGCACGTCACGGATCCGCCTTCCATATACGTCGTACTGGATCCGGGTTCCTCATGGGCCTCCATGGATCCGGGTTACTCCTAAGGTCGGTACGGATCCGGCCTGCTGATCCTGGGCTGGACTTCTTCCTTCTTGATCAACAGCAACTGGGCCGCCCGATGGGCCACATGCCTCATCACCGTCTGTGGGCCACCCGGGCTTGCCGGATCTTGGCACTGTCGATGGTACACCCATGAAGTATACCCACAACAGTAGCCCCCAGAGTTCTCCGAGTTTCGCCTGCAGTTTCCGCCTTGCTGGTCCATCATGATCTCCGGCAAACGTTGGTAACGCGGAGAAACTTGGAGAGCTCCAACTTTGCATTTTCTTCCTTTTCCAACTTATAGCCGGAAAATGCTCCCATCCCGCGGGACTTCATCCATCGACGTTCCAAAGAACATTTCCGGGTTACTCCCTGCTTGAACGAAAGCCAATCTTATCTTCACAGAATTACCCGGAATCTTAAAAGACTCTAACGGTTTCGGAAATCCTTCACCTTCAGATCATACTTAACAACGGAAGTTCCACATTTCCCGCGCACAACTTCCTCATTTCCCGCACTAAATTTTCGCGGATGCAAATCTTCAGCCGGAATTTTCGGGAGTGCATGGTTAAGTTACCTCCACGTCGTTTTACCGCATTTGACCTAAACACGTGTCATCCATCCAACGGCGCGACCGTTCAGTTTCCACCGTTAGATCCGGATCCCGAATCTCCGAGCGCGGCCTATAAATACCCCGCGGCCCGGTAAAAATTCATTCTTTCACCCCCTCTCACCACATCGTCTTCCTCCTCACGCCGCGCCGCCCGCCAGATCTCGATTCCGGCGAGCTTCGCCACGGTGAACTTCGCGCGCCGCCGAACCAAGGCTCCCCTCGCACCAAGATTCCCACGTTTGAACGCGAAACTCGCTCCGCCGCCGATTCGTGGTCACGCGGGTCGATTTCCTTCAAGTTCGGCGACCTCATCTTCGCCGGAGCTCCGTCGAGCCACCGCGCCATTAGCGGTAAGTACTCCGGCCTTGTATAAGACAACCTAGTGTAGAAGATAGGCTTAGTGATCCGGGTACTCAAACACTTCGTATGGGTGCAGCCGGAAGCATGCCACTCGAATCGTCACTTTGCACTGGTAGCTCTTCGAGTAGCCCGGATCCCAACCAAATAGAACCCATATGCCCGGATCCCATATCATTCCTGCCACCGTATGTTTCCGACATCAGACTAGCTCAACCTTTTTCCGCATCTTCCAGCACCGCTCCAAGCCGGATCCCTACCCTCCAAGAGCTCCAAGAAGAACTCGAGGGGCAAGCTCGGATGGTAGCGAAGGTGCAGGAGGCGGAAAACAAGAAGGCGTCCAAGGCCCGGATCCGCGAAGGAGAACGGGGTCAATGGTGGCCTTGCGCGACCACCGACGTGGAGCTTAGAGAGCTCCAGAACGAGGGCATGATCTCCACACACTGGAGTTTCACTCGTGACTCCGACGTCCCCAAGCCAGAACCCGGAGAAGTTGTCATGACCAAGGCTTGGGTGGAACGCGGACTTTCACTCCCTTGTTCGGAATTTTTTCTCTCCATCCTCAACACCTACGGGCTCCAGCCCCACAACATTTGCCCAAATTCATACCTTCTCTTGTCCAACTTCGTGACTCTCTGCGAAGGACATCTTGGGATCCGGCCAGATGTCAAGTTGTGGCAATTCTTTTTCCGGGTGAAGAAAGAAACCAAGGACAAAGCAATGGTGAACTGCGGAAGCATGACATTTATGCTCCGCCCTAACCGCATGTATCCTCCCCATGATTCACACGAATCCGTCCGGTACTGGAATGCCGGATGGTTCTACGAGAAGAATGTTTCCGTTCCGGATGTCCACGAAGGCCTCCCCCAATTCGTCAACGAACCTCCAGAAGAACTTGCAAGCTGGAGCTTCGTGCCTCCACTCGCCTTGACCCCAACCTTGGAGAAGGCTGCGCGGAGAATCTCCTGGTTAGTCCACGACGGACTGACCGGAGCCCAGCTCACACTTAGCTGGTTCTCCCGGAGAATCCAGCCTCTTCGCTACAATGCGCGCCTGATGTGCGCTTATACCGGGGCGGATGATCTTCTCCGGGTTACCCGCCATGATCTTCCGGCCGATTCTCTGAAGAGAAGGATCAAGACGCTAGTGAAGATTCCGAGGGGCCAGCAGGTCCCGGAACTGTTTAAGGATATTTACACGAATGATCAGTGTCCTCCGGTAAGCTTCGTTCTTTTCGTTACTTCAAACTTCACAAGTTTCTTGATGTTTTAACTCTAACTTTTGTTCATTTTTCTTCCAGCTCAACACTTTGGCGGAGGAAAACTTCCGCACCATCATTCGCGTCCCCGTCACCGGCGACACGGCGGAGGAGGCTCCGGAAGACGACGAGGAGGAAGAGGACCAGGCACCCCGCAAGGCGGCCCCTCGACCTACAAAGCGTCCCCGCGCCAAAGCTTCCGGCTCTGAAGCCGGAGCCAGCGGCGAGGCCTCCGCCAAGAAGCCGAAGACGACGAAACCACCTCCGCTTGACTCAAGGAAAGCGGAGCGTGCGCGTCTAAGGATGCTTTCGACGGCTGGCCAGGGCACACGCCCCATCATCCCCGGCGCCCCGTAGGTTTCCGATCATGATGCGATTTTAACTTAGTGAAATTATCTCTTGTCTAAACCCTTTCACTTGTTCGCAGAAATCCGAAAACCGCTGCCACGCGGGCCACCAGCCAGGAGCCCATCACGAAGTATATGAAGAAATCTCCGGCTGTTGGTCCCTCTACCCCAGTTCCACCAAGCGCTTCCCACCCAACTCCTCAACCGTCGCCCCCTCAGGCTGATCCATCTCCCCCACCTGCCGCAAACACTCCACCGGAAATAATTCCGGTTAGCAGCGGGCATGCGGATGCAGAAGATCCTAAGGCCAAAGGCCCTGCCCAAGAAGAGGCGGAAACACAAGGCCAAGGAGAAGCGGAAGTCACTTCTTCCGAGAAGGCTGGAGAGGGCGCTGGCGACATGGTCGTTTTTCCGAAGAATTTTGGAGATCCGGCTGACACCACTTCCACCCCCAAAGCGTATGCCACCAAGTTTTTCAACAAGCTGACTGAGGCGGAGAAGTGGGAGCTTGAACAAGACCTGCTCAACGCCATGCTGAACAACGCCTGGGGGAAGCTTGACTCCAGGACTTCGGAAATCCAGGACTTCAAGAAAAACGTTGGCCAGTTCTGCGACCAACTCATCTGCAAGCAAAAGGTACTCCCCAGTAGCCCCCAAGCATGTAGGCGGAAACTCAAAAAGTAGTTAGCGCTTAGATGCTTAGAGAAAAATTACTTCCGGGAATTTTTTTTTAATTTTTTAGAATGAACCAGTAGCCCCCAAGCATTATGGCGGAAAAGTTCCGGCAATGATGCTTTAAAAGAAACCACTGCTTCAGGCGGAATTTTTACTCCTGCACTGTTTAAATTTTACAGGAACAGCAGGCGCTGCACTACGAGCTGCACAAGAACATTGCCCTGCAGCGCCGCGTTACTCTGAGTCAGGCGGAAAATATCCGGACCCTGAAGGATGAGAATGCAGAACTGGCCAAACAACTGGCGGACGCCCAAGGTTGGTTTCCGCCTTCTTCGTCATTAGCCAAATTCCAACTTTGAATTTGCTGTTAACTTATGCTTATTATAGGCGCATCCTCTTCCCTTGCTACAGCCTCATCTGAACTTGAGAACCTGCGCTCCTCGTACCAAGATCTGGAGACGAAATTAAAGGAGGCGGAACTAAAGAGGGAGCAGGCCGAGAAGCAGCTGGCGGAGAAAAACTCCGAGCATATCAGGGAAAAGGGCGAGCTGGAACTGAAGAAGAATGCTGATAGCGAGACCATCAGGAGGCAGCAAAAAGAGCTCAATGGACTCCGGAAATTTATGGAGACGGCGGAGCATCATTGGGACTTGCTCAATGAGAACATCTTGGGTACGATATCGGAACCTTGTCAAGATATTTGCTCCGAGTGTTTTTTACTTTGCGCTCAAATTGCATGCTTATATCCTGATTATCTTTTATGCAGAGCCACTTGGGTACCCGGAACAGCGCCGGAATTTGTTCCCACGGGACGACCTTCTGCAACTCGCGGGCGATGACTGCAAAGATCTCATCTCCGCCTCCCGCAAGATATGCTTTAACTTGAATATCAAGAGGAGCCGCACTTGCGATGTGCGCAAGCTTATTGGTAAGATGGATGTACTGCCGGAGCTGGTGACAGATCTGCAAGCATCTTCAGCTCGAGGTGCAGCTGCAATGGCCTTGACCATGTGCCTAGCACATACTCCGGGTCTTGATCTTGATGAAGTGACCACGGGCGTTCCTCCGGACGCGGATGTCGGCGCGCTGCTAGACGCAGTGAGCGGCTACGACACCCGTATCGCGCGCAGGATCCGGCACGAGGAATTCTACGACAAGGTCGTCCTCGCTGCTGACGAGCCCTTGGAAGCGGAACTTCAAAAGGAACTCGACGCCAAGGCGCGACCTGCGGAATCCGGAGCCCAGTTTACCTGGACCAGCTCCAAGGATGCGCCCCAAGAGGAACCCAAGACCAGCACTGCTGCTTCTGAGGAAAAAGAAAGTGAAGAAGACGTGTCTTCTCCGGCCGAAGGTGCCAAGGAACAGGATCCAGAGGGCAAGACTTCTCCGGCTAAGGGGGAGTGAAAACTTTTATTCCTGCGGGAAAAACAATGCATCATTTTGGCCCCAGCGAGGGTTTGTAATAAGACTCTAAATTCTTAAGTAGCTAGGAACGAAACGATTATGCATGGGGCGGAAACACTTATCCTGCTATCCGTTAAATATTGTGTGCATGTTTCGTTTTATGTCGGAAAGCAAGTGCTGACTTCGTTATTTTCCGGCTTGCCCGCTTGACCTTCCACGAGCCAGAAGACCTTAGCCGGAAACGCTCGCCAGCGGCGACGAAGCCCAATGGCAATCCGTCAATAACCGCGGAAACAAGCCCCCAGGCATAGGTGCCGGAAATCGCTACTAGGAATCCACGGGTTCGCAACAGATAACAACTTAATCAGAAAACTTAAGCTTACGTCCTAAAGGACGATTTTGAAAATCACAACTTTCATACACGCCAAGGCGGAAATATCCAGCCATGCGGTTTTAGTCGGAAAAACATACACGATCTAAAATGAACAAGTAAAGGAGGTAAAAGACTCAAAGAGTGAACCATAAGCTTTATTTCATTGATCATGTATAACTATTACAGAGTTTATAACTCGGAAAATATATGCTAAGTGTAGAAGGGACGTAGCTGTGCAATGTTCCAAGGACGTTCTGTCTCGTCGTAGATATCATCCGGATCCTCACGCTTGCGTTTCCGGTGCCAGTTAGCAGGTCTGTCCCTTAGCTCGCGGAAATCAACAAGGTAGTACGACCCGTTATGAAGCACTTTGCTAACGGCGAAGGGTCCTTCCCATGGAGATTGCAGCTTATGGTCTTTCACCTGTCGAAGGCGGAGGACCAGGTCTCCTGCCATAAAGGAGCGTTTCCGAACTCGACGACTGTGATAACGTCGGAGCTTCTGCTGGTAGATGGCGGATCTCTGGTCTGCTAAGTTCCGAGCTTCCTCGATCAGGTCCACAGATAGCTGTCTGGCCTCGTCAGCTGTTTCTTCATTGTAGGCGGAAACTCGCGGTGAATCGTGGATGATGTCGGAGGGAAGCACGGCTTCGGATCCGTATACCAGGAAAAAAGGGGTAAACCCTGTTGATCTGTTAGGGGTAGTTCGTAAACTCCACAGAACAGCTTCCAACTCATCAGCCCAAGCTCCAGCTGCACGTCGCAGCGGTCCTTCAAGGCGTGGTTTAATTCCTGATAATATTAGGCCGTTAGCCCTTTCAACCTGACCATTGGATTGTGGGTGAGCCACAGATGCGAGGTCCAGTCGTATCCCCATTGTTTCACAATAATCCCTCAATTCTCCTTGAGCGAAGTTCGTGCCATTGTCTGTGATTATGCTGTGTGGGATGCCGAATCTCATCACGAGGCTGCAGACGAATTTTAGTGCTGTAGCACCGTCGGCTTTTCTCACTGGCTTAGCCTCGATCCATTTGCTGAACTTGTCAACAGCGACCAGGAGGTACTCAAAACCGCCAGGAGATGATTTTTTTAACTTACCAACCATATCGAGCCCCCAGACCGCAAATGGCCAGGTGATAGGTATGGTCTTCAGCTCTTGGGCTGGAGCGTTTGGTTGAGTAGCGTAATACTGACAACCTCGGCAGGTCTTGACTATTTTATCAGCGTCTTCTTTAGCTGTAAGCCAATAGAAACCTAACCGAAAAGCTTTTGCAACGAGCGATCTGGGAGCGGCATGATGCCCGCAATCTCCTGCGTGGATCTCTCTGAGGATTTCAATGCCATCTTGATTGGAGACGCATTTAAGAAATACCCCTGCTGCACTTCGTTTGTAGAGCTGTCCATCAACTATTGTGTAGGTTCTTGCTCGTCTGACGATCTGTCGTGCGAGGACCTCGTCCTCTGGCAACTTCTGATCAATGAGGTAGTCCAGGAAAGGCTGTGTCCAAGCCGGAATGATAGCCATCACTTCCCTAGCCGGAGACACGGCCACCTCTGGGTTTTCCGGGTTAGCGCCCTTAACTGAGGGTATCCGGAGATGCTCCAGGAAAATACCAGGCGGAATTTGCTTCCTGCCGGATCCGAGCTTGGATAGCATGTCTGCCGCTGTGTTATCGTCTCTCCTGACGTACTTGACTTCGTATCCGAGGAAGCACTTGGCGATCTCGTCAACTTCGTCTCTGTAGGCTGCCATGACGGAATTTCTGGCGTTCCAGGTTCCGGCTACTTGTTGTGCCACCAGGTCGGAATCTCCGCAGCATATGATGTGCTTGATCCCAATTTCCTTAGCGATGCGCAGACCGTGTAGTAGAGCCTCATACTCCGCCATGTTGTTAGTAGCTTCGAAGTGGATCTGCAGAACGTACTGCAGTTCTTCTCCGGTAGGGGACTTCAGGGTGACTCCGGCTCCTGAGCCTTGATGCTGCTTGGATCCATCGAAGTGCATGACCCATGTTTCTGGTTCCGGCTCCAGACTTGCATCCGGAGCTTCTGTCCAATCTGCAACGAAATCTGCCAAAACTTGGGATTTAACCGCAGTCCTTGGCTTGTAAGCGATGTCGAAGGCGGATAACTCGATGCCCCATTTAGCCGTACGTCCTGTTGCGTCAGCGTTGTTGAGAATTGTTGCCAGCGGAGCCTTGCTCACGACTGTTAGTGGATGCTCTTGGAAATAATGCCTCAGCTTCCGGCTACCTAGGAACACGCCATAAGCTAGCTTCTGAAAGTGAGGATATCTCTGTTTTGACTCTGTCAACACCTCGCTAATGTAGTAGACAGGTCTTTGGACGTCATATTCATGTCCTTCCTCCTTTCGCTCCACCACGATGACGAGGCTGATGACTTTGTTGGTAGCTGCCAGGTAAAGGAGCATTGGCTCTGACTCTGCTGGGGCTGCCAAGATAGGCGGGGAGGTGAGTATGTCCTTCAACCCTCGAAGAGCTGCATCAGCTGCGTCGTCCCAGACAAATTTGTCTGTTTTCTTCAGCAGCTTGTACAGAGGTAGTGCCTTCTCGCCAAGACGGCTAACAAACCTACTGATTGCTGCAACACAACCAGTTAGTCGTTGCACATCTTTAAGACAAGTTGGCCTTTTGATACACAGGATTGCCTTGATCTTTTCCGGGTTAACCTCAATGCCTCTGTGAGAGACTATGAAGCCAAGGAGTTTTCCGGCTGGCACGCCAAAGACGCACTTCAGCGGATTTAACATCATCTTGTACCTGCGGAGGTTGTCGAAGGTTTCTGTGAGGTCGCTGATCAAGTCGGATCCTTTCCGGGTCATGACCGCGATGTCGTCGACGTAAGCGTGCACGTTCCGGCCAATTTGGTCCTTCAGGCACCGCTGCATCGTACGCTGGTAGGTAGCACCTGCATTTTTCAAACCAAAGGGCATAGTAACGTAGCAGTAAGTACCGAATGGGGTAATGAATGAAGTCGCCTTTTGGTCGGATTCCTTCATCCGGATCTGATGATACCCGGAATACGCATCAAGAAAACACAGAAGTTCCGCCCCCGCCGTCGAATCAATGACTTGGTCAATGCGCGGCAAGGGGAACGGATCCTTCGGGCAATGTTTGTTCAAGCGTAGTAATCGATGCACATTCTTAGTATTTCAGTGTTCTTTTTGGGTACAAGGACGGGATTCGCGACCCAATCGGTGTGGATAACTTCTATTACAAAACCTGCTTCTAATAACTTTGCTAGTTCCATTCCTATGGCGCGGCGCTTCTTATCTCCAAAGCGTCGCATAGCTTGCTTCACTGGTTTGGCCCCCGGATTTATGTTGAGGTAGTGCTCGACGAGTTCCCTAGGTACTCCGGACATGTCAGAAGGTTGCCATGCGAAGATATCCATGTTAGCGCGGAGGAACTCGACGAGCGCGCTTTCCTATTTGGGGTCCATGTTGGCTCCGACTGAAACCTGCTTGGAAGAGTCACCTGGGATCAGGTCGTGCTTCTTGGTTTCTATCGCGGGCTTGAAGGAGGTTTTCTGCTCGGAGATCTGCTTCTTGGTGGTCTGCATCTCAGTCGGATCCACCGCGGCTCTGTAGCCTTTCAGCTCTTCTCCGGATATCACAGACTCTGCGAAGGCGGCTTCGCCTAACTCGCACTCATGAGCCTTTTTGTAGTCTCCGGATATGGTAATCATACCTTTAGGACCCGGAATCTTGAGCTTGTTGTAGATGTAGCACGCCCTTGCGTGGAACTTGTGATAGGTGGGCCTGCCGAAGATGACGTGGTAGGAGCTCTTGAAGGGCACAACTTCGAACGTGATCTTCTCTTCGCGGAAATTATGAACATCGCCAAAAGCCACGGGAAGTGTGATACTGCCGAGGGAGTTCGCCTTCTTACCCGGAACCACGCCATGAAACTCAGTGGTGCTGTGTTTGAGCTGTTCCTTGGTGAGGTTCATCCGCTCTAGAGTTTCCAGGTACATGATGTTCAAGCTGGCTCCACCATCCATGAGGCACTTGGAGAAGTCATACCCGTCTATGCGGGGACTTACAACCAAGGCGTAGCATTCCTTTGGCACAATTGCGGGATGATCCTTCCGATCAAATGTGCACGGGATTTCCGACCACCTGACGTACTGCGGCACAGCCGGAACTATGGCGTTCAGGATCCGGGTAGCTGACTTGGAGGCGCGTACTGTTGGGGTTCCGAGGAAAGTGTGGTAAGCCCCCACGCTCTTTTTGTCGAATGGGTTGGATTTTCCTGCGGATCCTGCCTTGGGATCCGGCGAGTTATCATCCTCATCCATCGCCTCGGAACTATCATCCTCCTTGTCTTTGTTCTTGCCCTTGCCACCTTTTCCGCGAGGGCGGTGCTTCCGGGCGCGCTTGTATCCGGCCTCCGGGTCGTTTTTTAGATCGTTGACCCACTTGCAGTTGCGGTTGGTATGAGTGGACTTCCCTGTAACCGGATCCAGATGGGCCAGGCAGGGCATGTCTCTGTACTCCTCATAGGTTTGCGGTGCGCGGGATCCGGCAGCAGTGACCTCGGAGGTATGCTGCTGACCCCTGCCGGCTCCGCCTCCGCGTCCGCGTCCTCTTCCGCCTCCTGGACCTCCGCGTTGAAACGCCATGGCGACCATCTCGGATCCGCCACTCTTCTGGTCATCAGGGTTCTTGCGCTTATGGCTGCTGCTGCCGTTGTCACGGTTCTTTTTTTGTTGGTGCAGGGGGATTGCTGTAGCTGCGAGATCACCGCCTGCGTCATCATCGGCGGCAGTGTGATCGCTAGCGATGGTGATCATATCATCCAACGTCAGTTTATTTGCATTGACCAAGCAAGTTAGCTTGTGTCGCAGCAATCCTCCTCGCTGCAAGCCCCCAATGAAGGCGTGCATTGCTGTGCGGTTGTCAACGTTCTCGCACTCGTTCCTGCATGCCAACCATCGGGTGAGGAAATTCCTCGATGTTTCGCCCTTCTTCTGGATGCAAGCCTGCAGGTCGCTTGTTGTGGCAGGTCTCTTGTATGTGCCCCTGAAGTGTTTCTCAAAAGCGTTCTTCAGGTCGAACCAGCAAAAGATGGAGTTCTTCTCGAGGTCACTGAGCCAGATCCGGGCTGGGCCTACAAGGTACAACTGGAGCATGCGGCAGGCGATGTTAGGGGTTCCTCCGGCGAAGGTTACAGCGTTGTAGTAATCCTCGATCCAGGTATCCGGCCTTTCGGTGCCATCATAATGCTTCAGATTTCCGGGTAGCTTGAGGTTCATCCTTGGCTTTGGTTCCTCTCGAATCATCCTTCCAAAGCACTTCGGGCCAATGTAGTCGGTTCTGTACTCGTTAAGGCGGTCCCGCGCGTCGCGCGAGCCGTGGCGAGGAGACTTTGAGCGAGAGCGAGATCTCCGGCCATTGCCTCCGCCTCCACCTCCGCCGCCACCGCTAGGTGGTGGTGAGGGAGACCTGCGAGGTGGGCAGTCTGACTTCTTGCTTCCGCCATCTGAATCTCCTCGGCCTTCCTGGTGCTGGCTCCGGCTCCTGTGGCTGCCTTCGCCTTGGCGCTGGCTGCCCTGGTCGTTCCGGCGGGGTTCCGGGTCACGGCTCCGACGAGGCTCTAGGTCCCGGCTCCGGCGAGGTTCTGGGTCGCGGCTCCGACGAGGTTCTGGATCGCGGTTCCGGCGAGGTTCTGGACCGCGGTCTTCATTCCGACTCCTCCTGGGCTCGGGCTCATGAACATTGTCCTTGTTCCGGCGAGGTTCCGGCGAGCGCTCCCTGTTTCTGTTTCTTGGCAGCACGTTGTCGCGGATAACAAGCGCACCATGCCCTATGGGCCTGGTGTTTCCGGCTGGACTACGGCGGCGAGGGGGTCGCGGGTAACCGTTGGGTGGAGGTGAGGGGTTGCGGTATTTGTCTCTTCCGGAGTACATCGCGTCCTTTCCCTTCCTTGGATCCGACGGAGGCGTCTGTGACGGAACGGGGATCGGATTTGGGTGCTCCCTGGCCCTTCTTCTGCGCTCCGAGGATCCGGTGTGTGATTCATCGTCCTTCTGCGCGGTAGATACACAGTTATCCGGATTGGATTCCAACCTGCGCGAAGTATCTGCCTTGTTCTGCTGCTGCATTGCTGAAGCGACAAGTGTGCGGAGATAGTTGATGTCAACTTCTTCGTCCTTCTTCTTCAGCAATTCCGCTGCTTTCTGCATGTTGTCCTTTGGAGTTTCCAGCGGCTGATGATCTGCGGGCGTGTTGAAGGGGATTCTGCGAGGCGGAATTGCTTCTCTAACAATTCGATCGGCCTCCGCCTGCGCATAGGTCATCTTTACCTCCCACTCAGCCCTCATGTTCTTGACCAGCTCGAGTGTGGCAGTAATCTCGCGGTCCTGTCTCTCGAAGTTTTCCGTCCAGGCTGCATGATCTGCCCTTCCTATCCTTAACGCAGCTTCGGTATCGGCGAGCCTCTTGGCTGTGGCCAGCATTTCCTTTCTGGCGGTCTCTAGGGCCTCCAGATCTGCGGCGTCGCCCGGTGTTATAGGTGTGTTAAGAACTGCTCGCGCGGCCACCTCCTCTGCTGACAAGATTTCCTCCGAGGGAGAATCCCTTTGGGGTCGCACCCGAGACATTGGAGATCCTTGATGGGATGGTTGGGGGTCAGATTGGCTGACTTGGTCTCCGGATCCAGTTTGTCCCAGCGCTGCTACCGTTGCGAGAACCTGCTTAGGCTGGGCGGAGTCGACTTCAGGCTGATCGCCGAGACCGTACTCCTCCAGCTTGCGAACGAAGTCATCAGATTCCATGGACGAGGTGTCTCCGGAAATTGGGCTCAGATTGCCCAAAATCGACTCTTCAACCGGAGCTTCGCTTTCTCCAACAGGCTGAGCCTGATCCGAATCTGCGCCGTTTTCCGGTGCCTCTACCTGCTCAGGACCAGCTCCGTCTTCTTGAGGGGCGGTTCCGGCGGTATGGGCCAAGAAGTGTACGAAGTGGCACCTCTGCTTTTCTAACACTTGGGAGACCCAGGCGGATCTGCATTGGTCTTCCACCTTTGTTTTCTGCTCAGGGGCGGATTGGGTGGGCTTTGAAATTTCCAGATCCGAGGCGGAATCTTCCTTGGGAAGCTCCTGCATCTCAGATCGGATCTTCGCGACAGCGTCCAGCTCTGCGGCGGTCGCGTCTGCGTTACTTACCAGTGGGTTTCCGTCGGAATCGACGGTTTCCCAGATGAAGATGTGAATGCCGCCAATTGGGACGATGGAGAGCTTGACGGGGTTTGTCCTAGCCGGAATCCAGCACTCATCCGGAGGGACGATCGGCAGATTCCCGGCGTAAAGGACGCGCCCCACAGCGATGGTGTCGTCGTAGCTTCCCATGGCGGAACCCTCCCGGTTCCGGCCTCCAGACGCCACAGGCCCCACGGTGGGCGCCAACTGTCGTTGCCTAATCGACGGTACCCCGGAGGAGGGATCCTCACGAGGGGGAGAAGAATTAGGGGCCATAGGGCGGAGTGCACACGGGACGGTGGTACGCGAGTTACCCAGCTTCGGAACACCTGCACGATGACAGGACCTACTGCTGCTTGTCTGGAATTATCTGGGCGCTTTCGCGTTGTTACAATGAGTTGTTCTCGTGCCTCTAGGGCTCCCGGGATCCGGCTTATAAAGGCGCACGGATCTAGGGTTTACATGGTGAGTCCTAGCCGGATTACAGACAGCCTAGCTACGGTACAATATCTTGCCGTGCACGTCACGGATCCGCCTTCCATATACGTCGTACTGGATCCGGGTTCCTCATGGGCCTCCATGGATCCGGGTTACTCCTAAGGTCGGTACGGATCCGGCCTGCTGATCCTGGGCTGGACTTCTTCCTTCTTGATCAACAGCAACTGGGCCGCCCGATGGGCCACATGCCTCATCACCGTCTGTGGGCCACCCGGGCTTGCCGGATCTTGGCACTGTCGATGGTACACCCATGAAGTATACCCACAACAATAATCTTGCGATTTACGAGGCGTTCAACATGTTTTTGAAATTGGAGAAACACATCATAGACATCAAATTTGTGCTTAAGCAAGTAAAGCCAAGTAAAGCGATTGTAAGCATCAACAAAACTCACATAAAAATGATGTCCACTAACAGAGGTTTGGGCAGGACCCCATACATCCGAATAAATAATCTCTAGAGGAACTTTTGTTACACGAGTAGAGAAGGAAAATGGCAACTAATGGCTCTTCCCTTGCTGACAGGTATCACAAATAGACTCAATCTTATTGGACTCATGTGTAGATGGTAACTCATGACTACGAAGAACATGCTGAACGACTTGTAAAGATGGATGACCTAGGCGAGGATGCCACATATCACGCTACACCTTGACACTGGAAAAAGGCTTGCTTGATGATAGGTCATAGAGACCTCCACTGCAATGACCTCTAAGAATGGGTGCTCTCGTGTACAGGTCCTTAATAAAAACATCAAGAGGATGAAGTTCAATAAAGACATTATTGTCATGTGAAAGTTTACTCATAGAAAAAAAGTTACGAGTGGCTTTAGGAACATGAAGGACATTATTAAGAGCTAGAAGACAGAGTGGATAAAACAGCTTGACCAACATTAGGAATGGCAAACCAGTGCCATTGGCTATGTGAACCTGGTCGATGCCATGATAGGGCTCGCGTGTCGTGAGCTTGTCTAGCTCATGAGTGATGCGGTGCGTCGTGCTAGAGTCTGCATACCATGCTGGGTCTACCGATGAAGACCCCGGAGAGCCATGAGAGGCCGTCATTGCCATATCCAATTGCTTCTCCGTACTCGAACCATCATTGCCAATGTCCAGTAAATCACGGTTGAAGCGCTTGTAGCATCTAGACGCCACATGTCTTGGAACACCGCAAAGCTGGCATACAACAGGCACACGTCCGTTGGTGGAATTTGGCGTGGAAGGAGGAGGCGAAGGCTTGGTGGAGGAGGGCGCGGCTGACGACGGCCTCGGGCCACCACGGGCGGCATAGGCAGTAGGTGGAGGGGAACCACATGTGCAGCGGGATAGTGTGAAGAGGCACCACTGGAGCGGCGCTGGGCCAACTTGCGATGTTCTGTGGCCTGAAGCTGCGAGAACAAGTCGCGAATCAGTATAGGAGTGGGACGATTCGTCACCACTTTGTAGAGGGCATCGTATTCTTCATCAAGTCCAGCGAGTACATAGGAGACAAATTCCGCATCACGCAGAGGTTCACCGATGCTAGTGAGAGTCTGAGAGAGCCTTCATCTGGTGAAAGTAGACATTAACACTCTTGGTTCCCTTCTTCAATTCAGCCATCTCTTGTCGAATCGCTGAGGATCTGGCAATAGAGGTGGAGGCAAAAGCTCCACTCAAGGTCTCCCAGGCTTCACGGGAGGTTCCCGCAAACATAATCATGCCAAGAACACCTTCCGTCGTCGATGAGACAAACCCCGAGAGAATGGATCGATCCTGTGAGTCCAATGTTGATGTGCCGGATTAGGAACATGATGCATACTCCCGTCATGAGGAACAACGATATGGGGGCTAGGACACATGATCGTGCCATCAACATATCCCATCAGTAGATGACTGCAAAGGAGAGGCCTGACTTATGCACGCCAAAAAAGGTAATTGTCGCTCGTCAATTTGATAGAGATCGATGAGGCAATGTTGACGACGGGTGGCAGCCCATGGACCGAGAAGACTCCTTGCTGCGGTGACGTCGGTGTGGGTACCGGCGGGGGCCTTGGCATGGGGATGTAGGGTGAGGGTGGCAGTGTCGGTGAAGAGCCATACCCTAACATCGACAACGATGGAATTGGCGCACTCGGCGACCCGAGCATCTGCGCCGGCATGTGGTATCCAGGATATCCCGGGTAATATCCATACCCAGGGAAGCCGGCCATGGCCCCGTATCCAGGGTAGCCCGCCATGGCGCCTCCAAGACCTGCAGTGGCGGCATGTTCCATGGAGGCAGAGACACAATCTGAGTCGGTGTAGATGGCAGGGGCGTTGAATGACCCATGCGGCACGGTTCCGTCCGCTGGCAGCGCGGAGACGGCCGGCGGCGGAATGGGCGGCGGCACCGGCGCGCCCAAGATCGCGAGTGACGCAGAGGTAACGGGCGGCTGCGGCGGCGCGCCCAGGGTCAAACTCGCGGTGGGAGCGGTCACCACCGGCAGAGTCGTGGACTCGGAGGAGGATGCCATCGCGGTGGAGGAGAGCACGGCGCGGAGGGCACCGACGGCAGTGGAAGACGACGGCGGCGCGACCTAGGTCAGGATCGCGACACTGATACCATGTTAACGAAACAGAAAACAATATATACTTATTCTAACATTTTCCTCTAAGCTTTTCGTACTAATTGCAATGCTTGCTTACGATTTTTAAAACGTTCATATTTAAAGTTGTTCACTAGGTAAAAAAAGGTTCAAATTTTTTAAATGTTCATGATTTGGATATTGTATCAGTTCCCAAAAGTGGCTCATGTTTCAAAATTTGTTCACCAGGTAAAAAAGATTCAGATTTTTGAAAATTGTTCATTATTTTAAAAGGGTTTCAATTTTAAATTTTATTCATGATTTCCAAATTGTTCGGTTTAGAAAATTGTTCTTGATTTTAAAAAGGTTAAGATTTTACAAATTATTCACCAGTTAAAAAGGTTTAAACTTTTAAATTGTTCAAGATTTAGAAATTCAGTTTTGAAAATGGTATAGATTTTTAACTTTATCCACGGAGTAAAAAAAGAAAAGGATAAAAATGCTCAGATTTAAAAATTGTTCAAGATTTAGAAATTCAATTTTGAAAAACGGTTTAGATTTTTATATTTGTTCACCGAGTAAAAAAGAAACAGATAAAAAGGTTTAGATTTTAAAGACTGTTCAAGATTTTGGAAATCCTTTTTTGAAAATATGGTTTAGATTATAAAAGTTATTCATCGATTAAAACAAAGAAATGGATAAAAAAAAATTCTGATTTTAAAAATGTTCAAGATTTAGAAATTTAGTTTAAAAAATGCTTTAGATTTAAAAAATTATTCAAAGGGTAAAAAAAGAAACTCATAAAAATGTTGACATTATAGAAATTTTCAAGATTTAGAAATTCAATTTTAAAAAATACTTCGCACTTTAAAATCTGTTCACCGAGTGAAAAAAGAAATAGATAAAAATATTTAGCTTATGAAAATGTTCACGATTTACAAATTCAGTTTCGAAAAATGGTTTAGATTTTAAAAATTGTTCACCGAATAAAAAGAAAGAAACATGGAAAAAATAGGGAAGGTGGAAAATGGTAAAGAAAATGAAAAATTACAAACAATAAGCAAACATGAAAAAGGAAGACACATTGCTTCAATTCATCATCGATGTAACACGCTCACAGGGTAACCACGCATGCACGTACGTATCCGTGCTGTAACGGAGCTCAAAACAAAGAGAAATTATATGTACTAGATAGATAAGCGCGCTTCACAGCGTCGCCTTGATACGTCTCCGACGTATCGATAATTTCTTATGTTCCATGCCACATTATTGATGATATCTACATGTTTTATGCATACTTTATGTCGTATTTATGCATTTTCCGGCACTAATCTATTAACGAGATGCCGAAGAGCCAGTTGCTGTTTTCTGCTGTTTTTTGTTTCAGAAATCCTACAAAGGAAATATTCTCGGAATTGGACGAAATCAACGCCCAGGGGCCTATTTTTACACGAAGCTTCCAGTAGACCGGAGGGGAGACGAAGTGGGGCCACGAGGCGCCGCCACAATAGGGCGGCGCGGCCCAGGCCTTGGCCGCGCGGCCCTGGCGTGTGGGGCCCTCGTGTGGCCCCCTGACCTGCCCTTCCGCCTACTTAAAGCCTCCGTCGTGAAACCCCCAGTACCGAGAGCCACGATACGGAAAACCTTACTGAGACGCCGCCGCCGCCAATCCCATCTCGGGGGATTCAGGAGATCGCCTCCGGCACCCTGCCGGAGAGGGGAATCATCTCCCGGAGGACTCTTCACCGCCATGATCGCCTCCGGAGTGATGAGTGAGTAGTTCATCCCTGGACTATGGGTCCATAGCAGTAGCTAGATGGTCGTCTTCTCCTTATGTGCTTCATTGTTGGATCTTGTGAGCTGCCTAACATAATCAAGATCATCTATCTGTAATGCTATATGTTGTGTTTGTCGGGATCCGATGGATAGAGAATACTATGTTATGTTAATTATCAATCTATTACCTATGTGTTGTTTATGATCTTGCATGCTCTCCGTTATTAGTAGAGGCTCTGGCCAAGTTTTTACTCTTAACTCCAAGAGGGAGTATTTATGCTTGATAGTGGGTTCATGCCTCCATTAAATCTGGGACAGTGACAGAAAGTTCTAAGGTTGTGGATGTGCTGTTGCCACTAGGGATAAAACATTGATGCTATGTCCGAGGATGTAGTTATTGATTACATTACGCACCATACTTAATGCAATTGTCTGTTGTTTGCAACTTAATACTGGAAGGGGTTCGGATGATAACCTGAAGGTGGACTTTTTAGGCATAGATGCATGCTGGATAGCGGTCTATGTACTTTGTCGTAATGCCCAATTAAATCTCACTATACTTATCATATCATGTATGTGCATTGTCATGCCCTCTCTATTTGTCAATTGCCCGACTATAATTTGTTCACCCAACATGCTATTTATCTTATGGGAGAGACACCTCTAGTGAACTGTGGACTCCGGTCGATTCTTTTACATTAAATACAATCTACTGCAATACTTGTTCTACTGTTTTCTGCAAACAATCATCATCCACACTATACATCTAATCCTTTGTTACAGCAAGCCGGTGAGATTGACAACCTCACTGTTTCGTTGGGGCAAAGTACTTTGGTTGTGTTGTGCAGGTTCCACGTTGGCGCCGGAATCCCTGGTGTTGCGCCGCTCTACATCCCGCCGCCATCAACCTTCGACGTGCTTCTTGACTCCTACTGGTTCGGTAAACCTTGGTTTCTTACTGAGGGAAACTTGCTGCTGTACGCATCACACCTTCCACTTGGGGTTCCCAACGAGTGTGTGCTTTACGCGTCATCAAGCTAAATTTCTGGCGCCGTTGCCGGGGACCTGAAGAAAAGTTACACCACAAAGATTTCTATCTCCCACGTCAACTGCACGCCAGCAGCTAAATTTCTGGCGCCGTTGCCGGGGAGATCAAGACACGCTGCAAGGGGAGTCTCCACAATCCAATCTATTTACTTTGTTTTTGTCTTGCTTTATTTTATTTACTACTTTGTTTGCTGCATTATATCAAAACACAAAAAAAATAGTTGCTAGCTTTACTTTATTTACTGCCTTGTTCTCTATATCAAAAACACAAAAAAATTAGTTACTTGCATTTACTTTATTTACTTTTTGTTTATTTCATCATGTTTCCTCCTAAGTACACTCTAAAAGACATACCGGTAGGACGAGGGTCTATAATTGGAAGAGATAATATAGAAGATTTTTTCACTCATGTTAGTAAAGCTGAAGATTTTGAAGATAGACACTTGGTAGAACTTGCTCCTACTTATGAAATTGCTGCTGCTTCTTTAGTTCACATGTTGGAAACTAAATTTGTTAATCTTAATCCTATAATCCAACACATGTTTCTCACACTTGGTGATATGGAAGAAGGGGAAAAGAAAGATTTTGTTTTAGAAACCCTTCTTAAAGAATTTGGTGGTGTAGCAAGAGAGGCTAGAAAGGTCTTTATCAAATACAATATGCTTGGCTCTTATACCAATTTTGTTAGTATCCTTGAAAAAATGGATATGGAGAGAGTAAGGTACACTAATAATATTAATGATAGTGGGGAGATTAAGACAACAATACCTTGTAAGCTCCTGGGAATGAATGACGCTCTAGAAAATAACTATGGTTGTTTTGTTCCTGAAAATTTGTTTGACGAGGATAGCAAACCTAAGAATAATGAAAAGGGAGCCTCTGAGACTCACATAGATAAGATAAAATGCATAGTTGAGAAAACTCCCAACACCTATGTTGATGCTTCATCTCTTGATAACACTTGATTCACACTTTCTGCGCCTAGCTGAAAGGCGTTAAAGAAAAGCGCTTATGGGAGACAACCCATGTTTTTACTACAGTAATTTTATTTTATATTTGAGTCTTGGAAGTTGTTTACTACTGTAGCAACCTCTCCTTATCTTAGTTTTGTGCATTGTTGTGCCAAGTAAAGTCGTTGATAGTAAGGTTCATACTAGATTTGGATTACTGCGCAGAAACAGATTTCTTTGCTGTCATGAATCTGGGCCTAATTCTCCGTAGGTAACTCAGAAAATTATGCCAATTTACGTGAGTGATCCTCAGATATGTACGCAACTTTCATTCACTTTGGGCATTTTCATCTGAGCAAGTCTGGTGCCACTTTAAAATTCGTCTTTACGGACTGTTCTGTTTTGATAGATTCTGCCTTTTATTTCGCATTGCCTCTTTTGCTGTGTTGGGTGGATTTCTTTGTTCCATTACCTTCCAGTAGCTTTGGGCAATGTCCAGAAGTGTTAAGAATGATTGTGTCACCTCTGAACATGTAAATTTTTATTGTGCACTGACCCTCTAATGAGTTATTTTGAGTTTGGTGTGGAGGAAGTTTTCAAGGATCAAGAGAGGGAAATGATGCAATATGATCAAGAAGAGTGAAAGCTCTAAGCTTGGGGATGCCCCGGTGGTTCACCCCTGCATATTTTAAGAAGACTCAAGCGTCTAAGCTTGGGGATGCCCAAGGCATCCCCTTCTTCATCGACAACATTATCAGGTTCCTCCCCTGAAACTATATTTTTATTCCATCACATCTTATGTGCTTTGCTTGGAGCGTCGGTTTGTTTTTGTTTTTGTTTGAATAAAATGGATCCTAGCATTCATTGTGTGGGAGAGAGACACGCTCGCTGTTGCATATGGACAAATATGTCCTTAGGCTTTACTCATAGTATTCATGGCGAAGGTTGAATCTTCTTCGTTAAATTGTTATATGGTTGGAATCGGGAAACACTACATGTAGTAATTTTAAAATGTCTTGAATAATTTGATACTTGGCAATTGTTGTGCTCATGTTTAAGCTCTTGCATCATATACTTTGCACCCATTAATGAAGAAATACATAGAGCTTGCTAAAATTTGGTTTGCATATTTGGTCTCTCTAAAGTCTAGATAATTTCTAGTATTGAGTTTTGAACAACAAGGAAGACGGTGTAGAGTCTTATAATGTTTACAATATGTCTTTTATGTGAGTTTTGCTGCACCGGTTCATCCTTGTGTTTGTTTCAAATAACTTTGTGTTGCCTGCCAAAACTCACCGGCGAGCAGTGGTTAAGCAACACGAAGAGCCGGGAGGCTCCCACGACCGCTTAGTGGGCCCTGGCGCCTCGCGTCGTCCCGCAAAGTCCTAGCACACGTCCAGGCGGCTGCAAGGGCGTGCCACCTGACCTAGACCTGGTCAGGAAGGTGTTGGATTGCTTCGACTAGTCTCCTGCATGGTAGACACGTAAACATTAAATACGAGCCCGATCGGCTCTCAGGTTGCCCTGTGGATCGGCTCAAAGAGCCGATCGCCCCATGGTTCACGTTGGATTTACGATGACATGGGGATCCTTCTTGATCAAAACAAAGCTAAACCAATCTACGACAGTTTAGGGTTTTCACCGCATAACCAGAACATCCTACGCGTAGCTGGGCCTAACAGATACGAAAGATGATGGAAATTACTCCTAAAAGAGGCCTAAAAACCAACATTAAGTCAATTCCCGGAACATCCCTTGTAGGAACGGTAAAACAACACCTAACGCACTACAGGATCATCCAACCCCAGCATAAGGCCTAATCATGCAGATATTAAACTAATCCTTGAAGAACAAGGAGCAACTATAACAGATCGGATCTACTAAGTAACGAACAAGCAAGGTGCTGCCCTTACACCTGGATAGGTGCAAGGACAGCTAGATATCGAAGGACAGCATTGCTAAGCAAATATGTGTAAGAAAAGCATCAATGCAAGCCCCAAAACATCTACGATAAATAGTGCTACTCGCCATCAACAATGCTTCAGCACGAGTAACACAAGGTAATCGAATAAACGTGTACTGCCTAGATCGCAAGATGCGATCTAGGCAGCATGATGCTTACCCGGAAGAAACCCTCGAAATAAGGGGTGGCGATGCGCCTGGTTTGTGTTTGTTGTGAACGTGATTGTCCTCGATTTCAATAACCCTAAGTACATATTTATAGTCCAAGGGACTTTCTAATCCGGAAACACACCTAACCGTGTACGAGCCAAACTCTATCTTTAATTCTAAAAATGACCTAATAATATACAGATACACGGGTAACTTAGCCCAAACTCTCGTGCGAGGCCGCTTCAGATATTCTCCACGTGCATCTTCTTCAAGCCCATCTCAATTACGGCCCATCTCCTTGATTGTGCTAAAATCTGGGGATAACACATGCCCCCCTGGTTTTGGTAATGATAATTTCAAAACCACTCTGTTCTTCCTTCGAAGGGTCATGTCGTGGCAGAGCAGAACCGTTGCAGTATCCTTCGTCATGATACCCTGTCTTCTCAACTTCTGCACGATTGACAGTTTTGGCACCGTATCCTCGAAAACTGCTCAAGCATTAAATTTCCACTATATCCCCTCTATTTAACCGCATCGAGCAGTTTGCTTCTTCATCCTCTTGCTCCACACTAGTCACCGAGAAGCCCTCCTCCACCATGGACTCATCCTCCTCCTCTGCTGCATCGGCTCTCTCCTTCCAATCTTCCTCTTCAGATGAGCCGATGCCAGGGCCCGGCCAATGGTATGAGCCGGAGTGGGACTTCGACTATGTGCCAGATGGCCCACCCGAGGCCCTCGTCGGGTCAGATGGCGACTTGCCCCTGACCGATGGGGAGGACGACCTCCGGTTCCTCATCGACGGGGAACTGGTGGCGGAGAGCGAGGATGACCTCCTCTCCTGGGGTAGCTTCACCCCCTCCGACGAAGAGGAAGAAGAGGAGGATGAGGAGGATGACGTCTCCTCCAACGAGGAAGAAGAGGAGGGCGACACCTCCTCCGACGAGCCGCCGGCGAAGCGCTTCCGCGGCTGGGCCTGGTCGGATGACGACGAAGACGACGATGATGAGGAGGAAGAAGCCCCCATTGAGGGCTACAGCAGTAGCGACGAGGAGCCCACCAGCAGCAGCACCGGCGGCGGCTACAGCGGTGACGACGAGGACAGCGACAGTCCTTAGAGTAGGGACCTTTTAGCATAGGACTAGTGGTAGCAATCTGTCCTCCTTTTGTTCTTCCTCCCTTGAGCAATCGGCTTCCTCTTTGTAAGAAATCCCTTTCTAATGAAGAAAATATTCCCCAATTAATTTTGCTTTCTTGTTAATTTTGCCGATTGTCCAACGAAGTCGCTGTTCAAAGAGCCGATGGCAAGGCATCGGCCTACACTACAAACGCGATTTGAGGCCAAACAGCTGCCTATTCACACGGTCAAACAGGTCCAGTCCATGTCCAAACTATCCTCTAACCTTAAACGCGCAGATTCAAATCCTCAGCAAATCCACTGGGAGATTCATTTGCGGTTAACCTGCTCAATTGAGCTTGTTCCTCTAGAGTCGATAGCAATGTATCGGCTTTTATTATTCTGAAGTCGATGTCCGTGCATCGGCTATACTAGTATACTGTTGTCTTCGCATATTTTGTATGTACACATTTTGCTTTTTACTGGCCGATTTAAAATCGCCCCCCATACCTCACTGCCCATCATCCCACATGCTTGGGAAATACTTCTTGAGATGCTGGCCATTGACGGCCACTGGGAACTTCACACCATCCAACTGCTCGAGCATGTATGCATTTCCCTTTAAAACTTGGATGACTTTGTACGGGCCATGCCAATTTGGAGACCATTTACCAAACACTTTATCCTTCGTCCCCAACGGCAATACAGCTTCCCATACCAGATCACCAACTTGGAACTCTTTTGGCTTCACCTTCTTATTATATGCACGAGCCACCTTGGCTTTATTCTCCTTGATTTTCTCAAGTGACCATAGTCTAAGTTTCGTTGCGTCCTCAATGCTGTCGCTCATCAGGGATGCATATTCTTCAGCAGTTAAATCATTCTGAAACGTGATCCGTCTTGACCCAGCTTTGATTTCCCAGGGTAACACAGCTTCTTGTCCATAGACCAGCTGGTATGGCGAGATTTTTATTGCTCCATGACACGACATGCGGTAAGCCCACAAAGCCTCTGACAACACCTCATGCCATCGTCTAGGGTGCTCATCGATTTTCCTCTTAATCAGCTTGATCAAGCTCTTGTTGGACGCTTCAGCCTGCCCGTTTGCTTGAGCATAATATGGAGACAATCGGATCAACTTGATCCCCATGTCATCGCAGAACTTCTTCATCTCCTTCGACACGAAGACCGAACCTCCATCGGTCGTGATAGTCCGGGGAATCCCGAATCTATGAATGACATGTTCCAACACGAAACTGATAACATCTTTCGATGCTACTGACTTCATAGGGATGGCCTCCACCCATTTAGTGAAGTAATCTGTAATGGCCAGAACCCATTCATGGCCTTTGCTCGATGCAGGATGAATTTTGCCGATCATATCCATGCCCCAACCTCGGAATGGCCAAGGTTTGACGATAGGATTCATTGCTGAAGCGGGTACCATCTGAATGCTCCCAAACTTCTGACATGCTTGACACCCTTTATAATACTGGAAACAATCTTCAAGCATGGTGGGCCAATAAAATCCCGACCGCTTGATCAGCCACTTCATCTTATGAGCCGATTGGTGAGTTCCACAGGCACCTTCATGCACCTCGTGCAAGAGCCGATTGGACTCGGCTGGTCCCAAACATTTGAGAAGTAAACCTTCCAACGTCCTGTAGAACATGTCATCGCCAATCAGTACGTACTTCATGGCCCTATATCTTATCCGTTTAGGTGCCCCCCGAGCCGAATCTTTCAAGTAATTGAAAATATCGGTTCTCCAATCATCGGGTTCCATGAACTGCACCTCAAAATCGGCTCCATCTGCTACGTCCTTGTATCCTGATGCCGTTTGTGCGAGATCCTTCGCCTCGGTATTTTGCGACCTTGGGATCCAATGGAAGTTTATATATCTGAACCGTGTCATCAGCTCACGGCATTGTATCCATAATGGAAAGAGCGATTCGCTCTCACACTTGTACTCTTCCGTGAGTTAAGAAATCACCAATTTGGAGTCTCCAAAGATCTCAACCGCTTCCGCCCCAGCGTCTAGTAGCAACTCCATTCCCTTGCACATCGCTTCATACTCAGCAACATTGTTGGTGCAAGGGGTAGCTATCCTGATGGAGAAGGAAAATGTTGCCCCCCGAGGCGAAACGAGTAGCACGCCGATGCCGCAACCATCCTCACAGACCGATCCATCGAAGAACATGGCCCATGCACGCACAGATAGTGCGGCTACGTCCGTGTTTATTCGTTCAGCAATAAGATCGGCCAACGCTTGTCCCTTGACTACTTTCGCAGGTTGATACCGGATATCAAATTCCGATAACGCAAACATCCATTTGTCGTGTCGGCCTTTCAGTACAGGAGCCGACAGCATGTGCTTGATGACATCTGATTTGCATATGACGATGATTTCTGCTGACAGCAAGATGTGCTGGATCTTGGTGCAGGTGAAAAATAGACAGAGGCACAACTTTTCAATTTCAGGGTACCTTGTTTCTGCATCCAACATCCTTCTGCTGAGGTAGAAAACCACTTTTTCCAGACCATCATAAACCTGCACCACCACTGATGCGATGGAGGTGTCAGCCACTGATAAGTAAATGTAGAACGGCCTGTCCTGCTGCGGCGGAACTAACACAGGTGGCTTCGTTAGGTATTCCTTAATATCGTCAAATGCTTGTTGTTGCTCTGCCCCCCAGCGAAACTCCTCATCAGACTTGATTTTAACCAATCCCATGAACGGCTCGATTCGTCCTGACAAGTTAGAGATGAACCTTCTGACGAAATTAATTTTGCCGATGAGACATTGGAGCTCCTTCTTCGTGGTGGGTGGCTTCATCGTTCGCACTGCCTCTTGACTTTTCAGGCCGATCTCAATTCCACGTTCATGAACCAAGAAACCCAGGAACTGACCGACCGTCACACCAAAGGCACACTTCTTTGGATTCATTCTTAGTCCGAACTTCCTAGTTCGGTCCAGGACGTGTCGCAAATCCTCCAAGTGTCCATCCATCGAAACAGACTTGACCACCACGTCATCGATGTAAATTTCCACCAATTTGCCGATTAAATCATGAAAGATGTAATTCATGGCTCTTTGGTACGTTGCGCCAGCATTCTTCAGCCCAAAAGTCATGACTACATATTCAAACAAGCCCACCGAGCCTGGCACTCTGAATGCAGTCTTGTGTATATCTTCTGGAGCCATAAAAATTTGGTTGTAGCCGGCATTGCCATCCATGAAACTTAAAATTTTATGACCAGCAGCTGCATTGATCAATGTCTCCGCTACTGGCATTGGATATTCATCCTTTGGAGTGGCACTGTTGAGGTTCCGAAAATCTATGGTGACGCGCCATCGGCCATCCTTTTTCTCCACAGGTACGACATTGGAAATCCATTCAGCATACCTGCATGTCCTGATGAACCCGGCGTCCAACATCTTCTGGATCTCCTTCTTGACTTCCACCAAGATTTCGGCCTTCATCTGTCGTGCTCGCTGTTGGAATGGCCGAAATCCTTTCTTCAGGGGGAGCCGATGCTCAATGATGCTCCTGTCTAACCCAGGCATCTCCATATAATCCCATGCAAAACAATCTGGGTACTCTTTTAACAAGGCAATCATCAGGCCCCTGAGATGTGGATCTAACTTTTTGCTGATAAATGTTGGTCGTGGCTTATCCCCAGGACCAATGTCAATCTCTTCCAGCTCATCAGCTGATGTAAACCCATACCCCAGCTTTCCATCGCCTGCTAGATCAATGTTGAACACAGGCAAAGTGTATGTTGAGGATAATTTTGGCCGATTGCTAGAATCGGCCTCCTTTTTCATTGCTATGCTTGATGAGGGTTTACAACTTCTTGGCGCTTCACTATGGCTACGTGACATGCTCGAGAGGAGATTCTGGCTTTTTATTTTTTGGGGCCGATCGCAGGGATCGGCCTTGCCACGTACACCTACTGATTTAGATCTTGTTACTCTGTCAGGCCGGTGGATAAGACCAGCCTCACCCCGTTTTTTGAAGCTTCGATGCGCTCACAGCCGTCCAAACTGATTCCAAAGAGCGGCTCTTGGTCGTTTGCATCCCAAATATTCATGGCAGCTAGTGAGATCTCGATTGAGTCATCTGCCTGAACAACCTCCACGTCATCTCCATCCCACTGTATGATGCATTGGTGCATTGTTGATGGAATGCAACAGTTAGCGTGAATCCAATCCCTTCCAAGCAGGACATCATAATTGCTCTTGCTGTCAACGATGAAGAACGAGGTAGGTATGGTTTTTCGGCCTACGGTCAGATCTACATTCAGAACACCTTTTGCTTCTGATGCTTGGCCGTTGAAATCGCTTAACGTGACGTTGGTCTTGATCAGATCGTCATTGGAGTGTCCCAAACGTCGTAGCATGGAATACGGCATTATGTTGACTGCCGCTCCCGTGTCAACCAACATCTTGCTGATAGGCTGCCCATCGATATAACCTTTTAGGTATAGAGCTTTCAAATGCCTGTAGCTCCTTTCTCGTGGCTTCTCAAAGATCACTGGCCGTGGACCGCAGTCGAGTTGAGCCACCGATACTTCCTCGTCGTTTGGAGCACAAAACTCTGAAGGGAGTATGAACACCATGTTTGTATCAGCCGATGCCTCTGCATCGGCTTTTGTCTGTTTAGGGCGCCACACTTTCTTTAGCGGGCACATCTCTGACTCCAACGTTTGCTGAATTTTCACGGCCAGATCGGGCCGTGCCTTCCTCAACGTGTCTGCAGTGCGTGCTTCGGCTTCCTCCAGGTTTCGTAGCCGCTGCACCCTACACTTCTGAGAATGGCTGAGTCCATCAGGGCACCACCTTGGCCGGTGGTACCTATCTTCTTCTTCATCTGACTCCTCGAAGTCTTCATCTTGAGACGACTCAGCTCGTTTGTTCTGAGGTGGGAGAGGCCCTAGACGTTTAAACACTGAAACTTCCTTTGTTCCCTTCCTTTGCGGTCTACATTCCGGGCAGTTCTCGATTGTAGGCAATCGGCTCATTCCTGAGTCCCAGCAGTGTTTAAAGAAAGGACAGTTCCAATGCCTATCTATGTCTTCTTGCTCTCTTGAGTTTCCTCTAGCGTGACGCTCGTACCCTTCATCGTCTCTATCATATCGACGATACCTCCTGTCATCTGCATCAGACCGACGATATCTTTCGTCATCCACGTCGTAGCGCCGACGTCGGTCATACTGCTGCTCATATTTGTTAGGGAGATGCGCGGAGAGTGGTCGTTGATACCACACGCTTCTCACTTCTTCTTCTGTCAGGTACCGTCTGTTATCATGTTGGGGCCGGTCGCGTGGATCGGCCTCCTCTTTCTTCTTGCCACGGGAGTGAGCGCTCGCTTTATCGTCGCCATGGCGGGTCCCAAGCCCTGCCATGTTGACACCAAAAGAGAAATCTGGCTCGCGTCTTAGGGAGTGACTGAGATCCACCATGTTGACGCCAGGAAACGGTTGTGTGTCTACTTTCATGGCAAATTGTCCGAAGATTAATCGGCCTGACTCTATCGCCATTTGAATCTGGGCGCGCAACACTTTGCAGTCGTTGGTGGCGTGGGTGAACGTGTGATGCCATTTGCAGTATGGTCTACCGTTCATCTCTTGTGACGTAGGAATTTTGTGGCCTTCGGGTAACTTCAGCTGTTTCTCCTTCAGCAGCATATCAAAAATCTGCTCAGTTTTGCTTAAATCAAAGTCAAACCCTCTTGGAGGCCCTGGTTGTTTCGCCCATTTGCAGGACACGGGAACTGGCGTCCGGGTCCATTCAGCCACGGCGATTTCCTGATCTTCCACAGGGTCTTCATCCTCCTCAGCGTCGACCAGGCCTATCGTGCGCTTGAACTTGTCTTGGTACAGTTCTGGGTGGCGCTGTTCATACGAAGTTAGTCTCTGGACCATGTGCGCCAACGAATTGTACTCCACTTGGAACGTCAGATCCTTGAGTGGCGCTGCGAGGCCTGCCACGGCCAGCTCGACTGCTTCTTTCTCAGATAAATGAACCGAATAACATCGGTTCTTGACGGTTCTGAAACGTTGAATGTATTCAGACACCGTCTCTCCTCGCCTTTGCCGAACCTGCGTTAGATCGGCAATGCCAGCTTCGGTAGCTTCTGAATGATATTGTATGTGAAACTGCTCTTCCAGCTGCTTCCATGTCCGAACTGAATCCGGGGGTAGCGAGGTGTACCACCCAAAGGCTGGACCCGTGCGAGATTGGGCAAAGAACCTCACACGTAGCTGCTCTGATGCTGAAACCATGCCCAGCTGTGCCAAGTATCGGCTCACGTGCTCGATGGAGCTAGATCCTTCTGATCCACTAAATTTTGTGAAGTCAGGGAGCCGATATTTAGGAGGCAGCGGGATCAGTCATACTCATTGGGATACGGCTTGGAATAGCCGATTGTTTTCTTCTTCGGCAGGATACCGAACTGATCTCTCAGGATTGCGCTGATCTGATCCACAGTAGGAGATGTAGAGGTTGAGCTGTCCGGACTCGTTGTAGTGGCATATTTAGTTAGCCACGCCTGTTTCTTAGCATCTGCTCCAGAACTCCCTCCTGCCGTAACCATCGCTCCTGCTCCGGCAATTCCTCCTGCCGAGTTTTGGATCGCGCGCGTCCAGTTGTTGCAGTCCGGCACATATGTGCACACGTATCCATGTGGGATCTCCTTGGGCGGCTCATACAAGAACTGGTAGTCGCCAGGGTCACCCCCAACCTTGTAGACAACGTATGCCGGTGAACCTTGTTGCTGTGGAGCTGCCATTGCGAATGGTAGTGGTGGCCTGGTGTGGAATGGTATCTCTCCCTGATAAGTCCCTAAAGCAGGTCCTGACGGAGAATACTGATGCTTCATGATTTCTTGCACCACCTGAAGCGCAACTCGCTCAAGCGCATTCACCAGGCTCTCAGAATGCCGATGTAGAGAATGAGCCACAGCATAGTTGATTTCCTGGCGCAGGGCTCTGGCACGTTCCTCCGAAGGGAGAGACAGATCTAATCCCTCAAACGCGCCTTCTGGTGTGAATCCTTTGAACCTGATGCCGTGCGAGCGGGTCTTCTCAAAAGAGCCGATGAGATCGGCTTCGAAGATGGCCTTCAGCTCATCGTATTTCTTCTTATGTTCTGCAGGTAGATCCTCATACTTGATCGGTTCGTCCGACATCTTGGCTGCCGATGTTGACGTGGTTGTTGTAGAAAGTGTCCCACCGGGCGTGCCAGAATGTGTTGCCTGCCAAAACTCACCGGCGAGCAGTGGTTAAGCAACACGAAGAGCCGGGAGGCTCCCACGACCGCTTAGTGGGCCCTGGCGCCTCGCGTCGTCCCGCAAAGTCCTAGCACACGTCCAGGCGGCTGCAAGGGCGTGCCACCTGACCTAGACCTGGTCAGGAAGGTGTTGGATTGCTTCGACTAGTCTCCTGCATGGTAGACACGTAAACATTAAATACGAGCCCGATCGGCTCTCAGGTTGCCCTGTGGATCGGCTCAAAGAGCCGATCGCCCCATGGTTCACGTTGGATTTACGATGACATGGGGATCCTGCTTGATCAAAACAAAGCTAAACCAATCTACGACAGTTTAGGGTTTTCACCGCATAACCGGAACATCCTACGCGTAGCTGGGCCTAACAGATACGAAAGATGATGGAAACTACTCCTAAAAGAGGCCTAAAAACCAACATTAAGTCAATTCCCGGAACATCCCTTGTAGGAACGGTAAAACAACACCTAACGCACTACCGGATCATCCAACCCCAGTATAAGGCCTAATCATGCAGATATTAAACTAATCCTTGAAGAACAAGGAGCAACTATAACAGATCGGATCTACTAAGTAACGAACAAGCAAGGTGCTGCCCTTACACCTGGATAGGTGCAAGGACAGCTAGATATCGAAGGACAACATTGCTAAGCAAATATGTGTAAGAAAAGCATCAATGCAAGCCCCAAAACATCTACGATAAATAGTGCTACTCGCCATCAACAATGCTTCAGCATGAGTAACACAAGGTAATCGAATAAACGTGTACTGCCTAGATCGCAAGATGCGATCTAGGCAGCATGATGCTTACCCGGAAGAAACCCTCGAAATAAGGGGTGGCGATGCGCCTGGTTTGTGTTTGTTGTGAACGTGATTGTCCTCGATTTCAATAACCCTAAGTACATATTTATAGTCCAAGGGACTTTCTAATCCGGAAACACACCTAACCGTGTACGAGCCAAACTCTATCTTTAATTCTAAAAACGACCTAATAATATACAGATACACGGGTAACTTAGCCCAAACTCTCGTGCGAGGCCGCTTCAGATATTCTCCACGTGCATCTTCTTCAAGCCCATCTCAATTACGGCCCATCTCCTTGATTGTGCTAAAATCTGGGGATAACACCTTGCTAGCCTAAACCTTGTATCGAGAGGGAATACTTCTCATGCATCCAAAATCCTTGAGCCAACCACTATGCCATTTGTGTCCACCATACCTACCTACTACATGGTATTTCTCCGCCATTCCAAAGTAAATTGCTTGAGTGCTACCTTTAAATTTCCATCATTCGCCTTTGCAATATATAGCTCATGGGACAAAATAGCCTTAAAAACTATTGTGGTATTGAATATGTATTTATGCACTTTATCTCTTATTAAGTTGCTTGTTGTGCGATAACCATGCTCCTGGGGACGCCATCAACTCTTTGTTGAATATCATGTGAGTTGCTATGCATGTCCGTCTTGTCTGAAGTAAGGGCGGTTTTCACAATCAAATGGTTTGAGTATGCATACTGTTAGAGAAGAACATTGGGCCGCTAACTAAAGCCATGAATCATGGTGGAAGTTTCAGTTTGGACATAAAACCTCAATCTCTTATGAGAATATTATCTGTTGTTGAATGCTTAAGCATTAAAAGAGGAGTCCATTATCTGTTGTCTATGTTGTCCCGGTATGGGTGTCTAAGTTGAAGAATGATCAAAAGCGAGAAATCCAAATGCGAACTTTCTCCTTAGACCCTTGTACAGGCGGCATAGAGGTACCCCTTTGTGACACTTGGTTGAAACATATGTTATGCAATGATAATCCGTGTTAATCCGAGCTAATTAGGACAAGGTGCGGGCACTATTAGTATACTATGCATGAGGCTTGCAACTTGTAAGATATAATTTACATAATACATATGCTTTATTACTACCGTTGACAAAATTGTTTCATGTTTTCAAAACAAAAGCTCTAGCACAAATATAGCAATCGATGCTTTCCTCTTTGAAGGACCTTTCTTTTACTTTTATGTTGAGTCAGTTCACCTATCTCTTTCCACCTCAAGAAGCAAACACTTGTGTGAACTGTGCATTGATTCCTACATACTTGCATATTGCACTTGTTATATTACTTCACATTGACACTATCCATGAGATATACATGTTATAAGTTGAAAGCAACCGCTGAAACTTAATCTTCCTTTGTGTTGCTTCAACACCTTTACTTTGATTTATTGCTTTATGAGTTAACTCTTATGCAAGACTTATTGATGCTTGTCTTGAAGTACTATTCATGAAAAGTCTTTGCTTTATGATTCATTTGTTTACTCATGTCATTACCATTGTTTTGATCGCTGCATTCATTACATATGCTTACAATAGTATGATCAAGGTTATGATGGCATGTCACTCCAGAAATTATCTTTGTTATCGTTTACCTGCTCGGGACGAGCAGGAACTAAGCTTGGGGATGCTGATACGTCTCCGACGTATCGATAATTTCTTATGTTCCATGCCACATTATTGATGATATCTACATGTTTTATGCATACTTTATGTCGTATTTATGCATTTTCTGGCACTAACCTATTAACGAGATGCCGAAGAGCCGATTCTTTGTTTCTGCTGTTTTTGGTTTCAGAAATCCTACAAAGGAAATATTCTCGGAATTGGACGAAATCAACGCCCAGGGGCCTATTTTTACACGAAGCTTCAGGAAGACCGGAGGGGAGACGAAGTGGGGCCACGAGGCGCCGCCACAACAGGGCGGCGCGGCCCAGGCCTTGGCCGCGCGACCCTGGCGTGTGGGGCCCTCGTGTGGCCCCCTGACCTGCCCTTCCGCCTACTTAAAGCCTCCATCGCGAAACCCCCAGTACCGAGAGCCACGATACGGAAAACCTTACTGAGACGCCGCCGCCGCCAATCCCATCTCGGGGGATTCAGGAGATCGCCTCCGACACCCTGCCGGAGAGGGGAATCATCTCCCGGAGGACTCTTCACCGCCATGATCGCCTCCGGAGTGATGAGTGAGTAGTTCACCCCTGGACTATGGGTCCATAGCAGTAGCTAGATGGTCGTCTTCTCCTTATGTGCTTCATTGTTGGATCTTGTGAGCTGCCTAACATGATCAAGATCATCTATCTGTAATGCTATATGTTGTGTTTGTCGGGATCCGATGGATAGAGAATACTATGTTATGTTAATTATCAATATATTACCTATGTGTTGTTTATGATCTTGCATGCTCTCCGTTATTAGTAGAGGCTCTGGCCAAGTTTTTACTCTTAACTCCAAGAGGGAGTATTTATGCTCGATAGTGGGTTCATGCCTCCATTAAATCTGGGACAGTGACAGAAAGTTCTAAGGTTGTGGATGTGTTGTTGCCACTAGGGATAAAACATTGATGCTATGTCCGAGGATGTAGTTATTGATTACATTACGCACCATACTTAATGCAATTGTCTGTTGTTTGCAACTTAATACTGGAAGGGGTTCGGATGATAACCTGAAGGTGAACTTTTTAGGCATAGATGCATGCTGGATAGCGGTCTATGTACTTTGTCGTAATGCCCAATTAAATCTCACTATACTTATCATATCATGTATGTGCATTGTCATGCCCTCTCTATTTGTCAATTGCCCGACTGTAATTTGTTCACCCAACATGCTATTTATCTTATGGGAGAGACACCTCTAGTGAACTGTGGACCCCGGTCCATTCTTTTACATTAAATACAATCTACTGCAATACTTGTTCTACTGTTTTCTGCAAACAATCATCATCCACACTATACATCTAATCCTTTGTTACAGCAAGCCGGTGAGATTGACAACCTCACTGTTTCGTTGGGGCAAAGTACTTTGGTTGTGTTGTGCAGGTTCCACGTTGGCGCCGGAATCCCTGGTGTTGCGCCGCACTACATCCCGCCGCCATCAACCTTCGACGTGCTTCTTGACTCCTACTGGTTTGATAAACCTTGGTTTCTTACTGAGGGAAACTTGCTGCTGTACGCATCACACCTTCCACTTGGGGTTCCCAACGAGCGTGTGATTTACGCGTCATCACGCCTACCGTCTGCTTCGGCAATGCGTGGTGTTATGTGGGTTAGATTGGGCCATTTGAGAATGCCGTTGTGATGTGGTGTTATGTGGGTTAGATTGGGCCGTTTGAGAATGCCGTTGTGAGCTACATGGCAGACGGTGAGATGGAGCATACCAAGTTTGCATGCACAGCCGAGATGGTATATGCACGCCTTCGCTAGCCATGTTGAGACTCTAAGTGATCCATGAGTTGTAATAATTGTGTATTGCTGCTACTGCTTTGATGCGACTTAGTTTAAAAAAGAGCCGTATGCATTAATTGATGCAGAGGTAGGGGTACCCCGTTTCGAAAAAAGGTGCACACCTTTTTTGTCCAAAACAATGCAAACATCATCGTGTTATTCATGTCCCAAATGCTTGAATAAACTAGACTCGGAAATCTCTACCTATGGGATGTCAAACTTCAGAACGTAACAAAATATTTATGGCACATGTCAATGGTACAAATTACAGTATATGTTGTGGAAAAGAATCCCCTACAGAACATGAAACTTCAGACTGTAATACAACAACACTGAGTACATGTGGCGTTTGAAATCACCTATCCTCTAGATAGTTAAGTAAGGTGCATATCAACAAGACAACAACTGGTACTAAGGCCATGGCATTTTTTTTTTCGATAAAGGATGCTTTATTACTTTAATAAGCAATTACATCCAGCTTCTGCATAACCAGGATGCACACAGCCGTTTTGTTGTCTCAAGTCCAAAAGGATAAATAAGAAAAACTTGGCGAGATACATATCGGAACGATGAATCATATAACGCCTAAAGTGTAGGTGGGGCATCTATCCGTAGACTATGCTGCCACCCATGTAGGGAAAAAGTATCCCTCGCCGTAGCCTCCAACCGTGTACAGACCTCCGTAAATAGTTGTCGGTTCTCCACTCGCTGTAGAGGTAACCATGAACGGAGAATACCTGTACATCTGTAGATGACCTGCAACAAAGAACAATTTTTGTCATTAAAGATCTTGTCATTTCTACATAGCCAAAGCGCCTAGATAACTGCTAGCGCCCCCACCCTAAGAAGCAACTTAAACCTTGAATCTATGCCATGAAGCCAATTGCCAAAGACATTGGCGACACTAGTCGGAGGATACACTAAGGCCATGGCATGCAATATCTAAAACATCAAAATATATTTCAGTAAGCAGATAGTTCATATATTTCGGAAATACAGCCCCCTCCCCAAAAGAAATGGAGATACTTTGTTCATGGAAGAACTTGGCACATAAGCTCCTGACTGGATTAGCGTAAATACTAAATAATATTGTATTTTGGAGCATAGACAAATGGTATATTGAAAAATTCTAATTAATATGATGGAACCCGGGTATTTTCTTCGTATTCACACTCATTATTGCTACAATGGATTTGTCTCAGACCTGAACACATATAGAAGGTACACAACAATGTGCATTCATGGAGTGAAAAATACACCTTTTAGATCTGGACCGTTTAAGCACCTGGAATTTTCTCCGCATAAGCTGTGTGCTGTGCGCAACAAACAATTAGATTCAGATATTCTTTTAACAATGCTATGCACAATTCGTCAAAAGATACCGGATCTTTTGATTCAGCTATAGACTCTTGGAAGTGCCGTTCTTTGATTGACGTATTCCTAGAATACAATATTAATAGGTTAATAATAGAGGTAGAACTCAAAACATAAGATACAACCATAGTTGAAGCCAGTTGGCTTCGCCAACTCTTGGTAGACTCTCTAGTTCCTATCAATACCGGCTATCCTCATGAACCGTGACAATTGAACTCTTATTATCAAAGTGGGCAGGTGTAACATGAATTTTTCAAGGAATTTAAATAGAATATTAAAATATGTCAGGAAGAGGAGAAACTTTGAAATGGTAGTGTAGGCTTATACCATCTCTAAGAGATGGCAGATCATTTCACAAAGTTCCTATCAAGAAATGTGATATACAATGCATCAAAGGAGATGGCTTGGAGACCCACGGTAGTAACCAACATATGTGATTGGACTACCCTTGAATTAGCACATGGAAAACACCCTATTGGTTAATTTGAATAGATTTGCTAACTCTCTCCGCTGAAGATGCGCCTCTCTCACAATTTGTATGACATTTTTAATTTTCTTAAGACGTCAAAATCTGATTGAATAAGCAAAGATGATATCCTAGAAAGCAATATAAATACGACGGGGGTAGCCCAATAGACTAAAAAATGATGGTAAACTAGAAATGGGACTATAAGAAAAACGGTTCGGTTTACTGTCGTAGGGTTGATCGGACCGCCCGTGATGCGATGGTTGAGACATGTGTGTGACCGGCTTTGTCATCATTTGTAATTTGTGAATTTGTTTATATTGGGCAGCACTCTACGTTAATAGCCAATTCACTTGTCTTGGGTGGGGCTGGTTAATTTGGTGGAGAGGAGTAGTGAGCCTGTGATAAAACACCATCTGAGCATAATTATGAGCATATTAATCATGTCCTCGATAATGCCCTGTAAGGAAATTTATGTGGATAAGATATATTAGATGACTTAAACTTCACTGATAGACCGGGTGTAGGAAACGTCGTAGTTGTCGAGTGTTGAGCCAAGTGTATAACCTGCAAAAAACTCAGAGCTCTAGTCTTGTTAAACACCATATTATTTCCGCATATTCATATCGACAAAAATAAAATTGAAACACCTACGTGTATTCTAGACTTAGTTTTATTTTTTGTGCCACTCTTATCAAATATATTGGTGATATTAGTCGGTGCAGAAAACTTTGTGAAACAGTCGGTTCCAAAATATAGCCAAGGCGGCTCCAAGAATGGACGCATTATATAAAACAGAGGAATGTGTCTATGGGGATAATAGCTACACTATAGCTGCAGAGGAATATGTAAGATGGGTACAAATAGCTGGAATGGTCCTCACTTATGTGATGGTTTTGCACGGCATAGCTAGTTCAGCGAGAATCACGTACTAGTATTACTGTTCGTCATATTTCCAAATGGTCCAACTAAAGTACCGTCCTAGCTAGGAATGTACCTAGCTAGCTAGCATCCAGTTATTAAAACAAACAAAAGTACCACATTGGCTAATAATATCATAGAAGATGTTTTTTTTTTAAGCGTGCGGCTCTATCTTTGGAAATGAACTAACATGTGACTATTGAGCTTGTTTAGGTGCAATTGATACAATTAACTGAACTATATGTGTGATGAACAGTCGTTCCAAAATAAAGGCATTTTTCACTCTTTTACTTGCATATTCATAAAATATTGATGATAGTTGATCCAAAAAACGTACTCTCCCTATCCATAAAAGGATGTCAGAGATTTATCTTTTTTCGATAAAGGGAATATATTAATATCAAGAAGATACCAATTACACCCAGCCTCTGCAACAACGCACCACCCTAATGGCACTACGGATGCACACAACCAAAAAAGGAAAAGAAAACTAAGAAACAAAAGTCCCGCTACATTATCTCGGGCCTAACAACAGCAATACATCGACCGCTAAGACAACACCTGAATTACAGACTCTCCAAAAAACGACGCCTCCAAGAAGGAAACAGTGCTCAAACACCGTCGTCGCCCGATCAAAGATCTTAGGTTTTCACCCTGAAGATACCCCCGCTCTCAAAACAATGCCTCCACCAAAGCCATTGCCAAGCACAACCAGTTAAGGCCAGACCTTGGGTTTTCACCCTGAAAGGTAGGACTCTGCATTTCACATGTGTTGTCGCCCCCACTTTCATACCGCTGCTCTGAAGCCCAGAACACCAAGCAAGTCTCTCAACAGCGCGGAGACTTGAACCTCCCTTAGCTAGTCCTCCCCTCCGGACTTCATGAAATTCTCTTCTTCCAACTTTCATCATGGATCCATAGTACGTCACTTGATGTCAACACAGAAAAAGAGCTTCGCGCCCCTCCCTCCAGAACCAATCGGTCGGAATAAAAACATGGGTGCGCACGACCGAATACCTCTGATCCAGCAAACTCCTGACAAAGCACTGTTACATTCGCCGGCGGAGCCTTCCAGAACTCAACCACCGGCCAGATCACGAGTCCAGGCCTCCGGTAGGTCCTCCTCTTCACGCAAGAGAGGCTTTAGGACCGCCGCCTTTATACAGGTTGGACCCCGACGTCGGCGACCATCCCGGGCTGGCCAATCCAACCCTCCACCGGCGACACCATCGCCGGCTTCCATGCCCCTCCATCTCGCCGTCGGATCGCGGTGATAGATCAAAAGATCCACCACCACCAACCGCAGGCCGACCCTCTCCGGCGTAGAAGAGAGCCACCTCCTCCGTCGAACCCAAGGCGGCTGCCCCGGGCGCCCTCGTGACGCCGAAGAAGCCCAAGATCGCCTCCACGCACCGACGAGAGGCGGGGGGAGGGCATGGCGCAGACCGAGGGCCTGGCCGCCGCCCATCACCAGTCCCTGCCGGTGTGCTGCGGGTGGAAGCCTACGGGAGGGGAGGGGGGACCGCAGCGCAGAGCCGCCGCCGCCCATCACCATCCGTGCCGGCCGCCGCCGCATGCATCGAGGAGGGAAGAGCCCGTCCGCCGTCCCCTACGTCGGCGAGGAAAGGCCCCCGCCGCCGCCGCCGCCACGCCCCGCGGGTCTTTGCCCCGGCGGCGGTTAGGGTTGGGGAGGGGTTCGGGAGAGGAGGGGTTAGGGTCAGAGATTTATCTAAATTAGGATGTATTTATACACTAAAGAGTGTCTAGATATATCTAAATTTAGACAAACTTACGACATCTATGTATAGACAGAGGTAGTAATAAAGATCAAAATTACATGACGGACCACTTGTGCATACTATAAAACGCGGTGCTGATGCATCTTGGAAAAATCTACCTGTAAACTATGCATATGATATACCAGGTAAGATCAATTGCGATGAAAAATATTATAAGGTAGCAGCTGTTCAGAATTAAAGGGTTCGTACGTACACTCAGACACAGCAAATATAACATACAACACCAGAAACTTAACGCGACAGAAGCAAGCAGCAGTAATTAAACACACGCGCGCGCATGCAATATATGTATGCATAGCGCCTGACGATGATGAGCTAGCTGATAAGTGATCAGTCGACCGACGCGGTAGTGGTACCGATCCCTGCATCCATTATGCTGTCTAGACGCTGCGCTCCATCTGCTTGAAGATGTCGAAGCTCTCAACGACTTGCTCGGTGACCCTCTCCTGCAGCTACATATCCATGATGGACATTAGTTAAGCATCGATCATATATCCAAATTCGCATTAACACAGTTAATTAACTTGATGAATTACCTGAGGACCGGGCAATACTACTCTGGGTTCCGGGGTGCTGTTGGAAGCAGAAACAGCTGATGAGCAGCGAGGATCGCACTTGGCCCACTGCATATATATCAGTTTGATGGAATTGTTTGAGAGATAAATTAAATAGACAGAGGAGGTGAACACAATGTGCCTTACGTTCTTAGCAGCCATGCTGAAGGCCTCTCTGTGTTGGATATCTGGCTTCGCAGCTTTGATACGCTGTATTTCCTCCCTGCCACACATGCATGCATGTGGTTTGTTACAGCGAGAACAGGTGGTAGGTGCAGTAATATATGGTACAACATACATATACACGTGTTATTTTCTGAGTATATTACTATAGTCAATTTTTGACTCATAAGTTGCCCTGGCGGGATTCAAATAGAGATGTAGAGAACACACAATAGAATATACCAATTTAATAAAATAAAGAGTCAAAATGAAACTTGTATTAGTTTTAGCAAACCTATTCCACTAAATCTACTTTCGAGAAGCAAACCTATTCGGGCTCCAACATGACAAATAAATTAAACATTGTATTGAAATTCAGTGTTTGAATAATTCATGAACACCTAATTTTATATCAGAATTGGATAAATTTGCATAACAAATAAAACCGTTCAATTTAGAACTTCACCTCTGAGAGGTGTTCTAAGTTTATAGAAAAGCACACACAAGTACATGCTAGGGCATTGTGAAATATAACCATGCATGAAAGTAGTCCAATTTCACCACAACAATATGAATGTTGAAAGAAATTTACGACGGTGTACATATATGCATGGATAGTCATTTGAATAGATCTTTTTACAAGTGTGTGCATATTAATTTGTATTATGTCATGTGGTTTTGGTGAACTATTTTTTATTTACCCCAGAAATAAACTCAAGTGCGCCTGCAGTACACAATGAAAGAAATGCAATTTTTCTTACTAGATGGAAACCAATAAATGTTGTGTAAATAGACGCAGTTTGTTTATTAATGTCTGATGACATACATATGTAGTATATATATAAATCCTTACTGAGATATATTCTTGTGTAGTTCAGTAGTATGCAATTTAATCCAGTAAATAGGCTATTATTGCCATTCTAGAGGTAGATCAGCATTCTTCCGATGTTTATACACTAAACAGCACAAATATATATGTACATCCTATGTATTTTTTTATATGGAAAACAAATATTATTATGATAATGCCTCAATAATAAACTAATAGATATACAAGAAATATTGTACATATAGGAAAACCAACTCAGAATGAAAAAGAATATCCTTCCATTATAATATTCTTTTATATATTTTATGAAGCCTTCAGATTGGGACCTAGTGTGCATAACTTTATTTGAAGAGCAATAAAAATGCATGCCCTTAATAAATTGGTACAATATAAATTGAGACATATAGTGGATGGAGAAGAATATGCTCATTCTAGGGTATTTTCATGTGTGCATTTAGATACACTACATCACATGTGAAGTCACTAAAAGAGACCTATTGAGGAATAACATCCGCTGCACCATGATCTACCTAGCTTCTGTATAAAAAAGTTTTCTACTTGGTTAACCAGTGGAAATGGACATTATTTATTACACTTGTATATTAGCCTATACTACATTGTACTGATCCATCAACATTAACAAAAAAAAATCTCAAAGCTTGTTAATCACTATCAGAAACAAATTGGGCATATAGGAAATGATGTCCCTCGGCAGTACTTGAAAGTTGAAATATTTATTTCTAAGATAGTGAAAAGTCAAACGTGCACTTGCTTACATAATCTGGAGATCTTGTGAAACTCTCTGTCGTACATGTAATTAATCAAATAGGAAAAATATCCCCGAACCAAAAATTAAATCAGAGCCCATAAACAGCATGTATGAGATCACATGTACTATGAAGGACACATAATGCATTTGGACAGACAAAAAGGAGAAAAAAAATGCCTTCTCACCTCATGAATCGATTATAAGCAGATGGAAGCCGGTGTTTCTTCTCTGGGGCTACACTCAAATGAAAATAAATATTGATTAGAAGAACCGAAGACTTTGCTCACCTGATTTCCTTAATTACTAAAAGAACTGAAAGTCTGAAACAAATCAATCATGTACTACCAGCATGAAGGAGCAAAAATAGAAAGAAACAAACGAAGAAAAGGAAGGTAGAAGTTATGAAGGCATGATGTAGTTCGTTGCTACTTACGCTTGACAACAAAGGGAGCTCTGGGGCTGGCATCACTTGATGTCGGCGAGACGAGCGGTGGCAGCGGCTGGTTCCTCCTGCAGTCAGTGCATCCCTAACAGGAAGAAATATATGGCCATATAAGAATCAAGGTCCCAAGATCTCAAAATGTTAACCATGTACGACGATGGTGAAATCATATTTCCTAGAAATATGGAAACCACGCTTCCAGATCTCCACCGGAAGTCAAAACTCGAAACTAGTAATGAATTAATGCATCTGCTTCCAGAATATGAGTTAGGAAACCATGAATGCCACAGCAGAGCTGCTTCTAGGTTCTGAATGATGCCTTAAAAACATCATCTCTGGCTTTGGCAGCGGTGTGAGCTTTCTCAGGTCACAGACGAGCAAAAGAAATCTTTTGTTGTCCAGCGTTGTTTAATCTTGCCTTGCAAACAGTACTTTTGAGTAGTTCAATAAGAGGGAGAGGGAGAGAGAGAGAGAGAGAGAGAGAGAGAGAGAGAGGAAAAGAACATATCAAGGAAAAGGAACACTGACGCAAACTGCAAAAAAAAGCAAGCGGTGGCCATATTTCATGAGAAAATCCCACACGCCATGTGCAAGAAATTTTTTTCCTTGTGTTTTATTTATTCCATTAGTGCAATTTTTTTATCTCCTGCACCGTTCTTCATCACTCTCTCTCTCCTCATAACCAGTAGTATACCATATCTCTTTAGATAGAGAAACAGCAGGAATAAACCCCAAATCAAAGTTTTTTTTTGCGAAAAAACCACAAATCAAAGTTGAAGCAAATAAATGGATGGGTGTGGAGAGGAGAAGAGACGAGAGACCTGAAACGGCCCCAGGGGGTGGTGGTGATCAGTTGGGGAGAGCGGCTGCACCATGGGCGGCGGCCGCGGGCTGAGGAAGGAGAGGTTGTTGCAGTGACCACATTTCACAGTCACGGTGTCCATCAGCCTCTTGCATGGAACTCCAACCTGCAGCTACCCAAAACACACACAGAATCAATCACACAACAGTGCTATAAAATGTGATCCAGTGAGCTCAGCTAATTCGCTTGCATGTCACTAGTGGCGGACTTAATAACTTGTGCAAGAAAGATCGATGGAAGAACAAAAAAAGAGAGGTGTCTGCGAAAGAGGGAGGAAGAGCGAGTATAGAAAATACTAAATCCGGAGTGTTGTCAAATCTGAAGTCCAGCATGCATGTAACAAGAAAGAATAGGAGAAATGGAAGCTGGGAACCACCAGACCTAAGGGATGTGAAAGATGGAACATGTGACACTAGCTAGCTAGGACAAAAGAATCAAGAAGAACCAAGGAAACACTGCATAGGAAAAGAGACTGGCAAAGCATGTACAGGCGACACATCAATCATTTCTCGCATGAACATCAAATTCTAGTCAGTGCGTGCTCCTCCAATCAGGGAGAGCTAGAAAGCAACAAGTTGGGGGCCGGACTGATTTTGGTCCTTTCTCCAGTTCCTTGCCAGTAAGCTAGCTAACACATGAAATGCAAGGAAAGAAAGAAAATCCATGATCATCGATGATCGGCTCTGGTTTCTCGAGGAGTTTACCGCGAGCACGGTGTTGCAGTAGGTGCAGCGCACGTAGCACAGGTGCTCGGACGGGGACACCAAATCCATGCTCTGCATGCTCGGTAACGGGTGTTCGCCGGTGGCTGAGGAGGCAGGTAGCTGGAGAAGCCGGCCGGGGAGATCGAGAGACAGTGAGCGTGTCGGCGTGTTCGAGGACCAACTAACAGGCGACGATGAGGAGGTGGGGAGAGGGGGGAGGTAGAAGAAGGAGATGAAGGAGGAGGGGGGAGAGAGTGTGGTGAGGTCTCCGGCCGGGAGAAGATGGGGTAGGGTTTCTACTCTCGCAATAATGCGGGCGGGACCGGACCCACGCGAGCACATCGACACCCATAAAGTTGTTCGAGACAAGCAACATACACGATACGCGCATCTCGACTCGACCGATCCATCCATGGGAGCAAGGGGAAACCTGTTGAGATCGCGCGAGGCGACGCGATGGTGGTAGCAGTGGCACATCCATCCAATTGCGCCTTTTGCTACCTCTTCTCGTGTTGTTGGGTACGACCTACGACTACGACCGCTCTCAGCGCTCCCTCACTTTCTCCCTTCCTTGAGATCGATCGATCAATCCGGCCGTATAACCCGCTACATGCCTACATATACGTACGTATCGTCGATCGAATACAATCATGGTTGATCGATCTGAGTGGTTTTACATGTGTATGTGGCTTTCGACTTTTGCTTGAGTATTTTGATGTATTTATTGGTTCATCGAGCAGTGGATCGCCACTTTCCAGTCGCCATCTGCTGTTCGACCGATCGATCAGATCTCAACGATGAATGGATACATGGTATGCCTGAGACTTGTCGGTGTACATGTGTAAGTGTGCATGACTAATCGTCCTTGTACTATGTAAGTTCGTCCATATAGGATCCTATGTATCAATGTATGTGATGTGCATAAGTGTGATCGCCTCAATTTTTTCGAAACATGTACTCCAAGCAGGCCTCGACAGGGAGATCGACATTGCACGAAACTATGATGGCGACCCCTCGAGTTCGTATCTCATGCTTGAGGGTGTGTGTTAAGCTGTTGTTTTCACCGTTGGTGTTTTGGGTTCTGAAAGGAACAATCCCTTTTGAGTTTGGATTGAGAGTCCGGCTACATTTATGCAAGAGGAAAAAGACCTAACTTCTTAGTTTGGTTTTCCGCTTCGATCGAAAGAAACAGCGCTAATTATTTTCGGTCCTGGAAAATTATAGCAAGCTGGCACACCTCTTTAAGCTGTGTACACGGATGTCGTGGTTACACTTTTCTGATCATATGTAGCATCATTTGATTTAGTCATGATCATGTTTTCAGGAAGAAAACGTTTTTCGATAACGGACGCTTTATTATTTAAAAGTTTTAAACATTACAACTAGCCTCTTCATAATTTGGATACACTGAAATTAAGAGCACTCGTAGAAAATGTGTCTTTTGTTCGGAGCTGCCTGGAGCATTAGTTCCGGCCGTGTTTGGAAGGGAACTAATGTTAGCAGTATTCCTGGTTACAACGGTTAGGACGCGCACGGGGCACGTCCAGCAACAGTCTTGGTTCCAACGACACCTTTAGTCCCGGTTGGAGACACCAACCAAGACACATGCAACCGGCCGCAACCCCTTTAGTCTTGGTTGGTGTCTCCAACCGGGACTAAAGGGCCATCTATATATATATCACCGTGTGCCTGCCCAAACTTTTGTGTGAGCCACACTTAGCTTTCAGAGGTGTATGTTGGTTTGCTTTCCCTTCTGATGCACAAGAGATGCTCAATGAATTCCTGAGAGCATGATGCCACTTGAGTTCACACAAAACAAACATGATATGAAGTGCCCGAGCCACACTTAAGCTACTTTCTCCTCTTTTTTCCTCCTCGGTCGAGGTTAACAACTTTATCCATGCATGTGTCAATGTACATCGCTTCTCTATATATTCATAATGTTATGTAATGGTTTTTGATATACTTAATTATATAATGCATATGAGCCGGAAATGGATGTAGGGTGACCGACGTACTGCGGTTTCATTGCGGGCATGCATTATTTTCACGGTGTGGCAGAGGAAAACAATCGGGATGGTTTTATGTGTTGTCCATGTGGTGTCTGTCAGAATAAGAAGGATTACACTTCCTCGAGAATCCTTCAAACCCACCTGCTTCGGTCTGGTTTCATGCCTAGCAATAATTGTTCGACCAAGCACAGAGAAAGAGGGGTTATGATGGAAGACAATGAAGAAGAAGAAGAAGATGATGAAAACTATCCTATGTTCCCTGAATACGGTGATACTGCAATGGGGGAAGCTGAAGATCAAGAGGCATCAGACACTAGCAGGGAAAAGGCTATACGGGCCCGACTAATGGCAGCTGGTCCTAGAAACGGCACGTGGCTGCTATTTTAGCTACGGGAAAAAATAGGGAACGCGACTAGTAAGCTAGTAGTGGTAGCGCACCGAGGGGGGGAGCACGCGACTACTATGTGGGCCCCAGCTACGCCTGGGCACAGGACTTAGCCGCTGCGTGCGGCTTTGGTTGCACGCCACTAGTAACGACTTCTCAATCGCGTGCATTCATGAACGCACGCTGCCAATAGTTTGCGGCAAAGGGGTGCGCCTAATACTAGCAGCGTACCCTACTCTGGCCCACTTCTATTACTTTGACTTAAACCAAAACTCAGCGACACATGTTTCAGTACCCCCAATTCACATCTCCCCCAATTTCTCTAGACAGCAGAGCTCGACTTCCACGCCGCCACCCGCCACGCCTCTCACCCCCGCTGCTTCGCATCTCGCCGTCGCCGGCCACCGACCGCACTGCACTGTGCCTCCTTGCCGCCGACCTAGCCGCGCCCCCTCCCCCGCCGCACCCGGTATGAACTGCGCGCCATGAACCTGTTTGATGAAATGCCTATGTGAGTTGCCGATTACACTAGGTATGCTTGATTTGCTGTGGTGATTACTTGGATATGCCTAATGTTTTGTTTTGCAGTGATTACATGGATATGCTTAATGTTTTGTTTTACAGGAATATGAGTTGTCATGTTTTGTTGGAATGTTGATTAATTTCCATTTCAACAAATTTCTAGCACTCCATATGTCCTTTTTTTTGCAAAGGTCCTTCCAAAATTTTCCGTGTTCCTTTTTTGATTATTAATAATTTTAAATTTTGATTAGTGTTAGCTAGCCATGTCGTTTGGCGGAAAACACAATGACGTTGTCCCCGGGTCATCTTCAAGCGGTTCTAGTCGAGACGAAGAACAAAATGGAGACACGGTCCGTGCCCTCTGAGAAGAAGTTAGTGAAGCAAGAATTGGCGACCCTGAAAGCAAACATGACCACCATTGTCGAAAACCAAGTGGAAAATAGGGTCAACAAAAACCTTCCTATTTTGATCCATTCGATCGAAGATTGGATTGCTGGAGGTCGATAAGGGCCACATCCAAGTACCAAGGAAAAGTGGCGTCTGATTTTGACGAGCCTCCAGCACATGTGGCGTCAGATTCTATCGGGTTTGCATCTCATGTGTTGTCAGATCCTACCGAGCCTACTTTGAAAAAAGGGACATAAAAGACCTAAGGAAAAGGATTATTTCGCTTGCCAGACAAACCGGGTTGTGGACAAGATCTACACGCAAGACCGGCAATATCATGTGGCGGGTGAACCTATATTATCGTGGGACAAGTACCTAGCTTCCCGGTGATATGAATACTCTACATGACCTCATTCTTGAAGAAGAAATGTGTCTTATTTGTATGGAATCTCCAACATATCCGTTTTTTGTCGTCAAGGTTCCTAAGGGCTTGGACTTTGTCGATAAACACCCCGCGACGTGTTTTTCCTGAGATTTGAAGACATATTCTCCATGTTTCGCACGAATAGACTCCACCGAAACTTTGTTCGCCTATTTACGCTTGTTGAGGCCTACCAGGTCAGAAAGAGCAAGAGTTATCCCCGAGATTGACGATAGCAGATTCCTACTAACTGTATGAGAGCTACTTGGTCACCTATGAGTACAGACTCAATGCGATACATTACATGAAAAGTCTCTTCTTGATGAATAAGGACAAAGAAATGTTTGTCCTTCCTTATTTTCCCGAGAGAGTCACTTGCTAGCGCCACAAGATGCTTTCATATATATTTATTTCATTATGTTTGATTTGAGTACATAATGGTCTGTTTAAATTGTGTTGCACAGAGACTAATGTTGCACCCTCATTGTTTTGTGGATCCAACACTTGCACGCCGTGTATTTTGACTAGGGGAGTGCGAAACCAAAAAACTACACCAACATGAAAAACTACTTGAAGGGTAACGACTTGAAAAGAGAAGTAGTCATCAGAGGAAGGCATGTATTCGTCCAAAAAACAGAGTTCCACTGCATGAAGCAACCAAAAGATAGCACGATGGAGGCATTCTACGCAATCCATCACATGCATGAGTTTTTACGGGATCATCAGCTACTTGTGGAGCCATCTAATCTTACAACATGGCTCATGGACTTTGCAAACTGTAGCGAGGAAGATTTTAGATTTGAGCTGTATCGCATTCATCATAAGCTTGGGCAACTCATTAGGAAGGATGTCTGCAGTTCGGAGGGGTTGTTCTACTCTGGCCCTGTAAAACCATGTCAGTGCTAGATAGAAGAGCTCTGTCAACTTCAGGGCGACCAGCGGGACTTCGTGACATTTGATGGCCTCGGCTCGTTCCCTCGTTCTTGTTAATTTGTATGATGAACTTTCTTAGGTTTAGTTTTTAATGATCTATAAGTCATGTGTTGTAAACTGATCTTGCACATTGTTTCACATTTGACTTGGTCTTGTTGGTTGACCTCTTGCCGTGTGTCTCTATATTCGAATGTACTTGCCAATGATTATACTCTGGCACCGTCTAATGAAATAGGGAGCCAATAAAACCTTGTCTATATGTCGATGCACATTGCTTGTGCATTTGACTTGGTCTTATTGGTTCACCTCTTTTATTGTGTGTCTTTTATATGAGGCTCATCTCCTGGTACTTGACTTCTTTTGAATGTTGTGGCACTACGTCATACATTATGTATGAATATGCTTTACTGGCGTATATTATTTATCTGATGCATAGAGATGCCGTCGTCTATCGTTTACAAGGGTAGGGTTCCCGGAGTCTATGCCAATTTGGAAGACTATTAGATACAAGTACACCATTTTCGCAACTGTATCTACACACGGTACAACACTATGTAGGAGGCAGAAGCTAGATACACGCACTATCTAGCTGAAGAGATGAGGAGGAATCAGATGAAGACCGCCTTCATCGTGATGCTGCTCATCGTGATTGCATTTCTCATCTATGTGATTTTAGTTTAGATTACAAATTAATTAGCTTGAATTGTGCCCGATCTTCGGTTCTGACATTTGAGATCAAATAATGGTTTGGTATTGGTACAACTGTATCATGTGTGTATGTATTTTGTACTTCATGTGTAGGTATGCTATTGTGTATGTATATATGTATAATACGGAGAAGTGGCAGCGTGTTTTCGAAAGGGGAAGTTCCAGATGTACTGGTAGCATGCGGGCGGAGCGCTGCTAGTATGTATGTACTGACAACATGCCATCAACACGCTGCCAGTACACGAGAATTTGGATGCATGTCTGGTATGCATTGCATTGCGGTGTAAGATCAGACGAGACGACCCTGGTGAATTGAGGGCGAGCGCCCCAGGAAGAGGGTTCCTGCCAAGGTGTGGTATGCTCCTATAATACCATGATTGAAACATTTGTTCAGAAACAAAGAGCATGCCAAGTTATTGCGATGGCACAAATAAGGCCGTAAGAAAAACGCGATGTTGAGACACTCCATTGATGGGTCACAATGGAGAAAAATCGAGAGAGTGTTCCTGGACTTTGCAGATGACGCAATGAACTTAAGGTTTGGTCTAAGTACAGATGGCATGAATCCTTTGGGGGAGCAGAGTTGCAGTCATAGCACCTGGTCTGTAACTATATGTATATATATTCCTCCTCCTTGGTTGTGCATGAAGCAGAAGTTCATTATGATGTCAGTTCTCATCCAAGGCCCGAAGCAACCCGGCAACGATATTGATGTGTACCTAAGGCCATTCATTCAAGAACTTTAATAGCCATGGGAAAAAAAGGTGTACGTGTGTGGGATAAGCATAAGCAGGAGCCATTTGACATACGAGCATTGCTTTTCGTAACCATCGATGATTGGTTTGTTCTTAGTAACCTTTCAGGACAGACAAACAAGGGATACAATACATGCACACACTATTTAGATAAGACTGAAAGTATATATTTGGATAACTGTAAGAAGGTTGTGTACCTGGGGTATTGTTGATTCCTTCATATCAGGCATCCCGATATAAAGAATGACAACCATTTCATAGGTGAGGAAGATCACCGGAAGAAGCCTAGCCATCCTATTGGAGATGATTTATTTGGTATGGTCAAGGATCTAAAAGTAATCTTTGGAAAGGGTCCCGGAGGACAATCTGTTCCGAATGATGCTACCGGACACACGCCCATGTGGAAGAAGAAATCTATATTTTGGAAGCTACCCTATTGGGAATTCCTAGAGGACCACTCTTCAATCGACGTGATGCACGTGACAAAGAACGTTTGCGTGAATGGAAAGATAAAAGATACACTACTGGAAGCACGACAGGACCAATAACGTATGAAAGACCAAGACAACATGCATCAAGAGAACGATACTGATACATGACTTCATTACTCCAACTACGCTCTTACCAAAGTAGAGAAGAAAATCTTTTTTTGAATGCCTAAGCAGTATCAAGGTCCCGTCTGGCTTCTCGTCGAATATAAAGAGAATAATAAATATGGCAAATAAAATATTCCAAAACCTAAATTCTCATGACTGCCACGTGATTATGCCGCAATTGCTCCAGGTTGCATTGAGGGGCTTCTACCGAAAAATGTTCAAGTACCCATTGTGAAGCTATGGGCATTCCTCAATGCAATTTCTTAGAAGGGAATCGATCCAGAAAGTCTACCAAGATTACAGAATGATGTGATCCAATGTCTTGTTAGTTTTGAGTTGGTGTTCCCACCATCCTTCTTTAATAATATGACACACCTCCTGGTTCACCTAGTCGAAGAGATTAAAGTTCTCGGTCCTGTATTTCTACAAAATATGTTCCACTTCGAGAGGTTCATGGGTGTTGACGATGCTGCTCCCCGGAAATGCCCACCATGAGGGGCTTAGGGTTGACGGAATCCTGCAGGCTGACACGAGACATTGGATACCAAACAAACGGGGGGAAAGATTTACCAAGGTTCGGGGCCCTCGATGAGGTAAAACCCTTACTTCCTGCTTGTCCGATCTTGATTATCGAATATATCGGGTTACAATGGGGTAGCTGATACGTCTCCGACGTATCGATAATTTCTTATGTTCCATGCCACATTATTGATGATATCTACATGTTTTATGCATACTTTATGTCATATTTATGCATTTTCCGGCACTAACCTATTAACGAGATGCCGAAGAGCCGATTCTTGTTTCTGCTGTTTTTGGTTTCAGAAATCCTAGTAAGGAAATATTCTCGGAATTGGACGAAATCAACGCCCAGGGGCCTATTTTTCCACGAAGCTTCCAGAAGTCCGAGGGAGAGACGAAGTGGGGCCACAGGGCGCCGACACACTAAGGCGGCGCGGCCTAGGGGGGCCCGCGCCGCCCTACTGTGTGGCCCCCCTGTCAGGCCCCCTGACCTATCTCCTCCGCCTACTTAAAGCCTTCGTCGCGAAACCCCCAGTACCGAGAGCCACGATACGGAAAACCTTCCAGAGACGCCGCCGCCGCCAATCCCATCTCGGGGGATTCAGGAGATCGCCTCCGGCACCCTGCCGGAGAGGGGATTCATCTCCCGGAGGACTCTTCACCTCCATGGTCGCCTCCGGAGTGATGAGTGAGTAGTTCACCCCTGGACTATGGGTCCATAGCAGTAGCTAGATGGTTGTCTTCTCCTTATGTGCTTCATTGTCGGATCTTGTGAGCTGCCGAACATGATCAAGATCATCTATCTGTAATGCTATATGTTGTGTTTGTTGGGATCTGATGGATAGAGAATACTATGTTATGTTGATTATCAATTTATGTCTATGTGTTGTTTATGATCTTGCATGCTCTCCATTATTAGTAGAGGCTCTGGCCAAGTTTTTACTCTTAACTCCAAGAGGGAGTATTTATGCTCGATAGTGGGTTCATGTCTCCGTGAATGCGGGAGTGTGAGAAACCTCTAAGGTTATGGATGTACTGTTGCCACTAGGGATAAAACATTGATGCTATGTCCGAGGATGTAGTTATTGATTACATTACGCACCATACTTAATGCAATTGTCTGTTGTTTTCAACTTAATACTGGAAGGGGTTCGGATGATAACCTGAAGGTGGACTTTTTAGGCATAGATGCATGCTGGATAGAGGTCTATGTACTTTGTCGTAATGCCCAATTAAATCTCACAATACTCATCATATCATGTATGTGCATGGTCATGCCCTCTCTATTTGTCAATTGCCCAACTGTAATTTGTTCACCCAACATGCTATTTATCTTATGGGAGAGACACCTCTAGTGAACTGTGGACCCCGGTCCATTCTTTACATCTGAAATACAATCTACTGCAATTGTTCTACTGTTCTCTGCAAACAATTATCATCCACACCATACATCTAATCCTTTGTTACAGCAAGCCGGTGAGATTGACAACCTCACTGTTTCGTTGGGGCAAAGTACTTTGTTTGTTTTGTGCAGGTTCCACGTTGGCGCCGGAATCCCTGGTGTTGCGCCGCACTACATCTCGCCGCCATCAACTTTCAACGTGCTTCTTGGCTCCTACTGTATCGATTAAACCTTGGTTTCATACTGAGGGGAAACTTGCCACTGTACGCATCACACCTTCCTCTTGGGGTTCCCAACGGACGCGTGTTGTACGCGTATCAAGCTCTTTTTCTGGCGCCGTTGCCGGGGAGATCAAGACACGCTGCAAGGGGAGTCTCCACATCCCAACCTCTTTACTTTGTTTTTGTCTTGCTTTATTTTATTTACTACTTTGTTTGCTATATTATATCAAAATACAAAAAAATTAGTTGCTAGCTTTACTTTATTTACTGTCTCGTTTGCATACGCTATATCAAAAATACAAAAAAATTAGTTACTTGCATTTACTTTATCTAGTTTGCTTTATTTACTGTTGCTAAAATGGGTACTCCTGAAAATACTAAGTTGTGTGACTTCACAACCACAAATAATAATGATTTCTTATGCACACCTATTGCTCCACCTGCTACTACAGCAGAATTCTTTGAAATTAAACCTGCTTTACTGAATCTTGTTATGCGAGAGCAATTTTCTGGTGTTAGTTCTGATGATGCTGCTGCCCATCTTAATAATTTTGTTGAACTACGTGAAATGCAAAAGTATAAAGATGTAGATGGTGACATTATAAAATTAAAATTGTTCCCTTTCTCATTAAGAGGAAGAGCTAAAGATTGGTTGCTATCTCTGCCTAAGAATAATATTGATTCATGGACTAAATGCAAGGATGCTTTTATTGGTAGATATTATCCCCCTGCTAAAATTATATCTTTGAGGAGTAGCATAATGAATTTTAAACAATTGGATAATGAGCATGTTGCCCAAGCATGGGAAAGAATGAAATCCTTGGTTAAAAATTGCCCCAACCCATGGACTGACTACTTGGATGATCATCCAAACCTTTAATGCAGGACTGAATTTTTCTTCACAGAACCTATTGGATTCAGCTGCTGGAGGTACCTTTATGTCTATCACTCTTGGTGAATCAACAAAGCTTCTTGATAATATGATGATTAATTACTCTGAATGGCACACGGAAAGAGCTCCACAAGGTAAGAAGGTAAATTCTGTCGAAGAAACCTCTTCCTTGAGTGATAAGATTGATGCTATTATGTCTATGCTTGTGAATGATAGGACTAATGTTGATCCTAATAATGTTCCGTTAGCTTCATTGGTTGCTCAAGAAGAATATGTTGATGTAAACTACATTAAAAATAATAATTTCAACAACAATGCTTACCGGAACAATTCTAGTAACAACTATAGGCCATATCCTTATAATAATGGCAACGGCTATAGTAACTCTTATGGGAATTCTTACAACAACAATAGGAATTCACCCCTGGACTTGAAGCCATGCTTAAAGAATTTATTAGTACACAAACTGCTTTTAACAAATCTGTTGAAGAAAAGCTTGGAAAAATTGATATACTTGCTTCTAAAGTCGATAGTCTTGCTGCTGATGTTGATCTTTTGAAATCGAAAGTTATGCCTCATGAGAATCATAATAATAAAATTGTTACTACAGCAAATGCCATCCAAGTTAGAATTAATGAGAATATAAGATTGATGGCCGAATTGCGTGCTAGGTGGGAAAGAGAAGAAAATGAAAAAGAAGATGATATAGCTAAAGTTTGGACTATTACCACCACTAGTAATGCTAATGCTACACATGTTCCTGCACCTCCTACTATTAATGGTAAAATAATTGGTGTTAGCAATGTTTCCACTTCAAATGCAAAGCGTGAAAAACTGCCTAAAACTGCTAAAACTGCTGAAACTGCCTGTGATAAAACTGCTAAATTTTTTTCCAACATTGGGGATGATGATCCCATTGCTTTAGATTATAATGGTTTAAATTTTGATGATTGCCACATCTCTGAAGTTATAAAGTTCTTACAAAAACTTGCTAAGAGTCCTAATGCTAGTGCTATAAACTTTGCTTTCACAAAACATATTACAAATGCTCTCATAAAAGCTAGAGAAGAGAAACTAGAACGCGAAGCTTCTATTCCTAGGAAGCTCGAAGATGGTTGGGAGCCCATCATTAAGATGAAGGTCAATTACTTTGATTGTAATGCTTTATGTGATCTTGGTGCAAGTATTTCTGTTATGCCTAAAAAAATTTATAATATGCTTGACTTGCCACCATTGAAAAATTGTTATTTGGATGTTAATCTTGCTGATCATTCTACAAAGAAACCTTTGGGGAAAGTTGATAATGTTCGCATTACCGTTAACAATAACCTTGTCCCCGTTGATTTTGTTGTCTTGGATATTGAATGCAATGCATCTTGTCCCATTATATTGGGAAGACCTTTTCTTCGAACTGTTGGTGTTATCATTGATATGAAGGAAGGTAATATTAAATATCAATTTCCTCTCAAGAAAGGTATGGAACACTTCCCTAGAAAGAGAATGAAGTTACCTTTTGATTCTATTATTAGAACAAATTATGATGTTGATACTTCGTCTCTTGATAATACTTGATATACACTTTCTGCGCCTAGCTGAAAGGCGTTAAAGAAAAGCGCTTATGGGAGACAACCCATGTTTTTACTACAGTATTTTATTTTATATTTGTGTCTTGGAAGTTGTTTACTACTGTAGCAACCTCTCCTTATCTTAGTTTTGTGCATTGTTGTGCCAAGTAAAGTCGTTGATAGTAAGGTTCATACTAGATTTGGATTACTGCGCAGAAACAGATTTCTTTGCTGTCACGAATCTGGGCAAAATTCTCTGTAGGTAACTCAGAAAATAATGCCAATTTACGTGAGTGATCCTCAGATATGTACGCAACTTTCATTCAATTTGAGCATTTTCATTTGAGCAAGTCTGATGCCTCAATAAAATTCGTCATTACGAACTGTTCTGTTTTGACAGATTCTGCCTTTTATTTCGCATTGCCTGTTTTGATATGTTCGATGGATTTTTCGATTCCATTGACTTTCAGTAGCTTTGTGCAATGTCCAGAAGTGTTAAGAATGATTATGTCACCTCTGAACATGTATATTTTGATTGTGCACTAACTCTCTAATGAGTTGTTTTGAGTTTGGTGTGGAGGAAGTTTTCAAGGATCAAGAGAGGGAGATGATACAACATGATCAAGGAGAGTGAAAGCTCTAAGCTTGGGGATGCCCCGGTGGTTCACCCCTGCATATATCAAGAAGACTCAAGCGTCTAAGCTTGGGGATGCCCAAGCACTAGTAGGAAAACCCTTATAGGCGGAGCTTATTTCTGTGGCGCACCACTAAAAATGCGCCACAGAATATTATTTTGTGGCGCACCATTCTGGGTGCGCCACAGAAATAGCTTAATTTTGTGGCGCACGCTTCGGTAGTGCGCCACAGAAACTATGTGGGGCCCACATCCTACCACCACCAATTATTACTGTAGGTATTTCTGTGGCGCACATGTCGTGCTGCGCCACAGAAATAACTCTTTCTGTGGCGCACGGGCTTCAGTGCGCCACAGAAGTAGTTGATTCTGTGGCGCAGCTGCTCGGGTGCGCCACAGAATTAAGGGACTTATATCATCTCGCCCGTGCCCTCCCCCGCCTGTTCACCTCTCCCCTCTCCCGAGCCCATCCCCTCTCCCCTCTCCCCTCTCCTCCGTGGTCGCCTGGATCCGCCGCCGCCACCTTCCTCCGTGGTCACCTGGATCCTCCATGGTCGTCGCCATCGCCGTCGCCGCCACCTTTCTCCGCGAGGGGCGCATGCCGCCGCGGTCCTCCCATCCCCACCACCTGCAGCACAAGCTGCCCCTACGGCGAGGAGGGGCCGCCGCGAGGAGGGGCCGCCGTCGCGGCAAGGTGGAGGAGCCGCCGCCTCCTCCTCCTCCTCCACCCCTGCCGTCATCTTCAACCTCGTCCTCCACCCCTGTCATCGGTGCTCTCTCTCCCCTCCCCTCCTCTCCCTCTTAATTCCTCCTCCGCTGCCCCTATGGCTTGTGTTTGCAAGCTCTGGTGATCATTTGATCACCAATTGGTTGATAATTACTTACTGCTTTCTCTATCTATGCATGTTGCTTGATATACTGTGTTGTTGCTTGATTTGTATAGCTTCTCACCATGTACTGGTGGTTGCTTATGCTTTGAAAAGCATATGAATGGATGCATGATGCTTGCCAAGCATCCCTGTTGCCTAGCAGTTGACTAATTCATTTATCTGTGAAACTTTATCTTGTTAATGTAGATAATTGAGATGAACTACTTTGCAGTAATGATTCTATTACTGTATTTACTTAAGCTAGATGGATGCCAACTATTGTTGGGGACCCTAGCTTCATTTTGAATCCTGTTGGGTAATGATAAGTGTGTAGGCTTGGTGGTTTGGATGGTTTGGTGGTTGAATTGGCCTTTGCAGTCATGAACTGCTGGCTTGGTAAATCATCTGGGATGGTTTCCTTCCTAGTTCCATTTGGAAGATGCTACTATTCAATTGGTTGGCATAACCATGGTGACTTGAGTTGGTCAAATTCCTGGTCCTTGCCATTTGTACCAGGCTTCACTTGGTCTATGATTAAATGATGACCAAACATTGTTATTCCACCCTATGTGCTTGTGTTTGACATGGCTGTTGCTATGTCTCTGTACATATTTACTTGATGGATTCTTGTGAGCTTATGGTATGCTACTATGCTACTGGTGGGCTTGTATACATACATATTTGTAGTTGCTCTTGGTTGGCCTAAGAATGCTCCCTGGCCAGATGCTTGATGTCTTGGCTCAGCCAATGATGCAAAGGCTGAGGCAAAAACTTGGATAAGAACAGATACTAAAATGTGTGATTTAAATGGAATGCTTATGATGGTATACTAAAATAGAGATATCCACAGTAGGGGATCATGTAAATGAATGCCACTGTGGTATCCTTTGAACAAAATGGGAAGTTTCTGATGGTTTAAAAGACTAGGTGATGCTAGGTTATTAAGTTGGCTGTCAAGGTTGGTTTTATCTGGTTAACTTGGATAGGCTATGTGTTCTTGCTTACTTATGCATATCCATCTCTACTGGATTGACTAGCTCAGGCTTGGCCTCTCTCTTGCCAGCATCACTTGGTTACTACCAAGTGATGAATAATCCCTTATGGTACCCCAGCTTTGTTTTGAACTCAACTGAGTAATGATAAATTTCTATTTCTTGTTGGCTTTGATGAAAATAGAGATATCCACAGTAGGGGATCATGTAAATGAATGCCACTGTGGTATCCTTTGAAGAAAAATGACTGTTTCTGATGGTTTTAAAAGGCTAGGTGGTGCTAGGTGATTCAGTTGGCTACCAAGACTTGTCTCATCTGGTTAGCTGGGATATGCTATGTGTTGTTGCTTGTTTAGGCATATCTATCACTTACTGGATTTACTGGTTCTTGATTGGCCTCTCTTTTGACAGCATCACTTGGTCTATATACCAAGTGATGAATAATCCCTTTGGAGCATCTGCTCCATGCATGCTATGTGTGTTTGAGCATCTTGACTTATGTCACCATGGTTGCTGGTTTGTTGGTGTTTTTGTACTTGCCGATGATTAGATGGTTGGTCGATCACTCGTACACTCGGGGGTGGAGCAAGTGAGGCTTGGTGTGATGGCACAAATATCAACTTGTGCATCCTACCTGGCCTCACTTACTCCATCCCTGGATGTTAATATTTGTTTCGACCAACAAAGTATGAGGCATATGATATCTAGTTGAGACCACTTGGCTCTTTCTTCCATTTTAGTGCTGATGATTAGAATGTTTGGTCACCTATACGCCGCAATATACTTTGTAGACGAGCCCCCCTTTCCCTGGCCGCCGTTCCGTGAACGAGTCCTTGACGAGACAACAACGCCGACATGCCTCTCCGGCGCAGCACCACTTTTCTTCTCTCGCCGTCCAGTACGTGAACGAGTCCTTAATGCCAAGACGGTGCCAGCCTCCCTAGCATCATGCCGACCCCTGTTGTCGCGCTTCAGGCCGTGTCGATCACACGCCCTGCACTCTTCGCCTTTTTTCCCGGTGAACAAATAGACTAATCATTGGAATAAGGAAGCCGATGACGGCCGATCGCAATTTAATCTTGCGACCGGCCGTCATCGGTTTCCTTATTCCAACGATCAGCCTATTGGTTCACCGGGCAAGAAGGCGAACAGTGCAGGGTGCGGGACACGCGGCTTGAAGCGCGGCATCACGGCCCGGCATAATGCTGGGCAGGCCGGCACGGTCTTTGCATCAAGGTCTCGTTCACTGGACAGCGAGGGACTACCGTGGTTCTGCGCCGGAGATGCAGATCGGCGTTGTTGTGTCGTCAAGCACCCGTTGATGGAACGCCGACCGGGGAAAGGGGGCCCTTCTGCAAAGTATACGGCGGTGTATACTGCAACTATGGTTTCTGACCATAGTATTTGTGTTGACCAACAATGTATGAGGCACTTATTCCATTTTGTCATTCCATTTGCTTTGAGATTTTCAAAATGCCGATGATTAAAATGTTTGGTCACCGTACACTTGGGGGTGGCGTAAGTGAGCCTGGTAAGATAGCACAAATATCAATCTCTTGTGCATCGGACTTGGTCTCACTTACGCCATCCCTGAATGTTAATATTTGTGTTGACCAACAATGTATGAGGCACTTATTCCATTTTGTCATTCCATTTGCTTTGAGATTTTCAAAATGCCTATGATTAAAATGTTTGGTCACCGTACACTCGGGAGCGGCGTAAGTGAGCCTGGTAAGATAGCACAAATATCAATCTCTTGTGCATCGGACTGGTCTCACTTACACCGTCCCTGAATGTTAATATTTGTGTTGACCAACAATGTATGAGGCATTTATTCCATTTCTCTTGTGCATCGGACTTGTTGGTCTCACTTTCTTACATTTTCATCATAGTAGGAACTGGATGAAGGACCCCGATGCAAGCGAGCCTGGTGGGTAGAGATGAGGGAGCAAAGGAGGAACCGGATGAAGACTACTTTGTAGGATGAAGACTACTTTGTATCTCGAAATTGTGAATTTTGTATGAATTAAGAGTTGTATGCAAAACATTTGACACTTGCCACTATATATGTATCTCGATCGGGATCTAAGTAATGTGATGATGATGTCTATGTTATATCTGTGCAATGTACATGATATATATATTATATCTGAATGTTGCTGTATATAACCTGTATATCTGTATATTGCTGTCTATAAACTGCATGTGTACAGGAGGCAGCACAAAATCGTGTATAATACAAGCAAATTCTGTGGCGCACTGCAAACCAATTCTGTGGCGCACTCTTTTCTGTGGCGCACCTAAGAGCACGTGCGCCACAGATACGTTAACTCTGTGGCGCATGGGCTGGTGCGCCACAGAAAGCTTATTTTTGTGGCGAAGTTTCTGTGGCGCACCTCCCATGCGCCATAGAATCCATTTTTGGTGCGCCACTGATGAGGCTTTTCCTACTAGTGAAGGCATCCCCTTCTTCATCGACAACATTATCAGGTTCCTCCCCTGAAACTATATTTTTATTCCGTCACATCTTATGTGCTTTGCTTGGAGCGTTGGTTTGTTTTTGTTTTTGTTTTGTTTGAATAAAATGGATCCTAGCATTCATTGTGTGGGAGAGAGACACGCTCCGCTGTTGCATATGGATAAATATGTCCTTAGGCTTTACTCATAGTATTCATGGCGAAGTTTCTTCTTCGTTAAATTATTATATGGTTGGAATTGGAAAATGATACATGTAGTAATTTGCTATAATGTCTTGGATAATGTGATACTTGGCAATTGTTGTGCTCATGTTTAAGCTCTTGCATCATGTACTTTGCACCTATTAATGAAGAAATACATAGAGCATGCTAAAATTTGGTTTGCATAATTGGTCTCTCTAAAGTCTAGATAATTTCTAGTATTGAGTTTGAACAACAAGGAAGACAGTGTAGAGTCTTATAATGTTTACAATATGTCTTTTATGTGAGTTTTGCTGCACCGCTTCATCCTTGTGTTTGTTTCAAATAAACCTTGCTAGCCTAAACCTTGTATCGAGAGGGAATACTTCTCATGCATCCAAAATACTTGAGCCAACCACTATGCCATTTGTGTCCACCATACCTACCTACTACATGGTATTTCTACGCCATTCCAAAGTAAATTGCTTGAGTGCTACCTTTAAACAATTCAAAATTTATCACCTCTGATTTGTGTCAATGTTTTATAGCTCATGAGGAAGTATGTGGTGTTTATCTTTCAATCTTGTTAGGCAACTTTCACCAATGGACTAGTGGCTTCATCCGCTTATCCAATAATTTTGCAAAAAGAGCTGGCAATGGGATTCCCAGTCCCAAATTAATTAATAAAAATAGACACTCCTCCATGGTATGTGATTGTTGGACGGCACCCGAAGGATTCGGTTAGCCATGGATTGAGAAAGCAAAGGTGGGGAGGAGTGTCATCATAATAAAACTAAAATAAAAAGGCACTCCTTCATGGTATGAGATTGTTGGCAGGCACCCGAAGGATTCGGTTAGCCATGGTTTGTGAAAGAAAGGTTGGAAGGAGTGCCACACAAAAATAAAATAAAATGGGAGCCGCTCTTTGAAGGTTTGTCTGGCAAGGGGGTTAGAGTACCCACTACCATTCGTTGACAACAACAAACACCTCTCAAAATTTTACTTTTATGCTCTCTTTATGTTTTCAAAATCAAAGCTCTAGCACAAATATAGAAATCGATGCTTTCCTCTTTGAAGGACCATTCTTTTTACTTTTATGTTGAGTCAGTTCACCCATCTCTCTCCACCTCAAGAAGCAAACACTTGGTTGAACTGTGCATTGATTCCTACATACTTGCATATTGCACTTGTTATATTACTCTACATTGACAATATCCATGAGATATACATGTTATAAGTTGAAAGCAACCGCTGAAACTTCATCTTCCTTTGTGTTGCTTCAATACCTCTACTATGAATTTATTGCTTTATGAGTTAACTCTTATGCGAGACTTATTGATGCTTGTCTTGAAGTACTATTCATGAAAAGTCTTTGCTATATGATTCATTTGTTTACTCATGTCATTTACATTGTTTTGATCGCTGCATTCATTACATATGCTTACAATAGTATGATCAAGGTTATGACGGCATGTCACTCCTGAAATTATCATTGTTATCGTTTACCTGCTCGGGACGAGCAGAAACTAAGCTTGGGGATGCTGATACGTCTCCGACGTATCGATAATTTCTTATGTTCCATGCCACATTATTGATGATATCTACATGTTTTATGCATACTTTATGTCATATTTATGCATTTTCTGGAACTAACCTATTAACAAGGTGCCGAAGAGCCAGTTGCTGTTTTCTGCTGTTTTTGGTTTCAGAAATCCTAGTAAGGAAATATTCTCGGAATTGGACGAAATCAACGCCCAGGGGCCTATTTTATCACGAAGCTTCCAGAAGACCGGAGAGTCAACGAAGTGGGGCCACGAGGCGGCCAGACCACAGGGCGGCGTGGCCCAAGCCCTGGCCGCGCCACCCTGTCATCTGGGCCCCTCGTGACGCCCCTTGACCTGCCCTTCCGCCTACAAATAGCCTTCATCGTGAAACCCCCTGTACCGAGAGCCACGATACGGAAAACCTTCCAGAGACGCCGCCACCGCCAATCCCATCTCGGGGGATTCAGGAGATCGCCTCCGGCACCCTGCCGGAGAGGGGATTCATCTCCCGGAGGACTCTACACCGCCATGGTCGCCTCCGGAGTGATGAGTGAGTAGTTCACCCCTGGACTATGGGTCCATAGCAGTAGCTAGATGGTTGTCTTCTCCTTATGTGCTTCATTGTCGGATCTTGTGAGCTGCCGAACATGATCAAGATCATATATCTGTAATGCTATATGTTGTGTTTGTTGGGATCCGATGGATAGAGAATACTATGTTATGTTGATTATCAATTTATGTCTATGTGTTGTTTATGATCTTGCATGCTCTCCGTTATTAGTAGAGGCTCTGGCCAAGTTTTTACTCTTAACTCCAAGAGGGAGTATTTATGCTCGATAGTGGGTTCATGCCTCCATTAAATCTGGGACAGTGACAGAAAGTTCTAAGGTTGTGGATGTGCTGTTGCCACTAGGGATAAAACATAGATGCTATGTCCGAGGATGTAGTTATTGATTTACATTACGCACCATACTTAATGCAATTGTCTGTTGTTTTCAACTTAATACTGGAAGGGGTTCGGATGATAACCTGAAGGTGGACTTTTTAGGCATAGATGCATGCTGGATAGCGGTCTATGTACTTTGTCGTAATGCCCAATTAAATCTCACAATACTCATCATATCATGTATGTGCATGGTCATGCCCTCTCTATTTGTCAATTGCCCAACTGTAATTTGTTCACCCAACATGCTATTTATCTTATGGGAGAGACACCTCTAGTGAACTGTGGACCCCGGTCCATTCTTTACATCTGAAATACAATCTACTGCAATTGTTCTACTGTTCTCTGCAAACAATCATCATCCACACCATACATCTAATCCTTTGTTACAGCAAGCCGGTGAGATTGACAACCTCACTGTTTCGTTGGGGCAAAGTACTTGGTTTGTGTTGTGCAGGTTCCATGTTGGCGCCGGAATCCCTGGTGTTGCGCCGCACTACATCTCGCCGCCATCAACCTTCAACGTGTTTGCTGGCTCCTACTGGTTCGATTAAACCTTGGTTTCATACTGAGGGAAAACTTGCCGCTGTACGCATCACACCTTCCTCTTGGGGTTCCCAACGGACGCGTGCTGTACGCGTATCAGAACCCCAAGAGGAAGGTATGATGAGCACAGCATGAAGTTTTCCCTCAGTAAGAAACCAAGGTTTATCGACCAGTAGGAGAAAAACGTTCTCTCCTGATGTGTTGTGAACCAACTCGTGGCAGGGCGCACTGCCGGCATCAGCAGCAACGTGGAGACATGCACACAAACAACCAAGTACTTTGTCCCCAACTTTCAGCGAGGTTGTTTAGCTCACTGGTTTTGCTGAAAACAAAGGATTAAACGAACCGTGTGGAAGAAGAATTATTTGCAGAGAACAGAACGGAAAAATGATGTAGAAGATTGCAATTAAAAGAAGAAGGATCGGGGTGCACAGTTCACTAGAGGCGCCTCCCCAATAAAATAAATATGCTGGGTAAAGAAATTATAGATGGGCAATTGACAAACAGAGATTCTACGCTAATGGTTGGTGCATAATACATGCTATGAAAGTATGTGGGCATTACGACAATATACATAGACCGTAATCGAACTGCATGTATGACTAATAATCCACCTTCAAGATTGCATCCGCGACACCCTCCAGTATTAAGTTGAAAGCAACGGACTATCGCTTTAAGCAATGTGTGTAAAGTACACGATGAAACTACCCTTGAATAGAACAACGCTATTTTCTCCCTTGTAGCAACAGCACATCTACAACCGTAGAGAACAAGGTCACTTCCCACGGTTAAATAGAGGCATGAACCCACTATCAAGCATAAATACTCCCTCTTGGTGTCGCTAGCATCTACATGGCCAGAGCATCTACTAGAAACGGAGAGCATGCAAGATCATAATAACATAATACATAATCTCAACCTAAGCAATCTCTCTATAAATCGGATCCACATCAAACCAACATGTAGAAATTACAAATAGATGATCTTGATCATGTTAGGCAGCTCACAAGATCTATACATGAAGCACAACAAGGAGAGGTCAGCCATCTAGCTACTGCTATGGACCCATGGTCCCGTGGAGAACTACTCACGCATCACCTCGGATGAAGACATGGCGATGTAAAGCCCCCGGCGGTGATTTCCCTCTCCGGCAGGGTGCCGGGATGGACCGTAGAACCCCTCGAACTGGGGTTTTGGTTGACGGCAGCATCAGAACTTTTCGTGGATGGAGGCTCCCGTCCCTGGGGTTTTCCATATACGAGGAATAAATAGTCAGAAGGGCGGAGCAAACGAGGCCACGAGGCGCCAGTACATGGGCCAGGCGCGACCAAGGGTGGGGCCGCGCCTGCCCTATGTACTGCCACGTGGTAGCTCTCCTGCGCGCGTCCTTCTGGCTCCGTCTTCGTCCCGGAAAAATAAGACTCTGGGCTTTTGTTTCGTCCAATTCCGAGAAATTTTCATGTACAACTTTTCTGAAACACAAAAACAGCAGAAAATAGGAACTTGGACTGCGGCACTGCGTTAATAGGTTAGTCCCAGAAAATGCTAAAAAGTGTAGAAAAGTGCACATAAAACATATAAGAATTGTAACAAAACAAGCATGGAGCATCAAAAATTATATATATGTTTGGGACGTATCAGCCAGGTCTAGAGAGTTCAGTCCGGATTCGACTAGGTTACAAAGAGATCTACTCTAATCTTTCCTTGTTTAACGTCTTCTTGCCTTGTTTGTCAAGAATCCTTCTTCGGGTGAGTCTCCTTCTCTGGAACCGATGTATGGGCCCACCTTGGTCGTTGGGCAATCTTCATGGGCCCCTGGTTGGTCCGTAGGAGGTAGAATAATGTTGGTTGCCTGAAGGGTAATGCCCACACTAGTAGCCCCTGAGTGACTAGCTGAAGTAAAGCTTCGGGCAGGGACTATAATTGCCTTCTGTCGAATGTCCATACCTGTCAAAAATACTTGATCTTTGCTCATCATTTTGAAGTCCAAATTTCTTTCTTATCGGGTGCGCGTCCAGCGCTCCCGATGAGAGTATCCCCCGAGTCTAGGGATGGATTCTTGCAACCGTGAGTAGACTCATGTTGTACTACTCGAAGATTCTGGCGCCAACATTTTTCTAAATTTTTCTAATCATGCGATATCTTTTTCTATACCGGGTCCTTTAAAACTTCGAGTGAAGTCATGTAGTATCATAGTACGCAAGGGGTAATAGTAATGTGCCTAGTTTTACTCGATAAATCGATGTTGGTTAAGTGCCGATGGAAAAAACAACGTTACTCTACTCAAAATCAAGTCCCCGGGCTTGATCCTGGATCTTCTCAAATCTTCGGGTTTGTCTTCCTTTGTCTTCAATATTTTTTAGGGATTTCTATTTTCGTGCCCCTGGTTCGTTAGTTGTACTCAGTTTTCCCCAGCCCCTTAGTTTTTCCTCAGTTTTCCCCTCCCTCTAGTTTGAAACCCGTCGCAGACGCTCAGACGGGAGGGTTGCCGTCTGGTCAGAGGCCTTCACCGTTACCGGTGACGGCTAGGGAGCCGCGTTGGTGTTGAATTGACCGTTTCTTTCGAACTGTGTTGACTGTTGACTGGAGGAGCTCACCCAAAGCTTTCCACTCCGCCCGATACTGGAGGAGCTCACACACCGCCCCTCCGCCGCCACGCCGTCCTGCCCTCCTACCTTATGGCGTCGTCCGCCGCCGAGCCGCCCCCGCCCCCACCACCACCACCGGGAGGCGGAGAGGGCTCCGCCTCCACCAGATCTAGATCTACCCCTTTCGCGGAGTTTGTATGTCCATCTGGTGTGCCAAATGTTCGCGTCAGCCGCGGAGAAGATTGGGAATCGGAGGGATCTAACGCATGGATTCCATCTGGGTAAGCATCGTCTGCCTATGTGAATTAACAGTAGGCAGTTTTTGAGCGCCAATCATTGTTGCTCAACTATCTGCGTTGCTTTTGGAATAGGATTGATCCAGCGCTGGCTTTTCGGCTGGTGGTTAGGCTGGATTCTAGCTTTACGCGTGATTCTAAACGCTATAAGAATGGGTTTTTCTTCCCTGCGGTGGTTGCAACCACCATCTCGTTGAGGAATTTGAAAGCTAACATCTGCGCTCAGTACAGCTGGAGCTTCCACGACGCAGTTCATTTCGAATATTTGCACAACAAGGAGGGAAAATTTGTTCCACTAATTTCCGACGATGATCTGGGAATTCTTTTTGCTTTGAATGCTTCTTGCCGGTTCGGTAAAATTCGTATCCATGTGGACAGGGGCCGGGCATCATCTCTCTCTGGTGCTGGGGCATCATCAGGTGGTCGGGCATCATGTCTCTCTACTGCTGCTGCCTCTTCTAACAGTGTGCGCCGCGGCGCTCCTTGTAGGTCCACAGCAGCACCATCTGTCCCCAGTGCTAGTGGTAGCCAGATCGTTCGTACGGTCGATGTGGAGGACGATGCAGACATTGAGGATCAGTCTCCTCAAGATGATGAGGATGAGTTGATGTTTCCTGAATTGGTAGATCGATGCAGTAAGCAGGCAATGGAGGATCAATACATGGAACATATTGCTTTTGGTGCCAGATTTGATGACACTGATGATGAAGAGAAGAATGAGAATGATGACAGCCTCGTTTTAGCCGATTACGAAGGTGAAGACTTGCCAACAATTGAGTGGAACAGGGAGGATCCCCAGCTTGTAGAAGGCTCCGTGTTTCAAACGATGATGGACTGCCGTAATGCAATTACTACATATCACATTCTCACTAAGAATAATTTTGAGGTTGTTAAAAGTGAGCCAGGTAGGTTCACAATTAAATGCCCATACCCAAGGTGTAGGTTTAGGCTGCATGCATCCACAATGCGCAGAAGCGGCTTGTCTGTGTACTACGCCAACCAGTTGTGTATTTAGATCACGGTGTAAAATTTGTTATCTATTACTGACATCCCTTATCATTATGTTTCAGATAAAGAAGAATAAGGAGATCCATAGGTGTCTACCTCTAGGGGGAGAGCCAGAGCTGAAAACAAAGCTAGCGAAGACTAGGTGGTTGGCAGATATAATCCTAGATTGGCTGAGAGAAGATCCTTCACTTGGTCCAACAGCACTCGTAAAAAAGGTGGTTGAGAAGTATAAAATGGAAGTACCTTACATGAGGATGTTCTATGCAAAGGAAATGGCTCTTGACAAGATCAATGGTCCATGGAATGAAAGCTTTCAGTTGCTTTACACTTTCAAAGCTGAAGTGGAGATGGCTAGTCCAGCAGTGTTGTAGCGATAGACAAGCATACAGTTCCCTACAAATTGAAAAGCGGGAAGGTAATGCACAAGGAATGTTTGAAGGGCTTTTGTTTGTTTCAAAGCTTGCTGGAAAGGCTTTTGGACGGTTGCAGGCCTTATTTGGCCGTGGATGCATCAGCTCTTCATGGCAGGTTTAAAGGACAGCTAGTTGCTGCTACTGCGATTGATGGACATAATTGGATGTTCCACTGTTGCTTATGGGGTTTTGGAGGTTGAGTCACGGGAAAGTTGGACTTGGTTTCTGCAGAATTTGCGCGATCTTATAGGTCATCCACCAGGACTTGTTATCCACACAGACGCTTGCAAAGGTTTGGAGACTGCGGTAGAAGCAGTATTCCCTGGAGTGGAGCATAGGGAATGTATGCGACACTTGGTACAGAATTTTACAAAGAAATTCAAGGGTAAAGTTTTTACTGACAACCTATGGCCAGCTTCATACACATGCAGCTCTAGGAAGCATCTGTTTCATTTGGATATGTTGTATAAACAAAAACCTGGGGTGAAGGAGTACTTGGATGAACATCATGGTAGGGTGTGGTCAAGAAGCCAATTCAATGAAATTTGCAAGGTAGACTATGTAACAAGTAACCTTGCGGAGAGTTTCAATTCAAAGGTCAAGTCATTGAAAGGGCTTATGCTGTGGCAAATATTTGATAAGATTAGGCAGATGATCATGATAAAGATCGATCTGCGTCAAAGAATTGCATCCACAAATTATGTTGGCCATCTCATGCTCCCATCTTTGATTAAGTCTTTGCATGAGAGGGCAAAACAATTGAGGATGCAATGCGTCAGAAAAGGAATGGAGGCTGAGGTAACCTACACTGACAGTAAAAACAGGCAGTGGAGGTATCCAGTGAGTTTGGTTGATAGGACATGCCATTGTAGGGGATGGCAGATCCGTGGGATACCCTGCATACACGCATTGTTTTTCATGAGTGTTATAGGGGGTGAAGATGGTGAAGTTGATCAGTATGTGTCAGAGTATTTCTCTGTTGCCAAATTTAGGGCTGCATATGCTATGAATGTTCCTACCTTGTTGGGAAAAGACCAATGGATGAAAGTCGATCCAGGCTTCAAAGCTGTACTCTCCGGTATTGACTAGACTGGCGGGTAGGCCGAGGAAGAATAGGATCAGAGCTAGTGCAGAGGGTGGTGCACCGATTCGAAAACGTAAGTGCAAACGTTGTGGAATCCCTGGACACATTGCTAGGCTTTGTAAAAATGGAGTTGACCCAGCTTTTGGAATGGAAGATCAGGCGGGAGCAGAAAATGCAGAGGAGAATGAAGCAGCAATTCAACTTGAGATTGAAGCAGCAGTTCAACATGAGGTGATTGAAGCAGCAAATGCAGAGGAGATTGAAGCAGCAGTTCAACATGAGGAGATTGAAGCAGCAAATGCAGAGGAGATTGAAGCAGCAGTTCAACATGAGGAGATTGAAGCAGCAAATGCAGAGGAGATTGAAGCAGCAGTTCAACATGAGGAGATTGAAGCAGCAAATGCAGAGGAGATTGAAGCAGCAATTGAACATGAGGAGATTGAACCGATGGATCGAGAGCAGAGGGAACAGATGGATGTAGAATGGCTTCAACCGATGAGTCTAGAGGAGAGGGAACAGTATAGTCGAGAATGCCTCGAAAGTAGTAAGGCCATGATAGAAGCTAACTTCGAAGAGTACATGGCAGAAGAAAAAGCACAAGCTTTGCAGAAGAAGAAGAACAAGAAAGAGGGCAAAAGGAAGGTAGACACCGGTAATATCCCTGGTAGGGTTACCCGGAGTAAGGTGGTGGCCCCGGCGAGTCACACCAGGAGCAAGAGAAAGATTTTATTCTGAACAACTAATTTGAATTTGTATGAACAATTTGTATTGTGGTTCCCTTTGTATTGGGGATCCCTTTGTGTTGAACAATTTGTATTGGGGATGCCTTTGTGTTGAACAATTTGAATTTGTATGAACAATTTGTATTGTGGTTCCCTTTGTATTGGGGATCCCTTTGTGTTGAACAATTTGAATTTGTATGAACAATTTGTATGCCACATTTAAGCCACATTTATCATTTTAGGGTTTTAGGGTTTTAGGGTTCAATTCAAAATAATTCAAAACATGGTGGAACCTTCCCATGGAGCCTTGTTATGTTACCTACAACCTAGAGAAATAATAATGGAAAAGGAAATATAGAGATATGAAGTTTTTATGCCAAAAGCTTCAAAACCACTTCCTAGTCCATGAGCTACTAGATATGAAGATGCAGGGCTTTCTGCTCAATACACCTCCCAAATACCCACTATGCTTACAAACTTTGTCCAAATGAGTCCAAATTCGTCACACTTGTGTATCTTTGAGTTGCAAACAATATCTAGTCGGCCAAAATGTAATATATTGTTCAAATAACACAATTTTACAATTTTTATGCCAAAAGCTTCAATTTCCCTTAGTCCGTTTATTATTTGGGTGCCCCTGTTTTACTTAGTGTTACTCAGTTTTCCCCCTCCGGGCCCACTTGTTTTACTCAGTCATACTCAGTTTTGCCCTTCCGATAAACATTTCCTCACTTTTCCCCCTCTTAGTTCTACTCAGTTTTCCTAACTTGTACTCACTGGCTGATCTCTGATTGGTCGAGATGTATGTCACACGGATCTTGGTTAGTTGAAAGCTCAACGAACGCTTGCACCGTTCGATCATTTATGATCGGACGGCTCGTATCTCTCTCTCTACCACGATGGACGCATACGGAGACAAGAGCAGAGCACATACCTACCAACCCTGGCAGTCGCATATTCCAGTCGCATCCTCCTCTCTCGTATTTCCTCTCTTACTACGGCGGTCGCGGCGGCGCGGATCTAACCGTGCGTGCGGCGGCGCGGATCTAACCGTGCGTGCGGCGGCGTGCGGCGGCGCGGATCTAACCGTGCGTGCGGCGGCGTGCGGCGGCGCGGATCTAACCGTGCGTGCGGCGGCGTGCGGCGGCGTGCGGCGGCGCGGATCTAACCGTGCGTGCGCCGTGGATCTAAGAGTGCCGGTGAGGATCTAACCGTCAGAAATAGTTGAAATGTCTCTCTCTGTCTCTCTCTGTCTCTAACCGGTGAGGATTCTATTCTCAGATCTGTTGAATGATGAAGAACACCAAGACGGCGGCCGTGCCGACAGTGGTCATCGATGCCACGAACATTGAAGCCATCGCCTACAACATCGCTTCGACGGCGCAGACCCAGCCTTCAATGTCGGAGCCTGTTGATGTCTCACTTCCGGTGCCGAGAGTGCGAATCGATGCCAAGACGATTGAAGCCATCGTCTACAACCGCGCTGCAAAGCCGCCGATCCAGCCCTCCGCAGATCCGTCGCTGATGAAGTACACCAAGACAGCGGCGGTTCCGACACTGGTCATCGATGCCACGAACATTGAAGCCATCGCCGATAACATCGCTTCAACGTTTGATGGCGCAGATGACCGTGTTCGACGCCGCAAATTGGGATAAATTATGATAAATTTGTATTTTTCAATTTCCAAATGGGATAAAATTGTTCGAACTACTACCTCCGTCTCAAAAAAGCTTCTCCACGTTCTTGATGTGTCCATGTACATCCGTATGTATGATTTGAATTCTATCCCAACTTGATTGGGAAGATATTGATATGTATTTGATCCGGAGGCTGGTACATACTTTCACTTTTGGGATCCCTTCACTTTTATAAAATGTTCATGCATTCTAAAATTATCGTGCGCATTACTTAGCACAAGTAGGAAATTGTACACCAAAATACAGTGCTTAGAGCCACAACAAAATACAGTGGTTAGAGCCATCTACTGAATAACAATTCTATACTAAATCGTCTACCAGAACCACATAACTGCTAGGACAGGGATGACACCTAATAAAACTGCACAGATGAATCTACTTTTCTCCTCTCCCATCACTTTAAGTTCATGTTCTAGATTTTCTACCACTTGATCAAATACGGCAAGATCTGTCTCAACTCTCAACTTCTCCTTGCGAATAAGCTCTGAATTCTTCTTTTCTTCCTCCACAATACGCTTCAGCTCGAATATCATCAGGTTTTTACGGGCCAATTCATCACCTAAATTGGCCACCTTCTCCTCCAAATCCATCCTTTGGCTACACCACTGGGTTGATTCATCTTGGTATGCAATGTACCATGGATCATCGGCTTGCCTGGCTAACTGTAACAATAATGGAAAAAAGAACAACTGAAATCACCCCAACAGGCCATGGCGGAACTTCAAATTCAACGGTAGTACAGAGAGCTGAAGCTAGATACCTGCACTTCCGACGAGGTAGGAGAAGTAGAACGTGGCCACGACATGATCGAATCCCCACCCTCGCCGGTGTACCCGCTACGACCAGACATTGAGGACTATTTCGTACCTTCAAACTCCAATAAATTACGGGAACCGAATCGATTAGGGGGCGGGGGAGGCAGAAGCGGAGGTCTTACCAAGCTATACCAATTGGTACGCGGAACAAATCCCGGTCGTCGTGGGCGGCGGATCTACTTGCGGCGGACTTTCCTGCTGTGGGTACAATGCGTGCGGACGAAACAAGTGCTGGAGCCGTGGTTGACGTGCAGCGCCGCAGTTCGTCCGACGCCGCCGGGATGAGGCCGGCGGCGCGACGAGGCGCCGGCGATGGCTGCTCCGTCCGACGGTGGGGAACGAGCTGCCAGCGGTTCTCCGGTCTAGCTTAAGAATAATTAATTAGCGAACTTGTTGCTTCTCTCTATGATATTCTCTAAAGACATATATCAGAGCGGCAATATGTGAGTTTTCCTGAAAAATAGACGACCCACTGGTCATTGGCTGCGCAGGCCCCACAGAGCGGCAATATATGATTTTTTTCTCTCTAAATAAGTAGACGATCCCACTGGTCATTGGCTGCGGCAGCCACACAGAGCGACAATATGTGTCTTTTCCTGAAAAATAGATGACCCCACTGGTCATTGGCTGCGGAGGCCCCACAGAGCGGCAATATATGATTTTCTCTAAATAAATAGACGACCCCACTGGTCATTGGCTGCGGCAGCCCCACAGAGCGGCAATATATGTCTTTTCCTGAAAAATAGACGATCCCACTGGTCATTGGCTGCGGAGGCCCCACAGAGCGGCAATATATGAGTTTCTCTAAATAAATAGACGACCCCACTGGTCATTGGCTGCAGCAGCCCCACAGAGCGGCAATATATGTCTTTTCCTGAAAAATAGACGACCCCACTGGTCATTGGCTGCGGCAGCCCTATAGAGCGGCCCCATTTGTCATTGGCAGCACCGCGTATAAAATCATGAAATAAAACGGCCCACACGTCAGCGATAGATGGATGGCTGCTCCGACGTGTCTCCTGACCCTACCCGTTAGCACGAGATGGTCAGGGAGGAGCTGCCCCTGTGCGGCCCCACCCGGTCAGACTAACGGTCAAGGCCTCTGACCTGACGGCTACCGGCCGTTCCAGCACTTGTGCGTGTTTCAAACTAGAGGAGGGGAAAACTGAGGAAAAACTAAGGGACTGAGGAAAACTGAGTACAACTAACGAACCAGGGGCACGAAAATAGAAATCCCTATTTTTTATCGGGTGCGCGTCCAGCGCTCCCGATGGGAGTGGCCCCCGAGTCTAGGGACAGATGCTTGCAACTATGCGTAGACTCCAGTCAAGCAACTCAATGTTGTAGATTCCTTCGGATGCTCTATGAGGAGTCGATGCTTTTGGTGACATATTAGTGACGTGGCTTCTGCGGCAGCTCGATTGACAGGATGTGACTTAATGGGCCCACCCTACTTCTGTGCGGTCAGTTAGGAAATGAATGATCCTTGCATGTTGACCGAGGCACCTCCTCGATTTCCGCGTGCAGTGGGGGTAATTGTCCTTTGGCATGATGGTCTTGATGACACGTGGTGACCTAATGCAGATCCTCCGGCTCAAATCCTTGGTAACTCCCCCTTTTATAAAGGAAAATGTAGATTTACTCCCTTCTTTCTCCCTTTCATTGCTTTCTTCTTCCTTTGTTCTTCCTCGCAACTACTGCACCGCCACCACTGCCGTACCTCAATCCATCGTCAGCTCTTAATCATATTTGAAGATGCTGAAGAAGAAGGACTCTGCTGCTGCCGTCGGCGTTGCTTCAAGCAGCACCATTCCAAAGGAAACCGAGGATGCAACGAAGAGGGCTGCGCCGGAGGCTTCTGCCGCGGCAACAAAGGACGCCCACGGCGATTGGCCTGCTTCGACAATGTCGAAGCGCAATGAGAAGAAGGTACGCAACCTTGGCCCGATCCCTCATGAAGAAGGGAATGTTACGGTATAACAACCGATCATTTCTCTTAGTTTGCACTTTTGGTTGAGTTGGCTAGCTCATCAATTCTATCCATCACTGTTGTGATAGTCCCTACACGTCGCATATGGTTCTAACAAAAAAAAATCGCGGTGGGATTCCTCCAACCTTTGAAAAAGTGGTGGGCGGCCTCACCTACCATCGTGTCATGTATCCTCAAGACTCCCCTGATGGTACCTCTCAAGGTGCAAAATGTTGGCCTCAAATGCAACTTCTAATCTCGGCAAGTTCCCTCTTCCGGGAATGCAAAAAAATATTGTGCAAAATTTGCACTCGGCGATCACGGCTAAATCTACGTCGACTACATCATCGACAATGACTATGTCAAACATTGCTAATCTCGGCTACTTCGACATCAAGGCTACACCTATAGCGACATGTTGGCGACAACTCCACTGAAAGTGTGTTCAACAACGTTCATGACACTCTTGCTATGACTGCATGAGAGAAAAGAAAGCACTAGAAGGAGACATTGATGATGAAAAGGCAGAGAAGACGGTAGAATCACGAGACTTCAAATCTACCTGCCATCATTTGTTTCACTCCCACTGTGAGTGAAAGGAATGATATAATATGTATATGGGTTAGAGATAGACTAGGAGTCTCCCCCAACGTACCTCTATATAAACCCCGTGGGAGTGACCGGTAATAACTCGAAGAAACCACTGCCATCTGCCACCATGCACTCCAGTAGCATGCTGAAGACTCATGATCGCTTTCTCCACGCACTAGTAGGAAAACGCTTATAGGTGGGACTTAGTTCTGTGGCGCACCACCAAAAATGCGCCACAGAAAGTTGTTTTGTGGCGCACCAGGCACGGTGCGCCACAGAAATAGCTTAATTTTGTGGCGCACGAACAATTCATGCGCCACAGAAACTTGGTCGGGTCATCCCCAATCATTGGTTTCACTACTTCTGTGGCGCACAGGAGCATGTGCGCCACAGAAATAAGACATTTTGTGGCGCACTGATCCTGGTGCGCCACTGAATTAAGACTTTCTGTGGCGCACGTGGGATGGTACGTCACAGAAACTACACATTTCTGTGTCGCACATGAGTTCCATGCGCCACCGAAGTTTTTTTGGCTCCCCACGCAACTCCACACACCCTCCCCCCCCCCCCCCCCCGGATCGCCTTTTTACCTCTGTAAAAAATGAAAGAAATAGATAGAAATTACAAAAAATAAATTCCATGAAGATGCCCATGTATTATGTCATCTTTTACCACTGAAAATTAACAAACATAAATTTCGATTTTTTTTGCAAAATTGTGTGGGAAAATCATCAAACTGGATTTCTGGTTGCATACGAACTCGAAAAAAGACGCATAATATATCAAAATGATCCCACAAAAATTCTACATCTGAATTCACCCGGGCTTGCCCGGTTGGACAATTTTTAGAATTGCCAAATTCGAAAAGAGTAAAAAGTTACGGCCAGTTAAAGTTTTTTGCTGCAAAATACAAAAAAAGAAAAAAATCTGTGGCGCACCTAGTGCCCATGCGCCATAGAATTAACGTCCAAAATTTGAATTTTCTGCCGCCCTCCTCCACTTCTCCTCCACTTCTCCTCACTACTCTTCCACTTCTCCTCACTTCTCCTCTTTAGATGCAAACTTCTCCTCCACTTCTCCTCCTCCACCACCACCACCACCACCTCCTCCGGCCGGCTGGCCTCCTCCTCCTCCTCCACCACCACCACCACCTGCTCCGGCCGGCCGGCCTCCTCCTCCTCCTCCACCACCACCACCACCACCACCACCACCTCCTCCGGGGACGACCTCCTACTCCGACGACCTCCTCCTCCTCCTCCTACTCCGGCGACGATGACCTTCTCCTCCTCCTCCTGCTCCGGCCGGCCTCCTCCTCCTACTCCGGCGACCTACTCCGGCGACGACGACCTTCTCCTCCTCCTCCTCCGGTGACCACCTCCTCCTCTTCCTCCACCACCTCCTCTTCCTCCACCACCACCTCCTCTTCCTCCACCACCTCCTCCACCACCACCACCTCCACCACCACCACCACCACCTCCTCCTCCTCCTCCTCCTCCGGCTGTCCTCCTCCTTCACCCACCCACCCACCTCCGGCTACCTTCCAGCGAAATTTAAAAAAAAATTAAAAATTTCGGCGGCCCCAGATCTAGATCTAGATCTGGCCGCCATTTTTTTTTTGAATTTCGAAAAAAAATTCTGTCGCGCACCACCGCCGGTGCGCCACAGAAATAAATTTCTGTGGCGCACCACCGCAGGTGCGCCACAGAAATAAGACTTTCTGTGGCGCATGGGCCGGTGCGCCACAGAAACCTTATTTTTGTGGCGAGAATTCTGTGGCGCACCGCCCATGCGCCACTGAATTGATTTTTGGTGCGCCACTGATGAGCCTTTTCCTACTAGTGGCGACCAAGCCGCCCGCTTCACCACACAATATCTTATCATGCCCCACTAGCTGATGAGTAGTTATGGAGGAGCCACCGGTTGCACCGTCATGAGGAGCTCGTGCTACCCGACCGCCTTGCTCCGAATCCATCACCACCTACCAACGGGACGTTGTGGCACTGCGATTCGCCGCACCGAAGAGCGGTCACCACCCCACCTCAAGAACTGACTGCATGCCTAGGAGCTTCCCACCCCGCTTTGGGCAAACCCCACCGCCGCTGCTTCATGTGTCGGCGTCGAAGGCGGCAAGGGAATGCTCCCGGATCAGTTGCCTTGGAACAAAAGGGGAGTCGGGTTTCTTTGCGTTTCTACAAGTAGCAGTGTACTTGGCTAGCTAATTAATCTTTACTATTTGGGGGTTGATCGTTGGTCTAGTTTACATAGTTTCTTGATATACAGGAAGCATGGGATCTGTTAATCAGTGGTGTTGCAAGTACAGTTGTGACGAAAGCTGCATTCTTGTGCCTTTTCAGAAACCTGACCATTTCTTGTGAAAGAAAACGTAAGCAAAAAAGAACCAGCTACTTGCATTTTCTTATCATGGTTACAGACCTGTGACGAAACGATGGGATTATTAGGTTTAACTATTCATGACAAAACAACACCAGGACTGAAGATTTTCTCTCTGCACAGGCGGCAAAAAGACAAAGCACGCATGCATGCGAATGTCCCCGCAAAATATTTTACGCGTGTGGTCGATCGCTATTTGCCCGTGCAGGATGGCAGCACCTCACAGCTCATCTTCCTATTTACATGTGGAGACAGAGTTGTGTAGTGGATATCTCCCAGAGCTACCTCCAACTGTTCATTTCAAACGGACACATCGTGTCCGTCGCTGTTCGTCGCTAAAACGAGGCCCAGCGGTAACCCGCATTTCTACTGCATACAAGAATTTGTTCGTTCTGCCCACACTTCAGGACCAAATTTGGGCTGAGTTCACGGTGGCCATGTACAATGTGCCCGTTTTTACGCGACCACGCGATATTGCGTTGGGCCTGCTCATCAGCAACCGGGGAAGCGAGGAGACATGGGTCCACACGGTCCACCCGCATGCAAGCGGTCTTCTTAATTGAAGACCCATCATTCTCGAAGGATCCACAGCTCGTAATCCTGGAGCTTCTCCTGCCAACCCAACCCTAGCTCACACACCCAAATACTAGCTCGAGACCATGGCGAAGGGCAGCGGCTGGTTGGCCTGGCCGCAACGATCACGAGGCCAGCCGATCTAGCACCGGCGGCGATGCTCGCAATGGGGGCCGCCACTTCTTCCGCTCGCCCAAGTAGAGGCCGCCACGCCCAGGCATAGGAAGATATTTATCTACTCTCTCCGCCAAGATGGGAGCACAGTTGATGGACATGATCAGCTAAATTCCTATATCACAAAATACAAAAGAAAATCCTCGACCAAGATGGGAGCACAGTTGATGGACATGATCAGCTAAACTCCTATATCATAAAATACAAAAGAAAATCTTGTTTATGGAACTGTGGAAATAAACTTGGCTGATTATATGTTCCAAACTGATGATATGACCAAGATACTAAGAAGAGAGCACTATTCTTACCACGGCCTTAAGATGGAACATAACATGCCCGTCCTCTAGATAGATTTTCAGCTGAGTTTTATAAGAATTTTTTAATGTTTCCCAAAGATGGACTTTCTATATTTTTTCTCGTTCTTTGCGCTGGACAAATAGACTTATTTTGGATGAATTTTGTTGTCTACGATTAATTAATGAAATAAAACAAATCCCATAATATAGACCAATGTGCCTCCTTATTGTTAGCTTCAATGTTTTCACAAACATTGCTACTATTCAATTTGATTCGCTGGCTAACCGCGTGGTTCAGCCGACTCAGACAACCTTATGCAAGGGAGAAATATCCTTTAGTGGGCGGTGATCATCCTTCATTAGTAGGATCATGACCTACATCAAAAGAAACTGAATGGAGCGATCTTTAAAAAGTCAATTGGACATTTCTTCAACACACACTTAAAATTAAAACAAAGGTTTGCATGCATTTTCTCATTTTTGGATCCATGATTTCATCGTGGCGGTAGTGTCCTTTAAAATCAATAGCGATGTTGGTCATTACTTCCACACGAAAAAAGGGGTAAGCAAAGGACAGCATTTATTCAATATAGTGACATATATGTTGGCCAACATGATTAAGCATGAGCTTGTGCCTGGCCATTTTTGTACGGGTAGATTTAGATGCATTGTATGGCTCCCTTTTATAGCACAATCTTGGTCACTCTGGCTTTTTAGAAATAAGATGACTATTGAATCTAAGTTTATGAAACATCCAACTAACATCATTTTTATAACTGTGTTGTTTCTTCAGATGTCACTTTAGTCCCGGCCGTATTTTGGGCCGAGAATAAAGGCCTGGCCACGTCGCCCCAAATCCGCCCAAGCGTACGACACCCATTGATCCCGGTTCGTTAGGAACCATTTGTCCCGGTTTGGGATACAAACCCGGACTAAAGGGGTATGCGGCCCGCTGCGCCTACTGGCGCCCCCTTTAGCCCCGACTGGTGACACGAGCCGGGACTAAAGTCAAACCGTTTGTTCCTGCGCGGAAACTGATCATCGTCGCCATTATTGGCGCAGAAATCAATCATCACACGCCGGCCAGCCACAGGAAATTACATCGCTGGCGCCGGTTGCCGGCCAGGGGAATTGATCACCCGGTGGCTAGCATGTTCATCTTCACCTCCCTCACCTTTATATGCTTCACACCTCCTCCATTTTCCACATCTCTTCACATCTCCATTAGCCATCTCTCCCAAAAAGCTCTCTCTCATCGACGTCCCCGCTCCAATGGAGCAGCTCGCGCGCGCCCCGGCTCCTCGATCTCGGGTGTACTACTACACGGCCGAGGGGATGCACTTCAAGATCACGGCACTCCCCATGCATCAAGGGTGAAGAGGTGGATCCGCGCCATCAAGAGGGATTTTCTCGATGCCGCACCAATCAAGCGTGTGGGCTTGGACTGCGAGTTCACCAACCCCCGCGAGGGTAATCATCACGCCGCCGTTCTTCAACTCTCAGTGGCGACCGAGAATTTGGTCTTCCAAATTTGGTGGGCTGATGAAGTACCAAAACTTCTCAAGGATTTTCTTGCAGGACAAGACCATCAGATTCTGCGGCGCGGCTATCGGCAAAGATGTGGAAATGCTGAGTTCCTACAGAATTGATATTACGTCTGCGTTCGACCTCCAAAAGATAATCCCGAAACCCACCAAAAATCTCATTCCAAGTCTTTATGATTTGGCAAATTGTACTATTGGGATGAAACTTCAGAAGAGAAGAGGAAGAGGGACAAGAAGAAGAATGATGAGGAAGAAAATGATGAAATGATTTTTGGATGGGGCAATGTTCCATTGAGCTACGAGCAATTGCACTATGCCACTCTAGACGCTCGTCTCAATATATCGAATATTTCTATTGTTATTCAAATTCCTCATATTTTTCTAATTACGGTTTATAGATTTCTCACATATTAATTATGTCGTATTCAAATTCCCACATTTTTCTAATAATAATGCATATATTATTTGCCCACTTGCGGTCTACAGATTTAAAGATATTAATTATTTGGCCATATTATATGAATAATGCATATACTATTTGATAATAATAATAATAATAATAAAATTAAAATTATTTCATATTCAAATTCCTCACATTTTTCTAATAATAATGCATATATTATCTGTCCAATTGCGGTTTACAAATTTAACGATATTAATTATTTGGCCATATTATATGAATAATGCATATATCATTCGATAATAATAATAACAGTAAATAAATAAAAATAAAATTATTTCATATTCAAATTCCACACATTTTTCTAATAATAATGCGTATATTATTTGTCCAATTGCAATTTACAGATTTAAAGATATTAATTATGCCATATTATATGAGTAATGCATATATTATTTGATAATACTAATAATAATTGAATAAAAACAAAATTATTTTATATTCAAATTCCTCACATTTTCTAATAATAATGGATATATTATTTGTACAATTGCGGTTTACAGATTTAAAGATATTAATTATTTGGCCATATTATATGAATAATACATATATTGTTTGATAATAATTATAAACAATGAATAAAAACAAAATTATTTCATATTCTAATTCCTCACATTTTTTATTAATAATACATATATTATTTGTCCAATTGCGATTTACGAATTTAAAGATATTAATTATGTCATATTATATGATGAATGCATATATTATTTGATAATAAAAAAACAAAATTAATTTGTATTCAAATTTCCCACATTTTACTAATAATAATGCATATATTATTTGTCCATTTGTGATTTAGAGATTTAAAGATATTAATTATTTGGCTATATTATATAAATAATGCATATATTATTTAATAATAGAAAATAGTTTATTACTAATTTTAGTTTCATTGGAATTCAATATTATTATCTTGTTAATTATTGTTTACTTGAATAATTGTTTTTGGTTTCAAAAAATACAGAAATATTACACAATGTTATAAAAGTTAAAAGGATTGATATGGTAGTATTTACAACAAGTTAACGCGAAGACAACAGGAAAGAACCGAGGAGTTAAGCTGTTGAGGGTAGAGTAGTTTGAGGATGGGTGACTGATCGAGATGTGACCAAGTCTAGAATTTGACTAAAGATTAAGTGTAATTAGTGTTAAAAATGGTCCAAGTGAGAGAGTAACGAGTCAAACAATTAGAAAAAAATAAATTAGAAAAAAAAAGAAATTAGAAAAATAAAACTAGAAAAATGAAAAACAATTTCGAAAAATAATAGTTAGTCCCAGTTGGGCTTACGAGCCGGGACTAAATATCCTCCAGCCCAAACTCTATATGGCAATCACATGGAGTGCCATTTGTCCCAGCTGGTAACCAGGCCGAGACTAAAGTGTTCACCTAGTCCCGCCTGGCTGAAGGGCCTTTCTCCTATAGTGTGTGGATGCTGATGACAAGACCCCTGGACCATCCCTGGATAAGTCACGTGATCGGTGAGCTCAAACTTCTACATGACGCAGCCGCGCCAAGGGGGGAGTAGCTTAGTATCTCGGTGCTTGCTCTGCTAGCTTAGTGGCTCGGTCTATTATGGAAGACCGACCTTTCTAGCTATGTTTTATGATTGGCGAAACTTTATGCCGCAGCACGTACCGTACTATGTGTATCCAAACCTAAGGATTTATTAATTTAAAGTTGGGCGTCAACTACCTTTTATCTAAAAAAAAAAGAAGGTAAATGATAATATTTAGAAGGTTGTTCCACTTGTAGTGGACGCTGGACTATCCATCGTTCAAAAAATGCAGATGAATGAAGCCTGCAAGTACATAGGGTTGTTAAGGCATAATTCACGGAAGTATTATATCAGGTTTATATCATCCCAATGGAACAAATAGTTTGCTATAGTTTGATAGGAAAACAATAATAAAGAGAAGAAAGTAATTATGAAGTAGAACGTAAATTAAATATAACTATTAAATCGTAAAGAACTAGAGTTAATGCAATGTTTAATCGAGAAAAGATTATGCTTTAGGTAATAGGTCTCTAATTAATCACTACGGCAGAATCAGGCTTTACCATGAACGATTTGCAAGGCAAAAGGGACTGTACACACGGCAAAGTCTTCGTCGTGCGAAGCCGCACAGCAAAGGCCGCACAGCAATGTCTTCGACGGTAACGCTGTCGTTGCCGTGCGCCGTACCAAAACTGCACGGCAAAGGCTTTGCCGTACGCTAACAGCCTATGTCGTGCGGGCAGCCTTTGTCGTGCACCGTGCCGCTTTGCCATGCGGCAAAACCTTTGCCGTGAGCCACACCTCTACCATGCGTCGCCTCGCACGGCAAAGACTGGCAAAGCCTTTGCCATGAGCCACACCTCTTCCGTGCGTCGCCTCGCACGGCAAGATCCAGTCTTTGCCATGCGCCCCCGTTCACCCGCACGGCAAAGAACCCACCAGACACACAACAGGGTTGCCAGGAGCACATGCTAGCGCCACTGTTTATGCACTCCTCTTGAACAATCATTTTAATAAGACAAATCTATTTTCCTCTTTGTGTTACATACTACCGTAGCTGAAGAAGATATTAACGTCATAAACAATGTACTACCTAAATGTGATGTGCTCCTCTCAGGACATTAAAGGTTGTCACACAAAATGCCTACCCATTTTATGTGCAGTCTAATGAGTTAGACATCTCCTACTACCTCGGTGGATTTACTAGTGAGACAGGCCCTTCTATCCCGCACCGTAGGGCCTTTGGTTCCGATTGGCCAACCGCGACTACTCAGACGGGACTAGAGGTGGAACCTTTAGTACCGGGCCGATTACCATCCGGGACCAATGGCCATCCATGTGGGTGCCGCGGAGCGGGCTGGGGACAACCCTTTAGTCCCGGCTCATAAAACGGACCGCGACTAAATAGTCTTTGCCGCGGTAGGAATTTGGACACTTAATTCTATGCTGCGGCAGAGAGTTCATTTTGTTGTGTTAGGGTTTAGGGTTAGGGTTTAAGGGTTAGAGTTTACGGTATTTATATCATTTCAAAATAGTTTTCCTATATTTCTACGCGTACATGGAGATCCCATTTACCGGGACTAGAGCCCGTTCGATTACACAGAACCGAAATCAGTAATGGCCCCTAGCTACACTAATTCTTCCTTTGTCGTCTATAACTTCTGCCCTCAAAAAACACACCAACTCCTCTTCAACATCAATTGCACGTTCCTCTAGTAGGGTCTTCCCTCGCATGGCATCGAACTATATAAGTAAAGGAGATCAATTTGATTATCAATCATGATAACAAAAAGTGACGGTAATAAAATAAAGTTGTGAATGTATTGCTTACGTCCTATCTATAATCCTTGTGCTCAGAGGTAAACGTGTAAATGAACTCGCAAACGTAGTATCACGAGAATAGAATTTAATCAAATAGTAATCTAGCATGTATCATAATTGTATTACTTAAAATAGAAGTAAAGAGATGCACGGCCCTATCTCGTACTACTTACCTGAATACTCCAAAACATCAGCTTCTCATGACAGATACCGATAGTCTCGGACTTGAACCGCTTCCAAACCCTGCCCGGCAAGGAAAATGAATTACTAAGTTATTCATTACTTGATATCTCATAAAATCATTAAAAGACACCGACATAGCGCGAGAATGATTGAAATTATCTTTGGAGCATGTCCTGCATGCTTTGGAAGTCTTCCATGTTCTTGCTAATGGGTCAAAGACATTAACTCTTCCAATATCAATTTGAATGTCTAGCAGAATCCAAGGAAACAATATATGGTCATAGAAATTTTCATCCCTTAGAAACCTTAGAAGGTTTTCCTCCATCTCGTTGGGCTTATCAGTTAGCATATGTACTTTATCTGGGTCAATGAACCCAACATTTAGGATGCCCCTACTTTTACATACCAGGATCTTCATTCTGCATAATAGAGTAGAAAAGGATATAATGAGGATAATTACATCCAATGAACTGAACAACTGAAATAACTGACCAACTTATATGTACACCACGAATTGAACAACTAACAGACAATAGCAACTCATGAGAGATTTGTCGAGGGCTTCACAATTGTACATCTGGAAGAGTTCGTCAAACTCGACATGGATCTCTTCGGGTCAACCGTAGTACTCCCATGGGACAATCGCTACGTTCATTATTCTCCCATTCTTTGCGGCAGTCAGGTACCACGCATGCAAGTGACGCATATGTGTTGGCAGTTCTTGGAACCTCTCTTTGCTGACAAGATCTTCCTCCATGAAAAATTTAGGGTTAGGGGCTATAACAGCCTTGGAAAACAACTTGTCTCTGGAATCCATAATTGCGTCAACACTCATACCCCATTCAGCCGCCCACTTCTCTGCTTCTTCCATACTTTGCTGCTGCACCAGGGGGAACTTGTCCGGATTACACCTTGAGGGGTGGGATCGATTGTTTAGCATGTTGTCCGAGTTGGGGAACATCTATCTTTTCATTGATTTGCTCCCACTTGCACTGCTAGTTGCTCTGCTCTTTTTCGCTTTCTTCTGCATTTTGCGTAGATAGTCATGAGCCTTATGGTGCAAGTCATATTGCGATGGCGGGGTCTGTAAGTAATTTGCATAGTTTTTCTGCTTGTCAGTGTATACCGGGGTGGGAGGCTCGGGTTTCTTCTTTTTCATCTGCGCATCATAATGTGCCTTTGTGATCCTGTTGCTTTCCTTGGGGTACGATCGTAAGATCCGATGGGAAGATTCGGATGAGGTATCTTTCGGAGGGGCGACAATTTTTACTTTGGGGGCTCCGTCGTCGGTTAGAACTCATCGACGGAGCGCTCTTGTTGGCACGCTTCGTGGGCGACGGCGGCGGAGACGGTCGACCCAAGTCCGGCGGCGGAGAACGAGATGGACTCACTTTGTGGTGGCCATATTCATGGGGTGGGCTTCTTGGAGGTGATGCAGGTGTAGGAGTAGGTGGCCTGCGATGACTCGGAGGCGGTGTTGTCCTTGGCGCAGAGCCTGGAAGCTTGATGTAGTTCTTGTCCCATAGAATGACTCCACGAACTATTTCTCCGAGAGTGTTCTCATCTTCAGGTCCAGGGATGTCAAGCTCCAATCCATTAAAGCCCGTTATGATTTCATCTACCACGACTTTAGCATAGCCAGCTGGAATCTCACGGCCATGCCAGCGTGCGTCAGGTGGACAAGGTAATTTGTCTGATCGCCACCTTCATGGATATGTTCTTAAATCTCTGATGGAGCTCACAAGATATTGAATCCTCGATTCCATCCAAGGGGTAGCCGGGACCTCCCTCTATCATCTGTTGTGCATTGTCAGCCGGGGCCACCGAGTCAGCCATGTTGCTTTTCCGCTAAGATGGGCCGACGGTAATATCGAGTGCATGATCTTGCGGCGGGTGCAGTACTCTTCTAAGTTCGTCAATCAGCTTCTACTGCTCCTCTTGTCGCTGGTTAAATCTGGCAAGCAACTGGTTCAACTTGTCATTTTTCTCCTCCTCTTGTCACTTCTTTGCTCTCGCTCGGCTTCTGTAAGTATCTTGGTCTTTGGCAAACCCAAGCCACCACGGGTAAGAAGGGCTGATGGCGTGTAACTCACACGTTCGTTGGGAACCCCAAGAGGAAGGTATGATGCGCACAGCAGCAAGTTTTCCCTCAGAAAGAAACCAAGGTTTATCGAACCAGGAGGAGCCAAGAAGCACGTTGAAGGTTGATGGCAGCGAGATGTAGTGCGGCGCAACACCAGGGATTCCGGCGCCAACGTGGAACCTGCACAACACAACCAAAGTACTTTGCCCCAACGAAACAGTGAGGTTGTCAATCTCACCGGCTTGCTGTAACAAAGGATTAACCGTATTGTGTGGAAGATGATTGTTTGCAGAAAACAAGAGAACAAGATTGCAAGAGATTGTATTTCAGTAAAGAGAATTGGACCGGGGTCCACAGTTCACTAGAGGTGTCTCTCCCATAAGATAAACAGCATGTTGGGTGAACAAATTACAGTTGGGCAATTGACAAATAAAGAGAGCATGACCATGCACATACATATCATGATGAGTATAGTGAGATTTAATTGGGCATTACGACAAAGTACATAGACCGTCATCCAACTGCATCTATGCCTAAAAAGTCCACCTTCAGGTTATCATCCGAACCCCCTCCAGTATTAAGTTGCTAACAACAGACAATTGCATTAAGTATGGCGCGTAATGTAACTAGTGACTACATCCTTGAACATAGCACTAATGTTTTATCCCTAGTGGCAACAGCACAACACAACCTTAGAACTTTCTCACATCGTCCTGTGTCAATGCAGGCATGAACCCACTATCGAGCATAAGTACTCCCTCTTGGAGTTACAAGCATCTACTTGGCCAGAGCATCTACTAGTAACGGAAAGCATGCAAGATCATAAACAACACGTAGATATAACTTTGATAATCAACATAACAAGTATTCTCTATTCATCGGATCCCAACAAACGCAACATATAGAATTACAGATAGACGATCTTGATCATGTTAGGCAGCTCACAAGATCCGACAATGATAGCACAATGGGGAGAAGACAACCATCTAGCTACTGCTATGGACCCATAGTCCAGGGGTAGACTACTCACACATCACACCGGAGGCGACCATGGCGGCGTAGAGTCCTCCGGGAGATGATTCCCCTCTCCGGCAGGGTGCCGGAGGCGATCTCCTGGATCCCCCGAGATGGGATCGGCGGCGGCGGTGTCTCTGGAAGGTTTTCCGTATCGTGGCTCTCGGTACTGGGGGTTTCGTCACGGAGACTTTTTATAGGCGGAAGGGCAGGTCAAGAGGCGGCACGGGGGCCCCACACTACAGGCCGGCGCGGCCAAGGGGGGGGGCCGCGCCGCCCTATAGTGTGGCCCCTCCGTGGCCCCTCTTCGTCTCTCCTTCGGACTTCTGGAAGCTTCGTGGAAAAATAGGCCCCTGGGCTTTGATTTCGTCCAATTCCGAGAATATTTCCTTACTAGGATTTCTGAAACCAAAAACAGCAGAACACAAAGAATCGGCACTTCGGCATCTTGTTAATAGGTTAGTTCCGAAAATGCACGAATATGACATAAAGTGTGCATAAAACATGTAGATAACATCAATAATGTGGCATGGAACATAAGAAATTATCGATACGTCGGAGACGTATCAGCATCCCCAAGCTTAGTTCTGCTCGTCCCGAGCAGGTAAAACGATAACACAGATAATTTCTGGAGTGACATGCCATCATAATCTTGATCATACTATTTGTAAAGCATATGTAGTGAATGCAGCGATCAAAACAATATATATGACATGAGTAAACAAGTGAATCATATAGCAAAGACTTTTCATGAATAGCACTTCAAGACAAGCATCAATAAGTCTTGCATAAGAGTTAACTCATAAAGCAATAATTCAAAGTAGAGATATTGAAGCAACACAAAAGAAGATTAAGTTTCAGCGGTTGCTTTCAACTTGTAACATGTATATCTCATGGATATTGTCAACATAGAGTAATATAATAAGTGCAATAAGCAAGTATGTAGGAATCAATGCACAGTTCACACAAGTGTTTGCTTCTTGAGGTGGAGAGAAATAGGTGAACTGACTCAACATTGAAAGTAAAAGAATGGTCCTCCATAGAGGAAAAGCATCGATTGCTATATTTGTGCTAGAGCTTTGATTTTGAAAACATGAAACAATTTTGTCAACGGTAGTAATAAAGCATATGCATCATGTAAATTATATCTTATAAGTTGCAAGCCTCATGCATAGTGTACTAATAGTGCCCGCACCTTGTCCTAATTAGCTTGGACTACCGGATCATCACAATGCATTGTTTTTACCAAGTGTCACAAAGGGGTACCTCTATGCCTCCTGTACAAAGGTCTAAGGAGAAAGCTCGCATTGGATTTCTCGCTATTGATTATTCTTCAACTTAGACATCCATACCGGGACAACATAGACAACAGATAATGGACTCCTCTTTTATGCATAAGCATATAACAACAATTAATAATTTTCTCATTTGAGATTTGAGGATTGTTGTCCAAAACTGAAACTTCCACCATGGAACGTGGCTTCGGTTAGCGGCCCAATGTTCTTCTCTAACATATGCATGCTTAACCATATGGTGGTAGATCTCTCTTACTTCAGACAAGACGAACATGCATAGCAACCCACATGAAATTCAACAATGAATAGTTGATGGCGTCCCCAGTAAACATGGTTATCGCACAACAAGCAACTTAATAAGAGATAAAGTGCATAATGACATATTCAATACCACAATAGTTTTTAAGCTATTTGTCCCATGAGCTATATATTGCATAGGTGAATGATGGAATTTTAAAGGTAGCACTCAAGCAATTTACTTTGGAATGGCGGAAAATACCATGTAGTATAGGTAGGTATGGTGGACACAAATGGCATAGTGGTTGGCTCAAGTATTTTGGATGCATGAGAAGTATTCCCTCTCGATACAAGGTTTAGGCTAGCAAGGCTTATTTGAAACAAACACAAGGATGAACCGGTGCAGCAAAACTCACATAAAAGACATATTGAAAACATTATAAGACTCTACACCGTCTTCCTTGTTGTTCAAACTCAATACTAGAAATTATCTAGACCTTAGAGAAACCAAATATGCAAACCAAATTTTAGCATGCTCTATGTATTTCTTCATTAATGGGTGCAAAGCATATGATGCAAGAGCTTAATCATGAGCACAACAATTGCCAAGTATCACATTACCCAAAACATTTATAGCAATTACTACATGTATCATTTTCCAATTCCAACCATATAACAATTTAACGAAGGAGAAACTTCGCCATGAATACTATGAGTAGAAACCAAGGACATACTTGTCCATATGCTACAGCGGAGCGTGTCTCTCTCCCATAAAGTGAATGCTAGGATCCATTTTATTCAAACAAAACAAAAACAAAAACAAACCGACGCTCCAAGAAAAAGCACATAAGATGTGATGGAATAAAAATATAGTTTCAGGGGAGGAACCTGATAATGTTGTCGATGAAGAAGGGGATGCCTTGGGCATCCCCAAGCTTAGACGCTTGAGTCTTATTGATATATGCAGGGGTGAACCACCGGGTGCATCCCCAAGCTTAGAGCTTTCACTCTCCTTGATCATGTTGCATCATACTCCTCTCTTGACCCTTGAAAACTTCCTCCACACCAAACTCGAAACAACTCATTAGAGGGTTAGTGCACATTATAAATTGACATATTCAGAGGTGACACAATCATTCTTAACACTTCTGGACATTGCATAATGCTACTGGACATTAGTGGATCAAAGAAATTCATCCAACATAGCAAAAGAGGCAATGCGAAATAAAAGGCAGAATCTGTCAAAACAGAACAGTTCGTATTGACGAATTTTAAAATGGCACCAGACTTGCTCAGATGAAAATGCTCAAATTGAATGAAAGTTGCGTACATATCTGAGGATCACACACGTAAATTGGCATAATTTTCTGAGCTACCTACAGGGAGGTGGACCCAGATTCGTGACAGCAAAGAAATCTGGAACTGTGCAGTAATCCAAATCTAGTACTTACTTTTCTATCAACGGCTTAACTTGGCACAACAAAACACAAAACTAAGATAAGGAGAGGTTGCTACAGTAGTAAACAACTTCCAAGACACAAAATAAAAACAAAGTACTGTAGGTAAAAACATGGGTTGTCTCCCATAAGCGCTTTTCTTTAACGCCTTTCAGCTAGGCGCAGAAAGTGTGTATCAAGTATTTTCGAAGGATGGTACTTCTACAGCGGGGTGTGAGCTTTTCTCAACCAGGCATAATATATTAGATACATAAGTTTTAGCATCTCCCTTTTCATTAGTCTTAGGCGTGCTACTCTCATCAAACAAATTTTCAGGAACAAGCCAAGCATAGTTATTTTCTAGTGCATCATTCATAGCTAGGAGCTTACATGGTATTGGTGCTTTGATCTCCCCTCCATCATCAATATTATTAGTGAATCTTATTCTATCCATATCCATCTTTTCAAGGAGACTAACAAAATTAGTAGGGGAACCAAGCATATTAAATTTAGCAAATACCTTTCTAGCTTCTCTTGCTAGACCACCAAATTCTCTAAGAAGGGTTTCTAACACAAAATCTTTCTTTTCCCCTTCTTCCATATCGCCAAGTGTGAAGAACATGTGTTGGATTATAGGATTAAGATTAACAAATTTAGTTTCCAACAAGCGAACTAAATGCGCAGCAGCAATTTCATAGGTAGGTGCAAGGTCTACCAAGTGTCTATCTTCAAAATTTTCAATAGTACTAACATGATTGAAAAATTCTTCTATATTATTTCTCCCAACTATAGACCCACGTCCTACCGGTATGTCTTTTGTGGTAAAATTAAAAGGAAACATGATGAATAAAGTAAATGCAAGTAAACTATTTTTTTTTTGTGTTTTTGATATAGCAAACAAGATAGCAAGTAAAGTAAAACTAGCAACTAATTTTTTGTATTTTGATTTAGTGCAGCAAACAAAGTAGTAAATAAAACTAAGCAAGACAAAAACAAAGTAAAGAGATTGAGAAGTGGAGACTCCCCTTGCAGCGTGTCTTGATCTCCCCGGCAACGGCGCCAGAAAAAGAGCTTGATGGCGTGTGATGACCCACAAGTATAGGGGGTGTATCGTAGTATCTTCGATAAGTAAGAATGTCGATCCCAACGAGGAGCAGAAGGTGTTGACAAGCAGTTTCGATGAAGGATTCACTGTAAATGCTCACAGACAAGTATTCAGGGGCGTTTGATGTAACAGTTGAATAAAGTACGAGTATGTAAAGTGCGAGAGTAATAATTGCAGCGAGTGGCCCAATCCTTTTTAGCACAAAGGACAAGCCGGTTTGTTTACTTATAATGACCAAACGTTCTCGAGGACACACGGGATTTTAGTCTAGTGCTTTCGCTACATACGGCTAAATAATCTTCATTGGTGTGATAAGTGTTGTGTGGGTGAACCTATGCTAATGTACCGCCCTTCCTAGGACTAATACATACTTGTGATTATACCCCTTGCAAGCATCCGCAACTACAAGAAAGTAATTAAGAAATAAATCTAACCACAGCCTTAAACTCTGAGATCCTGCGATCCCTCCTGCATCGATATACCAACGGGGGTTTAGGTTTCTGTCACTCCGGCAACCCCGCAATTGGCAAACGAATACAAGATGCATTCCCCTAGGCCCATAAATGGTGAAGTGTCATGTAGTCGACGTTCACATGACACCACTAGAAGAATAACACCACAACTTAAATATCACACCATTGAATATTACTCATCCATAGTTCACTACTAACATTTAGACTTCACCCATGTCCTCAAGAACTAAACGAACTACTCACGAGACATCATACGGAACATGATCAGAGGTGATATGATGATGAATAACAATCTGAACATAAACTTGGTTCAATGGTTTCACTCAATAGCATCAACAACAAGTAGGAATCGATACCGGGAGAGTTTCCCCTATCAAACAATCAAGATCAAACCCAAATTGCTACGGCGGTGACGGTGTCCAGCGGTGATGACGGCGGTGATGATGGTGGAGATGATGATGATGGTGATGGCGATGATGTCCAGCTTGATGACGGTGACGATGGCGTCGATTTCCCTCCCGGAGGGAATTTCCCGGCGGATTCCTGCCCGCCGGAGAGCTCTTGTCTCTCTGGTGTTCTCCGCCCCGCAGAGGCGGCTGTAACTCTTCGCGAGGTACCCTCTGTGGCTTAGGTCTTCGGGACGAAGGGTTTGGCGAAGAAAAGGAGGCGAAAGGGGCCGTGGGCCCCCCAGACCACAGGCCGGCGCGGCCAGGGCCTGGGCCGCGCCGCCCTAGGGTGTGGGCCCACCCTGGCTGCTCCTGGCTCCTCCTTCTGGCTTCCTTCGTCATCTTGAAAAATAGGATTTTTGGTATAATTTCCTTCCAGAGTTGATCTTCCGAAATATTGCGTTCTGACGGTGCTTTTTCCAGCAGAATCCTGGCTCCGGTGTTCGATCCTCCAATAATGATGAAACATGCAAAATAGATGAAATAACATAAGTATTGTGTCCCAATATGAAATATATCAATGAATAACAGCAAATTATGATATAAAATAGTGATGCAAATTGGACGTATCAACTCCCCCCAAGCTTAGACTTCGCTTGTCCCCAAGCGAAACTGAGCTCGATAGACATGACCACATGTTTATGGAGTGAAGAGTCGATAAATAAAATACGGACAAGAAGCATCATATTCATTCACACAGGACATTATAGTAAACAATCTCTTATAACTCATATTGAAACAAGTATAAGGTAATCACAAGTAATGGTGCATGAGAAATCATGATTGGTGATGGCAAACTTCGTTCTTGGTCAGAGAACAACTAACAGATTATATTTATCTTATTGAGCAGCGCTCTCATGTTAGAGTTTATAAGGCACAACTTGCATACTCAATCATAATGGTCTTCTCATGATCATTGATAACTTGCAAAACTATATTCATTCAGATAAAACTTGTACTAAACAAGGAAGAATAAAAGACATGATGTAGCAAATCACAATATAATGGTTTGATCACAACTACTCAAATGCTTGCTTGAGATGGAGGGAAATAGGTTTACTGACTCAACATAAAGTAAAAGACAGGCCCTTCGCAGAGGGAAGCAGGGATTAAATCATGTGCTAGAGCTTTTTCAGTTTTTGCAATCATATAAAGAGAATAAAAGTAACATTTGAGAGGTGTTTGTTGTTGTCAACGACTGGTAGCGGGTACTCTAACCCCCTTGCCAGACAACCTCCTAAGAGCGGCTCCCATATTATTTTCATTTTATGTGGCACTCCTTCCAACCTTTCTTTCACAAACCATGGCTAACCGAATCCTCGGGTGCCTGCCAACAATCTCATACCATGAAGGAGTGCCTTTTTATCTTAGTTCTATTATGATGATGACACTCCTCCCAACCTTTGCTTACACAAGCCATGGCTAACCGAATCCTTCGGGTGCCGTCCATCAATCACATACCATGGAGGAGTGTCTATTTAATTTAATTAATTTGGGACTGGGGATCCCATTGCCAGCTCTTTTTGCAAAGTTATTGGATAAGCGGATGAAACCACTAGTCCATTGGTGGAAGTTGCCCAACAAGATTGAAAGATAAAACACCACATACTTCCTCATGAGCTATGAAACATTGACACAAATAAGAGATACTAAGTTTTGAATTGCTTAAAGGTAGCACATGAAGTATTTACTTGGAATGGCAGAAAATACCATGTAGTAGGTAGGTATGGTGGACACAAATGACATAGGTTTGGGTTAAGGTTTGGATGCACGAGAAGTATTCCCTCTCAGTACAGGTCTTTGGCTAGCAAGGTTAATTAGCAAGCATAAGAGTCGAGGGAAACAAACAAATATACATATGATAGAAACAATCATGCATCTTCCTTGTAAGCACAAACAATTTTAACTTCAGAATAATAAGCTATGAGCTAACAAGAAAGACAATGAAACATCTACATGTATTTCTCTTTTCTATTTAAACCTCAAAGTGTTGTCGCTATTGACCAATGCTAAGTTTGCCAAAACCAAATAGATTTATTCAATGCTCCCAAAGTGATACCAATACTAACAACAAGGTGAATCATATAGCAGAGATTGCAAACCAGAATAAGATGTGCAATATGTAAATGATAAGACTTCTCATTAATATTCCATAACGATAACTCACACCAAGGGATACATAGACAACCAACTAAAGGAGAGATACTTCCAAACTCAACCCATCTTATACGATAACTTCCCTACTCATGATATGACACTACTTGACAATAAAAGTAAAAGGTAGTGATAATGTGATACCGCGGCGCTCCCCCAAGCTTGGAACAAACCAAGGGGATGCCAATACCGATGATGAATTACTCCTTTGGCGATGGTGGTGATGAATTCCTGACAAGCTTCTCAATAAGCTCCTGAAGCTCGTCAATCCTGTGTATGAGATTGCGAATCATCTCTGAGTTGTGCTCGACGCGGTTAAAGAGTCTGTCTGATGGCGAATCCCAGCTCTTGGAGTTATTTCCCCACTCTTCAGCTTCAGGCTCCTTCTCTCCTGCAGTGTTAGAGCGATCTATATCCCACTGGCTAGGCAATGCTGCCTTGGGAGTCCCTTCAATTTGATTATTGAAAATTAGATTGTGGAAGGGGTGATGAGTGCCTGATGGAGATGTTTTCGGAGCTAGGTAATGACGTGGGACTGCCCCTCCAGTGCCAATTCTTGCGCTCTTGTTTGCACAAAAAGGGTTGTCCACCACCTTGATGCTTGCGATGGTAGCACGCGGGTGTGCGCGCGAGTCTTCCTCCACCTCTTCTTCATCTTCTTTCTTGACGTCCTTGTCTTCCTCTTTCCACCCAAGATCTCGATCATCTTCATCCGGAGACTCCTTGCCCTTGTTCTTGGAAACCATGGTGCTTCTAAACTGAAAACAGATCCTGGCAGAAACAGCTCGAAACAAAACACGTCGAAAACACGATATACGGACCTCCAGGGGTCCGGGGGATTATATAGCAAAAATTTTCACGACATACGGAAAGTACCAGGTCGAACCAGAGTCGGAAAGGGGTGACAGGGCGGCCAAACCATAGGCCGGCGCGGGCCCAGGTCAGGCCGCGCCGCCCTATGGTGGCACCCCCTCGTGCGTCCTTTCCACTCCGTTTCGAACTCGTAATTTCGCATATTTTCCAAAAACAGCAAAAATATAGTTCGGAAAGTAAATTGCGTACTTTTCATTACCAGTACTGTTACCTATTCAAAGTCGAGTTCTGGCGGACTATCGATTTGCCCTTTGATGAAATCTTCCGGTGTCTCCACTTGAATAATATCAACATCAACATTATAAGAATCACCCGAGATATAATGCTTGAGTCTTTGTCCATTCACCACTTGCGTAGCATTGCCTTGGAGAGAGCTAATTTTGATTGCTCCTGAACGATACACCTCCTCGACAACATATGGTCCTTCCCATTTCGAGAGTAATTTCCCTGCAAAGAATCTGAGACGAGACCGATACAATAGGACTTTATCCCCAATATTAAATTCTCTTTTGATGATCCTCCTATCATGCCATTTTTTAACTTTCTCTTTAAAGAGTTTAGCATTTTCATAAGCTTCACTTCTCCATTCGTCTAGAGAACTCAATTGCAACAACCTCTTATCACCGGCAAGTTTAGGATCTTTATTTAATTCTCTAACAGCCCAATAAGCTTTGTGCTCTAGTTCTAAAGGTAAATGACAAGCTTTCCCATAAACCATTTTATACGGTGACATTCCCATGGGATTTTTATAAGCAGTTCTATAAGCCCAAAGTGCATCCTTCAATTTACTAGCCCAATTCTTTCTAGTTTTATTAACGGTCTTTCCCAAAATAGATTTAATCTCTCTATTTGATAATTCTACTTGACCACTAGTTTGAGGATGATAAGCAGAAGCAATTCTATGATTAATACCATACCTAGCAAGAGTTTTTCTAAATCCTCCATGAATAAAATGAGAACCTCCATCAGTCATAATATATCTAGGTACTCCAAATCTAGGAAAAATAATATCTAAGAGCATTCTTAAAGAGGTCTCACCATCAGCACTTTTTGTAGGTATAGCTTCCACCCATTTAGTAACATAATCAACAGCAACAAGTATATGAGTGTTACCTTCTGAAGACGGAAAAGGTCCCATAAAGTCAAATCCCCAACAATCAAACGGTTCAATAACAAGAGTATAATTCATAGGCATTTCATTGCGTCTGGAGATATTACCAACCCTTTGGCATTCATCACAAGATAAAATAAACTTTCTCGCATCTTTGAAGAGAGTTGGCCAATAAAAACCTGATTGTAGAACCTTTTGCGCGGTTCTTTCTCCGGCGTGATGTCCTCCATAAGCACTACCATGACATTTACTCAATATCTCCTGTTGTTCATACTCGGGAACACATCTTCGCATAATACCATCCACTCCTTCTTTATATAAGTGTGGGTCATCCCAGAAATAATGCCTCAAATCATAAAAGAATTTCCTCCTTTGCTGAGCTGAAAAGGTTGGAGGCAAGTACTTGGAAACAATAAAGTTAGCATAATCAGCATACCAAGGACTGTCTCGCGAGCTCACCTTTATTACCGCCAATTGTTCATTTGGAAAACTATCATTAACAGGAACAGGATCATAAGCAATATTCTCCAATCTAGACAAATTATCAGCAACAGGATTATCAGCACCTTTCCTATCTACAATATGTAGATCAAATTCTTGCAAAAGAAGTACCCATCTAATAAGCCTAGGCTTAGCATCTTTCTTTGTCATTAGGTATCTAATTGCAGCATGATCAGTATGAATAGTAACTTTTGAATCAACAATATAAGATCTAAATTTATCACAAGCAAAGACTACAGCTAATAATTCCTTTTCAGTTGTAGCATAATTTCTTTGAGCAGCATCAAGAGTTTTACTAGCATAATGAATAACATTCAGCTTTTTATCTACTCGCTGTCCAAGAACAGCGCCTACAGCAAAATCACTAGCATCACACATAATTTCAAAGGGTAAATTCCAGTCAGGAGGTTCAACTATAGGAGCAGTTGTTAAGGCTTTCTTAAGAGTTTCAAAAGCTTCCTTACAATCATCATCAAAAACAAATGGTACATCTTTTTGAAGAAGATTAGTAAGAGGCTTTGAAATCTTAGAGAAATCTTTATTAATTGTCCTATAAAACCCAAACATGACCAAGAACACTACGAATACCTTTAACGTCCCTCGGATAGGGCATCTTCTCAATTGCTTCAACTTTAGCTCTATCAACTTCAATACCTCTCTCAGAAATTTTATGTCCCAATACAATTCCTTCATTAACCATAAAGTGGCATTTCTCCCAATTAAGAACAAGGTTAGTTTCTTCACATCTCTGCAAAACTTTATCAAGGTTTCGCAAGCAACTATCAAAAGAATTCCCATAGACGGAAAAATCATCCATGAATACCTCTACAATACTTTCACAAAAACCATGAAAAATAGCAGACATGCATCTTTGAAAAGTAGCAGGAGCATTACATAAACCAAAAGGCATGCGTCTATAAGCATAAGTTCCATAAGGACAAGTAAAGGTGGTTTTCTCTTGATCTTTAGCTTTAACAGCAATTTGTGAAAACCCAGAATAACCATCAAGAAAGCAAAAATGAGTATTTTTAGACAATCTTTCTAGCATTTGATCAATAAATGGTAAAGGGTAATGATCTTTTTTAGTAACTTTATTAACTTTTCGAAAATCAATGCACATTCTATACCCTACAACTACTCTTTGAGGAATGAGCTCATCATTATCATTAGGCACAACAGTCATACCTCCTTTCTTGGGAACGCAATGCACAGGACTAACCCATCTACTATCAGCAATAGGATATATAATACCAGCTTCAAGGAGTCGTAATACCTCATTCCTTACCACTTCCTTCATCTTCGGGATTAGACGACGCTGAGGTTCAACAACAGGCTTTGCATCATCTTCCATATTAATAGCATGTTGGCAAATAGAAGGAGAAATCCCTTTCAAATCATCAAGAGTGTAACCAATAGCACTTCGGTGCTTCTTCAATACTTCCAATAGCCTTTCTTCTTCAATCTCTGAAAGCTTAGAACTAATAATAACAGGATATATTTTCTTATCATCAATATGAGCATATTTAAGATTATCAGGTAAAGGCTTTAAATCAAAAATAGGATCTTCCTTTGGTGGCGGTGTTGTACCCAAATCTTCCACCGGTAAATCATGCTTGAGAATAGGTTGACGAAGAAAAATTTCCTCAAGCTCATCTCTTTCTTTCCTAAAAATTTCGCTCTCGCTATCCTCTAAATGTTGCTGCAAAGGATTATTAGGAACAAGAACAATAGATGCACATTGCTCCATTTTAATATCATTACTAGGCAAATCAGCTTTATAAGGAGTTTTAGTAAATTTAGAGAAGTTAAACTCATAGGATTCACCAGCAAATTTAGTCAAAATTTTCTCTTTCTTGCAATCTATAATAGCTCCACAAGTATTTAGAAAAGGTCTACCAAAAATAATAGGACAATAATCACTAGCAGCAGAACCAAGTACCAAAAAGTCAGCAGGATATTTAATCTTACCGCATAAAACTTCCACATCTCGAACAATACCAATTGGAGAAATAGTTTCTCTATTAGCCAGCTGAATAACCACATCAATATCTTCAAGTTCACAAGAATCAATTTCGTGCATAATCTCCGTGTAAAGCTCATACGGAATAGCACTAACACTTGCACCAATATCACATAATCCATAATAGCAATGATCACCAATTCTAACAGATAGCATAGGAACACTAGCTTGTTTGGGTTTATTAGGATGTGAAACAATATTAGAAGCATCTTCACAGAAAATAATATGACCATCCTCCACATTTTCAGTCAAAAGATCTTTAATTATTGCAACAGCAGGTTCAACTTTTATTTGTTCTTCAGGTTCTACAGGTTTCTTTTCACTTTTATGAACCGCACTATTTATAACAGAGTACTCTTTCATTTTAGCAGGGAAAGGAGTTTTTTCAATATAAGCTTCAGGAATAACATGATCAGCAGTTTCAACTACAACACATTTATTAATAGATGAATCAATTTTATCCTTATACGGTTCATGATACTTATCAAAATTCTTCTTTGGCAATTCATAATGAGAGGCAAAAGCTTTATAAAGATTTACAGCAACTTGAGAATCAAGACCATATGTAGCACTCATATTACGACATTTATCATGATCCATAAAAGCTTCAATGCATTTATAATCATAAATTATACCTGATTCTCTATCCTTGTCGTTCTCCCATCCTTCAGTATTTTCTTGGATCCGATCAAGAAGGTCCCTTTTAAACTCTTCTTTGTTGCGTGTAAATGATCCAGAACACGAAGTATCCAGCAAGGTCTTGTCTTGAAAAGAAAGTCTTGCATAGAAATTATCAATAATAACATTACCAGGAAGCTCATGAATGGGGCATTTGAGCATTAAAGACTTCAATCTCCCCCAAGCTTGGGCAATGCTCTCTCCATCGTGAGGCCAAAAATTATATATGCGATTCCGATCCTTATGAATTTCACTTGGAGGATAGAACTTAGAATAAAACCGGGGCACAATATCATTCCATTCAAGAGAATCCCCATTATCCAGTAATTTATACCAATGCGCCGCCTTACCAGACAGCGACAAAGAGAATAGTTTCTTCCTCACTTCATCCATAGCAATACCTGCACATTTGAATAAACCGCATAATTCATGCAAAAACAGTAAATGATCACCGGGGTGGACAGTTCCATCCCCTTCATAGCGGTTATCCATAACACGTTCAATAATTTTCATAGGTATTTTATATGGTATTACTTCCTCACCTGGCGCCTCATCCACTACCGTTGCAGTAGTAGTAGATTTTCCAAATAAAAATTGAAGAGAAGATCTCTCCATAATGACTTATAGCAGCAGGCAGAAATAAAATCAGCACAACAGTAAAGGTTTTCCTTACCAATTCCACTTACCAATAGCGCTTCACTCCCCGGCAACGGCGCCAGAAAATAGTCTTGATGACCCACAAGTATAGGGGGTGTATCGTAGTATCTTCGATAAGTAAGAATGTCGATCCCAACGAGGAGCAGAAGGTGTTGACAAGCAGTTTCGATGAAGGATTCACTGTAAATGCTCACAGACAAGTATTCAGGGGCGTTTGATGTAACAGTTGAATAAAGTACGAGTATGTAAAGTGCGAGAGTAATAATTGCAGCGAGTGGCCCAATCCTTTTTAGCACAAAGGACAAGCCGGTTTGTTTACTTATAATGACCAAACGTTCTCGAGGACACACGGGATTTTAGTCTAGTGCTTTCGCTACATACGGCTAAATAATCTTCATTGTTGTGATAAGTGTTGTGTGGGTGAACCTATGCTAATGTACCGCCCTTCCTAGGACTAATACATACTTGTGATTATACCCCTTGCAAGCATCCGCAACTACAAGAAAGTAATTAAGAAATAAATCTAACCACAGCCTTAAACTCTGAGATCCTGCGATCCCTCCTGCATCGATATACCAACGGGGGTTTAGGTTTCTGTCACTCCGGCAACCCCGCAATTGGCAAACGAATACAAGATGCATTCCCCTAGGCCCATAAATGGTGAAGTGTCATGTAGTCGACGTTCACATGACACCACTAGAAGAATAACACCACAACTTAAATATCACACCATTGAATATTACTCATCCATAGTTCACTACTAACATTTAGACTTCACCCATGTCCTCAAGAACTAAACGAACTACTCACGAGACATCATACGGAACATGATCAGAGGTGATATGATGATGAATAACAATCTGAACATAAACTTGGTTCAATGGTTTCACTCAATAGCATCAACAACAAGTAGGAATCGATACCGGGAGAGTTTCCCCTATCAAACAATCAAGATCAAACCCAAATTGCTACGGCGGTGATGGTGTCCAGCGGTGATGACGGCGGTGATGATGGTGGAGATGATGATGATGGTGATGGCGATGATGTCCAGCTTGATGACGGTGACGATGGCGTCGATTTCCCCCTCCCGGAGGGAATTTCCCCGGCGGATTCCTGCCCGCCGGAGAGCTCTTTTCTCTCTGGTGTTCTCCGCCCCGCAGAGGCGGCTGTAACTCTTCGCGAGGTACCCTCTGTGGCTTAGGTCTTCGGGACGAAGGGTTTTTCGAAGAAAAGGAGGCGAAAGGGGCCGTGGGCCCTCCACACCACAGGCCGGCGCGGCCAGGGCCTGGGCCGCGCCGCCCTAGGGTGTGGGCCCACCCTGGCTGCTCCTGGCTCCTCCTTCTGGCTTCCTTCGTCATCTTGAAAAATAGGATTTTTGGTATAATTTCCTTCCAGAGTTGATCTTCCGAAATATTGCGTTCTGACGGTGCTTTTTCCAGCAGAATCCTGGCTCCGGTGTTCGATCCTCCAATAATGATGAAACATGCAAAATAGATGAAATAACATAAGTATTGTGTCCCAATATGAAATATATCAATGAATAACAGCAAATTATGATATAAAATAGTGATGCAAATTGGACGTATCAGCGTGTAACTCACACGTTCGTTGGGAACCCCAAGAGGAAGGTATGATGCGCACAGCAGCAAGTTTTCCCTCAGAAAGAAACCAAGGTTTATCGAACCAGGAGGAGCCAAGAAGCACGTTGAAGGTTGATGGTAGCGAGATGTAGTGCGGCGCAACACCAGGGATTCCGGCGCCAACGTGGAACCTGCACAACACAACCAAAGTACTTTGCCCCAACGAAATAGTGAGGTTGTCAATCTCACCGGCTTGCTGTAACAAAGGATTAACCGTATTGTGTGGAAGATGATTGTTTGCAGAAAACAGTAGAACAAAGATTGGCAAGAGATTGTATTTCAAAGAAAGAGAATTGGACCGGGGTCCACAGTTCACTAGAGGTGTCTCTCCCATAAGATAAACAGCATGTTGGGTGAACAAATTACAGTTGGGCAATTGACAAATAAAGAGAGCATGACCATGCACATACATATCATGATGAGTATAGTGAGATTTAATTGGGCATTACGACAAAGTACATAGACCGTCATCCAACTGCATCTATGCCTAAAAAGTCCACCTTCAGGTTATCATCCGAACCCCCTCCAGTATTAAGTTGCTAACAACAGACAATTGCATTAAGTATGGCGCGTAATGTAACTAGTGACTACATCCTTGAACATAGCACTAATGTTTTATCCCTAGTGGCAATAGCACAACACAACCTTAGAACTTTCTCACACCGTCCTGTGTCAATGCAGGCATGAACCCACTATCGAGCATAAGTACTCCCTCTTGGAGTTACAAGCATCTACTTGGCCAGAGCATCTACTAGTAACGGAAAGCATGCAAGATCATAAACAACACGTAGATATAACTTTGATAATCAACATAACAAGTATTCTCTATTCATCGGATCCCAACAAACGCAACATATAGAATTACAGATAGACGATCTTGATCATGTTAGGCAGCTCACAAGATCCGACAATGATAGCACAATGGGGAGAAGACAACCATCTAGCTACTGCTATGGACCCATAGTCCAGGGGTAGACTACTCACACATCACACCGGAGGCGACCATGGCGGCGTAGAGTCCTCCGGGAGATGATTCCCCTCTCCGGCAGGGTGCCGGAGGCGATCTCCTGGATCCCCCGAGATGGGATCGGCGGCGGCGGCGTCTCTGGAAGGTTTTCCGTATCGTGGCTCTCGGTACTGGGGGTTTCGTCACGGAGACTTTTTATAGGCGGAAGGGCAGGTCAAGAGGCGGCACGGGGGCCCCACACTATAGTGTGGCCCCTCCGTGGCCCCTCTTCGTCTCTCCTTCGGACTTCTGGAAGCTTCGTGGAAAAATAGGCCCCTGGGCTTTGATTTCGTCCAATTCCGAGAATATTTCCTTACTAGGATTTCTGAAACCAAAAACAGCAGAAACAAAGAATCGGCACTTCGGCATCTTGTTAATAGGTTAGTTCCAGAAAATGCACGAATATGACATAAAGTGTGCATAAAACATGTAGATAACATCAATAATGTGGCATGGAACATAAGAAATTATCGATACGTCGGAGACGTATCAAGGGCCAAAGCCTCGTGTTCGTCCTCCGTGTTCGTCATTCCTGAGGACCAGTGTCAGCAAGTCTTTCTCTCGATCGGGACATAACTTTCTGCCCCCCTCTTTAATTTCTTTCCCTATTTTTTTTCAATTTTCCCTCGGTACCCTAAGACCGTCATTGCAAATAAGGTCCCTTCTTTCTTCGTCGTATGAACCACCATGCGCAAGGAACCAATTTCTTTCTCTCAATTCCCACTCATCACGGAATGGTTCTGGTTCGATCCCTCTAGCAAGCATATCTTGGTCTTATTTATCCCACTTTGGCATGGCACTATCGTAGCCCCCTGGACCCAATTTGTGGTGATACACCTTGTTCTCGGCATTTTTCTTGTTCTTATCTCACAAGGTCTTGGCATCTTCTGAATCCTTGTACTCCTGAGATTCCTTCCAGTGATTCGCCTGCTTCGATAGATGGCCTTCAAATACTGGCACTTTTTTTTCAAATACTTCTTCCATAGGTTTTGCTTGCACACCCGGAAAATTTCACCCATCTTCTTAAGAGTCCAGTGCTTGACTTTCTCCCTGAATTTTGCAGCGACGGCTCAATCATCGCATTCTGGCAGGTTCAAATGTGCCATGAGGTGATTCCAAAGACCCTTTTTTTTACCTTTCTGCGGCATACTCACTATCATCCGCCCCTTTGCGCTTATGCCACTCCCGAACGCTGATCGGGACGTGATCTCTAACAATAACTCCGCATTGTTTCTTAAATACGGTGGCAGCCTTCTTGGGTAACTTGGGTTCGCCCATAGGGGATATGACCTCAAATGTGTGATGCGTTCGTCCATCAAACTTTTTGGTCGGCACTCGTTTCGTAGCTTTGCTCGATGTGGAGGCCTAAGAGAAGAAACATTCGTCAATATATATGTATACAACTCAATATCACCTTCTCCATCATCGGAGCTATCTCCTTCTCCATCATCGGCGTCGGCTTCATCTTCACGTCGATCGTCCTCCATTTCATCCCCGGAGGGGTTCAGATACGATGACGGAGATTCAGCTCGTTCAACATCGGGGGCGTCATGGATTATACCCTCAAGAATTTCTTCCTGTTTCTAGGTCTCTAGTAGGTGAATGCATATTTTCTGCAAAATGCACACAATGTTATTTCAAAATGTACACAGTTATATTTCTATTTGCAAAATAATCCTATTTCTATTTGCAAAATAATCCTATCAAATTCTACTTTGCAAAAATAATCCTATTTCTATCACATTCTATTTGTCCTAATAATAAAACTATTTCTATAGCATATAAAACTAACAAATATAAAACTAATAACAATAGTTCAAATATAAAATTTTCATATTGCATATAAAACCAACAAATATAAATTTTCCCTATTGCGCATAAAACTAATAATAATAGTTCATATATAAAATTGGGTTTTCTATTTCTGTGCCCTCGGGTCCTTTGTTGTGCACAGTTTTTCCCAGCCGCTTAGTTTTTCCTCAGTTTTGCTCAACCCTTGTCTGAAGCCCTCACAAGTGCTGGAACGGCCGTTTGCCCGATGGGTCAACAACTTTAACCATTATCTACTGACTAGTGGGGCCACGTAGAGCCCGCAAAGACATGTTAGACCATCCATCTTTGCTTGACTGTAAGCATCACCGTATCCCTGACCAAAATGCGGACGAGTGGTGCTTCGGTATATCGATTGAAAATTGGGTCCATGACACTGACATAAGGTGCAATACACGGGTAGGATTAGATTTTTAAGTGGAGCTCTACAACGATGGCACGGAGGAGGTGGCCTGCGGGGTGCCGAGATGAGATCGACTTCCACAAAGAACTGCATGAGGTGAGACCAGAAGCATTAGATAGATATGAACTAGACGCGTTTAACCATGTAAAGAAGAGAAGAAATGGTTGAGGACATCGACGACTACCTCAACAGCTTGACTGACGGTGTCGGACACGAACGCGAGAAATATAGAGATAACTAGTGTCTCTCCTTTCTGGTGTGTATAGATGGGTGCTAAGGGAGTGTGGTGGCGAAGGGAAAGACCTTGCGGTGGTCTGTGGCGTCCAGCATAGCGGGGCGGCGTGGCCGTACCCACAGCGGCGTGCATGTTCGGCATTAGCATCAGCATGTACGTTCGACAGTGGCTTCAGCGGTATCTCTGGAGTGTCAGTGATCGAATGAGGGGATGAGATTGATGGTGCATCCCGACGGTGAACTAGCAGAGGCGGCGAGCATTGCCATTCTGACCATGCCGATATCGGCATCGGCATCGTTTGGAGTCTGTGGTGCTCGAATCAAGGTGGGATTTGTTTCTTGTATACCAAAATGAATTTGAAACAAGTTTTCTATTGAAGGTTAGGTAAAATACGAAAGTTTGTAACTAAAAAATTTACTGGCACCATGGTGAGATTTTTTTTTGATAGAGCTATAGGGTTCGGCAATTTTTTTTGACAATTTTTAGATATTCCTTGTTGTTACACGTATGATATCATGTATGGAAAATTTGGGGTCATTTGGAGGTGTTCGAAGAAATCACTTTGCTTAAGCGCATGCCGTTTGGTCTCACTGAAACCAGCTTTTGTAATAAGTTAGGTTTTTTCAACCTTCTCTAAATGACCTAAAATTTCATACAAATGATCTTCTATACGAAGATAGGTAGACTTTCGTTTTTACAATTTTTTGAAATTTTATTTCCCTTTATAATACCTAGTTGATTTTCAGGTCAAAACCTCGAAAGTTAACATAAGTAGATGGTGAACCCTCCCAAACTTCAAATACAGAGATAGATAGGTTGTTTCGTTTATCATTTTTAGCGTGAAAAGTAATGGCTACAAGAAATTGGTGATGGTTTATCATTTTTAGCGTGAAAAGTAATGGCTACAAGAAATCGGTGATGGTTTATCATTTTTAGCGTGAAAAGTAATGGCTGCAAGAAATCGGTGATGGTTTATCATTTTTTGCGTGAAAAGTAATGGCTACAATAAATCGGTGATGGTTTATCAATTTTTACGTGAAAAGTAATGCCTAGAACAAATTGGTGATGGTTTATCATTTTTTGCGTGAAAAGTAATGGCTACAACAAATCGGTGACGGCTTATCATTTTTTGCGTGAAAAGTAATGGCTACTCCCTCCATACTGGTTTATAAGCACATTTTGTGATTTGAGAAGAACTTTGACCATTAATTTGGTCAACAAAATATGAAATATATATCACAAACATTATAGCATTGGAAACTTCTTTTGCATATGAATCCAAAGGTATAATTTTTTAGGCATATAAATTATATTGGTTTGACAAAATTAATGATCATAGTTTTGCATGCAAAGTTTATCAATTTTTGCGTGAAAAGTAATGGCTACAACAAATCGGTGATGGCTTATCATTTTTAGTGTGAAAAGTAATGGCTACAAGAAATTGGTGATGGTTTATCATTTTTGCGTGAAAAGTAATGCCTAAAAGAGTTTATAATTTCTAAATGACGACAGAGAAAGATAGGGTGGTGGGCCCCGATTAGAGAGAGAGAGGGGTTATGTTGCTCGTTAGATCATACGATCAACAGTCGGCGGGCACGATCCGTGTGACAAGGGCTAGACCAATCAGGGCAAGGTTGGGCGTCTGTGAGAATTTGTGAAAGGAGAGGGCAAGACTGAGTAGTATCAAGAAACCAAGGGCACGTGAGTAGTAAATATGAGATTTAAAAGATGCAAAATGAGTGTTGAAACACATCTTGGCCTACCTCAAACTATTTGAAATACAAATATACATGAGTGTGAAAATTGTGGCCTCATTCAGACAAAGTATGTTTTGGGGAAAGCTGTTTTGGGAAGGACTTATTGTGGAAAGCCATGCACCTTCATAGCTACTAGGTGATTTGAGAAGTGGCTATTTGTGGCAAAACTTGATTTATCTATGGTTGTTATGGTTCCCAACGTGGCAGGTCGCGTAAGAAGACTCCATGAGTAAGTGCCACTATGGTTTTATCTTTTTTGGAATATTTTGCGCATGAAATAACTCAGTTAGATAGCTTAATCCCATTTGTTGACTCTCTGTTGACCAGCCACTTGAGGGTAAAACTGAGTATATTGCACTAGCCAATATTAGTACTCGAGGGGAAAACTGAGTACAAATATTTTTCCTGTGTAAGACTCGAGGGTAGAACTGAGTACACGCAACCACGGACGCGTGTCCCGGTGTGCAGCGGTTAGGCGGTGCGTGTGTTGAGACCAAACGTGTAGTTTTTTGGAACTGCCGAGACCAAACGTCACCTTGCCTATACAGAACCCCTCTCTCCCTGACGCACGCAACCACGCCTCTCACGTCCCATCAACTTCTCCAAATCAAAAAAACCCCAACCGCCCTACGCGCGCTCCCCTGCCGTCGATGGAGAAGAAGAATGCGCCGGTGGCCGTCGCCCCCGGGCCCATCGCATCCGAGCCCGTCGCCACCGAGCCCGTCGCATCCGAGCCCGTCGCCGCCATGCCCGTCGCCTCTGAGGGCGGCGCATCCAAGCGCGGCGCCTCCGTGAACTGGGCCTCTCTCTCGGCTGACGGACCACTTCACAAGATCGGCGACTGCTTACAGGCGAAAGAGGAGTACGTGGACAGCTACTTTGTTTTGAGGCAAGTTTGTGCAAATTGGCGCTCAGGTTTACCTGAGCCCGACGTGCACCTGCACAAATGGATCATGGTAGAACATGCCCTTCCACACGCCGCTGAGTTCACCTTCCTCCACCTCTGCAAATCCCGCTACATCACCATCGATCTAATGGAAGTTCATGCAAGGTTCAAATTCCTCCAGATTTATAGAGTTAATATATTTTTATTTTCAATCGTAAACATCTTAGTGCTGAATGTTATCTTCATCAATATCTTTTAGATACTACTTCGTCGGCTTTTGCCGTGGTGTAATCGTGCTTGCCCAGAAGAACCAGCCGCACAAGATACGGCTTCTGAACCCACTCACAAAGACATTGAACACTATGTTTGAGGCACAAATGCCATCTGTTTTTCTATACTCAGTCGCTGTAATGAAGTCCCCGACTATGATCTTCGTTTCCACACATTACCCGGAGGAAATTGCTTGGGTCGATGAGAGTACTCCAACTAAGGATATAGATGAAGATTGGGGAGAAGTAAGATTTTCAATCAGGCACCATACTCTGTGTTGCATTACCCCGTTCAATGGTGAATTGTATGCAATAGCTGTGGACAATTTTGAGTTCGGAAAATTAGTGTGCACCAACAGTGTCCAGTTGGAGCAGCGCGCGAGCCATGTCAACATGGAGACACTCTTTCATTTCCAGAACTTAGAAATGACAAGTTCTACCTTATGAACTCGGATGGTGATCTGCTGCTTGAGTTGTTGGATAACATGTATTTGGAGGAAGGTCAAGCACCATTGGTGTACCATGCCGTCAGTAACATTGACAGTCGTGCCTTCTTCGTCCATCATATCCGGCGTATCTCCATCGACACGGGAGTGCACCCGACACTTCGACCTGGCTGCATCTACTACACGGATTTGGGTTATATCAGAGAGTACTCTGATGATATAAAGGCCTGGGATGATTGACCACTACGTGTGGATAGATTAGGGAACTACGGTCTGAGAGATGAACAAAGGCCATACCGTTTGGAGGATGTATTGGCTGCACACTATAGATGGAAGGAGTTCAATGAATATTTCCTTCAGATACAGGAATGGAGCGACGAAGAAATATATGCTGAATGAAGAACTGATTCATTCATCTATTGGCCATACATTGCGTCTTCTATTATTTTCAGCTTAGTTTGTCGTGAACATTAACGTCATTGATGGCTGCTTTTCGTGATTTATTATGCTGCTCTGCATTTATCATAGCTTGTAGATTTTCTACTAGATTTGTTACCATATTGGGTAAAAAACGAGGGCCAAAAGGCAACCATCATTGAAGAAAAAGACAGAAATAGAAGCTTATCTAGATTTGATACTAATTTGATGAAAAGAGAGAGAACTGTTACAGAGAAAGATGGGAAAAGGTGCTCTTAAAAAGGGATATGCCAATTTGGGCCAAGAGAGATAGAACCCAACTCCTGCGCACGTACAACCAAACACGGTCTCGTCCTATCCCATGCGGTCCCGTTCTACCAGCCCCACGCGACGCGGCCCCACATGTCAGAACGGAACGGTCAACTAAACGGGAATCCTACCGTCCGACCTCTTTCTGCGGGTTTCAGACAAGGGGTTGGGGAAAACTGAGAAAAAAAAATAAGGAGCTGTGGAAAACTGAGTACAACTAAGGACCCGAGGGCACGAAAATAGAAAGCCCTATAAAATTTTCCCTATTGCATATAAAACTAACAAATATAAAATTTCCCTATTACATATAAAACTAACAATAAAAATAATAATAATAGTTCAATAAAACTATTTCTATTTTCCCTATTTCTATTTCTCTTAATAAAACATTCCCTATTGCATATAAAACTGAGAATAATAGTATTTCTATTTTCCCTATTTCTATTTCTCCTAATAATAAAACTATTTCTATTTCTCCTAATAATTATAGTTTAAATATATAATTGCTTATACAACTAACATATATATACGAATAATTAATATATTCAACTAACATATATAAAAACATATTTATTAATATATACAAAATTTGCATATATAGAACTACCATATATATAGAAATAGAACTAAACTATATATAAGAAAACATATTTCTTAAATCCTAACCCTAACCTTAATTAAAAAATAAAATAAAAATTAACAAGGCCGGGGCGGGGCTGGCCGGAGCCTCAGGGCGTTGGGACGGCGGCTGGAGGCAAGGCGGCGCGGGCGTGCGCCGGCTGGCGTGGTGCGGCGGCGGAGGCGACACGCGCGTTTGGTGGCGGCGCGCGTCGGCGAGCACGAGGGCGACGACGAGGCTGGCGGCGGCGCAATCCCGCAGCCTGACGGCGTCCCTGTGAGCTCCTCGCACACGGAAATGCCTTAGTCCCGGTGACATAGGCATCCCTAATGGGCCTACCGAAGAAAGTACCCGGGGTTTACTGAAGGCCCACGACCCGAAGATTACAATGCCCGGAAGCCCAGATCGTGGCCTTTAGTCGTGGCCCATTCCACGGTGCGGGACTAAAGGCCCACTTTATGGCGCGCACAACCTCCAGTTTTTCAACTTTGGGCCCCAATATTTTACAAACATTTAAATAAACTACCTTTTGCATACTTATGTATTTGAGAACACTTTAAATATGAAATATGCTTCAATTTAAAGAAGGAATCAAAAGCCATTTACTTTTTTATGAAATAATTGTTCTAACTTATCAAAGTATTAACAAATTTTCCATTTTCAGTTGAAGAATATAGTAATTAATAGTTTTTGCATACTTTTAAATCTCACTAAACTTTCTACATGAAAATAGCTTGAATTTGTTTAAGTAATCAAAATCCATTTTCTATTTTATAAAATAATTATTCTAAGGTAAGAAACTATTAACAAATTTTCCATTTTCAAGTAAATGATAGATTAACTAATTTTTTTCATATTTTTGAATCTCACTAAACTTTCAACATGAAAAGTGCTTGAATTTCAATAAGTAATCCAAATCCATTTTCTATTTTATACGTAAAGGTTTAATACATTCCATAGATGAGAGAGGTGGGGCGCGCGCGGTGGTTACCGGCGAGAAGGATGGCACTTCATCCTGGCTGACGTCGATAATGATGAGGAGGAGGAACAAGAGAAAGTCGGGACAAAAGCTTTCGGTGGGATAAGGACGCATGTGTAACCTTTAGTCCTGGCTGGTGGGTGCAACCTGGACTAAAGCTATCGGCAGGATAAGGACGTGTGGGTGGATGCACTGCTCAATGAGGTAAGGTATGTAGCGCACGATGCGCTGTCGGAGGAACAAGACGAAGGAGAAGCGGCGCCGTTCCTATAAAAGGAGCGTCGATAATCTCCATAGAAAGGAGCTCAACAAGCCAACCTAGAAGGTAGGGAGCATCGATAATAACCATGGCCCGAGGAAAGGGTTGGAAATCTCCCATGGCGGAGCTTCTCAAAGATATCGTTGGTGCTCACGCCCTAGGACATCTTCGGAAGCTCCACCTTGCAATTTTTTTCTCTCCAAGCCCGTGAAAGCCTCGATCTCCTGTAACAGCATTGGCGAAAGGGTTGGGAAATCTCCTATGGCGGAGCTTCTCGAAGATGTCGTTGGTGCTCACGCCCTAGGACATCTTCGGAAGCTCCGCCTCATAAAAATTTCCCTGCAAGCCCGTGAAATCCTCGATCTCCTGTGTCAGCGTTGGCGAAAGGGCTGGGAAATCTCCCATGGTAGAGCTTCTAGAAGAAGTCGTTGGTGCTCACGCCCTATTACATCTTCGAAAGCTCCGGCTCGGAAAAATTTCCCTGCAAGCCCATGAAAGCCCCGATCTCCTATAACAGCGTTGGCGAAAGGGCTAGAAAATCTCCCGTGGCGGTGCTTCTCGAAGATGGCGTTGCTGCTCACGCCCTAGGATATCTTCGGAAGCTCCGCCTCCAAAAATTTCCCTGCAAGCCCATGAAAGCTATTTAACTAGTACAAACAAGCCAACAATCTTCATTGAACTAGTAAAAAAAGCCAACCATCTCCATTGTTAATATCTTACATACAGTAACATTATTACACAAAAATAAATGGGAAAGTGATTTCCATATTGAGATACACATGTTATGATCGCTTCGGCCGTAACCACGGAGCATCTTCATCATTTAACTTCATGCTTGGATCAAGATCCCGAGCTATTGTTTCTTTTTTCTTATGGGTCGTAGCCATGGAGAATCTTCATCATTCAACAGGATACTTGGGTCAGTTTTCACTCTGAAGGGCGGAATTTCATGAAACTTATTATAATCGACTAACATGTCTGTCTTGTCATCTACTCCCACGATGTTTCTTTTTCCTGAAAAAATTATTTGGCGCTTCTCATCGGACACATTATTCTTTTGTTGATTTCTTTTTCTCATTTTGGTAGACATGTCCTTCACATAGAAAACCTGAGCCACATCGTCGGCTAGGACGAATGGTCCATCCATGTACGCAAGATTGTTGAGATCCACTGTTATCATGCCATACTTTTCGTCTACTTATACCCCACCTCCTGCCAGCTTGACCCATTTGCACCAAAACAAAGGGATCTTAAAAGTAGGTCAATAGTCAAGTTCTCATATCTCCTCTATGTACCCATAATATGTGTCCTCGTGCCCATTCTCGTATGTTGCATCAAAGCGGACACCAATGTTTTGGTTGGCGCTCTTTTTATCTTGGGTGACCGTGTAAAATGTATTCACATTTATCTCGTACTCTTGGAAAGTACATATTGTCGAAGATGGTGACCTGGCCAACCAGTACACACTAGTGGAGACAGGGCATTCAGTCCCGTCCCGTAAGACCCTTTAATCCCAGTTCCCCAACCACGACCAAATAAGCGAGACTAGAGGTGAACCCTTTAGTCCCGGTCCTGCTACCAGTCGGGACCTATGTCCCTCCACGTGGATGCCGCAGAGCAGGCTGGGGCCAGCATCTTTAGTCCCAGCTCGTAACACGGCCCGCGACTGAATACTGTCTGCCGCGGCAGGAATTAGAACACTATCTGTGCCGCGGCAGGAGTTCATTAGGGTATAGGGTTAGGGCTACTGCGGCAGGAATTTGGACACTTTCTCTGCCGCGGCAGGAGTTATGTTAGGAGTTCATTTCAAAATAGTTTCCGTATATTTCTACGCGTATAGGTTCGTACATATAAATATATAAGATAACTTGTCTTACGATATTGATCGAGCATATGGAGATCCCAACAATACCGGGACTAGATGAGCTTGTCTATTCGATAACACATGGAGATCCCAACATTAACGGGACTACAGCCCATCTATTCGAATTACACGGAACCGATATCAGTAATGGCCCATAGCTACACTAAATCTTCCTTTGTCCTCTATAGCTTCCTCCCTCAAAAAACCCGCCAGCTCCTCTGCAACAGTAGTTGCGCGTTCCTCTGGTGTGGACCTCCCTCGCATGGCGTCAAACTATATAAGTAAAGGAGATCAAAATGAATATCAATCATGATAATAAAAATGACGTTAATAAAATAAAGTTGTGAATGCATTGCTTACGTTGTATCTTAAATCTTTGTGCTCAGAGGTAAACGTGTGAATGAACTCGCAAACGAAGTATCCACATAGATGTGTCCCCGGTGGCTGCTGGTCGCACTTTAAGAGAATAGAATTTAATCAAATACTAATCTAGCATGCATCATAATTGTATTTAAAAATAGTAGTAAAGAGATGCACGCCCCTATCTTGAACTACTTACCGGAACACTCCAAAATGTGAGGTTGTCATGAGAGATACCGGAAATCTCATAATTGAACCGCTTCCAAACCCTGCCCGGCAAGAAAAATGAATTGCTAAGTTATTAATTACTTGATATCTCAGAAAATCATCGAAAGACACAGACATAGCGCGAGAGAATGATTGAAATTACCTTTGGATCATGTCTTGCATGCTTTGGAAGTCTTGCAAGTTTCTCGTTAATGGGTCGTAGATATCAACTCTTCCATTATCAATTTTAATGTCTAGAAGAATTTAGTGGAAGCTGCACACGTATATAAATATGTCAGTAACTCATCAAATAAACTTGTGAGTGAATGGACATAATTGAGTTAGATCGTCACTTGAAGTTGTAAGGAAACAGTATGTGGTCACAGTAATGTTGATCCTTTAGAAACCTTAGAAGGTTTTCCTCCGTGTCCTTAGGCATATTAGTTAGCGTATGTATATGTACTTTATCTGGATCAATGAACCCTACATTTAGGATGCCATTTCTTTTGCAGACCAGGATCTTTAGTCTGCATAAAAGAGTACAAAAGGATATAGTGAGGATAATTAACTACAATGAACTGCATAAAATAATTGAACAACTAATATGTAGACAACGAATTGAACAACTTACAGACAATATAAACTCATGAGAGATTTGTCGAGGGCTTCCAAATTGTACATCCGGAAGAGTTCATGAAAATCGACATGGATCTCTTCCTGTCGGCCGGCGTAGTACTCCTCTGGGACACGGACGATCATTATTCTCCCATTCTTTGATTCAGTCAAGTACCATGCATGCAAGTAACGCATATGTGTTTGCATTTCTTGCAACCTCTCATTGCTGACAAGGGCTTCCCCCTAACAAATACAGGCTTAAGGGCTACGATAGCCTTGGGAAAGGCCTCGTCTTGGGAAGCCAGAACTTCTTCAACAGTCATAACCCATTCAGTCGCCCACTTCTTTGCTTCTTCTAAATTTTGATGCTGCACCAGGGGGGAACCTGTCCGGATAACACCTTGAGTGGTGGGATCAATTGTTTGGCCTGTGCTCCGAGCTGGGGAACGTCTATTCTTTTCTCGCTTGCACTTTTCTTTGATTTTCTCCCCGTACTTGAACCGCTAGCTGCTTTGCTGTTTTTCGCCTTCTGCATTGTGCGTACATAGTCATCAGGTTTATGGTGCAAGTCATATTGCGATGGCAGGGTTAGAAGTAATTTGCATATTTTATCTACTTGTCGGTGTATACCGTGGGGGGGGGGGGGGGGGGCTCGGGTTTCTTCTTTCTCTTCTGCGCCTCATGATGTTCCTTTGCGATCCTATCGTTTTCCTCGTTGGTAAGATTGTAAGGTCTGATGGTAAAATTCTTATGAGGTACCTTTGGGAGGGGCGACAATTTTCGCTTTGGGGGGCTCCGTCGTCGGTTATAACTCATCGACGGAGCGTTGGCACACTTCGCGGGCGGCGGCGGCGCTAGAGATGGACTCGCGCTTTGGTGTCCGTAGTCATGGGGTGGGCTTCTTTGAGGTGATGGAGGTTTAGGTGACCTGCGACGACTCGGAGGTGGTGTTATCCTTGGCGCCGAGCATGGAAGCTCTATGTAGTTTTTGTCCCATACAATGACTCCACCCAATACTTCTCCGAGTTTCCTCTCATCTTCAGGTCCAGGGATGTCAAGCTCCAATTACTGAAAACCCGTTACGATTTCATCCACGGTGACTTTAGCATAGCCAGGTGGGATCTCATTGCCATGCCAGCATGCGTCAGGTGGACAAGGTAAAGCTTGTCCGACCGCCACCTTCATAGATATGTTCTTAAATCTCTGATGGAGCTCACAAGGTGTTGACTCCTTGATTCCACCCTTGGGGTAGCCTGGACCGCCCTCTATCATCCGTCGTGCATTGTCAGTTGGGGCCTCCGAGCCAGCCACGCTGCTTTTCCGCTTGCATGGGACGGCGGTAAAATCAAGTACATGATCTTGCGGTGGGCGTAGTCGCTGGTTAAGTTCGTCAATCTGCTTCTGCTGCTCCTCTTATCGCTGGTTAAATTTGGCAAGGAACTGGTTCAACTTGTCATTTTGCTCTTCCTCTTGTTGCATCTTTGCTCTCGCTCGGCTTCTGTAATTATCTTGGTCTTTGGCAAACCCAAGCCACCACGGGTAAGAAGGGCCAAAGCCTCGTGTTCGTCCTCCGTGTTCGTTATTCCTAAGGACCAGTGTGAGCAAGTCTTTCTCTCTATCGGGACAGAACTTTCTGGTCCCCTCTTTAATTTCTTTCACTATTTTTTCCAATTTTCCCTCGGTACCCTAAGCCGTCACTGCAAAGAAGGTCCCCTGTTTCTTCGTCGTATGAACCACGATGCGCAAGGAACAAAGTTCTTGCTCTCATTTCCCACGTCGCGGATTGGTTCTGGTTGGATCCCTCTAGCAATCATATCTTGCTCTTGTTTATCCCACTTAGGCATGGTAGTCTCATAGCCCCCTGGCCCCAAATGGTGGTGATGCACCTTGTTATCGGCATTTTTCTTGTTCTTAGCTAACAAGGCCTTGGCATCTTCTGACTCCTTGAACTTATGAAATTCGTTCCAGTTATTCGTCTGCTTCGATAGATGGCCTTCGAATGTTGGCAGTTTCTTTGTCTGTTGATACATCTACCATAAGTTTTTCTTCCACATCCGGAACATTTCGGCTATCTTCTTAAGAGTCTAGTGCTGGACTTTCTCCTTCAATTTTGCAGCGGCAGCTTCATTCTCGCACTCTGGCAGGTTAAAATGTGCCATGAGGTCATTCCAAAGACTATCTTTGTACCTTTTGGCGATATACTCATTATCTTCAGCCCCTCTGCGTTATTTCACTCCTGAACGGTGATCGGGACGAGATCCCTAACCAGAACACCGCATTGTTTCTTGAATACATCGGCAGCCTTCTTGGGTAACTTGGGTTCGCCAGTAGGGGCTATGGCCTCAAATGTGTAATGTGTTCGGCCATCCAACTTTTTGGTCGGCCGCCGTTTCGTAGCTTTGCTCGATTAGGAGGCCTAAGACAAGTAACATTTTCATTCGTCAATTTATATGTATACAACTCAATATATACAACTCCCTCCAACATATTACTAGCGATCACGAAACTTCATATATATATATATACCTCGGGGGCGTCCCCTTCTCCATCATCGGAGTTATCGCCTTCTCCATCATCGGAGCTATCACCTTCTCCATCATCGGCGTCGACTTCATCCTCACGTCGGTCGACCTCAATTCCATCCCCGGAGGGGTTCATATATGACGACGGAGAGTTAGCTGGCTCAACACCGGGGGTGTCGTGGATTATACCCACGAGAATTTCTTCTTGTGCTAGGTCTCGATCTATATTTCTGCAATGTCATTTCAAAATGCAGAGAATTATATTTCTATTTGCATATAAAATTCCCCCTATTGCATATATAAAACTAATAATAATATGGCTGTGGCATATTTAAATTTCTATTTCAATTTCGCCTAATAATATATACTAATTCATATAAAAATGAAAATGAAAATGTGGCCGTGGCATAAATAATAATAACCTAGCTGGCTAACATATATTTTAATTTCTCCTAATAATTTCCCCTATTGCATATATAAAACTATAATAATTCTATTTTCATATTTCCATTTCTCCTAATTCTATTTTCCTATTTCAATTTCTCCTAAATATTCCTATTTTCCTATTTCAATTTATCCTAATTAATAATATATACTAACATATACAAATATGAAAATGGTTATCCCTATTTCAATTTATCCTAATTAACTAACATATATAAATAATATATACTAACATATAAATATATATATATATAATTTCCTATTTCAATTTATCCTAACTAACATATATACTAATATATATACTAACATATATACATATAAATATGAAAATAAAAAGAAAAAGGAGAATAAAAAAAGTGGCCTCGGCCGGGGTGGGGTGCTGGACCTGCCGCGGGCCGAGCGGCGGAGGCGGGGCGATGGTGGCGGAGGCGGCCGGTGCGACGGCGTGCGGTGGCGCGGTCGATGGGCCACGCGCGACGGCGTGGCTACGACGTGCAGAGGCGATAGCGCGGTCCGGGGAGGCGCGCGCGGGTGCGGCGGCGTGGTTCCAGGGAGGCGATGCGCGACGGAGATGGCGAGGCCGGCAGCAGCGAAATCGGGCAGGCTGACGGCGTCCCTGAGAGCTCCTCGCACGTGAAATGCCTAAGTCCCAGACGGTTCCACCGCCAGGGGAAGAGGAGATGTATATAACCCCCCCCCCCCCGCATTCGTGTCACGGTGCGGGACCAAAGGAGTTGGGGGTGGTTTTCAGCTTCCCGCGCACATCTGGGCCTTTAGTCGCGGTTCGATCCACAGTGCGGGACTAAAGGCTAAAATTTTGGGCGTGCGCCTACGCACTATTTTCCATTTATTTTACCCAAAAAAATTACGCACACTTATGTATTTGAGAAAACTTTTAATATGAAATATGCTTGAATTTAAATAAGGAATATAAATCTATTTTATGTTCTCTATAATAATTATTCTAACTTATCAAACTATTAACAAATATCCCATTTTTTATTAAAAATGGATTAATTAATAGTTTTGCATACTTTTAAATCTCACTAAACTTTCTACATGAAAAGTGCTTAAATTTGTATAAGTAATCCAAATCCATTTTTTGTTTTATAAATTAATTATTCTAACTTATCAAACTATTAACAAAATTTGCCATTTTAGGTCCTCGTTTTTTTTAGTTTAAAAGTGTGGGAAATAATGGCGGTAATAAAAATTTATTACGATTGAACTGGAATTAAAGTACATAGCTCAAGTGAAAATTAAGATACATGGCCAGATTAAGTCACAATCGGCCGAACTTGTTTTCGAATGTTGGAGTGATTCAGTCATACTCGTGCCTAGCCCTATAAATGTCGCCATTGTAGTCATCGTAGTCGCCGACGTCTTCGTCGGAGGCATCGGGGTCGTGGTAGTCGAACCTCGGCGGGTGAGCACGCGTGGGCTGGGACTGAGGGTAGCGCAGGCGGGGGCCGCGGTAGGCCATGACGCTCTGGAGAGTCCAGCCGCGCCACCATATCCGACGGCCAGCCTCGTTGAAGTTCAAACGAGGCGGGCCGTCCTCCTCGTGCCTAGCAAGCGCACTCCTCACACGCCGATTGATGAAGACGCCATCCCAAGTCGGGTTGTAGTCGGGATGCCACTGGGGATTCCTCCGCTGCTCTGTCGTGAGCTGGAAGTAGTAGTGGTTCGTGATGGCCATCTCGCACGCCACACCTAGAGGGACATGAGGGACCGGTACGCCTCCGACGTTCGAGGCCCAAAGCGCCTCCGCCTCCCGGGGGGTTAGAGACACGATGGAAGCCATGGGAGAGAGTGATTAGGTTTTGCAGATGGAAGCATGGTGATGTAGATGCATCCAGTGAGTCTAGATATGATATGGAAATGGAGGCCAAGCCTACATTTATATAGTGAAAAATGGCGGGAAGTCGGAGGCGGGAAGCGGTGGAAAGCGCGGGAAGAAAATAAGCGGGAACGCAGTTTCGCGGGAAACTTTCATCCCAGGTGGGGGCTCAAACCTCGGCCCACAGTTTTTAGCTTTCTTCAAAGCTTTCCAGGAGCACTATTAGGTTTCGGTGCTCCACCTTCATCCCAACAGCATCACCATCCTGGAAATCTTTGCCTTCTGGTGTGAGGCCTTTGTCGGCATTTCACCATACATTGCCTTCTTTCGCTCCTATTACTTCCTACGCCTCACAGACCCGAGGGAGAGTTGGGGGTGTCTTTCCTTCATCCCCTTTCTGGGCTGAGAATTTGTCCCGATGAGCTTGTCGCAGCTGCTTCTACACTTCCGGGGAGGTTGGTTCTTTGTGAATGTGAGGGAGAGGAGCCCTCACTACAATGTGCCCATGGCGCTTCCGACGCGTGGGCGTAATTGGAAAAGTGTCCCCTTCTCCTCAGCTGGGATGGAGGCCCTGGAGGAGCGAATCTCTGACCTGGAGGCCATGTCGCTGACAGGTTAGATGGTGGTCGCCGAGTTCCTGCGGTAGCGCGTCACATCACTGCAACACCACTCCGTAGGTATGTGGGCGCTGAATAGCAGCCACGCTTCACTCCGCCTGGAGCTTGCCTGGCTCCCCCCGGATGTCGTCGCGATGGCGGTTGGGCTCCTGCTAGGAGTGAGGCAGGTGCCTCCTCTCCCGCCAATGGCCACCCCGCTGTACGACGTACCTGAAGCGGCTGATACCTTGGTGAGGACGCCCCACTTTGATCAGTGGGGGCCGTGCCTATGGGCACGGTGAGAGACAACCCCTGCCCATTTCGCATGATGGGGGAGGATGTCTCCGAACTTGAATACAAAGGGGTTGACCTTCTTCAGGCGACCGCGAATCCTCTGGCCGGGAGGAATACACTCGTGTTCCTCTCCGGGTCTTCTTCGGAGGAGGGTCATGGCATCGACCCCGCCGTTGCTCGGGCCCCCCATAGTCCCCCGCGAACCCAGCCCATTCTAGCATCGAGGAGGCCTCTCATAGGTCTGGGTACATCGTAGTGGGTGTCAGATGACTCCGATGCAGACAGGTGAGCTTCTTTACCTTTCCCTCTTCTTCCTCAGGTTCCCTTGGCAGTACTTACCCAGCTCCCTTGCAGGTCGGAGAAGAAGAAGCGAAAGAAGAGGAACAAGTCCTGCTCCGGCAAGGCTCGGAAACCCTCAATACGGGGGAGTGGCGCCGAGCAGCCCCCAGCAAGTAGTTCTCCCGCACTGGGGGCGGCTCCTGCTCCTGCTGCCGGACGTCTCCCTGAACTTTTGTTGTCTCCTCAGCCTTTTGCCCAGGTGGATGATACCGATAAAGGGCCTGCGGAAGTTTCCAGCGCAGTGTCTCCTTCTCCGCTGGAGGAGGCTCGCGGAGAAGAAAGGGTCCTCGACCCTATCGAGGGCCTGCAGTTGGTACCCTCATCGGGTGCCCAAAAAGCTCCGTCGGATGGTTTCAGAGGAACTCCCAATCCTACCGGTGAGGAGAGGGCCGCACCGTCTGGCACCGCCCCTGGGGCGATTGTGGCCTTTCTGCTCTGCGTAGCCCCCGAAGACCTGGTTGGGCGCGTAGCGGCGCATGCCAACGCTCTCATCCAAGAGGTTGACCGCCTCTTAGAGGAGATGTCCCGAGCCAGTGGGGACCTTTCTCGGGGGACCGGCCAGGTGGTCGGGCCGTGGTTGAGAGCGCATCTGATGCCCAAGCCGCTGTCCAGGGCATTCTGAGCGATGCCCGACGAGAGGCAGTGGCCATCATGGAGCGTGCACATCGTCTAGCGGAGGACATGCTGTCGGCCACGCATCGTGAAGCGGATGACTTTTTGAGAGGTGCCTCGCTTCCAGAGGCCAGCAGCCTTCTGCTTCATGAGAGCGTCGTGGCCCTTTCTGAGCGCGCGATGGAGGCTGGTCGTCTGCATGTCCAGGAATGCGAACGCGCCTTGACAAAGAAGGAGGCTAAACTTGCCTCATGAGAGATGGCTGTAACGCTTCGGGAGGCTGAAGCTGCTCGAAAGCTCGAGCATATGGAGTCCATGGAGGTCCAGATTGCCAAGACTCCGGAGCTTTTGGACGACCGCCAGGCCAAGCCTGTGCAGTTTGAAACCCGGGTCTCCAAGCGGCTCGAGGAGGAGCATCGCAGCAACGCCTAGAAGCTCGCCGATGACCGCAAGGCACCGCACGCGGATTAGTGCAAGCGTACACAACAGAGTGGCGACCGCTATGCCGCAGAGAAGAAGAAGCTTCATGCTCATATGGAGGAGCTAGCGTCCAAAGTCCAGGAGCTTCGTGGTGACCTTAGCAAGGAGGTCGACACCAGAAAAGCCGCATGTACTCACGACGAGGAGCTGGAGAAGGGCCTTGCTCAAGAACGAGATTAGGTGGCCTCTCTTCGGAAGGAGGTGGAGGAGCTGTCATTCGAGCTTCTGCAGAGGAAGCATCTCGGCGATCACCGAGGTAAAATGTACGGCGACCTGTTTCTTCGCGTGAAGCAGTGTCTTCCCAGGTTCGGTGCTGACTACGTGGGCACTCATGCTCTCTTGGCCTCCAACGAGCCCGGGGCTTTCCTGGAGCTCTTTGACTGCATCGTGCACTCATTGCAAGAGGCCACTCCTAGGTGGGAAGCGTACGTCAACAACATAAGTCTTAAAATCCTGGAGAAGGCAGTTTCTCGCCTCTTCGCCAACCTCGAATGCCTCGCACCGGGCCTGGAAGACAAGGAGCTCCTGGGACGCCTGGTTGCCCCTGCAGAGGGCGTCAATCCAGCTCAAGTCCGGCTGAGCAAGGCACGAGTCGCCAAGCGCGTGCAGATTTTTGTTGGGAAGTTCCGACGCAGTACGGCACCAAATGCCGCTGAAGAGGGTGCTACCCTGAAGAAAGAAGGTTCTAAAGCCAAAGGTTCTGATAGCAGCGACTCTGGGGAGTCAGGGTCCCAGGATAGCGGTGGCTTTGGTGAGAGTGCCTGCGGAGATAGTGACTCTGCGCCTTAGTGGGGCTCCCTCTTCTGCTTCGATTAGATTATCCTTTGTGTTGAGAATGCCTTGTAATGCCATTCCCTCAGCCTTTATGTATTCAGACTCTTAGGGCCATACTGGCATATGATATGTCCTGTGATGATGCTCCTTGATCCCTTCAAAGGGCATCCGTGAGATAATCATGTAGGCTCCTTAGCAGGGCTTTGCCTGTTTTCGATAGGAATTTCCTGCAAAAGATCATCCTGTATGCATGTTCTTGTTGGTTCCTCGAGGAGGCAACCGTAAGACTCTGCATGTAGGCTCTGAACGTGTTCCTTGTTAGTTATTCGGGGAGGTAACCATAAGACTTTCACGTGGGGGATGTCTTGTATGCCTGTTCATGCTAGCTCCTCGAAGAGGTAGCCATAAGACTTTACATGTAGGCTCTGAACATGACTCCTTGTTAGTCCCTCGAGGAGGTGACCGTAAGGTTTGCACGCGAGGGGGTGTCCTGTATGCCTGTTCTTGTTGGCACCTCAAAGAGGTGGTCGTAAGACTTTACATGTAGGCTCTGAACGTGACTCCTTGTTGGTCCCTCGAGGAGGCGACAATAAGGCTTGCACGTGAGGGGCATCCTGTATGTGTTCTCTTGATGGTTCGCCGAGGAGGTAACCATAAGATTCACATGTAGGATCTGATGTGTCTCCTTGTAGGCCCGTCGGGGAGGTGACCGTAAGGTTTGCACATGTATTAGAATTGTCCTGTCAGCGGATTCTGTTGGTTCCTCGAGGAGATAACTGTAGACCTACGCCTTAGGCTCTGTTGCGTCTCCTTGCGGGTTCCTCGAGGAGGTAACCGAAGGGTTTGGCGTGTTGTTTTTGCGTCTCCGTGCGGCTTCCCCGGGGAGGTAACCGAAGGGTTCTGCGCGTTTTTTGCGTCTCCTTCCGGGTTCCTCAGGGAGGTACCCGAAGGATTCTTCGCATTTTTTGCGTCTCCTTGCGGGTTCATCAGGGAGGTACCTGAAGGGTTCTGCGCATTTTTTGCGTCTCCTTGCGGATTCCTTAGGGAGGTACCCAAAGGCTTCTGCACATTGTTTTGCTCGTGCGATGTGTTCCTCGAGTGCGTCGTCGTGTGAGGAGATCAGGTACCCAGTGACATGGTGAGGTGGCTTAGTGCGGGTAGCAACCCCGCTACCAGAGCTCATCACCCAAGTGTAGGACCGACGGGTTACCCCGATGATGTCTACGTTCCCCCTCCTTTCCTGTAGACAGTGTTGGGCCTCCAAGAGCAGAGGTTTGTAGAACAGCAGCAAGTTTTCCCTTAAGTGGATCACCCAAGGTTTATCGAACTCAGGGAGGAAGAGGTCAAAGATATCCCTCTCATGCAACCCTGCAACCACAAAGCAAGAAGTCTCTTGTGTCCCCAACACACCTAATAGGTGCACTAGTTCGGCGAAGAGATAGTGAAATACAGGTGGTATGAATATATATGAGCAGTAGCAACGGTGCCAGAAAATAGCTTGCTGGCGTGTAGTTGATGGTGGTAGTATTGCAGCAGTAGTAACGCAAAGAAAACAAGAAACAAGCAGTAGTAACGCAGCAGTATTTAGGAACAAGGCCTAGGGATTACACTTTCACTAGTGGACACTCTCAACATTGATCACATAACAGAATAGATAAATGCATACTCTACACTTTTGTTGGATGATGAACACATTGCGTAGGATTACACGAACCCTCAATGCCGGAGTTAACAAGCTCCACAATAATGCTCATATTTAAGTAACCTTATAGTGTAAGATAGATCAACAGACTAAACCAAGTACTAACATAGCATGCACACTGTCACCTTCATGCATATGTAGGAGGAATAGATCACATCAATATTATCATAGCAATAGTTAACTTCGCAATCTACAAGAGATCATGATCATAGCATAAACCAAGTACTAACACGGTGCACACACTGTCACCTTTACACACGTGCAGGAGGAATAGAACTACTTTAATAACTTTGCTAGAGTAGCACATAGATAAATTGTGATACAAACTCATATGAATCTCAATCATGTAAAGCAGCTCATGAGATTATTGTATTGAGGTACATGGGAGAGAGATGAACCACATAGCTATAGCGGAGCCCTCAGCCTCGGAGGTGGATTACTCCCTCCTCATCATGGAAGCAGCGATGGCGGTGAAGATGGCGGTGAAGACGGCGGTGGAGATGGCTCCGGGGGCAATTCCCCGTCCGGGCAGGTGCCGGAACAGAGACGTCTGTCCCCCGAATTGGAGTTTCGCGACGGTGGCGGCGTCCCAGGAGTCTTTCTGGAGTTTCGTCAATTGGTCCTGCGTTTTTAGGTCGAAAGGGCTTTTATAGGCGAAGAGGCGGCGCAGGGGGGCACCTGGGGGCGCCACACCCAGGCCGGCGGCCTAGGCCTGGCCCGCGCCGCCATGTGGTGTGGTGGCCCCCTGGCCCCTCTCCGACTCTTCTTCGGTGTTCTGGACGCTTCCGGGAAAAATAGGAGGTTTGGCGTTGATTTCGTCCAATTCCGAGAATATTGCCCGAACAGCCTTTCTGGAACCAAAAACAGCAGAAAACAGGAACTGGCACTGTGGCATCTTGTTAATAGGTTAGTTCCGGAACATGCATGAAAATGATATAAAGTGTGAACAAAACATGTTGGTATTGTCATAAAACAAGCATGGAACATCGGAAATTATAGATACGTTGGAGACGTATCAGCATCCCCAAGCTTAGTTCCTACTGCCCTCGAGTAGGTAAACGATAAAAGATAATTTCTGAGGTGACATGCTACCAACATAATCTTAATCATACCATTGTAAAGCATATGAGATGAATGCAGCGATTCGAAACAATGTAAATGCAATGAGTAAACAAGTGAATCATATAGCAAAGACTTTTCATGAATAGTACTTTCGAGACAAGCATCAATAAGTCTTGCATAAGAGTTACTCATAAAGCAATAAATTCATAGTAGAGACATTGAAGCAACACAATGGAAGATTAAGTTTCAGCGGTTGCTTTCAACTTGTAACATGTATATCTCATGGATAGTTGTCAATGCAAAGCAATATAACAAATGCAATAAGCAAGTATATAAGAATCAATGCACAGTTCACACAAATGTTTGCTTCTTGAGGTGGAGAAAGATAGGTGAACTGACTCAACAATAAAAGTAAAAGAATGGTCCTTCAAAGAGGAAAGCATCGATTGCTATATTTGTGCTAGAGCTTTTATTTTGAAAACATGAAACAATTTTGTCAACGGTAGTAATAAAGCATATGTATCATGTAAATTATATCTTATAAGTTGCAAGCCTTATGCATAGTGTACTAATAGTGCCCGCACCTTGTCCTAATTAGCTTGGACTACCGGATCATCACAATGCACATGTTTTTACCAAGTGTCACAAAGGGGTACCTCTATGCCGCCTGTACAAAGGTCTAAGGAGAAAGCTCGCATTGGATTTCTCGCTATTGATTATTCTCAACTTAGACATCCATACCGGGACAACATAGACAACAGATAATGGACTCCTCTTTTATGCATAAGCATGTAACAACAATTAATAATTTTCTCATTTGAGATTGAGGATATTTGTCCAAAACTGAAACTTCCACCATGGATCATGGCTTTAGTTAGCGGCCCAATGTTCTTCTCTAACAATATGCATGCTTAACCATAGGGTGGTAGATCGCTCTTACTTCAGACAAGACGGACATGCATAGCAACTCACATGAAATTCAACAATGAATAGTTGATGGCGTCCCCAGTGAACATGGTTATCGCACAACAAGCAACTTAATAAGAGATAAAGTGCATAAGTACATATTCAATACCACAATAGTTTTTAAGCTATTTGTCCCATGAGCTATATATTGCAAAGGTGAATGATGGAATCTTAAAAGTAGCACTCAAGCAATTTACTTTGGAATGGCAGGAAATACCATGTAGTAGGTAGGTATGGTGGACACAAATGGCATAGTGTTGTTTGGCTCAAGGATTTGGATGCATGAGAAGTATTCCCTCTCGATACAAGGTTTAGGCTAGCAAGGTTGTTTGAAGCAAACACAAGCACGAACTAGTACAGCAAAACTCACATAGAAGACATATTACAAGCATTATAAAACTATACATCGTCTTCCTTGTTGTTCAAACATCTTACTAGAAAATATCTAGACTCTAGAGAAACCACTCATGCAAACCAGATTTTAACAAGCTCTGTGTATTTCTTCACTAATAGGTGCAAGGTATATGATGCAAGAGCTTAAACAAGAGCACAACAATTGCCAAATATCAAGTTATTCAAGACATCATACCAATTACTACATGTAGCATTTTCCGTTTCCAACCATATAATAATTAACGAAGCAGTTTCAACCTTCGTCATGAAAATTAAAAGCTAAGAACACATGTGTTCATACGAACCAGCGGAGCGTGTCTCTCTCCCACACAAGCATTTATTCAAACAAAAACAAAAACAAGAAACATACAGACGCTCCAAGTAAAGTGCATAAGATGTGACGGAATAAAAATATAGTTTCAGGGGAGGAACCTGATAATGTTGTCGATGAAGAAGGGGATGCCTTGGGCATCCCCAAGCTTAGACGCTTGAGTCTTCTTGATATATGCAGGGGTGAACCACTGGGGCATCCCCAAGCTTAGAGCTTTCACTCTTCTTGATCATAGTATATCATCCTCCTCTCTTGACCCTTGAAAACTTCCTTCACACCAAACTTCTCATAAACTTCATTAGAGGGGTTAGTACATAATTAAAAACTCACATGTTCAGAGGTGACACAATCATTCTTAACACTTCTGGACATTGCTCAAAGCTACTGGAAGGTAATGGAACAAAGAAATCCACCCAACACAGCGAAAGAAACAATGCGAAATAAAAGGCAGAATCTGTCAAAACAGAACAGTCCGTAAAGACGAATTTCTAATAAATACTTCCGTTGCTCAGATCAGAAAACACAAAACTAATGAAAGTTGCGTACATATCTGAGGAACACGCACGTAAATTGGCATATTTTTCTGATTTTTCTACAGAGAAAACAGCCCAGATTCGTGACAGATAGAAATCTGTTTCTGCGCAGAAATCCAAATCTAGTATCAACCTTCGATTAGAGGCTTTACTTGGCACAACAAAACACAAAACTAAGATAAGGAGAGGTTGCTACAGTAGTAAACAACTTCCAAGACACAAAATAAAAACAAATTACTGTAGCAAAATAACACATGGGTTATCTCCCAAGAAGTTCTTTCTTTATAGCCATTAAGATGGGCTCAGCAGTTTTAATAATCCATTCGCGGGAAATAGTATTTGAAGCAAAAGAGAGCTTCAAGAGGCAAATTCAAAACAAATTTAAGTCTAACATGCTTCCTATAAAGAGGAATCTTGTACACAAATGAATTCATGAAGAACAAAGTGACAAGCATAAGAGGATAAAACACGAGTAACTTCAAGATTCTCAACATAAAGAGGGGAAACTTAATATTATTAAGATGCATGCAACCATATTTCCCTCTCTCATAATAACTTTCAGTAGCATCATTGATGAAATCCACAATATACCCATCACTTAAAACATTCTTATCATGGTTCATATGCATAGAAGTATCATTAATTTTGGCATAAGAAGAGTTATTCTCATTAATAGTAATTGGAGCAAGATTATTATCAAGAATTTGAACATGGTAAACAAGTTGCATATTAAAAGAATTGTTTTTGGTAATCCAATCATGACTATGACAAGTTTCATAAGGGTAGTTATAACCTATATCATAGCATTCTTTATAATAATCATCAAAGATCGGAGGCACAGTGTCATCATAAGAAATAGAATAGTTATCTTTCACAGTCGGTTTATCTATAACCATACCATCATTGTTATTAGAAGGAGATGTATCAAACACATAATGATCAGTAGCAAAAGGATTTTCAAACACCTCTTCCCCAAGCTTACAGCTTTCTATATTATTATGGGAGGAAGCATGGATAGCACTGACACTATGGCAATTATTATCATCATTTTCAGAATTAGTTTCCCAGAGATTTGCAATATCAAAAGTAGTGTGTTCATTCAAATCATGATTGCTAATGTATGTAAAGGGCATAGGAAGATCATCGTATTCAGATTCATTATCGCAATAATCATTAGGAGCAACATACTTACGGTTACCTAGCGTTATCTCATTCACGCGGGGATACGCCGTTACCTCTTTCTTTTTATTCTCCTTCTTCTTCTTCTTCTTCGTTCCCTTCTTCTTCTTCTTCTCTTCCTTCTCCTCGTTCCCTTCTTTAGGAGGAAGAGGCTTGAAGGGTGGCTCGTCCGCATAACCTGATTTACTTTCAGAAACAATAGAAGAAACTTGGGAGGATCCCTCCTTTTCATTAATTAGTTGAAAACACACAGCGGTCCTATCATATTTTGGCAAGGTGTCATCTTCTAAAATATTTTGTATGTAAGTATTTGTATGGCTATTATCAATGCAATAAGAAAAACACCCATGCAGGACATCATCAATATCAAGATCACTCATATGTAACAAAGAGATTTTTCTCGACAATTCTTCACACCCCAAAAATAAAGTAAGTTCATCATGCTGATTAGGAGTAATTTCATCATCACAATACAAGTTTGCAGCACTCATTGGGTTCAAATTATCGTTGGAAGAGCATTGAAAATTAAAATGACCCACTTCATGGCAAACTTCACAAATAAAAGGATAGAGGGCACAAACTTTTTTACCAAGATCATCTAGAGCCCTAAGCCACTTTCTAGTTTTTTCATTAATATGATGGATGCAATATTCATCTTTGACTTGATTAATTCCACAAGGTCTATGCATTCCACAAAAATTAACATGCTTATAAGAAATAGCATTTTTAGGAGTTTGAGCTTGCTTATTGCAATAATTAACAACAATTTCATTCTTCATGCAAGCCTCTTTAAAAGGTTCATGATACTTATCAAAATTATTTTTAGGCAATTCAAAATGAGAAGCAAAGGATTTATAAAGATTTGCAGCAACTTGAGAGTCAAGACCATAAGTAGCACTCATATTTCGAAATTTATCGGTATCCATAAAGGCTTCAATGCATTCATAATCATAATTTATACCTGACTCTTTACCTTCATTGTTCTCCCATCCTTCAGCGTTCTCCTTAATCCGATCAAGAAGATCCCACCTAGCTTCAACCTCCTTGCTTGTGAAAGATCCCTCCGAACAGGCATCCAGATAGTCCTTGTGTTGTCCTGAAAGTCTTGCATAAAAATTGTTAACAATAACATTACGGGGGAGCTCATGAATGGGACATTTGAGCATTAGCGACTTTAGTCTCCCCCACGCTTGAGAAATACTCTCTCCATCACGAGGATAAAAGTTATAAATATAATTCCTATCAATATGCACTTCATGAGGAGGATAAAATTTAGAATAAAAGAGAGATGCAATTTCCTCCCAACCAAGAGAATGTCTATTCTCCAACAATTTATACCAATGCGCCGCTTTACCAGACAGCGAAACAGAGAATAGCTTCTTCCTCACTTCATCCATAGAGATACCTGCACACTTGAATAACCCGCATAATTCGTGCAAAAACAGTAAATGATCTCTAGGATGGACAGTTCCATCCCCTTTATAGTGGTTGTCCATAACACGTTCAATAATTTTCATAGGTATTTTATACGGAATACTTTCAGCAGGTGGATTCAAAATATCAGAAGCATCATTAGAGTTATCGCATATGGGAGATAAAGCATTATCAAAACAAATTTTCTCCCCTAAAGATGGGAAGCTAAAAAGATCACAAAAACTAGCTTCCCCAAGCTTAGACTTCTTCATAGCATTAGCAGTAATTGCATTCATACTAATAACATCGCTACTAGCATGCAAATAAGGTTCCATAGGTTTTTTAATTTTCGCATCAAACAATTCTAAATCAGGAAAAAGACTAAAAAGCTCACCAATTTTTTTGTTGTTTTCCATTATGCCTAACTAGTGTAAACAAGAAACAAAAAGATGCAATTGCAGAATCTAAAGGAAATAGCTTCGAGTACTTACAACGGCGGGAAATAGCTTAGTAGCCGAGGTCCGGAGTGTGAGTACCTTTTACCTTTCCTCCCCGGCAACGGCGCCAGAAAAGTGCTTGATGTCTACGTTCCCCCTCCTTTCCTGTAGACAGTGTTGGGCCTCCAAGAGCAGAGGTTTGTAGAACAGCAGCAAGTTTTCCCTTAAGTGGATCACCCAAGGTTTATCGAACTCAGGGAGGAAGAGGTCAAAGATATCCCTCTCATGCAACCCTGCAACCACAAAGCAAGAAGTCTCTTGTGTCCCCAACACACCTAATAGGTGCACTAGTTCGGCGAAGAGATAGTGAAATACAGGTGGTATGAATATATATGAGCAGCAGCAACGGTGCCAGAAAATAGCTTGCTGGCGTGTAGTTGATGGTGGTAGTATTGCAGCAGTAGTAACGCAGTAAAACAGTAAACAAGCAGTAGTAACGCAGCAGTATTTAGGAACAAGGCCTAGGGATTACACTTTCACTAGTGGACACTCTCAACATTGATCACATAACAGAATAGATAAATGCATACTCTACACTTTTGTTGGATGATGAACACATTGCGTAGGATTACACGAACCCTCAATGCCGGAGTTAACAAGCTCCACAATAATGCTCATATTTAAGTAACCTTATAGTGTAAGATAGATCAACAGACTAAACCAAGTACTAACATAGCATGCACACTGTCACCTTCATGCATATGTAGGAGGAATAGATCACATCAATATTATCATAGCAATAGTTAACTTCGCAATCTACAAGAGATCATGATCATAGCATAAACCAAGTACTAACACGGTGCACACACTGTCACCTTTACACACGTGCAGGAGGAATAGAACTACTTTAATAACTTTGCTAGAGTAGCACATAGATAAATTGTGATACAAACTCATATGAATCTCAATCATGTAAAGCAGCTCATGAGATTATTGTATTGAGGTACATGGGAGAGAGATGAACCACATAGCTACAGCGGAGCCCTCAGCCTCGGAGGTGGATTACTCCCTCCTCATCATGGAAGCAGCGATGGCGGTGAAGATGGCGGTGAAGACGGCGGTGGAGATGGCTCCGGGGGCAATTCCCCGTCCGGCAGGGTGCCGGAACAGAGAGTTCTGTCCCCCGAATTGGAGTTTCGCGACGGTGGCAGCGCCCCTGGAGTCTTTCTGGAGTTTCGTCAATTGGTCCTGCGTTTTTAGGTCGAAAGGGCTTTTATAGGCGAAGAGGCGGCGCAGGGGGGCACCTGGGGGCGCCACACCCTAGGCCGGCGCGGCCTAGGCCTGGCCCGCGCCGCCATGTGGTGTGGTGGCCCCCTGGCCCCTCTCCGACTCTTCTTCGGTGTTCTGGACGCTTCCGGGAAAAATAGGAGGTTTGGCGTTGATTTCGTCCAATTCCGAGAATATTGCCCGAACAGCCTTTCTGGAACCAAAAACAGCAGAAAACAGGAACTGGCACTGTGGCATCTTGTTAATAGGTTAGTTCCGGAAAATGCATGAAAATGATATAAAGTGTGAACAAAACATGTTGGTATTGTCATAAAACAAGCATGGAACATCGGAAATTATAGATATGTTGGAGACGTATCACCCGACTAAGGAACAGTGCCCAACCCCCACTCGCACGGTGCACACAATCGAGAACTCAAGGAACGCTATGAGGCAAGTGTTTCAATTCTGCGAAGTCCGTTCCAGAAGCTCAGCCTGCAATCCTTGCATGGTCTGATCTGAGAGACTCGTTTTATGAGCTTCATAGAGACTAGTCTGAGAGACCAACTTGTGAACTTCATATAGACCATCTTGGGAACAAAAAGCACACTGTGCATTATCGGAGGATTCAATCAGCTGTTCAGAATACAAGGGTTCATGCAAAAGACTCTCCCGGAAAGAAACATGTCTTGAGGGAAACGCGTCCGAGAGACCATAGGTGGGTGGCTCGACGTGCCCCTATTGGCTCCCTGCAGAAGAATTACTGCCTCTGATTCCTTCGGGAGAAATGAACCTGGGAGGACTTGCTGCAGGTGCTCCTCAGGGAGGCATCCCGACGCATCCCCACTTACCCTCAGCAGAACACTTGATGCCAACCCGGAAAGAGACCCAATATTTTGCAAAAGAGTGGGTGGGGGCGGCGCTCTGTCAACGCGAGCCACCGAGCCCTGCCTAATCTTCGCGTTCCTCGGAATCCTCCTGAGGTGCATCCTAGACCCGTGAACCGTTGGGGTGCCAAAGAGGAGACTTTGACCTGAAGCGAGGAGACCTTTCCTGCCGTGAGGGCTCTGGTGAGGAATCCTCGCCTAGCTCCCTGTTGGCGTACTTGTTGGCTATATCAAAGAGCCGAGTGACACTGGTTGGTCCTGGAAAGAGCTGCTGGTTGGTGGTGCCTGCAAAGAAGGCGTCCACAACCCGAGCGTCGCTGACGTTAGGGAGCTGAAAGAAGGCGAAACGCTCCATGAAAGAGCGCAACGACTCGACCGGGCGTTGTTCCTACAGCAGAAGATCTTGTATAGTAGGTGAATGCACAGTGTGCTCTGGTAGCTCCGCTCAGATAGAGTCTTTCTTCCTCTTGATGCCTGAGCACCTGATGCGTTCGACGCCACCAGGCTTCCCCTTAACCCGCCCTCAAGAGAGGGGGAAGAAGGGATTCCCGGCAAGCAGAATGCCACTTGGTGCAGCATCTCCCAAGCCCCCAGCGACTGCCGCAACCTCGGCCATCGCGTGTACGAGTCCGTAGATGTTGGTCAGCCACCGGTCGGAGCTTGTTCCCTCCGGACGGAGCCAGAGCAGCTCCTGCATCAGCCTCAGAGCAGTCTCAACTGCCGGCTCCCGGCGATGGTCAGTCAGCACTGCGGGCTCCGCCGTGTTGGCCATGGTGATATGGCCGAAAACTATCAGAGAAGAGTGAAGACAAACTGAGTCCCCTACTTGGCGCGCCAAATGCCGGAGAATCGTGTCCATGAAGGAACACGGGTATCACCGAACCTGAAGGGTTCGAGCACATGGGACTCAAGATCACGTCGTCGCTTCACCGATGTAGGGCAGTGCAGAGAGAGACACAACAGTTACCCATGTTCAGGGCCCTCAGAGAGGTAAAACCCTACGTCCTTCCTTGGTGCATGTATTGCAAGTCACAATGGAGAAGATGACCGTACAGATGTCTAGGGTTTGTGATCGCTCTGGACCGTCCCCCTCTACGCTAGCAAGGCTAGTCCTTTTATGGAGGAGCTGGTCCTCTTCCCCTCGAAATATCTTGAGCGGGAAGGGTTCCCACATCTCCAAACTGAGGGAGGGAAACTCCCCGTCCTTTACAAGATGGACACAGTCCATGGATGATTAAAGTGCCGGTCCATGGCAGATGCTGAGGTCATCAATGACGCCTCCGCTGGTAGCTTGTGTTGTCCACCCAGTCTTGCACTAAAGAGGCAAGGGGAGGGACTTGGTCTTCTGGTCCTCGTCGAGCCCGCTTTAATCACCAAAGGGGCAAAGGAATCCTGCCTCCTTGGGATGAAGCTTTGTGAGCTCAACCATGATGTGTATGGAGCAGGCCTTGCTTTTCTTGTAGCCTGGGAGCTCACTCCGCCAGTCCTTGCAGCATGCTTGGTGGAGAACGAATCCTAAGCTCCCTGGTTGGTCTTGTCACCTTCAATGGGACCTTCCTACGTGGGCAAGTCCGTGACTCGGGGACCTCCGCGAGGGAGTTCCTCCCAGAGCATGTCTTCTGCTTTGGTTTGATGTCTCCATGAGGGCTTTTCACCTCGCGGAGCCTCACTCGAGAGTGGCCTCCCAGAGTGATTGACTTGGTGTGAAATCCAACGGCCGAGCGACCATAGGTTCATGGCACCCTGGTCGCCAGGGATCCCACAACGTCTAATCCTAGAGGGCAGACAAGCTTCTTTGCTTCGTATGTGCTGGCGGGCAATTCATTCTTTCTTGGATGCATCTTCTTCATTATTAGTGATGCGTTGCAAACGTATCTATAATTGTTGATGCTCCATGCTTGTTTTACACCAATTTATATATGTTTTGTTTACACATCATTGCACTTTTATACATTTTCCGGAACTAACTATTTACAAGATGCCATAGTGCCAGTTCCCTATTTTCTGCTATTTTGTATTTCAGAAAATTTGTACAGGAAATATTCTCGGAATTGGACGAAACAAAAGCCGAAGTTTCTATTTAATTATAATGAAGACGGAGTCCAGAGGAGAGACCAAGGGGCGCGAATGAGGCGACCACACCTGCCCTTGGTGCGGCCTAGGGCCTGGCCACGCCATGGGGTGGTGTGGGCCCCGAGGCACCCACCGACCTCGCCCGCCTTTGAAGTGATGCGTGAGTAGTTCATCTCTGGACTACGGATCCATAGCAGTAGCTAGATGGTTGTCTTCTCCAATTTATATTTCATGTTTAGATCTTGTGAGCTGCCTATCATGATCAAGATCATCTTTATGTAATGCTACATGTTGTGTTTGCTGGGATCTGATGAATATTGAATACTATGTTGAGATCGATTATATACTTGTCATATGTTATTTTTAATCTTGCATGCTCTCCATTTCTAATAGATGCTTTGGCCAAGTATATGCTTGTAACTCAAAGAGGGAGTATTTATGCTCGATAGTGGGTTCATGACTCTAGTAATCTGGTAGAGTGACAATAACTTCTAAGGTTGTAGATGTGTTGTTGCTACTAGGGATAAAACAAGAATGCTTTATCTAAGGGTAATTCTATGGTTTACTTTACACACATTGCTTAATGCGATAATCTGTTGCTTGCAACTTAATACTGGAAGGGATTCAGATGATAACCGGAAGTTGGATTATTAGTCATAGATGCAGTTGTATTACGGTCTATGTATTATGTTGTAATGCCCAAATGAATCTCATAGTAATCATCTTGTCATGTATGGTCTTTATTCTGTCACTTGCCCAGCTGTAATTTGTTCACCCAACATGTTATTATCTTTATGGAGAGCCACCTCTAGTGGTGTACCCCGGTCCTTTCTTTTACACTGATAAAATCATCATGTTATGTTTACTTACTGCAAACACTGTTCTCTTTAATTCCACAGCAAAAATATCTCTTTCCACACTATACGGTTAATCCTTTGTTTTCAGCAAAACCGGTGAGATTGACAACCTGACTGTAAGTTGTGGAAAAGTATTTTGGTTGTGTCGTGTGCAGGTTCCAAGTTGTTGATGACGCTAGTAGTGCGCCCTTCCACAAGTCAGCTAGCAACACCTTCAGAAGTCACACCTTTCTCCTACTGGTCGACTAAACCTTGGTTTCTTACTGGGGGAAAACTTTCTACGGTGCTCATCATACCTTCCTCTTGGGGTTCCTCAACGCTGTGCAATTTGCGCTCATCAAGCTACTTTTCTAGTGTTGATGACAGGGACAAAGAGAATTTTTGCAAGGGGAGTCTCTCATCTACAATCTCTTTACTTTGATATTGTTTTGTTTAGTTTATTTTACTTTGTCTTGTTTGCTTCATTATATAAAAAATACAAAAAAAAAATTCCTATTTTAAGCTGCTTCTATGTCTAGTCATGTTACTATGTCACTAGAGGAAATGATCTTCACTTTCAAACAAGGGAGTGAGGAGAGTTTCAAGGAAGCTTGGTGATGACCCACAAGTATAGGGGATCGCAACAGTCTTCACGGGAAGTAAAACCCAATTTATTGATTCGACACAAGGGGAGACAAAGAATACTTGAAAGCCTTAACAGCGGAGTTGTCAATTCAGCTGCACCTGGAAACAGACTTGCTCGCAAGAGTTTATCAGTAGTAACAGTTTATAGCAGTAGCAGTAGTGAGATAGCAGCAGCAGAGTAACAAAGACAGCAGTAGTGATTATAGTAAACAGCAGGATTAAAATACTGTAGGCACAGGGATGGATGACGGGCGTTGCATGGATGAGAGAAACTCATGTAACAATCAAAGCATGGCATTTGCAGATAATAATAAAGCGGTGTCCAAGTACAAAGCAATCCATAGGCATGTGTTCCATATATAGTCGTACGTGCTCGCAATGAGAAACTTGCACAACATCTTTTGTCCTACCAGCCGGTGGCAGCCGGGCCTCTAGGGAATCTACTGGATATTAAGGTACTCCTTTTAATAGAGTACCGGAGCAAAGCATTAACACTCCGTGAACACATGTGATCCTCACATCACCGCCATCCCCTCCGGTTGTCCCGATTTCTGTCACTTCGGGGACTTTGGTTCCGGACAGCGACATGTGTATACAACTTGCAGGTAAGATCATAAAACAATGCATATTATGATGAAATAATAACATGTTCAGATCTGAGATCATGGCACTCGGGCCCTAGTGACAAGCATTAAGCATAACAAGTTGCAACAATATCATCAAAGTACCAATTACGGACACTAGGCACTATGCCCTAACAATCTTATGCTATTACATGACCAATCTCATCCAATCCCTACCATCCCCTTTAGCCTACAGCGGGGGAATTACTCACACATGGATGGGGGAAGCATTGCTGGTCGATGGAGAGGCGTCGGTGGTGATGATGGCGATGATCTCCTCCAATTCCCCGTCCCGGCGGAGTGCCAGGACGGAGTTTCTGGTCCCCGAGACGGAGTTTCGCGATGTGGCGGCGTTCTGGAGGGTTTCTGGCGACTTCGACTTCGTCCTCGCGTTTTTTAGATCGAACCCTTTAAGTAGTCCAGAGGAGGGCGTCGGAGGCTGATACGTCTCCGACGTATCGATAATTTCTTATGTTCCATGCCACATTATTGATGTTATCTACATGTTTTATGCACATTTTATGTCATATTCGTGCATTTTCTGGAACTAACCTATTAACAAGATGCCGAAGTGCCAGTTGCTGTTTTCTGCTGTTTTTGGTTTCAGAAATCCCAGTAAAGAAATATTCTCGGAATTGGAAGAAATCAACGCCCAGGGTCCTATTTTGCCACGAAGCTTCTAGAAGACCGAAGAGGAGACGAAGTGGGGCCACGAGGTGGCCAAACCATAGGGCGGCGTGGCCCAAGCCCTGGCCGCGCCGACCTAGGGTGTGGGCCCCTCGTGATGCCCCCTGACCTGCCCTTCTGCCTACAAATAGCCTTCGTCGCGAAACCCCCAGTACCGAGAGCCACGATACGGAAAACCTTCCAGAGACGCCGCCGCCGCCAATCCCATCTCAGGGGATTCAGGAGATCGCCTCCGGCACCCTGCCGGAGAGGGGAATCATCTCCCGGAGGACTCTACGCCGCCATGGTCGCCTCCGGAGTGATGTGTGAGTAGTCTACCCCTGGACTATGGGTCCATAGTAGTAGCTAGATGGTTGTCTTCTCCCCATTATGCTTAATTGTTGGGTCTTGTGAGCTGCCTAACATGATCAAGATCATCTATCTGTAATTCTATATGTTGTGTTTGTTGGGATCCGATGAATAGAGAATACTATGTTATGTTGATTATCAATTTATATCTATGTGTTGTTTATGATCTTGCATGCTCTCCGTTACTAGTAGATGCTCTGGCCAAGTAGATGCTTGTAACTCCAAGAGGGAGTATTTATGCTCGATAGTGGGTTCATGTCTCCGTGAATCTGGGGAAGTGACAGAAATCTCTAAGATTATGGATGTGCTGTTGCCACTAGGGATAAAACATTGGTGCTATGTTCGAGGATGTAGTTACTGATTACATTACGCGCAATACTTAATGCAATTGTCTGTTGTTAGCAACTTAATACTGGAAGGGGTTCGGATGATAACCTGAAGGTGGACTTTTTAGGCATAGATGCATGCTGGATAGCGGTCTATGTACTTTGTTGTAATGCCCAATTAAATCTCACAATACTCATCATAATATGTATGTGCATGGTCATGCCCTCTTTATTTGTCAATTGCCCAACTGTAATTTGTTCACCCAACATGCTGTTTATCTTATGGGAGAGACACCTCTAGTGAACTGTGGACCCCGGTCCAATTCTCTTTACTGAAATACAATCTACTGCAATACTGTTCTACTGTTTTCTGCAAACAATCATCATCCACACTATACATCTAATCCTTTGTTACAGCAAGCCGGTGAGATTGACAACCTCGCTGTTTCGTTGGGGCAAAGTACTTGGTTTGTGTTGTGCAGGTTCCACGTTGGCGCCGGAATCCCTGGTGTTGCGCCGCACTACATCTCGCCGCCATCAACCTTCAACGTGCTTCTTGGCTCCTACTGGTTCGATTAAACCTTGGTTTCATACTGAGGGAAAACTTGCCGCTGTACGCATCACACCTTCCTCTTGGGGTTCCCAACGGACGCGTGCTGTACGCGTATCAAGCTCTTTTTCTGGCGCCGTTGCCGGGGAGATCAAGACACGCTGCAAGGGGAGTCTCCACATCCCAATCTCTTTACTTTGTTTTTGTCTTGCTTAGTTTTATTTACTACTTTGTTTGCTGCACTAAATCAAAATACAAAAAAATTAGTTGCTAGTTTTACTTTATTTGCTATCTTGTTTGCTATATCAAAAACACAAAAAAATTAGTTACTTGCCTTTACTTTATCTAGTTTGCTTTATTTACTGTTGCTAAAATGTGTACTCCTGAAAATACTAAGTTGTGTTACTTCACAACCACAAATAATAATGATTTCTTATGCACACCTATTGCTCCACCTGCTACTACAGCAGAATTCTTTGAAATTAAACCTTCTTTACTGAATCTTGTTATGCGAGAGCAATTTTCTGGTGTTAGTTCTGATGATGCTGCTGCCCATCTCAATAATTTTGTTGAATTGTGTGAAATGCAAAAATATAAAGATGTAGATGGTGACATTATAAAATTAAAATTGTTCCCTTTCTCATTAAGAGGAAGAGCTAAAGATTGGTTGCTATCTCTGCCTAAGAATAGTATTGATTCATGGACTAAATGCAAGGATGCTTTTATTGGTAGATATTATCCCCCTGCTAAAATTATATCTTTGAGGAGTAGCATAATGAATTTTAAACAATTGGATACTGAACATGTTGCACAAGCATGGGAAAGAATGAAATCTTTGGTTAAAAATTGCCCAACCCATGGACTGACTACTTGGATGATCATCCAAACCTTTTATGCAGGACTGAATTTTTCTTCGCGGAACCTATTGGATTCAGCTGCTGGAGGTACCTTTATTTCCATCACTCTTGGTGAAGCAACAAAGCTTCTTGATAATATGATGATCAACTACTCTGAATGGCACACGGAAAGAGCTCCACAAGGTAAGAAGGTAAATTCTGTCGAAGAAACCTCTTCCTTGAGTGATAAGATTGATGCTATTATGTCCATGCTTGTGAATGGTAGGCCTAATGTTGATCCTAATAATGTTCCATTAGCTTCATTGGTTGCGCAAGAAGAACATGTTGATGTAAACTTCATTAAAAATAATAATTTCAACAACAATGCTTACCGGAACAATTCTAGTAACAACTATAGGCCATATCCTTATAATAATAGCAACGGCTATGGTAATTCTTATGGGAATTCTTACAACAATAATAGGAACACACCCCCTGGACTTGAAGCTATGCTTAAAGAATTTATTAGTACACAAACTGCTTTTAACAAATCTGTTGAAGAAAAACTTGGGAAAATTGATATACTTGCTTCTAAAGTCGATAGTCTTGCTGCTGATGTTGATCTTTTGAAATCGAAAGTTATGCCTAATGAAAATCTTAATAATAAAATTGTTACTACAGCAAATGCCATCCAAGTTAGAATTAATGAGAATATAAGATTGATGGCCGAATTGCGTGCTAGGTGGGAGAAAGAAGAAAATGAAAAAGAAGATAATATAGCTAAAGTTTGGACTATTACCACCACTAGTAATGCTAATGTTCCACATGTTGCTGCACCTCCTACTATTAATAAAAAAAGAATTGATGTTAGCAATGTTTCCACTTCTAATGCAAAGCGCGAAAAACTGCCCGAAACTGCCTGTGATAAAACTGCTGAAATTTTTTCCAACATTGGGCATGATGATCCCATTGCTTTAGATTATAATGGTTTGAATTTTGATGATTGCCACATCTCTGAAGTTATAAAGTTCTTGCAAAAACTTGCTAAAAGTCCTAATGCTAGTGCTATAAATTTGGCTTTCACGAAACATATTACAAATGCTCTCATAAAAGCTAGAGAAGAGAAATTAGAGCGCGAAGCTTCTATTCCTAGAAAGTTAGACGATGGTTGGGAGCCCATCATTAAGATGAAGGTCAATGACTTTTATTGTAATGCTTTATGTGATCTTGGTGCAAGTATTTCTGTTATGCCTAAGAAAATTTATAATATGCTTGACTTGCCACTGCTGAAAAATTGTTATTTGGATGTTAATCTTGCTGATCATTCTACAAAGAAACCTTTGGGGAAAGTTGATAATGTTCGCATTACCGTTAACAATAACCTTGTCCCCGTTGATTTTGTTATCTTGGATATTGAATGCAATGCATCTTGTCCCATTATATTGGGAAGACCTTTTTTTCGAACTGTTGGTGCTATCATTGATATGAAGGAAGGTAATATTAAATATCAATTTCCTCTCAAGAAAGGTATGGAACACTTCCCTAGAAAGAGAATGAAGTTACCTTTTGATTCTATTATTAGAACAAATTATGATGTTGACACTTCATCTCTTGATAATACTTGATACACACTTTCTGCGCCTAGCTGAAAGGCGTTAAAGAAAAGCGCTTATGGGAGACAACCCATGTTTTTACTACAGTACTTTGTTTTTATTTTGTGTCTTGGAAGTTGTTTACTACTGTAGCAACCTCTCCTTATCTTAGTTTAGTGTTTTGTTGTGCCAAGTAAAGTCGTTGAGAGTAAAGTTCATACTAGATTTGGATTACTGCGCAGAAACAGATTTCTTTGCTGTCACGAATCTGGGCAAAATTCTCTGTAGGTAACTCAGAAAATTATGCCAATTTACGTGAGTGATCCTCAGATATGTACGCAACTTTCATTCAATTTGAGCATTTTCATTTGAGCAAGTCTGGTGCCTCGATAAAATTCGTCAATACGAACTGTTCTGTTTTGACAGATTCTGCCTTTTATTTCGCATTGCCAGTTTTGTTATGTTCGATGGATATTTCGATTCCATTGACTTTCAGTAGCTTTGTGCAATGTCCAGAAGTGTTAAGAATGATTATGTCACCTCTGAACATGTATATTTTGATTGTGCACTAACCCTCTAATGAGTTGTTCTAAGTTTGGTGTGGAGGAAGTTTTCAAGGATCAAGAGAGGGAGATGATACAACATGATCAAGGAGAGTGAAAGCTCTAAGCTTGGGGATGCCCCAGTGGTTCACCCCTGCATATATCAAGAAGACTCAAGCGTCTAAGCTTGGGAATGCCCAAGGCATCCCCTTCTTCATCGACAACATTATCAGGTTCCTCCCCTGAAACTATATTTTTATTCCATCACAGCTTATATGCTTTGCTTGGAGCGTCGGTTTGTTTTTGTTTTTGTTTTGTTTGAATAAAATGGATCCTAGCATTCATTGTGTGGGAGAGAGACACGCTCCGCTGTTGCATATGGACAAGTATGTCCTTAGGCTTTACTCATAATATTCATGGCGAAGTTTCTTCTTCGTTAAATTGTTATATGGTTGGAATTGGAAAATGATACATGTAGTAATTGCTATAATGTCTTGGATAATGTGATACTTGGCAATTGTTGTGCTCATGTTTAAGCTCTTGCATCATATACTTTGCACCCACTAATGAAGAAATACATAGAGCATGCTAAAATTTGGTTTGCATATTTGGTCTCTCTAAGGTCTAGATAATTTCTAGTATTGAGTTTGAACAACAAGGAAGACGGTGTAGAGTCTTATAATGTTTACAATATGTCTTTTCTGTGAGTTTTGCTGCACCGCTTCATCCTTGTGTTTGTTTCAAATAGCCTTGCTAGCCTAAACCTTGTATCGAGAGGGAATACTTCTCATGCATCCAAAATACTTGAGCCAACCACTATGCCATTTTTGTCCACCATACCTACCTACTACATGGTATTTCTCCGCCATTCCAAAGTAAATTGCTTGAGTGCTACCTTTAAATTTCCATTCTTCACCTTTACAATATATAGCTCATGGGACAAATAGCCTAAAAACTATTGTGGTATTGAATATGTAATTATGCACTTTATCTCTTATTAAGTTGCTCGTTGTGCGATAACTATGTTCACTGGGGACGCCATCAACTACTCTTTGTTGAATATCATGTGAGTTGCTATGCATGTTCGTCTTGTCTGAAGTAAGGGCGATCTACCACCTTATGGTTAGAGCATGCATATTGTTAGAGAAGAACATTGGGCCGCTAACTAAAGCCATGATCCATGGTGGAAGTTTCAGTTTTGGACATATATCCTCAATCTCAAATGAGAAAATTAATTGTTGTTACATGCTTATGCATAAAAGAGGAGTCCATTATCTGTTGTCTATGTTGTCCCGGTATGGATGTCTAAGTTGAGAATAATCAATAGCGAGAAATCCGATACGAGCTTTCTCCTTAGACCTTTGTACAGGCGGCATAGAGGTACCCCTTTGTGACACTTGGTTAAAACATGTGCATTGCGATGATCCCGGTAGTCCAAGCTAATTAGGACAAGGTGCGGGCACTATTAGTATACTATGCATGAGGCTTGCAACTTGTAAGATATAATTTACATGACACATATGCTTTATTACTAGCGTTGACAAAATTGTTTCTTGTTTTCAAAATCAAAGCTCTAGCACAAATATAGCAATCGATGCTTTTCCTCTTTGAAGGACCATTCTTTTACTTTTATTGTTGAGTCAGTTCACCTATCTCTCTCCACCTCAAGAAGCAAACAATTGTGTGAACTGTGCATTGATTCCTATATACTTGCATATTGCACTTGTTATATTACTCTATGTTGACAATATCCCTGAGATATACATGTTATAAGTGGAAAGCAACCGCTGAAACTTAATCTTCCGTTGTGTTGCTTCAATGCCTTTACTTTGAATTATTGCTTTATGAGTTAACCCTTATGTAAGACTTATTGATGCTTGTCTTGAAGTACTATTCATGAAAAGTCTTTGCCATATGATTCAGTTGTTTACTCATGTCATTTACATTGTTTTGATCGCTGCATTCACTACATATGCTTTGCAAATAGTATGATCAAGGTTATGATGGCATGTCACTCCAGAAATTATCTTTGTTTATCGTTTACCTGCTCGGGACGAGCAGGAACTAAGCTTGGGGATGCTGATACGTCTCCGACGTATCGATAATTTCTTATGTTCCATGCCACATTATTGATGTTATCTACATGTTTTATGCACACTTTATGTCATATTCGTGCATTTTCTGGAACTAACCTATTAACAAGATGCCGAAGTGCCAGTTGCTGTTTTCTGCTGTTTTTGGTTTTAGAAATCCTAGTAAAGAAATATTCTCGGAATTGGACGAAATCAATGCCCAGGGTCCTATTTTGCCACGAAGCTTCCAGAAGACCGAAGAGGAGACGAAATGGGGCCACGAGGTGGCCAAACCATAGGGCGGCGTGGCCCAAGCCCTGGCCGCGCCGACCTAGGGTGTGGGCCCCTCGTGACACCCCCTGACCTGCCCTTCCGTCTACAAATAGCCTTCGTCGCGAAACCCCCAGTACTGAGAGCCACGATACGGAAAACCTTCCAGAGACGCCGCCGCCGCCAATCCCATCTCGGGGGATTCAGGAGATCGCCTCCGGCACCCTGCCGGAGAGGGGAATCATCTCCCGGAGGACTCTACGCCGCCATGGTCGCCTCCGGAGTGATGTGTGAGTAGTCTACCCCTGGACTATGGGTCCATAGCAGTAGCTAGATGGTTGTCTTCTCCCCATTATGCTTAATTGTCGGGTCTTGTGAGCTGCCTAACATGATCAAGATCATCTATCTGTAATTCTATATGTTGTGTTTGTTGGGATCCGATGAATAGAGAATACTATGTTATGTTGATTATCAATTTATATCTATGTGTTGTTTATGATCTTGCATGCTCTCCGTTACTAGTAGATGCTCTGGCCAAGTAGATGCTTGTAACTCCAAGAGGGAGTATTTATGCTCGATAGTGGGTTCATGTCTCCGTGAATCTGGGGAAGTGACAGAAATCTCTAAGATTATGGATGTGCTGTTGCCACTAGGGATAAAACATTGGTGCTATGTTCGAGGATGTAGTTACTGATTACATTACGCGCAATACTTAATGCAATTGTCTGTTGTTAGCAACTTAATACCGGGAAGGGGTTCGGATGATAACTTTGAAGGTGGACTTTTTAGGCATAGATGCATGCTGGATAGCGGTCTATGTACTTTGTCGTAATGCCCAATTAAATCTCACAATACTCATCATAATATGTATGTGCATGGTCATGCCCTCTTTATTTGTCAATTGCCCAACTGTAATTTGTTCACCCAACATGCCGTTTATCTTATGGGAGAGACACCTCTAGTGAACTGTGGACCCCGGTCCAATTCTCTTTGCTGAAATACAATCTACTGCAATACTGTTCTACTATTTTCTGCAAACAATCATCATCCACACTATACATCTAATCCTTTGTTACAGCAAGCCGGTGAGATTGACAACCTCGCTGTTTCGTTGGGGCAAAGTACTTGGTTTGTGTTGTGCAGGTTCCACGTTGGTGCCGGAATCCCTGGTGTTGCGCCGCACTACATCTCGCCGCCATCAACCTTCAACGTGCTTCTTGGCTCCTACTGGTTCGATTAAACCTTGGTTTCATACTGAGGGAAAACTTGCCGCTGTACGCATCACACCTTCCTCTTGAGGTTCCCAACGGACGCGTGCTGTACGCGTATCAGAGGCCAGCCGAGGGGGCCACACACTAGGGCGGCGCCCCCCCGGGCCGCGCTGGCCTGGTGTGTGGGGCCGTCGGGCCTCCACCTAGCTTGCCCTTCTGGCTCTGTGAGTCTTCTGGTAAAATAGGCCCTTTGGTATAAATTCCAAGGATTTTCCCGAAAGTTGAATTTCTGCACAAAAACAAGACACCAGAGCAATTCTGCTGAAAACAGCGTTAGTCTGTGTTAGTTGTATCCAAAATACACAAATTAGGGGCAAAACAATAGCAAAAGTGTTCGGGAAAGTAGATACGTTTTGGACGTATCAACTCCCCCCAAGCTTAGCTTATTGCTTGTCCTCAAGCAATTCTGTTAACAATTGAGTGCGATAAAAGAACTTTCGCGAACACATTTTCTCATATGATGTAAATATTCTCATGATATGGCTAACACTTAGGCAGTTCATAATAAGGTACATGCAAATAAGATCATCTAATAGCTATGTTAATCATGGAAAGGTACCAATAATTAATAATAAGCATCATGAATCATGTCTATAAGCAGGATTGCAATGTTCATAAAAGGGTATGATAAAGTAGTATCCCGCTTGCCCGAAGTTGAACGGCAAAACATAAATGCACAGGCACCTCTGAGGTTCATAGAAAGACTATAAATAGAGATTGTCAAAGATAAAAGCATCAAAGTTACACCACAGTCAATCATATTTTGGGACAAGCATATTATACTAAGAATGACAGTTATGCTCTCAAGAAAGTGCTCAAAAAAAGGATGGAGACACAACATAAAAGTAAAAGATTGACCCTTCGCAGAGGGAAGCAGGGATTAACATGCGCTAGAGCTTTCCATTTTTAAAACAGGAGTAAAATTATTTTGAGAGGTGTTTGTTGTTGTCAACGAATGGTAATGGGTACACCAACTACCTCGCCAACCAGACTTTCAAGAGCGGCTCCCATGAAGGACATTATTTCTACCAGCAAGGTAGATCATCCCTCTTCTCTTTTGTTTACACATGTACTTTAGTTTTTATTATGAGTGACACTCCCCCCAACCTTTGCTTACACAAGCCATGGCTAACCGAATCCTCGGGTGCCTTCCATCAATCTCATACCATGGAGGAGTGTCTATTTACAAAATTAAGTTGCTTACTGATGAATCAGAGCAAAACATGTGAAGAGAATTATCAATGAAGTTATTAATTGGGGCTGGGCACCCCGTTGCCAGCTCTCATTATGAAAGTCCGTCAAAAGTAAATGACAAGGTTGAAAGATAAACACCACATACTTCCTCATGAGCTATAAAACATTAACACAAATTGAGAAGCGTTTTGAAGGTTTAAAGGTAGCGCATGAGAATTTACTTGGAATGGTTTGAAATGCCATGCATAGGTATTTATAGTGGACACTTTGGAACAACTTGGTTTTCAGGGATTTGGAAGCACGAGCAGCGTTCCCGCTCAGTACAAGTGAAGGCTAGCAATAGACTAGGGAGCGACAAATCAAGAGAGCAGTCACTGTCATAATCATGCTTGCGGCAAAATAAATTAACGGAGGCATAAAAGTGATACAAGAACTCTGAAGCAGTGTAAATCATAGAGGCTTAATTGACTTTTGTTCAGTCATATGCATGCGTGAGCATGTGCCATGTCGATTCAAATGAATTATTCAGAGGAGGATACCACAATGTCATACCTATTTATGAATAAAACAATGCAAGCAAACATCCATGACATGCTACTCATATTAATAAATTGGAGCTAAACATGAGAGATCATGAACTACTAGACTTTCTTAAATGACATATACCTCACATGAACCAACTAAGCATGCTCACATGGATGAGTATATGTACAAAAATGAAAACAAATAGAGTTCATACCAGCCTCTCACCACAGTCGAATTGTCGTAGATCGTCATTATTGCCTTTCACTTGTGTAGCTTGGATAATATGAAATGAAAACCACGCTCCAGCCACCGAAGACCATTGAACTCATAATGAACTTTACAAAACCAAAGAAGAACAGCAAATATTTTTGGTGTTTTTGAATTGGAAACAGGAACAAAAGGAAACAAGCAAACAAAGCAAAATCTTTTTGGATTTTCTTATAGCAAACCAACGGTAGCAAATAAGCAAAATAAATGCAAGAAACCAAAATAAACAAATGATGAATGGAAACAATAGAAATATTTTTGGTCTTTTTGTATTTTAGGAAAGAAACAAAGCAAAAACAAGAGAATGGAAACTAGAAGAGTCACATAAACGCAAAGCAGCAGGAATTCGTCAAACTTGACAGCAGTATAGTAATCGATTTTTAAGAAATTCTTCCGCTGCTCAAATAGAAAAGTGTTCAACTAATGAAAGTTGGATAACAACCTGGGGAACATGCACAAAAATTGGCTTCGGAAAATAACGTCCTGGATGTTTTTGAGAATTTTTTTGGTATCAGTCCAGAATCTGTTTTCAGGCAGCACTTCCCCAAATATCATCTCTCTCTTATTAGAAACCACTCAAAGAAGCTAAACAAGTATATACAAGTATCCAGAAACCATAATATGCAAAGAATGAGTGATGCCGGTATACCTCCCCCCAAGCTTAGGCTTTTGGCTCTTCTTGATCATATTATGTCACCCTTCTCTCTTGACTCTTGTAGACTTCTGCCACACCAAACTTCTCATAAACTTCATTAGAGGGGTTAGTACTCAAAAACTTTAATCCACTTTAGTCCTATAGTGACATATTGCAAGAACTCAATAAAACATTAGCTACAGCTCTCCACGTCTAGAAAGCCTTACTTAAAGTCCACAAGAGACAATGCAAAAAACAGAGACAGAATCTGCCAATACAGGACAGCCAGTAAAGACGAATTTGTTCGAGGTACTTCCGTTGCTCAAATCAGAAAACTCAAAACTAATGAAAGTTGCATACATATCTGAGGATCACACATGAATTTTTACAGAATTTTTAGATTCTCCTACAGAGAGAAAAACTCAAATTCGTGACAGCTAAAAATCTGTTTCTGCGCAGAAATCCAAATCTAGCATCAACTTTCTATTAGAGACTTTACTTGGCACAATAATGCAATAAAGTAAAGATACAAAGGTATTGCTACAACGAGTAAAACAAGTGGAGGAAGAAAGAAATATTGTTTAGCTCCTCTATGCATATAAAAAGTATTTGTTAACAAGGTTGATCAAGTCTTGCCACCAAATAAATTTTACATGGCATAAGAAGAATTAAACCTCAAATCAATCATGTTACCTTGAATTTTATTGATATAGATCCAATCATAATATGTTGATATCCTTCTTTAGGCTCATATATAGGACAATCAATAGCTCCAACTTTGATAGTTCTCACATTAGAAATGGTATTAACTCCGCATACTTTATCAATCCTCTTGGGAAAATAAACGGTATGCTCCTTGTCATCAACATTGAAAGTAACTTTTCCTTTATTGCAATCAATAACAGCCCCTGCGGTGTTAAGAAAAGGTCTCCCAAGAATAATAGACATATTATCATCTTCAGGCATTTCCAACACAACAAAATCAGTTAATATCAAGCAGTTATTAGTAACTTGAACAGGAACATCCTCACATATACCAATAGGAATAGCAGTAGATTTATCAGCCATTTGCAAAGATATATCAGTAGGTATCAACTTATCTAAATAAAGTCTCTTGTAAAGAGAAAAAGGCATAAGACTAACACCCGCTCCCAAATCACATAGAGTAATTCTAACATAATTATTCTTAATAGAACAAGGAATAGTATGTATACCTAGGTCGCCCAACTTCTTTGGAACCTTGCCATTGAAAGAGTAATTAGCAAGCATAGTGGAAATCTCCTCATTGGGGATTTTCCTTTTGTTAGTGAAAATATCTTTCATATACTTTGAATAAGGAGGCAATTTAATAGCATCAGTCAAAGTGATTTGCAAGAATAAAGGTTTCATCCAATCACAAAATTTATTATAGTGTTCTTCTTCCTTTGACTTTAATTTCTTAGCAGGAAAAGGCATTTGCTTTTGTACCCAAGGTTCCCTTTCATTACCATGTTTCTTAGCAATAAAATCTTCTTTAGTATACTTTTTATTTTTAGCATGCTTTTCAGGTTCATCTTCAACTTCTTCTTTATCAGAAACATCATTCTTATCATTATCATTTTCATGTTCATTACCACTTTCAGTTTCCGCATCAGAAATAGAAATACTACTAGGATCATTAGCAGGTTCAGAGGATTCTACAACAATTTTATGTTTCTTCTTCTTTTTCTTACAAGGAGCACTAGGTTCAATTCGTTGAGAATCTTGTTCAACTCTTTTGGGATGCCCTTCAGGATATAGAGGATCCTGGGTAGAGACACCGCCTCTAGTTGTTACTTCATAAGCATGTTTCTCTTTAGAATTATTATTTAACAAGTCATTTTGCACTTTAGTGAGTTGATCAATTTGAGTTTGAACCATTTGAAAATGTTTAACAAGCATCTTAACATCATTGGAGGTTCTCTCCACAATATCATGCAAATTACTAATAGCTTGAGAATTTTCTATTAGATGATTCTCTACTCTCATATTAAAATTTTCTTCTTAACAATATAATTATCAAACTCATCTAAGCATTGAGCAGGAGGTTTTGAATACGGAATGTCTTCCCTAGTAAAGCGTTGAAGGGAGTTTACCTCAATCATGGATGAAGGGGGAATTATCTCGCATAAATCTTCTACGGGAGGTAAGTTCTTCACATCTTTGGATTTAATACCCTTCTCCTTAAGAGATTTCTTGGCTTCCCTCATATCTTCATCATTCAATTTAATCAAACCCCTCTTCTTCAATATTGGCGTCGGAGTTGGTTCAGGTGTAGTCCAATCATCATGATTCCGGCCTATTTTAGCCAATAATTCTTCAGCTTCGTCTAGAGTTCTTTTCCTGAAAACACAACCAGCACAACTATCCAAATATGCTCTAGACTCAACGGTTAGTCCACAATAAAATATATCAAGTAAATCATGCTTTTCCAAATCATGTCTAGGTCGAGCTCTGATAAGAGAGCAAAATCTTGCCCAAGCTTCCGGCAATTTCTCTCCATCTTCCTGGTCAAAGCTATAAATTTTCTGTAAAGCAGCATGTTGAGCACTAGCAGGAAAGTATTTCTGAAAGAAAACATCAAGCAAATCACCTGGACTTTTAATAGAACCAGGAGGCAAATTATTATACCAGGTTTTAGCATCATCCTTTAATGAGAAAGGAAAAATTTTAGCAACGAAATAAGTACGCATCTTAACATCATCAGAAAACAAGCTACTCATAGAAGAAAGTTCATTCATGTGTTCAACAACACTTTCTTTTTCAGTACCACAAAAGGGTATTTTCTCAACAATAGCTATATGAGATAGATCAAGAGAAAAATCATAATCTTTATCCTTAATGCATATAGGAGATGTGGCAAATTTAGGATCAGGAGATAACTTATGTCTAACAGTATGTTGTGCGAGAAACTTTTTAATTTTTCTTGCATCAGTAATAGCATTGCATCTATTAATAAAATCATCATTAAGCTCCACATAATCCTCATCAGGATCATCACTAGAATAATCAAGTTCAGGTGAATTAACAGGTGTAGCAGCATTTTCATTAGGAGTTTCAGCATTTTCAATTTGTCGAGACCTAGCAATTGTAGCATCTAGAAAGGATCCCAATGAACCACTATCATCAAGCACAGCAGAAACATTATCAATATTATGAGAGTTTTTAGATTCAGCAGAAGTACCAGCAAGTGAAGCTTGCGGCGGTGAAACAAGTTGACTTATCACAGATGGTGAATCAAGAGCAGCAGAGGTACTCAGAGTTGTACCTTTTCTTGTAGTGGATGGTAATATGGCGACTTTAGAATCGCGAGATTTACCCATGATGGAGAATTTGCAGCGAACAATATCAGTCCAAGTGAACCTCCAAATAAAGCTATGCTCCCCGGCAACGGCGCCAGAAAATAGTCTTGATGACCCACAAGTATAGGGGATCGCAACAGTCTTCGCGGGAAGTAAAACCCAATTTATTGATTAGACACAAGGGGAGACAAAGAATACTTGAAAGCCTTAACAGCGGAGTTTTCAATTCAGCTGCACCTGGAAACAGACTTGCTCGCAAGAGTTTATCAGTAGTAACAGTTTATTGCAGTAGCAGTAGTGAGATAGCAGCAGCAGAGTAATAAAGACAGCAGTAGTGATTATAGTAAACAGCAGGATTAAAATACTGTAGGCACAGGGATGGATGACGGGCGTTGCATGGATGAGAGAAACTCATGTAACAATCAAAGCAGGGCATTTGCAGATAATAATAAAGCGGTGTCCAAGTACAAAGCAATCCATAGGCATGTGTTCCGTATATAGTCGTACGTGCTCGCAATGAGAAACTTGCACAACATCTTTTGTCCTACCAGCCGGTGGCAGCCGGTCCTCTAGGGAATCTACTGGATATTAAGGTACTCATTTTAATAGAGTACCGGAGCAAAGCATTAACACTCCGTGAACACATGTGATCCTCACATCACCGCCATCCCCTCCGGTTGTCCCGATTTCTGTCACTTCGGGGCCTTTGGTTCCGGACAGCGACATGTGTATACAACTTGCAGGTAAGATCATAAAACAATGCATATTATGATGAAATAATAACATGTTCAGATCTGAGATCATGGCACTCGGGCCCTAGTGACAACCATTAAGCATAACAAGTTGCAACAATATCATCAAAGTACCAATTACGGACACTAGGCACTATGCCCTAACAGTCTTATGCTATTACATGACCAATCTCATCCAATCCCTACCATCCCCTTCAGCCTACAGCGGGGGAATTACTCACACATGGATGGGGGAAGCATTGCTGGTCGATGGAGAGGCGTCGGTGGTGATGATGGCGATGATCTCCTCCAATTCCCCGTCCCGGCGGAGTGCCAGAACGGAGTTTCTGGTCCCCGAGACGGAGTTTCGCGATGTGGCGGCGTTCTGGAGGGTTTCTGGCGACTTCGTCCTCGCGTTTTTTAGATCGAACCCTTTAAGTAGTCCAGAGGAGGGCGTCGGAGGCCAGCCGAGGGGCCACACACTAGGGCGGCGCGGCCCCCCCTGGGCCGCGCCGGCCTGGTGTGTGGGGCCCTCGGGCCTCCACCTGGCTTGCCATTCTGGCTCCGTGAGTCTTCTGGTAAAATAGGCCCTTTGGTATAAATTCCGAGGATTTTCCCGAAAGTTGAATTTCTTCACAAAAACAAGACACCAGAGCAATTCTGCTGAAAACAGCGTTAGTCCGTGTTAGTTGTATCCAAAATACAAAAATTAGGGGCAAAACAATAGCAAAAGTGTTCGGGAAAGTAGATACGTTTTGGACGTATCACTTGGTCTAGAATTAATAATTCTTATGATAAAACTAAACCCAAAATGAGTATAGGCCTGCTTCTTAGTAGTTTTAACTTTGGTCCTCTTGTTTGTTATAGATATGCTTTGGGCACTGTATTAGGAGGAGATTTCCTACATTGTGATGGAGATCAAGCTTTTAATGCCATAAAAAAGTTGATTGCAACATATAGCTCACCTAGTAATTTTGATTCATCCCTTGTAAGCATTTATGCTAGATTGAATACTCTTGAGACAAGTACAACTTGCTTAAAAGAATGTTATAATCTACTTTGTGAAAATTATGATCATGTTTCAACAAACTCCAAACCCTCAAGTTGGCTCCCTATAATGAAAGTTTATATAAATGGTGAAATTTTTATGCTCGTTGTGATATTATGCCTGAGTTCTGTCTTATTCCTAAAGATATTTGTGAGTCTTTAAATCTTTGGGAACTTCCTGTGGGTGGAGACGAAATATCTCTTACCAATAATGTCGTTATATTACCCATTGGAGTTGCTGATGGAGTGTATACAAGAATCCTAAAAGGACGGTATCTACTGATTTTCTTATCATTGAATGTGCAGGAAAGGGATAAATCACACTTGGACGATCTCTACTAAAACTCCTGGGAGAAAAAATAGATGTGGGGAAAGGCATCATGACTTTAACCTCCCCACCAGGCACTTCTCATTATTTCCCTAAGAAAAAGAGTAAAGGTAACAGAGGTAGACGTAAGGCTTCTGTCATTTATGATGTTGATGCTTCTCCACTTGAAAATACTTGATTCGAGCTCTTTTTGTGCGTCTAGCTGAAAGGCGCTAAAGAAAAGCACTTTTGGGAGATAACCCATGCTTTATTTCTGTAATTTTTCTTTTGTTGAGTCTTGGAAGTTATTACCTCTGTAATAACCTCTCCTTATCATTTTATTTCATTTTTGTGCCAAGAATAGCCTCTAATAGGAAGAAAGTAAGATTTGTGGAATTTGCTGTCCTGAAACAGATTCTGTGATGTCACCACAAAAATTCGTATTCCCATCCAGAATGTAATTTTGAGCTTCCAATTTTTGAGCATATGCCCCAGGTTATTATCTAACTTGTGTTAGTTGAGCACTTTTCGATTTGAGCAAAATAGGACTTTCAAAAAAAAATCAATCTTTACCTGTTGTTCTATTTTGACAGATTTCTGCCACTATTTGCATTTGCCTCTTAATCTCTTTATTTTTGTGTTATTTTAAGGCAAAAGATTTTTTGAAGAAGTTTCTATAGTAGCTAATGTTTTAATGGATGTTTTATATATGGTATAATTGAACCAAGGTGGATTTGTTATTTTGATTGCACTAATGCTGCTAATGAGAATTGTGTGAAGTTTTGTATGAAGGTAGTTTTCAAGTGTAGGAAGATAAGAATGATGTAATGAGATGAAGTATGGACAAAATCTCAAGCTTTAGGATGTCCATGTCACCCCAAGAAATATCCAAGATGTACAAGCGTCAAATCTTGGGGATGCCCAAGGCATCCCCTCTTCATCTACAAAGCATCAGGTCATCTTTCTAGACACAATATTTTTATTGCTTCATATGCTATGTGTTATTTTTGGAGCATCTTTATTTTTGTATTTTTAGTTTTCTTTTGTTTTGTTCGCTGTATAATATGCTTGGACCCATCATATTTGTATTTTAAAATGACACACTCCGTTTTAATTGCATAGAACACTCTAGTTTTCACTCTTATTGTTCTGCGAGTGTTCTCTTTTGCTAGTATTGCGCTTAGCTCTTGTTTTTCCACTCGAATTTTTTTCAGAGCTTGTTAGTTTTCTTTAGTTAGGTATGATTAGCTCTCTGGTCTTTATTGATTATTATCTATGAGTTTTTTAAAATAAGTTGATTGGTGCTGGAGATGAGTAAAATGTTTCATGCTTCTAGTGATGAAAAAGGAAGCTTGTCTAGACTGTGGCATAGAATTTGGCATGTCATGTTGGATGTTATTTTTATCATATGCCTAGTAGTTATTGTTGTAGCATGACTTGTCTCAAATAGCTTAGAGTGCTTAATGTGTGATTGAAACAATCATGTTTTATTTCCATCATACAAAGCAAAATATTGTGGTATTCTCCTTTGATTATTTATTGGGTTGACTTGGCACATGTTTACATCATGTTATGACTACAAACCAGTCACCTAATGCCTCTATGATCATTTAGTTTTTGACTTGCAATATCATTTTATGCTTTGATTAATAATGTTTTGTCGCTATGCATGATTATGGCCATTATTGCTCTCTTAGTTGGTTGCTCCCAATCTTTTGCTAGCCTTCGCCTGTACTGAGTATGAGCTCTACTCGTGCATCCAATTACCAAAAACCAAAGTTTGCCAATTGTTTCCACCATACCTACCTATATGTGGTATTTCACCGCCACTCCAAAGTGAATTGCTTGTGTGCTACCTTTAAACCTTCAAAAATGATTACCTGTTTTGTGTTCCTGTTTTAGCTCATGAGGAAGTGTTCAATGCGTTATTATCTCTTTCATGTTTATTTTGGCTTCACACCTTGACTAGCATGCATAATATGCTAGTCCTTAATATTGCAAAAAGAGCAGGCGCGGGTGCCCAGCCCACTAAAATATAAAATGAACCAATAACCAAAAATCTCCTAACACTATGTACTTGAGAAATCATGAACTTAGCTTGTTCAAACAAAGGAGAAGAGGAACTTTATTGTTCTCTCTATGGGAGCCGCTCTTGAAGCAATTAAACATGAAAGGATGATAGATCATTTGATGCCATTCGTTGATATAGACATGCATACCTCTCAAAATATATTTTCAACACCTCTATTGTATTCAAAATAAAAAGCTCTAGCACATTAGTAATCTTGCTTCCTCTGAGCAGGGCCTTTATTTTAATTTTATTGTGAGTCTTCAGCTTCTTGCTTTATGCACCAATTAAGAGAGCATAGTTGTCATTCTGAGTATAATGTACGTGCATAGTCCCAAAATTTATTATTGATTGATTCATGATTATGTTATTGCATGTTCTCAAACTACTTGTATCTAGTCAGCCTTTGAACTTTAAAGGTGTCCTAGAATTTATGTTTTGCTACTTCATAAAGGATAAGCTGAGTACCACTTTGCTATGTTTTCTCTATGCTCAAAAACAAAAAGTTTCTTTCAGTGCACAATTATTCATGATCCTTTGTTTGAGTTACTTCTCATGTTATAACATAGTTGCTAAGTTCTATTGTTAGAATTATAGCTATCATGCCTATGTTTAGAGTACTTTGATCCCAGCTCACAATGCTTTCAATAACTTGATCAAGATTGTGTTGGTTTCATGTCACCTCAAAAAATATTTTTGTTATCACTGACCTACTCGAGGACGAGCAGGAGTTAAGCTTGGGGATGCTGATAAATTGCAAACGTATCTATAATTTTTGATGCTCCATGCTTGTTTTACACCAATTTATATATGTTTTATTTACACTTCGTTGCACTTTTATACATTTTCCGGAACTAACTTATTGACAAGATGTCACAGTGCCAGTTCCCTGTTTTATGTTGTTTTGTATTTCAGAAAAGTTGTACATGAAATATTCTCGGAATTGGACGAAACAAAAGCCAAAGTTCCTATTTTACTGTAACGAAGACGAAGTCTAGAGGAGAGACGAAGAGGAGCCACGAGGCGGCCACACCTGCCCTTGGAGGGACCCAGACACTGGCCACGCCATGGGGTGTTGTGGGCCCCCCAGGCACCCACTGACCATGACCTTCCGCCTATTTATTCACGATCACGGGAAAAACCTAAATACCCGAGCCTCCATCAACGAAAAGTTCCGTCACGACCGCCATCGCCGACCCTAGCTTGCGAGGGTTATGAAGCTCTTCCCGGCACCCTGCTGGAGAGGGAGATCATCACTGGAGGCCTCTAAATTGCCATGCCTGCATTCGAAGTGATGCATGAGTAGTTCATCTCTAGACTACGGGTCCATATCAGTAGCTAGATGGTTGTCTTGTCCAGTTTATGCTTCATTTTTAGATCTTGTGAGCTGCCTATCATGATCAAGATCATCTTATGTGATGCTACATGTTGTGTTTGCTGGGATCCGATGAATATTGAATACTATGTTGAGATCGATTATATACTTGTCATATATTATTTGTGATCTTGCATGTTCTCTATTGCTAGTAGATGCTTTGGCCAAGTATATGCTTGTAACTCCAAGAGGGAGTATTTATGCTCGATAGTGGGTTCATGCCTCTAGTAATCTGGAAGAGTGACAATAACTTCTAATGTTGTAGATGTGTTAATGCTACTAGGGAGAAAACAACAATTCTTTATCTAAGGGTAATTCTATTGTTTACTTTACACACATTGCATAATGTGATAATATCTTGCTTGCAACTTAATACTGGAAGGAGTTCGGATGATAAACGGAAGGTGGATTATTAGTCATAGAAACAGTTGGATTACGTTCTATGTATTATGTTGTAATGCCCAAATGAATCTCATAGTAATCATCTTTTTATGTATGGTATTTATTCTATCAATTGCCTAGCTGTAATTTGTTCACACAGCATGTTATTTAGCTTTATGGAGAGACACCTCTAGTGAATTGTGGACCCCGGTCCTTTCTTTTACATCGATAAAATCATCATGTTTTGTTTACTTACTGCAAACACTGTTCTATTTAATTCCACTGCAAACAAACATCTCTTTCCACACTATACGGTTAATCCTTTGTTTTCAGCAAAACCGGTAAGATTGACAACCTCGCTGTAAGTTGGGGCAAAGTATTTTGGTTGTGGTTTGTGCAGGTTCCACGTTGTTGCTGACGCTGGTAGTGAGCCCTGCCACAATTTAGCTAGCAACACCTTCAGAAGTCACATCTTTCTCCTACTGGTCGATTAAACCTTGGTTTGTTACGGAGGGAAAACTTGCTACTGTGATCATCATACCTTCCTCTTGGGGTTCCCCAACGGTGTGTAATCTGCGCTCATCAATTAGCATTAATTTTTCAAATGTCGAGTCAGCCGTCTGCCTTCCACTTCAGCAAATCCAGTGTGCTGCCCAGCTTCTTCTGGCCATCTTCACAAGTTGGGTACAACAACTTGTTGTGGTCCTGTAACATTTTCTTGAACTGCAACCGCTCCTTTTCTGTATTGCAGCCTCGCCGTGCATCAGCAATGACCCGACCAAGATCATTTGCGGGCTCATCTTGTTCATGTTCTTCACCCTGACCTTCTTCTTCATTGTCTTACATTGCGGTATCAGCGTACTCAGGGAACATAGATCGATTGTTGTCATCATCGTTCTCTTCTTCATCGATGTCTTCCATTATAACCCCTCTTTCTCCGTGCTTCATCCAAACATTATAGCCAAATCCTTCTCATTCGGACATTAAACACATTGACAATACATAAAGCCAACACAATGCTTGTTTGCCTCGGCCGTGTCGCGAAACTAATGCACTCCTTTTCTGTAAGCGGGTGTGCGTCGGTCACCGTACATCCACGGATGGCTCATCTGTATCATACAACTGTATATCAAACACAATCACGATCCTAAAATTAGTACCGCACGGTCTAAATGAGAAAATAGTTGCTAACCATTTAGGACAAGTGAAAATTAAGAGGAGGAAGCTTAAGTGTGGCTCGGGCACCTCATATCATGTTTGTCTTCTGTGAACTCAAGTGGCATCGCTCTAACACACATTTAAACAAACACCTCTAGTGCATACTAGTAAAAAAAGAGTAGCACAAACCCACACTCCTCCCCCACCATGAAAAAAACAAGAGAGTGGGGAGGGGGCTTCCATATATATAAGGCTAGCCCATTTGTTCCGGTTTGAGATACAAACCAGGGCTAAAGGGGCAGCACCTGGCCGCAGCGGGCCGTAGAACCCTTCAGTCCCAGTTTGTGTCTCAAACCGGGACATATGGGTCCTAACGAACCGGGACCAATGGGTACCATACGCTTGGGCGTTTTCGGGGCGACGTGGCCAGGTCTTTAGTCCCGACCCGTGACACCACCAGAATAAAAGGGGTCTGACGAAAGGCCTATTTTCTACTAGAGATCGGATGTCTCCAGTAACTTAAATAATAACATGAAGAGATAACACGTAAGAAAACAAGAATCATTAGAGACATACTAGATCACCACACCATACCAACAGTTACTCAAATAAACGTAGCATTATAAGGGGTCCAAGAATCATTACAACCAGTCATAAAGATCATTATGGGGGAGGAAGGAGTGGTGGAGATGGACGAGGTAATTATGGCGATAGTGTCGGTTGTGTGGTAGCAACACATGGGAGGAGTCTCGGTGGTAGTGGCTCCTTCGGTGTCTTCATTCAAAACCTTCCTCAGCGGTTGCAATGGGTGGAGATAATCTATGGAGATGACGTGGCGACATGTATTTTGTGGGATGGATATGATGAGTGCTTGATGAATTTATGATGGATGCTTCTTCCCTTCCTTACAAAAGCTCATATATAGACATCGGATTAGGTGAGGTGTTGTGCTGCCCCAAAGAGAATAGGTGGCCACGGCGAGGGCAGCTCGCACTGTCGATAGTAGGGATGCACCGGCGGCGGCCTAGGGGCAGCGTCCCTTTACCTTTTCAATTTGGACAACCATAGTATTGTATATGAGTCCCCGCCTCCCTTGTACATAGCAGCCAAGGGTGTGGGAAATTCGTGATAATGGATGCCTCCTCCAAAACTAGGGATTCCTCTCTTTATATTGAATTTTCCATTGCATCATCTTTTTGGGCTTAAACAATGGGGAAAATCCCAACAACAATTTTTATTAATTTAAAATTACAAAGTATCGTACAAATATACAGATGTGCAAAAGCAAAAAAGCAAAAAAGCAAAAGGAAAACCAATCTATTCTAAGCTTTAAACTGAGCGTGCAACCATTCCTTAAAAGGTTCAACAAGCTTCGTTTTCATTATTTAAGGTAAGATGCTCAATTCATTCTTGAGGGTAACTTTCCATCTTTGAAATGTCAGCTTTTGGTTTTCAAAAATCATATTATTCCTTGAAATCCAAATACTCCAAGAAGCAAGAATTATTATATCCATGGCAAAATGGAGCTTAAATTTGTCTTTGATATCATTAAAGCCTCTAAAACTAAAAGATCTCTAGTTCTCTACGGACATATCAAGTCCCAGCATAACAAAGGGGCATGACCAGAACAAGTGAACTAAGGTCTCTTCCTAGTTGGATTGAAAAGTTGGACAAGAAAATGATTGTAAGTGACAGGCTTTTCTTCTCATGCAGCAACAACCAAAAAAAGATTTATGCTTTTCCTTGGCAAGAGGACTTCCATATCAATGAAAAAAGCTTTGGAGCAGGTAGCACACCAATCATCAGATTGTAATTAAGAATTTTTGTCAGAAAAAGAATTGGTTCCCAAGATATACCCTGAGGAATCTGAATTTCCCTCTTCCATTACTAGTTGGGCATTATGGAAATATCCTTTAGCTTTTCAAATTCCTCAAAAGCTTGTTGAGATAAAGGAAGATGGAAAAAATGTTGTAGGTATTCTCTATTCACAACCTGATTGAATGAGTAGCAAAAGAAATAAGGTGTGAAAACTTCTGATGTAAACAAGTATCAGCCCAAAGATATGTCCAAAAAGGCATATTTTCCATCTCTACACATGTTAATATTACAAGTCTCCTTTGATCCAATGGCTCTTGGGCACCTCTAAAACTATTTTAGGAGCTTCTCTCTGTCCACACAAGTCCATAGAACCGACCTATGGTAGAATCCATCAAATATGGCAAGAGGTGAAGAAGTCCATTTTCCTGCTCCCGTGCCATATTTTTAGGAATTCTGTGATGTGGCAGCTTTGGTTGCATAAGAACTTGAATTTTAATGCTCCATATATGAATTTAATTAGCAAAATATTTTGTAAATCATTCATATTGTTCAGTTTTTTGATTGATGTCATCTTTGGGTCATAACTTGTGGCGATCTTAAAAACAGTAAAGCAGAATACAATTTGAGGAAACTACGTATTTCACCAAAATGAGGGGGCCTTTGCAATTCCATGAATTTTTTCTACACACCAAAGTATAAAAGAAGAAATTGTGCACTTTTTCAACTATTTATAGGTTAGTCTCAATAAATATAGTAAATTTGCTAAATATGAATGATTTTAACATAATAAACTATAAAGTTCATGCATACATTTTGGGAGTGACTAGGACGCGCGGGGCTGCTCCGCGCTTGACACGTGGCTGCGCAGCAGCAGTCTATCCCCACGTCCAACTACCCATATTTAAGCGGTCTCCACTTCTACCTACCCCGCATCATTAAAAAAAAGAAAACAGTGCACCGTGAGCAATGCACTGCCAGAACACGCGCGGTGCAAACGCGATCCAAGGAAGTGCAACGTGATACAAAAAATAAAAATCCCATGCGATGCACTGCGAGGATCTCATGCGGTGCAAATCGATCCAAGGCACTGCAATGTCGTACAAAAAGGCAGTGCACGGGCTGTGCACTCCGAGGACCCTCCGCGGTGCAAAGCGATCCAAGGTAGTGCAACGCCGAACAGAAAGGAAGTGCATGGGCGGTGCACTCCGAGGACCCTGAGTGGTGCAAAGCGAGCCAAGGCAGTGCAACGCCGTACAAAAAGACAGTGCACAGGCGGTGCACTCTAAGGACCCTACGCGCGGTGCAAAGCGAACCAAGCCAGTGTAACACCGTAAGAGAAAGCAATACACATGCGGTGCACTCCGAGGACCCTGCGCGGTGCAAAGCGAGCCAAGGCAGTACAACGCCATACATAAAGGCAGTGCACCAGCGGTGCACTGCCAGGACACCACGCGGCAAAACTTAATCAAGGCAGTGCAACGTGGTGCAAAAAGGCAAATGCATGGGCAATGCACTGCGAGGACACCACGCGGTGCAAAGGGATCATAGGCCGTGCAACATGGTACAGAGAAGCAGTGCACAGTGGTGCATTTCTGCGACAGTGTGCGGTGCAAAAGTGACCCAAGGCAGTGCAACTGAGTCATGAAACACAGTTCAATAAAAAAAAGTTCGTCCAAACCTATCAAGATGGGATCTAGTTTTGTAGATCTCGGTGCGACTAGCACAACCATGAAAACAAAACTTTATTTGGATACTCGATTTGCAACATATTTGAGTTTTCATATTTGAATCTACGGAAAAAATGGAAAAGCCATGCAGCGACCTACTCCGCACCCGCCAAGTGTCGCGCTGGGGATGAACTGCGGGGGGCTTCAAACGCACCAGGTCACGCCACTTGTCAATGTGTGGTGAGAAGCCGAGCGCCCTCCCCTAAAGGGCGCCCTTTTTCTAGTAAAAACGATACATTTTACATGTATCAGTATTGTAATATTTCCCTTGATACGAGTAATACTAGTGGCGTGCAATATATGTAGAACGTCACAAATAGAACGCGTTTTGCAAGCTATTTCCTACTAGTGCCGCCTCATCCATGGAATCACAGAGCCAACAGGTCGTCCCAAACAGGAGAACTAGACGACATTGGGGGAGCGCGATGCAGATTTCGTATGTGCCTTCGAGCGCATAAAGGAGCTGAGAGCACTTGGGATGACGGGACGTCAACTAACAGACCATTTGCTCAAGCACTACCTAGCTCCCTTGCAGCGCCGCTTTGCTCCTGCTTGGCTTCTGAATCATGTGCACGATCGTGTTCGCCTCTTCACCGGCAGCCACTCCGAGCCGACCAAATCAAATCTAGATTGGAAGGTGGACCTTCTCTGTCGGGGTGTCGAAGGCACCGAGCTGCCCACAAGAAAATCCCAGCCCTCTTTGAGGACCTAGAAAACCTCGACTCCATCTTCCCTCGGATGCCGCAATGCAACCGGCTTGGAATAGTCCATGAAAGGCTCCCCTGGAGGTGGTTGAGTGGCATCTACGCTGGCTGCGCCCTACCATCTCCTCCGGGAAAGGCAAGGAACAAACGGAAACAGAGGGGGGGCTCCCAGGGCCACCCAAAGCAACCGCCCAGAAGCAGCGAAAGCAACCGCTCGTCCACGGCATCAAAGTGTGAACGCCGCTCAAAGCATGATGCCTCGGCTACGACGAAGGAGCCTTCACCGGGTGTGCAGTACAAACTAGCTTCCGATGACGACGAGGAAGATAACATGCTGCTGATCCACCGACGAGAATTCTCCGCCCCTAAGCAGGGATGCGCAACCCTCCCCCCGCAAACCTCAGCCGGGACTCCCCCGGGTACACCTTCCAGGACATCCGTCCCCGGGGCGTCATCGCCTTCAGCTGGAGACGCCCAGGCCGATGCCAGCGGAGGATACCACTCTAGCGCCAAAAAAATTCTCCAGCATTGATATTAACCATTCCATGAAGCTTATTATATTAACCATTCTAGGATAATTCATGAATTTGGTGTGGCTTCATTCCCTCTGAAAAACCTTCACTACAAAAACTTCTCCCACTCTTTTTTGCGGGGTTAGTGGCAATAATTCAGATAATGTGCTATTAATAAAAACCCAAATAAATTTGGTATCAACATGTCCAGTGGGTCATTCAAGTATCCAAAAACTTAAGTGATCAAGGAATACATAAAGAAGGCCTGATATAGCTCAAAAAAGTCATTCTCGTGGTTGGTATCGTCTCGTCTAGGTGGGTGGATGAAAAAAATGATGGTAGGTGCATGCATTATGTACACTAGTGAGCGTATAGCCTTACCCATCCGGCGGTTCCCATTCCCCCTTGTATACATGATGGGAATAAGGGTTACAAGATTCCGAATGGTTTACCAGTGGTTGTACCTAATCAAAATTCTAAAATGAAATCTAGATCCCGTTCGATGTCGGTTTACATGAGAATTCCGCTGAATCTGGGTTGTCGCTCCGGGCCTGGCTTGCATTCCAAGATGGTCTTTTCTGGGGCCTTGCCTGGGTCTGAACATGTGTGGTGAACGTCCCTTGTCCCGAGTAGGTCGTTTTAACTAATTCTAGGCCCACCGAGGAGCTATGACCTTATCATTTATGAATATATTTCTTCCTAAAATATGTGCAATGAAACATCTTTAATTAAGTTCGACCTTGATCGATGTACACAAATATAAAATAGATCAACTAGTTGATTTTCATTTATGCGTTCAAAAACTTTTTTTAATACCTTCTGAATATGTTTGGTCCTAAAATAAGTGCAATCAAACATCACCAAAGTTGGATATCGATATATGAAAATATAATTGAGATCAACTGGTCTATTTTTTATTTTAGTAATTGTATATGAAGGTTATTCTTATTTATGTAATTTAGAATAATTCACAAACATCTGCATACAAAATTATTGGTCTAATTAGATTGATCCAACCCAACGGTATATGTATCATGGGTCAACACCAACTAGAAAACATATATATTGGCAATGATGAGGCAAATGAGCATGAAGGCACCCAGCAGCTCCTGTGAGTCTTGACTCTTGACAAGACAAATTTTGCATAAGACTGGGGCATTTGGTATGTGCATCTGCCGACATGACATATGATATGGAAGCGAAGATGATCAGATCGCCGTCAAATCCATATGTATGGCATATGATATGACATGATATGGAAAGTATGGTGTTGTTCGTTTAGCTTGGCCCGGTTAAGCTGTATGCATGCGTATTCCTCCGATCGGACTACATGCAAGGAGGATATGCATGCATGAGCCAATGCTTACACATGGAGATGTTTGCATGAACGGGGGACACAAGTAGTAGCAATGAACAATCAGACAGCACATATGGACCATCCATGAGTAGGGATTAGATACGAACGCATACATGCGCGGCGTCCGCCGGCTGGTCCACTGATGGAACTAGTCTTCCATCGGGCACGGGAAGGAGGGGAGAAAGATATCCCGAAGCGACGAGACGACTGGGAACGGAAGCGGCGCAGACCACGCATCGAGAGCACGCCTGGCGCGAGCACACGGGGGCGGGGCGGGCCGGCCGGCAGCACAGCAGTGCATATGATCTCGGCTCGGCTGACAGGAGGCGGGCCGGCAGCATTATCTATCAAGCAAGGGATGGAGAGGAATCTGATCTGGGATCGTTAGCTTGGTGCCATTTATGCCGTGCACAAGGCTTGATCAGGCGCCCGGGTGCATGGCGACATCCAGTTCGCGACGACGGCCACCGCGCGGGACTGACTGACTGCTCCCTTCCCTCTGAGTACCCTGATCCTGCTCAGGCCGTGAATGCGCCATCGTGCCTGCGCACCAATTACATCCCCCTCCACCGACCCCACATGTTCGACACTCTCTCTCACACACACACTACACACGCGGAGAGAGAGAGAGAGAGAGAGATAGAGAGAGGAGGAAATACTGCCGAGAGCGTAGGTAGACTAGTGTAGAACCGACACATGCTTGGAATCCAGACGGCCTAAAGGCGAGTACTCTACGTGGGAGTGAGAACTCTCAGATCACAAGGAAGCTAGTATTTCTCTTTGGCTAGTTGTGCCAGTGCGCGTGAGGAAGAAGGGTAGAGGGAGGGAGAGAGAGTAAGTGGAGAGAGTGTAGGCTGGGATGATAAGCTCATAAAGCTCGTTGTCTGCTGCTGGAGGTTGGCGATGACTATGACCCCGCGTGGTGATGTGACGAAACCTCAGTTTCCTTTCCAGGAAAAAGCGCCCACCCCTCTTCACTTACCCTCCTGGTATAAGACACACCCCCTCCGATCGAGATCGCCGTAGCTGCTCTTGCTGCTGCCCGCTGCTTTTTTACAACGTACTCACTTACTTACTGCCATTGCCCGTATGCATAGAGCTAGCTGTGGCCTCACCTCATCTAATTCAAGCATGCTGACTGACTGACTGCATGCCATTGCCGTCGCCTCGCATGCCCTACAAGCCGTACCAGCGAGTGCACTGCTCACTTCTCCATCGCCGGTCGAGCTTTCACAAAAGTTATTGCATGCATCTCGTGGGGTTTAGGGCATAGGATGGGAGGAGGAGGAAGATTCTAGGATATCTTGTCACTTCACTCGCACCCTCTTGGTTGGTCTCCAGCTTTACTTTGCCTAGCACAACTAGGTAGCTACATAGCCATCTACTCACTAGCCCCTGCGCCTCTTGCCATTGTGTGTGCGTGCATGCTCGGCCAGGGCATGTTTTTTTCTGCGCTGTGTGTAGCCATGTCTCTGCTCATCAGCTTCCCAGCAACTGCGTGCCCTAGCTCCATGATGCCGATCGCAGCAGGCAGCAGCAGCAGCTAGCAGCTGGTACACTATGCTCGCGCGCAATAGTTTTGTTCCACTGCTGGGAGCATATTGCTTGTCAGCCAGGCCGTATGCCTCAGTGTGCTGTGTATGTAGCCCATTGATTTGGATGGCTGCGTGGGTAGCCGCCAACGGGGCGCGACAAAAGGACCTCATCCGTCGATTCATCGATCACACGCCCTACCTCGGTCGCCGCTCGGCATCGATGATGCATCGCTAGGCTTCGCAACATGCATGCATCATGTCACCACGGTTGGGTTTCTGTGTTAACTCTCTCAGGTCTTAACGATGCTCTCACTCTAGTAGAAAAACGTTCATCTATACCGGTTCCAGAGGGCCATTTGCACCGGTTTCTCAACCGGTATGAAAAATCCGGTATAAATTAAACCCCCCCCCCCCCCCCCGCTTTCGTACCGGTTCCTTACGAACCGGTATTAATGGCGACTCCACGTGGGCGCCCAGGAGAGCGCACGGCGAGGGAGCTTTGGTACCGGTTTGTATTACCGCGGCAGGAAATATGCATGAATCTCTGCCGCGGCAGAGAATTCATGGTTTAGGGTTTTTGCAGGGGTTTAGGGGTATCGGAGCGTTTCATATCACATCGATGCACCAGAAACGCGTTTGGGTTTACGTAGTACATGAAGATCAAGGTGATGCATATCAAGTTGGTGCATATAATATAACACACATGTAATTGCATAAGTAGTACTCTTCGATGCATATCAAGTCGATGCACCAGAATAAAGTACTACATGCATGAAGATCGATCTTCATGCGTAGTGGTACTCTCCGAGACATACTATCTATTACATGTACCATAGTGGTACACTCCGAGTCGAACTATATATACACAAAGCAATCGAGGAGCGGGAGAAGATCTTTATGCATAGTGGAACTCTCCGGATGGTGGTATGACTTCCCGAAGGAAAAATCCCGCCAATTCCTCGCCAATTGCTTTGAAGTGCTCCTCGATTAAGATCTTCTGCCGCTTTCTTCTCAACTGTAAAAGAATAAGATACAAATGAATACATGAGCTATGTGTGTGTGTGTGTGTGTATATGTATATATCAAATATCAAATCAAACAATTATTACTGAAACTCAGCACAACTTATGGTAACAAAATAAATTTGTGAATATTGTTTCTGTACCTCTTTATTTCTTTCATTATTCGCTCTCTCGCTGACAATTCTGTGGATGGACTCGCAAACGTAGTATCCACATAGATCAGTCCCCCGTCGTTGTTTCGCGCATTTCTATACAAGAATATAATTCAGTCAAACAATAATCAAGTATGATAAAGGTGTGTGGACCTAGGTAACTACTACTTACTTTGTTCGCACGCCATATCAGCTTTGGTGCCCATTGAAAGGACTGATCTTCCTTGATGAAAGTTTCCCCTACGTTGCCCGACAAAATAAAATGCACGAAAGAGTTATCAATCAGTTGATATCAGGAAATTCACAAAAGAACCGATAAGAATTTGAATTACCTTTTGAGCATAAGAAAACAAGACTTGTATAGTATAGGCTCTTTGGTTAGTGAGTCAAAGACTTCAACTTCTCCTTCGTACATTTTAATGACGATAAGAATAAAGTGAAACCTGCGCACGTTTAAATATGTAGTGTCATATATATAAGTCATCAGTTAATATTTTAACATATGGTGAGCAAAATAGAATGTGTTACAAGAGAGTAACACTCACTGGAAGTTGTAAGGCCAAAGTATTGTCTTTTTGTCACGTTGTCGCTTCAATAACCTTAGCAAAGTCTCCGGTGTATCCCTGTTATAGAGGGGTTCTTCTATGGTCCTGACATGCATTGTGTCCGGGTCAATGAACCCAATGTCCGTGATTTCATCCCTTTTGCATTCGAGCATCTTCGATCTGCATAACATAGCGCACAAAAGATTATAATTTGCAGATAATGAAGGAGTTGAGCTAAAGACTTCTCAAATTATATAAATAAATCACTTACAGACAATAGCAACTGATGATAGATTTGTCGAGGGCCCGAAGATTGTATAACTGGAAAAGCTCGCAGAAGTCAACACTCACAGAGTATTCTTGGAAGTAGTGCTCTTCCTTAACTCGCACCATGATAGTCTTGATCCCTCTCTTTGTGGCAACACCGTACCACGCATGCAAGTTACGCATTCTTGTTGGTAGCTTCCTGAGATTCTCGACCAAATCTTTCCCTTGAACATATTTATATTCTACTTCAGCTGAGGGGTAATCGGTGTATTGTCGAGAACTTTGAACGGCCTTCTCGTCAAACACCACGAGATGGGGGGCCGATTGAATGGGTTGTTGTCCGAGCTGGTAGACTTGGTGTATCCCTTTTATCTCCTTGACACCCGATTGAACGGGTTTTGTCGCCTCGATCATGTTGTCATACGACCTTTCAATAGAACGCCTATAGTCAGATGGCGGCGATGGTAGAGGGTCATATAGATTCTCAACGGTACGCACAACTTTCACCGGATCTAGTGTCTTCTCAAAAGGTATCTCTGGCACTTTCGGTGCAAAAAAGGCTTTCAGCTCGGACTCAACGGTTTCCCTGTTTTCCTCTTCACTTTTTTCCCAAGGTAACTTCTCAATGGGCGGCTGTGGTTTCTCCTTTCTAGATCTCTTCCTAGGCGGCCGTTCCGCTTAACTTAGGCATTTCATCGAACACCTTGCTAGCACTAGAAAAGTAGTACGAGTTAAAACTAGCAAAGAAATGTGCGAAATTAGGAACGCCGGAAGAAAGGATGTTATTGCTAACCCTTGGATAGATGTAAACCCTTAATCTTGTTAAAATGGTGGAGAAAAAATAGAGGTTTGTTGGAGTGTGAGAGGTGCAAAGAAATTTTGTGTGAGAGGAAGAAGAGAAAAATGAGATGAAGCACCAGCCAGAGACGGGCTGGCGACTGGTGATATAGGGGGCACCCTTTGGTACCGGTTCGTGTTACGAACCGGTACCAAAGTTCCAACCCGGGCCCCACCACGCGTCCGAATTTTGGCCGAAGACCTTTCGTACCGGTTCGTAACACGAACCGGTACGAAAGCCCCTCACGAACCGGTGCTAGAGCTCCTCGCCCGCCTGAGCCCCCAAACCGGTGCAGATGACCCCATTAGTACCGGTTCGTAATGGAACCGGTACTAATGGCTTAGATGGATGCCCCATTTTCCACTAGTGTCAACGCTTCAAAGGTGTCAGCTGCAGCGGGCCTAATGTATATTTATCCATGCATGCATTGTGGGAACATGGCAGAAGGAGGGTATAAACATGCTCCAAGTCATCATCATTCTCCACAACTGTTTGCTTTCCGGACAGTGAATAGATATCTAAAAATATACAATGATAAACTACTAGTTAATCATATGTTATATCCTGGTTGCAGCATGTGCATTGGGGTGGAACATATATATTTCTCTTCTATATTGCATGTGATTGGAGCATCTCCAATCGCGTCCCCAAACCGTCCCCCAAACGGCACCGGATTGAGCGTTTGGGGGACGTGTTTCGTTCGTGCCGCATTTGGGGGACGTCGCTCCCCAGCCGCGTCCTCCAAACGCCTCCACCAAACATTAAAAATAATTTTAATAGATAAAAGAAAACTCTTTACTAATATTCAAATCGGTGCAACATAAACAAATTACATATAAAACTTCAAAAAAATATAATTAAATTACATATAAATTATTTTAAACTACTTCTTCTTCTTCTTTGATGATGGCCCCGTCTCGTCGTCGTCTTCATGGTGGCGGTTCCTACTCGTCACCTCTTCCGGAGAGACGGTGTCGGTCGACGCGTCGGAGGAACTTGTGTCCTCCTCGTCGTTTCCGGTGCTCGTCGGTTGCGCCTTGGCCTTGGCCTTGGCCTTGGCCTTCGCTTTCGCGTCCGCATCTTCCTTCACACGGGCTGCCGCACGGGCCGCCGCCGCCTCCTCTTCTGACCCTTCCTCCTCCGTGTCCTCCTCCACGGCCTGACATTCCTCCGCGCTGTCAAGTGGCGGCGGGGAATCGTCGCCGCTGCTAGGCGTCCCGGCTCTGTCCCACGAATGGCGCCATCCTGGAGGCCATCCCTCGCTGGAGGTGTCGGATGGAAGCTCAGAGATGTAGCTCATCGTCGTGAGGAGAAGCTTGGATGAATGGCGGCATGTTGAAGATCCGAAAGCGCCTACGTACGGGTCTTATTGAGCGCGGATGAATGGCGGCGTAGAAGTCGAAGAGAGCGGCGGTTGTTCTTCCGAGGAGTCCGCGCTCCATTCCGGCGGTTGGCGCGTTAGTCGACGCGGTTGCCAATGCGACGGTTCCGCTTCCCGGCAACAGCACCGTCGCTACGTAGGCGGCGGTTGTGCATCCGAGCCGCTGACGCGTCGGTCCCGCGTCGCTTCGACTCGCTTTTTGTTGTGTCCGGCGTGCCCGAAGCGTCCCCTGTGGGGCGGGGACGGGCTCGGGGCGCCAGACACCGTATTGAGCCACGCGGACAAAAAAAGGGTTTGGGGGACGGGGCTGGGAATGTTTTTTCCGGCGCGTCCCAAATCTATTTGGGGGACGGTTTGGGGAACGCGACTGGAGAAGCTCTTATGTTGCGAAAAAGGTGAAACCTTTTCTTGGTCAAGGGCACCTTATTATTTAAAAGATTTAAGCATTATACAACTAAGATGCACACAACCGCGACCAGTCTAAAAGAGAAAAGGATGAATAAAAAAGATAAAATACATGTAGTAGTGAAAGTTGTAAAGCCCCTATACTGATGGAAACCCAATCCAAATATCACGCTGCCATCATGGTTGGTAAAAAATCCCTTGCCGTGTCTTCTAAGTATGTGGACACCTCCGTAAGTATGCCTTGATTATCTACTCATTTTAGAGACGACCAATAATGGAGCAAATTTGTGCACAGGTGGATAACCTGCATGGGAGAAGAATTTTGTATCATCAAAAACCTTGTAATTTCTAGTTTGCCAGAGAGACCAAATAACAGCAAGTGCTTGGGCGACTGACCAAATGACTACATGGTGGATACATGCTAGAAGCTACTTGGATGAGTGACCATATATCTTGGTCAAATTTACACCGAAAGAATAAATGTTTGATGTCTCATCATAATAAGAAAGTACAGAACTTGTACTTCCGTGCTAATTTTGTGTTACGACGTTGCCCTTGGTGAGGATTACTCCTCTATGAAGATACCAAGAAATATTTTATTTTTGGTGGTATCTTCATTTTCCATATTTTTTTAAATTATCACTATCAACTAGCACATCTGACTGGACTGGTGCTCTATACATGGAGTCCACAAAGAAGCTCCATTCCCATGTAGATTCCCTGAAATTCATCGGCCCCTAGCTTTAATTGGACCACAATAAATCGTTGTGGAAAAGCATTTATAAGTTGAAAGCGTGGGGCCAATTATATCTCTTGTGACCGTCACATTTGGTAGAGCGGTCTGCTATACCCTAGCGATGGTATCACTCTTGTCACTAACAATATTGTATAGAGTTGGATATGGTTCCAGGAGTGTAGCATTTCCTAGCTGCTTATCCCCCAGAATCTAACTTCAGAAGCATTCTTAATTATAAGCGACTCAAATATGAATAAATGTTTCTTCATCTCCTTTAGACCAACACAAAAAAGTAAGTCCTCGGGTTTTGAATACACTTGGGATAATGCATTCGGCCCAATGTACTTTCTTTTTAAGAGTCCTACCCCATATTTGGTAAGAATCCTTTGAAGTCATTCATTAATAAGAACTTATCTTCCATCGAGAGATAGAAATTTTCCTTTGCAACTACTTAATATCTTCATAATCTATCCTTGAAGATTTCTATTTAGCATTATTAAGTTTCTGATGGTGTTTTGAAATGACCAAATAACTAATATGAAACTTTCCTTGGTCGCAACAAAAAAATCTACGTAAAGAGCAGCGTCATTTTGGGTTCGCTGAAACAAAATAATCACTTTGATTCCCAAGAGTTGCTCGAAAGATGGTGAAATTAATTTCAGATTTTTCGCCTTTTCGAGATCCTTTTCCATAAAAATAACAGGTCTTCCTTTTCCATAAAAATAACAGGTCTTCTAGATTTCTTCATCTTTCTTCATGCTGGACAAATAGACTTGTTTTGCCTAAATATGGGTGAGAGTGCCTAAGGTTAACGAAGGCAAAAACAATCCAAGAATATAAGCCTATATGCCTTTTTAATGTTAGCTTCATTTTTTTACGAAAACCGCGACAATTCAGCTAAAATTGGTGGCTAGCCAATGTATTCGTCCCACACGCAATGCATTTAGGAAAGATGGAAACATCTTAGACGGGATAGTAATCCTACATGATACAGTCCATGAACTACATCGGAAAAAACTAAATGTGGTAGTATTAAAACTGGTTTCGAGAAAGCCTACGACTAAGTCAACGGCCTTTCCCGCAAAAAGCCTATGACTAAGTCAAGTGGCGCTTTAATCCATAATTTTTTGGCTAGAGGTAATTTGACCATCACAGTCAATGATGACGTTGGCAAATACTGCAAACCAAAAAAATCATTTAGACTAGGAAACCCATTATGGTAGATACGGTAGTTGTCTTGATTAAACGTGTAAAAATGTTGGCCAGATTGAAGGACCGATTCCACATCTAGTAGATGGCCGACTTTCTATCCTTCAGTACGATGGTGAAACAATTCTCTTTATTGTTGTTAACACGAATAGGAACCGAAATCTCCTGTAAAAAGAGGATACCAGGGTAGGTGGTGAGGTTAGCACTTGTAAACCCACGCCGTTTTCTTCAAAAACAAGGATGATCCCCTCACATTTGCATCTATTGATGACACTACCATATAGTATTAATTATTCACGTATGATGTTGATGGAAAATTAAAAGAGTTAGTACATAAATAATTACTCTCATTATAGCATCTCTGCAAATATATAAGGACCTAACAACGAATAGTACACTAGTCCTCATGCGCGAGGATGTTGACATGCCTAACAGGGTAAAACTCGAGATTTTTACCCCTAAGAGAAGTTTTAAGTTAGCGCCATGAACAAGGACATGACGCAGACACGTTCATACTCTTTTATCTACCTAGACAGCGAGATCATGCGATTCTACCCAGATTACGCAAGTATATCACATCAAACCCGTTAAATACCATCAACCAATGTCACTAGGGGTGACGGTAGGGACCAAGTGGTGACCCATGCCGTTGGACAAGACAGCAAAAGAAGGTGGTGAACTCACCTCCCATTTCTAGACGTTGAGGTACCTCCTTTTATTGTTATATGGGGTATTATTCTTCTAGGAGGGGTAGTTCTGTCTAAGATCAATAAATTATGTTCATTCAGAAATAAATGTAAGATCATGATAATCATTAAGTAAAACCAACATTACATACCAAAAACTGTTGTTTGAAAGCTGGTCATCTCGTATAATGATAGCTCGAAATTTAGCACTATTCTACGGAGGTTTTTAAGTGTACTATTACTTATATTGTCACTCATTTCATGCTCCAGCTAGATACACCTATGCCTATTTTGCATACTTACGAGTTCTTGTTCATTTTCATATGAGCTTGGCATATTTTGTAGTCTTAGTAGGATTTTATTATATTTCCCTTGTCTTTGATATGTGTTAGGTGTTATTGGAGATCATTGAAAAAGGGAGCAAAAGGGACCAAGAGGGTACAAGATGGGAGAATTACAGGCACCAGACTTAGCCATATAAGGTGTAGGAAAAGTGATATTTTTTCCAACATCTTATATTTAAGTTCTAAGGCCATGGCAATGTATCCCTCATCCATACGAGATCAACGAGCCGAAGAATACCACAATCGAAGTCCGGATGAAAAAATAGCGAGCAAAATACAAAACCATCTACAAGTTTAACGAGGATTGTTACGGGCGGGTCTGCCCATACCGTCCGCCTATCCCAGGCTCCGTTGGGTCTGTTTCATCAAATGGAATAACATTTGTGAAGGCCCAATGGGCATATTAGGTCCTAGGCTCCGTCGGTTCGCGAAACCGACCTCCAGCGCCTATATAAAGAGGGGAGGAGGCAAGGAGAGGCATCACTTCATCATCCACACCCTAGGGGTGCAGCCCTGCTGCTCTGCTGCCACAACCACCATCTCCACAAGCCACTTCCTCCATCACCATCTACACCAACACAGAAGAGGAGGAGGAGGAGGAGGAGGCTAGGATCTTGAAGGGCAACACATCGATCTTCATCATCATCAACAACGTCTCCATCATCGATCCCCTTTGTCTACTTGGCTATGATCTGAAGCCTGTTAGGATTTGCACTTGTATGCAATTGTACCTTCATATTCATATTTCTATGATATTGATCCCCTTCATGTATGAGTAGTTCCTTTGTTCTTGGGGAGATAAGGAAAACCCTTGCAATATTATGATGTGAAATAAAGATGGTTTATGCCTTTGATCTAAGAATGTGTATTAGTTTTCTCTCTTGATATTACATGTGGTGCACCATGTAATATATGCCTTATGGTCTTGAGAGGGAACTACCTTTGAAGTGTGGTAGAGTGAACGGCGGGAAGCGAAATTACTGTATCGATGCTCTAACACATGGATGAGAGGGATAAGAGGGATTCACAAAGCTCATATCGATGACCACGGGGTACACCCCTTAATAGCAAATAGTCAATATGTGGCTTGCAGAAGACTGGTTGTTGTGGTTATTTAGAGATGCAATGACCGATGGCTTTCTGGGCGCATCTTTTTATGGAGCTCTCCCCACACATAGCTTGGCAAAGATATAGTTCATTTTAATCATAAGTAATAGCAATACTAGTGGTGGAACCTACACTCCTTGAGAACCCTTCAACCATACCACAAACAAATTATCAATACTCTCTTGTTTTGTTTTACATTAGTTTATTTCTTTGTTCTTATTTACTTTAGCTATCAACACAAAACAACTCTTTTATATAATTTATCTTGAAATTAGAATAACTTACAAGTACCCCTAGATAATAGTAAAAATGGGCATTAAGACCCTAACCAGTAGCTCCTCGTGGTTTGATACTCTTACTTCGAAACTAGCTACACCTGATCTATGTTCTTACAGTTATCAAGCTATTTTCTTGCACCGTTGCTGGGGAGCTAGGCGCTTTTGGTCTTTGTCTTTAGTTATTAATTTATCATTGTGGTACTAAAGTTGTTTACTAGCTTCAAGTTATTACTGTTTGTTTATATCTTATCGCTTTTACTTATTTGAAAAGAACAAATACAATTACAAAACCAAAAACTATAAAAACAAGTTTTCTACCAATCATGTCTTCCGAGATTGCTTTTGAACAGATTAAGCTCGCAATGGAGGAGACGAAACCTGGAACTTTGGGATACTTTTGGACGAGGGAAAAGGTATTAAAAGAATGGGTGAGTTGGTTGAAGGACTATTCATCTACATTATGTACCTCATACAATTTTAATTGTGGACTATGCGGAGCCAAAGATCATATTAACTATCAATGCAAGAACATCGATGATACCATATTAGCCTATTATAATGGAGTTGGTAAATTCTTTGCTCATGGGGATGTTCATGAACGAGTACTTTACACCAGTTGTTTTGAGCTTCTATATCGCATGAGTAAATTAAATATACAAGATGATGTACTTGATAAGATTAATGGAATGGCATATAAATTATATTATTACTGTGGTGATAACTGTAGTTATGATGCATTAGTCCTTATTTCTCCTAAGAGGATCTCGACACCCGTGGAAGAGACTAACCATTTGCATTACTTATGGAAAGAACCCCAAGATGAAAAAGATGTTCACCACAACGAACATACTACTGCCGCTGATATGGACTTGTTAAACTTGTATGATCTGTTAAATGGTTGTGCAAAATGATTTTGTAAGTCATACCATAAGACTTGAGATAAATGTATGGTTGTTGGGCACTTTAGTTTTCAATGTTCCATTATTCTTGAAGAGTCCCTTGTATATAATACTAGAGATGAAATCATAGAATGTTTGGTTTATAAAGGTGTCCATGATATACTCCCAAAAGAATCCATCCTAAGAAAGAGTGGTGATAGTATACTTCATATGAAACTTATTGAATTGTTACCAATGTTACAAGCTTATTGTCAAGAACATCTTAGTGATAATGCACTTGTGATAAAGAGTAAGGAACAATGCAAACCTGTAGTTCCAAAAAATAACCATTTGTGGGATTCACAAGATAAAGAGGAGGAACACCATGAAGGTGAGGAGGAACACCATTTGTGGGATATCTTTGACATCTACCTCCCTGAGTTTGATAAACCTTGGGTGATTCACTTAAGGGAAACTTTCTGTTGTTCTACAAACCTCTGCACTTGGAGGCCTAACATTGTCTACAAGAATAGAAGCGTGCGTAGACATCAATTGTCCATGTCTCTCTCTGTCCGGAGACCCCTCCTGGCCTTCTAGGAGGCTAGGTCTCAGATATCATGTCCGGGTCGGGTACAAGTTAAAGGTGAACTCGTGGGTTCCATATCTCGAGCATGTCCTTTTTTCGCTCACTAGAAACATGGGCCTTGAATGCTTCATAGTTGCGAGATTATCTTGGGCTTTGCAATCCTTAGCAGATTATCAGGTGGCCCTCCAATTATGGCACACTAGGTATGTTAATAGTGGGCACCGAAGGGGTCAAGCCCACGTCAATTGGTTGTGTCGTAGTATGGTTCTGTACCTTTCTCGGCCACCTTCTTTACATGAGCTCTCTTCCACACTAAAACATCAAAAATTGTATGTCCTCCATTAGCGCCCATCTGCAGTGCAAAAAAATGTTATGCATAAAAAGGAACATGACGGGAAATAGAAGGAGGTTTTTCCATATATGTAGGGATAAGAGTCTCTGCTTCCTTGATTGTGGGTTCCCTCTTTGTCGTGATTTTCCTTGTTTTCAAGGCTCCTCGCCTTGAAGTCCTCATCTTTCCTAGTCCACAAGTTCACCAACACCTCTGAACCATCCCCCTTTCCATCGCACCATTTTGGACAAATCTAGGAAATAAAAAAATCTCATTTCAAGACCAGATAATGTGAATTAGGATGAAATAATAATAAAAAGACAATTTACTTATGCCCATGCAGTCTTCAGTCTCGATATTAACATCTTTGTCAATAATCTTGGCCTTCAATTTCCTAACGCCTTTATTCTCGATGTAGAAGTGCGAGATTGACGTGATTTATGCATCGAATAGAAACTAGAGTACATTGGTCCTCGCCATCATCACCAGGAGCTTGCTCTACTTCTCCTTACCCTATGTAGCCACTCCAACATAGTCCTACGATCATGCATAAAACAAGAATGGTGAGACTCATAAGCTAGCGCCATGGGGTGATGAACCATGAAAAAAACTCGAAAAAATCTTGACTTCAGTACTTAAAAAAGAGTTGTACCCAAAACATGGAGATCACAACTTGTGCACATGTTGGACCAACTTTCTCATTGGTCCCATCGGTCGATCGGCGCTCCAACTTAGCGCCTTCATGCATAGTCCTCCCATTTGAGGGCTAACTTCACGCGCTCATCGCTCACCTTCTAGAGGCTATGTTAATACTTCTTCAGCGAAGCCATATGCAAATCGCCTGAAGACGGGATGGACCAAGAAATGCAAAATTAATGCACATGAATCCACATATTAGTAAGTGCTAGATTAGTATTAGCTAAATGAAATTATATTTTGAAAATATGATCGAGATATCCACTTACTCTTTCTTGTATGGCTTAAGGTGGAGTTTCTCCTCTTCTATTTTTTGTAGGGGTGGGAGACTTGCTATCCCACGAACCCACAACCTTCTTATCCTCCCTGACGGTGTTCCTTGGCACAGCTTTGGCTATGCATACAGCTTGGCTATGCCGACTATGGCCATCGACTTACCTCCAGCTATGTTGTTGGCCTTTCTATGCCTATGTTTTTTATTAGCCATAGGACATCGACATAGTGTCTCTCGGGGGTTTAAAATGGGTAAAAAATGAATTGCCGACTTTGATATTATAATACTCCCTATGTTCCTAGATATAAAGTGTATAGTTTATTTTTGAAAAATCAAGAATATAGGGTTTATTGCGTTGCACAACTTGTTTGGATTAAAACAATTGAAAATTGATTGTGTTTTCTTATCTTCTGAAAACTCCTCTATTTTCTCACATCAATTATTGAGGGATAATCCCATCCAAACCTAGTGTAATTTTTGCTCCATATGTGTTTCTTTAGTTTCTATGCCAAAAAATTATACACCTTATAGCTAGGTACGGAGGGAGTACTTCTGGGATATTATCAAGACGGATTGGTTGGAACTTTTTAAGGATCTAGATTCTTGCCAACTTGATCTTTTTTCATCAATTTTGGGGAAATCATTTTGTTTTCTAAGGTTAATGAAGAAGAAAGAATCTATCAGTGCAGACCAACATGTCTCCTTAGTGGTTGTTTTAAAATATTTACTGAAGTTGCTACAATAAGGCTCAATTCTGTGGACGACAATGTAGTACGCCCTACTCACACATGACATCTTTTATGCAAGGGGTACACATTCTAGATTGAGGTTTTACCTTGCATGAAACTTTCCATGAGTTGCATCATAAAAAGATGAACGATGCAATCTGAAAGATTGACTTTGAGAAAGGTTATGATAAAGTTAAATGGTCTTTCCTTCAGTAGACACTCGGGATGAAAGGTTTTCAACTGAGTGGTGGGCTCTTATCCATAACTTTATTTTCAGAGGAAGTGTTGCAATCAAAGTCAACGATGACATTGGCAAATAATTCTAGACGGAAAAAGGTTTACAACAAGGCCACCCATTCGTCCATGATATTTAACATTGTGGATGATATGAACGTGCTAAGGCCGATGGTCAAATTGAAGAGGTGGTTCCAAATCTTGTTGATGGCATACTTTCCATTCTTCAATGTGTTGATTATACGATTGTACTTATGGAACATGACCTTGAGAAAGTAAGGAATCTGAAATTAATTTTATATGCATTCGAGCAATTATCAGGGTTGAAAGTTAATTTCCATAAAAGTGAACTTTTCTACTTCGGTGAAGCCAATGACGATGCCAAGCTATATGCTGATCTTTTTGGCTGTGGGATTGGTCAATTTCCTATTAGCTAGCTAGGCATTCCAATCCATTATCGAAGGGTTATGATTTCTGAGTGGAAGCATGTCGAGGAGCGACTATAGAGGCGCCTTGGTAGTTGGAACGGAAAATTTCTATCCCTAGGTGGAAGATTGGTACTCATGAATACGAGTATTAACAAACATGGTACTGTATATGAGATTTCCTTCTTCCAGTTGCCTAAAGGAGTCTTATATCGGTTCAATTATTTTCGATCAAGAATTTTTTGGCAAGGGGATAGAGAGATGAAGAAATACCGGCTTACCAAGAGGAGTGTTATCTGCCAGCCAAAGGACCAAGGTGGGCTAGGTTTTCATTACCTTCAGGTTAAAAACACGGCCCTACTAGGCAAATGGTTGGCAAATATGCTAAACTAGGATGGGGTCTAGCAAACAATACTTAAGAGAAATTATGTTGGATCACAAGAGATCTCTCAGGTTCTCTGCAAACCTGGGGAGTCTCACTTTTGGGATTGCTTGATGACATCGAAGAGAAAGTTCTTCCCTTTTGCTTCTTTCTCTATTAAAGATGAATCTGAGATTAGGTTCTGGGAGGATAAGTGGTGAGGTAATAGCATGGTCCAAGAACAATGTCCGCCTTTATATAACATTGTGCGCCACAAGGGTGACCTTATCGAAGGTGATGGAATCTAACCCACCCATCCTGACGTTCAGAAGAGATCTTATTGGACCTCGTCTGATAGCATGGAACGAATTGCTACATAGACTAGCTGTCGTCCAACTATCACACGGGTCTGATGAATTTCACTGGACCCTCACGGAGAATGGAAATTCACTGTGGGTTCCTTGTATAATGCGTTGATCCGGACTTTACAACCGGTACTTAATTTTAAGAATTTATGGAGAATGAAGATACCATTGAAGATGAAGGTTACCGCATGGTACCTTCGTCGTGGGGTGATCCTTACTCAAGATAACCTTGCATAGCGCAATTGTTAGGGAAGTAAGAAGTGTGTTTTATGTCATCAAGATGAGACAATTAAATATGTATTCTTCCAATGCCACTTTGTTACGTCTATGTGGTCAATCATCCAAATAGGTTAATTCTCCCTTGTACCCACCAACAAGTGTTGTTAATATTTTTGGCAATTGGCTTAATGGGGTGGATATAGGTTTCAAGTAATTATTAGGGTGGGAGCGCTTGCTGTTATTTGGTCGTTGTATAGAAATGATAAAGTGTTTAATGATAAAAAAAAGGTTATCTACCAGTGCAGTATTTTGTTGCGTTCATGGTCGTCTCTTCGGTGTGTGGACAACCACAACCTTTTTACGGAGGCGTCTACATGGTTGGAGGACACGACGAGCGATTTTATTACCCAACATGTGTGGCGGCTTATTCTTAGGATTGGTCTGGTGCCACCTTAGGTGAAGATGCAAATTCATGATGCTCTATGTATCGAAACGTCTTATTTACTACTTTTGCCCTAGAGTTGTGTGCGGCTGTGTGCATATCCTATTTATACAGAGGCTGGATGTAATGCTTAAACTTTTTAAATAATAAAATGCCCTTTATCGAACAAAAGGAACGGAGAGAATAAAACGTTACAATCATTGCTAGTATTTTTTTCTTGTACAAACTTGTTTTGGACATTTATGCGCTGATGCACTACTATAGCCAATTGAAGAAGCTGTTGTCTGATTTTCCATGGGGTCATGTGCCTCGATAGTATCTCATTTGCCTTCATATCACTGTTCCTAGATGTTTGTGGAGCCAGAGTGAACATGCATCTATCACTGTGGCGATGTACGTCTCTCTGTAGTTTTGTAACGCTCTTAGTTTGGACCCAGCTAAAGCAATGGCTATGAGCATGAAATTTACCCCTACTCCGTGAGGAAGTGGTGGGAAGAAAGTGGTGTTTCCAAAAAAATGGTGAAGTAAGATGTTTTTACGCTAGAATACTTTGTATGTTCTCTATGGAAGCCTTTGATTTGACACCTTAGGTGATCTCTAAAAGCGAAGACAAACTTCTGAAGTAAAGGAAGAGAGCCAAGGTACACACACACACGCGCGTACACGTGCAGGCTGTCCTCATTGCAGAAGGGGGGAAAGGAAAAGACAGACGCACACACACCTGCCGGCACAAACACAATTATGGCTCAATGAGCCAACGTCGGTACGAACGAGCCCGCTGGCCCCAGCCCTCTGCACCAGTTTGTACACATGTGAAACCCTACCTCCATTTGATCCACTCTCATAATAACCTGGTCGGTATGAACTATGACCACTTAAATTATGGTAAGTCTATAATCAAATCAGATCTTTAGTCGAAGCAAAGGATACAAAAGAGGAGCTTAAAAACACCTCTACAAGTTGTCCATAATAACTTGTTTTCCCCAACTCTGGTCACCTTTATCGAACATCTTGCACATCATTTATTTATTATTACAGACGCTAATCAGAAGCTGAGGATGTGAGCCTCCCTCAGTAGGTTGGAGAGTGGATATACAAACCTAACACATGGGTTGCAATCATCACAAACGTGAATTTAGATTCCTAATTATACCTAAGGATTAGATTTTTATGATACCAATGCAATTTAACTTTAGGATCAGGATATCCTTTATTCAATGTTAAATTTCTAGTGCCCATGCTTAATGATTGTGTCCATTTTGAGTTGTTGGAGAGGTCGGGGAAGTGAAATTATCCTCCGAAATGTGAAAACCAGTGAGGGATATTTTTATCTCACATGCATGACATCGTGATCTACGGATTGGGTCTCCGCACCTTAGGCATCACACGAGATCTTCATGTCTGTTGTTAAATAGTTATGCGTCGCTTTTGTATATTTTTTCATTGTCGCGGATATTTGCATCCTATTTATGTAGAGGCCATGATGCTAACTTATGACTTCAATATAGCGGAAGCTAGGGAAGGTGTGTGCAGGGTTCATGGTGATACAACTCTTATGAATTGTATCACCATGATGCTAACTTATGACTTCAATATAGCGGAAGCTAGGGAAGGTGTGTGCAAGGTTCATCAGTCCACACACTTAGGCGCCTTAGGAGCCACATGACATCTTCATGTTTCGTGTAAATTGTAATACGTACGCCACTTTTTGTATTTTTATTTTCCGTCACTGCTATGTGCATGCTAATTATGCAGATGGCGGATGTAAGCACTTATGAACTATATCAGCGTGATGCTTCATTATGAGTTCAATAGAGCGCTCTTTGTCAGCAAAAAATAATAAGCTGAGGAAGGTGTGTGCAGGGGGTTCATCACTCCACAGTCCGCACACAACAAAACCCCCTGAACTTTAGAGTGTGCAGCCAATTTGATCATCATTAACACATACGACTAGCTAGCTAAGCAAAGGTGGTTGCTGAGCTAGCTAGGGGATCCATGGAGATGGTAATTAGGGCAGCGACCGTTTTCGTCCGCCGTGACTGGAAATGCGTCTGGGGCCTGTTCCAGCGGGGCGACGCAAAGTGACCGGGCCGTCCGCCGCGACGCAAACCTGGCCTAAATATGCGTCAGGTTTGCGTCGCGGCGGACGCTCAGCGGTCGCTCCGAGCGTCCTCCATTTCTTACCCGGTCCCGCATGTCAGGGACAGCGAAATCGACCGCTTCGATTTGCTTCTTGTTCCCCCTTCTTTCCTGCCCTAGTGCGACGGCACCACCCCCACCCCTAGCGCCTCCGTACCGCCGTAGCTCCGCAGTAGTCGGCGTCGGCTCCGTTCTTGCCGCGCGGGAGAGCAGGAGCGTGCTCCGCCGCGTACCTGCCGGCTGCTTTCGGGCGAAACGCTCCCGGTTGCGCCGCCCTTCCGCGCCGCCCACGACCTGTTCGGTCAATTGCGCCGGTAGGTTTCTACTCGTGTTTTCGGCGCTATTGTGCGCGGCCATTGATCCGCAGTTTGTACCCACGCAGATGGACATGTGGCAGATGTTGGACAAGTTCCGCGCGGAGGTCGTCGACTCCTCTTCCGATGAGGAGTCCGATGAGTCGACGCAGACATTGGCAACTACTGCGGCCTCCATGATCCACGAGTTCACCTCTAACCCGGGGCCGCAGCACCGGGGCTCTGTGAAGGGGCGCTCCAAAAACCTGCCGCGCAACAGAGTGGAAGGGAAGGCCCGCCTCCACAAGGACTACTTCCACCTCACCAATCCGATCTTCCCGGAAAAATATTTCCGGCGCCGATACAGGATGTCAAGGGACCTGTTCTTGGTCATTCTACGGGGCGTCAGAAACTACGACCCCTACTTTCAATGTAGGCGCGATGCAACAGGTGCGTTAGGCTTCACCTCCTACCAAAAATGCTCCGCGGCTATTCGCATGCTCTCATATGGAATGCATGCGGATATATTCGATGAGTATCTTCGAATAGGTGAGAGCACCTGCCTTGAGGCCATGTACAGGTTTTGCCGAGCCGTGATTGCCGTGTTCGGAGAGTATTACTGTAGGGAGCCAACTCTTGAGGATACAAGGCGCCTCCTGTCTATCAACGAGTCTAGAGGCTTCCCAGGAATGATTGGCAGCATAGATTGCATGCACTGGCAGTGGAAAAACTGTCCATTTGGATGGCAGGGTGCGTACAGCGGGCATGAGGAAGGAAGAACTGTCATTCTTGAAGCTGTCATATCTCAAGATTTATGGATTTGGCATTCATTCTTTGGCATGGCCGATTTCAACAATGACATCAATGTGTTGCACCGATCACCGGTTTTCAACCGGCTCATGCAAGGCAAAGCTCCCCGGGTGAGCTATGAGATCAATGGAAATGCATATGACAAGCCATATTATCTTGTTGATGGCATCTACCCTGACTGGGCCACATTGGTGAAGACTGTCCGTAATCCAAACTCCGAGAAGACGAGAAGGTTTGCGAAGATGCAAGAGGCTTGCAGGAAAGATGTGGAGCGCGGGTTTGGTGTGCTCCAAACTCGGTGGGCAATTGTCCGTCACCCGGCAAGAACATGGTCGCTGAAGACCATGCATTTGGTGATGACATGCTGCGTGAGCATGCACAACATGATCATTGAGAACGAGCGTCCTGATGGCCGCAATGAGAACCAATGGGATTTCCAAGGTGAGCTGGTTGCGCCACTTCCTGGAGTTTCATCTTGGCAGGACTATCTACATAGGAATGTAGAAGTCACTGACGAGAACGTCTCCAAACAGCTGCAAACGGATCTGGTTGAGCATCAATGGACATTGGCTGGCCATGCAGATCATGCCTAGAGGAGTACTATCTTATTTGCATGCAGACTTTTTAAAATTTAAATGTAATAACTATGACTTCGTTGAATATTATTTTATTGTTTCGAAACTTCATATTTCATGCAAACGCGGAAATGCGTCGCGCCGCTGGAGCCACCCCAAGGTGCAAACGGACGCGCGGACAAAAACGGTCAGTCTCGCGTCTGCCGCGCGACGCAAACGGACATTTCGGACGTCCGAAATGCGTCGCGCCGCTAGAGATGCCCTTAGCAAATGGAAACCAAGCACGTCGCAGCAGTGTATCCCTACCTTGGATCGGTCGATGCGTAGACGCATGCCCACAAATTTAACGGAGAGGCAAGCAGCAGGACGAAGACGACGGATATGGATGGATTGGCGGATGATGTTATTACTACACTGGCTGCTGCATTTAGCAACGGCTAGATGCTCCCCTACATCGATCAGCTAGCCATGCTTTGGCACCGTGTACGTACGTAGTAGCCTAGTAGGTGTAGATCGTGTGCTTAAAAAAGCAATGTGAGGGCATCGGCTAGGTTTCTTTTGGGTAGAGAGGTAGACATGGAAATGCGTATGCGTAGAGGGCGTAGGAGCGCAGGTGGGCTTTAACGGATTTGGCACAATCATTAGAAACGAGGCAGCACTCACTCCGTGCTATTCTGGGAAAAAGGCTACCCAGTCATCCCTCTCGCGAGCTCCGTCTCGATCAGTCAGTCAGTTGCAGGCCATGGGGTTACTCACTGACCTCTCGCCATGGATCGGCGCCGTCGTCGCCTCGCCTAGCCTAGCTTATACGTTGCCCAGGCCGGCCCAGCTCGATCGCGCGCGCGTACGGTCGTCGCCTTTCGCGGATCCCGAGCAGCCGTGCCGGTGCCATGCATGTCGCACACGGCATGCGCTGCCGGACACGGCGCCGGCCGTACGTCGGGACTCGAGCCCCTCGGCTGCAGCTTTGACCGCCCCGCCAGGGTTCAAAAATGTCGATCAAATCATTCATTCACCGGGCACCGATCGACCGATCGACGATCTGGCTAGCTAGCTAGCTTGGCTAGAGATCCAACATGAGTCAATCGAGACGGTAGATCTGGCCTTCACTCGATCCATCTGCCTACTTAACTTGTTACTTTTGTAGGCGTACCAATCACGTACGCTGCTCGCGTCCATATCGGATGGGAGCCCAACGTGGACACAACTGTGGTGAAGTACTGTACTGGAGCTAGGTTTGGGCTCTGTCAAGTACTTGTACACGCAAAGAAAAAAAAAATGGCCTGATCAAGATGCATGCACGCGTCTACGTGTGCACGTATACCACCGCTGAAATTTCAACTTCCGCGACAACTTACTGGACGGCCGCGGGTGACTCCTGGTTGAGCGAGAAGAGGTGCGCTTAGGCTCCATCTGTACTGTGATGGCCGAAGACGGTGACTTCAAGTACTGTAACGATCTCTTGGAGACTAGCCAGTCGGAGGAGTAATTTGTACCATAAGCACAGTGGGTACAAGGATTCTATATTTCTAACTGCTTAATTCTTACCGTATGTCCTGGGATTTGACCAAACAACTGAAGACCCATACGAACTAAATCTTATATATATGCCAATTGTCTTAGGCAAAGCAAGTTCTATTCGGTTATTTTTTGTCTTGCCTTTCTTGCAGACTATTAAACCACACAAACACCATATTTGGTCTATCTCATTGCACTCAAAACGTTTTGACCGATGGTACGGCAATGATTCATAGCGAAAAATAATATATATATATGTAGAATCACAAAATAATGCATGTGGCGATGATTCATAGGGAAAAATAATACTATATATGTAGAATCGCAAAATAATGCATGTATAAAGTGATTCTTTATGAAGAACATCCATGTTCGAAACATAACATAAATTATTTAAATAAAATGTTTTTCTTACGACATTATAAAATATGTCTTAAACTGGGAACAGGCAAAATTACTAGTATAAGTTACTACAAGCAAAATTATTGGTGGCAGCTCAAGTATATTCGTTGACATCAAGTAATAAAAAACTGTATCTAGTAATTAGTACATTTTCCCTTTTTCCAAGCTTTATATTTAAAATAATTAAAAAATTAACGTATGTCAATCATATATTTTTCCGAGTTCACATAAAATCATACACGCGTTAGATTTTATACCATCAAGATTGATTAAAAGATTATTAATTGATGTTTTATTTTTGAAATAATATAGATGAAGTAACTCAATTTGATTGTAATTTTATCATTAGTACTGATAGATATTCACACAAGGTGGTCCAGGAACAAATAAATAGCTAGGAAGTAATGAGCTTATAGTAGTTGATAAAAGAAAGAAAATCAAAAATTTATCTTAATTTAAGGTTATGACCTGCATTGTTCAAGAAAAAAACTAAATAATATGGGCATATTGTATGTCATTTGCACTTATAAAGTTATACTAATTAACAACCGAGCAGGGGTAAATGGTCCCATATCATACCGGCTAGTGTTGGATTTACCTTAAAATTGACTGGCATATTTTATGTCATTTGCACTGACTAATTCACAATCGAGCCTGTGTAAACGGTCCAAAATCATATCAGCTAGTGTTGAAGTTACCTTAAAATTGGTATTATGGGAATTTTTCATAGGTTGGAAGTATGTTTGGGCGAATGTGTATTTGGATAGGTCAAATGTGGCAAAATAAGTAAGAGTAGCGCGGACCCAGTGAAATCTTATGTCGGGACCAATGCATATGTACTTCATGCTCGCATCGACTGCGTCCGAACGCGGCAGTTTACTTACTTGATATGCTGCGTCGAGGACAGTGATGATGATGTACGCATTGATTTACTGATCAGTTAACGCAAGGTAGTCCTACCGGTCATTGGCGATCTCCCTAACTGTGCCAAATCCACTCTTAATTCATCGGTGGTCACGCGCAAGATACAGCGTGTGACTAGGTTTTGGGCTATTTCGATGGGTGGCATGAGCAGCGCTGCGCCGCTGCCGCCGACCCGGCCGCGCGCGGCAGCCCCCTTTTCTAAACTATAGGCGATCGACGAGGAGGGCGCTCCGACACGTCCTGCTATGCGCCTACCTGCCCCGCCGGCCGCCGCTGATCGCCTGCACCATGTCACGCCTGGTCCCTGCGCCCCTGTATACGTACACAAAATGATCAATCTATCCCATCCATCTCAGCCCGCTGATCGTAGTCACATCACGTATGTACCGTGAATGGTCCATCGTTCTCAGCTAGATTACTTTGGTTGCTCAGTTGGACTTGGACCTAAACTGAACACTTCCTCTCCATGCCAAAATATAAGAATTGTATAGTTTGACAAAATCAACATGTACGTTCTCTGAACAAAAAAACATGCATTCTCCTTTTCTCATGTTTTTGTCCACAGAAGAAAGAGTGCAAATGCTGGAAGGGTGATAAGTACTATAAGTGCCAACAAACTTGACTCGCCCAAATTTTGTAAACTAAGTACGAATACGGCCGAAAGCTTTGACTACACGATCGATTACATATAATATTTGGCTTCATCGAGTGCGAAAATTATGTGTGCAACAATCAGTGAAAAGGCCAGGCTTGCCCTCCTCTTTTTTTTTTAGTAAAAAGGTGCAAAAAAATCAATCGGTGCGTCATAGTGGACCACTGGTTCGCCCCATATGAGGCCCTGAACAATGAGCCATTTATATTAAGCAGTAAACTTTGTACAACTGGCCCCTAGTATGGTTTTAAGTATAATTGTTTTAGCATTTTGAGTTATTTAAAATTTGTGTTTACAATATAGTGCATGCACATTTGGGGATCGGAGGAAAAAATCTGCATAACTTCTGAAGAAGCCTATATGCTTTATGTATAAAAATGGCAAGGGAAAATATATTTCTCTTTTCCATTTGCATTAGAAAAACATCCATATTTGGGGATAAATAGTTTCATGTTCTCAATCCACAGTTTGATAGCCTCACCGACATTCATGATTTTTTGAAAAAAAAAACTTAATTATAAAGCAACCAAACCACCCTTAATAGCTAATTCATATTAAACAAGGTCGTAGCAATACCTAATATTTTCACCTTATCACCAATGGAATACATAGAAGAAAAAATCTTTCTACTGGATCAAGATGAGGGAACCACAATAGGGAGAGAATATTAATAATTATAGCATTGATTTCTAATAAGAGGTTGCCTGGGGACTGGCTCAAAACCACTTCCGTTTGATAGAAACGGAAACCATGGATATATATCCTGCATATGTATCTCAAGAATAAAACAACACTCTTACATAAGAACAAAGCTCTAGGACTAGATCAACTCCCAGCGGAGTTCTAGCACAAAAAAATTGGGAGATGATTAAAATGACTTGATGAATATGTTTGCTAAATTCAAACAAGGGGAATTGCCACTCTTTCATCTAAATTATGCACTGCAATTCTGCTCTCTAAGGAGGAAATGCCATTAAAATTCAGCAATATACACCTTTTTGTTTGCTAAATGTGAGTTTCAAAGTGTTTACAAAGGTTGGTACTAACCGACCAAGGTAGTGCACATAGTAATGCGTGAAACTCAAAAGGCATTTATTCTAGGCAGACATTTCCAAGGAGCAGTTTTGGTTCTCCATGAAACTATCCATATATAGGAAGAAAAAATATGGAGTTTTTTTAAAATATATTTTGGAAAGGTCTATGATAATCTTCAATGGCCTTTCTTACAACAACCGTTCCGCATGAACAGCTTTGACCCTAAATGGTGCCAATGGATCAATCATTTTGTTAGTCGTGGTAGTGTGGTTATTAAAGTGAGCGATGGCATAGACCATTATTTTCAGACACAAAAGGTTTCGAGACAAGGGAGTCCACTCTCACATATGTTATGTAGTCTAGTCACTGATATGTTAGCAATTTTAATTGCGAGATAAAAGAAGGATATCCAGGCATAGGATCTCATGCCTTATTTAATTGTGTGTGTGTGTTGTGGGTGGAGTGGGGCTCGATCCTTCAGTATGTCAAGGATATTGTCTTCTTTATGGAACATGAAATAGAAAAAGTGCTCAACAAGAAACTAGGGGATAGTCCTTTGTATCATAAATATCCATCTTTGCATAATATTGTGCAATGAACACAAGTTTCCGTAGAAAATGTTATGACAGAGTGACTCTAAACATAACATGTAGGAGAGCTCTAACAGGAAATAGAGGAGCAAGATGGCTCCATCTGGTTAACCTCTTGATGGATTTCCGACTATCACGCACTCGACCTGATGTTTTTGTTTGGAAGTTAGCAACATCTAGTTGTTTCACCGTAAAATCATTGTATCTAGATTATACGAATTACCATACAAGGCCCCTTCATAAATAGATTTGAAAAAAAAAGTAGCACTGAACAAATGAATTTTTATGTGGTTCGTCCTTCGTAAAGTGCTTCTCACAAATAACAGCTTAACTAAAAGGAGCTGATAAACAGCTAAATGTGTAGTTATTGTGATCAACATGAATCAATACAACATGCATCGCTTTCATGTCCTTTAGCTTTTGGAATTGGTTAGGACGTCACTAAGAATTAAAAGGTACAAGGAGTTGGTGTTTGTGATTTTCTTTGGGCCTTATGGAATGTACAAAATAATTATATCTTTAACAATGCAAAACATTCCTGTTTATGGAGGTTATATCGATGGCTACTTATTGGATTTGTATCTGGTCCTACCTATAACCATTAGAGAAGAATGAAGATTTGTATATTAGGTGCAAACGGCTGGAGATGGTAGCTCGGGATCAACTAGTGCGGTCAGCTTTTTGATCATGGATTAACAAGTTGATACAGTGCCACTCATGTTCTCTTCCGTTTTTAGATGGTTTACATGTATCGACTCTATATGACCCATGCTATAGTGATTCCTCCCACTAGTGGAGAAACGTCCATTCGTACCGGTTCCAGAGGGCCATTCGTACCGGTTTTGCAACCGGTATAAAACATCCGGTACAAAAGCCCCCTCCCCCCTTTCGTACCGGTTCCTTGCGAACCGGTATTAAAGGAGCCTCCACGTGGGCCACCAGGAGAGCTCAGGCCAGGGAGCTTTGGTACCGGTTTGTAATACGAACCGGTACCAAAGATTGCCACCCGCGGCAGAGAAAATGCATGAATCTCTACCGCGGCAGAGAATTCGGGGTTTAGGGTTTTTGGAGGGGTTTAGCAGTATCAGAGCGTTTCATATCGTGTCGATGCACCAGAAACGCATTTGGGTTTAGGTAGTACATGAAGTACAAGGTGATGCATATCAAGTTGGTGCATATAATATAACACACATGTAATTGCATAAGATCGCAAATTTAGTAGTACATGCATGAAGATCGATCTTCATGCATAGTGGTACTCTCCGAGGCGTACTCTATATATGTCTATTACATGTAGCATATTTGTACTCTCCGAGTCAAATTATATGTAACATGTACATCTTCATTCATAGTGGTACTCTGCGAATGGTGGTAAGACGTCCCGAAGGAAAAATCCCGCCAATTCCTCGCCTATTGCTATGAAGCGGTCCTCGATTGAGAGTTTGTTCCGCTTTCTTGCCAACTATAAAAGAATAAGATACAAATGAATACATGAGCTATGTGTGTGTATATATATATCTCAAATCACAATCAAACAATTATTACTGAAACTCAGCAGAACTTATGATAAGAAAATAAATTTGTGAATATTGTTTTCGTACCTCTTTATTTCTTGCATTATTCGTTCTCTCGCTAAAAATTATGTGGATATACTCGTAGACGTAGTATCCACAGAGATCAGTCCCTTGTGGTTGTTGCGGGCATTTCTTTACAAGAATATAATTCAAACAGACAATAGTCAAGTATGATAAATGTGTGTGGACCTAGGTAGTACTACTTACTTTCGCACGCCATCGCAGCTTCGGTTGCCATTCATGGGACTTATCTTCCTTGATGAAAGTTTTCCATACGCTACCCGACAAAAGAAAATGCATAAAAGAGTTATCAATTAGTTGATAGCAGGAAATTAACGAAACAAACTGATAAGAATTGAAATTACCTTCTGAGTATAAGAAAAAAAGACTTGTATAGTTCTGAATTTTTGCTTAGTGAGTCAAAGACTTCAACTTCTCCATCATACATTTTGATGACGAGAAGAATAAAGTGAAACATACACACGTTTAAATATGTAGTGTCATATATATAAGTCATCAGTTAAAATTTTGACATACGGTGAGCAAAATATAATGTGTTATAAGACAGTAAGACTCACTGGAAGTTGTAAGGCCAAACTATTAGCCTTTTGTCACATTGTCACTTCAAAAACCTTAGCAAAGTCTCCGGTGTATCCTTGTTATAGAGGGTTCTTCTATGGTTCTAACGTGCATTGTGTCCGGGTCAATGAACCCACTGTTCGTGATTTTGTTCCTTTTGCATTCGAGCATCTTCGATCTGCATAATATAGCGTACAGAAGATTATAATTTGCAGAAAATGAACGAGCTGAGCTAAAGACTTGTCAAATTAAATAAATCACTTACAAACAATAGCAACTGATGATAGATTTATCGAGGGCCCGGAGATTGTATAACTAGAAAAGCTCGTTGAAGTCAACGTTCACACAGTATTCCTGGAAGTAGTGCTCTTACCTAACTCGCACCATGATAGTCTCGGTCCCTCCCTTTGAGGCATTAAGGTACCACGAATTCAAGTTACGGATACATGTTGGTAGCTTCCTGAGATTCTCGACCAAATCTTTCTCTTGAACAAATTTATATGCTGGTTCAGCGAAGGCGTAATCGTTTGTGTTTTGTAGAGAACTTTGAACGGCCTTCCCGTCAAACACCTTCAGAGGGGGGACCGATTGAACGGGTTGTTGTCCGAGCTGGTAGACTTGGTCTAATCCTAGAGGGTAGACAACCTTCTTTGCTTCGTACGTGCTAGAGGGCAATACGTTCTCCCCTGTAAGCATCTTCTTTATTATTTTCAGCAACTTTTCAAATCCCTTGTCAGAAGTACCATTATCTGCCTTCCATTGCAGCAATTTCAACATGGTACCCAGCTTTTTCTTGCCATTTTCGCAATTTGGGTACAACAGTATGTTGTGATCCTCTAACATTTTTTCCAACTTCAACCTCTCCTTTGTACTTCTGCAGTTCATCTTCGCATCAAGAATGGCCCGACCCAAATCGTCATCCGGGTCATCAAAAATCGGCTCATCAAAAATGGGCTCTTCTTCAGCTTCGTCTTCCCCCATTCTACTATGACCATCTTCAATGAATATAGGATAGTTGTCACTATCCTCTTCTTCTTCGTTGTCTTCCAATATAACCCCTCTTTCTCCGTGCTTGGTCCAGCAATTATAGCTGGGCATGAAACCGTTCTCCAGCAGGTGGACGTGAATGATCTTTGAGGTAGAGTAATCCTTCATATTCTTACAGAAACTACATGGACAATAGATGAAACCATTCGACTGCCTGTTTGAGAAAATAATGCATGCCATTAATGAAGTTGGGATGGCACCGGTCACCGTACATTCATTGTCGACTCATCTGCATTATATATGTATATCAAAAATCAAATTACACAACATCATGGATATATGAGTGACCAACTTAATTAATATTCAGTTCATCACATAAAACTAATTTTTTTATAAAAAAGAAGAGGCTCACCGAGGTGGTACGGTGCTGGCTAGGGGACGACGCTGGCGATCGACGGCAGTGAGGACGGGGATGATACTAAAACCTACAAAACATACTATAATTTGAGCTCAAATTGCATATAAAAAAATAAAATCCCTAACTTAGAAATTTCATCGAACACCTTGCAAGCACTACAAAAATAATATGAGTTAAAACTACCAAAGAAATGAGCTAAATTAGGAACACCGGAAGAAAGGATGATATTGCTAACCCTTGGATACAAGGATGCCGTTAATCTTGTTAAAATGGTGGAGAAAAAATAGAGATTTGTTTGAGTGTGAGAAGTGCAAATTTTGTAGAAATGTGAGAGAGGAGAAAATAAGAACAGGGCCGGGTTGTGCGCGCGATGTTAATAATATAGGGGCACCCTTTCGTACCGGTTCATGTTAGGAACCGGTACCAAAGGTCCAGCCCTGGCCCCACATGGGCCTGCCATTCGGGCGGAAGACCTTTCGTACCGGTTCGTAACACGAACCGGTATGAAAGCCCCTCACGAACCTGTACAGATGCTCCTCGCCCGACTGGGCGCACAAACCGGTATAAAACCCCCCTTTACTACCGGTTCGTAATAGAACCGGTACGAAAGCCCCAGACGGTTGCCCCTTTTTCTACTAGTGTCCATCCCAAAAAGTAAGGCGCCTAAAAATTAGTCAAAAGTCAATGTTTTTAAAGTTTGACCAAGTTTATACACAAAATATGAACATTTACAATACTGAATCAATATCAATATATTCACCACAAAGTATATTTTCTTTATATGTTCATTTGATATTGTAGATTCTAAGACTAGCCACAATGAGAGTATCATAAGTAGTATCATGCATACCATGTTGGCAAAAATCTGATGTGGCGCACCTATTAATGAGATGCGAGATGGGAATGGTATCATAATATGATACCGTATCATAGCACGTAAAACTTAAAAAAATTAATGGCAAACACATCATGTACATAATTTTGCATTGAGATTCTACAAAACATTAAATATGTTGATACTATGATACTATCTTAGACTAGCCACAATGGGAGTATCATAGGTAGTATCATGCATTCCATGCATGCAAAATGCTGATGTGGCGGTGCAATTAACGATGAGAGAGAGGGTATTAGTATCATAGGTAGATACTGTATTATAGCACATACTACTAGAAAAATTAATGTCAAGTAAATCTTGTACATATATTTGCATTGAGATTCTACAAAACAACTAATATATGGAAACTATGATACTAGTATATGATACCATGCATTGTGGAGATAGTAACATCTAGTAGTATCATACGCATGATACTTCTATATGATACTATGCATTGTGACTAGTCTTATGATACTATCCATTGTGGGGATAATATCATAAACTAGTATCATGTGCATGATACTAGCGTATGATACTCCTCATTGTGACTAGTCTAAATAACTTTTCACAAATATTTGGTCAAAGGTAGTAAGATTTAACTTTTGACTAATCCTTAGACACCTTACATTTTGGGATGGAGGGAATATTTTGTAAGACTTAAATTTATTAAGGTAATAAAAGGTCGCATGCAGCAGTCGATACAGAGACCGGAGGTATATATCTTTTGCAGGAAAAAAGCTTGTATGAACATATTTTTTCTATACAAATACACAAATTATAAATGAATTTTCTTCTCATTTTTGTATGACATAAATAGTAAAATTATTAAATTATTTGAAGATTGTCGTTGCCTGTCATGTATTTCCCACATGCATGATTTTTTCACCTTTTTAAAATGTATAAAATACAAAACATAATTAGAAAATTGGTCCATATATAGTTCGGTTCGAGGTTCATGTTTTAGATGGTTTCATAGTTGTGTGCCCATAAGTGATAAAACATGGTCGATTAGGTTTGATAGTATTTCTTAGTATATTATCATGAAATGTAATGAAGTCCCTTGAGATAATTAATGGAGATCCAAAGATGCGTAGATTGGCAGCTGACTATAGTCAAAACTTAAAGTGATAAATGAAGAACTACGCTCGCTGTCGTGGGCATTCAAAACATTATTGTGCTTAGCAAGATAGAGACCCCAATGGAGCCGTGGACGCACGGAAGACATATGTTGTGCCAAAGTTTCAGATGGTCCTTGCGACAAGCCTGAGTTGCCAATGTCCTTCTTTAATTATTAGATTTGACAGTATTTGTGCCAGATAGAGGCAGTTGTAGTACACAAAGGGATTGAGCACTCACACCAGAAAATAGTCAGTGCGAGGGGAACAACCTGAATCGGCCGTGATCAGATGTTCGATCGGTGCCTTGGTCCCATTTTTTTCAAGGTGCAGAACGGCTCTCTATATCGCTGAAGTCTAAACTGCGCCTATTATTTCCCTGTGGTTGTTGACGAAAATGTTTGTTGCTTCTCAATTTTGGATCATAAACGAACTTCTGCTTTGTTTAAAACAAGTTTTTATGAATGTATGCACAAACAAAACATAAGGCGTACGTGACTGTACACAAGTAGCATCAACTCAAATGTTGAAATCCATCGTGTGTGAAACGTAACTATTCCCTCAGGTCGATTTTAATTGACGCGAGGTACTTCATTGGCATGCATGTGGATTAGCCTATATATGCCTGCGTCGATTATTGCCGACCGGAGGCTGTAGCAATTTATTTTCCATGTAATAGTTGATTTCAGGTACTTTAAAGTACGGGCAGGCCTGCTAAAAGGTTTTCTTATGAAATGAGCTGTTCACAAGTAGCGTAGGACTAAAAGAGGACCAGACTTATGATAAGCTCTCGCCGCTCGCCAGCATGGATGTCGGCAAAAAACTTCACATTATTCTGGTTGGTTCTGACCTCATCTTTACACATGGAACTGTACTTGGCTTAAATATTAATTGGTGCACCGATTTTTTTTTTACATAGTAGCGCTGGAGGACTCAAAATTGTTGGCTATGAGGAATTGGAAAGGGTGTACGAAATGTTGTTTTTGTGATGCACAAGAATCCACTGAACATCTTTTTACAGCTTGTCCTTTTTCAAAATTACTTTGGCGCAAGTGTTTTTTTTTTTGCTTTTGATCTCCCACCCTCAGCTAATATTACAAATATATTTGGCAATTGGTTGAATGGTGTTGACAAAAAAGCAAAATATCGAATACGCATTGGTGTGTCCGCTTTTTGCTGGTTGATATGGAGGTGTCGAAATAATATTGTGTTTAACAATTCAACTACTTTCAATATCATGCAGGTTATTCATATGGTCGTCCACTAGGTGCAACAGTGGGCGTTACTCCTCCCTCAGGATCAGCGGGCGTTTATGGATACTGGATGCAACCATCTTCAGACGGTCGCTCAGGGTATCTTGTCCCAGGCTGGAGACTAGTCGACTACAGGATGCTTAGTTGGCTTAGTTTCCGAGTATTGATGTTTCGCTGGTTGATTTATATATCCACCATGCGTGATCCGTAAATTTTGTAGCACATACTTTTGTTTGGTTCGGATCTATTAATAAAGACCGTGTGCATCATCATGCAGAGACTAGGGTGAATCCCCTTTTCGAAAAAAAATCTACAGCCAGCCATATAGTCAACATGTATAATAGTTAGCTACAAAAGTGTATTGATTTATTGATACATGGTTCACATTTACTCTCACAAAGTTAATAGGAGCACGCCCTACAACTAGCTCTTACATAAGAGCTTACTTACCTTCTCTCCACATATCTCTCCTCTAACTAGTTATAACCAGCTAACTAGAATTTATTGTACTTTCTCTAGCTGTCATGCTCTATTTAGGATTTCATTGCAGCCAGCTCAACTAAATTGCATCATTATGTCATTTCTATATATAATCCTCTCTTCATTTTATTCGTTCTTACTTAGTCTCTATACTTATGTATGACATTTGGCTATTCTAGCTTTTGGTTTATAAATTGAAAGTCTTTTAGAAACATAAGAATATTTCAGTGACACTATACAAAGAGGAGCCTATTGATAGATGAATGATGGAGGAATTGTGATTCACACTCTTACAACCGAGTCCACAACTGGTCGCCCACCAGAACCCATCCGAGAAAACTAGGACTTGAGGGCTCGAAATTGGTTCCTTCCGCATAGCTGTGAGTATGACATGCGGACAGGGAACCTTTTTCAAAGTGACAGCAAGGTTAAGGTACCCAGAGAAAAATGGCTTCAAGTGATGGCAGCTATTAAATCGGGAAAATTGAAGTTTGTTCCCGATAGAGAGAATGACTTGCTGACGCTTGTCCTCGGTAATCCTGAAAAGGGAGGACGAACAAGAGGCCTCGGCCCTAGTTATTCGTGGAAGATTGGGTTTACGAGCGACATAGAGACTTATAGAAGCCGAGCGAGAGCAAAATAACGCCAGCAGGAGGTGCAGAATGACCGGTTAAACGAGTTCCAACGCCGACTTGACCAGTAGCAGTGGGAGATTGAGCAGCAGCATCAGGAGATTAACGAACTTAAAGGACAATGCGAGCCAGATAATACCGCTAGTATATCTCATCGGCGAAGCAGCGTAGTTGACTCGGAGGCCCCGCCTGAATGTACACGGATGATATATGGCGATCCTGGCTACCCCGTGGATGGAATCAAGGAGCAGACACCTTGTGATCTCCATGAGGTGTTCAGGAACCTATCTCTTAAGGTGGCGGTCGGATATGTTTTACCTACATTAGGACCTGAAGGTGAGCCGACACTATGGTGTGGCAATGAGATTCCAGCTGGCTATGCTCGTGTCGGGGTGGACTTAATTGTACCGACGTTTGAGTCATTGCAGCTTGAAATTCCCGGGAGGTGAAGGTCGGGATACACTCAGAGATGTACTGGGTGACATCATTCTTTGGGATAAGAAAAACATCAGTCTTCCAGGCTGGGTACCCCTACTATCGTCGCAGGTCACCATCACCTCCTCCAAGTGATCGTAGGTCACCATCACCTCCTCCGATTGGTCACATGTCGCCACCATCACCCCATGAGTATGACCACCACATCCCTAGTCGATCTCCATCTCCTGCGCCGCTGACAAGGTATTAACTTGTCAATGCCTACGGGTTATAGGCTAGGGTTTAGTTAGAAGTAGAGGGCAAGTAGATCTCGAAGGTTTCAGCCGAAAAGTACTCAACGATATGAAAACTAGGGTTTGTGAGACAATGAATCGATGGTTTTTTTGTCCCTCGACTCCCCCTTATATAGGAGGTGGAGCCGAGGGATTCGTGATGTACAAGTTACAGAGTTCGGGAAGGTTTCCAACTCCACCCGTAATATTTACAAGTGTTCTCTCCTAATACAACTCTAGCTTTCCTTAACTAGCAAATTGGGCTTCCGAATTCTCCATATCCTTCGGGTTGTGGGCCTTCAATAAACCCCGGGTACTATCTTCGGCAGGCCCATTGGGGATGCCTATGTCAGTAGCCCCCGAGATTTTGCTTGAATCGTAGAGTCAGGGAAAATATCCACCTTTATATTTATTCGATAACTCTAAACTTTACCACATATCTTTGCATACAAATTTCTATATTGTACAGGGATAATGGTAGTTGGGGCTAGTTCATCTGACGGATCAGGTACTAGTTAACTGCTCTAGTGGCAATCCGCAAAAACCTACTTCAAGATCACGTCCCTGGACATGATCTCGGGATACTGGTGTAAACTTCGATAGGTGCCGCTTAGGTCTTACCATTCTGTCGAGTCCCAGTCATATTTATCGGGTACCTAACGCGTCCGTTAGGATTTTCTTCGTATCTATTGATACGGATAAAAGTAGCAAACCGACGTCAGAGACGGTGCCACGCCACACAGAACGGATCCGGGGTCTTACCTTCGCAAAGTTTTGCGGCATTCAGAAATTGTTCGCAACTTTGGCGTTCTGAGAATATATTGTCGAGTGCTTTTTCGGCTGTTGGAATAGCACATTTTATTGAGTCAACAGATGACTTATATTGCTCTCCCGATGGGAGTATATGTAGAGTTATGTATATAACTCGAAATATGCTCACTTTTTCTTCTTCTTTTTCTCTCTCTTTTTTATAATTTCATCGGGCACGCGAACAGCGTTCCCGATGGGAGTAGCCCCCGAGGCTACAGCCAAGGACTTGTGCTTGGGTGTAGGCTCCACGCCTTATGTCGCCATATTTTGACCTGTCGCATAATTTTTCAAATCTCTCGGGTGCGCGAACAGCGCTCCCGATGGGAGTAGCCCCCGAGGCTATGAGCAAATACTTGTATTTGATCATAGGCTCTCGCCATTTCTATTTTGTCTTTCTCGAATTTTTCATTTTTCCAAAGTAGCCCCCGAGCATTTGATCAAAAACTTGTATTTGATCAAAGGCTCTCAAAATAGTCCATAATCCTCTGCTGTCGCCTTTTTTTATGAAGCTGCTTAGTCGAAACTTTCTCTTGTTAATGTGACATCACTGCTGACGATAGCCACGACCACTGTTCCTGGAAAACGCGAGAAGTTCTCTCTCACTGCCTTGCGGGCCCAAATTACGCATCGTATTGACACGTCGCGCAAGTGGGGGACACACGTCCTCCGCTTTTCCTAGCGCACGTACTGTAGCGCCTGTGCTTTCTCGTCTATATGAAATTACTTTTTACCCCTTGTCCACGTGTACACCATCTATCCCGCAATCTCTCAATCCAATGGTGCGTCGATTCACCGCACCTCTATAAAAAGGCATCGTCTTCCTCCTCTAGTCCTTTCGCTCGCGCCGCACCTCTGCTTCTCCTCTGCAAAATCCTCCATTGCTCTCATTGCTTCAAGCGCTCCACCACACTCACACGCTTCTCCGCCAAGCTCATTGATGCCACCTCGCGCCCGTTTGACCAGGCACAGCACTCCGGAGTCCAAGATGGCGACGGCGGATCTGGGAAGCGCCGAGTGGGAAAGATCCAAGATCTCCGCCCAAGATATGAACCTGCTGAAGAAGATGGGGTTCAACAAGAAGGAGAACTCCCTCCGCTTCCCCAAGGAGGAGAGCTATCCAAGGCCTCCAATCGAGTATCGGGTCAGTTTCGTTGACCACCTCATCCGAGGTCTTTCTCCCCCAATCCACGAGTTTCTTCGGGGTCTTTTGTTTGTCTATGGGCTTCAACTGCATCAGTTGACGCCCAATTCCATCCTCCACGTGTCGATTTTTATCACATTGTGTGAGTGCTTCCTCGGGGTCCAACCTAATTGGGCTCTGTGGAAGTGTATCTTCTGCCTCCGTCGTAATGGCTCCCACAACGTCGCCTACAATATTGGCTGCGTTGTTATCTGTGTTCGCTCTGACGTCGAATATTTCGACGTCAAATTCCCCGACTCTGTCCAAGGTTGGCGGAAGAGGTGGCTGTATGTACACGAAGAAAGCTCCAATACAGTGGAGGACAACATCTCCCCTTTTGATGGAGAAGCCAAAATCCTTCGCCACCGTTCTTGGGATGCCGAAGCTAACGAAGCTGAGAAATTGGCGACAGAAGCGCTAATGACTCGCATCCACGAGCTACAAAACACCCGCGGCAAGGAGCTGTCGGGTATTGAGATCACGGCGTATTTCCTTAGGATCAGAGTGCAGCCTCTCCAGGCTCGCAAAAATCCCCTCTGGAAGTATGTTGGTGAGAAAGACGTCGATAGGCTCTCAAAAGATCTTCCTCTGAAAGATTTTGAGAAGCTTATCCGAAGAATCTCATCGCTCAGCAAGAAGGATCCAATTCCATCTTCTTGCCGTATTACGCCATATAGTGGCACCAATCCCCTCCCCGAGGTAATTTTTCCTCTTATGTGCTATATTGTCTCCTTGAATTTTATTATTTGTCGACTGCTCACTGATACGTCTCCAACGTATCTATAATTTCTGATGTTCCATGCTTGTTTTATGACAATACCAACATGTTTTGTTCACACTTTATATCATTTTTATGCGTTTTCCGGAACTAACCTATTGACGAGATGCCGAAAGGCCAGTTGCTGTTTTCTGCTGTTTTTGGTTTCAGAAATCCTAGTAAGGAAATATTTTCGGAATCGGACGAAATCAATTCCGGGGATCTTATAATTTCAGGAAGCTTCCAGAGCACCGAAGAAAAGTCAGAGGGGTGCCAGGGGGCCCCACACCACACCCCGGCGCGGCCAAGGGGGGGGGCACGCCCCCCTATGGTGTGGGCACCCCGTGGCCCCTCCGACTCCGACTCTCGGCCTATTTAATCGTCCCTGACCTAAAAACCTCGACAAGTTCGACGGAAACAGAGAAACCCATCCAGAGCCGCCGCCATCGCGAAAGTCCAATTCGGGGGACAGAAGTCGCTGTTCCGGCACGCCGCCGGGACGGGGAATTGCCCCCGGAGCCATCTCCACCGCCGTCTTCACCGCCATCTTCACCGCCATCGCTGCCTCCATGATGAGGAGGGAGTAATCCACCCCCGAGGCTGAGGGCTCCGCTGTAGCTATGTGGTTCATGTCTCTCCCATGTACCTCAATACAATAATCTCATGAGCTGCTTTACATGATTGAGATTCATATGAGTTTTGTATCACTACTATTCTATGTGCTACTCTAGTGATGTTATTAAAGTAGTTTTATTCCTCCTGCACGGTGTAATGGTGACAGTGTGTGCATCCGTGTTAGTACTTGGTTTATGCTATGATCATGATCTCTTGTAGATTGCGAAGTTAACTATTGCTATGATAGTATTGATGTGATCTATTCCTCCTACATATGCATGAAGGTGACAGTGTGCATGCTATGTTAGTACTTGGTTTAGTTGTATTGATCTATCTTACACTATAAGGTTACTTAAATATGAACATAATTGTGGAGCTTGTTAACTCCGGCATTGAGGGTTCGTATAATCCTACGCAATGTGTTCATCATCCAACAAAAGTGTAGAGTATGCATTTATCTATTCTGTTATGTGATCAATGTTGAGAGTGTCCACTAGTGAAAGTGTAATCCCTAGGCCTTGTTCCTAAATACTGCTATCGCTGCTTGTTTCTTGTTTCTTTGCGTTACTACTGCTGCAATACTACCACCATCAACTACACGCCAGCAAGCTATTTTCTGGCACCGTTGCTACTGCTCATACTTATTTATACCACCTGTATTTCACTATCTCTTCGCCGAACTAGTGCACCTATTAGGTGTGTTGGGGACACAAGAGACTTCTTGCTTTGTGGTTGCAGGGTTGCATGAGAGGGATATCTTTGACCTCTTCCTCCCTGAGTTCGATAAACCTTGGGTGATCCACTTAAGGGAAAACTTGCTGCTGTTCTACAAACCTCTGCTCTTGGAGGCCCAACACTGTCTACAGGAAAAGGAGGGGGAAGTAGACATCAAGCTATTTTCTGGCGCCGTTGCCGGGGAGGAAAGGTAAAAGGTACTCACACTCTGAACCTCGGCTACCAAGCTATTTTCCGCCATTGTAAGTACTCGAAACTATTTCCTTTAGATCCTGCAATTGCAACTTTTTGTTTCTTGTTTTCACTAGTTAGGCATAATGGAAAACAACAAAAAAATTGGTGAGCTTTTTAGTCTTTTTCCTGATTTAGAAATGTTTGATGCAAAAATTAAAAAACCTATGGAACCTTATTTGCATGCTAGTAGTGATGTTATTAGTATGAATGCAATTACTGCTAATACTATGGATAAGTCTAAGCTTGGGGAAGCTAGTTTATATAAAAATAATCTTTTTTGCTCCTCAGCTTTGGAAGAAATATTTTGCTCTGATAATGCTTTATCTCCCATATGCGATAACTCTAATGATGCTTCTGATATTTTAAATCCACCTGCCGAAAGTATTCCGTATAAAATACTTATGCAAATTATTGAACGCGTTATGGATAACCGTTATACAGGGGATGGAACTGTCCACCCTGGAGATCATTTATTGTTCTTGCATGAATTATGCGGTTTATTCAAGTGTGCAGGTATTGCTATGGATGAAGTGAGGAAGAAACTATTCTCTATATCGCTGTCTGGTAAAGCGGCGCATTGGTATAAATTACTGGATAATGGGGATTCTCTTGAATGGAATGATATTGTGCCCCGGTTTTATTCTAAATTTTATCCTCCTCATGAAGTGCATATTGATAGGAATTATATTTATAACTTTTATCCTCGTGATGGAGAGAGTATTTCTCAAGCGTGGGGGAGACTAAAGTCACTAATGCTCAAATGTCCCATTCATGAGCTCCCCCGTAATGTTATTGTTAATAATTTTTATGCGAGGCTTTTAGGACAACACAAGGACTATCTGGACGCGTGTTCGGAGGGATCTTTCACAAGCAAGGAGGTTGAAGCTAGGTGGGACCTTCTTGATCGGATTGAGGACAACGCTGAAGGATGGGAGAACTACAAAGGTAAAGAGTCAGGTATAAATTATGATTATGAATGCATTGAAGCTTTTATGGATACCGATAAATTTTGAAATATGAGTGCTACTTATGGTCTTGACTCTCAAGTTGCTGCAAATCTTGATAAAGCCTTTGCTTCTCATTTTGAATTGCCTACGAAGAATTTTAATAAGTATCATGAACCTTTTAAAGAGGCTTGCATGAAGAATGAAATTGTTGTTAATTATTGCAATAAGCATGCTCAAACTCCTAAGAACGCTATTTCTTATAAGCATGTTAATTTTTGTGGAATGCATAGACCTTGTGGAATTAATCAAGTCAAAGATGAATATTGCATCCATCATATTAATGAAAAAACTAGAAAGTGGTTTAGGGCTCTAGATGATCTTGGTAAAAAAGTTTGTGCCCTCTATCCTTTTATTTGTGAAGTTTGCCATGAAGTGGGTCATTTTAATTTTCAATGCTCTTCCGATGATAATTTGAACCCAATGAGTGCTGCAAATTTGTATTGTGATGATGAAATTACTCCTAATCAGCATGATGAACTTACTTTATTTTTTGGGTGTGAAGAACTGTCGAGAAAAATCTCTTTGTTACATATGAGTGATCTTGATATTGATGATGTCCTGCATGGGTGTTTTTTCTTATTGCATTGATAATAGCCATACAAATACTTACATACAAAATATTTTAGAAGATGACACCTTGCCAAAATATAATAGGACCGCTGTGTGTTTTCAACTAATTAATGAAAAGGAGGGATCCTCCCAAGTTTCTTCTATTGTTTCTGAAAGTAAATCAGGTTATGCGGACAAGCTACCCTTCAAGCCTCTTCCTCCTAAAGAAGGGAACGAGGAGAAGGAAGAGAAGAAGAAGAAGGGAACGAAGAAGAAGAAGAAGAAGAAGGAGAATAAAAAGAAAGAGGTAACGGCGTATCCCCGCGTGAATGAGATAACGCTAGGTAACCGTAAGTATGTTGCTCCTAATGATTATTGTGATAATGAATCTGAATACGATAATCTTCCTATGCTCTCTACATACATTAGTGATCATGATTTGAATGAGCATACTACTTTTGATATTGCAAATCTCTGGGAAACTAATTCTGAAAATGATGATGATAATAATTGCCATAGTGTCAGTGCTATCCATGCTTCCTCCCATAATAATATAGAAAGCTGTAAGCTTGGGGAAGAGGTGTTTGAAAATCCTTTTGCTACTGATCATTATGTGTTTGATACATCTCCTTCTAATAACAATGATGGTATGGTCAGAGATAAACCGACTGTGAAAGATAACTATTCTATTTCTTATGATGACACTGTGCCTCCGATCTTTGATGATTATTATAAAGAATGCTATGATATAGGTTATAATTATCCTTATGAAACTTGTCATAGTCATGATTGGATTACCAAAAATAATTCTTTTAATATGCAACTTGTTTACCATGTTCAAATTCTTGATAATAATCTTGCTCCAATTACTATTAATGAGAATAACTCTTCTTATGCCAAAATTAATGATACTTCTATGCATATGAACCATGATAAGAATGTTTTAAGTGATGGGTATATTGTGGATTTCATCAATGATGCTACTGAAAGTTATTATAAGAGAGGGAAATATGGTTATATGCATCTTACTAATATTGAGTTTCCCCTCTTTATGTTGAGAATCTTGAAGTTACTCGTGTTTTATCCTCTTATGCTTGTCACTTTGTTCTTCATGAATTCATTTGTGTACAAGATTCCTCTTCATAGGAAGCATGTTAGACTTAAATTTGTTTTGAATTTGCCTCTTGAAGCTCTCTTTTGCTTCAAATACTATTTCCCGCGAATGGATTATTAAAACTGCTGAGCCCATCTTAATGGCTATAAAGAAAGAACCTCTTGGGAGATAACCCATGTGTTATTTTGCTACAGTAATTTGTTTTTATTTTGTGTCTTGGAAGTTGTTTACTACTGTAGCAACCTCTCCTTATCTTAGTTTTGTGTTTTGTTGTGCCAAGTGAAGCCTCTAATCGAAGGTCGATACTAGATTTGGATTTCTGCGCAGAAACAGATTTCTATCTGTCACGAATCTGGGCTGTTTTCTCTGTAGAAAAATCAGAAAAATATGCCAATTTACGTGCATGTTCCTCAGATATGTACGCAACTTTCGTTAGTTTTGAGTTTTCTGATCTGAGCAACGGAAGTATTTATTAAAAATTCGTCTTTACGGACTGTTCTGTTTTGACAGATTCTGCCTTTTATTTCGCATTGCTTCTTTCGCTGTGTTGGGTGGATTTCTTTGTTCCATTACCTTCCAGTAGCTTTGAGCAATGTCCAGAAGTGTTAAGAATGATTGTGTCACCTCTGAACATGTGAGTTTTTGATTATGTACTAACCCCTCTAATGAAGATTATGAGAAGTTTGGTGTGAAGGAAGTTTTCATGGGTCAAGAGAGGAGTATGATGCAACATGATCAAGGAGAGTGAAAGCTCTAAGCTTGGGGATGCCCCGGTGGTTCACCCCTGCATATATCAAGAAGACTCAAGCGTCTAAGCTTGGGGATGCCCAAGGCATCCCCTTCTTCATCGACAACATTATCAGGTTCCTCCCCTGAAACTATATTTTTATTCCGTCACATCTTATGCACTTTACTTGGAGCGTCTGTATGTTTCTTGTTTTTGTTTTTGTTTGAATAAATGCTTGTGTGGGAGAGAGACACGCTCCGCTGGTTCGTATGAACACATGTGTTCTTAGCTCATAATATTCATGGCGAAGGTTGAAACTGCTTCGTTAATTATTATATGGTTGGAATTGGAAAATGCTACATGTAGTAATTGGTATGATGTCTTGAATAACTTGATACTTGGCAATTGTAGTGCTCTTGTTTAAGCTCTTGCATCATATACTTTGCACCTATTAGTGAAGAAATACATAGAGCTTGTTAAAATTTGGATTGCATGAGTGGTTTCCCTAGAGTCTAGATATTTTCTAGTGAGATGTTTGAACAACAAGGAAGACGATGTATAGTCTTATAATGCTTGTAATATGTCTTTTATGTAAGTTTTGATGTACTAGTTTATGCTTGTGTTTGCTTCAAACAACCTTGCTAGCCTAAGCCTTGTATCGAGAGGGATTACTTCTCATGCATCCGAAACCCTTGAGCCAACCACTATGCCATCTGTGTCCACCATACCTACCTACTACATGGTATTTCTCCGCCATTCCAAAGTAAATTGCTTGAAGTGCTACCTTTAAAATTCCATCATTCACCTTTGCAATATATAGCTCATGGGACAAATAGCTTAAAAACTATTGTGGTATTGAATATGTAATTATGCACTTTATCTCTTATTAAGTTGCTTGTTGTGCGATAACCATGTTCATTGGGGACGCCATCAACTACTCTTTGTTGAATTTCATGTGAGTTGCTATGCATGTTCGTCTTGTCTGAAGTAAGAGCGATCTACCACCTTATGGTTAAGCATGCATAATGTTAGAGAAGAACATTGGGCCGCTAACTAAAGCCATGATCCATGGTGGAAGTTTCAGTTTTGGACATATATCCTCAATCTCAAATGAGAAAATTATTAATTGTTGTTACATGCTTATGCATAAAAGAGGAGTCCATTATCTGTTGTCTATGTTGTCCCGGTATGGATGTCTAAGTTGAGAATAATCAATAGCGAGAAATCCAATGCGAGCTTTCTCCTTAGACCTTTGTACAGGCGGCATAGAGGTACCCCTTTGTGACACTTGGTTAAAACATGTGCATTGTGATGATCGGGTAGTCCAAGCTAATTAGGACAAGGTGCGGACACTATTAGTATACTATGCATGAGGCTTGCAACTTATAAGATATAATTTACATGATACATATGCTTTATTACTACCGTTGACAAAATTGTTTCATGTTTTCAAAATCAAAGCTCTAGCACAAATATAGCAATCGATGCTTTTCCTCTATGGAGGACCATTCTTTTACTTTCAATGTTGAGTCAGTTCACCTATTTCTCTCCACCTCAAGAAGCAAACACTTGTGTGAACTGTGCATTGATTCTTACATACTTGCTTATTGCATTTGTTATATTGCTTTGCATTGACAACTATCCATGAGATATACATGTTACAAGTTGAAAGCAACCGCTGAAACTTAATCTTCCATTATGTTGCTTCAATGTCTCTACTATGAATTTATTGCTTTATGAGTAACCCTTATGCAAGACTTATTGATGCTTGTCTTGAAAGTACTATTCATGAAAAGTCTTTGCTATATGATTCAATTGTTTACTCATTGCATTTACATTGTTTCGAATCGCTGCATTCATCTCATAAGCTTTACAATGGTATGATTAAGATTATGTTGGTAGCATGTCACCTCAGAAATTATCTTTTATCGTTTACCTACTCAAGGACGAGTAGGAACTAAGCTTGGGGATGCTGATACGTCTCCAACGTATCTATAATTTCTGATGTTCCATGCTTGTTTTATGACAATACCAACATGTTTTGTTCACACTTTATATCATTTTTATGCGTTTTCCGGAACTAACCTATTGACGAGATGCCGAAAGGCCAGTTGCTATTTTCTGCTGTTTTTGGTTTCAGAAATCCTAGTAAGGAAATATTTTCGGAATCGGACGAAATCAATTCCGGGGATCTTATAATTTCAGGAAGCTTCCGGAGCACCGAAGAAAAGTCAGAGGGGTGCCAGGGGGGCCCCACACCACACCCCGGCGCGGCCAAGGGGGGGGGGCGCCCCCCTATGGTGTGGGCACCCCGTGGCCCCTCCGACTCCGACTCTCGGCCTATTTAATCGTCCCTGACCTAAAAACCTCGACAAGTTCGACGGAAACAGAGAAACCCATCCAGAGCCGCCGCCATCGCGAAAGTCCAATTCGGGGGACAGAAGTCGCTGTTCCGGCACGCCTCCGGGACGGGGAATTGCCCCCGGAGCCATCTCCACCGCCGTCTTCACCGCCATCTTCACCGCCATCGCTGCCTCCATGATGAGGAGGGAGTAATCCACCCCCGAGGCTGAGGGCTCCGCTGTATCTATGTGGTTCATCTCTCTCCCATGTACCTCAATACAATAATCTCATGAGCTGCTTTACATGATTGAGATTCATATGAGTTTTGTATCACTACTATTCTATGTGCTACTCTAGTGATGTTATTAAAGTAGTTTTATTCCTCCTGCACGGTGTAATGGTGACAGTGTGTGCATCCGTGTTAGTACTTGGTTTATGCTATGATCATGATCTCTTGTAGATTGCGAAGTTAACTATTGCTATGATAGTATTGATGTGATCTATTCCTCCTACATATGCATGAAGGTGACAGTGTGCATGCTATGTTAGTACTTGGTTTAGTTGTATTGATCTATCTTACACTATAAGGTTACTTAAATATGAACATAATTGTGGAGCTTGTTAACTCCGGCATTGAGGGTTCGTGTAATCCTACGCAATGTGTTCATCATCCAACAAAAGTGTAGAGTATGCATTTATCTATTCTGTTATGTGATCAATGTTGAGAGTGTCCACTAGTGAAAGTGTAATCCCTAGGCCTTGTTCCTAAATACTGCTATCGCTGCTTGTTTACTTGTTTCTTTGCGTTACTACTGCTGCAATACTACCACCATCAACTACACGCCAGCAAGCTATTTTCTGGCACCGTTGCTACTGCTCATACTTATTTATACCACCTGTATTTCACTATCTCTTCGCCGAACTAGTGCACCTATTAGGTGTGTTGGGGACACAAGAGACTTCTTGCTTTGTGGTTGCAGGGTTGCATGAGAGGGATATCTTTGACCTCTTCCTCCCTGAGTTCGATAAACCTTGGGTGATCCACTTAAGGGAAAACTTGCTGCTGTTCTACAAACCTCTGCTCTTGGAGGCCCAACACTATCTACAGGAAAAGGAGGGGGAAGTAGACATCACTCACCCCGTTCTTGCTTCTCTTCCTCCTCTTCCTGAGGGTGGAGAAGTTGAGGACCGTACCGTTGTCGATGATGACAACCAGGGTACCTCACGCCCTGAAAGTGAAGTCGCGGGTTCTCACAAATCCGCGGCTTCTTCTGAAAAAGACGCTGATTCTGAGGCCACTGCCTCGACACATTCCCTTCCTCCTGCTGTTTCTCCAAGGAACAAGAGGAAGAGGGACGAAGTCGAAGATTCCGGCACCTCCAAAGCCGAAGAAGCTGCTCCTTCAGATAGGAAGGCAGCTTTCAATCCATACCTTGACACCCTCGTCAGCTCGTAAGTTACCCTTTGCTTCTTACTGTTTTGCTTCTTTGATGTTTTTTGTCTATCTTTCTTCTTATACTGTCGCCATTTTACTGTAGTGGTGACGAGGAAGAAACACCAGCTATTGACGCGACTGCTCGAACGAGTACGTCGCATACTTTAATTGTTTCTGAAGTGCAAGTTGAAGGAGAAGAATCTTCGCCTCCTCAACAAAACACCGAACAACCTACTCCTCCTGCAAGCCCCCATGTCCCTTCGCCAAAAAGGGTGAGGGTTGAATCAATCACGGAGCCTGCCTTACAATTGGGTGGCTCCTCGACTCCTCTTTTGGATGATGTAAGTCCCTAAATACTTTCTGATGATATCAATTTTTCCATTGTTTGCTTCTTTTTGCTTTGTGCTGTCGAGCTTTTGACTATATTGACGCTTTCTTTCTCTATCTTTCTTTATCAGCCTTTGATTAAGGAATTCATCCGCTTCGGTGCCCAATTCGTCGGGTACCGTGAATATGCTAGCAAGGCTGAAGGTAATATTTTTCTGCTTCTCCTGGCCCATGACTTCTCACTCCTTTCTTGTCGTGATTTTGACTGGTTTTGAATATTTTGGCAGAAAAACTTGCGGAAGCCAACAAGCGTGCCGATGCACTTGCTCAAAAATTGGAGCAAAGTGAGAAGGCTCGTAAGGAGGCAGAAGCAGATGCGAAGAAGGCCAAGGCAGATGCTGAAAAGGCTAAGGAAGATGCTGCTAGTGTTGAAGATCTTCGGAAGAGGCTTCACGACGCAGAAACTGCTTTGAGCGACAAAATAGCTGAGCAAGCTGCTCGAGAGGAAAAGATCCTCAGTCGCTTGGAGGCACAAAGTCGACGTTTTGTTAGTAAGTGCTCGACTCTTTGTGCACTTCCTCGAGTTACTTCTCATTTTCCGAGCACTCTTTATTTACGAGCTATCCTTTGCTTCTTTTCAGGGAGAACTCATCAAGAGTACGAAGTGGATGGTCCTGAAGGCGACGAGCTTCTCGACGCGCTAACCCTTCTTGAAATCCATGGGGATGAAGCACGCGAATGCCTCGCTGATGCTGAGGCAGTTTTGTCGAAGCTTTTCCCCTACTTCTTCCCGAAGAAAGAGGAGCCCAACACTTTTGTTGCTCTTGCCAAAAGCTTCAATGTGCCGGAAGATCTTGGGCTCAAACTTCGCCAAGAGGGCCTGAAGGTTGGCGTTGAGGGCACCATCGCGCTGATTGCTGATAGCCAGCAAAATGTCGACTGGACCAAGGTTGGCGACATTGGGGTGATGGAAACGAAGAAGTGGCAATCTCTAATTAGAGCTGCCAAACCTCCTTCAAAGCCAATCCTTGCCTACCTTGGTGTTACACCAACTCCTGCTCCAAGCACATCCAAGCCGGAGGTCAAGTAGACCACCCTTTCTTTTCTTTTTTCCTTTTGATGCTATCGCCAAAGTAGCTTTGGCGACGCCTACCCCACTAGTTTGTTAGGGTTTTCTCCATTGTAATGTCTTGTAAATATTCTGAAAATCAATGGAATTCTATCTTGCTTGATGATTGATGTCGAGCCTTTTCTTTCAGTTGACGTTCGATAACTATACTCCAACTCCTGCTCCTTCCGATGTTTTGCCTACCTCTTCTTGCTCGAAGAAAGCGCTTGTGAACAGTGAACTTGGTGAAGATTCCTCGAGTAAGAGTTTGTCGCAAGACTTGCAAGAACTTCGTCAACAACTTCAGTATGCGAAAAAGCAAACACTTGTGATGATGGAGCAATCTCGCAAGGCATCCGAAAAGGAGAAGATCGCACTTCAACAAGCTCAAGAGGCCATTGCTGCCAAGGAAACCGCCGTTTCTGAAGCTGAAAAGGCAACCACTCGAGAGAATTGCATGCTCGAACTGATGAATGAAGCTAGTGTCGATATGTCAGGTATGCTTTTTCAAACCAGAACTTCTTCTATCTTTCTGTTGTATCCTTTTTTGAATTTCTCGTGCTGTCGCCAAATAGGTTCCTTTCTCGACGCTGCTGCTGAAGACGAAAGGGTAAACGCGAGGACAAATCTTCTCGTTAACCTTTCTCTTGACCACGGTTCTCTATTCTGGGCCACTCCAGAGCGGACCCGACAGATTGTCAGGTTTCAAGACCGAGCCTGTCAGGTTCGCGAGTTCCTTGATCTCTCCACTAAAACATTGTCCCTTGTTTACAAGACAATGTTTCCTCGGGACGAGGCGCCCGACACTCTTCTTGGTTTGATGGAAAAATTTCGGGATGCTCCTCGTATTCATAACTTTGTACGAGCTCAATTGACTGCTGGGGCAAGATTCGCCATGATCATGATACAGATTTGCCATCGAAAACTAGACCTGACGACGATTGTATCCAAATGTCTAGCCAAGCAGTCGAAGCGAAAAAGTAACATCGATAAAATCAACGACATTGTGACTCCTGTAGCCGAAGAAATGATGGACGAACTTCTTCGGATGGACTCTGAATTCTTTGTCAAAGGGAGCTATGCTGATCATACGACGACTGCTGCAAATAACAAGGGTCTATCCATAGATAGTATATTAGGCATTGACTGAGTTGTACTATATTGCGAGAAAATCATGTCTATATTGTTTGTTGAATTCTTTGTGTTAATGGAGTTGTCTATATTGTGAAGTGTAATCTATATTGTGAAGCCCCCGAGCCTTTAGCCGGAGCTTATACTATTTTTTCGTCTTGATAAATTTTCTATTTTGCGAGAGTATATATATTTTGCTGTCATGGGTTATGAGCCCCCGAGCCTGTCGACGAAAAAGATGTATGTCACTGATACGTCTCCGACGTATCGATAATTTCTTATGTTCCATGCCACATTATTGATGATATCTACATGTTTTAAGCATACTTTATGTCATTTTTATGCATTTTCTAGAACTAAACTATTAACGAGATGCCGAAGAGCCAGTTGCTGTTTTCTGCTGTTTTTGGTTTCAGAAATCCTAGTAAGGAAATATTCTCGGAATTGGACGAAATCAACGCCCAGGGGCCTATTTTGCCACGAAGCTTTCAGAAGACCGAAGAGGAGACGAAGTGGGGCCTCGAGGTGGCCAGACACCAGGGCGGCGCGGCCCAAGCCCTGGCCGCGCCGGCCTGTCGTCTGGGCCCCTCGTGACGCCCCCTGACCTGCCCTTCCGCCTACAAATAATCTTCGTCGCGAAACCCCCAGTACCGAGAGCCACGATACGGAAAACCTTCCAGAGACGCCGCCGCCGCCAATCCCATCTTGGGGGATTCAGGAGATCGCCTCCGGCACCCTGCCGGAGAGGGGATTCATCTCCCGGAGGACTCTACACCGCCATGGTCGCCTCCGGAGTGATGAGTGAGTAGTTCACCCCTGGACTATGGGTCCATAGCAGTAGCTAGATGGTTGTCTTCTCCTCATTATGCTTCATTGTCGGATCTTGTGAGCTGCCTAACATGATCAAGATCATCTATCTATAATGCTATATGTTGTGTTTGTTGGGATCCGATGGATAGAGAATACTATGTTATGTTGATTATCAATCTATGTGTTGTTTATGATCTTGCATGCTCTCCGTTATTAGTAGAGGCTCTGGCCAAGTTTTTACTCTTAACTCCAAGAGGGAGTATTTATGCTCGATAGTGGGTTCATGCCTCCGTGAATCTGGGGGAGTGACAGAAACCTCTAAGGTTATGGATGTGCTGTTGCCACTAGGGATAAAACATTGATGCTATGTCCGAGGATGTAGTTATTGATTACATTACGCACCCTACTTAATGCAATTGTCTGTTGTTTGCAACTTAATACTGGAAGGGGTTCGGATGATAACCTGAAGGTGGACTTTTTAGGCATAGATGCATGCTGGATAGCGGTCTATGTACTTTGTCGTAATGCCCAATTAAATCTCATAATACTCATCATATCATGTATGTGCATTGTCATGCCCTCTCTATTTGTCAATTGCCCAACTGTAATTTGTTCACCCAACATGCTATTTATCTTATGGGAGAGACACCTCTAGTGAACTTTGGACCCCGGTCCATTCTTTTTAATCGAATACAATCTACTGCAATACTTGTTCTACTGTTCTCTGCAAACAATCATCATCCACACTATACATCTAATCCTTTGTTACAGCAAGCCGGTGAGATTGACAACCTCACTGTTTCGTTGGGGCAAAGTACTTTGGTTGTGTTGTGCAGGTTCCACGTTGGCGCCGGAATCCCTGGTGTTGCGCCACACTACATCTCGCCGCCATCAACCTTCAACGTGCTTCTTGGCTCCTACTGGTTCGATAAACCTTGGTTTCTTACTGAGGGAAAACTTGCCGTTGTACGCATCACACCTTCCTCTTGGGGTTCCCAACGGTCGCGTGCTGTACGCGTATCAAGACTGTTTTCTGGCGCCGTTGCCGGGGAGATCAAGACACGCTGCAAGGGGAGTCTCCACAATCCAATCTCTTTACTTTGTTTTTGTCTTGCTTTATTTTATTTACTACTTTATTTGCTGCATTATATCAAAACACAAAAAAAATTAGTTGCTAGTTTTACTTTATTTGCTATCTTGTTTGCTATATCAAAAACACAAAAAAATTAGTTACTTGCATTTGCTTTACTTATTTTAACATGTTTCCTTTTAATTTCACCGTAAAAGATATACCGGTGGGGCAAGGGTCTATAATTGGAAGAGATAATATAGAAGAATTTTTCACCCATGTTAGTATGCATGAAGATCTTAAAGATATACCCCTTGCAAAAGCTGTCCCTACTTATGAAGATGCCTCTGTTTGTTTGGTACGCATGATGGAAGCTAGATTTATTACTCTCAACCCCATGATACAACACATGTTTCTTACACTTTCTGATATGGAGAGGGGAGAGAAGAGAGATTTTGTTCTAAAAGTCTTAGTGCGAGAATTTCCGGATATAGCTAAAGAAGCTAGAAAAGTTTTTAGTAAGCATGATAGGCTTGGTATGATCACCGATTTTAAAAGAACACTTGAAAAGATGGATATGGATAGAATTAAGTATACTAATAATTTTAATAATGGTGGGGAGATTAAAGCACCAACACCATGTAAGCTCCTAGCAATGCATGAGGCACTAGAAAATAACTATGCTTGGCTTGTTCCTGAAAATTTGTTTGATGAGAGTAGCAAGCCCAAGACTAATGAAAAGGGAGCCGCTGAAACTTATGTATCCAATATACTATGCATGGTTGAGAAAACTCCACACCCCGCTGTAGATGCACCATCTCTTGACAATACTTGATATACACTTTCTGCGCCTAGCTGAAAGGCGTTAAAGAAAAGCGCTTATGGGAGACAACCCATGTTTTTTACTACAGTACCTTTATTTTATATTTGAGTCTTGGAAGTTGTTACTACTGTAGCAACCTCTCCTTATCTTAGTTTTGTGCATTGTTGTGCCAAGTAAAGTCGTTGATAGTAAGGTTCATACTAGATTTGGATTACTGCGCAGAAACAGATTTCTTTGCTGTCACGAATCTAGGACTAATTCTCTGTAGGTAACTCAGAAAATTATGCCAATTTACGTGAGTGATCCTCAGATATGTACGCAACTTTCATTAAATTTGAGAATTTTCATTTGAGCAAGTATGGTGCCTCAATAAAATTCGTCTTTACGAACTGTTCTGTTTTGACAGATTCTGCCTTTTATTTCGCATTGCCTGTTTTGCTATGCTTGATGGATTTTTCGATTCCATTGACTTTCAGTAGCTTTGTGCAATGTCCAGAAGTGTTAAGAATGATTATGTCACCTCTGAACATGTAAATTTTGATTGTGCACTAACCCTCTAATGAGTTATTTTGAGTTTGGTGTGGAGGAAGTTTTCAAGGATCAAGAGAGGGAGATGATACAACATGATCAAGGAGAGTGAAAGCTCTAAGCTTGGGGATGCCCCGGTGGTTCACCCCTGCATATATCAAGAAGACTCAAGCATCTAAGCTTGGGGATGCCCAAGGCATCCCCTTCTTCATCGACAACATTATCAGGTTCCTCCCCTGAAACTATATTTTTATTCCATCACATCTTATGTACTTTGCTTGGAGCGTCTGTTTGTTTTTGTTTTTGTTTTGTTTGAATAAAATGGATCCTAGCATTCTTTGTGTGGGAGAGAGACACGCTCCGCTGTTGCATATGGACAAATATGTCCTTAGGCTTTACTCATAGTATTCATGGCGAAGTTTCTTCTTCGTTAAATTGTTATATGGTTGGAATTGGAAAATGATACATGTAGTAATTGCTATAATGTCTTGGATAATGTGATACTTGGAAATTGTTTTGCTCATGTTTAAGCTCTTGCATCATATACTTTGCACCCATTAATGAAGAAATACATAGAGCATGCTAAAATTTGGTTTACATAATTGGTCTCTCTAAGGTCTAGATAATTTCTAGTATTGAGTTTGAACAACAAGGAAGACGGTGTAGAGTCTTATAATGTTTACAATATGTCTTTTATGTGAGTTTTGCTGCACCGCTTCATCCTTGTGTTTGTTTCAAATAGCCTTGCTAGCCTAAAACTTGTATCGAGAGGGAATACTTCTCATGCATCCAAATCCTTGAGCCAACCACTATGCCATTTGTGTCCACCATACCTACCTACTACATGGTATTTCTCCGCTATTCCAAAGTAAATTACTTGAGTGCTACCTTTAAAATTTCTATCCTCTACCTTTACAATATATAGCTCATGGGACAAATAGCCTAAAAACTATTGTGGTATTGAATATGTACTTATGCACTTTATCTCTTATTAAGTTGCTTATTGTGCGATAACCATGTTCCTGGGGACGCCATCAACTACTCTTTGTTGAATATCATGTGAGTTTCTATGCATGTTCGTCTTGTCTGAAGTAAGGGAGATTTACCACTAAAATGGTTAGAGCATTGCATAATGTTAGAGAAGAACATTGGGCCGCTAACTAAAGCCATGATCCATGGTGGAAGTTTCCGTTTTGGACAAATATCCTCAATCTCATATGAGAAAATTAATTGTTGCTACATGCTTATGCATATAAGAGGAGTCCATTATCTGTTGTCTATGTTGTCCCGGTATGGATGTCTAAGTTGAGAATAATCAATAGCGAGAAATCCGATGCGAGCTTTCTCCTTAGACCTTTGTACAGGCGGCATAGAGGTACCCCTTTGTGACACTTGGTTAAAACATGTGCATTGCGATGATAATCCAGGTAATCCGAGCTAATTAGGACAAGGTGCGGGCACTATTAGTATACTATGCATGAGGCTTGCAACTTGTAACATATAATTTACATAACACATATGCTTTATTACTACCGTTGACAAAATTGTTTCTTGTTTTCAAAACCAAAGCTCTAGCACAAATATAGCAATCGATGCTTTCCTCTTTGAAGGACCTTTCTTTTACTTTTATGTTGAGTCAGTTCACCTATCTCTCTCCACCTCAAGAAGCAAACACTTGTGTGAACTGTGCATTGATTCCTACATACTTGCATATTGCACTTGTTATATTACTTTACATTGACAAATATCCATGAGATATACATGTTACAAGTTGAAAGAAACCGCTGAAACTTAATCTTCCTTTGTGTTGCTTCAATGTCTTTACTTTGAATTATTGCTTTATGAGTTAACTCTTATGCAAGACTTATTGATGCTTGTCTTGAAGTACTATTCATGAAAAGTCTTTGCTATATGATTCATTTGTTTACTCATGTCATTTACATTGTTTGGATCGCTGCATTCATTACATATGCTTACAATAGTATGATCAAGGTTATGATGGCATGTCACTCCAGAAATTATCTTTGTTATCGTTTACCTGCTCGGGACGAGCAGAAACTAAGCTTGGGGATGCTGATACGTCTCCGACGTATCGATAATTTCTTATCTTCCATGCCACATTATTGATGATATCTACATGTTTTATGCATACTTTATGTAATTTTTATGCATTTTCTGGAACTAACCTATTAACGAGATGCCGAAGAGCCAGTTGCTGTTTTCTGCTGTTTTTGGTTTCAGAAATCCTAGTAAGGAAATATTCTCGGAATTGGACGAAATCAACGCGGCCTATTTTGCCACGAAGCTTCCAGAAGACCGAAGAGGAGACGAAGTGGGGCCACGAGGTGGCCAAACACCAGGGCAGCGCGGCCCAAGCCCTGGCCGCGCCGGCCTGTCGTCTGGGCCCCTCGTGACGCCCCCTGACCTGCCCTTCCGCCTACAAATAGTCTTCGTCGCGAAACCCCCAGTACCGAGAGCCACGATACGGAAAACCTTCCAGAGACGCCGCCGCCGCCAATCCCATCTTGGGGGATTCAGGAGATCGCCTCCGGCACCCTGCCGGAGAGGGGATTCATCTCCCGGAGGACTCTACACCGCCATGGTCGCCTCCGGAGTGATGAGTGAGTAGTTCACCCCTGGACTATGGGTCCATAGCAGTAGCTAGATGGTTGTCTTCTCCTCATTATGCTTCATTGTCGGATCTTGTGAGCTGCCTAACATGATCAAGATCATCTATCTGTAATGCTATATGTTGTGTTTGTTGGGATCCGATGGATAGAGAATACTATGTTATGTTGATTATCAATCTATGTGTTGTTTATGATCTTGCATGCTCTCCGTTATTAGTAGAGGCTCTGGCCAAGTTTTTACTCTTAACTCCAAGAGGGAGTATTTATGCTCGATAGTGGGTTCATGCCTCCGTGAATCTGGGGGAGTGACAGAAACCTCTAAGGTTATGGATGTGTTGTTGCCACTAGGGATAAAACATTGATGCTATGTCCGAGGATGTAGTTATTGATTACATTACGCACCATACTTAATGCAATTGTCTGTTGTTTGCAACTTAATACTGGAAGGGGTTCGGATGATAACCTGAAGGTGGACTTTTTAGGCATAGATGCATGCTGGATAGCGGTCTATGTACTTTGTCGTAATGCCCAATTAAATCTCATAATACTCATCATATCATGTATGTGCATTGTCATGCCCTCTCTATTTGTCAATTGCCCAACTGTAATTTGTTCACCCAACATGCTATTTATCTTATGGGAGAGACACCTCTAGTGAACTGTGGACCCCGGTCCATTCTTTTTAATCGAATACAATCTACTGCAATACTTGTTCTACAGTTCTCTGCAAACAATCATCATCCACACTAGGATGGGCATCGACCTATTTCTATGTCTGACACTGTTTCTCGTCCGAAAAAGAAGATCAAATTTCAGAAGAAGAGTGTGGAGGGAGTGAAGGCAGGCATTTCAAGTTCTCAAGGAGAACCTAGTCAAGAGCCACAGCAGAACCATACTGATGATTATACAGTGCAGATTCCCCCAGAGACACCTGTTCACATTATGCAGAGAGTGGGGTTGGCACTTGGTATTGATGCTGATTTGATCACAGAGGAGAAGCTTAAGGCTGATTCTAAGGACAACAATTCCAAGGAGTCTCCCAATGATAGCTGAAGTTATGAAGATCCTGTGGAGCTCTGGCTTATATGGCAGAGTTGCTTTTGGTGCTTTTAGCTATTATGGCAATGTTTCAAGTGTTCAGTGTGTGTTCCCTTGGTACTTGTGTTGGTTTTTATTATATCAGTGGATGCAATGTGGGTGTCTTGTAAAGTTACTTTTATGCTATGATAGTTTCAGTCCTTTTGGCAGTGGAGTTGGTCTCCTCTGTTTCTCAGTCAGCATTATTTGTTTTATTAATGAGTAGAGCAAAAGTGAGAAAATGGAGGATTCTATGTTGGAATGTAAGGGGCCTAAATTCTGATAAGCATCAAAGGGCTCTAAGATCCAAAATTGAAGAAAGCCAGTGTTCTGTGCTGTGTGTGCAAGAAACTAAGTGTGATAATATTGATCATAAATTCCTTAGGAAATTATGTCCCAAGCGTTTTGATACTTTTGCATTCTCACCCTCTGTGGGTGCATCAGGAGGGATTTTAGTTGTCTGGAATTCTTCTGTTTTTTCTGGTGAACTGCTCGAAATTCAGAGATTCTCTGTGGTCATAAGATTTACCTCTGTTCATAATAATGAGAGCTAGAATTTAGTGTCAGTATATGGGCCTTGTCAGAGAGTGTTGAGGGATAATTTTGTAACCTGGCTGTATAATATCCAAATTCCAGTGGGTAGTAATTGGTTGCTTATTGGTGATTTCAATTTTATAAGATCAGAGGAAAATAGAAACAAGCCTGGGGGAGATGTGAATGACATGTTCCTTTTTAATGAAATCATTGGGCATTTGGGTTTGCTTGAATTACCTTTAAAAGGAAGAAGGTTCACATGGTCAAATATGCAAGCCCAGCCTTTGTTAGAGCAACTTGATTGGTTTTTCACTAGTGCTGAATGGATCTCTTCTTTTCCAAATACCACTGTCATGCCACTTGCTAATACAGCTTCTGATCATGTTCCTTGTGTAATTAATATAGACACTGTCATCCCCAAGGCATCTATTTTTAGATTTGAGAATTTCTGGGTGGACCAACCTGGGTTCATGGATTGTGTTAAGCAAGCTTGGGGAGTAAGTTCTAATAAGCAATATACCTCTGCCATAATTGCTGCCAAATTTAAGTCACTCAGATATGCCCTGAAGCATTGGCATATGAATCTGTCTCAGCTTAAGGTTTTAATTCAGAATTGCAACAAAGCCATTTTAATCCTGGATAACCTAGAAGAGCAGAGGCCTCTCTTCATAACAGAATTTAATTTCAGGAAAATTGTCAAGTTACATTTGGAGAAGCTTTTGAAAGTTGAATGTAATTATTGGAGGAAGAGATGTACTGCTAGGTGGATAAAAGTGGGAGAGGACAATACAAAATTCTTTCATGCAATGGCTACACAAAGAAATAGAAGAAATACAATCTCCATGATCAAAACATCTGATGGCAGGGTAGTTAATGATCATGCTGAAATGGCAGCTGTCTTATGGGCAAGTTACAGGGATAGAATGGGATGTTCTGAGGGTATAGATATGCAGTTTGACCTGCACAGGCTTATAAAGAAAGTTGAGGGGCTGGAAGAGATTTCTCAGCCTTTTTTGCAAGAGGAGATTGATTTGGTTCTTAAACAAATGCCACCAGATAAGTCCCCTGGGCCAGATGGTTTCACTGGTTTGTTTCTGAAGAGATGTTGGCCTATAATAAAACAAGATTTATGCAAGCTGGTGCATGATTTTCATGAGGGAAATTTACAACTACAGAATATAAATGAGTCTTTCATTACTCTTGTCCCTAAGGTGCATAGTCCTGAGAGTGTAAATGACTTTAGGCCTATCTCTCTTACAAATGCATGTCTCAAATTTTTGACAAAACTGGTGGCTAATAGATTTCAGCAGAGGATTCTGTCCTGTGTGCATAAGAATCAATATGGCTTTATCAAGAGCAGAACAATTCAGGATTGTGTTGCATGGACTTTTGAATATTTATATCAGTGTCATGCTTCCAAAAAACCTTTGGTGATCATGAAGCTTGACTTTGCTAAAGCCTTTGATACTATTGAACATGAGGCAATTATTCAAGTGATGTCACATATGGGTTTTGATTGTAAGACTATAAAGTGGGTGAAGGATATCCTCTCTTCTGGAACTTCTAAGATTTTGTTGAATGGTGTTCCAGGAAAGCAATTTTCATGTAAGAGGGGTGTTAGGCAGGGTGACCCTCTGTCTCCAATTTTGTATGTGCTTGGGTCTGAATTGTTGCAATTGGTGATCAATGATGCTCTTAGAGCTGGTTTACTGTCATTGCCTATTGAGGTGGGTGACCCAGATTATCCAGTGGTGCAGTATGCAGATGACACTTTACTCATTATTCCTGCTGATATGAATCAAGTTCTGGCTTTAAAGGATATTTTGCATAAGTTTTCTGTTTCTACTGGTCTGAAGGTTAACTATCATAAATCCAGCATGGTTCCAATTAATGTGGCAAGTGAGGAGATTGAGCTGCTGGCCACTGCTTTTGGTTGCCAAGTTGCAACTCTCCCATTCACTTACTTGGGGTTGCCTCTGGGAACAACTAGACCAAAGATTCAGCATTTGACTCCTATTGTTACTAGATTGGAGAGAAAGCTTACAAGCATTTCTAGTTTCTTGTCTCAAGGAGCTAGATTGCAGCTGGTGGATTCTGCTCTGTCTTCCATGTCCACATTCTTTTTGTGCTCCATTCAAATTCCACCTGGCATTTTAAATCAGCTGAATAGGATCCTAAGGCAGTGCTTATGGAGGGATAATATTGATACACCAAAGCAGTCTTTGGCAGCTTGGGAAATGATATGCAAGCCTAAGAATAAAGGTGGGGTTGGTATTGTTAATTTTCAAAAACATAATGAGGCCTTGCTGTTGAAATTTCTGGATAAATTTTATAATAAAGCAGATACCCCCTGGGTCAGTCTTGTATGGAGAACTTACTACCAGGAATCTGTACCTCATGCTGAACATCTCTGTGGCTTTTTTTGGTGGAAAGATGTGTGTAAATACTTGGAAAAGTATAGGCAGGTGACCACAATTTTGCCTGGCAAAGGAGATTCTTTTTTATTCTGGTTAGATAATTGGAAATTTGAGAATTCTACTACCCCTCTCAGTGAGAGATATCCAAGGATTTTCTCTTATGCTTTGAATGATAAACTTACGGCCAAGGAGGTGTATGAAGTTGATGATATTGTGCAGCTTTTTCACTTACCTCTATCCTCTCAAGCCTATGAGGAATGGAAGGAGCTAAGTTCTCAGATGAGGCGCAATCCTTTGTCAGTGAGAAATGATTCTTGGGTTTATGTATGGGGGAGTACATATACTGCATCAAAGTATTACAAGTACCTACATGAGCACATTCAGGTCCTTGGTATTTATAGATGGATTTGGAGGTCCTCCTGCATTATGAAGCATAAATTTTTTGCGTGGCTCCTGGTTAGTGATCGTTTGAATACTAGAGACATGTTGAAGAGACGGCATTGGAAGGTTACAGATGATACTCACTGTGAGTTATGTTTTGCTAGAGCATATGAGGATAGAATGCACTTGTTCTTTGAGTGTCAATTCAGTCAGAGGATTTGGACATATTTACAGATTGATTGGCAACAGGGGCAAGATATTCAGGAGGCTGCCACTAGGGCAAGAGCTGGTTTTGCTAAGCCTTTCTTCATGGAAGTGGTTATTTTAGCTTGTTGGAATATATGGAAGCAACGCAATGAGAAAATCTTTCAGTATCTTAGGCCTTCCTTTCAAGGGTGGAAGAAGGGGTTTGTGCATGATATATCCATGCTTGAGCATAGGATAAAAAGGAAACATTTACAAGATTTAGTTGCCTGGATAGGCAGTCTAATTTAGCTATGCTCCTTTCTTTAGTTTTGTACAGTTAGGTCTTTCTTTTCCTTTCTTCCTCTTGTTTTGTACATATGCTTTTTGGTTTTAATAAATAACTGTGGGGTTTTTCCCCACAGTCTCAAGGTTCAAAAAAAATCATCATCCACACTATACATCTAATCCTTTGTGACAGCAAGCCGGTGAGATTGACAACCTCACTGTTTCGTTGGGGCAAAGTACTTTGGTTTTGTTGTGCAGGTTCCACGTTGGCGCCGGAATCCCTGGTGTTGCGCCACACTACATCTCGCCGCCATCAACCTTCAACGTGCTTCTTGGCTCCTACTGGTTCGATAAACCTTGGTTTCTTATTGAGGGAAAACTTGCCGCTGTACGCATCACACCTTCCTCTTGGGGTTCCCAACGGTCGCGTGCTATACACGTATCAGTCACCAATATCTTTTACTATATTGCAGCACCGCGAGCCCGCCTCATTAAAAGCCTTTCCAGCCCCACTCGGTGCCCTGAAAAGGAAAAGAGTGCGTCTGAAAACTGGCGGGCGTTTCAGTACATTGTATTTTTAAAAAGGAGGACTATATTTCGACTCTAAGCGTAGAACCGCCTGAGCTGCGCCACGTTCCAGGGGTTTTTTCTCGGGAACCCCTGTCTTCCTGTCCTTGATCCTGTATGCTCCTCCTTCGATTACTTCTGTGACAATGTAAGGGCCAAGCCATGGCGACTCGAGTTTTTCAGTACTTTGTTGATTGAGTCGTAGGACTAAATCTCCGACCTGAAAAGATCTTGGCCGCAGTCGTCGACTGTGGTAGTTTTTCAAGTCTTGCTGGTACTTAGTGACCCGTGATAGTACTTCATCTCGAGCTTCATCGAGTGCATCTATGTCGTCCTCTAATGCTCTTCTGGAAGTTTCTTCATCATACTCTGTGACTCTTGGGGAATCATGCTCTATTTCAATCGGTAGCACTGCCTCAGCTCCGTGGACCAGAAAGAACGTAGTTTCCTGCGTCGCTGTATTTGGCGTTGTTTGAATACTCCATAAAACACTTGGCAACTCTTCTGGCCAAGTATGTCGAGCTTTTTCCAGCGGTCCAAGAAGGCGCTTCTTGATACCGTTGGCTTTCTCGACTTGATCATTGGTTTGCGGGTGCCCAACTGACGCGAAGTGCAATTTGATGCCTACTTCTGCGCAGTATGCCTTGAATTCCTTGGATGTAAAGTTACTGCCATTGTCCGTGATGATGTGATGTCTACGGGTGCTTCTATTCTTGTAGACAGTGTTGGGCCTCCAAGAGCAGAGGTTTGTAGAACAGCAGCAAGTTTCCCTTAAGTGGATCACCCAAGGTTTATCGAACTCAGAGAGGAAGAGGTCAAAGATATTCCTCTCATGCAACCCTGCAACCACAAAGCAAGAAGTCTCTTATGTCCCCAACACACCTAATACACTTGTCAGATGTATAGGTGCACTAGTTCGGAAAATAGATAGTGAAATACAGGTGGTATGAATGTATATGACCAGTAGTAACGGCACCAGAAAAGTGCTTTGCTGTCCAGGACTGGCGTGTGGTTGATGGTGGTAATATTGCAGACAGTACAGATGCAGTAGAACAGTAAACAAGCAGCGATAGCAGTATTGGAAACAAGGCCTAGGGATTATACTTTCACTAGTGGACACTCTCAACATTGATCACATAAAATAGATAAATGCTATACTCTACACTCTGTTGTTGGATGATGAACACCACTAATTGCGTATGATTACACGAACCCTCAATGCCGGAGTTAACAAGCTCCACAATATTCGATATTCATGTTTAAATAACCTTAGAGTGCATGATAGATCAACACAACTACACCAAGTACTAACATAGCATGCACACTGTCACCATCACACTATGAAGGAGGCATAGATCACATCAATACTATCATAGCAATAATTAACTTCATAATCTACAAGAGATTACAATCATAACCTACGCCAAGTACTACACGATGCACACACTGTCACCTTTACACCGTGCAGGAGGAATAGACTACTTTAATAACATCACTAGAGTAGCACATAGATGAATAGTGATACAAAACTCATATGAATCTCAATCATGTAAGGCAGCTCATGAGATCATTGTATTGAAGTACATAGGAGAGAGATTAACCACATAGCTACCGGTACAGCCCTTAGCCTCGAGGGAGAACTACTCCCTCCTCATGGGAGACAGCAGCGGCGATGAAGATGGCGGTGGAGATGGCAGCGGTGTCGATGGAGAAGCCTTCCGGGGGCACTTCCCCGTCCCGGCGGCGTGCCGGAACAGAGACTCCTGTCCCCCAGATCTTGGCTTCGCGATGGCGGCGGCTCTGGATGGTTTCTCGTACCGTGGCTTTTCCGTATCGATGTTTTAGGTCAGGGACCTTTAAATAGGCGAAGAGGCAGAGTCGGAGGGGGTACGGAGCCGCCACACAATAGGGCGGCACGGCCAAGGCCTGGGCCGCGCCAGCCACATGTGTGGGCCCCCTGTGGCCCTCCTCTGGTGGCTCTCGGGTGTTCTGGAAGCTTCGTGGGATTCTAAGATGCTGGGCGTTGATTTCGTCCAATTCCGAGAATATTTCCTTACTAGGATTTCTGAAACCAAAAACAGCAGAAAACAGGAACTGGCACTTCGGCATCTCGTCAATAGGTTAGTTCCGGAAAACGCATAAAAATGATATAAAGTGTGAACAAAACATGTAGGTATTATCATAAAACAAGCATGGAACATAAGAAATTATCGATACGTCAGAGACGTATCAGCATCCCCAAGCTTAGTTCCTGCTCGTTCCGAGTAGGTAAACGATAACAAAGATAATTTCTGAAGTGACATGCTACCAACATGATCTTAATCATACTATTGTAAAGCATATGAGATGAATGCAGCGATTAAAAGCAATGGTAAAGAAAATGATTAAACAACTGAATCATATAGCAAAGACTTTTCATGAATAGTACTTTCAAGACAGGCATCAATAAGTCTTGCATAGAGTTAACTCATAAAGCAATAAATTCAAAGTAAAGGCATTGAAGCAACACAAAGGAAGATTAAGTTTCAGCGGTTGCTTTCAACTTATAACATGTATATCTCATGGATATTGTCAACATAAAGTAATATAACAAGTGCAAAATGCAAGCATGTAAGAATCAATGCACAGTTAACACAAGTGTTTGCCTCTAAGATAGAAAGAAGTAGGTGAACTGACTCAACATAAAAGTAGAAGAAAGGCCCTTCGCAGAGGGAAGCATTGATTGCTATATTTGTGCTAGAGCTTTATTTTGAAAACATAGAGAGCATAAAAGTAAATTTTTGAGAGGTGTTTGTTGTTGTGAACGAATGGTAGTGGGCACTCTAACCCCCTTGCCAGACAAACCTTCAAAGAGCGGCTCCCATTTTATTTTTATTTTTGGGTGGCACTCCTTCCAATCTTTGCTTTCACAAACCATGGCTAACCGAATCCTCGGGTGCCTGCCAACAATCTCATACTATGAAGGAGTGCCTTTTTATTTTAGTTTTATTTAGATGACACTCCTCCCCACCTTTGCTTTCTCAAGCCATGGCTAACCGAATCCTCGGGTGCCGTCCAACAATCACATACCATGGAGGAGTGTCTATTTAGGTTAATTAATTTGGGACTGGGAATCTCATTGCCAGCTCTTTTTGCAAAATTATTGGATAAGCAGATGAAGCCACTAGTCCATTGGTGAAAGTTGCCCAACAAGATTGAAAGATAAACACCACATACTTCCTCATGAGCTATAAAACATTGACACAAATAAGAGGTAATAACTTTTGAAGTGTTTAAAGATAGCACTCAAGCAATTTACTTTGGAATGGCAGAGAAATACCATGTAGTAGGTAGGTATGGTGGACACAAATGGCATAGTGTTTGGCTCAAGGATTTGGATGCATGAGAAGTAATCCCTCTCAATACAAGGCATAGGCTAGCAAGGTTGTTTGAAGCAAACACAAGTATGAACTAGTACAGCAAAACTCACATAAAAGACATATTGCAAGCATTATAAGACTATACATTGTCTTCCTTGTTGTTCAAACCCTTACTAGAAAATATCTAGACTCTAGAGAGACCAATCATGCAAACCAAATTTCAACAAGCTCTATGTATTTCTTCATTAATAGGTGAAAAGTATATGATCCAAGAGCTTAAACATGAGCACAAAAATTGCCAAGTATCAAGTTATTCAAGACATCATACCAATTACTACATGTAGCATTTCCCGTTTCCAACCATATAACAATTAACGAAGCAGTTTCAACCTTCGCCATGAACATTAAAAGCTAAGAACACATGTGTTCATACGAACCAGCGGAGCGTGTCTCTCTCCCACACAAGCATTTATTCAGAGAATGAAAATAACAAAAACAAAAATAAAAGCACACAGACGCTCCAAGTAAAGTACATAAGATGTGACCGAATAAAAATATAGTTTCAAGAGAAGGAACCTGATAATTTGTCGATGAAGAAGGGGATGCCTTGGGCATCCCCAAGCTTAGACGCTTGAGTCTTCTTGAAATATGCAGGGGTGAACCACCGGGGCATCCCCAAGCTTAGAGCTTTCACTCTCCTTGATCATATTGTATCATCCTCCTCTCTTGACCCTTGAAAACTTCCTCCACACCAAACTCGAAACAAACTCATTAGAGGGTTAGTGCATAATCAAAAACTCACATGTTCAGAGGTGACACAATCATTCTTAACACTTCTGGACATTGCACAAAGCTACTGGAAGTCAATGGAACAAAGAAATCCATCCAACACAGCAAAAGAGGCAATGCGAAATAAAAGGCAGAATCTGTCAAAACAGAACAGTCCGTAAAGACGAATTTTTATTGAGGCACCAGACTTGCTCAAATGAAAATTCTCAAATTGAACGAAAGTTGCGTACATATCTGAGGATCACTCACATAAATTGGCGGAATTTTCTGAGTTACCTACAGAGAATTCAACCCAGATTCGTGACAGACAGAAATCTGTTTCTGCGCAGTAATCCAAATCTAGAATCAACCTTGCTATCAAAGACTTTACTTGGCACAACAATGCAATAAAATAAAGATAAGGAGATGTTGCTACAGTAGTAACAACTTCCAAGACACAAATATAAAACAAAATTGTTGTAGTAAAATAAACACATGGGTTATCTCCCAAGAAGTTCTTTTCTTTATAGCCATTAAGATGGGCTCAGCAGTTTTAATGATGCACTCGCAAGAAATAGTATTTGAAGCAAAAAGAGAGCATCAAGAGGCAAATTCAAAACACATTTAAGTCTAACATGCTTCCTATGCATAGGAATCTTGTAAATAAACAAGTTCATGAAGAGCAAAGTGACAAGCATAGGAAGATAAAACAAGTATAGCTTCAAAAATTTCAGCACATAGAGAGGTGTTTTAGTAACATGAAAATTTTTACAACCATATTTTCCTCTCTCATAATAATGTCCAGTAGCATCATGAGCAAACTCAACAATATAACTATCACATAAAGCATTCTTATCATGAGTCTCATGCATAAAATTATTACTCTCCACATAAGCATAGTCATTCTTATTAGTTGTAGTGGGAGCAAATTCAACAAAGTAGCTATCATTATTATTCTCATCATCAAATATAGGAGGCATATTGTAATCATAATCAAATTTATCCTTCATAACATGCGGCACCAAAAGACCACTATCATTATAATCATCATAAATAGGAGGTAAAGTATCATCAAAGTAAATTTTCTCCGCAATCCTTGGGGGACTAAAAATATCATGCTCATCAAAACCAGCTTCCCCAAGCTTAGAATTTTCCATAGCATTAGCAACAATAGTGTTCAAATCATTCATATTAATAACATTCCCATTAGCATGCGTATAGAGTTCCATGGGTTTTTTAATTCTCTCTTCAAACACATCATGTCCTAATTCAAGATAAAGTTCATAAGGATCTCTCACATTTTTGTTGTTTTCCATTATGCCTAACTAGTGTAAACAAGAAACAAAAAGATGCAATTGCAGGATCTAAAGGAAATAGCTTCGAGTACTTACAACGGCGGAGAGTAGCTTAGTAGCCGAGATCCGGAGTGTGAGTACCTTTTACCTTTCCTCCCCGGCAACGGCGCCAGAAAAGTGCTTGATGTCTACGGGTGCTTCTATTCTTGTACACAGTGTTGGGCCTCCAAGAGCAGAGGTTTGTAGAACAGCAGCAAGTTTCCCTTAAGTGGATCACCCAAGGTTTATCGAACTCAGGGAGGAAGAGGTCAAAGATATCCCTCTCATGCAACCCTGCAACCACAAAGCAAGAAGTCTCTTGTGTCCCCAACACACCTAATACACTTGTCAGATGTATAGGTGCACTAGTTCGGTGAAGAGATAGTGAAATACAGGTGGTATGAATGTATATGAGCAGTAGTAACGGCACCAGAAAAGTGATTTGCTGTCCAGGACTGGCGTGTGGTTGATGGTGGTAATATTGCAGACAGTACAGATGCAGTAGAACAGTAAACAAGCAGCGATAGCAGTATTGGAAACAAGGCCTAGGGATTATACTTTCACTAGTGGACACACTCAACATTGATCACATAAAATAGATAAATGCTATACTCTACACTCTGTTGTTGGATGATGAACACCACTAATTGCGTAGGATTACACGAACCCTCAATGCCGGAGTTAACAAGCTCCACAATATTCGATATTCATGTTTAAATAACCTTAGATTGCATGATAGATCAACACAACTACACCAAGTACTAACATAGCATGCACACTGTCACCATCACACTATGAAGGAGGCATAGATCACATCAATACTATCATAGCAATAATTAACTTCATAATCTACAAGAGATTACAATCATAACCTACGCCAAGTACTACACGATGCACACACTGTCACCTTTACACCGTGCAGGAGGAATAGACTACTTTAATAACATCACTAGAATAGCACATAGATGAATAGTGATACAAAACTCATATGAATCTCAATCATGTAAGGCAGCTCATGAGATCATTGTATTGAAGTACATAGGAGAGCGATTAACCACATAGCTACCGGTACAGCCCTTAGCCTCGAGGGAGAACTACTCCCTCCTCATGGGAGATAGCAGCGGCGATGAAGATGGCGGTGGAGATGGCAGCGGTGTCGATGGAGAAGCCTTCCGGGGGCACTTCCCCGTCCCGGCGGCGTGCCGGAACAGAGACTCCTGTCCCCCGGATCTTGGCTTCGCGATGGCGGCGGCTCTGGATGGCTCGTACCGTGGCTTTTCCGTATCGATGTTTTAGGTCAGGGACCTTTAAATAGGCGAAGAGGCGGAGTCGGAGGGGGTACGGAGCCGCCACACAATAGGGCGGCGCGGCCAAGGCCTGTGCCACGCCAGCCACATGTGTGGGCCCCCTGTGGACCTCCTCTGGTGGCTCTCGGGTGTTCTGGAAGCTTCATGGGATTCTAAGATGCTGGGCGTTGATTTCGTCCAATTCCGAGCATATTTCCTTACTAGGATTTCTGAAACCAAAAACAGCAGAAAACAGGAACTGGCACTTCGGCATCTCGTCAATAGGTTAGTTCCGGAAAACGCATAAAAATGATATAAAGTGTGAACAAAACATGTAGGTATTGTCATAAAACAAGCATGGAACATAAGAAATTATCGATACGTCGGAGACGTATCACGATGCTATGAGGTACCCCAAACCGAAAAACAATGCTCTTCACGAATTTTATTGCTGACGCTGCATCTGGTGAATTTATCGGATTCGCTTCTATCCACTTGGTGAATTTGTCGACAGCGACAAGCATATACTCGTATCCTCCTGGCGAGGCCTTGTGCAATTTTCCCACCATATCGAGACCCCATTGGGCAAAAGGCCAAGACAATGGTATTGGCATCAGTTCTGCTGCCGGAGAGTGCGGTTTTGCAGCAAATCTCTGGCACGCGTCGCAAGTTCGTACTATCTCCTTTGCGTCCTCGATTGCTATCAACCAGTAAAATCCGGCTCGAAAAACCTTCGCCGCGATAGTTCGACTGCTCGCGTGATGACCACATATTCCTTCGTGTACATCCTTTAAGATTATCCTCCCTTCTTCGGGAGTAACACACCTTTGCAGTACGCCTGAAATACTGCGTTTGTACAACTTCCCTTTGACCACTGTAAAGGCTTTGGATCGTTGAATAACTCGCCTTGCTTCAACTGGGTCGTCGGGTATCTCGTTCCTTAAGATATATGATATGTACGCTTGCATCCATGGAACCTGCACCATCATTACCAGCTCCTGGTCCTCTTCTTCTAGTGCTTCTTTGGGAGGCGCCGAAGTTTTCTCCTCCTTCTCCTTCTTCTGCGCCTTCTTTGGCTTTGTGGATTTCTCGGCTATCTCTTCCCAAAACACACCTGGCGGAATTGCGAGGCACTGCGACCCGATGTTTGCGAGAACATCGGCTTCACCATTGCTCAGCCTGCTGATGTGATTTACTTCGCATCCATCAAATAACTTCTCGAGCTCATTGTACACTTCCTTGTATGCCACCATACTGTCATTGACTGCATCACATTGGTTCATGACTTGCTGAGCCACCAACTGCGAGTCGCCAAAGATTTTTAATCGGGTTGCACCACAAGCTTTCGCCATCTTCATCCCATGTATAAGAGCTTCATATTCTGCTTCATTGTTAGATGCGTTTGGGAACGTCATCCATAGGGCATACTTCAGTTTGTCGCCTTCACGTGATATGAGTATCACGGCTGCCCCGGCTCCTTCTACCCTCTTGGACCCGTCGAAGTTCATAGTCCAAGTTCTCGATAAATCTGGGGTTCCTGTATTTTGCAACTCCATCCACTCTGCGATGAAATCTGGCAGAATTTGCGACTTTATTGCTTTTTTTTCATACGTGATGTCCCGAGGAGAAAGTTCTATTCCCCAAAGGGAGACACGACCTGTAGCTTCTGGATTGTTCAGTATATTTGATAGAGGTGCTTCATTGGCCACTACGATCGGGTGTGCCGAAAAATAGTGGCGCAATTTCCTTGCGGTTGTGAACACTCCATATGCTAGCTTCTGGTACTGCGGGGACCGCTGTTTTGAAGGCGATAAAACTTCACTAATGAAATATACTAACCTTTGCACTCCATGGAATTTTCCTTCTTCTTCTCTTTCGACAACTAGCACCGTGCTGACCACCTGAGGTGTGGCTGCAATGTATAACAAGAGGGGTTCCTTCTCTTTCGGCGCCACCAAGATTGGTGGTGTCGAAATTGTGCGTTTAAGATCCTCGAAGGCTCTATCTGCCTCTTCGTTCTACTGGAACTTCTCTCCTTGCTTGATTAAGGCATAGAACGGCAATGCCTTTTCTCCCAGCCTGGCGATGAATCTACTTAAAGCTGCGACTCGCCCAGTTAGCTGTTGTATATCTTTCAACTTTGTTGGCTTCCGCATTGTTACGATAGCTTGTATTTTTTCGGGGTTAGCTTCAATCCCTCTTGCTGAGACTAGGAACCCTAGAAGTTCTCCTGCAGGGACGCCGAAAGAACACTTCGTCGGATTCAGCTTGAGGCAGAATTTGTCGAGGTTGTCGAAAGTTTCCTTCAAGTCCTCGATTAACGTTGTTCCATTTTTTGATGTTATTACGACATCATCAATGTACACTTGTACGTTTTTCCCAATCTGTGTTGCTAAGCACTTCTGCATCATCCTCTGATATGTTGCTCCCGCGTTTTTCAGACCAAAAGGCATTGTTCGATAGCAAAACACGCCATAAGGTGTGATGAACGCTGTTTTGACCTCGTCCTCTTCTTTCAATCTGATCTGGTTATAACCAGAGTAAGCATCCAGGAAGGAAAGACGTTCACATCCTGCCGTGGAGTCGATAATTTGATCGATCCTTGGGAGGGGAAAGTGATCCTTTGGACAATGTTTGTTGAGACACGTAAAGTCGACACACATGCGAAGGACTTTAGTGTTTTCTTTGGGACCAATACTGGGTTTGCGACCCACGTGGCCTCTGTATGCAGCTCTTTGATGAAACCAGCTTATCTCAGTCTATCGATCTCTGACAGCATAGCTTTGCGGTTTGGCTCCGAAAAACGTCGCAAAGGTTGTTTGATTGGTCTCGCAAGTGGATCCAAATTTAGGTGGTGCTCGGCAAGTTCCCTGGGTACTCCTGTCATGTCAGCTGGACACCATGCGAAGATTTTCTAGTGCTCACGGAGGAACTCGACGAGCGCGCTTTCCTATGCGAGGTCCATGTTTGTCGCGATGGACGTCGTCTTCTTGGGATCTGTCGGGTGAATCTGCACTTCCTTAGAATTTTTCGCAGTATTGAAAGTTGATTCCTTGTTAGGCCTTCCTACATCTGGCAACACATCGTAATCAGTCGTGAGCCTTGACGCCATGTACTCTGATTGCATCCCGAAGGTTTCTGAGAGTCGATGAAAATCCTTGTCACATTTATCGGCTAGCGCGAAGCTTCCTTTAACTGTGATTGGTCCCTTAGGTCCAGGCATCCTCCACAACAAGTATGTGTAATGTGGTACCGCCATAAACCTGGCATATGCTGGGCGCCCCAACAAAGCATGGTACTGTGATGGGAAATCCACGACTTCGAACTCCAGCCTCTCTATCCTGTAGTTTTCTCGGGTCCCAAACTGAACGTCGAGATTGATCTTCCCCAACGGATAACTTGGCTTTTCCGGCGTAATTCCATGGAAACGTGTATCAGTTGGCTTCAGATTTGCTAGAGATATGTTCATCTTTCTTAGTGTATCTGCATACATAAGGTTTAGGCTGCTGCCTCCATCTATGAATACTCGCGATACATCGAATCATGCGATTACTGCTGGTAAGATAAGTGCTGATTGCCCTGGTCGAGGAACTTGCTGCGGATGGTCCGCTATTGTGAAGCCAATGACTTGCCCTGACCAATTGAGGTACTCAATCGTTGGTGGAGGCATCTTCTCTGCCATGAACACCTGTCGCGAGATTACTTTCTGAGCTCTATTGGATGGCCTGCCTTTCTGAATCATTGAGACCGCTCCATTGGAATTGGGATCAACGTAAGGCGGTGGCGCTGGTGCTGCCGCTATTCTGAGCTGATGTCGATTTTCGTCCGTAATTGCGGGAGGAGGTGGCAAATGAATCTCACTCCTGGGCCCTTGCGGGTTTCTATTTGTCGCCTGGGCATTGGCGTGCCCTGCCCACCTTAGCATTGCCTGAAAATTTCGGCAATCCTTCTGCAGGTGTCCTAACTGTCTATTTCCATTGTTGTCGAGATAAAAGTGCATCTGGCACGGCCCGTTCATCATCTCCTCAGGGGACACGAAAGGTCTCTGGAACCTAGGCCCATTATTTGTTGGCCTGCTGTTTCGGGAATCATCTCTATTGTCGCCTCGCTGCTCGTTGCTCCTTTGATAATCATCTCTGTTGTTTCCTCCAGCACTTCCTCGAAACCCAGCCGAGATTTGGCCAGGTGCATCGTATGAGTATTGCCGAGAAAACCGACGTCTATTATGATAATTTCGACCACGGTCCTCCTCTGGCGACCTATGCCGTTTGTTGTGAACAGCATCCTCTCCATCTGCCCATCTATTTGCTATCTCCATCAATGCAGATACTGTCTTTGGGTTGGTTCTTCCCAGGTCCTCGACAAAATCTCCTCGTCGGATTCCTGTGACAAACGCATCTATCGCTCTCTCGTCAGATATGTTCTCTGCCGAGTTTTTGATGATATTCCACCTTTGGATGTACTTTCTCATTGATTCATCCGGCTTTTGTCGACATGCTCTCAACTCCTCTAGTGATGCAGGTTTCTTGCAAGTAGACCGGAAATTCTTGATGAATACATCCTCGAAGCTATCCCATCTATCGATAGAACCTGGAGGAAGCTTCTTTATCCAAGACCGCGCAGCTCCACTCAGATGTACTTGGATGCTCTGCATGGCTGTTGCTCTGGTTCCTCCTGTTAATTTTACCGTCTCAAGATAATCGACTAGCCAATCCTCTAGATCTTACAGGCCGTCGAATTTTTTGAAGTTATCAGGCAGCTTGAACCCCGCAGGAACTCGAGTTTTTCGGACCCTCCTTGTAAAGCACGGCAGCCCGCACATATCCTCGTCATCTAACTCTGGGGAGTGCCGATGTTCCCTTCTATTTTGTCGTGCTATGTCCACCCTTGCTTGCGCTGCTGTGTCTCTTGCTCCACCTGTTCTCTCGGGAACTGTTGCTGCTGCCGCAGGTCGTGGACTATTTTGCCTTGCTGAACCTTCGGGAGGTGTTGATGCAAACGCTGTTCCCATGGCCCCAACACCTGCCATGGCCATGTTGTATAATGCTTCCCTTGGATCTCCAGGAGGTGGCCTAGACGCGAGGATAAAGGCTTGTGTCGCCATATACCCAGCTTCCGGTGTTTTAGGGATGATGTTCCCTCGAGTGTCTATCGACATAAAGGACATGTGGAGGTTTTGCACCAAGTGCTCTCTATCAGCTTCAGGTATGTTTTGCATCCTAGATCTTGCCCTGTTCCGAGCTTCTCTGTGGCTATCTCCCGAAGTTCCTGAATGCCGACTTAACTCCGCCATTCGCCTGCTTGATGCAGAGGCCGCCTCCTGCCTTCTGTCCAACGCGATTTTCTGCTTCTCGAGCTCCCGCCTGGTGCGTGCAAGCCTATACTGATATGCTTGTAATTCCTCAGGTGTCGCCGTTACAGTCATTGGCTCTGTACCATTAATAGCTCTTGCGACTCGATCCCATACTTCCTGCGGAAATCGCACCATCTCCCGTGTTCCTGGTCCGATATATTTTGTTCCTAAACCTCTCGTGAGATCTGCAGGATCAACATATGGATTCCCTGCCTCGTCGAAGTTCTCTGATGTCTCCTCTTGTGGGCGACTCGGATCTCCGATTGCATAGATTTGATGATATTTTGGGTACTGAACCATGTTGGGTTTGGTGACACCATCATAGAGATTGGTGAAGACCTTGCCAATGGTAGTGGATTGGTCGATGAAGTTGAAGCTGTCGAAGCTACTCGAGTCGTCGCTTATATCTGAGTCCGCAGACGACTTGAAGGACATGTCGCCGAAGATCTTGGCGAGCTTTTCGCTTGCCCTGGTGTTGATGAAGCGTGGCGATGAAGTCTCCTCTTCGCCTGACTCGATTGACGATGTTGATTTCGAAGAATCAGAATCGACCGCCGATAATCCCGATGAAATCGGAATTTCGAGACGATACGTTCCCTTCTTCTCGACGCGATAGTGGAACCTTCCGAACGTCATCTCCATAGGCTCCTCCAGATACGCATATGCATCCAAACGGGAGGGCGGGTGAGGAACAAAATCGACAGGACCAGTTGCGATCTGTTTACCTCGATCCATCGCGTTGCTTGCTGTTGATGAAGTCGACGATCTTGAAAGTGCCATCGAGATCAGATCCTTGACGCCTCTAATTCCCACAGACGGCACCAATTGACAAGGTATTAACTTGTCAATGCCTACGGGTTATAGGCTAGGGTTTAGTTAGAAGTAGAGGGCAAGTAGATCTCGAAGGTTTCAGCCGAAAAGTACTCGACGATATGAAAACTAGGGTTTGTGAGACAATGAATCGATGCTTTCTTTGTCCCTCGACTCCCCCTTATATAGGAGGTGGAGCCGAGGGATTCGTGATGTACAAGTTACAGAGTTCGGGAAGGTTTCCAACTCCTCCTGTAATATTTACAAGTGTTCTCTCCTAATACAACTCTAGCTTTCCTTAACTAGCAAATTGGGCTTCTGAATTCTCCTTATCCTTCGGGTTGTGGGCCTTCAATAAACCCCGGGTACTATCTTCGGCAGGCCCATTGGGGATGCCTATGTCAGCCGCCGCCTGCGCCCACTAAGACTCGGCAGGCACCCAAGCGGAAGCGTGTCAAGAGTCATGTCCGCCGACTGTCGCCCCTCCCAAGAGTACCAAAGGTTCCTCAACCCCCCCCCCCCCCACGTCCTTACAATCTTACTATCGAGGGAACTGAGGCCGTTGTAAAGAAACAAATGCATGAACATTTTCATAAGGAGAAACCCAAGCCCCCAACACCATACACAGAGAAGCAAAAAGCATATGCTCTTGATATTTTGAACACACCATCGCAATATGACTTACACGAGAAGAAGGATGACTATACATGCACACTTGCGAAGGTAATTGAGCATGGCAAAGAGAAGGATAGTGCTAGCACGAGAAAATCATCAACTAGAAGTGTAGCTGGGAAGCAATCAAGTAAAAATGTGCACCCCTCAAGGCCAAGCAAGCGACAGCAAGCAGAAAAGGAAAGAAAGTTCCCCAGCTCGGAGAACAAACCAAACAATCGATCCCACCCTCAAAGTGTTAGATGTTCCCTCGGTGTACCAGGAAAATGGTGGTTTCGATATGGAAGCAGCTGCGGCGCTAGCAGGTCAAATGGGCTGTACTGTAGAGCAATTGCTGAGTTCCCAAGATGCTGCACTATCCATTGCTGATATAGCCCCTAAATTTGTCTACGGGGCCGACTTGGTCAGCAAAGAGCGGCTGCATCAACTGCCAACGCATATGCGGAATTTGCATCAGTGGTACCTTGATGCGTGCAAGGAGAACAAAAAATACATTGTGGCGAATATCCCAGACGAATATTACTTCCAAAGGTAGGATCTCCATATTGAGATTTCCGAACCCTAGCAGTTATTCAATTTAGATGCCCTCAACAAATCTCTCATGAGTTGCTATTGCGTGTAAGTTGTTAACTACATATAAGTTCATGTTCATTCAGTTGTTCATGTTCATTGCATTTACTCACTATATCTTATGTACTCTCTTATGCAGACTGAAGATCGATGAATGCAGAAGAAAGAATATAGCCAATATTGGGTTTGTTGACCCAGATAAAGTACATCATGACACGGTAAGGGGTAAAGCCCAAGAAACGGGAGGAAACCTACTAAGGTTTATAAAGGAGCAACATTTCTGTGATTCAATATTGTTTCCTTACAACTACAGGTGAAATTCTTACTGATCTGTTATACACATTCAATTTTTCTTACTCGATGTTAAGTGTAATTTATGACGTATATATATAAACATGTGCAGTTTCCACTGGATTCTTCTACACATTCAAGTTGATAAGGGAATAGTTGAAGTAAGGGACCCATTGAGTAGAGGCCTGGAAGGGTTCCGCGACTTGCAACACTTGCTCCAGAGGTAATTTTATTCATTAATTACCGCGCTATATCTTTCGGGAGATATCAATTAATTATACATTCATTCAATCATTTTTTTGCCTGGCAGGGTTTGGAGAGCTTTCAAGAAGAACAATACGGGTGACTTCGCAGAGAAGCTAACATTTACTCCTGTGCCGTGCGCCCAGCAGCCACAGGGGACGAATCTATGTGGATACTACATTTGCGAGTCCATTCGCATGTTAACCACTGAGAAGAACGCTAATAGATTCAACGTAAGCAATAACATTCACAACTTTAATTTATTATCGTCAATATTTCGTTATCAAGATTGATATAGTCATATTCATCTCATTTTCATATATAGGTCGAGTTCATGCGGGAGAAGCTCCAACCACACGAACACCTACTTGGAATTGCGGAGGAAGTGGCGGGACTTCTGATGAGAGAAATGATAGATGAAAGAGGCTTGTTTAATCAATGTAGGACCTGGTCATGATCCCCGTGTAATAGTTCAAATAGACGACGGGCTATAGTCCCGGTAATCGTGAGCTCCATGTATATGTAAGGAGAATCTACGAATAGGCTTTTGCTTCGAATATTTGTTTGCTCGATCTATATATAATGAATGAACGTGTACAGCTTGTAGTAGCGTACAAATGTATGAAAATTTATTTTAAAATGAAAAATGAAATAAAAGGGGGGTCGGTGGCGGGGGGTGGCTGCACCCCGTAAACCCTAAAGGAGCAGCGTCCTGCGCGCGCCACCTAGAGGGTCTTTTATCGCGGGCTTTGTTACCACCCGCAACAAAAGGGGTGTCCCCTGCGCGCCTCGCGGCTGCCACGTGGTGTACCTTATGTTGCGGGTGGTAAGCGGGCCGGGACAAAAGGTTGAGCCATTTGTCGTGCCTACGTTGTCCCGGCTAGCCGCCCGCGACAAAAGGCTCTTACGACCCGCAACATTAGGCCTATTTTTTACTAGTGCAAGGTCTCTCCTTGTATTTGTTCTTTGTATGAGTGGCACTCTACCGTTTGCTAGTCTTTCCTTTCGTAACTACTAGTGATGGTCCCTTCCTCTCATAGATTCTATCACGCACTTGCCAATATTTCTATTTGAAATTCTATGGCTTTGGAATCATTAATTGTATCTATTGGTGTGGCTGATTGGGCCATTGAGAGAAACCGATGTTTATTGGGTGAGTGGTGTGCGTTTGTATCGTTGAATTCATCCTCGCGTTCTCCATCGTGTTCTTCGTCCTCTCCTTCAATCCCCTCCAATCCGTGAAGATTGGGCCACCCAAGAAGTCTTAGCCCCTCATCACTTACATAGTCACTCTATCGAATATGGAGTCCAAATTTATTAGGATATTGAGAAGCTGAAGTATGCATATGTGTAATCTACTTTGTTTATTTGTATGTTATATTTATTCATTCTATCATGTTATAGTATTTATTTGTGAGTATTGTGTTAAACTCGTTTTATCAATTATTTTGTTGTTTGATTTAGCGCTATACTTATGTGTGTACATATCCAATTAGTTTTCTTTTCGCCCCAAGTCTGATCTGTTTTTGTTCCGAATCTATGGTCTCGCATATCCATATTCAAATTCGCAACAAACTATTATCCGATACCAACATAGAAGCACCGCGGCACTAGAGACTGATCCAACTATCGAAACAACAACCCGCATTTGCAAGCCCCATCGTCGGTGGACGACGCATGCATGCACGAATTCATCACCAAGCTGCATGTCTACTCGGAAGTCGGAAGTGCATACACGCAGGTTCCCAAGCTGCATGCCTTGTAGAATTTACTTTTTAACCATTTCAACTTTTCCATGCATTGATCACACGAACAAGCTGAGCAGACGCGCACGACCGATCGAGCTATCGGAGGACCACGTACGCACAGGCACAGGTAACTAATTAATCCACTGGCTCGTACGTAGGGGCCGCCACGAGCAGTGCTTGTCTCGAATTAGCATTGGCGCTGTACCTATATAGCTCCGTTAGGCGATTACATCTACCTCCCGAAACTAAATTTTCACGCGAGATCTACATATCATTTTTCTCAGCTGGTCCAGCCACGCACGTACGGCGCCCCACATGGAAACTAAGTGTTCAACAGTGTCTTGATTGTCTGCATGCACGGATAGATGATTTGCGAAAGCTGTGCTTACCCGTACGTGCCGGCCGTGTTTAATTAGTGGAGAGATGAGATCGATCCAGGCCTCCAGGGGACACGCCAAGAGCAAAGTTCCGCATCTCATCGCCCTACAGGACAGCGAGGGCAAAAAGATACTACCTGCACGAACCTTGGAACGAACGAGAGCGACCACATTGGTGGACCAGCTGAGAGATTAAGTAGGAGCCTGTGAAGCATTGCATGTGTGGTTTGTTTGGGGCCATGCTATGTATGTGTCGTATGTTTTGGAGATTCTTCTAATGAGAGAGCCAGCTTGTTGGCTGTCAGTTAGCTAATGGGAGGACATGATACAAAAAAAGTACACATAAGTACAATATGAATAATATGGGAATTACAGTTATAGATGACCCTTCAACTTGAGGTGCTAGGATATGTCGGCACCAGTGCATAAAAGACCATAACTTATGACGAAAATATTTTTAGGACCTGTTTGGTTCGCAAGATTTACAAAACATAGAAAAAAACATATAGGTAGATAACATGTTTAATCCTACAGAGATTGGAAACACGGGAATCTTTTAGGGCTTGTTTGGTTCCCAAGATTTACAAAATACAGGGGAAAAAATAGAGATAGAATGTCATGGCATGTTTAATCCTACAGAAATTGGAAACAGGCGGGATTTTATTGCATATTATTTGGTTTTACCGTAGAAAAAAAAACATTAGTTGTTGTGAAGGATCATGTGTTTGCCATAGTTGTCATAGAAAGAAAATAAATTTTCTATAAGGTAAGACCTAAGAAAAAAATCCTATGAAATCGTTCTTGGATTATATGGGTTGCAGCCCAGGTAGTCAACCTATATAGCTTATAAATCCTAAAATCTCAAGTCTCATCTAGCACTAGTAGAAAAGAGAGCTTTGGTTTTTGCTCCAAAGAGCTTTAGCACCGGATTTGGCACGAACCGGTGCTAAAGGAGGTCATTAGCACCGGTTCGTGCGGTCTGGACGTCCAGGGAACCCACCGTGGCATTAGTACCGGTTCGTGCGGGACCTTTAGCACCGGTTCGTGCCACGAACCGGTGCTAAAGGGTTGGCGTCAGCCGCGAACACTTTAGAAGGTGCTAAAGGCTTTGTAAAATATAAAAGAAAATGATAGAAATTTCAAAAAATAAAATTTTTTGAGATTCATGTATGTTACGCAACCTACTATTAAGGAAATTTAACAAATTTGAATTACGATTTTTTTTTGAATAAAAAGTAAAAAAAGGTAAAATGTCATTAACTTTTGCCTACGACATCGGAAAAAAACGTATAATATATCAAAGTGATCGTGGGAAAAAGTTACATCCGAATTCACCTGAGTTTACCCGGTTAGCCAATTTTAGATTCTCAAAATTCCAAATTAAAATATGAAAGCAGGAAGATTTTAGTTTTTTGGTACAAATTTAGGATTTCATATTTTTTTTATTTTTTTAAAATTAAAATTAAAGAAAATATTACTATTACTTTTAGCAAATTATAAGATTTTCAAATTTTCAGGTTTTATGTTTGGCAAAAAAAATTGTAAATAATTAAAAATAATACAAATTATAAAGTTAATGTTTATTTATTTATTCAAGATTATTATTACATCCTTACTTTTAGTTATTAAAAGAATTATTTGAAATTAAAACAATAAAGAAATATGACATCGATCAGTATGTTAGTAGGATTAATATGATACTACTATCATATACATGCGCGCGAAGTACTTGGATGCGGGACGGAAAGGAACTTGGAAGTTAAGCGTGCTAGTGCTAGAGCAGTGGGAGGATGGGTGACCGAGCGGGAAGTTTGAGCACGAGTAAGTAGTTTGACTAGAGATAAGTGTAGTTAGAAACTAAACTTGTGAAATAACTAAAATATTAGAAATTCTAAAGAAGAAAAAAGGAAGTGGAAAATAATTCGAAAAAAATTTACCGGTGCTAAAGATCCTCTCGCTCCAGCGCTCGGCAGCCGCCACATGGTGCCCATTTAGCACCGGTTCGTAACTGAACCGGTGCTAAAGGGGGCCTTTAGCACCGGATACTTAGCACCGGTTAGCCATCCGGTGTATATGGCTGTTACCAACCGGTGCTAAAGGCATGTTTTCCACTAGTGTAGTATGGCAGTTTGGGGGCTATGGGAGATAAAGTTTAATCCCACGTTGCTAGTTTCACGCTGCTAGTTAGGAGAGAGTTGGAGAAGCTTATAATGGTAATAACTATAGCTCCACCAAGTTAGTGAGAACAGAAGTAGTTCATGTGCACCTCTCCTCTGCCACCCTCCTCGCCTCACCACGGTGCGCCGCGTCATGTTTCGTGAGTCGAGTCCGAGGTCGAGTTCGATACCGGTATTGTGGAAGGCTAAAACTTTGGTTGGTATAACAACTGAGTTGGGTACGTTTGCACATTCGGCGCGTGTCTCTGTCTTCCAACTTGTGGCAGTTTGTTCAGCAGTTCCCCTCCAACAATATACCAAGAAACAAGAAACACAACAAATATTAGAGTCCTCTACTCTCTTTTGTCTCTCACTCGCGACCAAGTTTCTTTTTTTTCTGTCTTCCTCTAATATTCCCCGTTCCGTTGACTGCGTACACAGCCGTCCCGAAGAGTAGGCTTCTGAAACCCCATCATTCGAGATTCTGCACCGGGAGACGGGTGATAAGGTTTTTGGAGAGCGTCTTGACGCGGCTGCTCACCTCTGTTTGTCTGATTTCATCGACATATCTAGAGACTTCGACAACATCATGGGTGACCTCAACAACAACCATGGTGATGTTGGTGCTAGAGCGACCTTCCCGGCAAAGTACTTGCTTCTCATTTCTTATCTTGCACTATTAGAGCATCTCCACCGGTAGCCCCCAAATAGGCGTCGGCAGGGGCGCCGACACCTCCGTTTGGGGGGCACCGACAATGCATCCTCCATTTGGGGGAGCTGTTCCCACACAGGCGCCACCAAAACGGCAGCCCGAATAGATGTTTTGAATTAAAATCATAAATAAATGCATAGAAAATTGAATAACAAATATTTTATTCCACAAACTAATAAATAATTGGGAACGTGGTTTACATGAAGATATAGTTTGGAACATGGTTTTCCACAAACTAATACATAGTTTGAACCATGGTTGACACAAATATAAAACATTGCAAAAAAACTAAACCTAACTAGGCCGGTCATCGCAGGTTTTGTGTGTTCGCTGCCAAGCAGGAACACTCGAGGGCACACCCAGTCACCCAAACTGGAAAATCCAGCTGGCGAGGGTGCCCCTGTTGGTTCTTTCGAGGAAGAACATCCAAAAACATGCGAGCCGATATTCTCTGCGAAGAAACAACACTCATCAGTCGTCGTCCTCCTCGACGCTGTCGACGTGGTAGTTCCGGCGGCTATGCGTCTCGTCGAAGACCTTGACGCTCATGTCCCTGTCGCCAAAGTAGGAGAACACGAGCACGTAGCCGGCTTGGAGGCTGTGGTGGCGCGCGAACTTCTCCCAGCCGATGTGGAGGTACATCTTGCCGCGCGTGTCGTAGATCACGTCCACGATCCACCGGTAGTAGCCGCATGAATCCTCCCGCAGATGCAGCGTGCCCGGGCGGTCGTCGCCGGCGACGAAGTCGGCGAAGGTGTCTGGCAGCCTCTAGATTCCGCGTGGATCGCCCTTGAGGACGAGGACGAACTCGAACAGCACGAGCCCTCCTCGTACTTCTCCGACGATGAAGAAGATGGCGTCGCAGGCGATGGCGTGCGTGCACCTCTGCCGCAGCCACGGCCACGACCACAACCTCAACCAGACATGGCGTCGTCTTTTCAGATGTAGCGGCTAGGGTTGGGGAGAGAGGCGCTAGGGTTTGTGTGTGAGAGGAACGATGAGAGGCGGCCCTTTTTATAGGCCGGAGGGAGGCGGGGGAGCGGTGGCGCTCATTAACGGCGCACGAAGAGCAAGGAGCGCGTGATGTGACGGTTCGTTGCGCGTCTGCGGAAACTGCACTACCGCTGCGTTCCAATAACTCCCGTCGCGAGGTAGGCGACGGTTAGGTTAAAATTGAATGAGCCGCTGACGCGTCGGCCCCGCCACTCCCCGCCGGCGTCGACTTTTGGGATGTGTGGCTGACAGGCGGCTCCCACGCCCAAAAATTTCAGCCTCGCGAGGCGCCGGCGCGCCCGATTCGCGCCCTTGGCGAAGGGGCCGGCACGGGGTTGCCGGCGCTTCTATTAGGCTCCAAAATTGGCCGGCGCCGTATGGGGCGCGCCGGTGCGAGCCCCCAAAAACCTCTCGGGGACGCCGGTGGAGATGCTCTTACTTGTTCTATAATTAGATCTACTAGATGTGCTTAGTCTGATGTGTACAGTTAAGTGCACAAATACGTATGTAACGTTAGTTCCGGTAATTAATTAAGCTGACTTGAAAGTTGGCTAATAGTCTAACAATCGCATGAAAGTGGACAATAAGAAAAAATTTCTATGGATCACTTTGAAATATACTTTCCTCCGAATGCAATGACAGGCATATCCCTGCGCATTAGTGGCAAAATGAAAATACTCTTGGAGGAAAACCAAAAGAACACGGTGGACGACACAGCTCTACCCCTTGCATATCGATCCGTTTGATGTACATCTACCAGTAGCAATTACTGGTACTGCAAGACATAAACCAGTGCAGTATCAGTATAGACGGCCGGCCCATCTTTGGAGGAGTTGACCCCGGGCCTCGAGAAGTAGAAGGCGTGTTCAGATGGAGAAGCTCGCGCGGCAGCAAATTCTGTATCACGTCACATCCACAAGCTGCATCCGCAGAATCTAGCCAGAGATCATCACTCACAAGTTTGGAGCGGAGCAGAGCAGAGCGGCGCGATGTGATGTGATGTGATGTGATGCCGCCGCCGTGAAAGCATCACGCGGTCGTCCGTTCGTTCACGAGCGCTGCCTGAGCGGTGTCGGCTGGATCCCATGCGGCTGCGGCCGCCGTCTTGTGTTGGGTCGGGGCTCGCGGCGGCAGCGCACTGACACCGCGGTGATGCGACGGGCGGGCGGCCGTAGATGTTTTTTGTTGTTGTTCTGCAGCTCTCTTTTTTTTTTGAAGGCATCTTTTCTTGTACTGTACAGTGACCAGTAAGCAAAGGCGGCTTTGTTTTCTTAGGACGAAGCAAACCGGGCCGAATGAGTCGGGCGTCAGGCTCCTTGGGCCAGTATGGCCGGTGAGGATTCATTTGGGTTAGCGAGCACTGTTCCATCATTGTATGTTTGTCATATTCGGTTGGCCTTCGCGCAACAGTGCGACATCTACCCATTAGTACTTGACGAGCCCATAGCCCGCTCACAACTTAGGTGATGGGCCGGACCGACGGACAAGGCCGCTCTTTTTAGGCTGAAAGTTGGTGAAACCTTATGACAAAGCATGTGCAGAGGTACATGAGATCAATTCTTAGCACATACGTTTTTTTTTTGCATGACACAGAAAATTGCTGTGGTACATAAGTTTTTTTTTTCTTGAAAAGCTGTGGTACATATGCACCCCAAGTGTAAATTCATATGCTAGAATGATGAACCTCACCGTCCGGGTATGCGAGTTGTGTTGTGACATATGTGGAGTGACGCGCTCAACAGGAACTACGACATGTCCCAAGCCGAATTCGATGACAGAATTGTCGAGAAAGGGAAATCGGCAATAACCAGGTGGCACCTGTGATTAGAATGCTTAAGGACGAGTGTCTTTGCCTCTTCGTGGTGATGGAGCAGCATATTGTGCTTTATGTAAACAAGGTTTCTTATCGATAGCAGTTTCTATGAAATTGCTTATGTACAAGAACTGAAATTATGTGTATTTTGGTATCGCGGTATATGTGTTTTTAAATAAAACACTCATGTTCAAAACATAAATAAGCAACTTAATTCGCTATCGGTTAGTAGGATCCACATGCCAGTGACACTCCATCCACATGTCAGGTAGTAGGTTTTATTGTCACATACCAATAATTGGGAGCGTGGGACTCATAGACGACCTAGAAGCCCCACTTTGGGGTCTTCGAGTGACAGAACCTAGTAGAGCATAATAACTTACTCAAAATCCCATAAAAACTAGCCCTATATCCTCATTTGTTTATATAATACAGGGAACACACTTGCCCATAACCCAACTACACCCCCTCCCCCTCGCACTCCCTTGCCCATAACCCAACTACCCCCACCCCCCTCGCATCTCCCTTGCCCATAACCCAACTACCACCCCCCTCGCACTCCCTACTAACTTAGATCATGGCAAAACTTTCTTTGTTAAACCAAAGTGATATGTTGTTTTATCTATGTCTTACACACTCGCGCACTCTATTGGAAATTGTACGCTGGCTTAAAATGATCTATGTGAGAGAGATCTCAGATTTTCGCTATGAGTTAGTCAACTTCTGTAACATCAATGTTATGGCGTGTAATATGTTGGCTCTCTCGTGGGCCAGCGTTGCAAGCGAAGTTGGGGTACTCCTCTGATTAATATGAGAGATCATGAGACTAAAACAGGCAAACTCCTTGGTTATGGTCATGTGTATTCCTTCCTAGTCTATTTAGTCTAGTTATAAAACAAATACCGCGTTTTCGCATTATCTCGTTTACTTAAGAGTTGAAGTTCCGGTTTGTCAATGATATGAAATGAGTGTTAGAGGGTATTGAGTTAACTATGTTGGTGTTTAATGATATCCTCTAAATTTTTATGCCTCTTTCGACATGCTCTCTCATTCTTAATTTTTAATCAAATGAACCTCCTAAGAGTTCCTCGACAGCAAAATATTATCTAGAGAAAGGTAGGGTATTGTTACTTATTTGATCATCATTAAATAAAATCTTGGGTGTGGCTATCTTGGTGGAATATTTTATTACTACACTACCTATGTTGAGTTTTCTGGCGAAGAAGTGTAAGGTATCTAAGAGAATAAGACTACCAATTATACAAAAATGAAATAATAAAAATGAAAAAGGAGGATCACAATTTTGCTCTCGAAATTATGTTTTACCTGAACATCGGGCATAAAGGTTTTACATATAATTGAGCTTATTTTGTCTTGCGTAAGGAGAAATTTAATAGCTCTGAGCTTTAAGAAATATAAGGATAGATGGCATAAGTTTTCATTGGTAAGCTAGACCATAGCATGGAATTATCAACCATTTTGCTAAAGCACAAGCAACGTGTAATCTTAGGGATGTTGATGAGTGGATTTTGTAGTGTTTTAAGCATACTTGTTGACTATGAAACCACCCATCTCATGCTATATCTAGCAATTATTATATCTAATCTATATGATTACTTGTTGTCATTCACTTTCATATTATTGTTGCACAACTATTAGTTTTGAGGTATTAGCATCCAGGGTACACTAACTTGCACAAAAGGAGCAAATTAGTACACAAACTTGAAAAGGGAGGCGCCGCAGTGGTACACCAACTTGCGATGCTTTGCATAAATCATACAATACCAATCACGAAGTAGCCACGTGTAGGATCAGGTGATTAGCAGAAAACCCCTCTGAAGGAATACAAACCACATGATTTCATTGTGTATATACATGGCATTGGCACATTAACAAACGATCCCGTATCGTCCAAATTAATGGCCAGCACCTGGTCCACTAGTGGAGAAGAGGCCTTTGGTCCCAAGCAAATGTCCCACTGCTGAACCAAACCGTGTCCAATGCCCCCATTGGACCCGGTTCGTTTCTGCCCAGGACGACCCCACCCGCTGGCGCCTGTCCTGTAGCGGCCTTTGGACCCGGTTTGTCATACAAACCGGGACTAAAGGGTCCACCGCAGGGCGCGGCAGGCCGTGTCAGTCGTGGGGAACCCTTTAGTCCCGGTTTGTATGACAAACCGGGTCCAAAGGCCCCCCTCTGGCTATATAACCTTGCCCCTGCCCAAGTGTGAGCCACACTTAGCCATTTTTTCACTATCTTCACAAGAGGGGTGTATTGCTTTCCTCTCTTCTTCACATGCACAAGAGGTGTTCGATGAAATGCTTAAGAGGATTTGCCACTTGAGTTTACACAAATCAAGCCACACTTAACTTGCTTTTTTCTTCTTCATCGAGGTTAACAACTTTATCCTTTTCATCTGCAATTGATAAAATGCATGTGTATATATACATCGTGATGTTCTGTAATGGTTTTGATCAGCTTAATTATATCATGCAGATGAATCGGCAATGGATGTACATTGACCGACGGTTTGACGAGTTCACTGCGGGCCTGGATAATTTTATGGCCGTGGCGGAGGCAAACAAACATGGTGGCTTCATGTATTGTCCATGTGTGGACTGCAAGAATACCGTAAATTACGCTCACTCGAGTCTCATTCACAGCCACCTTCTCGCGATCCGGTTTCATGCCCGATTACTATTGTTGGACCAAGCACGGAGAAAGAGGGGTTATGATGGAAGACAATGACGAAGAGGAAGAGGATGATGACGGTTATCCCAATTTCCCTAAATACGATGATACTGCAGAAGGCAATGAAGACAATGAAGTAGAAGATCAAGAGGCACCAGATGAGCCTGCTGATGATGATCTTGGCCGGGCCATTGCTGATGCAAGGAGAGAATGTGAAACGAAAAGGAAAGGTTGGCCTTCGACAAGATGATAGAAGATCACAACAAATTGTTATACCCAACTTGCGAAGATGGCCATAAAAAGCTAGGCAAAGACACCGGAATTGTTGCAATGGAAGGCGCAGAACGGTGTCACCGACTCAGGATTTGGAAAGTTGCTTGACAATAATTAAGAGGAAGCTTCCAAGGGGTAACGAATTGCCCGCCAAAGACGTACGAAGCGAAGAAGATTGTCCGCCCTCTAGGATTAGATGTGCAAAAGATACATGCATGCATTAATGACCGCATCCTCTACCGCGATGAGTACGAGAATTTGGATGCATGTCCGGTGTGCACCGCATTGCGGTATAAGATCAGACGAGATGACCCTGGTGATGTTGAGGGCGAGCGCCCCAGGAAGAGGGTTCCTGCCAAGGTTATGTGGTATGCTCCTATAATACCACGGCTGAAACGCTTGTTCAGAAATAAAGAGCATGCTAGGTTGTTGCGATGGCACAAAGAAGACCGTAAGAAAGACGTGATGTTGAGGCACCTGCTGATGGCTCCCAATGGAGAAAAATCGATAGAGAGTTCCCAAACTTTGCACAGGATGCAAGGAACTTACGGTTTGGTCTCAGACAGATGGCATGAATCCTTTTGGAGAACAGAGCTGCAGCCATAGCACCCGCCTCGTGACTCTTTGTATATATAACCTTCCTCCTTGGTTGTGCATGAAGCGGAAGTTCATTATGATGCCGGTGCTCATACAAGGCCCGAAGCAACCCGGGAACGACATTGATGTGTACCTGAAGCCATTAGTCGAAGAACTTCTACAGCTGTGGTCCCTAGCAGGTGTACGTGTGTGGGACGAGCACAAGCAGGAGGAATTTGACCTAAGAGCGATGCTTTTCGTAACCATCAATGACGGGCCTGCTCTTGGTAACATTTCAGGACAGTCAAACAAGGGATACAATGCATGCACACACCGTTTACATGAGCTCGAAGGTGATTATTTGGAAAAAGGTCGAAGGTCGTGTACCGGGGCATCGTCGATTTCTTAGGCTTACCCATCCCGTAAGAAAGAAAGGCAAGCATTACAACGGTGAGGCTGATCACCGGAGGAAGCCTCCCCATCGTGATGGTGTTGATATATTTGGTATGGTCAAGGATCTAGATGTAATATTTGGAAAGGGTCCCGGCGGACGGTCCGTTCCGAATGACGATGCCGGACATGCGCCCATGTGGAAGAAGAAATCTATATTTTGGGATCTACCCTATTGGGAAGTCTTAGAGGTCCACTCTTCAATCGATGTGATGCACGTGACGAAGAATCTTTGCGTGAACCTCGCTAGGCTTTACGGGTGTGTACGGGAAGACAAAAGATACACCGAAGCACGGGAGGACCAAAGAACGTTGGAAAGACCCCAAAAAGCTGCATGAGAGAGTTAAAGGACGTCATTTATCCAGCTACGCTCTTACAAAAGCAGAGAAGGAAATATTTTTTGAATGTCTTAGCGGTATCAAGGTCCCGTCCGCTTCTCCTCCAATATAACGGGAATAATAAATATGGAGAAGAAAACATTCCAGAACTTGAAGTCTCATGACTGTCACGTGATAATGACACAGCTTGCTTCCGATTGCATTGAGGGGGCTTCTACCGGAAAATGTTCGATCGCCCATTGTGAAGCTATGTGCATTCCTCAATGCAATTTCTCGAAGGTAATAAATCCAGAAATTCTACCGAGGTTGCGTAATGATGTGGTCCAATGTCTCGTTAGTTTTGAGCTGGTGTTCCCACCATCCTTCTTCAATATTATGACACATCTCCTCGTTCACCTGGTCGATGAGATTTCCATTCTCGGTCCTGTGTTTCTACACAATATGTTCCCCTTCGAGAGGTTCATGGGAGTCTTGAAGAAATATGTTCATAACCGTGCTAGGCCGTAAGGAAGCATCTCCAAGGGCTATGGAACAGAGGAGGTCATTGAATTCTGTGTTGACTTTATTCCTGACCTTAAGCCGATTGGTGTTCCTGAATCGCGGCATGAAGGGAGACTAAGTGGAAAAGGCACGCTAGGAAGGAAATCAATGATATGTAGGGACGGGATTTCTTTGACTCAAGCACACTACACAGTCCTACAAAGTTCCACCTTGGTGGCTCCGTATATCGGTGACCACAAGAACTTTCTACGCTCCCAGAACCCGGGGCAGTCGAACGATTGGATTAGACGTGAACACATGTCGACTTTCGGCGGTTGGTTGCAAAAACATCTCCTGAATAACAAACATATTGAAGATCAGTTGTACTTGCTGGCCCAGACACCATCTTCGACTGTAGTGACTTTCCAAGGGTACGAGATAAATGGGTATACATTTTACACGATCGCCCAAGATAAAAAGAGCACCAACCAAAACAGTGGTGTCCGGTTTGATGCAATAATGAATGAAGGCCCAAATGACACATATTATGGATACATAGAGGATATATGGGAACTTGACTATGGACCTTCTTTTAAGGTCCCTTTGTTTAGGTGCAAATGGGTCAACAAAACAGGAGGCGGGGTTCAGGTAGACAAGTTGTATGGAATGACAACAGTGGATCTCAACAATCTTGGGTATAGAGACGAACCATTCGTCCTAGCCAAGGATGTGGCCCAGGTTTTCTATGTGAAGGATATGTCTACCAAACCAAGAAAAAGGAAACATAAGGAAACAAATACATCAAACGAGTACTATAGGGCTAGGCACGAGTACTATAGGGCTAGGCACGAGTACTATCTGGCCATGTATCTTAATTAATTTTCAGTTGAGTTCTGTACTTTAATTCCACATGTAATCTGGCGGGAAACTTTTCTCATCATCAGCGTCTGCCACAACGACTTTATTGAAAATACAATAAAATAGATAAACAACTAGTCTAGTCGATCTACTCGTCGTCGGAGGTTGTCTCGGTCCAAATGTCGTCCCACCGAGGGTCGTTGTCGGCCCAAGTTGTATTCGGGTTATCGAGCTCGAACACGGCGACAGCCCGACGATGGCGCCTGTTGGACCTGCGTTGTGCCCGGAGGTCAGCGAAGAACGCGGCGGTGTTGTCGATGTCGTTGGGGAACTGCGCCCTCCACTGGCGCATCAACTCCTCGTCGTGCTCGGCGATTGCGATCCGGCGCTGCACCTGGCGGTGGCGGCGACGGTCCTCGTCGTCGACGAGGCACGGCGTCGGCGCGAGGAACTCCGCCTCCTCTAGCGATTCGACGTCTGGGAAGTTCATGTCGCACCGTGGCCGCCGAAATCGCCATGCGGCCGCGTCGTAAGCGCGCGCCGCCAGCTCCGGGGTGTTGTACGTGCCGAGGGTGAGCCGGAAGCCACCGGCACGCATCTCGGCGTAGAACCTACCGTTCGGCCGCGCTCGGACGCCACGGAAACCGGACGAGCCGCGACGGCGCGGCGGCATCCCGGTGACGAATGAACGGAGGCGACGGCGACGTGTGGTTCCGCGCGCACGCGGCGCTTTATAGCACAGCGACGCGGCAAGTTTGGCGACAGGTGGCGTGGGGAAGCGGCGGGGCGTGGCACGTGGAAGCGGCGGCGACAGGTGGCGCGGGAAGCGGCGGGCGTGGCACGTGGAAGCAGCGGCGACAGTGGCGCGGAAGCGGCGGGCGTGGCACGTGGAAGCGGGATCTACACGCCGCACGGCGGTGGCGGCGGGGCGAGGCACGTGGAAGCCGCTGCGAAACGTGGCACGGGGAAGGGACACGTGTGGCGGTGGCGGTGGTGGCATACATGGCGGTGGCGGTGGGCGGGCAGTACACGGCGGTGGCCCGTACATGGCGGTGACGGCGGGCGAGGCACGTGGAAGCGGCGGCGACACGTGGCACGGGGAAGGGACACGTGTGGCGGTGGCGGTGGTGGGCAGTACACGGCGGTGGCCCGTACATGGCGGTGACGGCGGGGCGAGGCACGTGGAAGCGGCGGCGACACGTGGCACGGGGAAGGGACACGTGTGGTGGTGGTGGTGGTGGCCAGTACATGGCGGTGGCGGTGGTGGGCAGTACACGGCGGTGGCCCGTACATGGCGGTGACGGCGGGGCGAGGCACGTGGAAGCGGCGGCGACACGTGGCACGGGGAAGGGACACGTGGGGCGGTGGCGGGGCGGGCCAGGCCATGGCGGTGGCGGTGGTGGGCAGTACACGGCGGTGGCCCGTACATGGCGGTGACGGTGGTGGCCAGGCGGTGGCGGTGGCGACAGTGGCCACTACACGGCGGTGGCGGCGGTGGACACGTGTGGCAGTGCGGTGGCTTTTTTTCATTTGAAATAAGGCGGGAATGAAATTTTTAAAAAAAAGTGGCCTTTGGACCCGGTTTGTATTACAAACCGGGACTAAAGGCCTTTTTTGCGCGCGCAGCGAAAACGCAGCAAAACTGGCCTTTTGTCCCGGTTTGTATTACAAACCGGGTCTAAAGAGGGTCTTTGGACCCGGTTTGTAATACAAACCGGGACCAAAGGGGGCACTATAATCGCAACTCCTTCGTCTCCGCGGAGATCAATCTGCGGAGACGAACGAGCGCACGCCGCCAGGCCGCCAATCGCCGCGCGCGCCGTAGCCGTCGCCGTCGCCGTCCACCGCGCTGCCGCGCGCCGCCGCCGCCCGCGTCACCGCCACCGCCCGCGCCTCTTCTCTCCCGCGCGTGCGGCGCGGGCCTCGACCGCCGCCGGCCGCCACTCCGCGCGCTCTCCGCCGCCACTCCTCCACGCCCGCCGCCGCTTCCTCCACGCCCGCCGCCGCCTCCTCTCTCCTCCACCGCCGCGCGCCTCCTCTCCGCTGGCAAGCAATCAAGGTGAGAGCTCCCGGCCACCTGGCCTTTTTTTTTTCTTTCTTTTTTAGTCTTTTTTTTTAGATTAGTTTGTTAATTAGTTAGAAAAATTAGATTAGTTTGTTAAGTTAGAAAAATTAGTTTACTTTGTTAATTAGTTAGAAAAATTAGATTAGTTTGTTAAGTTAGAAAAATTAGTTAAAACAATATAGTTAGAAAATTAATTAGTAAAATTAGTTAGTAAAATATTTAGTTAGTGTGTTAGTGAAAAATAGTTAGAACTTTAGTTAAAACAATAGTTAGTGTGTTAGTGTAAAATAGTTAGCGCGCAAAAATGCCGGCGCCCCCCCAAATAGAGATGTACGACGGCGCACCAAAACTAGAGATGTTCGCCGCGCGGTGACCCCTTACGCGGTAGTGCCGGCGCCCCCAAATAGAGATGTACGCCGGCGCCCCTTACGCGGTAGTGCCGGCGCCCCAAATAGAGGATGTACGCCGGTGCCCCTTACGCGGTAGTGCCGGCGCCCCAAATGGAGGATGTTGTGCCGGCGCCTTACGTGGTGTGCGGCCGCTCTGGCCGGCGCCCCCAAATAGAAGATGTTGTGCCGGTGCCCCCTTACGCGGGAGTGCCGGCGCCACCCGAATAGAGTATGTAGTGCCGGCGCCCCCCAAATGGTAGTGCCGGCGCCGACTAACATATAGTGAAGTTATTTTTTAATTTATGTTAACGTTGGTACATATATATATGATTTGTTTTCGTAGCTACGATGCCGCGACAGCCGCCGCGCCGTGGTCTGACTCTTCTAGAGGAGATGGAGCAGATGGGGGAGGTCCGGGACTGGGCACCGCCGGGGTGGCACTGGGAGGTCTTAGCTTCCGGGTCGCGCACCTTGGTGCGGAATCCGGGTCCCGTTGTCGACCCGGATATTCTTTGGTGGAGGTCTTATGGGCCACGGTCGTTTCGTAGGGAGCCAGCCCGCCGGAGGAGGTAGCTCAGCGCATTGAAGCGGAGGACCAGCACGTTCGCCGTTACATGTACGCGTTAGACAACATGTATAGGACCGGATGGAGCGTTATGCGGGGATCTCATGTTAGCTATGCTCCCGTTGTTGTTCCGTGGCTTTGGGGGCACACCCAGCGCGGCTCAGACCCGGCCGGCGCCCTCTAGGACCCGGTCTGCGCGGTTGAGTGGTTGTAGTAGTGATTGATATGTATTAGGGTTAAATAAACATGAACCCGATCTATGTATGCATGTAATCGCAGATTCTGCTTTCAGCACTATATTATCGATCCTTAGTTAAGAACTACACATATGTAACTCCATTTTCAGTTTTCCGCATTATCCTTAATTTGATCATATGATGGTTCCTATGTATAGCTTGCAGGTCGTTGTAGAAAGCATGGACAGAGATGAAATTCAAGAAAATTTCATGGAGGAACTCATAGCAAACGGTACTGGATGATCGCGACGACGACGTTATTCCAGATGATGGCGGTGACGATGTCACCGCAACTTATTTGAATGACTCCGGTGAGGGAGCGGAGGATATTGAGGAAGAAGATCCTAGTGGCGCCGGTGAGGAACAAGATCATCATAATGGCTCCCGAACTGTAGTTATCACCGAGGTATATAAATTAATTAAGCCGCTGTTGATCGACTAGATGCATTAACTAATGAAATTGTACTGACTATGAACTATTTCTTTTTAGCCCTCCGGATCGAGCACTTCTTCTGTAAAGTCGAGGAAGCGAGGCCCGGCCAAAAAGTTGGATGACGGTGTTAGGCACGACATCACCCACATCGAGAAGGATGGTAAACCGATTGCTCCAGAGAAAGGTGCAAAGTCATTTATAGCTCAATGCGGAGTGCTTGTTAGGGACCACGTCCCGATCACCGTTCGAGAATGGCACAAGCCGAAGGGACTAGTGCTGTCTCGCAGAGGAAGAAGCTCAAGGTCTTTATATCGATGATGTAGCCAAAAACAGCATTATGAACAAGCTCATGTCACATTTCAACATAGTACCCGAAGAGGGGGGTGACGCTGAAAAGGCCAAGATGGAGCAGGCCCTCCGCGAGTTTGGCAAGAAGAAGATGGCCGAACTATTCAAGAGCCACAAGAAAAGATTGCGCCGCCTTATCAAGTTAAAGAAGACTCCGGACAGTGAGAAGGTAAAAAATCACTGGGACGAATTCGTGAAGTACAAAGCACGGAGTCGAAGAATTTTTGAGAAGGTCGGAAATAAATAAGGCAAATGCTGCGTTGAAGCTATATCACCAAATTCTCGGGGTCCAGGTGGATACAGGCTAACCGTCCTAAGTGGCAGGCAGCTGAGGCGGAACTGACCAGTAAAGGGATCAGATTAGGGACACACGGTTGGATCGAACGGTGCAAGGAGTGGTTCTACGGGATTGGGGGAACGTTGGATCCAGAAACAGGGAAGTGCATCTATAAGAAAGCTCATCTGAAGGTTCCCATTGATGCCCTGGAAAAAGCACATAGGGACGTGGAGGCGGGGTTGTTCCAGCCCGAAAGAGAGAACGATGAGCTGACACGCGCCCTTGGGAACAAAGAACACGGCGGACGAACACGAGGCACAAAGCAGGCTCCGTTCCGTGGAAGTATGGCTTTCTGCGGAAAGGAAGAGATTTCCGATAAAAGCCATGAGAGGAGGAAGGCAAGGGAAACAGACCGCCCGGCTAACTTAGAGGAGGGTATGAGCACCATGCAAGCCCAATTAACCATGGTAACCCAAGTACTTACATCTCGGATGGCTCGGGGGCAGGTCGTAGATCCCGCACCGCTCAATGCCCTCGCCCGCCGCAATCTCAACCACACCGGAAAAGCAGCGTGGCTTCCTCTCGGCAGGTGGATAATGATGATGATGATGACCAGGTGGTCGAGCCTCCTCGCTACCCCGTGGATGATCTCACTGAGAGCCGTCCTTGTGAGCTGCATGTTAAAGTTTTCAACCTATCCTTCAAGGCGGCGGTCGGCATCCTCTTACCTACAAGGTCTTACCATTGCCGTCCGGTCCAAGACGACTTTGCTGTTGTGATGGTGGATGAAGTGTTGAGAGAGTATGAGGGGTTGGTGCTTGAGCACCCCGGCAGGTGAAGATGGGGAAATCAAAGAACCGGGAGAAGCCCGTAGAACCACCGTGCAATGGCGGAAGGAGAACATTGTGTTTCCGGGTGAGAAGCCAACAAGCAGGCCACCTCCGCCTCCTCCGCCACCCGTGCAGCCTCCTCCGCGTGATGATTCTCCTCTCGCGCGATGATGATTCCCCTATCCATGACCAGTCTCCTCCGCGTGAAAATACTCCGCCGCCTCCTCCTCCTCGTCAGGAGACTCCGCCGCTTCCACCTAAGCAAAAGAGGAAGCGGTCCGCGGCACCTCCTACAGCTCTGAACAGATCATCAACTCCAATGAGGGCACAGACTCCAGAGTTGTTACCACATGAGCCGACTGATGAGCAAAAGGCGTTTCTTGCGCCGAAGAAGATGTTTATTCCACCGCAGCATGCTGAAGCACTTTGCCGAGACGAGAATGAAGAGACCTGAGCCGAGAGCTGATTATGACCGCTCTCTTGGACAGTCCTCTAGAGCGAGCAAAGAAGCAAAAGTCGCCCAGCTTGGACAAGCAGGACATTCAGGCTGCACCCCACTTCATCGTGGAGCCATATCATGATCCAGAGACGGCATCGATGATCGAACGGGCGGCTAGAGCTCAGGGAGCATCAGTTGAGTACGAAGATTACTATCCAACGGCTCAAGTGGTAAACAAGTATAGATACGGATCTGATCTCGTCAAACCTGGCGAGCTCGCGCGTCTAGGGACTCGGATGCGAAGGTTGCATGACCGGTACCTGAAAGCCTGTCGAAGATGTGAAAGCTACATCACGGTGTATCTTAGAGATGAGCATTACTTCCGGGGGGAAGACGAGATAAACCTTGAGTTAGAAGAACTGTTTCAGTTATTCAATCAAGACGCCCTCGACAAAGCTGTCATCGGTTGCTACCGCTGTAAGTGATTTATTTGTGTAATTAAGTTTGTAGCTCATTCATTTGCACTAACAATTATCCTCATTATATTCTTTGTGTACGCTATACATTTAATTATGCAGAATGAAGAAGCTGGAATACAAAAGAGGCAAGCTCCTACCGCTGGGGTTCATAGACCCAAACACAGTTCATGAAGTTACGGTTCGACGGTACCCCAAGGACACAGAGGACAACATCGTAATGTTTTTAGAGAAGCAAGCAGACAAAGAGGATATATTCTTTCCCTACAACTTCAAGTGAGTGTTATATATAACATACATTATGCTTGTGCACCTTCCACTTTATTCTCGTAATCATTAAGCTATGCTTGTGCAGTTTCCACTTTATTCTCCTAATCATTGATCTTCACCTTGGAGTCGTAAACGTCATGGACTCGAAACGTAAAGAATATGCGGAATGGGCGGACATGGCTGCCATCCTCCAGAGGTAGTTTCAATCAATTTCGTATTGGCATCTTCATCTGCTCTAATTCGAAGATATCATCAACTAATCAATTACTCATTTACTCATTATTTTTTGCCGGGCAGGGCTTGGAAACGGTTCATCAATAGTGTTCCGGCTGACTGGAAACCGGAGCTTACATTTAGAGATTACCCCGTAAGTAGTACTATATATATAGCTATGTCCGTGAAACTTTATATATGATATTTACTTTCAATACGATGCTTGATTATTAGTTTGATCGAACTATTTTTTCGTAAAGTGTATGAGGCAGGAACAAGGGAATAACTTATGTGGATACTACGTCTGCACCTTCATGCGTGACATGTCCTGTCCCAAGGGTGGGGATGCCCAAATACACCACACTCGTGTACGATAACAAATTTTCACAATTAATCTTAATTAGTACCATCTATTGTATTGAGTTCCATTCATATATTGATCTCCTTTTTTAAATATAGATGACACGCCTGCGGGACACTCTCATAACATCGGATCAAATAAAAGCAATTCAAGAGGAAATCGCGGGATTCTTTATTACCGAGGTCCTTACCCCAGGTGGAGAGCACTATCGGAAGATCGTGACGGCGGAGGATATTCGTTCAGGAGATGTTGTATTGTAAATATGCATGCATTACGTGTACTGTGTTGACTATATCGTGTACTGTTGATGATGTCTATATATATTCATGACGATTTTTTGTGGTTTCTTGAATGATATATATATGCATTGCTGAAACTCTGCCGCGGCAGAGAACGCCTCGTTTCTCTCGCCGCGGCAGAAACGCCGGTACAGCCTAAATCCGTGCCGCGGCAGAGAAATAGCAATTCTCTCGCCGGCAGAAACATAGGCCCGGTTCGTACCACGAACCGGGACCAAAGCCCTTCCACCGCGAGCTCCCTCGCCGCACCACGTGTCGAGGCCTTTAGGCCCGGTTTATCTTTGAACCGGGACTAAAGGGTACCCCCTTTAGTCCCGCCTAGTTGGTCCCGGTTCGGGAACCGGGTCTAAAGGCCCAAATGGACCGGGCCTATTGCCCCGTTTTCCACTAGTGGTCGGTTTGGATTGGAATCGCACGTCGTCCGCGCCGATTCGCCCTTTCCTGCCATTGCCGTCGTCTCGCACCTCACGTTGACCCCTGCGAATGTACGATTGTCATCTCCCCTTTTTCCATGGCCGACGAAGCATACTACCGCGCGTGGAAGATGCAGGCCTAGACTACGATCAGCCTTTGTCCCGCTTCTCCCCTCAACTGAATTCCGCGGCTTTCTGTCATTGTAGCTAGTGTACCTAGTCGTGATCAGCTAAGTTCTTGTCCACCATGATTGATGAACCATGAATTTTGATGGCCGACATAGATTGTTAGAACTAGATAACATGTTGCCCCAGATAAAGTGACAGAAATAAGCAATACATTTATTCACACCAGGTAAACACAACACAATTACATTGATACAAATGCTAGAATTGTATTCTTGTTCTTGTTCATCTCTATACTATGTACAAAGGCAACACAATTCTGCCACTCTCCTCTAGAAAAATCATCTCTATATTTTGCTGCATCTTCTCCATGTGTTAACTGAAACCTTCTCTGCAATGAGCTTCTTCTATGCATCTTCAATCCTCGATTCCTTTCTCGCAGCTCCAGTACAAGGGCAGTGGCAGCCCAATACCGCTCGATGTAGCGTCGGCCTCTCGTCGACCAGCAGCATTTGCGTCGCCGCTCAACGACTAGCAGCATCTGCTTCATTGCTCATCGCCCACCGGCATCCGCGTCGCCGCTTGCCGCCCACCAGCCTCCGCATCGCAGCTCGTCGCCCACCAGCCTCCTCGTCGCCACTCGTCGCCAACTAGCCTACGCATGGCCGCTCGCCGCCTAAGAGCATCTCCAGTCGCGTCCCCCAAACCGTCCCCCAAAGCGATTTGGGGCGCGCCGGACAAAAAAATGTTCCCAGCCGCACGCCCCAAAGGCCTTTTTTGTCCGGCGCGGCCCGATACGGTGTCCGGCGTCCCGAGCCCGTCCCCGTCCCACAGGGGACGCACCGGGCACGCCGGACACAACGAAATGAGAGGCGAGGAGGCGCGGGCACGACCCGTCAGCGGCTCGGACGCTCAACCGCCACATACGTAGCGACGGTGCAGTTGCCAGGAAGCGGAACCGTCGCATTGGCAACCGCGTCGACGGCGCGCCAACCCCGCCGGAATGGAGCGCCGACTCCTCGGAAGAGCAACCGCTGCTCTCTTCGACTTCTGCGCCGCCGTTCATCCGCGCTCAATAAGACCCGTACGTACGCCGTACGTACGCCACCATTCATCCAAGCCTCCATCCGACACCTCCAGCGACGATGAGCTACATCTCCCAGCTCCCGTCCGACACCTCCAGCGAGGGAAAGCCTGCTGGCCGGCGCCATTGGTGGGAGAGAGCCAGGACGCCGAGCAGCGGCGACGATTCCCCGCCGCCAGTTGACAGCGAGGAGGAATGGCTGGGCTGGGAGGAGGACGCGGAGGAAGAAGAGAGCGAGGATGCGGCGGCGGCGGTGGCCCGTGCGAAGGCGAAGGCAGCCAAGGCCAAGGCCGCCAAGGCCAAGGCCAAGGCCAAGGAGCAGGCAAAGGCAAAGGCAAAGGCGCAGCCGACGGTCACCGCCGACGACGAGGAGGACTCCGACGCGTCGGGCGCCGACACCGCCTCTTCGGAAGAGGTGGCGAGCAGGAAGCGCCACCGCGATGACGACGACGAGGCGGGGCCATCAGCGAAGAAGAAGAAGTAGATAGTTTATATGTATTTAATTATATTTTTCCGAAGTTTTATATATAATTTGTTTATGTTCAACCGATTTGAATATTAGTAAATAGTTTTTTTCTAGCCAAAAAAAGTACTTTTAATGTTTGGGGGCGGCGTTTGGGGGACGCGGCTGGGGAGCGACGTCCCCCAAACGCGGCACGAACAAAACACGTCCCCCAAACGCTCGATCCGGCGCGGTTTGGGGGACGGTTTGGGGGACGCGACTGGAGATGCTCTAACAGTCTCATGTACGCCTCTCCACGCCTAGCGGCCAACGCGCCGGGCGCCCCCCCCCCCCCCCCGCGTCGCCTCCGCCTCTCTCATATACGAGCAACAACTTTTCCACCATGGTTGTACGTCGAGCGCCTGGGTGCCGCCGTCGCTCCCCCAAGTTCTTGGTTAGGGATTTCAATTTGGAAACATTGCAGACTATACTTATTCAGGGGAGATTAGCCTCGGTTGGAGAATTCACGTTGTGTAGGGGTTTTTTCATAAAAGTTCTGGACGGTAGTGAGGCACATTTTTCCAGCGTGGCAGCGAAGGTGGCAGTTCCTGATTAGTTTTGCATGGTTTATGCAAAGAGATCACAAGTTGGTGTACCACCGAGGCACCTCCATTTTCAAGTTTGTGTACTCATTTGCTCCTATTGTACAAGTTTGTGTACCCCGGGTGCTAATATCTGATTAGTTTTTATCAGGATTTTATTACTTTCAGTTGCATTTGAGGTAATACGTGATAGGCTGGGGGTGGCACCGGTCGGTGAGAAGCTAGTCCAACACCCATTAAGGTGGTTTGTTCATATCCAATGAAAGCCTCTAGAAGTACCGGTTAACAGTGGAATAGTAAGGAGTATGAAAAATACAAGGAGGGTAATGAACGGCCAAAGTTGACATGGGCGGAGGCGGTAAAAAGAGACTTGACGGACTAGAATGTCCCTAAACCGAAATCTTAGTTTACTTGTTTCCTCTCTCTCCTTGTTTTGGTTTTCTTATGTTTCTGTGTTGGGTTTCATATCTAGTCTGCCCCAACTTGCTTAGGAAAAAGGCTTTGTTGGTGGTGTTGTTGTTGTTGTTGTTGTTGTTGTTGTTGTTGTTGTTGTTGTTGTTGTTGTTGTTGTTGTTGTTGTTGTTATTGATGATGATGTGTTTGTAGGTGTTTTGAACATTTATGAACAAAATCACATTGAAAGGAGCCAAGAGAAGGCAATATGGAGGAGTTACGTGCACCCAGACTTTGACATATGGAGGGTGGAAAGTGATATTTTTTCATCATCGTATAAGTAAGATCCAATATTGTGGTGTCGTATACGAATCCAATGAGTCGTTCGTTGCAGCGTTGATTGGATTGGATTGCGAGGAGTGATACGTTGCAAACGTATATATAATTTTTTATGCTCCATGCTTATTTTACACCAATTTCTATATGTTTTGTTTACACTTCGTGGCATTTTTATGCATTTTCTGGAACTAACCTATTAACAACATGCCATAGTGACAGTTCATATTTTCTGCTGTTTTTGTATTTCAGAAAAGTTGTACAGGAAATATTCTCAGAATTGGACGAAACAAAAGTCAAACCGAAGAAGGAGTCTAAAGCAGAGACGGAGAAGAGCCAGGAGGTGGCCACACCATCCCTAGGCGCGGCCCACCCCCTGGCCGCGCCTAGGTATGGTGTGGGCCCCTCGGGCGTCCACCGACCTCCCTCTTTCGCCTATAAATTCACATCCTCGGGAAAAACCTAAGCACCTGAGCCTCCATCCACGAAAAGTTCCGTAGCCGCTGCCATCGTCGACCCTAGATCGGGAGGATTCTGAAGCCCTTCCCGGCACCCTGCCGGAGAGGGAGATCATCACCGGAGGCCTCTTCATCACCATGCCTGCCTCCGAAGTGATGCGTGAGTAGTTCATCTCTGGACTACGGATCCATAGCAGTAGCTAGATGGTTGTATTCTCCTCCATATGCTTCATGTTTAGATCTTGTGAGCTGCCTATCATGATCAAGATCATCTTTATGTAATGCTACATGTTGTGTTTGCTGGGATCCGATGAATATTGAATACTATGCTTGAGTTGATTATAGATCTGTTTATATGTTATTTGTGATCTTGCATGCTCTCCGTTTCTAGTAGATGCTTTGGCCAAGTATGTGCTTGTGACTCCAAGAGGGAGTATTTATGCTCAATAGTGGGTTCATGCCTCTAGTAATCTGGGAGAGTGACAGTAACTCCTAAGGTTGTAGATGTGTTGTTGCTACTAGGGAGAAAACAACAATGCTTTATCCAAGAATAATTCTATTTTTTACTTTACACACGTTACTTAATGCAATAATTTGTTGCTTGCAACTTAATACCCAAAGTTGTTCAGATGATATCTTGAGGGTGGATTATTAGTCATAGATGCAGTTGGATTACGGTCTACGAATCTTGTTGTAATGCCCAAATGAATCTCGTAGTAATCATCTTGTCATGTATGATCTTTATTCTGTCAATTGCCTAGCTGTAATTTATTTACCAGCATGTTATTTATCTTTATGGAGAGACACCTCTAGTGAACTGTGGACCCCGGTCCTTTCTTTTGCACTGATAAAACCATCTACTGCAAAACATTGTTCTCTTTATTTCACTGCAAACAAACATCTCTTTCCACACTATACGTCTAATCCTTTGTTTTCGGCAAAACCAGTGAGATTGACAACCTGACTGCAAGTTGGTGCAACGTATTTTGGTTGTGTTGTGTGCAGGTTCCACGTTGTTGCTGACCCCGGTAGTGCGTCCTGCCAAAGTCAGCCAGCAACACCTTCAGAAGTGATTGCTTTCTCCTACTGGTCGATTCCAAACTTTGGTTTCTTACTGAGGGAAAACTTGCTGTTGTGCTCATCATACCTTCCTCTTGGGGTTTCCCAACTGCGTGCTCTGCACAACATCAAGGAGGAAATCTCTTTCTTGTTGCTCACATCTTCATAGATTGAATCTTGGTTCATTTCTAGATTGGATCTTGAATTCGTTCACATCTCATAGTAAAAATTTGCTATGTTGTGGATCCCATCAATGGGTAATATTCAACTTATCATGACAGACCCAATCATGGAGATAGAGTAATCCTGACATTAATCTCTAAGAATCGAAAGGTAGATTGACCAAAAGAAACCACCAAATGAAAACCAGATGGAGGAGGGGTAAGGTGAACGGGGTGGCGAAGAGACCGAAGACCTTGTAACAAAGAGACTCACCATGGGTGAAATCTAGCTGGTTCGAGATGGAGATGGTGTCTTAAGATGATTCCCCACTGCCAAGGAAGAAGAATGTTGATGGATCTAGGACATAATCTCCAAGAGAGAGCCCATCGCCATGGGCACTACGAGAGCACCCGAGGAGAGCCATAGTAATAATGGACATTTTCTTCTCAAATGAACACAATTTTTGACTATTTTTGTTTGGCATATAGAATCCCATGATACCACAATACCACTACTAAAATTCAAATTTATAACTTCCTAAACAATTGAAAAATGTAGGTCTTTAGAAGATGTGCATTTACAACCCATACAATTGTCATAACCAAATTGAAAATACACAAAGAAAACACAAAAAGACAAATCTAATACTCCCTCCGATTCATATTAATTGACTTCAATATGGATGTATGAATTTTTTTTTTTAAAGATCAAAAGCACCAAAGCCAATATCTTTTTGGTTTCTCTTTCTATATTTCGAATTTGGTTCTGAAATTTCTAGGATTGTAAACCATAACTTATGAAAATTCAACATTTTTAAAAAATATTTAGAATCTTATATATTTTTATTTTACAAAGTGGTATCATGTACTATTTCCTAAGAATCAATCTTCCAATTAAGTTCAAAGTTGTAAAAAAAACAAGAAGGTGGATCAGCGAACAGTAGGCTGGGCCGCCGCAACGCCGGCACTCGACTGCTCCAGATCCGGCGTGGAGTGCGGAAACGGGAAATTAGAATAGGATAGAAACGGCATCCCCGCCGGTCAGCCGGCTTGGCCGTCTCCGCCGGTCGTTTGCCTCCAAACGAGGCGCCTCGAAATCTGCTCCTCCCGCGTCTCCCGGGTCAGATGTCAGAGCTAGGAAAGAAAATTCACCATCCCCATAATCCCGCCTTCCCGTTCCGAGCTAGCTGAATCTTGAGCGAGCGCCCAATCAATCAAGCCGATCCCGAGCATCCAGATCCGGCGACCACCACGTCAAAAACAATTGACCAATTAACCTAGATACATCGCCGCTGCACACTGTGGTTCAGTCGCCAGGCAAACCCCTCTTCACCCCCGCTCTCTCCTCTCGACCGTCGGTGGATCTCTCCTGGAGCTGGGCATCCGAGTTCTACGCGCGAAAGGTCAGTCTCCCGCCCGAGCTGTTCCATCCCCGTCTCTCGCTCTCCTTTGTGCTCAGGCGTCAAAATCCGATCTTGGTTGGCAGTTACATTACAGTCTGCGACGTGTTCTGGTTCAGCACGAAACTGCCGGCAACTGTACTGAATATTCCGTGGCCCTGACCGGCGGCTTGCATCTTCTGTACCTACCGATCTTCAGTTTCTCATCAAGCATTACTTCTGTCACATGTATCCATGTTTCGGCGACTAACTAACTCCAGCGCTTCGATCATGTGCCTCAACAGTTGGTTGAGCTGGCTCGATCGCGAGGCCCCATCACTCCGTCAGCACCGAGCGAGTTCAGGGGAGCACCCCGTGTGCCCGTAACTACTTTAAACTGGTGTCATGGAGGTTTAGGAGGAGCTGTCACGTCGTGGTAGTTGAGGGAGAGGCATCTCCTCGCCAGTTCCCTTCTCCCCTGAACAGACTGCGAGGGAAGAAGCTTCCCTGTTTTCCCGAGGTATTACGTCGCTATGCCAATTTTCAAATCTTGGCCTCTTGTGATCAACTGGGTAGCAGCTAGCACGTTGTATTATTGCGACCTTGTCTCGCTGCTTGACTTGGACAAACCGCTGATTTTTCTTACCAATCCTCTGATCTGGCTGATAGCAACGTCCAAATGTGCTTGTGACGTGCTCCAACCTTATTTGACCTCCCATGTTTAGCATTTCCGTCGTGGGAAAATGCCATTGCGATACCCCTTATATGCGCTTAGTTGATTGGCCTAGCTAGGTGGTTGCTGCATACTGGTCTTCGTTCCTCCCCCTTAGGCCCTGATCACCCCCTCCTTGTTTAAAAGGATACATGCTTCAGTGCTAGAGACCTTGCTGTTGTTGAGTTTGGGCTCGCTACCATGGCTAGCAATCGGACTGGCCGGTTTCAGGTATTGCTTGATCTCTTGGCTTTGTTTCTTCAGCTCTGATGCAATGTTTTTTTTTGTTTGTATGCATCGTTACTAGATCTGTTATGAAGTGTTTCTTTGGTTCTGCCATCGCTTCATTTTGTGCCATTGACTTTTCTTGGAGGTTGGAACCTGTTCTCTTAGTAAATGATGTGTGCTTTCTTTTCGTTTCTACCTTGACCTGCTCGGGCCTTCACCATGATCAACCTTATAAGTTGGCTGAAGGTCATAGCAAAAGATATGAAAGTGCATAGTCAGCACGAATAGATCAATGTCGAAAGAGTAGTTTGTAGAGACAATTCTGGCCCTCAAGAGAAGCTTGGCTCATAGGATGATTGTTTGCTAGAGAAGACTAAAGGGATGGCATAATACTTGCTAACTTAGGCCCCTGATCGCCCAGCTTGTTTAAAACGATACATGCTTCAGTGCTAGAGCGCTTGCTGATGTTGAGTTTGGGCTCGCTACCATGGCTAGTAATCGGTTCCAGGTATTGACTGATCTTGGCTTGGTTTCCTCAGCTGCCTTGTTATGTTACCAGATCTCTCATGTAGTGTTTCTTTGCTGCCGCTAATGCTTTATTTTCTGCCGTTGACTATTTCTTGGAAGTTGGAACCTGCTTTTTAGTACTTCTTGTCTGCTCTTTTTTTGTTTCTACCTTGACCTGTTCGAGTCTCTACCATGATCGACCTCAGTAATTCGTTAATGATTATACCAAAACATAAGTGCAGAGTTAGCACAAACTAACCAAATGTCCAAATTGTAGTTTTATGGGCTATTCTGGTACTTTAGCAGAAACTTGAATCCGAGGATGATTGTTTGCTAGAGAAGATCAAAGAGACGACATAAGACGGACCTGATTTTCAGCACCCATTGTTTGGTTTGGAAAATCAGGTTTTCTTGCTTGTACATGATGGATCATGCTTTCGAACTCTTTTCTTCTCTCAAATATGTGCCGTTGTCTCATAGACGTAGGTACTTCGTTGAAGAAATAGTCTTAGTTTATACTCAATCCTAGCTACGACCTAGGATTTGGTAAAAATATGTTGATTATCCTCAGTTGTACGAGTTACTGGGTTTGAGAAGTAAAACAGGCATCTATGTACATGAGCACTAGTATTTTAATGGATATTGTACATATTATGTAGTATGAAAAATGATTTCAAGACCCAGATACAGGGGCAGGCTAGAGTATATGTGGAGTTATGAAGTGTGTCATCTATCTTTGCACAAAAAGTTGTACCAGTACTTTTCTGCTCTGTCCATTGCTTACTACATTTGTATATGACATCTAACTGTCAAGGGTTCCTCCATCTCCCTTTTTGCAGCTGTAACATGACTTCCAATAGTTAATTAATCTACTTTAAAATGTTGCAGATGTCTAATCTCTCAGAGCCCTCAAGAGAAGATGGTGCAGCCGATGCATCAGTTACTTTACAGAAAACTGGAGGGTGGAATAACACATGGAACACTCTTATGCACCACGCTTCAGTCTATGGCGTGGCTGCTGGTTATTGCCTGTCAGCATCTCTGTTGTCCATTATCAACAAATGGGCAATCACGAAGTTTCCTTACCCTGGAGCACTGACAGCTCTACAATATCTCACTAGTGTTGCTGGAGTTCTCCTATGTGGACAGCTAAAGCTTATTGAGCCTGATAGCCTGAATTTGAGAACCATGTGGAAGTTCTTGCCTGCTGCTGTTATGTTCTACATCTCTATCTTCACAAACAGTGAACTCTTGATGCATGCCAATGTGGACACTTTCATTGTCTTTCGCTCTGCTGTCCCAATATTTGTGGCCATTGGAGAGACGCTTTACCTTCACCAACCATGCCCATCATTGAAGACATGGCTCTCACTTTCCACTATACTTGGTGGGAGTGTGATCTATGTTTTCACCGACAACCAATTCACTGTGACTGCTTACAGCTGGGCAATCGCCTATCTGGCGAGCATGTCTATCGATTTCGTGTACATCAAGCACGTGGTCATGACCATCGGGCTGAACACATGGGGCCTTGTGCTCTACAACAACCTTGAGGCTCTGCTGTTGTTTCCCCTAGAGCTCCTTATAATGGGAGAGTTTGATCAGATGAAGGTGGACAGCTCCAAGATGACTAACTGGCTATCTTTTGATGTTGTCCTTCCTGTTGCTCTGTCATGCCTGTTTGGACTATCAATATCTTTCTTCGGGTTCTCCTGCAGACGGGCCATATCAGCTACCGGATTTACGGTGCTCGGTATAGTGAACAAGCTCCTGACCGTCGTGATCAATCTGCTTATCTGGGACAAGCATGCGTCACTTGTGGGGACAATTGGGCTCTTGATATGCATGTCTGGTGGCGTTCTCTACCAGCAATCCACCACAAAACCGAAGGCTCCCAAGATTGAGCCCAAGGAAGACATTGACGAAGAGGGACAGAAGTTGCTGCATATGCAGCCAGGCCATGAGAGCAGTTCAAAGTAAATGCACACAAGCTTATTTGACAATTCACGAACCATTCAAGGTATACCTGATCAGATGAGAAATCTTGAAATGCAGTAGACATCGGCAATTCATGAGGACCTTAATATCATCCTACAATCTCTTTGTTATTGTATACTGTATTCCATTAGTTAGACATGATTGTTTCGGTGTAGGTTACCAGACAGTTCAAACATACTAGCTCTGAATCTCTGTACACGAAAACAGCAAGTATGCTATTTATCAAACCTCAGGAAAACACTGCATGACTCATGTATTTGTTACTACCTCTGTCCATTTTTTGATGTCAAAAGTTTTGTCTAAATTCAAATGTATCTAGACACTCTTTAGTGCATAGATACCTATAAATTTAGACGAACCGTCAGACATCAATTAATGGATGGAGGGAGCTGCTGCATTTTTTTGTTTTCTTTTTGTTCACATGGGAAGGAATTTTGTCTAACATCAGTACCTGAATCCTGACTTGCGATTGTTTTTTTTTGTGTATGTGTATTGTTGTTGAATTCTGCCAATTGAGGCTTTATTAAGTTAAAGCAGGGCCATGAGGCCTTACCTCTAAAAAACTTGCGATTGTTTTTTATTTACTTTTTGAAGCGGACAGGCGGTTGGTTTTAATCTGTCATCTTATGCAAGTCTACTTTTTTGTTTTGTCAGTCTGGTTGTAATGTAGCAAGGTATATGTTCCAATTTCACCAATAAATAGTATTCCCTCCAGGCCAAATTAATTGTCATTTTATGATCGACATCGAAAACTGCCAAATGTGCCAGGTTATAAATCTTATCGGAACATATGTAATTTGAATACAAATAGAGAATATTAAACTACAAAGCACTCAAAACTGAAGTAAAGACTGAACTGCTAGCACCTGAACTTCATGGACGCTCTGCTCCACCTGGTGCAGCATTTAGAGTTCTTTTTGCTCCTGCTCGACCTCCTGGATCCTCCGGCGCACCTCTGCGATCTCCCTGTTGAACTCAGCCCGCTTCATATCGGCCGCTAGCCGCCACTGGATGGCAATCCGGTTGATTTTGTCCACCAGATCATCGTACCTCTTGCGGATCTCGAGCACTTCTGCCGCGGTTCCAGCGTGGAGAAGCTCCTCGCGTAGTTCGGTGATCTCCGCACGGAAATCAAACCTGCTTACCGCTCCCTGCAGCTCGGCGATCTCAGCCTCGAGTTGGGCGAGCTTCCTGTCGTCCGTCGCCCGCCATTGGGAGATCAGCTGATCCTGCCTATCCATGGCGTCGACGTACTTGTCGCCGAACTGGAGCACGTCGCCCTGCTTGATGTCGTCATCGTAGCGAGGATTGCGCAACCTCTCTGTTGCATCACGTCGTTCTGAAGCAATATAGCTCAAACCACGCAGGATCCAAAAGGGAGCGAGGAGCACTGTGAAGTAAACGGCCAAGCAATGTTCGCCAAATCGGGTAGTATCCTCGGTTATCTTGTCCGGGTACCCTGCGACGTTAGAGAAGCGCCGGATCTTGCCGAAGCCGCTCATGCTGCTGTTGTCGCCGACGACCTTAAGAGTCCTCCTGAAGCTGATCGCGCTGTTCCCGGTTGTTCTGCCGGCGGCGCCGACGGCATTGACGACCATCCTGGCGGCGCCTATGCCCATACGAGCCCTCAACGCCGAGAGCGCCATTGTTGTCTGATAGATTTGCAGAATATGTGATATCGCTTAATAAGATCGAAATCGAAAAACCTGTCTAGCCACCGCCCGATATATATACACCGTATATGGTGGTGGAGCTTGCTGTTGAGATTTGCTCCCCAACGTGTCGGACAATTTTATATCTCTCCACCGCCAGAGTCCGTCCCTGCTGGCTGCTGCTACTGGCCGGCCCGGCTGCTGAAAGCCGACGCGCGCGGGCCTGAGCTAGTTCCGTTGGTCTCTCCTCTGCTGGCTGGTCTCTCCTCCGCTCGCTGATTGAGCCTTACTATTATCGCTGAGATGTGGTCTCATTTTTATCGGCGTTATCAGCCCTGATTCTCTATACTTGTCTGTGGTCTCTAAGGAACATGCTCTTGAGTAGAGTAACCTCACTATTGATAAGTTCTACACGTAGAGCTCTGCTGTATGGCGCCAGCTTGACTCTCTTCGTAGTGTTATCGGTGGTACTTATCCGTGTTGCCGTGTCTAACTTGGAGTTTCAGCGGCTCTACGAGTTCATGTCTCGGCTGCGTACAGTGTTTGAGCCCTGACGTGCTCAAATGTTTGCTCGGGGTCATGTTACTATCTCAGAGATGTTGTCTGAGCTTCCGGTTGAGGAGACTCGTCTGTGTGGTGCTGGTTTGCTTGTAGTACCATGTGTCCTTGTTGTTAGAGCTCCTGTCCCGCCTACCAGTGTGCCAGGACCCCCGCGTCCTAGTCCACTGCTTCTACGCACATCGTCTAGCACTGGCGATCGCTCCTCTCGTGCTGGAGGGTGCTCCTGCTCCTCTCATTTTTGTGACTACTGTTGGAGGCCTAGTCATTATGAGTCTGATTGCTACCAGAAGCATGCCTTTCCCTTCTCCTCTACGCGACCTCGTGCCTCCTCCTCGACTGTTGACTTCACCGAGCAAGATATTGTTAGGCTTAAGCGCCCGCTTGCCTCCTCTGGCTCCTCTTCGACGGGTACTACTGGTTTGGTGACTAGTGCTCCCATCACTGTGCGCCCACCGTCCACAAAGTTAGGTACATCTTCGTGCGATCTGGATTCTAGAGCTTCTTTTCACATGTCCTCTGATTCTTCCGCTCTCTCTTCTCTCCGACCTCTTGATTTTTCTGTTAATGTTCTCACTGTTGATGGCGCTTCTCTTTCTGTTGCTAGTCGCGGCAACATTTCCACTTCGTCTTTTTCTGTTCCTAATGTTTCTCATGTTCCTCGTCTTACCATGAATCTCTTTCCCGATGCTCAGCTTGCTGAATCCGGTTGTTGTGTCATTCTTGATGCTGATTCTTGTTCTGTCCAGGATCATCGCACCAGAGCTATGGTTGGGTATGTCCCTCTACACCGTGACTCTTAGGGTCTTTGGGAGCTCGACTGGATTCGTGTTTCCTCTGCTGCTACTACACCCACAGATCCACGTGCTCTCGCTGCTTCCTCTACCTCCTCCTTTCAGCAGTGGCATCATCTTCTTGGTCATCTTTTTTGCTTCTCGCTTGCCGTCTCTTGTTAGTCGAGGTGTTCTGCAGCATGTCTCAGGTGATGTCTCTTTACAGTGCCAGGGTTGTAGACTTAGAAAGCAGACACAGTTACCTTATCCTATTAGCGAGTCAGTGTCACAACGTCCTTTTGATCACCTGGTTCATTCTAATGTATGCGGTCTGGCTCCCTTCGCTTCGAAGGGGGGGTCATCGCTACTATGTCATTTTTATTGATGATTTCTCTCGCTACACTTGGCTCTACTTTATGACATCTCGTAGTGACGTTCTCTCTCTATATAAGTTCTTTTCTGCCATGGTTCATAGTCAGTATTCCACGCCGATTCGTGAGTTTTGAGCTGACTCTGCTGGTGGGTACATCTCCTAGATGTTGCATGGTTTTCTTGCTGATTAGGATACTCTTGCTCAGTTCTCTTGTCCAGGCGCCCATGCTTAGAACGGCGTGGCTGAGCGCAAGCATCGCCACCTGCTTGAGACGGCTCATGCAATGATGATCGCCGCCTCTCTTCCTCCTCACTTTTTGGCTGAAGCTATACCGACCTCCTCATATATCATCAATATTCAACCTTCATCTGCCCTGCAGGTGGCATTCCTCTCGAGCGTCTCACTGGTCGTTCCCGTGATTACTCAGCGCTCCATCTGTCTGGTTGTGTTTTCTATGTTCTTCTAGCACCACGTGAACGCACCAAGATGACCACTCAGTCCGTTGAGTGTGTTTTTCTTAGATACGGTGATGAGCATTGTGTCTATTGGTGTTGGGATCCCGTTGGTTGCCGGATGCACATTTCTCGGGATGTGAGTTTTGATGAACCCCGACCTTTCTATCTGCGTCCCTCCTCCTCGACCTACTCTGTGGAGGACATCTCTTTTCTCATGTTTCCTATTGTCCCTCCTTCGATGCCTACTGTTCCAACTCTCCCGAGTCCCTCCCACTATTGATCTCACACCGTCTTCACCCACCAGCTCCTCGCCTCTCACCTCACCACCCTCTCCACCTTCCTCTCTGATGTCTCCTTCTTTGCCTACGGTGATTCATCCCTTCCCGTTTCACTACTCCCGTTGTCCACGTGATGATGATGCCTCTCCTGACATGCCTCTCCGCCTGAGCTGACTCCTAACCTTCGTGCTCAGGCTCGCCCTCCGCTTGATCGCTGTTCTCCCACTCACTATGGTATTTATATTGTCCTTGAGCCGGCCACTTATTGGGATGCCATTGCTCATCCCGAATGGCAGCTAGCGATGGCTAAGGAGATTGCCACGCTGGAGCGCACCAGCAATTGGGATGTTGTTACTCCCACTCTATCTTGTTCGTCCATCACGTGCAAGTGGATCTACATGATCAAGACTCGCTCTGATGGTTCTCTTGGGCGCTACAAGGCTCGTCTTGTGGCTCGCGACTTTCAGCAGGAGCATGGTCGTGACTATGATGAGACCTTTTCTCCAGTGGCCTACATGACCACTGTTCACACTCTCCTTGTTGTTGCTTCTGTTCGTCACTAGTCTATCTCCTAGCTTGATGTTCATAACGCTTTTCTTAATGGCAAGTTACGCGAGGAAGTATATATGCAACCACTCCAGGGTATTCTATTTCTGATGGCATGGTCTGTCGTTTCCAGTGCTCCCTCTATGGCCTTAAGCAAGCCCCTCGCGCCTATTTTGAGCGTTTTGCCTCTGTGATGTCTGCAACTGGCTTTTTTCCTAGCGCACATGATCTTGTGATATTTGTACACACATCTTCTTGTGGTTGGACTCTTCTTCTTCTCTATGTTAATGACATGATCATCACTGGTGACGACTCTGAATACATTTCCTTTGTCAAGGCCCGTTTCTGTGAGCAGTTTCTCATGACTGATCTTGGTCATGTTCGCTACTTCCTTGGGATTAAGGTCTCCTCTACCTCCGATGGATTCTCTATCTCCTGGGACAATTACATTCACGACCTTCTTACTCGTACCGCTCTTGGTGATGAACGCACTGTTGAGACTCATATGGAGCTCAATATGCATCTCCGCTCCACCGATGGCGATCCTTTGCCTGATCTGAAGCGCTACCGTCACTTGGTTGGGAGCCTTGTCTACCTCGCTGACACCCGTCCTAACATCTCCTATCTTGTCCACATTTTGAGTCAGTTCATGTCTGCTCCCACCACTGTCCAATACAGTCACCTTTTCCGTATCCTCCGATATCTTCGTGGCACGATCTCCTGCTGTCTTTTCTTTCCTCGTTTCAGTACCTTACAGCTACAGGCCTACCCAATTGTTAAGTGAGCTAGTGATCCATCGGATCGCCGGTCCCTTTCTTCCTACTATGTTTTCTTGGTGGTTCCCTCATTGCTTGGGAGACCAAGAAACATACAGCAGTCTCCCGTTCGAGTGTAGAGCCTGAGTTGAGAGCGATGGTTCTCTTGACAGCAGAGATGACTCGGTTACGCTGGTTATTGGAATATTTTGGTGTTTCTGTTTCCGCCCCGACTCCTCTCTTGTCTGATAGTACTGGCGTCATCAGCATTGCGTGTGATCCGGTGAAGCATGAGATCACCAAGCACATCGGTGTCAAGGACATTGGTGTCGACGCTTCCATTGTGCGTACTGCTGTGCAGGATCAGGTTCTCGCTCTATAGTATGTGGTTAAAATTAGCTAACTTCTTCACAAAGGTCCATACTAGAGCGCAACATGGGTTCTTTCTCTCCAAACTTAGTGTTGTTGATTCACCATGAGTTTGGAGGGAGGGAGGGGGGGGGGGGGGGGGGTTAGTGACGTATAATCTCCTTTTTTTGTATACCCACATTTTATAAGGGGGTTCCTGCACTTTACACACATATACTTGTATTGGCCTTTGGCACCAATGAATACTAGTTGCCAACTCACAACACACACGACGTTCACAACCAGTACCATGTGGCTACTCCCTTCGATTCATATTAACTTTCACTAATATAGATGCATCTAAACATATTTTAATTTTAGATACATCCATATTGGCAACAAGTAATATGAATTGAAGAGAGTATGAAAGATGGGTTTGATCCCTGAGCATGCTTTCGGAGGACACGCCTCCGCAGTTGGGTTTGATCCCTGTTGCCATGCACCAGCTTAGATATGGAATTGATCAAAACTTTCAGTACCATCTTCTAGCAGGAAAATTGCCAGTGAATAGGTAATTTAAAAAGAAAGAAAGAAACGCGGGCGTGCGACCCCATTGTTTTGCTGCTCTGTTACTTGCACGGGCGGGCATGTGCGTGCCTGGCTGGCTGGGCTGGCCTGGCCGTGGCCAGTTAGTTTTTATTTTTATTTATTTTCCTTCTTTTATTCTCCTTTGTTATCTTTTTTATAAATCGATTTAGGCTACCAAATTGATTCAATTTTTTTTATCTGCCCAGTAGGATTTTCTGACATTAAGGATTACTCTTTCAGTTTAAAATAAAACTACAAGAGTAGATTTTTTACATACTTTTCCTATAGGCTATTTAGGAAAACAAGAACATAATTTGGATTTATTGAAATCAAGCGATTAAAATATTTCTCGAAACTGAAACCTTTCACATGGTTTATTTCAAACATGGATTTTGATATTGTAGTCGAAAATGACTCAAATGATTATAAAACTAATTTTGGTCAAAATCAAATTACAAAAATGTTATTATGCATATAATGCCTTATATGGATATTATGCAAAAATAAAATTAGGCTTGAAGTTCTTTTCAGTAAGACAAGTCTTAAATAAACTAAACTTTTGGATAATTTTATTTTTAGGGGCATTTGTTAAACTTTTAAAATGACTTCATGTTTAAAGAGAAAACCAAATTCGAACAGTTTGAAACCCACTTCACAAGCTTAAGAAAACAATTCTAAAAGTTTTGGTTTCTTCTCAAATCCAAACAAGATATAGAATATGAATTATTTTTCTCTCTTTTGAAACAAGCCCTCGAAAGTTTTCTTTTCATTCATAATTTTCAAAATTCAAGCAATTCAATCAACTTAAATTATTAATTTAACATTTAAATTTTTTGAAAACTTTGGGTTGTTAGAGCAATTTTGGCTTTGTGAGTTTTCCTTTACTTGCAACAAAAAAAAACAATTTTCATATTCCGAGCGGCGACCTTTTTTTTGTGTGAAACCGCTACAAGAAATTTGCAATCATATGATACCACCGCACAAAAATAGAAGACTACTTTTGTACTATGGTTCACATATTTGCTGATGGTGATGGCTTTCTGGAAACTCGTGATATTTTCTATAATGTCCTGGAGATTTCTCTAGGAGTGGGCTGGATATTTCTCTAGAAGTGGGCTAAATTTGAACTACACGTCTTCTTTCGCTAGTTCCAGATTTTATTAAAAATTTCATTTTTAGGTACACAACATGTTTTTTTTGTCATAGTTATGATGTCCCTCTGTTGTGCCCGCCACTCCCATTCTTGCAAAAGGTCATTCAGACGGATCCTAATTTGAGCACAACACACTCGGAAAAAATCAGAAAATCATGAAGCCTTCACGAAGGCCATTTTATGTGAACTAGTTGCGAGGAAAAATTAAAACTTTTGAAATACGATAGTTACTCTGAAAACCCCTTCACAAAATAAGCTCCTGCCTACCAAGCTCTATGGCTTTTAGGGAAAATGAGTTAGGTCAGTACCTTGGACATGTCAGAGTTTGATGGGACGAGCCCGTGGGCACGTGCATGAGCCTTGTGAGGGGAAGAAATGTAGGATTTGTGAGTTTTCAAAACCATTTTTCATTTTCCGAGCACATAAATAGTTTTAGTTTGTGAAACCGCTACAGGAAGCTTGCAATCATACGACACCTACGCACAAAAATAGAAGACCATTTTTGTAATATGGTTCACGTACCTGCTGATTGCGCTGTATTTCTGGTAACTTACGATATTTTCTACCGTGTCGTGTCGACTTAGCTAGAAGTGAGCCAAATTTGAACTACAAGTCAACTTTCGCTAGTTCATTTTCTGGTCCACAACGTACTGTTTTAGCAGAGGTATGATGTTGCCATCACATGAGTGAAAGGGAAATTAATTGTCGAAATCTAATATCTTTGCCTCTTGTCAAGATTTGACACTAGGGAAAAATAGTCTTTGTCGAATGTCCGTTAGAGAGCACTCGACAAAGGCGAGCGGCGTTAGGTTCCCATCAATTGGAGGGCGAGTAGACACGTGGGGCACGACCTTGCCGAGTGTCAAAAATCCACACTAGGCATAGGTAGCCTATTATGGGTGTCCAATTTTGACACTCCGCAAAGAAACACTTTGGCATGTATTTTTCTTCACCGAATATATTTGCTGCCTTTACCGTGTAACAAGTCTTTACCATGTAACAAATGAAACCTTTGCCGAGTACCTCATCCTTTGACACTCGGAAGCCGTATATAGCCAGCAAAGATCGTGTTTCCGGTAGAAAATAACTTGAACTTGAGGACATCAACAAAAAAAATACTTGGGTTTAATCATTAGAGTATGACACTACAATTGGTCTTCCTTCTTAGCGTGGATATTAAAACAATGTAGTGTAAAATGCCAAAATAGTAGCTCATTTTGCTCAATATTGTGAAACTATACACGAGTATAGGAAATAAGTAGTTAATCCAACCCGGTGGAATTGGTTGCATTTTTGTGCATCATACATGTTAATACTGATACAAACAACAATATAGACAACATGGTAAATACTGTACAATAATGTATAGGGTACATGCCCTACCAAATCAATCGTAATATACACATTCCAACTATTTGTGATGGTACAGGTATAAACAATCACACCCTAAAGAGATCTGTTGATAGTGATTACTTGAACTGTAATTTGCTCGCGAATGTTTGCCCAAACTTCCATCCGACCGGCATAATTTTGTTGAACACGATTGTTTGTCCATAAGTGTCGGTCACTCTAAATGAGAGCATTTTCCCGGTAAGATACCCTCCGCACTGCCAGTACGCGCCCCAGTTACGGGACATTGGCAACCAATCATTTGAATCGGAGCTCTTGATATCCATTGACTTGATTGAACCAGCAGCCGCCACATTCATAAGGATAACTAGGTTGAAGTAATCATGACCAACAATCCGGATCCGCACCCCACCCTTCCTCACGCATGGTACCCTACAGAAATATATAGCACTTATCATCTTTAAGCAATTTTATGTTGTACTAGAAGCACGGGAAACTGATGAAACAAAACAAAGCTCATGTGTATGTACCTCTGGTACATGACGGGGATAATGCCACCCTCATAGACGCCGATCTTTTGCCAGGCCGGTTGGGCCATGTCGAAGTGTTCCCGCGGCAGGTTGCACCATCCACCGTTGTCGTTGGGAAGCGCATTGTTAGGCGGGCAGAGGTTTGTCGCGGTGATCGTCACCGTAACTCCAGGTTTGCAGAACGCGGGGTCTGCCCGTTTGCGGTCACACGCGATTTTGTAGCACTGCCCGCATGAGGTGCCGTCTTTGAACAGCACCGAGCTCAGCGCCGCTGTCCGCGTCCCGTACCCCTCCGCATAGAGGTTGTCGTACCCGCACGCTCCACCTGCGTTAATGAAAGAAAAAGCTTTTAGCGCAACACAATGTAGAATTCAGTTTGCATATGAAAAACACGTAATAAGCTGCTAGTTAGTTACCCATGGTGCCAGCGGCGTCAGCCCCGCCGTAAAACGTCGCGTGCGCCTTCAGCCATTTGATCGGAGCTTTGTCCGCGGTCACGGCCAATCCACAGCAGGCGAACATGAGCAACGTCGCCGTGATAGCTCGAGCTGGAGTTGAAGCCATACTGCTGGATTCGCTTGTCAATCTCACGGCCGGACTAATCTGATTCGGAAGCTAGTGTTGATCTGACTACCTGTGATTGCTTTTGGGTTTGCTCGTCTGCCTATCTCAATGTCTAAGGACGGGTTTGTTTCTGATGGCTAGCTGTGAGGTGATGTTGTTAGGATTGGTTGGTACAACGTATATATAACCTTGTGATCGACTTAGCCTGCAGGAGGGGATGATTCAGGAAGGTCATCACAAATGAAGCGTGTAGCGTGCACAACTGCACATGTGCACGGCCGTGCAGCCGCACCATGGCTTACGGGCTAATCAAAGGGGTTGCGCAGACACGTATGATCTATTTTTACCCAATATCATTGCTAGTTAATTATCGATCTTTGCTTAGCTATTTCTATATGACTGACATGGAGAGATCATACTTATTTGACACTTTCTGAAGCAATGGACGGTACGGTGTTTAATTTACGATTTCCCAGATATGTATACTCGACGTTTTTTTTACTTTCCGGTGGGATATTTGCTTGACCTTTGTGACGGCTAGTGTTGGAACGTCCATGTTCGGGTACGTACGTTCCCCCTTGGCCCTTGTATACGAAAGAATGTCTCTTTTTTCTTGAATCATACTGCTGGCCCTGCATTGCACCTGGTCCTCAGCACCGCGACGGCGGCCATCCGTACGTAACTATTAGTTCCTGCACAAACACTTAAGTGTTCATCAAGGCAGATGACAACTATACGTGGTGCGGCGGAATTATCATAATTGAGTTCTTGACCAAGTATATACATGTCGATCTGGTTCTTGTAGGCTTCACCACTTGTTTCATCCTATTATTTTCTGAAATATGTGCCAAACATTACCAAGCAAATGACATACACAATTATATAAAGTTGGACGAGAAACATTGTAGACTTGTTGTATCATAATTTTGAACGCATATGGCAAAATTTATTTTGAAATTTCAATCATTCCGGCGACCGTCATTGTGAAAGGTTATTCTGGCTGGTGAAAATTTGAGCATTTCCTCACTTCAAAAAATTGGAAAAATATGAAACATTCATGAAGCGTCATTTTATATGACCTAGTTACGAGGAAAAATATAAACTTAAAATATGATTGTTATTTCGAAAAAATAAGATACCACCTATGGAGTTCTACGACTTATAGGGAAAATGAGCTTGGTCATGACTTTGGGCATGTCACAGTTTAAGGGAATGGGTCCATATGGCGCACATGCGGGATCCTTGGGACGGAAATCAATGTTCGTTTTATGAGTTTTCTTTTTCTAGCCATGAAAACCCCATTTTTCATTTTCTGGCTCTCAAAACGGTTTTTTTGTGTGAAGCAACTAAAAGAAAAGCAACCTGCAATCGTAGGACACCTATATACAAAAATGGATGACCACCTCTATATTATATTTTATATAAATGCTGATGACACTGGCTTTTCTATAGTGCCCTGGAGATTTCGCTGGAAGTGGGTCAGATATAAACTACGTGCCGCTAATTCCATATTTTATGGAAAAAATCATTTTTAGGTACACAACATGTTGTTTTATCACAGGTGCGATATCAATTTCGCGCGGTTCCCTCTGGTTTTCCCATCACGACTGCTCTGGCGAAAGGTCATTCCGACGGATTCTAATTTGAGCACAAATCACTCAGAAAGAACCAGAAAATGTGAACATTCCTGAAGCATCATTTTATGTGAACTAGTTCCGAGTAAAAATTATAACCTTTTGGAATACGACAGTTATTATGAAAAACCCTTCACAAAACAAGCTTCCACATACCGAGTTCTATAGTTTTAGGGCAAATGAGCTTGTTCATGACCTTAGACATGTCAAAGTTTGCCGGAATGAGCCCATACTGCGCACATGTTCCTTTCCTAGCAATGGAAACCATTTTTCTGATACTTTTTTTTGTGTGAAACCGCTACAAGAAACTTGAAATCGTACGACATCGACGCACCAAAATAGAAGACCACTTTTGTACTACGGTTCACATACCTGCTGATGGCGATGCCTTTCTGGGAACTCATGGTATTTTCTAATGTGTTCTGCAGATTTATCTAGAAGTGGACCAAATTTTAACTACATGTCTGCTTTCGTTAGTTCACGTTTAGGTTCACAACGTATTGTTTTATTAGGTACGTTGTTGGTATCACACGGTTTCGCATGAGTGGAAGGGAAAATAATTGTCGAAATCTAATATCTTTGACATGTGTTAAGCTTTGACACTAGGCAAACATAGTCTTTGTCGAGTGTCAAGGTTTGACACTAGGCACGACAAAGGCTGGCATCGTCAGGTTCCCATCAATCGGAGGGCCAGTAGATATGTGACGCACGACCTTGCCGAGTGTCAAAATTCGACACTAGGCATCGGTAGCATATTCTGGGTGTCTAGTTTTTACACTTGTTGGCAAAGTAACACTTTGCCGTGTATTTTTCTTCGCCGAATATATTTTATGTCTCAGTCATGTACCAAGTCTTTGCCATCCGTTTTGTGGTTGGTACACAGCAAATGAAACCTTTGGCGAGTACCCACTGCTTTGGCACTCGGCAAGCCGTATATAGCTATCAAAGATGGCCTTTCTGGTAGACGAGAACTCGAGCTTGAAGACATCAACAAAAAAAAGTTGGGTTTAATCATTAGAATATGAGACTGTACAATTGGTCTTCCTTCTTATTGTGGAAATACAACACTGTACTGTAGAATGTCCAAATAGTATCTCACGTTTGCTATATATATATTGTGAAACTACATAAGTATAGGAAATAAATATTTAACCACCCTGGTGGAATCGGCTGCATTTTTGTGTGCCTCATACATGTTAATAGAAACACCAATATTACAACAGGGTAAACACTGTACAGAATTGTCTAGGATACATGCCCTAACAAATCAATGGTAATGTACACATTCCAATTATTTCTAATTGTACTCGCAGAAACAATCACTTGAATTGTAATTTGCTCGCAAATGTTTGACCAAACTTCCATCCGACCGGCATAATTTCGTTGAACACGATTGTTTGTCCATCAGTGTCGGTCACTCTAAACGAGAGCATTTTCCCGGTAAGATACCCTCCGCACTGCCAGTACGCGCCCCAGTTACGGGACATTGGCAACCAATCATTTGAATCGGAGCTCTTGATATCCATTGACTTGATTGAACCAGCAGCCGCCACATTCATCAAGATAACTAGGTTGAAGTAATCATGACCAACAATCCTGAACCGCACCCCACCCTTCCTCAGGCATGGTACCCTACAGAAATATATATTATCTTTAAACATTTTTATGTTGTACTAGAAGCACGGGAAACTGATGAAACAAAACAAATATCATGTGTATGTACCTCTGGTACATGACGGGGATAATGCCACCCTCATAGACGCCGATCTTTTGCCAGGCCGGTTGGGCCATGTCAAAGTGTTCCCGCGGCAGGTTGCACCATCCACCGTTATCGTTGGGAAGCGCATTGTTAGGCGGGCAGAGGTTTGTCGCGGTGATCGTCACCGTAACACCAGGTTTGCAGAACGCGGGGTCTGCCCGTTTGCGGTCACACGCGATTTTGTAGCACTGCCCGCATGAAGTGCCGTCTTTGAATAACGCTGAGCTCAGCGCCGCCGTCCGAGTCCCGTACCCCTCCGCGTAGAGGTTGTCGTACCCGCATGCTCCACCTGCGTTAATGAAATAATATGCTTTTAGCTCAGGCACCACAATGTAGAATTCAATTTGCGTATGAAGAGCGCGAAGTAAGCTCCTAGTTAGTTACCCATGGTGCCAGCGGCGTCAGCGCCGCCGTAGAACGTGGCATGCGCTTTCATCCATTTGATCGGCGCTTTGTCCGCGGCCAAGGCCAACCCACAGCAGGTGAACATTAGCAACGCCACCGCGATAGCTCGAGCTGGAGCTGGCGCCATATTGCTGGCCGATACGCTTATATCAATCTGACGGCCGCACGAATCTGATTTGGAAGCTTTGTGTGTACCTGTTCTTGATTTTGTGTTTGCTCGTGTACCTAGCTCAGTGTCTGAGGACGGTTTGTTTTTTGACGGTTAGTTGGGTGATGATTGTAAGGATTGGTTTGGTACGTATATATAGCCTTGTGATCGATGCCTGGAGGGGATTGAGCAAGGACATCACGAAGGAAGCGGATAGCGTGCACATGCACACGGTCGTGCAGCCACACCATGGCTTACGGGCTAATCCGAGGAGATGCGCAGACACGTATAGTCTTATTTAGTTATTATCTATCTTTGCTTGGCGATTTCTCTATTACTGACATCTAGAGATCATCCTTGTTTGACACTTTCTGAAGAAATGGACGGCATGTAATGCAGGTATGCGTGACCTTTCTGACGGCTAGCTTTGGGATGTCCATGTTCGGGTACGTTCCCCCTTGACCCCCTGTATACGAAAGGATGTCTCTTCTGTTCCTTGAATCATACTGCTGACCATGCGCTCCACCTCAACCTGTAAATGGGCACGCTCGCGGTGGCCCACTAAGTGCCGGTTGTGGTCGTTTGAATTAAAGGGGATGATGCAGCTCGTTCATATAAGGCTGTTGACCACCTGCCCAATTACTCCCTAGTCTCCGCGTAAGTTTTTTTTTTTGAACGGGAGATGGTCTCGAAGGATCGAGAGTGTGGATAGATATTATAGAAAGGACCTCAAAAGTAAGGAAATTACAAACATATCCAGACAATTAGCATAAAGGACCTCGGATCTAGTTTGCACAGAATAGTCTAGTCTAGCTCTATCTGCACCGAGCTTCAGCCAAGCATAGACAATTGTTGCATCGCCGGGGACGAACCACTTGGAACACACTCGACCTCCCACCTCGAGAGCCCGCGAGAGAACCTCAAGGACAGCCTACCAGCGCCGAGTGGCAGTACCGGAAGGAATAAGCCCAGCGGCATTTCGTCATTCCCGATGGGGGTACCACCGCAAACTCTAAACCTACAACTACAGTGAGAAGGGCTACCTTTACTATGTACAGAGAAGCCCAACAACCATCTTTAGCTCTGCTCCGACCAGCTCGGTGAGGAGAGAAGAAGAGGAAGAGAAGTGTGTAGGTAACTGGAGCCAACATAGGTATTGTCGATATCTCAGTTGTGATGTTTCTATCGTCCCCGTTGAATAAAGACTCCACGCATACTTTGCCACGGTTTGGAGACGTCGGATGTGTGATATTGTTGCTGCTAGGGTGGCAAGCGGCGCGGGATGCGGGGCGCAGCTTTGTTCTAATCATGCACTAATTCCGTTTAAATTTAGTATTATACCTCATTTTGATGTGTCTCATGTTATGCGGGACGGGAAGCGGGCGCCGCTTGCCACCCTAGTCGCTGCCCAATTCTTCATCCATCCGCTAACAAGCTGGTTAATTGGCGCTCAGAAATGGCCAACAAAATCAATAACTAGGTTAATTTTTCTAACAGAACATGCGATCTGTCCGTTGCAGGAGAAGACTCGTCAAAGGTCAGAAGGAATGAAGCGAGTAGAGTGCCCATCAGCCCATGTGCAGCCGCACCATGGCGTACGGGCTAATCCCAAGACTATATAGTATGTACGCCAGATTATTGTTTATATATTTTCCAATATCTTTAATCACCGATCGATCTGTGCTTGGCAATTTCTATATGATTGACATATAGAGATAATACGGTGTTGCTTGAGACTTTCGGAAGAAATAGACGGCGTTGTGCGATTTCCACATATGTATGCTTCACGATTTCAGTGTCAGGGAGGATATTTGCCTTGGCGATGTCTGTGATTTGTATATTTCTTAAACCGTACGGTTGATTTTGCATTGCACCTGGTCCTTACCATCGACGGCGCCCATCAGCATGTAATGATTGAAGCAACAATAATCATCAACGCAGGCTTCTAGGGTTGAATTCGTCCCGCGTCGCGTTAGGATCTAGCTTAGGGGTATCGTGTGTTAATTAAGTTCCATCCATCATCGTTGTAGTCAATATTATGATAGTAATATTAGGTTTCTTGACAAAATATCAATACGAGGTTACAGTGAGGATAAGCATCATTTTTCTGTATCAAGCAATTCTTATTTTTAATAATTTACAATTTTGTATTTTATTTTTAGAAAATTCAGTCATTTTCGACATATACTGAAATAATGGCCAGTCCAGTCAATGTGTTTCAACTACTCCGTATTACAGTAGTGCACACAACTTCAAATAATTTTTTTTTTCATGATACTTATAAAAAACTTAGTTCATTTCAGTCAGATTCAAGTAAAAAAATGTGATGTACTAACTCAGTAGGATTGAATTTCGAATTTATGATCCCAATTCTTGTGACAGTCAAACACTCGTTCTTGAAACCAATTCCAAGATTTTTACTCCCTCTGACCCGATTTAGTTGTCGCAGCCATACATTCAAATGTTCAGTTTAAATCCGCGTCAATATTTTAATGTGGCTGGAGGGAGCATCTAATTCATGGGTGCCAAATGAGGTTCTATGGTTTTTCACTAGGGATAAGAATCTGGTGAACACTTGCCTACTGTAACAAGATGAGCTGCTTACTACAAGAAGGAGATGTTCATATTTTGTATTCTTCATAGCACTTCAAACTTGAAACAACCATAAGAAATATAATAAAGTATATTTATTTTTGAAAAGAGGAAAGCTCTAATCTCTGCATCTATTGACGGATATGCTGTTATACAACAAAATTTGTGAACATATCTTACTGGGCACAGGCCGTTAACAAAAGAGTTGCTACATCTATTCAAAATTATATCTTTTTGGAGTTTTGCCCAAGAACTAAGAATGTTGTTAAATATCTACATTGCTGCCATACTGATATTTTTTACTAGAGGATCTTGGTATTTGGGGTTACCCTAGTTACCGGAAATAACTGAAGAAAATTTTGTAATATATTTTGAATTCAAAAGGAGAAAAGTTGAAATATTCAGTAACCGGTAGGTTACCATCTAGTTACCGAGCAGTTACCACATAATTACCGGAAATCGCACAAATATGAGCCAAATTTTATTCAAGAAGCTCATTTACCGGGGGCGGTAGGTAAAACCGGTTGCCGGCCGGTAACCATGGTAACCGGTCCGGTAACTAAAACCCTCCTAGACACACATCATGTACCATCTTTCTTCCAAAATCAAGCCATGCAAGCATAAGAGCAGTTAACAAAACAAATTGTGGTCTATTGAAACAAAAAAAAATAGGAAGGCAATAACTAAAGTTGCATAGGAAGTGCAGAAGTACATATATTTTGAAAAAAAAAAGAGACTACTAAATTGAAATAGACGGAGTGCCAGCTAATCAACTATCAGGAAAGGATCATCCATCTTCGGGGTACCACTCCTACAATTGATCCGAGATGACCTCCAACCAGCGACATTAATTTACTTTGTAGTGTTGAAGTTTCGTTTCCTCGAGTGCTACTAATTTGTAGGCCAGTTGAGCGCACTTAATCTTGCTTGTATTTCTTGGCCTTCGGCCCATTCGGTCCAGCACCTGGATCTGACGGAGGCTTCCTACTGTCTTCCACGAGCCGATCCACGGTCCCTTCAAGCCTGCTCATCTTCTGGCGCAGCCTGGCGATCTCGTTGCTGCACTCGGCGAAGCTCCCGTCGCTCGCCACCCGCGAGTTCATCTGGGACAGCACCGATTTTAGCCTCCGATCGGTGCACTAAATCTCCTGGCTTAGCCTCGCGATCTCGTTCTTGCACTCGGCCGACATCCCCTCGCTCGCCGCCGGCTGCGAGTTCATCTGCGACAGCGCCGAGTTTAGCTTCCGATCGGTGCTCCGAATCTCCTGGCCCAACCTCGCAATCTCGTTCCTGCACTCGGCTGACACCCCCTCGCTCGCCGCCGGCCGCGAGTTCACCTGGGACAGCGCGGCCTTCAGCTTCCGGTCGGTTTTCTGAAACTCCTGGCGTAGCTCGGCGACCTCGCCGCTCAACTCGGCGTAGTTTCCCCCGTCAGCCGCCCTCGAGTTTTGCTGAGAAAGTGCGGAGTCCAGCTTCCGGTCACAGCTTCGGACTTCCCCGCGAACCTGCACGATCTCCTTGGTGAGTTCGGCCAGCTTCTTCTCGTCCGCCGCCCTCGAGCTTTTCTGGGAAAGTGCGGAGTCGAGCTTCCAGTCGCAGCTTCGAACTTCCCCGCGAATCTGTGCGATCTCCTTGGTGAGTTCGGCCAGCTTCTTCTCGTCCGCCGCCCGCGAGTTGCGCACCTGGGCCAGCGCGGTGTTTAGCTTGTCATCCGTTTTGAGAAACTCATAGTGTAGCTTGGTAAATTCAGTCCTCAACTCGTCGTGCTTCACCTCATCCCCCAGCCGCGAGTTCTGCATGATCCGGTCGCAGGCTCGAACAGCCCCGTGGATCTGTTTGATTTCCTCGGCGAGTTGGGCCAGTTTCTTCTCGTCCGCCGCCCGCCGCTGAGCTGAATCGTCGGACTGACTGCGAATCCGGGCCAACTCTGCCATAGCTTCGTCCTGAAAAGACTTGGTGAGCCGCTGTGCCTCGGAGAACTTCTTGTCGGCATACCGGCGCAGCTCGGCCTTGGCTTCGTCGGAGAGAGTCGACGACGCCTGCTGTGACGCATCTAGGGTACCTAACCTGCTGTCGACGTATTTCTGGGTAATATACCCGAGTCCAAAGCCCTGAACGACCAGGCCGGCGCCGAGCAAACAGCCTTTCGTGATCGTCGCCCCCTTGTTGCTGCTGTTGTTGTTGCCTGCACCGGCGGAGAAGCGCCGGACGTTGCCCACGGGTTTGCTGGTGTTGGTGCCGCCGCTGACGGCCTTGGCGATCCCGGTGGCGAAGCTCCTGCCGACGCTCAGGCGAGACCTCATCAAAAAGAGAGCCATCGATCGGTGCTGGACTTTCGAGATCGAGACGTGCGTACACCCGGCAGAGAAGTCCCTCGTGCGTGCTCTACTCGCGCTAGGGCATATGCGTGCGTGTTTAAGGGTCGTCCGAGCGTCATATCTTCGTATCTTTCTTCCTATGCGATGGAAAAGGACTCTATACAAATCTGTTTTTATTTCCGAATAGGACTATATACAAATCTATTCTTTTGGCAACAAAACTCCGTAATTCGTGGAACAGGATCGAATCACATACTCTCGGTGAAGCAACACGCGGAAAAACAAAACGGCCAAAGGTGCATTTTGTTTTTCTCGATTTTTTTTGTTGAGAAATACAGTCCAAACGCAACCGCTCACATACACGCACATACACTCACCCCTATGAACGTACACACACAACTTTGAAAAACTGAGCCGGTGAATCGGATCTTGAAATTGACGAAGCACTAGTGGAGAAGAGGCCTTTGGTCCCAAGCAAATGTCCCAGTGCAGAACCAAACCGGGACCAATGGGGGGCATTGGTCCCGGTTCGTTTTGCCCAGGGCGACCCCACTAGCTGGAGCCTATCCTGTAGTGGCCTTTGGACCCGGTTTGTAACACAAACCGGGACTAAAAGGTCCACGGCAGGGCACGGCAGGCCGTGTCAGGCGTGGGAAACCTTTAGTCCCGGTTTGTATTACAAACCGGGTCCAAAGGCCCCCCCTCTGGACCCGGTTTGTATTACAAACCGGGACAAAGTCCCCAATCTGCCTATATAACCTTGCCCCTGCCCAAGTGTGAGCCACACTTGGCCATTTTTTCACTTTCTTCACAAGAGGGGTGTATTGCTCTCCTCTCTTCTTCACATGCACAAGAGGTGTTCGATGAAATGCTTAAGAGGATTTGCCACTTGAGTTTACACAAATCAAGCCACACTTAACTTGCTTTTTTCTTCTTTATCGAGGTTAACAACTTTATCCTTTTCATCTGCAATTGATAAAATGCATGTGCATATATACATCGTGATGTTCTGTAATGGTTTTGATCAGCTTAATTATATCATGCAGATGAATCAGCAATGGATGTACATTGACCGACGGTTTGACGAGTTCACTTCGGGCCTGGATAATTTTATGGTCGTGGCGGAGGCAAACAAACATGGTGGCTTCATGTATTGTCCATGTGTTGACTGCAAGAATATCGTAAATTACGCTCACTCGAGTCTCATTCACAGCCACCTTCTGCGATCCGGTTTCATGCACAGTTACTATTGTTGGACCAAGCATGGAGAAAGAGGGGTTATGATGGAAGGCAATGAAGAAGAGGAAGAGGATGATGACGGTTATCCCAATTTCCCTGAATACGATGATACTGCAGAAGGCAATGAAGACAATGAAGTAGAAGATCAAGAGGCATCAGATGAGCCTGCTGATGATGATCTTGGTCGGGCCATTGCTGCTCCCCGGCAACGGCGCCAGAAAATAGTCTTGATGACCCACAAGTATAGGGGATCGCAACAGTCTTCGCGGAAGTAAAACTCAATTTATTGATTCGACACAAGGGGAGCCAAAGAATACTTGAAAGCCTTAACAGCGGAGCTGTCAATTCAGCTGCACCTGGAAACATACTTGCTCGCAAGAGTTTATCAGTACTAACAGTTTATAGCAGTAGCAGTAGTGAAATAACAGCAGCAGAGTAACAAAGACAGGACTACTGATTATAGTAAACAGCATGATTAAAATACTGTAGGCACAGGGATGGATGATGGGCGTTGCATGGATGAGAGAAACTCATGTAACAATCAAAGCAGGGCATTTGCAGATAATAATAAAACGGTGTCCAAGTACTAAGCAATCCATAGGCATGTGTTCCGTATATAGTCGTACGTGCTCGCAATGAGAAACTTGCACAACATCTTTTGTCCTACCAGCCGGTGGCAGCCGGGCCTCTAGGGAATCTACTGGAAATTAAGGTACTCCTTTTAATAGAGTACCGGAGCAAAGCATTAACACTCCGTGAACACATGTGATCCTCACATCACTGCCTTCCCCTCCGGTTGTCCCAATTTATGTCACTTTGGGGCCTCGGGTTCCGGACAGCGACATGTGTATACAACGTGCAGGTAAGATCATAAAACAATGCATATCATCATGAAACAATAACATGTTCAGATCTGAGATCATGGCACTCGAGCCCTAGTGACAAGCATTAAGCATAACAAGTTGCAACAATATCATCAAAGTACCAATTACGGACACTAGGCACTATGCCCTAACAATCTTATGCTATTACATGACCAATCTCATCCAATCCCTACCATCCCCTTCAGCCTACAGCGGGGGAATTACTCACACATGGATGGGGAAACATGGCTGGTCGATGGAGAGGCGTCGGTGGTGATGATGGCGATGATCTCCTCCAATTCCCCGTCCCGGCGGAGTGCCAGAACGGAGTTTCTGGTCCCGAACGGAGTTTCGCGACGGTGGCGGCGTACTGGATGGTTTCTGGCGACTTCCACTTCCCGTCTCGCGTTTTTAGATCGAAACCCTTAAGTAGTCCAGAGGAGGGCGTCAGAGGCCAGCCGAGGCGGCCACACAATAGGGCGGTGCGCCCCCCTCCTGGGGCGCGCCGGCCTAGTGTGTGGGGGCCTCGGGCCTCCACCAGGCTTGCCCTTCTGGCTCCGTAAATTTTCTGGAAAAATAAGACCTTCGACATAAATTCCGGGGATTTTCCTGAAAGTTGAATTTCTGCACAAAAACGAGACACCAGAGCAATTCTGCTGAAAACAGCGTTAGTCCGTGTTAGTTGTATCCAAAATACACAAATTAGAGGCAAAACAATAGCAAAAGTGTTCGGGAAAGTAGATACGTTTTGGACGTATCAACCTGCTAGGCTTTCTGGGCGTGTATGGGAAGACAAAAGATACACCAGAAGCACAGGAGGACCAGCAACGTAGGAAAGACCCCAAAAAACTGCATGAGAGAGTTAAAGGACGTCATTACTCCAGCTACGCTCTTACAAAAGCAGAGAAGGAAATATTTTTTGAATGTCTGAGCAGTATCAAGGTCCCGTCTGGCTTCTCCTCCAATATAAAGGGAATAATAAATATGGAGAAGAAAACATTCCAGAACCTGAAGTATCATGACTGTCACGTGATAATGACACAGTTGCTTCCGATTGCATTGAGGGGGCTTCTACCGGAAAATGTTCGACTGCCCATTGTGAAGCTATGTGCATTCCTCAATGCAATTTCTCAGAAGGTAATAAATCCAGAAATTCTACCGAGGTTGCAGAATGATGTGGTCCAATGTCTCGTTAGTTTTGAGCTGGTGTTCCCACCATCCTTCTTCAATATTATGACACATATCCTCGTTCACCTGGTCGATGAGATTTCCATTCTCGGTCCTGTGTTTCTACACAATATGTTCCCCTTCGAGAGGTTCATGGGAGTCTTAAAGAAATATGTTCATAACCGTGCTAGGCCAGAAGGAAGCATCTCCAAGGGCTATGGAACAGAGGAGGTCATTGAATTCTGTGTTGACTTTATTCCTGACCTTAAGCCGATTGGTGTTCCTGAATCGCGGCATGAAGGGGGACTAAGTGGAAAAGGCACGCTAGGAAGAAAATCAATGATATGTAGGGACGGGATTTCTTTGACTCAAGCACACTACACAGTTCTACAAAGTTCCACCTTGGTGGCTCCGTATATCGGTGACCACAAGAACTTTCTACGCTCCCAGAACCCGGGCGATCGAACGATTGGATTAGACGTGAACACATGTCGACTTTCGGCGGTTGGTTGCAAAAACATCTCCTGAATAACAAAGATATTGAAGATCAGTTGTACTTGCTGGCCCAGACACCATCTTCGACTGTAGTGACTTTCCAAGGGTACGAGATAAATGGGAATATATTTTACACGATCGCCCAAGATAAAAAGAGCACCAACCAAAACAGTGGTGTCCGATTTGATGCAATAATGAATGAAGGCCCAAATGACACATATTATGGTTACATAGAGGATATATGGGAACTTGACTATGGACCTTCTTTTAAGGTCCCTTTGTTTAGGTGCAAATGGGTCAACAAAACAGGAGGCGGGGTTCAGGTAGACAAGTTGTATGGAATGACAACAGTGGATCTCAACAATCTTGGGTATAGAGACGAACCATTCATCGTAGCCAAGGATGTGGCCCAGGTTTTCTATGTGAAGGATATGTCTACCAAACCAAGAAAAAGGAAACATAAGGAAACAAATACATCAAACGATGAGCCAAAGCGCCACATAGCTCTTTCTCGAAAAAGAAACATCGTGGGAGTGGAGGACAAGACAGACATGTCAGAAGATTATAATAAGTTTGATGAAATTCCACCCTTCAGAGTGAACATTGATCCAAGCATCAAGTTAAATGATGAAGATGCTCCATGGTTACGGCCGAAGAAGATTAAATGATGAAGATGCTCCATCATCAAGCTAATTGAAGAATGTTCATGGCACAAATGAGTATCTCAACATGGCAATCAATTTCCCATTTATTTTTGTGTAATCATTTAACTGTATGTAAGATATTAAAAGTGGAGATGCGCCACGGGAGATTTCCCAAACCTTTCCCCAACACTGTTAGAGGAGATGTAGTCGTTCAGGGGTTTGCAGGGAAAAATTCCAAGGCGCAGTTTCTGAAGATGTCGTAGGGTGTGTGCACCAACGACATCTTCGAGAAACTGCGCCACGGGAGATTTCCCAACCCTTTCCCCAACACTGTTAGAGGAGATGTAGTCATTCAGGGGCTTGCAGGAAAAAAATCCAAGGCGCGGTTTCTGAAGATGCCGTAGGGCGTGTGCACCAACGACATCTTTGAGAAACTGCGCCACGGGAGATTTCCCAACCCTTTCCCCAACACAAAAAAAGATCTTTAGTCCCGGTTGTACCCACCAGCCGGGACTAATATTTTCGGCGCCACTGGGTTCCCGCCTATTTTTCTTCCCGCGCTTTCCACTGCTTCCCGCCTCCGTCCTCCCACCATTTTTTCACTATATATATGTCGGCTTGGCCTCCATTTACATATCACATCTAGACTCATATCTGCAAACCTCATCACTCTGTCCCATGGCTTCCATCGTATCTCTAACCCTCCGGGAGGCAGAGGCGCTTTGCGCGTTGAACTACCCCTGCCCGCCGGGCTACCGCGTCCCGACCGGCTGGTTGCTGAGTGTCGGAGGCGTACCGGTCCCTCCTGTCCCTCTACGTGTAGCGCGCGAGATGGCCATCACGAACCACTACTACTTCGAGCTCACGCCAGAGCAGCGGAGGAATCCCCAGTGGCATCCCGACTACAGCCCGACTTGGGAAAGCTTCTTCATCAATCGGCGTGAGAGGGCGCTTGCCAGGCACGAGGAGGGCGGCCCGCCTCCTTCAAACTTCAATGAGGCTGGCCGTCGGCTGTGGTGGCGCGGCCGGACTCTCCAGAGCGTCATGGCCCACCATGGCCCCCGCCTGCGCTACCCTCAGTCCCAGCCCACGCGTGCTCTCCCGCCGAGGTTCGACTACCGCGACCCCGATGTCAGCGACGATGATGACGGCGACTACGACGACTACAGTGGCGAGTACAATAGGACTAGGCACGAGTATGACTGAATGACTCGAACAGTCGAATCTGGCCATGTATCTTAATTAATTTTCAGTTGAGCTCTGTACTTTAATTCCATGTATCTGGCGGGAAACTTTTCTCATCATCAACGTCTGCCACAATGACTTTATTGAAAATACAATTAAACTAGATAAACAATTAGTCTAGTCGATCTACTCGTCGTCGGAGGTTGTCTCGGTCCAAATGTCATCCCACCGAGGGTCGTTGTCGGCCCAAGTTGTATTCGGGTTGTCGAGCTCGAACACGGCGATGGCCCGACGGTGGCGCCTGTTGGACCTGCGATGTGCCCGGAGGTCAGCGAAGAAGGCGTCGGTGTTGTCGACGTCGTTGGGGAACTGCGCCCTCCACTGGCGCATCAACTCCTCGTCGTGCTCGGCGATGGCGATCCGGCGCTGCACCTGGAGGTGGCGGTGACGGTCCTCGTCGTCGACGAGGCACGGCGTCGGCGCGAGGAACTCCGCCTCCTCTAGCGATTTGACGTCTGGGAAGTTCATGTCACACCGTGGCCGCCGAAATCGCCATGCGGCCGCGTCGTAAGCGCGCGCCGCCAGCTCCGGGGTGTTGTACGTGCCGAGGGTGAGCCGGAAGCCACCGGCACGCATCTCGGCGTAGAACCTACCGTTCAGATGCGCTCGGACGCCACGGAAGCCGGACGAGCCGCGACGGCGGGGCGGCATCCCGGCGACGAATGAACGGAGGCGACGGCGACGTGTGGTTCTGCGCGCACGCGGCGCTTTATAGCACAGCGACGCGGCAAGTTTGGCGACAGGTGGCGCGGGGAAGCGGCGGGGCGTGGCACGTGGAAGCGGCATCTACACGTCGCACGCTGGCGGCGGCGAGGCGAGGCACGTGGAAGCGGCGGCGACAGGTGGCGCGGGGAAGCGGCGGGGCGTGGCACGTGGAAGCGGGATCTACACGTCGCACGGCGGTGGCGGCGGGGCGAGGCACGTGGAAGCGGCGGCGACACGTGGCACGGGAAGGGACACGTGGCACGGGGAAGGGACACGTGTGGCACGGCGGCGGTGGTGGCCAGTACATGGCGGCGGTGGTGGCCAGTACACGGCGGTGGCGGCGGTGGCCAGTACATGGCGGTGACGGTGGTGGCCAGTACACGGCGGTGGCGACGGTGGCCTGTACATGGCGGTGGCGGTGGCGGCGGTGGCCAGTACACGGCGGTGGCGGTGGCGGCGGTGGCCAGTACATGGCGGCGGCGGCGGTGGACACGTGTGGCACTGCGGTGGCCAGTACGTGGTTTTTTTATTTGAAATAAGGCGGGAACGAATTTTTTTAAAAAAAATGGCCTTTGGTCCCGGTTTGTATTAAAAACAGGGACTAAAGGCCTATTTTGCGCGCGCAGCGAAAATCGCAGCAAAATAGGCCTTTAGTCCCGGTTTGTATTACAAACCGGGACCAAAGGGGGGCCTTTGGTCCCGGTTTGTAATACGAACCGGGACCAAAGGGGGGGGGGCAGTATAACTGCTCGTCTCCTTCCTCGCGCAAATCAATCGCGCAAGGATGAGACCACAGTGCCGCCAGGCTGCCCCGCCCACCACCGCCTCCGCCGCGAATCGCCACCGCCGCGCGCACCGCCGCCGCCGTGCGTCGCCGCTCCGCCTCGCGCACCGCCACCGCCGCCGCCGTGCGCCGCGCCTCTCTCCTCTCTCCCGACGCCGCGCGTGTCGTCTCCGTCCGCGCGCCGCCGCCCGCCGCCGCCGCCTCCTCCAACACCGCCGGCTGCCGCTTCCTCCTCGCTCGCCGCCGCCTCCTCTCTCCGCCTGCGTCGGCCACCTCCTCCTCGCCCGCCACGCGCCTCCTCTCCGCCGGCAAGGTGAGCCCCCCGGCCACCCCTTTTTTTATTTTTTTTTGTTAACTTCTTATCAAATTTGACATATTAGATATATTTGTTAGTACATTGTTAGTATAGTTAGTATTGTTAGTATTGTTGTTAGTATAGTTAGTATTGTTGTTAGTATATATTGTTAGTATTGTTAGTATAGTTAGTATTGTTGTTAGTACATTGTTAGTATAGTTAGTATAGTCGTTAGTACATTGTTAGTATTGTTAGTACATTGTTAGTATAGTTGTTAGTATATATTGTTAGTATATAGTTGTTAGTACATTGTTAGTATAGTTAATCCGGTAGTGCGGGCGCCCCTGCCGGTGCCGAGTCCGTGGCGGTGCCCCTACCGGCGCCCGTGGCTGTGCCACCGCGACATAGTGCCGACGCTCCTGCCGGCGCCCCCAAGATAGAGTATATATGTAGTGCCGGCGCCCCCAAACGGTAGTGCCGGCGCCGACTAATATATAGTGAAGTTATTTTTTAATTTATGTTAACGTTGGTACATATATATGATTTGTTTTCGTAGCTACGATGCCGCGACAGCCGCCGCGCCGTGGTCTGACTCTTCTAGAGGAGATGCAGCAGATGGGGGAGGTCCGGGACTGGGCTTCGCCGGGGTGGCACTGGGAGGTCTTAGCTTCCGGGTCACGCACCTTGGTGCGGAATTCGGGTCCCGTCGTCGACCCGGATATTCTCTGGTGGAGGTCTTATGGGCCACGGTCGTTTCAGAGGGAGCCGGCCCCGCCGGAGGAGGTAGCTCAGCGCATTGCGGCGGAGGACAAGCACGTTCGCCGTTACATGTATGCGTTAGACAACATGTATAGGACCGGATGGAGCGTTATGCAGGGATCTCATGTTAGCCATGCTCCCGTGATTGTTCCGTGGCTTTGGGGGTTCACCCGGCGCGACTTAGAACCCGATCGGCGCCCTCTAGGACCCGGTCGGCGCGGTTGAGAGGTTGTAGTATTGATTGATGTATTAGGGTTAAATAAACATGAACCCGATCTATGTATGCATGTAACTGCACTATCTGCTTTCAGCACTATATTATCGATCCTTAGTTAACAACTACATATGTAACTCCATTTTCAGTTTTCTGCATTATCCTTAATTTGATCATATGATGGTTCCTATATATAGCTTGCAGGTCGTTGTAGAAAGCATGGAGAGAGATGAAACTCAAGAAAATTTCATGGCTAACCTCATAGCCCACGGTACTCTGGATGAGCGCGACGATGACGTTATTCCAGATGATGGCGGTGACGATGTCACCGCAACTTTTTTGAATGACTCCGGTGAGGGAGCGGAGAATATTGAGGAAGATCCTAATGGCGCCGGTGAGGAAGAAGATCATCATAATGGCTCCGGAACCGTAGTTATCACCCAGGTATATAAATTAATTAAGCCGCTGTTGATCGACTAGATGCATTAACTAATTAAATTGTACTGACTATGAATTATTTCTTTTTTAGCCCTCCGGATCGAGCACTTCTTCTGTAAAGTCGAAGAAGCGAGGCCCGGCCAAAAAGTTGGACGACGGTGTTAGGCACGACATCACCCACATCGCTAAGGATGGTAAACCGATTGCTCCAGAGAAAGGTGCAAAGTCATTTATAGCTCAATGCGGAGTGCTTGTTAGGGACCACGTACCGATCACCGTTCGAGAATGGAACAAGCCGAAGGGACTAGTGCTGTCTGCAGAGGAAGAAGCTCAAGGTCTTTATATCGATGATGTAGCCAAAGACAGCATTCTGACCAAGCTCATGTCACATTTCAACATAGTACCCGAAGAGGGGGATGCCGCTGAAAAGGCCAAGATGGAGCAGGCCCTCCGCGACTTTGCCAAGAAGAAGATGGCCGAACTATTCAAGAACCACAAGAAAAGATTGCGCAGCCTTATCAAGAAAGACAAGACTCCGGACAGTGAGAAGGTAAAAAATCACTGGGACGAATCCGTGAAGTACAACACGGAGTCAGAAGAATTTAAGAAAAGGTCGGCAACAAATAAGGCAAATGCTGCATTGAAGCTATATCACCAAATTCTGGGTCCACGTGGATACAGGGCTAACCGTCCTAAGTGGCAGGCAGCTGAGGTGGAACTGACCAGGAAAGGGATCAGATTAGGGACACACGGTTGGATCGAACGGTGTAAGGAGTGGTTCTACGGGATTGGGGGAACGTTGCATCCAGAAACAAGGAAGTGCATCTATAAGAAAGCTCATCTGAAGTTTCCCATTGAAGCCCTGGAAAAAGCACATAAGGACGTGGAGGAGGGGAGGTTCCAGCCCGAAAGAGAGAACGATGAGCTGACACGCGCCCTTGGGAACAAAGAACACGGCGGACGAACACGAGGCACAGAAGGCTCCGTTCCGTGGAAGTATGGCTTTCCTGCGGAAAGGAAGAGATTTCCTGATAAAAGTCATGAGAGGAGAAAGGCAAGGGAAACAGACCGCATAACGTCCTTAGAGGAGGGTATGAGCACCATGAAAGCCCAATTAACCATGGTAACCCAAGTACTTACATCCCAGATGGCTCAGGGGCAGGCTGTAGATCCTGCATTGCTCAATGCCCTCGTCCCGCTGCAATCTCAACAACACCGGAAAAGCAGCGTGGCTTCCTCTCAGCAGGTGGATAATGATGATGATGACCAGGTGGTCGAGCCTCCTCGCTACCCCCCCGTGGATGATCTCACTGAGAGTCGTTCTTGTGAGCTGCATGTTAAAGTTTTCAACCTATCCTTCAAGGCAGCGGTCGGCATCCTCTTACCTACAAGGTCTTACCATTGCCGTCCGGTCCAAGACGACTTTGCTGTTGTGATGGTGGATGAAGTGTTGAGAGATTATGAGGGGTTGGTGCTTGAGTACCCTGCAGGTGAAGATGGGGAAATCAAAGAACTGGGAGAAGCCCGTAGAACCACCGTGCAATGGTGGAAGGAGAACATTGTGTTTCCAGGTGAGAAGCCAACAAGCAGGCCACCTCGTCCGCCTCCTCCACCACCTACGCAGTCTCCTCCGCGTGATGATTCTCCTCTGCGCGATGATGATTCCCCTGTGCATGAGCAGTCTCCTCCGCGTGAAAATACTCCGCCGCCTCCTCCTCCTCGTCAGGAGACTCCGCCGCCTCCACCTAAGCAAAAGAGGAAGCTAACCGCGGCAACTCCTACAGCTCCGAAGAGATCATCAACTCCGATGAGGGCACAGACTCCAGAGTTGTTACCACATGAGCAGACTGAAGAGCAAAAGGCGTTTCTTGCGCCGAAGAAGATGTTTATTCCACCGCATACAGTGAAGCACTTTGCCGAGACGAGAATGAAGAGACCTGAGCTGAGAGCTGATTATGACTGCTCTCTTGGACAGTCCTCTAGAGCGAGCAAAGAAGCATAAAAAGTCGCCCAGCTTGGACAGCAGGACATTCAGGCCATACCCCACTTCGTCGTGCAGCCCTATGATGATCCAGAGACGGCATCGATGATCGAACGGGCGGCTAGAGCTCAGGGAGCATCAGTTGAGTACGAAGATTACTATCCAACGGCTCAAGTGGTAAACAAGTATAGATACGGATCTGATCTCGTCAAACCTGGCGAGCTCGCGCGTCTAGGGACTCAGATGCGAAGGTTGCATGAATGGTACCTGAAAGCATGTCGAAGAGGTGATGGCTACCTCACGGTGTATCTTAGAGATGAGCATTACTTCCGGGGGGCCGAGGAGATAAACCTTGAGTTAGAAGAACTATTTCAGTTATTCAATCAAGACGCCCTCGACAAAGCTGTCATCAGTTGCTACTGCCTGTAAGTGATTTATTTATGTAATTAAGTCTGTAACTCAGCTCATTCATTTGCACTAACAATTATCCTCACCATATTCTTTGTGTACGCTATACATTTAATTATGCAGAATGAAGAAGCTCGAATTCAAAAGAGGCAAGCTCCTACCGCTGGGGTTCATAGACCCAGACACAGTTCATGAAGTTACGGTTCGAGACTTCGCCAAGGACACAGAGGACAACATCGTAATGTTTTTAGAGAAGCAAGCAGACAAAGAGGATATATTCTTTCCCTACAACTTCCAGTGAGTGTTATATATAACATACATTATGCTTATGCACCTTACACTTTATTCTCGTAATCATTGAGCTATGCTTGTGCAGATTCCACTTTATTCTCCTAATCATTGATCTTCACAAAGGAGTCGTAAATGTCATGGACTCGAAACGTAAAGAATATGCGGAATGGGCGGACATGGCTGCCATTCTCCAGAGGTAATTTCAATCAATTTCGTATTGGCATCTTCATCTGTTCTAATTCGACGATATCATTAACTAATCAATAACTCATTTACTCATTATTTTTTGCCGGGCAGGGCTTGGAAACGGTTCATCAATACTGTTCCGGGTAAATGGAAACCGGAGCTTACATTTCAAGATTACCCTGTAAGTAGTACTATATATATAGCTATGTCAGTGAAACTCTATATATGATATTTACTTTCAATACGATGCTTGATTATTAGTTTGATCGAACTATTTTTTCGTAAAGTGTATGAGGCAGGAACCCGAGAATAACTTATGTGGATACTACATCTGCACCTTCATTCGTGACATGGCCTGTCCCAAGGGTGGGGATGCCCGTATACACCAGACTCGTGTACGATAACAAATTTTCACAATTAATCTTAATTAGTACCATCTATTGTATTGAGTTCCATTCATATATTGATCTCCCTTTTTAAATATAGATGATACGCCTGCGGGACACTCTCATAATGGAGGATCAAATACGAGCAATTCAAGAGGAAATCGCGGGATTCTTTGTTACCGAGGTCATTACCCTAGGTGGAGAGCACTATCGGCAGTTCGTAGATCTTGATCGTGCACTTCGTAAAGGCAAATAGATTTAGTAAAGAGATCCGACTTTATATTGTAAATATGCATGCATTACGTGTACTGTTGACGATGTCTATATATATTCACGACGATTTTTTGTGGTTTCTTGAATGATATATATGCATTGTTGAAACTCTGCCGCGGAAGAGAAACGCCCCCCCAGGCCCGGTTCGTACCACGAAACGGGACCAAAGGCCATCCACCGCGAGCTCCCTGGCCGCACCACGTGGCGCGGCCTTTAGGCCCGGTGCAACTTTGAACCGAGACTAAAGGGGGGACCCTTTAGTCCCGCCTAATTGGTCCCGGTTTGGGAACCGGGACTGAAGGCCCAAATGGACCGGGCCTATAGCCCCGTTTTCCACTAGTGAAGTCATCACGGGCGCCTCGCTGTCGACGGAAACGTCGCCTCCCACTGAAAAAATATATTCTATCTTTATGAGACACACAGATGTCAAACCTGATGTTTGAACTATGGTGGACTGGGGTACAACCACCCTCCTAACCACCCAACCTCAGGTTGGTTCTCATCTCGATTTTCTTTTATGTCTTGCACACGGAGAAGGAAAAAAAGATGTGCCAGTAAAGACAAGTACCACTTGGTCTTTTCCAGTCTGTCTCTTCCCATCAGCCGCCGCATCAACAAGTACGCTAACTGCCTCGACTTTAGCCTAATCTATATATCGGTTCTCTCTCCCCGTTCGGCATCGCCGATCGGGAGGATTGGAACATGATATATGCGTGAAGTTTTCAATAAAAGTAGTATTTTCAGTAGATTATGTTAGGATTTTGGTTGCAGTCTTCTTGTTGGTTTCTCCTCAATGGAGATGGCATGGCATCATCATTTGCAATAAGAGATCTTGGGTCTTTCGTTCAACGACGAGATTTCCTTCCAGACATCAATGGTGGTGTTGAAATATTACAATTGTCTAGGTATGAACTTTCGGATCTTGCTTCGTCGGATCTTTTTGAATCTTTTCTCGTGGTTGCCACGAAGAGGATTATCCTCCCAATTTTTGTCCCAACTGCTACGTCATCGATAATGGTGACTCGTATTCTCGACTCTCCAGCGACATCGACAAGGATGGTCGGTTGGTATTCCCTAACATAGTAGTGTTGGTGCTCTTGCCGATGTTGATTTGATGTTGTGTGAGTTTATCTAAAAATAGATGTATCTAGACAATCTTTAGTATATAGATATATCTAAATTTGGAAAAATCTCCAACATCCTTTTATGGACGGTGGGAGTACAATTTATGGGTGTGACTAATTTTAAGTATAGTGCACGAATTACGATGCAAATCTAACGTTGAAAAAGCCTACTAAGCACTAATTTAGTTCCTAGTCTACAAAGAACTAGCAATTCCCATATTTCATAGATGGAATTTTAGTACACGAAATCATTTTTTTGTTAAGACAACCAGGCAAAATTCTCATCTAGATTCGCCTAGAATTTCTTGTACTTTGGAAGTGCCAGCAAACCCTTTTCTCTTATTTATGTTTTAATAATAATTTCTCTCATTACATCAAGTACTTTAAAAACATACTCCCCCGTTCTGAAATAGTCTACATTCTAACCTCAAAATTTGTTCTTCAACAACAACACTGAAAACAAAGTGATTTTACTCTTTTAATTGGACGTTGTTATTTTCAATGTAGCTTAGATTGGTTGTTCATATATCTAAGTAGTACTAATAAATGCAACACTAGTTTGTCTCATTTTTTCTAGAATGTAGACTAAATTAGAACGGAGGGAGTAAAGTACTTCAGCCTGACTATTCCGAAACTCTTTCGGATCAATGGCTAACAGCGGGACCGAGACATTCATGATAGCTTAGTTTCATGATTGAGTAACCTTCTATGACATATATATTATAATATCAATCCTATTGCTTCACGATATTATGAAATCCCGAGGTGGGACATTGTTATCCTTGTGATTCAACTGTTGATCAGTATACTGTTATCCTTGATCTAGTTTCATCTCTCTTTCTCGTACCTAGTCCAATATCCTTGTAATACATGTTACAATCTTGTCAGGTCATACGATTTGGATGACATCATAATACTTAGATGGGCCCTTAAAATATTTGTCGTTATTTCGGAGGAGCAATTCCCACTCAGGAGTCATCGGGTCCTCCGACACTCTTTCCAACATATATGAATACCACCTTTCTTGCCTCCTTTTACGGTATACATCTGATGATAATCTATATATGTCTTCCGGAAAGAGATTTATGATACTCACATGGTATAAGGATTCATTTCATAAGATCACACACAGATAATACTATATAACAGCTAGGTTGGTTTAGTACGATTGTTACTCTTAACAATTTACCCCTGATGTTGTCGTTATTATAAATACTCATGATTACGAGAGCATGATCATCAAAACAACACACGAGCTAGTCCAAGAGGCAGGACTAGGAACACTTGTTTGTTTATTCCCCTACACATGCTTATGAGTTTGCTTTGAATCTCATATCCAAGACACATAGCACTTATAGTATAAAGAAATAAAATTAATCATTAAATTGAATTTATAATGATAAACTCTTTATTATTGTCTCTAGGGATTAAGTTCTTCAATAGGCTAGGGGTGGCACCGGTCGAGGAGAAGCTAATCCAACACTGACTAATCAGGTTTGGTCATATCCAAGGAAGACCTCCGCATCAGTTAGTAGCGAAATTTTAATAAGTATAGAAATACAAGGAAAGGGTAGAAGAAGACCAAAGTTGACATGGACGAAGGCGGTAAAAAGAGACATGATGGATTGACATGGAAGAATCTATTCCATCGAGTGTCTTCCATCTAGACTCCACCATTAGGGCTACCACCTCGCTACCATTGTATTGTTTTTTTCTTCTTTTTGAACAAACTACCACGTATTGTATTGTTGACTTGGTACGGATTGGAACAGGTGGATCCTTGCTGTCACGGTGGCCCTGACACCTGGGTCGTTGGATTCGGTCGGTACCCGGCCGTGGTTGTCAATGAATACAGTTAGGATAGTACTGGGCGTCCCCCGGGGGATTTAATTTCCCAGCCCCCGGGTCCCCGTGCTGACACGTGTCATTTTTGCTACCGGGTAGCAAAAAAAATCCCACTTTTGCTTCAGTGTAGCAAATAACGGTTCACCCACGAAATAAAAGAAAAATGTTGAGCTCGCCGGATATACCACCGGAGACTCGCCGGAGTGCGCGTAGCAAAAAAGTTATGCTATTGTAGCAAAAATGGATATCGTCGGAGACATCAATGGAGAACTCGCCAGAGAACTCACCGGAGACGGCACCGGAGACCCCAGTAGCAAACACATTAAGCAATAGTAGCAAAACCATAAAAATGACGTAGCAAAAAATTATTCATATGTTGCAAGTCCAAAAAAAATGAAGAAATATTCAGAGACATCAACGGCCTGCCCAAGGCAAAGAACCTCCCGAACCGCGGTAGCAATGGCCGACATCTAAGGTAGCAAAGCATGTATCCGTGGGTAGAAAAAGCACGCTCCACCGTGGCGACGGAGGCCTCTGAAGCGAGAACCACCTCCGCAAAAGCAACGCCGAAGTCCCAAGGGAGCAAACTCTTGGCGGCCCAATAGCGCGGTCTCTGGTGCTTCGAAGGCGACGGCCTCGCCGGAGCTCGCGTTCTGACGACGATGAAGGCGCCATGCCGATGCCGCCGGACATGGGGTGCACCACGCCGAGTAACACCGCCGCCACGGCGGCGTCCACCGCGCGTGCCCGCCCGCCGTAGCGCGGCCGCGCCACTTCCGAGCACCGCCCATCGTCCGCCGCTACCGCGCTCGCGCGGACTTCACCTCGTGCGTGCAGCCGCGCCCCGGCGGACACCGGCTGCGGCTTCGATCATTCCGAGCCAGTGCCGGGCCTCGAGAGTAGCAGCGGGACGCCGGCCAGGGCGAGCAGAGCCACGGCGATGGGCAGAGCAGCGCACGGGCGGCGGACCCGGCGGGACAGCGGACTGCGTTGGGGAAAAGTAGTAGAGAGAGAAAGAAGATCGGGGAGACGTTTCGCTGGGGAAGAGAACGTGTGTGGGCCAGCTAGGGACGCCTGTCATCACGAGAAGCCGGAGGCTGTGAGCGATCCGATCCCCCGGGGGGATACAATCATTTTCCATACAGTTATTACAGAAGAATATTCTGCGTCATTAAAGAGCATCACAGATTAGCAGCGACTAAATTACTCGCCGGTGGGCCGTCAGGCCGTGTCAGCCGTCGCGCTGTCTCTTGTCCCGTCCGTCGAGATTAGATCCGCTAACCTTGGCACGTCGCTACCGAACGGAACTAACTGGAATCCAGGCGTCCGCGACCGGAGCGCACACGGCACGACAGCCGACAGGTGTAGGTGGGCGTGGCCGCCTCCCTTTCCCCTCCGCTTCGCTAAGCTAGCGTCCCGCCGCCGCCGCCGCCACCCGCCCGCTCCCTCTCCCCCTCTGGCTCTCCACCCCCTCGTCGCCACAGCCGTCCCCAGCCGACAACTCAGGTCGCCGCCGCCGCCACGCCTCCACCGAGCCGTGCTCTCCCGACGCCGGCGGCCCCTCTCGTCAGGCTCCCCTACCAGCCCCTTTGCTGGTAAGCACCTTCTGGTTCCGGAGAAATCTGCTTGATCCCGTCCACTCCCCGCGCAGCGTCTTTGGAATAGTCGTCAGTTAGTTTATTGGTAGACTCGTATTAGTCTCCGAGCAGGCGCGCGCGCGCTCGCTTTCATGTGATTTCTGCGGCTGCAACACGCACACCCCCTATTCCTCTTAATTAATCCGCACTCCTCATTCATTCATGTATGTTTTTTTTGTTCCAGTTAGAGGATAAGGCGACATTTTTGGTGGAGCTGCAGTGTAATTGTTGCACGCCATGTCGACGAGGCGACATTTTGCCGTCTTCACCACAGCGAGCCTTCCGTGGATGACGGGGACCTCCATCAACCCGCTGTTCCGCGCGGCCTACCTTGCAAAGGATGGGAGCAGGGATGTCACCCTGGTCATCCCCTGGCTTTCTCTCAAGGACCAAGAGTTGGTTTACCCTAACAAGATTGTGTTTGATTCGCCGTTGGAGCAAGAGGGATATGTTCGTCGCTGGATCGAGGAGAGGGTTGACTTTAGGCCATCGTTCAGCATCAAATTCTACCCTGCCAAAGTACACAAAATGATTTACTTTGCGCAATTGATTTCCTTTCAAGTGTACCTAATTCAAACTGATTACAGAGAGTTATGTATGTTTTAAGAGCAGTTTGACCCCTTAATTACAGAGAGTTAAAAACACGAAACTGATCATTTTGTTCTTGTTGGTATTAGACCTTCTAGTTGCTAGCTTCCATCTGCCAATATGCGTATTTTCCCTCTCAATTTTCATTTGGTTCTGCTTTGAGGCAATCTGAAAGAGCTTGGCCTTTTCTTTCCATGCAGTTTTCCATAGAAATGAGAAGCATTCTACCTGTTGGAGATATCACAGAGTGCATTCCAGATGAGATGGCTGATATCGCTGTTCTAGAGGAGCCTGAGCATCTAAACTGGTACCACCATGGGAGAAGATGGAAAAATAAGTTCAGACGAGTGGTAGGTGTGATCCACACTAATTATCTAGCATATGTGAGAAGAGAAAAGAATGGACAAGTGTTGGCCTGCTGCCTCAGATATATGAACACCTGGGTTAGCCGAATTTACTGCCACAAGGTAACATCCTGAATCTGTGCAGTCAAACATTTCTCTGTTCATGAGTAAACCACGCTGTTTCTGTTCATGATGCCCTCTGCATACACGTTTTCTATTCATATTTCGGTCAATGCATGCCACATGTTTATCCTTCAGATATAAGATCAACTGTGTTGTGATGAGTTATAGCCTTTTTTATATCTGCTGGCCTTTGTCGAGTGAACATAGCAATAATTATTATGTACAATTTTGAATTTATAATCTGTGTGACATTGACTAAAACATCTTCTTAGATATTTGGATAGAGTTGTTAAGAAACGTGCACAAAAGCTGCCTTGGAAATTTTGAAGAGGACAATTCCATCTGATGGAGAATTTCTGCACTACCAAGATAATCCAACACTCTTTAAAATAACATTTTAAAGAGTCTTGTATTTTTTCCTAAATTTTGCAAAATTTGGTATGCCAGATAATTTCCATTTACCACTGCAACTTTGGACCAACCACGCCAGATTTGATTTTCGTAGAATTTGTACATACGTTCGGTTGTTAGGTATAATTAGTATGTAATACGCATTTTCATGGTGCACATTGCTCGTTTAAATTTTTGGACATTTCAGTGACATGTTTCATGACATACAAAAGTTATTAAAGATAGAAAATGGTGAGGACACATGTAGGTTGAATTTTCCTGCCTGGATTTATTTGTTTCCCTCCATTACAAATTGTTGATTTCGAGAACCCTGTAACCCCTAGAACCCAGAATCAACCTGCCCTGTTCAGCCAGAATCATCCAATGCTAACTTTGGCTTACATGAAAACAGATAATCAGACTATCGGGTGCCACTCAAGATTTTCCCAAATCTGTTGTATGCAATGTCCATGGTGTGAATCCAAAATTTCTTGAGGTAGGCAAGCTAAAGTTAAAGCAGCTGCAGAATGGAGAGGTAGCCTTCACAAAGGGGGCATACTACATTGGGAAGATGGTGTGGAGTAAGGGGTACAGGGAGCTTCTCGACCTTCTGTCCAAATATCAGAGCAGGTTGGGTGGTCTTGAAGTAGATTTATATGGTAGTGGGGAAGATTCAGATGAAGTCCGAGAATCTGCAGAGCGCTTAAGTTTGGCTGTGAAGGTTCACCCTGGACGTGATCATGCAGACCCCTTGTTCCATGAGTGAGTTCTCATAATTACCAAATACTTCTTTGAATTTCCTTATTTCTTTTTATTCGAAATATCTGTTTGAAATCTATGTATAGCAATATGTCACTTCGAAGACAACAAAGGTTCCTTTCATTTTGCCCTTTCTATATAGAAATATAAATATAAATATAAGATAAAGTTTAATCTTACTATTCTAATCACAACTCAGCATAAGCTTCCTCAGCAGGCTGGGGAAGGATCTACAGTACTAGATCATAGGAATGTCAATATATTCTTTTATATCGAGGATACATGCTATGATTTGTGTTATTAATAGTCCGATGTTTCCCGACAGCTATAAAGTATTCATCAACCCTAGCACAACAGATGTGGTCTGCACGACCTCTGCTGAGGCCCTTGCGATGGGAAAGATTGTGATATGTGCAAATCACCCTTCAAACGAGTTCTTCAAGCAGTTCCCCAATTGTCGCATCTATAACAATGATGAAGAGTTTGTACAGCTCACCCTGGATGCTCTAGCAGAGCAGCCTGCTCCATTAACAGATACACACATGTATGACTTGTCTTGGGAGGCAGCAACCGACAGATTCATCGAGGCTGCTGAGATAAACCTTCCTCAAGGAGAGCCAAGAATCCACCAAGGGTCCAAGACTTACTTCCCCGCCTTTCTAAGGACTCGTAAAGTAAAGCAAAATTTGGAGGATGCATCTGTATATCTGCACCAAGCACTCTCGGGGCTGGAGGTCACCCGTTGTGCCTTCGGTGCTGTTCCAAAGACGCTACAACCTGATGAGCAGCTGCGCAAGGATCTTGGTCTGGCTTCTCCCCCCAAGAAGAAAAAACTAAAACTGAAGCTGATGACATGACGCTATAAGTTTGGTCCCGGTCTCCTAGTTGAATTGCTTATTTTCATGTTTGTACATTATTCGAAATTATGGAGGGATGAGTGTTTTTTTCCACTATATTTTACTCCGATAACTGTGTGCGAGGTACAGTAAATTGTAGTGTAGATTGAGTGCTCGTGTAGGAGGGCGAAATAGTCTGTTGACAGTGCTGTAGTTCTGGCATCGGTGTGCGCTTCTTCAATTTCTTTGTGACTTGTGAAGTCTGGTTGTCTTTACTTTTTGTAACCCTGCATGTACATTATTTGAGAAGCTGGAAGAATTAATGATTCTTTTTCATTATTATTCAGAAGGTAGATTGAGTGCTACGCTAGGAGGGGGAAATAGTCTGTTGAAAAGTATATTATATAATTCTAGCATCAGCTTGCGCTTCTTCAGTTCTTTGTGAGGTCTGTAGTCTGCTTAGACCAAGTATGACAGAAGTTATCCCTCAAAAAAAAGTACTACCTCTGTCCATTTTTAGATGTCAAAAGTTTATCTAAATTCGAATGTATCTAGACATTTTTTAGACATAGATACATCCAAATTTAGATAAACCACTGGACATCTATTAATGGACGAAGGGAGTATGACAGAAGTTAAATTTCATAAAGAAGCCACAAAGACCACAGAAGATACGGAGTACAGTACATATCACAACATACCTTATTATTGTACCCGACAGCCTCGTACTGAAGAATGAAGAATACAAAGTCTGAATTTAAAACTATACGTATTATCACTAAGTCCAGTCGAATTTCTCCTACTCTTGTGGTCTTTCACAAGTAGATCCACATTCGATTCAATATTACCGACCTTTCTTCTCAGTTGGACCAAATAGTTTGCCCAGCATGTACAAGCGACAATGTTCAAGAGGAAGAGACCGTGTCCTGCTAACGCGCGCGCAATCGGTGAGTTGTTTTCCTTCCCGGTCTCGGGTTTGCCTTCGCTTGGAAGTTGGAACCCAAAGCGTGGTTGTCAGGCAAGGCACGGTGCAGGGTGCAGCTTGGGGCGCTCGCCGGAGCTCGACCATGGCCTCACCCGGGTGGCAACACGCAAACGTCATCCTTCATGTCGATTTCTTGTTCTTTCAAGAAAGCTTTCGTGTCGATCTTTGTACAAAGGTTGCGTCCGCACGTGATAGTTTACGTGGATGCCTCTCCTGCTCTACATTATACATCCTATGTTACGAATTACTCCCTCAATTCCATATTATAAGACGTTACTGTTGAATATATAAGCAAATATCCTTATGAAATAATCCGTATAATTAATTGATAAATCACGACTATGTAAATAACAAATAAACTAAACGTGCAGACTAGTAAGATAGATGAACAGATCACATCTAAACAAGATAAACCGATCGCATCTACCACAGATATTAGAAGAAGAAACTCTAACAAAAACTGAAAGAGAAACGACAAGATCACATACTTCACAGCAGCGTCGTTGTCGCCCATGTTGAGATTGCCGAAGAAGTCGCTGGGGTCCGGGAAGAAGTTGTCGGTGTGGAGGAACTCGTCGTTCGATGACGATGTCGTGATGCCAGTAGTCACGCCGGAGCGCTCCCCAAAAACCTGATTGTCCCTCACCCGTACAGGTTCACGAGAGGCAGGGTTCCGGAGGACTACTGTCTCGGCAGTCGGTGCACGCCGACGGATGGGATGAGGAAGACGAAGGCGGCGGCGCAATGAACTGGAAACAAGTAGAATGACTTCGAGGCCTCCGGCAACGCCATGGGGAAGAAGAATGACTTCAAGGCCTCCGGCAGCGGCAGCAAGAAGATCCCGCTCCCCGTCACGGTGGGGAGGCTTATGCATGGCAAATGGATGCCGTGCGACGACGCCTGGTCCGGCCTGCAGCTGCCTGGCGGCTGGCGGCTCAGCTACCGCCGGGTGCCCATCCCTCCAGTACCTGCGCGCGAGTCTGATCGGACCGCGGGGATCCGGCGCAAAAGGCGGTATCTGCCGGTGGACCTCTGCGCCGATCCGGCGTACAACATCGACTCGGAGCTTTGGCGTACGTACCTGTCCACGGAGACGAAGGGCTGGCTTCATGGGCGACGGGGATTATCCCTTTGGCCCTGCACCGCCGGCTCGTCGTCAGCAGGCGCCGATGCGACGTCAGCAGACGCAGCACAACGACGCCGACGACCGCGAGGACGACGACGACGAAGCCTACGCCGCGTTCGACAACGACGACGACTACATCGAGGCGCTCGTGTACCATAGCGAGGAGGTGAAGGACGACAGCGACGTCTGTCGTCTTCCACGAATGGCAGCAGGCCATGGCGGAGGGTCGGAACTTCGAGTTCCCGTAGAACATGACGGACGACGAGATGGCGAAGGTCGCCGTCCTCGTCTCCGAGTACGACGCGCCTGTGCAACCGCCGCTACCCCGCTACGCCACCGCCGTCATGCCGCCGGGCCTGTCGGCGGATGAAGCACTTCGACAGGCGCTCCTGGAGTCGGAGGCGCCTCCTCCACCGCCACCACCGCCGCCACAGCCTTATCCCTGGGCGCCTCCTCCACCGCCGCCACAGCCTTATGTCTGGGCGCCTCAACCGCCGCCACAGCCGCAACCCTGGGCGCCTCCACCGCCGCCATAGCCGCAGCCTCCTCAACCTTGAGCACCGGCGGCGCGCCCGGCGTACGCTCCCCCGAATGGCTATTGGTTGTGGCTCATACCGGAGCTCATCGTGCTCGACAGCGACGAGGAGCAGCAGCACAGCGACGATGAGCAGCACTAGGCGTTTAGGTTTTTTTATGTTTTAAGTATGTAAATTATGTTTCATGTTAAAAAAATGATTCGTCCTAAAAAATGCGTTGTGCCGCTGGAGCCACCCCGACGCAAACGGACGCGCGGTCGATTTCGACCAAAAGAACCGACGCAAACGGACCGATGTCTCCATACGTACAACTGCAGAGTAATCGTGCTGCGTCGTAATTTCAAAGTTAAATAAGACCAACCATACATGACAGAACTAGCGTACTACTGGTCGGGAAATACAAAGGAGCTCTCGGGTGCAACGCACCCCCATACTTGGAAAATTTTAAAAAAAAAATAAAAAAGTTTAAAAAAAAAAAAATTGGAAATCAAAGATGATCAGGTATTGTACCTGAAACAAAATATTTTCCTAGGAAATTACTTTTATTGTATCCTGGGTAAAAAAAACAAACTCGAAATGCCCCATGACCAGGTACTATTCACTTTATTTTTGTCATAATTTTGTCTTTTTTGCCCTGGAGTCCACGGGAATCATTTCGTGTCCAAACATTTTTATTACGAATACAAACTTGATTATCTTTTATTTCCAGGAAGATTCAAAAAAAAAATTAACTTATTTAAATTATTATAATTTTTTTTGGTCTATGGGGGTGCGTTGCACCCGAGAGCCATAAGTCCGTTTCGACTACTGGTCGGCTGATTATCATCCAGTATCGCAGTCAGACGATGTGGAGACGACGGCGAAGCTTTTGGCCCATTCCATCCACCAGCCTGACCGTCGACCCAATCAGGCCGGGAGCCCGCGAAGCCCAGCACCGCCTCTTTCGGCAGACAGCGACGCGCCCAGGTCCGCCCGGCTGCCCCACCCACGTCCGCGCGCTGACGTCCGGGGCGACGTGACCCGCGGCTGCTCGACACGTCGGCGGTGGCGCCAAGTGGGGCAACTTGCGTCGCCACTTGCCGCTGGTGGCGCCTTTCACTGTTGCCAAAACGTGCGCCGGTCGGCGCCGGCGCCACACGTGGCGTCCTCCCGCGCGCGAGGCTCTCAACTTGGACGGAGCGCGTACCCAGGCCGTGGCTTTTCGGCGATGCCGTGGGCGCGGGGCCCGGCAGTCTGTGGGCGGGGTGGGGGTGTATTCCGGTGAGAAGATACTATGGGTGGCGTACGTGGAAAGGGCATGCGCAAGTTGTCCGGCGCGTGGCGGGACGGACAGGAGTTCGGTGGTCTTTTCGTGCTGTGGCGTGGCGCTCGCCTCCGCCGCGTTTGTTCCGTTGTGCTGCCCAGATCTGGCGAGAGGCTATCTATCTATCTATCCGTATGCGATGCCGTCCCGCGGTCTCAGGTTTCAGTTTCTCCTGCCGGCGGCCGGAGTGACGCCAACGACGTCTACACATGTCGTCGCGCCCTTCTTTATTGCGTGAGGGCGACCGCCTAGTACCGCCAACACGTGAACAACTTTTGAGAATAAAATCTTGTGTTCAAAAAAAAAAAAAAAACTTTTGAGAATAAAAGGTCCAAGGTTCCACGGTTCTAGATCATGCTGAAATTACATCGTCAAGGTAAATGTGAGCATTAAGCCACCAAATAGGCGGTCACAAAAGGTTCTTATAGTAAGCTGTGATTTTAAGCCCGGCTCTAAAACATTTTCGAATTGCAATGCCATGGTAAATATGTTTTCGAGTCGAATCAACGAAACAAGGCGGGCCCCAAATGAGTAATAATTCGCACCGGTCTATTATTATCAACAAAATCGATATCATCGCCACCAAAGGAAGGCAATGGCCATGATCTCAGCAACATAGACGTCTCTCGTGGCTTTCATCGCACTCACTTACCTTCAAAGATGCGAGCAACGCCACCGCGAACAAGGCGGCGATAAAGAAGTAAACCACATAGGGGGGCGGTGGCGGTGGACCAGGGTTTCCCCTGAGTCGCCCGCGAGGGGGCAACGGGTGAGGATGAGTACTTTCAAAAGGGAAGATTGTACAATATTTTCTCCAAATTTAGATTCTACCAGTCTGACCGATTTAGCAACATCATATTTATCTGCGCCAATTAATTTTGATAGATTAGCTCAAATATAAATATACGTGTAATTCTAATTAACCGCATTAAAAATAGCCCAAACAAACGCGAAACAAAAAAAGAACAGTAATCCTTCGAACCGGATCTACCCCGAATAGGCGGACACGGTTTTTTCCCCACGAGTTGGGTGGTCGGTCCGCACAGGTCAACCGGAACGGACACGTTGCCGCCGCGCGGCCGTGGCTCCACGTACTCCTCCGCCGCGAGCCCCGCCACGCGTCCCCGCTGTCGCGCCACGTGTGGCGCCGGCGGCCGCTCCCGTGCCCGCGATTCCCAAGATACCCCTCACGCCTCACGCCCCCAAAGCAAAAGGCCAGAGCGGAGCGGCGAGCCCCCAAAGGAGCAAAATTATTTTTGTTGCGCAGAAGCAAGCGTCTCTCTCCTCTCCGTTCAGCGAGGCTTGTCCACCACCGCAGGGCCGCGGCGAGCACAGCACAGCACTGCACACCGAGCGCGCGTCAATGGCGTCCCCCTCCCTCCTCGGCCGGCTTCCCCTCGCAATCCTCGTAAGTCCCGCTCGTCCGCTACCTCCTCCGTGCTGTCCTCTCCTCGTTGCCTGAGTTGTTGGCTCACCCGTGGTTACCTCCCGCACCAGGCTATTCTTCTCTGACGCGCGCGCGCGTGGGAGATTTTCCTCTTGGCGGTTCTGCGCGGCGGCGGCGGGCGTTGGAGCTTGGAGGGCTGTTCGATGGACCTGCTGCGCGGCATCGACGGGGGAGGAGACGAGCAAGAGCCGAGGCCGCAGCGCTTCGATTTGGAGACGGAGGCGGAGGAGGTGGAGCTTAGCCTCGGGCTGTCGCTCGGCGGCCGGTTCGGGCCGGACAGGACCCGGCTCCCGAGGTCCTCGTCGGTCGCCTGCATCCTGGCGCCGGAGGAGGCGCCGCCCGCTGCGCTCCCCAGGACCAGCTCCCTGCCGACCATGGCGGATGCGGACGCGGACGCGGGGGGTAAGCTGGGCACGGGTGGCTCGAACGTTGCCCGCGCGGACGGCGCCGAGGTGGAGCCCTCCGCAAACCTTCAGGGGAGCGCCGTCGCGGTGGAGCACTCGGCGACCCTGCAGGGGAGCGCCGTCGCGGTGGAGCCTGCGGCCACCCTGCAGGGGAGCGCCGTCGAGGTGGTGCCCACGGCGACGCAGCAGATGAGCGCCGTCGAGGTGGAGCCCTCGGCCACCCAGCAGGTAAGCGCCGTCGCGGTGGAGCCCACGGCGACCCAGCAGGGGAGCGCCGTCGCGGTGGGGCCGGCGGCGAAGCTGCCGGCGACCGGGAGCCCGTCCACGGGCTCGTCGGACGGCGAAGGGAAAGGACATGAAGGTGCGTTGTCTCGTCCGGCTTATTTCCATGTGGCTGCACGCTATATTTAGTCCTTTGCCAAGCAAATGTCAATCAATTCCCATACACGGAAATTCCAAATTGTTAATCTGCATTACATGAGTACTGTAGTTAGGTGTAACGAACATGAAAATCGGTCCGTTGTTTATTTGTTCGTACTGTACTACTCCTACGTAAGAATGGTTTAGATCTGTGAGAGTGTGGAGGTGCAGCGCACATGAAAGTGGAGCTGGGGCTTGCCATTTGCCAATCGAGCCTGGCAGGTGAATAAAGTAGAGTATACGTCCGGAGCAGGGCACCCCTGTTGTTCTATAGCAGCTAGGTGGATTTGGCAAGCTATGGACATGTGTCGTCATCGGTGTTTCCTCGTTAGCAACGGAGGATTGTCGTGCACCTCGCGTGGCTTGCTTTTTACTCTATTGGAAACTTGTAGACAATGAATGGAGTTGGCCTGTTTACAACTGTTTGTGTGCCGGGGTCTACTAGAGCACGCATTGCACGGGGAAGCAAGGTGGGGGTAGTGTGTGAGCCAGCTGCCTGGACGGCCCATCTCTAGCCTTAATTACTAGGGCAGTTTCTAACTCACTACTAGTTACCTTATGTAAATTTAGCATGTCTATGTGATGTAAGGATGGAGCTTACTTGCTACTCCATATGGTATCACCAGAAGTTACAAGATGAAAGGAATAAGGTATGTTGGTTATTCTCTAAGAAATAAATCAATGTTGCCTTTCCAAGTTTGTGAATATTAAAGAGCAATAGCTCGAATAGGGGGGGACAATGTAGTGCCGGCTAAAACTGCCGAGCATCACACCGTGGCGGTTGAAGTCATCTACAGTTGTTGGGCTCACTGCCCTTGAGACGGGTACTCTGCGGTGACGCACATGAGGATGGAGCACCGGTGACACGTCATCCTTCGCACACCATTGCTGGAAGTAAGCAGGGATATGATGTGTGGTCGTTTGGCATCCAGCTTCACATTACATTACTTCAACAAGAAGCCCGATGTCTACCTCGTCGAGGGGAGGACTAATTGAGCATCATATGCTGGCCTAGCCCCGATACTCGTCATTCAGTGCGAAGGCTAGGCTCTAGCTTACATTGTTTGATGTACAGTTGTTCGGCTTCGCTGCCCTTGAGACGGATACTCCGCGGTGACGCATATGAGGTTGGAGCACTGGCGACACTGATCCTCCGCACACCATTGTTGGAATTTAGCAGGGACGTGTAGCATTGTCGTTTCGATTCGAAGTTCAGAAGAATCATGTGACTAATTCATGGGAATTATGTGACTAATTCATGTGTCATTACTTTGACGATAGACCCGGTTGTCTACATTGTCACAAGTTGAACATCATCGGGCGGCCTAGTCCCTAGACTCACCATCATTGAGTGCAAAGGCTAGGCTCTAGCTTACCTTGTTTGATGATGGCACCAAAGTTTAGTCATCACAGGACTGTGATCTGTATAGTCGAAGAACGTCAAGGATCAAGTCATCCGGTCTAGCCTTGACACTCAACATTTCGTTGTACCATGTGATGCCTATGTTCTTCCTTACCTTGTTAACTAGTTTGACATTTTGACGGATGCACTACCGAATTCAGTGCTCGACTTGGCGTGAGATTTCTTCACATGGCAAACAACACTCTGAGTCACACGGATTTTAATGTTAAACTTGGAGATCGAAGTTGGACACACGCTAAGGTCTATATCATTGAGGAATATGATGGCAACGTTGGAACACTAGGCCTCGCACTTGTCGTGTCGTTGAATCTTGCTAAGCACATGACGTGTACCTATCCTAACATTTAACCTAACACCATACGGTTCCGGTCCATGATTCGGCGTGATATTTACGTTGAATCCGACATGGATTCAAGGTGTTGTACTCGCCAACTGAACTTGGAAATGTGTGAAGATCTATCGTAGAGGATCAAGTCGAATGACAATGTCCATCCTAGTCCATATGCAAGCCATTCTGGTGTACTCCCGCCACTCATGTGTGCTTGGTTACCTAGTTCAAATTTAACTCACAAAGTGGTATTGGATTTGGCAATCGAATTTGGACTCTCCTCAAGATCAATATCATCGACGAACAAATTGAACACCGTTTGTACCCTACGACACCCCTGTGCTCACTTATGTTGATGATGTGGTGTGGATGTGGTGCCTTTTTTGGCATGATAATGTTGACTTGATAAATAACACTTCAATTCGGCGCGGATTTGAGGTGTCATATGGGTCAACAAAAATTGGGCCATCTCAAGGTCTATATTGCCAAGAAACTAACCGAACACCATCGACCATCGGTCTACCTTGCGACACTTATGTGCTTGCCTACCTAGTGCAACATTTACTTGGACATGGTATCCGATTTTAGCCTAATTTGGCATAATAAGGTCTATCGTTGAGGAACAAGTCAAAAGCCACCGGCCATCTTGGTCCGATGCTTGCCGGACAATTTTTCTCTACCTTGCGACACCTATGTGTCCGCTAATTTAATTGTTGGTCAAACATGGCATCAAATTTTGTGCCTGATTTGGCATTATGTTTGTTGCAAAATCACACCGTGACACCGAGATTTGTTATGAGGATTGGCAAACTCGTCCACAACGATGTCCGACCCTGCTCCAATATCTCCTTCTCTTTTGCTTTCGATGCAAATCATTGCATCCATGATCGGCGACAAGCGAAATTAACGGGATGATAACATATGCCTCTAATCATCAATACCCACCACCTCCTTTAACCTCATGTTGATACCACCGATTACACAATTTTCGCGCCGTCTTCGCCCCACATGTCATGGGCCTACTACACAAGTGTCTCGACTCTCGACCCAACCGGTTAGGCCCAATCGGGGAGCAACACAAGCTTGAGCCGTCTCCCCCCGAAAAAACTACCTCGATAGGAGGGGATACCCTCGCCTTGTAAGTTGTGTCATGCTTCCCCAACAAACAATGTGGGTCTAATCCCAACAAATCTTCCCCTCACACGTCAGTGACAAATGCCTCTCATCAATACCCACCACCTCCATTAACCTCATTTTGATATCATTGATGACACAATCTCCGCGGCGTCGTAGACCCACATGCCGTGGGCCTACTACACAAACATCTCGACCCAACCAATTAGGCCCAATCGGAGAGCAACACAAGCTTGATCTGTCTCCCCAAAAAACTACCTCGATAGGAGGGGATACCCTCGCCTTGTAAGTTGTGTTGTGCTTCCCCCACAAACGATGTGGTTCTAATCCCAACAAATCTTCCCCTCACACGTCAACACTGGTATGATGCAAATCACTGTGCGACAGCGACGAATGCCTCTCAATATCCTCCACCTCCATTAGCCTCATTGATGCCTGATTACGCAATCTTCGCAGTGTCTTTGAACCACATATCATGGGCCACTACACAAGCATCTCGACACCCGACCAGGACGTCTTGTGAGCCCTTTTCCCCAAAAGACTACCTCGATAGGATGGAGACACCCTCGCCTTGTAAGTCGTACTATGCTTACCCCCACAATCAATATGCAACTAATCCCAACAAATCTTTGCTTCACACGTCAACACGGCCCGCTAACACCGGCCCACAAACCATGGCCAACCAACCACATGTCCGCATGTGAGTCCACCGAGATAGGTATCCCGGCACATGGGCTATTGGGCGTTGACGCCTCCCCCCGTACATGCCCCTCTCAAGTTGTCATGCCCCGGGGATGTAGGCTTTGGCTCAGCCGCCTCGTGTCGTTATGATCTTGCATGGCATAACATTTTTTTAACACAGCAAATGGTATAATTTACTAAACAATGTTTTTAACACAGCAAACGACACTGTCAAATATGGATTTATTTTTTTGAAACAACCAACATGGATTTATAAGTGGTGGACTAGGCAATCGAAGTTGGGCAAGGATGCCGAGCAATGGAAGTGAGTGCTGAGTGGTGCGGTTGTACCTTGATTTGTCTTGTGCACCAAGGGTTCTATTATTTACCCCAAGTCAGTATCAGTTTCTTGTGCCCAATTTGGCATGATAATCTCTTGATATGGCAAATAACGATGGAAGCTGCACACACTCGAGAGTGTCAAAGTAGGATTTGTGTCCTACCAACACTAGAAATGTCTGTTGTTTAAAGGTGACACCATTGTTTTGCACACCATGGAATAACGTCAAAACTATTCATTAGGTAAGAGATAAAATTGCACGCGATTGGTTGCCAAACAGCAGTGAACAAACAGCAACACCCTCCTTTTCCGGCAACCAGATCCAGATCCCCAAACACGCGTCGTGCATATTTTCCCTTCTGTTTCTTGGCCATTTATACTAATGTCAAAAAAAATCAGAAATTGGAAACTTCCATTGCCCCCCAGCCTCTGCATCAATAGATGCATATAGTCTTGTGTTTAAAAGAAGGCCTAAGCTGAAAGAGTGTGGCAGGCCACACATAGAACAAACAAGCCCAATCCAAAGTGTGATAGACCACACATAACGTAAATACTCAGCCTACTTAAAAATAATAGCCACACAACACATCATGCATTCATCTTTAACCTAACTCATCATTTTGCCTTAGATTAGTTAATTATTTTTAAACGGGTCAATTGGGGCGAGTCTCTTGAGAAAATCACCAAGTATGTGGTTATTTCTCAAAACTTTTGTTCCCTGTGATACAAGTAAAATGAGAACCAACCAACCACATCATTATTACAGATCTTACGTTATTTATAGTAAAAAAGGTCTCAAGTACTTTTACTAGTAAATTTTTATTAGGCGTGTCCTGGTTTCTTGTTGTTCTTCATAGTTACTGATGGAAGCATTCCAATGCCGTGTACTGGAACTGTAGTCTATCTCCCCGTCTATTCATTAATAGATGTCAATTACATGTAGGTCTAGCCAGGAACATCAGTAAGTATTGCATCAAATAACCAGCACTACTATTTTTCTAAAGGAAGAGAGCATAAGATTGTGAAATGTTCCCGAACAAATGTTGGTTTAACCCATCAGCTGGTCATATATAATTTATTATATTTAAGTAGCATGCATTCAGTTCTAGAATGGCCTGTTGAAATACTTTCATTGTTCAGGGAATACTGCAGACGTCCTTCCAAGGACAAGTTCTCTCCCTGCTGGCATTGAGGATGAATGGAGGAAGAGAAAGGAAGCCCAAACTCTGAAAAGGCTTGAGGTGAAGAGGAAGAGGATCGAGCGAAGGAACTCCTCCAACGTTTCTGCAGAGGCAGTTGGACATATACTAGAAGAGATGAATGCAACTGCAAGCGCTGACAGAGTAGAAAGTTCTGATGATCCTTCTATGAGGAATAAGCAGACAGAAGGAAATGAAAGCCATAGCAAAGTCAGGCGTCGCTCGAGTGGGCTTCCTCCAACATATCAGGCTACGGTTGCATCACAAGGTAGCTGCTTGCCAGGGAAGCTGAAAAGGCATAATTCAGCTATGAAAGGTACAATATTATGCTGATATATTGTATTATTATGTTACACTAAGTAGCTGAATTTCCTGTAGCAACTCGCAAGCATGATGGCATGATGGCATGATTTGACAGTAGAACATTCCTACTTTGATGTTCAGTTTATTATGTTCATCTTTCAAACGTTATCCTAGTTTAGCCGTGTAGTTGTCTGGAGTCTTGAAGATACTTGGCTTCGCCGTCTGAACTACCAAGTTAACCAACATACACCCAATAAATTAAGTTGTGACCTGGATTCATCTTGCCCTTTGGACTAAAGCCCTGCAGTAACAGTATCTGTCATGTTGAATTTGTCCTTGCAAAAAATAAAGATTTAACGCTAATTTGACTGGTATGTTACTACTTCAAACATCATGCTAATTTAGCCGTGTAGTTATCTTGGGTCTTGAAGGTACTTGTCTTCGCGTCTGAACTACCAAGTTGAACTACTGCTGGTTATCTAAGTTGTTCTATGCATGCAAAAATATCAATATTTATGCTTCACTACCACTACTACTGGTATGTCTGAATTGTTCTATACATGCGATTGTTCGGAGCAGTTGGTTCTTATTCCATTATTCTTACCTTCATCAGATTTGCTTCTGTTTCTCCCTAAGCTCTTTTTTTTTGTGAATGCTCCCTAAGGTATGTTGAACACTGATCTTACAGGAACTCCTAGCGCTGAAGAGCAGAGCCTGTCACCAGCTGTTCTTCCCTCCTCTGAGGGTACAAAAGGCATTCTCCCGGCCCAGAGTGCAAACAACACCGTCATGGCAACCCCTTCGTCTTCAGCATTGGCAGTGAGAGCAGCAGCACTTGGTTCTAGGGGAGAACATCAACCTGCTTCCGGAAGACTTGCAGCAAGAGCCAGGAGCATGGGAGACGTGGAGAGGGTGATGATGCAGGAGATGCCGTGCGTGTGCACCAAGGGACTCCCCAACGGCAGGAAGATTGAAGGCTTCCTGTACAAGTACAGGAGAGCTGAAGAGGTAAGGATCGTGTGTGTGTGCCATGGAAGCTTCCTGACTCCGGCAGAATTTGTGAAGCATGCTGGTGGCGGCGAAGTCGCCAACCCGCTGAGGCACATCGTCGTCAACCCCGTTGCCCATTCGTTATCTTAGACTTCGTTATCTTAGACCGCTGCATGTGGATCGCGCAAGTGTTCTGTGTGTAGCTTCAGCCTTAAGCTTAGCTTCAAACCGAATCTCATCGTTTATGTTACAGACTTACAATACAGTGTGTTATCTTAAAAAACATAGTGGGAATGGCTCCTAAGGACAACTAAATAGTAACATGACAAATTGATCATTGTTGGGCGGTTCTGGTCAGTTCTTTTTATTTGCACTTCTTTTATTTTGCAAGGCGAGAGTCTGCAAAAAGTTCAGAAAAGGAGAATCTTGTCAACCCTGCCACTGCCAGAGCCAAATCTATGATGAACCGTCCATCACGGATGCTGGTGTTAGTTGTTGAAGGCTTCTTACAGTTGTTGAAGGCTTCGTACAGCTCACAGGCTACCAGTCACAATTGCTGGAAAACCTGTTTCATCTTGAATCAGAGGGGGAGCCGCGTCCAGCTTATCATGTACCTGACGCAGCCACAAGTCAGGGGATATCTTAGTTGAATCTTTGAATATCTTTCCATAGCACATTGTTAGTCTGCCTTGGATCCTAATAGGGTGTAATTTCTTGTGCCTGAACCTTAGAGACTTCCATTTATTTAATCAAGCCATGCTTGCAAAACAGGGGTGGCAACTGATGACTAAACCTGGTTCTTTATGTGCTAGAGTAATGAGAGGAAAATACTTTCATAATTCAGATTTTCTAGATGCGAGAAAGAAGAGAAACTCGTTACATGTTTGGAGAGCAATTCTTCATGGAAGAGTAACTCTGAATAAAGGATTGATTAAACGAGTTGGAGACGGGTCTTCGATCTGTACCTTTGATGATCCATGGATACCGGCTAACATAAATTTTCGGCCAATGTGTAAGCCGCAAGAGGCAAAAATTACAATGGTTGATGAGCTGATTGACAGAGGAAAAATTGGAGGTGAACTTTATAGAGATGGATAGGCGTGCTATCCGTCAAATTCCGCTTGGTAGATTTGCTGAGGACGAATGGGCATGGTCACATGAGAAAAATGGAATTTTCTCAGTTCGGTCCGCATACTGTTTGATTTCAAGAAGTCAAGGGGCCTTCCAATCCTCAGGGTAAGGAAAGGATCATAATGCTTGTTGGAAAAATCTGTGGAGATTGCCAGTTCCACGAAAGTGCAATGCTTTTGGTGGCGAGTCATGAAGCGATTTATTCCTGTTAGGGGAATACTCAAAAATAGACACATGGAGCAACTCGCCTTTTGTGAAGCTTGTAGAGAACATGAATAAACTATTCAGCATGCCCTCTTTGATTATACATGGGTGAAAATATTCTGGTCTGAACTTAGAAGTATGACAGGCATCAAAATTTTGTTACTACACCCAAGATCATGGGCGATGGACCTAATTGATGGTAGTGGTTTGTCGGAAGAGCACACCAGCTTGATCTTATGTGGATGTTGGGCTTCCTAGAAGGAGCGAAATGCCCGAAAGCATGGAGAGGGGGGAGGGGGGCGATCGGTTACAGATTTGGTCAGGTGGGTGATGTAAACCACGATCGACTTGGCTCGAGTTGGTAGTGGGTATCTGAAGAGACCCTAAAGAAAAAAGATCGCTGAAAGGCACCCGATGAAGGAGTGATCAAAATCAACACAGATGCTAGTTTCATTGAAGCTACAATGTCTGGGGCACTGGTTTGAGTGTTCGTGACCATGGGGGCAGTCTGATTAGAGGACAAGCTATCTCGTGTGGGGATGGTGCTAGTGCTCTTATTATGGAGGCAAGAGTATTCTTGATGGTGCAAGACTAGCCATGGAGAGAAACTATAACCGGTTAATTATTGAGAGTGATTCTGAGCTAGCTGTCAATTTCTGTAATAGGATTGATCCAGATGGATCGAAAATTATGTCCATATGTCAAGAGATTAGGAAGATTAGGGAGTCTTTTCTAGTTTTAGCATTTTTCAGTTGGCCATGATGCAAATATAGCTGCTCACTTATGTGCTAAGCAAGCTAGTGTTGATAGGTGGAGATGTCTGTGGATCAAAGATAACCCAAATTTTCTCATAAATACTCTTACGAGTGATTGTACTGCTATCAGTAATCAATAAAGCTCTCTGAATTCAAAAAAAAAACTGTATGTTGCAAAACATGTGCACAAAAGTCACAGAATACAACTATACATTATAATACTTCTTCAGTATTTATTTTACCGAGAAACTATTCTTTTGAGGGTTACCAAGTAACTTAGTAATTGAAGCTCAAGCCTTTTTTTCCATGCGACTCGAAGAGATTGATTTCCATTATAAACGATAAGGGAAAAGGAGGGCCAAGATCCAAGTGCAACAACAAACACACGCAAAGGAAACACCACCTACTGCTAGTGTTCTGAGGAAATAGTCTGGCACATATTTACAACACACTGGGAACTTGACCAGGCAAACACCATAATTCGCAGAAGACATGAACAAGCATGATGAGACAGCATCCCCTTCGTAACGAACTTCTTCAGTACCCAAAGCAGATGACCAAAGAAAGCTAACTTCTTCAGCTCCCAAAGCAGATGACCAAAGCCAGCTATCAGTCTGTTAGCGATCCACCATCATGCTGATTACCATCTAGACGTGGAACACCTGACGTTGATGAAGCAGAGCGAAGAGTGTCCGTTGCTGCATCAATGATGATATTGGCGCGTGCGGAGAACAGTTTGATGTGCAGATTATTCAAACCTACCCAGTAGTTCATAACACAAATGAGTAAAAGATAACACCAGCAAGCAAACTTATGAGCTTGCCCTCAAAACATGCTCTGTTTCAAAGTTTCCAGATCGCCCAGCATATAGCAGCAATGCTAGCAATCTGAACATTTCAATAGACAGGGAAGAATTGTGGAAACCACCAGAAAATTGGGAAAAAATCCAAGGCCTGTTTGGAGCACCAATGGCTTGCCCTACACAGCTCTAGACAAATTTAGCAATGGGACTGTCAAAAAACAGGTGATGAACAGATTCATTCTCGTCACAGATGGATGGATGGATTCAAAGCAGTAGTAGAATAATATTTTCCATAGGGCTCCATTTTTTTCATGCAAAGCCATGAGGAACAACACTTGCTTCAAAAACATAATAGACATACAGCAAAATGGCATCAGTTAGAACTGGATGCGGCACTGATTTCTGTTCATATCATTTGCACAAGGAACATGACAGACCAAGCAGAACAGAAACAGCTAAGTGGATAACCCTGTTTTCTTCAGAATAAAACATCTACACATAACAGAAGATGGGGAAAATCCGATAAGTTACTACAGCTACATCTCAGGAGCAGTATGGCAAGAAGACATTCCAGGAGCAGTACAGTTTAAGAAACTTGGGCCAAAACATGGCGTCATCTAGCAGGCGGTGAGCTTGGCAATCTCGTTCAGGAGACCAGGTGTACTGTTGCAACTTCTAGCAGGCAGTGAGCTTGGAGATCTCCTCAAGCTGGTACTTTGCTTCAGCAGCAAAGTCAACCGGCGACTCACTCCTCACAGTGATCCTCTGCCTCTTCTCACCCATGTACTCGTTCTGTGCCACGCTCACGCGGAAGAGGTGGGGAACCCAGGTAGCCTCTTTCAGCTTGAGCTGGAACCTGTCATCACCCTCCTGCAAACAGAATTGGCAGTCTTAGGCACATGATTACAAAGAGAAACATGCTGCATTCTGAATTGAATCTCTGAATTTTAAAGAAGACTCGGTACCTCTTTCCTGATCCGATCAAGCTCATCAGCACTGCAGCCGATGATCCTCTCTGCTTGGTCATTGAAGAGAGAAAGCCAGGCCTCACCAGTGGGATCAGAGACCTTGATGACCATGATGTACCTGAAGAGCAGCAATGAACCGACACTTAGCTATGGCTTTGCATGAACAAATAAACAGTAGCATGTATGGTGTACTGAAACAAATTAAGACCTACCTCAGTGCGCACTCATCATAGTTCTTCTGGCAACCTTCGCACCAGTAGCCTGATCCAATTTGTTCAGTCACCTTCTTGTTGCAGGTGTTACAGGCACGGTACCACATGGTCTGGTCAGGCTTGATGTGGCTTATATGGGCATGCAGGCTGAAGAAAACAGGCTGCAAAACAAATCAGGTCAGCTTACTTAGGAAAACTGCAAGTTCAAGACACTGAATTACTCAGATTCACAAGAATTTTGCACTGTTTTAAGATCTTACCTTGCCCTGACCCAAATCAGGATCACTTGTGATGTGAGACAGGAAAACTCTGTCAGAGTACAATGATCTAGAGCTACCAGGACTAGATGCACCCATGCCTGCACCAACTGATGTCATGGAAGTGCCCTTGCCTTCAGACTCATACCTGTTTGACAGAATACAGTCATTATCATGACAAATAGTCTATGGTAAATAAAAAACAAGTAGCTTAGTAACAGGGCATTACCAGGCTTTAAGCTTTTCTGCCTCAGGCAACTCAGGGTTAATTACAAGAGTACTCTTGCCCACAGTGGAGACAGATACACCTGGTAAACAAATGGAGCAACACGTTAGTATCAAATAAAACCTCATTGCTATCCAGCAAAGGCTGATTGGATAGGCATCAAGAGCATACCTTGAAAGTCAGATACTTTCAGGCTCTTTACTGCAATGATAGGTGCAGAGTCAACCATGTCCAAGAGCTCTTCACCAACAGTGGTGGCAAGATCATTCCAAAGAGTAACAGTAACAGTTTTGTTCCTACAATCAAATTAACTGTGAATCAGCACATACGCTACATTTTAAGCTATCAACATCACAATTTAAGTCATCAGTGAGTTAAGTTTCTGCTTACGAGTCATCTGCAACAACAATGTCACGCTTTGGGATGGACTCATTGTCAATCTTTCTTCTGATACTCAGAGTAGGTGACACGCTCTGAAGAACGCCAATGATATCTACAGATAAACATGGAACGGAGAGTAATATCAGTCAGACTGCATACAACAAGGTACTACTAAAATTTATTCACTGAATTCAATCAGTTCTGCCTCACCTACTAGCTCCCTGCCACCAACATATGGCCCTAGCATATCAATCTTGACAAAGTTGTATTGCACTGGTGGAATGAAAGTTTCCCCCTCAGCCTCTTCAACAACAGCACTCTCATTAAGGGTCATCTCGTAGTCATTCTGGACTGTCTTGAACTGCTTGTTGGCAATTCGGAGTGATCCTTTGGAGATGTAGTAGACCTTCCCCAGCTCAAACACTGGATAGAACTTTTTTGCAGCCTCATTGAACATTGTAGCCTGGATCTGGGTGCCCTGTACACAAATCCAGCAATGTTAGCTTCCAAAAAAACCATTCTTGAAAAGCTCTGTTCAGATAATCAACACACCAAAGAATTTGACATCGCTACAACAGAACTTACATCCTCGTCAGTGAGCTCTACATTGAAGACGTGGCCTTCCCCACGGGCATTCCTGTAAGATCTCAGGTTGCCTTTGCTGGTGACCCGAACCTTGATGACCCAGTTACCCTGGTAGGGGTTCAGAGAGAGCAACGGATGCACCCGTCTGGTCATGGCCAAGCGCGCTGCAGGGGCAGCACTGCACACACAGAAAGGGGAACAGTGAGTAGCAATTCTTCACAGCAACATCAGAAAAGCAAAACAGCTGGGTAAAGAGACTGCAAGGGGAGCTTACTTTCCACGCTGCTCGCTAACAATCTGGGAGGCGGATTTCACGTCCTGCCTCGGCTTCAACACAATCGAGGCAGGCTTAGACAGAACCGCGGGCTCCTCTTCTACCTTGACCTCGCACTTGATCTCGGCATCTAACGCCGGGGACACGACCTCACACTTGGTGATGATCAAGATCCTGGAGTACAGCATGCGTAGACAATATTCCGTCAAAGGATGATACAGATCTGCAGAAATGGCAGGAAGTTGGCGGAAGGTTTACTTACTTGTCCTGCTTGTTAGGGACGTCGTTGCAGGCGTAGTTGAGGATGCGAAGGAGGCCGAGGTTCTGGAGTCTGCCGGAGTGGACCTCGGAGGCGAAGTGGGTGGAGAGAATCGCCTTGATCTTGTCCTTCCCGTCGCTCGCCATGAAACTGCAAGGGAACAACGACAACAGCCCATTAGACTCGCAGACCAAGAAGAGGAATCGGCGCGGAGAAGAACAGATCTGGCTATTACGGGAGCGAAATCTCAGAGATCCGGACGGGTGGCAAGACTAAACGAACTATTCGAGGTGCACAAACAATCTGCTGCTACGATGAATTGCTTGGATGGGGACTGGGAGCGATGGTTGCTCACCTGAAGCGGGAGCCGATGGGCTTGAGGTCGACGACCTGCACGACGGTCTCCCGCACGTCGTCGGGCGTGGCCGGCGCCGGGTTGGCTATGACGTAGGCCACGGCGCCCGGTGTCACCGGCATAGCGGCGGCGGCGGCGTCCATGAGTCTCGTCTCCGATGGGATTCTTGTGTCTTCCGGAAGAAGATTTCGCTTGCGTGGGTGGCAGTGGCGGCGGAAATGTTTTGGAGATTTGAAGAGGGGATGAGATCTGCGCGCTGGTTATAAGGTGCTTTTGGGGGGGAAATGGCGGGCGGGGGCGGGGTTTGGTTTGTGCGTGAATTGCCGCCGGTTTCTGTGAACGGCGGGAGGCTGCGGCGGCGCGCGGATGGTTTTTGGTTCCGTTTTGGTGACTCTGGCGGGAGAAATTTGGGGGGCAATTTTCGCGCCGGAATTGGGAGAGAGAGAAAGAGAGCTGGTCTGGGTGATAACAGTCCTGCCCGCCGTCTCGGCCCAACTGGGTCCTTTGATTGAAGACTTTTCAGCCCAAAATTACAAATTGGTGTGGCAACGTTGGGCGAAATCTCTAACAAAAACGCCCGTATTTTGCGATTTTCGTACGGCGAGTTCTTTTTTTTTAACAGAAAAAGGGGCCTAGAAGGACCCCGATGCATACATCACATAGGTGGCAGGTACAAATCATAGAAAAGCCCAGGCATCACTCGCCCTACAAAACCAAGTATTTGAAGATAGGGCCTTTCAAATTGCAAAAAACACCCTACAAAGAAAACTAAAAAGCAATCAAGGCCACAAGTGTCTCCGCCACCGGTCGCCAGCGTCCTCAAGGCGTCGTCGCCGAGGATCCGGAGCAGTATGCTCGCCAACTCCATTTCCGACGAAGAATCTAAGCCGTTGGTTGCCTTCTGATCATCGGGAACGAACCACTTGGTGAAGAGGAGGCGTCGAGCTCAAGCAGCTGATTCGAAGAAGGCCTCCGCCGTGGAGGTTGACTTTTCGCCGCCTTGCCGGCATAAGATCGCAGAAGCCAAGATGGCTCTTGCGTGGTTGAGCTTGAAGAAGTAGCACCACTCAGGCAACAACCTGCTCCGGCTGCAGGTCGCCCCAGCATCTCCTCCTCTCCCAACACCTCCATGGCGAGAAAGAGAAGGGGGAAGTTGCAAATCGACCCCATCCGATAGGAAAGCTGGACGAACCTGGATCTCGTCGGAGCAAGGAGAAACCTTCTGCTTCCTGGCTCCCCCTCGCCACCAAGGCCGACCGAGAGAAGGGTTGCATCTAGACACACCAATAATCCTCCTTTCTCCTCGCCGACGCGGCCAGCCGGGAGAAAATGCTCTTCTTGGCCTCCAAAGCACCAGCAAAGATCCACCACCAATTTATTCGGGAAGGTGGCCCTGCTTCTCCTCCCGTTGTGCTCCATCCATAGGAGCTCGAGCAGCAGCAGTAACAGCCCTACAAGGCCCTGGATCTCGCGTTGATCCGGGCCACCACCTCCACTACAGGGCATACGCCCAGAACACGGCATAGAGCCGAAAAACAACCAAACCACAAGAAGAAAACCTAACCTATCTACTCTGGCGCGTCACTGCAACCAACTCCGGCCAGCTATTCCGGCGGAGAGGCCTTGGATCGGCCCGGTCTGAGGATTGAGACGACCAGGTACTGTAGCTGGACGAGAGAAAGAAAGGGGGAATGAATGGGTTATTGTGTGCTCCGCATGGCGAGTTCGCGAGCGCTCTGTGCGCATGACTGTTTCCCTCATCCAACATAGTTCCCTGGTTTTTTTCTTCTCTTTTGAAAAAGTTCAAATCCAGAGAATGTTCTAACTTGAAATTTATAAAGTTTTGGAAAGTGTTCAAATTTTAAGGCGCCAAGGCCAGATGGGATGTCGCCAATCTTTTATAAGAATTTCTAGCATATCTTGGGAGAGGAGGTCCATGCCGAGGTTCTTGTGTTCTAAATGGGGGTGAGATGCCTCAAGGGTGGAATAAAACAACTATTGTACTAATCCCAAAAGTGGAGAACCTAGAGAGGCTAACAAAATATAGGATGGTAAGCCTTTGCAATGTCATCTACAGGCTAATCCAAGGTGTTGGCCAATCGCTTGAAAACCTTGTTGTTAGACATTATTTCTCCCACGTGGTTGGCTTTTGTTCATGTGCGTATGATGATGGACAATGTGTTTGTTTAAATAATATTGTACTTTAGACTACTCATAGTGGAAGTAACATAGATAGTAACATTACACAGCCTAATGTATTTTGGTGAGATGGCATGACAATAAATGAAGAAAGGGAATAAGATGGTAACTACCTATATTACATAACATCACACACCCCAAAACAAAATGAGTATACAACTTAATAGATGACACAATACATGAAACAACATCTAAATTACTACCCACTAGTCGTGAAACATGCTAGCCAGGCTACTCTTCCTAGACCTAGGTGGAAGCCACCAGAAGGAGATGTTCGGAAGATTAACACGGACAGATGTTTTGATCCAAATTTGAGAAGTGGTGGTTGGGGTTTTGTAGTCAGAGACTCGAATGGGGAGGCGATGGGAGCTGTTGGTTGTAAACTAACTCATGTTGTTGATGCGTTCCAAGCCAAGGCAGATGCATGCAGCCATGCACTCATTGCAAATATGTTGTAGATCATGGCACCCCGTCCATTCAATTTCGACATGTTCATGGAAAAGGAGAAACTAGCCACTCACGGTAGCAAATTTACCAACTGGGCACTTAACCTGAGGATTCTCCTCAATGCTTCTCAAAGGAGCTATGTGCTTGAAGCGCCGTTAGGTGCCCCGCCCGCTGATGATGCTTCCGATGAGGATAAAATGATTTTCCACACTCATGCCGCAGTAGAGAGTTATGATGCTTCAGAAAAGTTTTTTAGTTGCATGATGGAGGAACACGGCTCCATTAGTGAGCACGTACTCAAAATGTCTGGGTGACATAGGCATCCCAAATGGGCTTGCCGAAGATGGTACCCGGGGTTTACTGGAGGCCCAATACCCGAAGAATAAGAAGATTCGGGAGCCCAAGATCTATTAAGGAAAGATAAAGAGTTGTAATAGGAAGTGTTATTTGTAATCTGGCGGGATGAGTTAGAAACCGTCCCGGACTCTGTAAACTTGTATAGCACGAATCCCTCGGCTCCACCTCCTATATAAAGGGGGAGTCGAGGGACGACGAATCAATCGAATCATGGTCTGCAAACCCTAGTTTTCATAATCGTCGAGTACTTTTCGGCTGAAACCTTCGAGATCTACTTACCCTCTACTTCCAACTAAACCCTAGCCTACAATCCATAGGCATTGACAAGTTGATACCTTGTCAACTGGCGCCGTCTGTGGGAATTAGAGGCGTAAGGAGCTGATCTCGATGGCACGCTCAAGATCTTCGACATCGTCAACCGCAAGCAACACAATGGATCGAGGTAAACAGATCGCTGCTGGTCTTATCGATTTTGTTCCTCACCCACCCTCCCGTTTGGATGCATATGCGTATCTGGCGGAGCCCATGGAGATGACGTTCGGAAGGTTTCACTTTCGCGTCGAGAAGGAAGGATCGTATCGTGTCGAGATTCCGATTTCGTCGGGATCGTCGGTGGTCGATTCCGATTTTTCAAACTATGCATCGTCAACCAAGTCAGGAGAAGAAGAAACCTCGGCGACACGCTACGTCAGCACCAGAGCAAGAGAGAAACTCGCCAAGATCTTCAACGACATGTCGTTTGAGTCATCTGCGGACTCATATATAAGCGATGGCTCAAGCGATGTCGACAGTTACGACTTCATCGACAAATCTCTCACAGTGGGCAAGGTCTTCATCAATCTCAACGATGATGTCACCAAACCCAACATAGATCTGAGTACCAAGTATCATCAGATTTATGCCATTGAAGATCAAGAGGAAACATCTGAGGCTTTCGACAGTTTGGGAAATCCATACGTCGATCCCTCCAATCTGCGACAAGGCCTGGGCAACAAATACGTCGGGCCAGAGCCGCGAGATAGAGTTCAACTTTCACAAGCAGCGTGGGACAGAGCCGCGAGAGCTATGAACGGCACAGAACCAATGGCTACCACAGCCACACCAGAAGAATTGCAAGCATATCAATATAGGCTCGCACGAGCTGCCAGGAATTGGAAAAACAGACGGCTGAGTTGAACAGAGAAAGGAGGCAGCACGCATCCCGGCAGAAGAAGGGCAGATCTAAGTCGACAATCTAGAACTACGGGTGATAGCCACCGGGAGGCGCGGAACAGAGCAAGATCAAGGCTGCAACACATACCCGAAGCAGAAAGAGAGCACTTGGTCCAAAACCTCGACATGTCCTTTATGTCGATAGATACAAGAGGAAACATCATCCCTAAGACACCAGAGGCTGGGTATATGGCGACACATGCTTTTATCCTTGCATCTAAACCACCTCCAGGTGATCCAAGGGAAACAACGTACAATATGGCGGTAGCAGGAGTTGGAGCTATGGGGACGGCGTTTGTATCAACGCCTCCCGAAGGAGCGGCAAGGCAAAATAGTCCACGACCCGCGGCGGCAATAGCGGCGGCACACGAAGGGCCAAGTGGAGCAAGAGACACAAAGAAAGCACAAGCAAGAGTCGATAGAGCGCGGCAAAGCAGAAGGGATCATCGGCAATCTCCGGAGCTGACCGACGAAGATATGTGTGGCTTGCCATGCTTTACGAGGAGAGTCCGAAAAACTCGAGTCCCCTCAGGATTCAAGTTACCCGATAATTTCAAGAAGTTCGACGGCCTTCAAGATCCAGAGGATTGGCTAGTCGACTATCTGGAGACGGTGAAGCTCACAGGAGGAACTAGGGCAACAGCCATGCAAAGCATCCAGGTGCATTTGAGTGGAGCCGCACGATCTTGGATAAAGAAACTCGCTCCAGGATCCATCGACAGCTGGGAAAGTTTCGAGGATGTGTTTGTCAAGAACTTCAGATCCACGTGCAAAAAACCCGCGTCGTTAGAGGAGTTGAGAGCGTGTCGACAAAAGCCAGATGAGCCAATGAGAAAGTACATCCAGAGGTGGAATATCATCAAAAACTCGGCAGAAAATATATCTGACGAGAGAGCAATAGATGCGTTTGTCGCAGGAGTCAGGCGTGGAGATTTTGTCGAGGACTTGGGAAGGACCAATCCAAAGACAGTATCCGCGTTAATGGAGATAGCAAATAAATGGGCAGATGGAGAAGACGCTGTCCACAACAAACGGCACAGGTCGCCAGAGGAGGACCGTGGTCGAAACTATCAACCGAGGCGAAGATATCCTCGGCAGTACCAGAACTATGATGCTCCAGGACAAATTTCGGCAGGTTTTCGGACAAATACAGGAGGAAGCAACAGAGATGATTACCAAAGAAGCAATGAACAGCGAGGTGATAACAGGGATGATTCACGCAACAGGCAAAATAGTGGGCCTAGGTTCCCAAGACCTTTCGTGTCCCCTGAAGAGATGATGAATGGACCGTGCCAGATGCATTTTTTCCTCGACAGCAACGGTAAAAGACAGTCAGGGCACTTGCAGAAAGACTGTCGAAATTTTCAAGCAATGTTGCGGTATGCAGAGAACGCTAATGCGCGGGCAGCACAGAGAAATCCTCGAGAACCCAGAAGCGAGATTCACTTGCCGCCTCCTCCCGCGATTACAGAGGACAATCGGCATCAGCTCAGAATAGCGGCAGCACCTGCACCACCACCTTATGTTGATCCTAACTCCAATGGAGTAGTGTCGATGATTCAGAAGGGAAGGCCGTCCAATAGAGCTCAGAAAGTAATCTCACGACAGGTGTTTATGGCAGAGAAAATGCCTCCACCAACAGTTGAGTACCTTAATTGGTCAGGACAAGATATCGGCTTCACAATAGCAAATCATCCGCAGCAAGTTCCTCGACCAGGGCAGTCAGCACTTATTTTGCCAGCAGTTATCGCGGGATTTGATGTCTCTCGAGTGTTCATAGACGGCGGCAGCAGCTTAAATCTTATGTATGCAGATACATTGAGGAAGATGAACATATCCTTAGCAAACTTGAAACCAACAGACACAAGGTTCCACGGCATCACACCGGAGAAACCAAGTTATCCATTGGGCAAGATCAATCTCGACGTTCAGTTTGGGACCCGAGAAAATTATAGAATCGAGAGGCTCGAGTTTGAAGTCGTGGATTTTCCGTCGCAATATCACGCTCTGTTGGGACGACCAGCATATGCTAGATTCATGGCGGTGCCGCACTACACATACTTGTTGTGGAGGATGCCTGGACCAAAGGGACCAATCACAGTTAAAGGAAGCTTTGCCTTAGCCGATAAGTGCGACAAGGATTTCCACCGGTTGTCAGAAACTTTCGGGATGCAAGCTGAGTACTTGGCGTCAAAAAGCATGACTGATTACGACGTACTGCCAGACGTTGGAAGGCCAAACAAAGAATCAACTTTCAGTACCGAGAAAAATTCAAAAGAGGTGCAGATTCACCCGACAGACCCGAAAAAGACGACATCTATCGCAAATGACATGGATATCGCATAGGAAAGCGCGCTCGTCGAGTTCCTCCGTGAGCACTGGAAAATCTTCGCATGGTGTCCAGCTGACATGCCAGGAGTACCCAGGGAACTTGCCGAGCACCACCTAAACTTGGATCCACTAGCGAGACCAATCAAACAACCTTTGCGGCGTTTTTCGGAACCAAACCGCAAAGCCATGCTGTCAGAAATCAATCGACTACAAGAAGCTGGATTTATCAAAGAGATATTCACAGAAGCCACATGGGTAGCAAATCCTGTGTTGGTGCCGAAGAAAAACACTAAGGTCCTTCGCATGTGCGTCGACTTTACGTGTCTCAATAAACATTGTCCAAAGGATCACTTTCCCCTCCCGAGGATCGATCAAATTATCGACTCCACGGCTGGATGTGAACGTCTTTCCTTCCTGGATGCATATTCTGGTTATAACCAGATCAGATTGAAAGAAGAAGATGAAGTAAAGACCGCGTTTATTACACCTTACGGCGTGTTTTGCTACAGAACAATGCCTTTTGGTCTAAAAAATGCGGGAGCAACATATCAGAGGATGATGCAGAAGTGTTTGGCGACACAGATTGGGAAGAACGTGCAAGTATACATTGATGATGTCGTCATAACATCAAAAAAGGGGGCAACACTGATCGAGGATCTCAAGGAAACCTTCGACAACCTTGATAAGTTCTGCCTCAAACTGAACCCGACGAAGTGTTCTTTCGGCGTCCCAGCAGGAGAACTTCTGGGGTTCCTAGTCTCAGCAAGAGGGATTGAAGCAAATCCCGATAAAATACAAGCTATCGTAACAATGAGGAAGCCAACAAAGTTGAAAGAAATACAACAACTAACTGGGCGAGTCGCTGCTTTGAGCAGATTCGTCGCGAGGTTGGGAGAAAAAGCGCTGCCGTTCTACGCTTTGATAAAACAGGGAGATAAATTCCAGTGGAACGAAGAAGCCGACAGAGCTTTCGAGGATTTGAAGCGCACAATTTCGACACCACCAATTTTGGTGGCGCAAAAAGAAAGGGAACCTCTCCTGCTGTATATCGCAGCCACGCCCCAGGTGGTGAGCACGGTGCTAGTTGTCGAAAGGGAAGAAGAAGGAAAACTCCACGGCGTGCAGAGGCCAGTATACTTCGTTAGCGAAGTTTTATCGCCTTCAAAACAAAGGTATCCTCAGTACCAAAAGATAGCATATGGAGTGTTCACAACAGCACGAAAATTGCGCCACTATTTTTCGGCACACCCGATCATAGTGGTCAATGAAGCTCCTTTGTCAAATATATTGAACAACCCAGAAGCTACGGGTCGTGTCTCCCTTTGGGGAATAGAACTTTCCCCTCGGGACATCACGTATGAAAAAAGAAAAGCAATCAAGTCGCAAGTTCTGCCGGACTTCATCGCAGAGTGGATGGAGTTACAAAACACAGGACCCCCAGACTTATCGAGAACCTGGACAATGAACTTTGATGGGTCCAAGAGACTAGAAGGGGCTGGCGCAGGAGTAGTACTCATATCACCTGAAGGCGACAAGTTAAAGTACATCCTTCGGATGACGTTCCCTAACGCATCTAACAATGAAGCAGAATATGAGGCTCTCATACACGGGATGAAGATGGCGAAAGCCTGCGGTGCAACTCGACTAAAAATCTTTGGCGACTCACAGTTGGTGGCTCAACAAGTTATGAACCAGTGTGACGCAGTCAATGATAGCATGATGGCATACAAGGAGGTGTACAACGAGCTCGAGAAGTTGTTCGATGGATGCGAAGTAAATCATATTAGCAGATTGAGCAACGACGAAGCCGACGTTCTTGCAAACATCGGGTCGCAATGCCTTGCAGTCCCGCCAGGTGTATTCTGGGAAGAGATAACAGAGAGATCCACTAAGTCGACAAAATCAAAAAAGAAGGAGAAGAAACCCTCGGGGGCTACTAAGGAAAAGCAAGAGGACGAAGAAGAAGATCAGGACCTGGTCATGGTGATACAGATACCGTGGATGCAGCCGTACATATCATACATCCTCAGGAAAGAAATACCCGACGATCCAGTTGAGGCAAGGCGAGTAATTCGACGCTCCAAAGCTTTCACGGTGGTCAAGGGAGAATTGTATAAGCGAAGTATTTCAGGCGTCTTGCAAAGGTGCGTCACACCCGAAGAAGGAAGAATAATTCTGAAGGATGTACATGAAGGAATATGTGGCCACCACGCAAGTAGTCGAGCTATTGCGGCCAAGGTCTTTCGAGCAGGATTCTACTGGTTGACAGCAATCGAGGACGCCAAGGAAATAGTAAGAACTTGTGACGCGTGTCAAAGGTTTGCTGCAAAACCTCATTCTCCAGCAGCAGAGCTAGCACCAATACCATTGTCATGGCCCTTTGCTCAATGGGGACTTGATATGGTGGGCAAGTTACACAAATCCTGGCCAGGAGGAAAGGAGTACATGCTAGTAGTTGATAAGTTTACAAAGTGGATAGAAGCGAAGCCGATAAATTCACCAGACGGAGCATCCGCAGTAAAATTCGTAAAAGGCCTCGTCTTCAGATTTGGAGTGCCCCACAGCATCGTCACAGACAACGGCAGTAACTTCACATCCCATGAATTCAAAGATTATTGCGAAGAGGTGGGTATCAAGCTGAACTTTGCGTCAGTTGCACATCCTCAAACCAATGGGCAAGTCGAGAAAGCCAATGGCATCATCTGCAATGGCATCAAGAAGCGCTTGTTAGGACCACTGGAAAAAGCTCGACATACTTGGCCAGAAGAACTACCAAGCGTGTTGTGGAGCATCCGAACAACACCAAACACAGCAACGCAGGAAACTCCGTTTTTCCTGGTTCATGGAGCAGAGGCAGTACTACCAATCGAGATAGAGCACAACTCTCCACGTGTCGCTGAATATGATGAAGAAACGTCGAGAAGAGCGTTAGAAGACGACGTCGACGCACTTGATGAAGCTCGAGACGAAGTATTATCTCGGGTAACCAAATATCAACAGGACTTGAAGAATTACCACAGTCGACGTTTGCGGCCAAGATCTTTTTAGGTGGGAGACCTAGTTCTTCGGCTCACGCAAAAAAGTCATGAAAAACTCGAGTCACCATGGCTTGGCCCTTACATTGTCACGGAAGTAATCGGAGGAGGAGCATACAGGATAAAGGACAAGAAGACAGGGGTGGAGGAGCCAAACCCCTGGAACGTGGCGCAACTTAGGCGGTTCTACGCCTAGAGTCGAAATATAGTCCTTGTAAAACTTCAATGTACTGAAACGCCCGCGAGTTTTCAGACGCACTCTTTTCCTTTTTCGGGGCACCGAGTGGGGCCGGAGAAGGTTTTTAATGAGGCGGGCTCGCGGTGCTGCAATATAATAAAGATAGTGTCAATATATCTTTCTCTTTATCGACATGTTCAAAGTCTTCGTTCCGACGAATTTCAATATAGTTCATCAAAAAAAAAAAAAAAAAAAACCTTGCCTTGGTATTAAAATACCTCGTGAGTCAATAAAAGTACAAAATAGCATTCAATGAAGAAGCTCGGGGGCTCATATTCGCCATAAATATATAAATGCCTTGGTTCAAAACCTCGCAAATATACAAATACAGTAAAGAGTCACCGAAACACTCGGGGGCTGGACAAACATAGAAATATAATGATTGCTTTACAATATAATCATAGTCATGGGTTACAAAGAAGAAATATCTACAAGAGGAAAATAATTAGTCTTGATTCAATATGTCATCAAGAGTAACTCTGTTTTCTTCAGGAGCAGCACCAAGAAAATCGGCATAATGGCCATCGGCAAAAAAGTCGGCGTCCATCCGAAGAAGGTCCTCAATCATTTCTTCGGCTATAGGCGTAACCTTCGTGTTAATCCTGTCAACACCAACTCTTCGACGTTTTACCTTTTGATGAACTTTTGCGACAACTTGGGTAAGGTCAAGATTTGAGTGGCAGATCTGGAGCATGATAAGAGCAAATCTGGCGCCAGCTACCAGTTGAGCTTTGACAAAATCATGGATACTGCGAGCATCCTTGAACCTTTCCATCAATTCAGGAAGAGTTTTTGGTTGGACGTTCCGAGGAAACATGGAGTTGTAAACCATGGACAAGGTCTTGGTACAGAAGTCAAGGAAATCGCGAGTTTGAGAGGTGCGATCTTGAAATCTGACAATTTGGCGAGTCCTCTCTGGGGTAGCCCAAAACAAAGAACCATGGTCCAGGGAAAGATTAACAAGGAGGTTTGTCCTAGCATTTACCCTCTCTTCCTCGGCAGCAGCATCAGTAAAAGCACCTATCAAAGCAACGAAGTGGAAACCTTTAAGAGAGAATAGCATGAAGATGAAAGATATCAGAGGATGAAACAAGCATACCCGACATATCTGCACTGGCTTCATTCATTAATTCGAGCATGAAATTTTCTCGAGTAGTCGCCTTTTCAGCCTCGGAAGCAGCAATTTCCTTAGCAGCCACGGCCTCGCGAGCTTGCTGAAGAGCAACCTTTTCGGCTTCAGATGACTTACGAGATTGCTCCATCATCACAAGTGTTTGCTTCTTCTCATACTGAAGTTGTTGTCGAAGTTCATCCAGTTCTTGCGACAAGGGATCGTCGACAGGTGCAGCATCAGCAAAAGCTCTCCTCGCGCGAGAAGAAGGCGAAACATTGGAAGGAGCGGAAGATGGAGTATAGTTATCAAATATCAACTGAAATTTAAACAAGACAACATCAAACAACAAGCAAAGATAGAGTTTTCATTAATCTCTTGGAATAATTACAAGGGCATTACAGTGGAGCTAAGGAAGTACGTGTCGCCAAAAGACTACTTTGGCGACAAGAGCAAAAGAAACAGAAAGAAAAACAGAGGCATGCAACTAGACCTCCGGCCTTGACGAGCTAGGAGTCGACGATGGCTTAATCCCGAGGTAGGCCAAGATCTTCTTTGTGTTGGGCTTGGCTGCCTTAATCAGCGACTTCCACCTTGATTGCTCTATCTGCTCGGTGTCGCCAACTTTCATCCAGTCAATAGTCTGTCGACTGTCAGCAACCAACGCGACAGTGTTCTCAACGGCAACCTTCATATTTTCTTGGCGCATCTTCAGTCCAAGGTCTTCTGGTGTATTGAACATCTTGGCAAGGTTGAGGAAAGTCGCAGGCTCCTCTTTCTTCGGGAAGAAGTAGGGGAACAATGCCGACAATACTGCGCTAGCATTCGACACACCTTCACGAATCTCGGACCCATGAAGCTCCAGATAGGAAAGTGCGTCAAGGACAGGGTCATCGACAGGATTCGTCAGATCAAAATCCTGGTTTGTTTGGGCTGTCAAGGAAACAAAGCATTAGCGAAAAGACAAGAAACAACGATTCTCATAAAAATAGAAGGGATCAGCAAAATTACTGAAAGTGCGGCGACTCTGAGTTTTCAGGCGCTTGAGGATTCCTTCTTCACGAGAAGCTTGCGCAGCTTTGTGCTCATCTAAGGCAGCTGTAGCATCCTCAAGTTTTTTCTGCAGATCCTCGACACCAGCAGCTTTCGCCTTGGCTTCATCAGCTTCGGCCTTGGATTTGCTAGCAGCGAGTTCGGCTTTCTTGCGAGCCGCCTCACTTTGCTCAAGTTTTCGAGCAAGTGCGTCGGCGCGTTCGTTGGCCTCTGCAAGTTTCTCTGTCGAGATATGGAAAAGAGAGAGAAGAAAGATCAAAAATCGCGACAAGCAACAGGAGTAAAAAATCAAGGAAAAACAGCAAGTATAAAAGTCGTTACCTTCGGCTCTATTAGCATATTCACGGTACCCAATAAATTGGGAACCGATGCGGAGAAGATCCTTGATCATAGGCTGTTCAAGGTGAACACAGCAAGAGAAACATCGGCATGAAAAAAAGAAAAGGTGTGAAAAAAAAAGGAAAATATAGATGTCGACAAGCTTACATCATCTAAGAGCAGAGTCGATGAACTGCCCAACTGAGGGGCAGGTTCAACAATCTTTTCAACCCTTGTCCTTTTTGGTGAAGGAGCAAGGGGGCTTGATGGTGGAGTAGCGGTGACGACGTTTTGTTGAGGAGGCGAGGTTTCTTCTCCTTCAACTAGCGTGTCTGAGGCAAGTATAGTACGTGACGTGCTTGTCCGAGGAGCCACGTCAGTAGTTGGTCCTTCTTCCTCGTCATCACTATTGATCAAAAAATCGGCAGCATAAAAAGCAAGACAAGATAAATATTTCGAGTACAAAAATAGGGAGAAATAAAGACGACTTACGAGCTGACGAGGGATTCAACATAAGGATCGTAAGCTGCCTTCGGATGAGAAGGAACAACTTCTTCAGCCTTAGAGGTGCCAGAATCCTCGGCATCAGTCCTTTTCCTTTTGTTCCTTGGAGAAACAGCAGGAGGAAGGGATTGCGTTGATTCACTGCCTTCAGACTCAACTTCTTTTTCATGAGAAGCCGCAGATTTGTGAGAACCCGCGACTTCACTATCAGGAATAGAAGAACCTTGAGTATCTTCGGCAACGATGGCCTGTTCTTCGACTTCTCCACCCTCCGGAAGAGGAGGAAGGGAAGTCATAGTAGGATGGTTCTGTAAAAAATAGTGACCAAAGGAAAATTAAAGAGATGACAATATAATGAGATGCAGAGAAAGTGCGGAACAAGATAAAAACTAGGGAAGACAAAATACCTCGGGGAGTGGATTGGCGGCGCTGTACGGTTCCACGCGACAAGAGGAAGGAATTGGGTCTTTACCCAGGCGAGAAAGTCTTCGAATCAACTTCTCCAAGTCCTTGGTGGAAAGATCACCGGAGATTCTGTTGGCGTCATTTTTACCAGAATACGTCCAAAGGGGATTTTTGCGAGCCTGAAGAGGCTGCACTCTAATCCTAAGGAAGTAGGCAGTGATTTGAACACCAGACAGCTTTTTGCCTCGAGTGTTTTGAAGCTGACGAATACGAGACATGAGTGCCTCTGTCGCCTTTTTCTCTTCCTCGGAAGCTTCGGCATCCCAGGAGCGGCGGCGCTGAATTCTGGCACTTCCGTCGAAAGGAATTATGTTGTGCTCAACGGAGTTGGCGCTTTCTTCGTGAATGTAGAGCCACTTTTTGCGACATCCTTGGACAGAATCAGGAAACTTGACGTCGAAATAGTCGACATCAGTACGAACACAGATAACAATGCCACCTATGTTATAAGTGACGTTGTGGGAGCCATTGCGGCGGAGACAAAAAATGCGTTTCCACAGAGCCCAATTGGGAGGGATTCCGAGGAAGCATTCGCAAAGTGTGATGAAAATAGAAATGTGAAGGATGGAATTGGGGGTCAACTGGTGCAGTTGAATCCCATAAACGAAAAGAAGGCCGCGGAGGAAATCGTGGATTGGGGTCGAAAGGCCGCGGATTAGGTGATCAACAAAACTAACCCGGTATTCCATTGGAGGATTGGGGTAGCTTTCTTCAATAGGAAAGCGGATGGCGTCCTCCTTCTTCATGAGGCCAAGCCTCTTCAGCATGTTGGTGTCTTGGTTGGAGATTTTGGATCTCTCCCACTCAAGATCCTCGGCGGCCATCTTGGATTCCGGAGTGCTGTGGCAAGTCAGACGCGCGCGCGGTGGCATCAACGGCAATGGGCAGAGCAATGTATGTGAGTGCGGAAGATCGGAGAGAGTTGGGCGCAGGGGAAGTTTTGCGAAGAGGAACAGGTGAGCGGCGCAAGCGAGGGGATGAACGGAGGTTGAAGAAAGGTTTATATAAGAATCGGGTGAAGCAGTGTGCCGTTGGATGAAGGAATCGTGTGGTGAGAATAGATCTTCTGGATACAAGGGCAAAAAGGTATTTTTACTGAGATAGGCGTTACCGTACGTGCGCCAGAAAAAGCGGAGGACGTGTGTCCCCCACTTACACGACGTGTCAACGTGATGGAAGCAATGGACCCACAGGGCAGAAAAATCACGATTATTCGAGAGGGATGAAGTAAATTTGATTAAGGGAAGCATGTCGACAAGAAAAATAAAAGAAGATTGGCGACAGGAAGAATTATTCAATACTTCGGGAGCCTTTGATCAAATACAAGTTTTTGCCCAAATGCTCGGGGGCTACTTCGACAAAAAGTAAAATTTCAAGTATGGCAATATAGAAATTGCGGGAGCCTACAACCAAGCACAAGTCCTTGGCTGTAGCCTCGGGGGCTACTCCCATCGGGAGCGCTGTTCGCGCACCCGAGAGATAGAAAAAGAAGAAGAAAGAGAACATATTGGGAAATAATGACAATATAGCGACAAGGTGGACTAAAACGTTGAGCCTACAACCAAGCACAAGTTCTTGGTTGTAGCCTCGGGGGCTACTCCCATCGGGAACGCTGTTCGCGTGCCCGATGAAATTAATAAAGGAAAAATAGAAAAGCAAGAGAGTATATTTCGAGTTATAATTAACTCTACATATACTCCCATCGGGAGAGCAATATAAGTCATATTTGACTCGATAAAATGTGCCATTCCAACAGCCGGAAAAGCACTCGACAATATATTCTCAGAACGCCGAAGTTGCGATCAATTTCTGAATGCCGCAAATTTGCGAAGGTAAGACCCCAGATCCGTTCTGCTGGGCGTGGCATCGCCGAAGACTGCGCTCTGCTACTTTTATCCGTATCAACAGATACGAAGAAAAATCCTAACGGACGCGTTAGGTACCCGATAAATTTGACTGGGACTCGACAGAATGGTAAGACCTTAAGCGGCACCTGTCAAAGTTTACACCAGTATCCCGAGATCATGTCCAGGGACGTGATTTTGAAGTAGGTTTTTGCGGATTGCCACTAGAGCAGTTAACTAGTACCTGATCCGTCAGATGAACTAGCCCCAACTACCATTATCCCTGTACAATATAGAATTTTATGTGAAGAAGTATAAAAAAGTTAAAGCTTTCGAATAAAAATAAACAGTGGAGATTTTCCCTGATTCTACGATTCAAGCAAAATCTCGGGGGCTACTGACATAGGCATCCCAAATGGGCTTGCCGAAGATGGTACCCGGGGTTTACTGGAGGCCCAATACCCGAAGAATAAGAAGATTCGGGAGCCCAAGATCTATTAAGGAAAGATAAAGAGTTGTAATAGGAAGTGTTATTTGTAATCTGGCGGGATGAGTTAGAAACCGTCCCGGACTCTGTAAACTTGTATAGCACGAATCCCTCGGCTCCACCTCCTATATAAAGGGGGAGTCGAGGGATGACGAATCAATCGAATCATGGTCTGCAAACCCTAGTTTTCATAATCATCGAGTACTTTTCGGCTGAAACCTTCGAGATCTACTTACCCTCTACTTCCAACTAAACCCTAGCCTACAATCCATAGGCATTGACAAGTTGATACCTTGTCACTGGGTATGCCGATAAACTCATAGCCCTGGGAATAACAATCCCCATTGAGCTAGGATATCATCGTGTTCTCTAGTCTCTGCCACCAAGCTACAAGAGCTTTATGATGAACTATAACATGCATGGGCATGAACAAGTATCTCCCTGAGTTTTTGTCGATGCTAAAAAATGCTGAAGTGGAGATAAAGAAAGAATATCAAGTGTTGATGGTCAATAAGACCACCAGTTTCAAGAATAATGGCAAGAAAGGCAAGCCAAAGAGTAACTTCAAGAAGGACGGCAAATTTGTTGTCGCAACTGAGAAGAAGGCCAAGGCTGTCCCTGAGCTAGATACTGAGTGCTTCTATTGCAAGGGCACTGGGCACCGAAGGTGCAATTTCCCAAAATACATGGATGATAAGAAGAACGGGAAGGTGAACAAAGGTATATATGATATACATGTTATTGATGAGTACCTTACTAGTACTTGAACTAGCACCTAGGTATTTGATACTGGTTCGGTTGTTAACATATGTAACTCAAAACAGGGGCCAAGGAATAAGCGACAACTAGCAAAGGATGAGGTGACGATGCGTGTTGGCAATGGATCAAAGGTTGATGTGATCATCGTCGGGACGTGATGTCTACGCACGCTTATATTCTTCTAGACAGTGTTGGGCCTCCAAGTGCAGAGGTTTGTAGAACAGCAGCAAGTCTTCCTTAAGTGAATCACCCAAGGTTTATCGAACTCAAGGAGGTAGAGGTCAAAGATATCCCTCTCAAGCAACCCTGCAATTACGATACAAGAAGTCTCTTGTATCCCCAACACACCCAATACACTTGTCAGGTGTATAGGTGCACTAGTTCGGCGAAGAGAGAGTAAAATACACGTAATATGAATGATTATGAGTGGTAATTGCAATCTAAAATAAAAATGGGAGCAAGCAAACATGTAGCAGAACTGGTTGTAAATGGTGTTTCAATGCTTGGAAACAAGGCCTAGGGATCATACTTTCACTAGTGGACACTCTCAACAATGATATCATAATTGAATACATAAATATTATCCCTTCACACATGCTACTCTGAACCACTCTCCGGTTGGATAACAAACACAAATTCACCGCGTAGGGCTGCATAAACACTCCTTAAAGTTTGTGTTCCCAATCTATGGATGCCCCACGCTATCACTTTGAGCATACAAAGATGGTACTAACAAGACACCACAATTCATAAGTATTGAGACACACACGGTATGCACACGGTCACCTTCACACCGTGGGACAAGGTGTCCCCGAAGATCACATAGTAAAACCACTGGAGTAGCATAATAGTTGAAGGATAACATCTACTTATTCAACTAGATTACAAACTCACAATCACATAAAGATCACACCATGAGAGAGAGAGATAGACCACATAGCTACCAGTGAAGCCCTCGGCCTCGGGGGAGAATTACTCCCTCCTCATCATGGGAGGTAGCAACAGCAATGAAGATGGTGGTGGAGTCGATAGAGATGGCTCCGGGGGCAATTCCCCGTCCCGGAAGGGTGCCGGAACAGAGACTTATGTCCTCTGAAAGTTGTTTGCAACAGCAGCGGAGCTACAAAGCTTTTCGTGGATGGAGGCTGGATGATTTAGGGTTTTCGCGTCGGTATGCTTCTTATAGGCGGAAGGGCGAGGTCGGTGGGTGCCAGGGGGCCCCACACCACCCCTAGGCGCGGACAGGGGGTGGTCGCGCCAAGGCATGGTGTGCCTCCCCTGGTGCCCTCCTCCGTCTCTCCTTTGGACTCCGTCCTCGTGTCGGAAAAAATAGGAGGTTTGGCTTTTGTTTCATCCAATTCCGAGAATATTTCCTATACAACTTTTCTGAAATACAAAACAGAAGAAAACCGGAACTGACACTATGGCATCTTGTTAATAGGTTTGTTCTGGAAAATACATAAAAGTGCCACAAAGTGTAAACAAAACATACATAAATTGGTGTAAAACAAGCATGGAGCATCAAAAATTATAGATACATTCGCAACGTATCAGGACGCTACCTCTCCATTTACCATCGGAATTAGTTATGAACCTAAATAGTTTTTATTTGGTGTCTGTGTTGATCATGAACATTATATCTGGATCTTGCATAATGTGAGACGGCTATTCATTCCAGTATGAGAACAATGGTTGCTCGATTTATATGAATAATATCTTTTATGGTCATGCGCATGAGAAGAGTGGTTTATTTCTTTTGGATCTTGATAGTAGTACACATATTCATAATGTGAGTGCCAAAAGAATTAAGTTGAATGATGATATTGCTACATACTTGTGGCATTGCCGCTTAGGTCATATTGGTGTTAAACGCATGAAGAAGCTACATTCTGATGGACTGCTAGAATCACTTGATTAAGAATCATTTGAGACATGTGAACTATGCATTATGAGCAAGATGACTATAACCCCGTTTTTTGGACAATGGAACATGCAATAGACTTGTTGGAAAACATACATACTGATGTGTGTGGTCCAATGAGTGTGTCAGCACACGGTGGATATCGTTACTTTGTTACTTCCACGGATGATTTGAATATATATGGATACATCTACTTGATGAAACACAAGTTTCGAACATTTGAAAATTTCATAGAATTTCAGAGTGAAATAGAAAATCATCGTAATCAAAAGATCAAATTTCTACAATCCGATCGTGGAGGAGAATATCTTAGTTACGAGTTTGGCAAACATATGAAACAATGTGGAATAGTTTCACAACTCACTCCTGCTGGAACACCACAGCGTAATGGTGTATCCGAGCGTCGGAACCGTACTTTATTGGCGAATATGGTTCGGTTTATGATGTCCCTCATAGATCTGCCACTTTCGTTTTGGGTCCATGCACTAGAAACAACTGCATTCACTGTAAATAGGGCACCATCTAAATACATTGAAATGAAACTGTATGAATTATGGTTTGGCAACAAACCTAAGCTATCATTTGTAAAAGTTTTGGGATGCGATGTTTATGTGAAGAAACTTCAACCTGATAAACTCGGACCTAAAGCGGAAAAATGTGTCTTCATAGGATACCCTAAACAAACAATTGGGTACACCTTCTATCATAGATCGGAAGGAAAAAGTTTTTGTTGCCAAGAATGGATCCTTTTTGGAGGAGTTTCTCTCAAAAGGTGTGAGTGGAAGGAAGGTAGAACTCAAATAGGTTACTGAACCTTCTCTTCATGAAATGGCGAGTAGCGCAGCGACGAAAACTATTCTGGTGGTGACTTCACCAAATGAAGAGGGAACTAATGATACATATCATGAAACTCCTAAAGTGGGTACTACCGTACTTCGCATGTTATCAAGGACACATACAAGTCCTGATTTGTATGTTCCTATCATGAATGTCATGGTAGTTGAGAACGATGACCGTGCGACATATGATGAAGCGATGATGAACCCAGATTCTGACAAATGGCTTGAAGCCATGAAATCCGAGATGCGATCCATGTACAAAAACCAAGTATGGACTTTGGTGGACCTTCCCAATGACCGCAAGGCCATTGTGCACAAATGGATTTTAAAAAAGAAACAGACGATGATGGCAATGTGACCGTCTGTAAAGCTCGACCTGTCACAAAGGGTTCTCGACAAATTCAAGAGTTGACTACGAGGAGACTTTCTCACCCGTAGCGATCCTAAAGTCTTTTAGGAATATGTTAGCAATTGCTGCATTTTTCGATTATGAAATCTAGCAGATGGATGTGAAAACCGTGTTCCTTAATGGAAACATTGAGGAAGAGTTGTAGATGGTGCAAGCCAAGGGTTTTGTCGATCCTAAGTATGTTGACAAGGTATGCAAACTTCAGCGATCCATTTATTAAAAAATGAAATAGTGTCTAGGAAGAACTAGACACTACCGATATAGTAGAAGCGGGACTTGACGTGACAATTCCAGAAATTCGTCCCTGATAGAGATCGAACTCCGGTCGCTGGGCGCGCCACTGTGACCCCAACCACTAGGCAAAGCGTCATGAAGTTGGAATCTTTGCTTTGATGAGGTGATCAAAGGGTTTGGTTTTGTCCAAACTTATGGTGATGAAGACATCCCTACTACACCACTACCTCTGTCATTGTTAAATGAAGATGAACCTGCTGTGAAGCTCAAGTCCAATGAAGTTAGGATTGGACCAATTACAAGGGCTCGTGCGAAGCTACTTAAACAACAGGTGAACTTGTTTCTAAACGATACTTTGATTGATGAGAACTTTATACTTCCTAAGTCCTGTTACTTATGTATCATCATGTATCAAGAGGAGACGAGCATCGCACAAGGAGTAGAGGAGCAGCTGGACGTGAAGACGGACGTCAAGATGGACGTGAAGCTGGACATGGAGCTGGACATGAAGATATCTCATGGACGCGCGAGGGAGGAGCGGGAGGCATGCTCGAGAGGATAAGAAGTCGTCCAGGCCGGCCCAGCGCCCGGTCAGACCGGCCACCAGACCGGCGCGCCCGGTCCCCGGCCCGGTTCAACCGGGCGGCACGCCGGATCCACCCCGGAGCCAACCGGGCAACGTACTGGGGCCAACTGGAAGGGCATCTGTGACACTTCCGGTTGCCGCCAGGTCCCTGGCCCGGTCTTGACCGGCCAGCCCGGTCCCAGACCTAGTCAACCGGGCTCCAGACCGGCCTAGTCTGAGTCTGTCTCGACCAGATCTATTCTGGGTCGGTTATTTTTGTATCTTTTCGACCAGAACTCATCCCATACGCCTATATAAGTGCCTTGTATGACCCCCTAGCTGCTTTAGACCACGTTTAAGATAAACCCTAATTCTTAGTTGTTTGCTATGCAGAACTATTGAATCCCAACTCTCCAATTCGTTGCGATCTGGAGTTTTATTGCTACTGAAAGTTTGTGTGATCTGTTGTTCCATTGGGGATTAGAAGATTGCAATTTACCGCTTCGTGGTCGGCAGCTACGTGTGCAAGTGTGTGGAGTTGCGAATATCTTGCAGGGTTGAGAGCTGTTGCGTTAGCATCGCGAATCAATCGAGAGTTCGTCGCGTCATACAAGTTATCCTCCTCATCATCATCGATTTCATCCGCTGCTACCATCGTGTGTTCATCAACACCCGTCGCTTACTGAGAAGATCGGGCAACCCCTTATCATCTTGGTATCAGATTTCCAGTTTTCCTCGGTAAGCCATCCACAATCCACCCCATAGTTGAGTTGTGAGTGTTTTCCTATCCAGAAAAAGCCAAAAAAATTAGGGTTAGTGAAAGAACATCTCTCACATTATGTTTTGTGTGTTTGATGTCAATATATGTGATACACTAATGTTTGTTTAAGTGGTACAGGGTTTACATAGATTCATATTTATGTGTGTTGGATTTGATCGGTCTGTCAAAAGTTAACAGCAAAAGATGGCCAGGCCGGATAATCCGGGCCGGATATTGTTGAAATATCCGACCCCCTGATTTTGGCTAAGTCTTCGAGGAAAAGCAGCGCAGTATGGGGGCCGGACATTTGCCCGGATATTGTCCCGGTATTGTACCAGGGCCGGAATATCCGGGCCGGATATTTTGGAAATATCCGGCCCCCCCGTTTTTGGCTAAGGACTGGAAGAAAAGCTTCTCTGGCATAGGGCCGGACATTTGGCCGGATAATGTCACTGTTTTGTCCCGTAGGCCGGATTATCCGGGGGGGGCGGATTATCCGGCCCTTACTTAGGCCGGATTATCCGGCCCCCCGGAAGCTGCAACGGCTCATTTTTGAGAGGGGGTATAAATACCCCCCTTCTTCTACCTTGGTTGCTTGCTCAATCATTACACAAGAAATCTGCCAAGCCACATCCATTAGAGCCACCTCAAGAAACTCAAGATTTGCAAGATCTCCTTCCTCCCCCAACCAAACCTCTTGATCTTTGGAGATTCGAAGGAGAAGACACCGATCTACATCCTCACCGAAGCATTCTTCATTTCCCCCTCTCTTGTTTGAGGGATCTCATGCTAGTGTTCCTATTTGGTTCCCTAGTTAATTTGTGTTGATGTATTGTTGTTGATTGTTGTGTTGTAACAGATTTGGGAGCCTCCAATTTGGTTGTGGATGTGTGCCCCAAGAACCTTGTAAAGGCCCGGTTTCCGCCTCGAGGAAATCCCTTAGTGGAAGTGGGCTAGGCCTTCGTGGCGTTGCTCACCGGAGATCTGAGTGAAGCCTTCGTGGCTGTTGGTTTGGCTTTCGTAGCAACCACACTCCTCCAAACGTAGACGTACCTTCTTGCAAAGGAAGGGAACTACGGGAATCATCTCCGTGTCATCGCGTGCTCCACTCTCGGTTACCTCTATCCTATTCTATCTCTATATTGCTTAGATATATCTTGCTTAGTTGTTAGCCTTGTCATATAGGTAAATTCACTTAGTTGCATATCTAGAGAATTTACCTTTTGTGTCAAGCCTAAATTGAAAAAGAACTAAAAATTGGTTAGCACCTATTCACCCCCCCCTCTAGGTGCGGCATACGATCCTTTCAATTGGTATCAGAGCCTCGGCTCTTATTTCGGGCTTAACCGCCTAAGAGTATGCCGGACGAGGAACCATCGGAAGGGGAGACTAGGCCGATCACCATGGATGACATCAACTCGTTGAAGTCATACATGGATGCTCAAACGGAAAGCATGAGAAAAATGATTTCCGAGCTTTTGACGCCTCCCCGTCCCGTGGCTCCCACCGTAGAGGTTAATATCACGGATGCGGTTGTAGAGGGTGATACTTCGGTATTACCCTCCGCTACCACACCCATGGATGGTGATAACTCAAACACTGACAAACCCCCCATTGCATCTCCCAAGGGAACTAGTGGAAGTGAGAGCTACAATCGAGTACCTCCACCTTTCCTATCTCCCGATATACCGGTTCCCCATCCCCATTTGAACATTCGGGGCGACCCACCTAAGTTTTCTATTGATAATTTCGATACTTGGCAATTTGAGTTCCGCTCTCATGTTTGTAGTGCCTCCAATGAATTATGGAGAATCATCTTGGAGGGCTTCAAGCCATACAACCCCGACAAGTTGACTAGAAGAGAAGCGGTTGATAGTCAACTCAACAACACCGCCTTGCACATGATTCAAACTAGTGTGGGGACAAAGGAATTGCATCGTGTCCGGAACTACACCACCGCCAAGGAAGCTTGGGATGGTTTGACCGCTAGTTGCATTGGAAGTGAGAGCACAAGGAGGAACAAGTATAATGCTCTTAAGAATAAAGTCGAAGGGTTCATGAGGCTACCGGATGAAGATCATGAAGACATGTATGGAAGACTTCTCACCGTTGCCGATGCCTTCCGGCTTATTGGTGCCACCCACATCAATGACTCTTGGATCAAGGAGAAGTACATTGAATGCATGATGCCATTTGTACCCATTGATGTCAAGACTCTTGTGGGAAGGGAATGCTATTCCTCTCTCACCTCTCAACAAGTCGTGCACGAGATGCAAGCTCTCAAGGTGCTTGAGGAAACCTCTCATGATTCTCGCAATCGTGCTCTTGGGATGGCAAAAGGTTCCAACCTTGCCTTGGTGGTCAACTCCGTTGAAGAAGTGATTCCTCAAGAATCTTATAGGGCATCTTGGAGTATGTCCTATCCGGAAGATTTGCAATGCCACTACCATGATCACATGGCCTTCCATGCAAAATCCTTTTGGGTTGATCCCTCCAAGGCCAAGGAAGACAACATCAAGAGGAACAACAAAAATGGGTTCACTAGCTTTGGTCCAAAGACAAGATCATGCTACAATTGTGATGACAAGCGCCACTTCATTGCCGAATGCCCCTATGAGAATAGAGAGCTTCATAATGGGAGGCTCATTCCCAAGGACAAGAGCAAAGACTCAAAGGGCAAATATTCAAAGCCCCTCAACAAGAAGTTCTACAACAACAAGACCAAGAAGGGCAAGAGGCCCTCAAGAGTTATGCTAGTAACAAGGGAAGAATATTCATCCGATGAAGTTGAAAGTTCTAGTGGTGATGAAGATGAAGAAAGCTCAAAGGAATTGGCCGCCATCGTCACCACTAACATACCCTCTTCATCTCTCTTTGAATCTCCCAATGAGAACCCTCATATCAAGAATGCACATTGCTTCATGGCAAGGTCCTCCTTGGACACACCTATTGTGCTATCAACTCAAGAAGAGTATACCTCCGGAGATGATGATGTTGATGATGAAGAAGATGCAACCTCTAATGGATTGGTCGCTCTTGCCTCCCTCTCCACTAACTCTTCATCACCAAGTGAATCCCCCAATGAGGTCATTCATGTGGAGGAAGAAAGTTGCCTTATGGCTAAATCTTCCGAGGTATCATCTCCTAACCCCTCTATGCCTAACATTGCTAATGATCTAGGGGTTGACCCCGCTAGTCTAAAAGTGAAACAAGAGATGCTAGAGTTTGATGAGTTCATTAGTAACCTACAAGGTAACACTAAGAAGCATGTTTCAAGCCTCATGGTTCGTATAGCTCAACAAAGTGATATGCTTGAGAAAAAGGGTCAAATAGAGAGAGAAGACTCTCTTGAAATCCATGCCCTTAAAAATGCTCTTGAGGAAAGTCAAGAAACTATAGCTTCTCTTGAGGAGAGGCTAGAAACTCTTGAAGAGCCTCAAGATAAAATTAACAAGCTCACTAAAGCTAGAGATCTTGCTAGAGCTAAGACTAAAGTGCTTATAAAGGAAAAGGCCAAATTTGGTGTTGATCATGAGAAACTTGTGAAGGATCTAGATGAACTAGACAAGGCTCACAAAGCCTTGAAGAGTGAATACTCTCTCCTCTCCGAGTCTTATGAGCAACTTCAAATTAGGCTTGCTTCATATGACATACCTAGTACCTCTACCCCTTCATGTGATCATGCAAATATAATTGAGGAAAATGCTAGGTTGAAAGATGAACTTGCTAGGACCTCCTCTCCCCAAAGTAAACTTTCCTTGGATGATCTTTTGAGTAAGCAAAGGTCAAACAATGGGAAGGAGGGACTTGGTTTTAATACCAAGGCTAAAAAGGCAAACAAGAAAAAGACCAAGTCCGCACATGAGAAAGCTAATGGTGAACCCCGAAAGGGCAACACCATTAATGATGATGGTGCGGGAATAGATAACCCTCACTATGTTCTCTTTAAAGATTATTATGGTGATGTTTATGCTAAATATGTTGGTCCATATGATGGTTATGTTGCTTGGTCTATTTGGGTTCCAAAGACCCTTGTTGCTAACAAAAGAGGACCCATTGAAAAATGGGTACCTAAATCCAAGAATTGATCTCATGTAGGACTATGCCACCGGAGGTTCAAAATGGGTACTTGATAGTGGATGTACAAGTCATATGACCGGCGGCAAGAACCTCGTCAAGGAGTTGAGGCCCAACATAAATAATATCACCGTCTCCTTTGGCGATAATTCTACATCCGAGGTATTGGGTTTTGGCAAGGTTGTGGTTGCACACAACATTACTCTTGTGGATGTCATGCTTGTCAAAACCCTTGGTTACAATTTGCTTTCCGTTTCCGCCCTTGGCAAGATGGGTTTCGCCGTCTTTATTGATAAAGATATTGTGGTCCTCTTGTGGAGCAAGACTCTAAAAGTCGCATTCGTTGGGTATCGCGAACACAACTTGTATGTGGTGGACTTTTCGGGGACCACCACGACAAGTGCGATGTGCCTATTCGGAAAGGCGGACGTGGGTTGGTTGTGGCATCGCCGCCTAGCCCATGTCAACATGAGAACTTTGCAAAGTCTTCACAAGGGGAACCATATTGTGGGACTAATGGAAAATGTGTCTTTTGCCAAAGATCGTGTTTGTAGGGCTTGTGTTGAAGGAAAAATGCATGACTCTCCGCATCCAAGCAAGACTATCATCTCTTCCAAGAGGATCTTGGAGCTCCTTCATGTGGATCTCTTTGGTCCCGTTACTCATGCAAGTCTTGGTGCGAAGAAACATTGCTTGGTGATAGTTGATGATTACTCAAGATACACTTGGGTCTACTTTCTCAAGACGAAAGATGAGACTCAACAAATATTCATTGACTTTGCTACCGAGGTGCAACGCCAACACAACCTCCTCATTATGGCAATAAGAAGTGACAACGGCTCCGAGTTCAAGAACTATACACTCAATGATTTTCTTAGTGATGAGGGGATTCGACATCAATATTCCGCTGCTTACACCCCTCAACAAAATGGTGTTGCGTAGAGGAAGAACCGGACTCTTATGGATATGGCAAGATCTATGATGGCGGAGTATAAATCCCGCTATAACTTTTGGGCGGAAGCCATCTCCACCGCTTGCCACTCCTCTAACCGGCTCTATCTCCGCAAGGGCTTGAACAAGACTCCATATGAAATACTCACCGGGAACAAGCCTAATATCTCATACTTCAAGGTGTTCGGGTGTAAGTGTTTCTACAAAATCAAAGGGGTTCGTTTGTCTAAATTTGCTCCTAAAGCTTTGGAGGGTATATTTTTTGGTTACGGTGCCGAATCTCACACTTATAGAATCTTTGATGTATCCTCCGGGATTATCATTGAATCTTGTAGTGTGAAGTTCGAAGAAAATGATGGCTCCCAAGTGGGGCAAGTTGATGTTTGTGCAGGTGATGAAATACCTCAAGATGCCATAGTAAGAATGGGTGTGGGATTTTTCCGCCCCATTGAGGGACACGGTGTGGCGTCTCGGGAAGGACTATGCTCTACCACGGTGGAGCCCTCATCTTCTCAACATCAACAAACCCCATCAAGTGAAGCAAATGATGCACCAACCCAAGAACAAGAACAAAACCCTCCCTCTAGTGTGCAAGATCAAGGACAAGATCAAGGACAAGATCAAGGACAAGATCAAGCTCATGATCAACCAAGAATTCATGATGGTTCCGACGAGTATCCATTTGATATTTGCTCCACACCAAATGATGTCCAAGATCAAGCACATGATGTTGAGCACTCACAAGAGATTGTAGTTGCTCAAGTTGAAGGTCAAGAAGGGGACCCAAAAGATCAAGTTGATCAAGTGATACCTCCAAGGCCAAGAAGAACCAAGGAGGAGATCGAGGCCCGTCGTCTAGCAAGAAGAGAAAGGAACCTTGAGCTTCGTGATCACACTCATGATAAGGTTCTTGGTGATATAAGGGCAAAGGTTTCCACAAGAAGGCAATTGGCTAATTTTAGCAACCATCATGCTTATATCTCCTTAGTGGAACCCAAGAAAGTATTTGAAGCCCTTGAAGATTTGGATTGGTTGGAAGCTATGCACGAAGAACTCAACAATTTCAAGCGCAACAAAGTGTGGACATTAGTAGAGAAGCCAAAGGGGTGCCGCAATGTTATTGGCACTAAATGGATATTCAAGAACAAGCAAGATGAGTTTGGAAATGTTGTGAGGAACAAGGCAAGATTGGTGGCTCAAGGGTTCTCTCAAGTTGAGGGAATTGACTTTGGAGAAACCTATGCTCCCGTGGCTCGTCTTGAGTCCATCTGTATCCTTCTTGCTTATGCATCGCATCATAACTTCAAGTTACAACAAATGGATGTGAAAAGTGCATTTCTTAATGGTCCTATACATGAAGAGGTTTATGTTAAGCAACCCCCGGGGTTCGAGGATCTCAACTTCCCTAACCATGTCTACAAGCTCGATAAAGCTCTTTATGGTCTCAAACAAGCTCCTAGAGCTTGGTATGAGCACCTTAAGGAATTATTGGTAGACCGTGGGTTTGATGTTGGGCTAATCGATCCCACTCTTTTTACTAAGAGGGTCAATGGGGAGCTTTTCGTTTGCCAATTATATGTTGATGATATTATCTTTGGCTCTACTAACAAAGCTTTCAATGATGAATTCTCAAAGCTTATGACCGATAGGTTTGAGATGTCTATGATGGGAGAGATGAAGTTCTTCCTTGGTTTTGAGATCAAGCAATTGAGAGGAGGAACCTTCATCAACCAAGCAAAATATCTCCAAGACATGCTCAAGAGGTTCAAGATGACCGAGATGAAAGGTGTTGCCACTCCTATGGTTACCAAATGTCATCTTGCACTTGATCCCAATGGTAAAGAGGTGGATCAAAAGGTATATCGCTCCATGATTGGATCCTTGCTTTACCTTTGTGCATCTAGACCGGACATAGTGTTGAGTGTTGGTGTGTGTGCAAGGTATCAAGCTTCTCCTAAGGAGAGCCACATGATAGCTCTCAAGAGAATCTTTCGATATTTGGTTGATACCCCAAGATATGGTATTTGGTACCCCAAAGGCTCAAGTTTTATTCTCAATGGGTACACCGATGCGGATTGGGCGGGAGACAAGGATGATAGGAAATCAACCTCCGGGGCTTGCCAATTTCTTGGTAGGTCCTTGGTGTGTTGGTCATCTAAGAAGCAAAATTGTATATCTCTCTCCACCGCTGAAGCCGAATATGTTGCCGCCGCAAGTGGATGCACTCAATTTTTATGGATGAGGCAAACTTTAAAGGAATACGGTGTCATTTGTGACAAAGTGCCTCTATTATGTGACAATGAAAGTGCTATCAAGATTGCCTATAATCCGGTGCAACATTCAAGAACGAAGCATATTGAGATCCGGAATCATTTCATTAGGGATCATGTTGCCCGTGGTGATATTGAGCTCATCTATGTTCCTACCAAAGATCAACTTGCCGATATATTCACGAAGCCTCTTGATGAAGCAAGGTTCACTTATTTGAGGAATGAGCTAAATATCATCGATTCAAGGAGTATAGCTTGACCATCTTGCAAACACACCTTCGTCTCAAAACTTTATTTGGTTTAGATGTGGGCATGGAAATAGGGGGAGTGCGGTTTAAATAATTGAGCTATCCCTCCCCCCATAATGCCAACATTAAAGATTTCATTCTCTTTATATCATATGTTGATATGTGAGCTTCAATGATGAGTAGTGGCTTGGACCCAAGATATATCTTCGCGGTGCCATGCCACAACACTCATATATGGTGGCCTAGGCCACCACACTCTTCTTTGTGAAGAGTTGGAGTTATTTGGATCTTATCGCCTTTTATTTGACAACTCCATGTTCTTATGGGAAATCACTCTAGTTTGGCCTTATTTGCTCATATCTTGCAAACTTGAGTGACCATGTACCATTAACAGTTTGTATCTTCTAAAACCTAAGCCTACTCTCTCCTATAAGCCATTTCCATCTTGCTCATTTGTCATGTTTGGTAAAAACTTGGAGTTTGAGGTGTTTCGGTCGGATGATCTAGGTTGCTCCATCTTATTGGTAAATTTGCACCTTATATGTGACATGATACATTATTGTATCACATATGGGTCATGCAAATAACCAACGAAAGATGGGCCGGATTCCCGGTGATTCTGGAATTTTCCAGAACCCCGGATAATCCGGCCCCAGGAGACACCGGAAAATCCGGCCCGGCCGGATTATCCGCCCTAAGCTAGGGCCGGATTATCCGGCCTGGGCAGATCTTGAAAGGGTTGAGGTCGAGGCAGCGGGGGTGCAAACGGTTCACACCACCCCCCACGCGCCTCTCTCTCCTCTTTCTCCTCTCAAGATCGCCGGACCTCCTCCTCCTCGCCGGAGACGCTCTGTCCGCCCCCTCTCGGAGTTCTTGGGTGGATCGGGTGCATCTCCTCCCTAGCTACCTTCTCCTCCAAGCGGTTTCCACAATGGATGTGGGTATGATTCACAATCTCTAACCCTAGATGTTGTGTTTTATATGTGCTATTTTCTTGGTGGAATTGGTGTCTAGTTGTTCCAAATCACGTGTAGTGTACTCCTCTTGCATGCTATGAGGCCGATCTAGTCTTAGACAAGCTTTTGATTGGAAAACTGCATCTTTCGCAGGGCCGGATTATCCAAGCCCCCAGCTAACCGGATTATCCGCCCCACAGGGACCGGATTATCCGGCCTGGAGCTTCATCGCCGCTGCAGTTTTTGCTTCAATCTATCATGTCTAGATTTGTACCGACTTATAGCATGTTTCTCGAGTATATTACTGTATCTTACATGACTTATGAGCATTACCTTCTCTTTGCTACCCGCCTTTGCTTCTCACAGGTGGTGCTTCTCGGGGTGGTCGGAGACGCTCAAGGCATGATCGATCTAGTGACGAGTTTACACCCAATGCTCCTCGCAAGTCCGTCACTTCAAGGCGGAAGAACAAGGAAGTGAGGGAGAACTACAAGGCCATGGACCCAGTCTCTTATTCCGCTATCCGCATGAAGAACTGGTATGAAGATGTTCCAAGGGATGAAGAGATAGAGGGCAGGAGATACTGGTGCATGGAGCAGGAGTTCATCTACAAGGATGTCTATGAGCCCATGAAGAATCTGAGACCCATGCAAGCTATCAATGTGGACATTCTGGCGGTCAACAATCACTTTGAAGATGCAATCTGGGTAGCTCGAAGGCTGGGCTTGCATGATATCATGAAGATTCAATGTGACTATAGCCCAGATTTGGTGAAGCAATTCTTTGCCACTTTGGCATTCAAGAAAGATGAGGAACGCACTTTGGAATGGATGACTGGCTCCACTCACTGCAGTGCCACTCTGCGCCGATTTGCTGGTATTCTTGGAGTTCCTATTGATGAGGGTCGTCGCCTTCATGGACCACAACAGACAGATAAAAATGCTCTTGTGGATCTCTATACCTCAGCGGGAAAAATTGGTTTTGCTAAGGGGCTGCTTCCCATATACAGTCAGTTGCTCCGGTTCTTTCGGGCAACCATTTGCCCAAGTGGTGGTAACAATGATGCTCTCCGGGGAGTCCTTGTGGACCTTATGCACCTCAGCTTTAAGTGTGCTCGTGATGGTAATGAGGAACGGGACTACTCTCTTGATATCATGGACTTTATCTTCCATGAGATCCATGATGCCATGGTCTCCCGGACCACCATACCCTATGCACCCTACATTCAGCTTCTCATCAACAACTCTGTGGCTGTGAGTGGTGAAGACTTGAGTGGGTATCCTTTTGTGAAGCACCATGTCAAGAAGGCCTACAAGCTTAAGCCAGTCTCTTCAGCTGTACCTGCACCTGACACTTTCATGGGTGATGCTCGTTCTAGTGGTTTTGCTCCTGCTCGTCATCCTGATGTCCTGGCTATGAGGAAGCAAGTGACCCGGCTTAGTTGGTTTCAGCGTCACATCCTTTGCATGAACATTGAGATCCATAAGGAGAACTATGCAGCTAGCCGAGAGCGTTCTGAGATTAAGCATACTCAGGCGGTTATTCTACACAAGCTCAGTGGTGATCAAGGTCCCCGCCTCGGCCTCCGGCTCACCAGGGTTACAGTGGATGGCACTCTGCACAGGTTCCATGGAGTGATCTTGATGATTGCCTTCAAAGGTCCAACACCTCTCGCCGCTCTCCGGATGCATCTGACACTGATGAGGAAGAAGAGGAAGCGGCATACCAGTCCGATGATGAAGAAGCCTCCGAGTGATTCCCATGGGACGTGTAGCATCGCGCTTGTCCCCTTTTTGGCGTCTCGATGCCAAAGGGGGAGAAGTGTTCTATTAGGATTCTCGGGGATTTGCATGGTTTGGGCACAAGCATATGCGTTTATCATTCTTATATTGCTTGTGTTCCCTCTTATTTGAACTATTTGGTTTGTTTGTGTGCCGTTCAAAACTATGTGCTATGTGGTGTGAGACATTGTTATGGTTTTCGGATTTCTATTTGTTGAGATCAAGGATATTACATTATGTGTGATGCTATATCTCCGCATTATATATCTACACATGGGTATGATTTCTTGCATCCTATCTCAACTTCATATGTGTCAATGTCTATTGTTAGAGCTCATGTTGGATATCTCTTGTGTTGAGGCACCATACTCCTATGTGTTGTGTATTTGTATTCAAATGCGAATTACTTATATGCACACATGTAGGGGGAGTGCCTCTATGTTTTGCCATCATGCTTGTCTCTATAGTGATTCCCTTGCAAATCCGTATATTGTCATCAAACACCAAAAAGGGGGAGATTGAAAGAACATCTCTCACATTATGTTTTGTGTGTTTGATGTCAATATATGTGATACACTAATGTTTGTTTAAGTGGTACAGGGTTTACATAGATTCATATTTATGTGTGTTGGATTTGATCGGTCTGTCAAAAGTTAACAGCAAAAGATGGCCAGGCTGGATAATCCGGGCCGGATATTGTTGAAATATCCGGCCCCCTGATTTTGGCTAAGTCTTCGAGGAAAAGCAGCGCAGTATGGGGGCCGGACATTTGCCCGGATATTGTCCCGGTATTGTACCAGGGCCGGAATATCCGGGCCGGATATTTTGGAAATATCCGGCCCCCCCGTTTTTGGCTAAGGACTGGAAGAAAAGCTTCTCTGGCATAGGGCCGGACATTTGGCCGTACAATGTCACTGTTTTGTCCCGTAGGCCGGATTATCCGGGGGGGGGGGGCGGATTATCCGGCCCTTACTTAGGCCGGATTATCCGGCCCCCCGGAAGCTGCAACGGCTCATTTTTGAGAGGGGGTATAAATACCCCCCTTCTTCTACCTTGGTTGCTTGCTCAATCATTACACAAGAAATCTGCCAAGCCACCTCCATTAGAGCCACCTCAAGAAACTCAAGATTTGCAAGATCTCCTTCCTCCCCCAACCAAACCTCTTGATCTTTGGAGATTCGAAGGAGAAGACACCGATCTACATCCTCACCGAAGCGTTCTTCATTTCCCCCTCTCTTGTTTGAGGGATCTCATGCTAGTGTTCCTATTTGGTTCCCTAGTTAATTTGTGTTGATGTATTGTTGTTGATTGTTGTGTTGTAACAGATTTGGGAGCCTCCAATTTGGTTGTGGATGTGTGCCCCAAGAACCTTGTAAAGGCCCGGATTCCGCCTCGAGGAAATCCCTTAGTGGAAGTGGGCTAGGCCTTCATGGCGTTGCTCACCGGAGATCTGAGTGAAGCCTTCGTGGCTGTTGGTTTGGCTTTCGTAGCAACCACACTCCTCCAAACGTAGACGTACCTTATTGCAAAGGAAGGGAACTACGGGAATCATCTCTGTGTCATCGCGTGCTCCACTCTCGGTTACCTCTATCCTATTCTATCTCTATATTGCTTAGATATATCTTGCTTAGTTGTTAGCCTTGTCATATAGGTAAATTCACTTAGTTGCATATCTAGAGAATTTACCTTTTGTGTCAAGCCTAAATTGAAAAAGAACTAAAAATTGGTTAGCACCTATTCACCCCCCCCCCCTCTAGGTGCGGCATACGATCCTTTCAGTTAGGGTTTGCCATAGCCTTAGATTGCACTAATTTCAAGTTTTAGTTGCTTTTAGTTGTTGTTTTTGCGTATCTTTTCTTGCATCTACTATTTTTAGGGTTTGAGTCTATACTATCATCTTGTGTTTACATTATCAAGTGGTGTCAGTTTTTGTTACTCCGAGTCCACATAGCGTACAGTGTGCTTGTTCCCAACCATAGACACAACCTTTCGATATAAGTGACTAGGAACTTCCCCAGAAGAGACTAGCGTACAGGCTGCTCGTTAGGTTCTCGGTGCTTTGCAATTTCTGTTGGTGAAAGATCGAGATGTCGCCTAGAGGGGGGGGGGGTGAATAGGCAATTACAAACTCTTGCGGATTTGTCTTGATGAATGCGGAATTAAACTATCGTTTAGTTTACAAGCACAAACCCTAAATATGCTAAGCTCAACTAAGTGTAACAATAGCAACTAGAGCTAAGCAAGATAGGCACAAGATATATGTAGCACAAGTGATAGCAAGATATATGTACTTCAAGCACGATGGCTATCACAAGGAAAGAGAGCTCGGGTATAGAAATAACCGAGGCACGCGGAGACGAGGATGTATTCCCGTGTTCCCTTGCTTTGCAACAAGGTACGTCACGTTTGGAGGAGTGGAGGTCCCACGAAGGATTCCCCGCGCCACGAAGGCTCACCCTATTCTCCGAACCACACCCACGAAGGATAATGGCCCTTTCCTTATGGTTAGCTTTTCCTCCGCTCCGGAGATGGCAAGCTCCACAACCACTTCACAAGCTCCACGAAGGAGAAGCCCGGGCCTCTTCACAATCTTCTTGAAGAGATCACCGGAGCACCAATCACCAAGCCAACTAGGAGGTCACCCTCCAAGAGTAACAAGCTCACGGTCTCTCACTCGAACAAATCGTGGTGGAGAGCTCAACACTATGCAATGATGCAAAGAAAGAACACCGGAGGTGTTCAAGTCCTTCACACTCAAATCCCACCAAAGCAACGAATGCTAGGATGAGATTGGAGAGGAAGAACAAGGGGGAAAGTCAACCAAAGACTCCAAGATCTAGATCCCAAGAGATTCCCTCACTTAGAGAAGAAACGGTTTGGTGGAAGTGTAGATCTAGATCCCCTCTCTCAAATCCTCAAATATGAGCAAGTATGGTTGGAGGATTCAAGGGGAAGAGCAAGTTCTTCAAATAGTAGCAATGGAGGAGAGAGAATGGGAAGAACTAGTTTGGCTCAAGGTGGAAGAAGCCTATTTATAGCAAAGGGAGAAATAGAGCTGTTGGGGAAAAAACCAGGAGAAAAACGCATTAAAAACGAGCTAAAAAACAGCCCAGTCGGTTGCCAGGCCGGTCGACCGGCCTGGGCACTGAGGAGCCCGGTCGGTGGCCCGGTCCGACCGGCCCAGCAACCGGGAGCGGCTGGAGGCGCACAGGGCGGCGGACAGGCCTGAGGCCGCGCAGGGCGAGCGGCCCCGGGGCAGCGGCCCGGCAGGGGCAGCGCGCGGGCGGGCAGGCGGCCGCGGCGCGCGGGCGGGCTGGCGGCCCATTACCGCGCGGGCGGCGCGGAGGCTGCGGAGGCCGTGTGGGCCGGTGGGGCGGAGGCGGCCCAGTGAGGCGCCGGTCGGACCGGAGGAGGCGCGGGCGGGCGGTCGAGGACCGGGCCTTAGACCGGTCATGGGCCAAAAGGCCTCGGCCGCGGCCGGATGGCACCGGTCACCAGGCCGGTCGGTGACCGGGTGGGCCGGCGCTCGGCCCGGCAGACCGGGCGGCCGGCCGGCTGCCACGCCCACTTTTTTCTTTTCTTTTCTTTTTCTCTTTTTCCCTTTTCTTTAATAACAAATGCTCCCGAACTCCGAATCGCATGAAACCAATTTTGTTTGGAAGATAACAACAAATGCTATCTTATGAAAAGTGAAAACCCAAGAATCTGTAGGAGGGGATTTTATCATGAATATAAAAGGTAGAACCTTACATCATGAATAACCGGTAAAATCACCCAACCTCGAAAACGCAATAGAAGATGCATGTGAACTCCGTTTTCGATGAACTTGGGCTTGTTGTAAAGCTAGCAACAAGCTCAAGAACCTCACACCGAGAAATACCAAGAAGCAATAAGAATGTGCAACACATGCAAGGATTGAGCTCCCTAAGACGATGTGATCAAGTTACCCAACCGAAAGCCCCTCTTAATAGTGCGGCTATCTATCCTATAATCCGGTCTCCCATCGACCACCTCGAGACCGGTAAAAGGAAAACCTATCAAGGTCATACCTTTGCCTTGCGCATCCCGGAATGCCTTACTTGATCAATGTTGCTTCGTGTATACTCACAAATGCTCCCCCATACACAATGATGGGAAAGCTTCATTGATGCACATCTTCACATGTCCATTATCATCAAATGGACGGCAAGCTTCAAGTATGTGATTCACTTGAGACGCTCATCTTGAACTTGCCCAACTCAACCTTGTATCTTCACATACTCACATAAGATAGAGCATGGCTAATATTGAGTCCCACATAAGAACTCCATCTTCATTTCTTCTTATTGATCATATCACATATATATATCTTCAACCGATGATCTTGATGCCAATACACAAGATATACCTTTATCTTCATGGCATCCATACTTGAATCCAACACATGGAGAGAAAGTAGAACCTATGGAATATTCCTTCATATAAACTCAATGAAAACATTAGTCCATAGGGGTTGTCATTAATTACCAAAACCACACATAGGGGCAATGTACCCTTACAATCTCCCCCATTTTGGTAATTGATGACAACCACAATAAGAGGGTTTATATAATGAATCTTAGTGACAAGTACGCAACTTATCCGAGAATAAGTTGTATACAAGAGGTTGTATTTGATATGGTCAAGTAACATAAAGCTACTAGTCCATATCAAAACCGACTCTACTCACACAACTACAACAAATGCAATGGATGTGAGTAGAACCAATGTATATAGAGAAACTCCCCCACAATGTATGCACGTGTGATGAACATGAATTCATTGCATACATTGTCAAGATTAACCTTTGGGATAGTTTCCACTATATATATACAACCATGCAAGACATAAAATATGGAATGCATGAGAGGCAAAACACTTAAGCACAAACCAAGCTTAAGTATAAAACCATTCCCTTAAACCCTCTAAACTTCTCCCCCATTGGCATCGATTGTCAAAATGGGTGAAAAAATTTAGAAGGCCAATATAATGTGAGTTCCTCCCCAAAGTGTGCACTTCTCATAATTTGAGTGGAATCAAGTGCACATATCCAATGATGAATACTTGAAGGAAATCAAACTATATTGAGGATCAAAGATTGCATAAAGATAACATGGTGAAGTGAGCTTCAACAAGTAAAGCAAGCAATCAAAGATCCAATTGGACAAACAAGGATATCATGATAAGAGAGATATAGTGCTCTTAAATAAAATAAGAAAGCTCCCCAAGGTTCGTGCACAATTTATAATGTTTGCATTTGAATACAATATGCACAAACATGGAATCCTCACTCTCTATATATCATTTAGAACACAACTAAGATAAAGAGAATATGCTTATCAAGAACAACTTTAGTCCAACAATTACGAGATATGAGTGCAAGAAGGAAAACAAATAAACCAAGCACTCATAAATCTCCTTTACCAACACCACTAAGAAACAAAAGGATAAAAGATGGTCGGCAAAGAACAAAGATATCAAGGTGATGGATTAATGCTCTTATGTATATAAGTTTCTAAAGTGAACAAATGATCCATAAAGAAACACACACACACAAGAGGTTAACAAGATAGATAAGACAAGATATCCAAGATGAAGTCATAAGATATACCAAAGGGTGTTTCCTTAAGAAGCATATATAGCCTATGGCTCCAATTTTCACTTATGGTATATGAATGAACTTCACCCAAGTTAAATCTCAAAAACATCACAACTAACAATAAGGGAAGTAGAGCTAGTTGGAGTGTTTTGAGAAAGGCAACAAGTATCACAAAAATGGATTTATTTCACAAATTCATCAATATTGCACACAAGAGCTCTTTGAGGAATTGATATGCAATAAATTGCTAGAGGGCATATTTGTGATAGGTGAATCATAAAATATGATATATATATATAACCTATCATATGCATCTTCTCAAATTACTCAAGTGTACAATAAGAAGTTTTCTTTTAAAAGGATTTTTCAAGAACCTCAATATTTTCGAAATAAGGAATTTCATGTCAAGATGCAACCTACAAGAGGTTGGATGATATATGAGTATGCATGAATAAGATACTTGTTACCGAGATACCAATGGCTTGATGTAGTAGATAAGAGTTCATCGATCATCCTAGCTTGACTACAATTCTCATATGGTGATAACACCTTCCTTATAGATGAGACAAGCCTCCATTGCATCTCCAATGTACCTAAAACATTATTCAAGTACATCTTGGTCCCCAAAACTTATTGGGTCCAAAAATGGTTAGACTAACCACAATACATAGGATACACTCCATATCAACATGTGCATATTTAGATGAAATTTGAATTTCATGCACATCTTAGCCATTTAGGATTTGATGGAGTATACCCTATATAATGGATCAAACAAAGAAAGCATGCTACAAATATAAACAAATTACATATAAGCACACATAAAGACTTTAAAGATCCAAGAAAGATATACTTTGGACACAACACCAAAAGAATTGAATAAGGCATAAAGGTGTCACCAAACAAATTTGTTGTCCAAAATATATCGAAGAAGCAAATCACAAAAGATTTGTTCAACAAAGTTCAACAAATGAACTAAGAAGAAACCATTGAGCACAAAGGATGAAATAAAGCAAACATGCTCAAGGATTTATCTCATTCAAGCAAATAAATTATGTAAGAAAGAATGAGATAGCAAACTCCCCAAAAGAGCAAGGTTCAAACAAAATAAACCAAACCCTATACACTTTTCACAATGGCACAATGTACCGTAAGGAAAAGGTTTGTCTTCCAAAACAAACACTTGATATGAATCAAGAGAATTTATCAAAACATTTTTCAAAGGGACAAGGAAGACACATGGGAGCAACAAAGATTTGTTGGAAGTAAAATAAGGCAATAAGAAACAATCCCAGGTGAAGATGATCCAAAAATTCAACCACATACAAGGTTATCAATTGTCAAAGACAATGAGTATATTGGAAATAATTTCCGGTGGAGTATTGACAATGTTAGAAAGGATCAACTTCACAATAAAAGGCATAGGATAAGTATATAGAATTGAGCACTATGCACGGATGAAGATTCTTGATAGCTTCAACTAGTCACACAATCACGCACGGCAATGATTAGAATAACTTCAAGCAAACGGTGTCCCAAATAAGATATAGAGATATGTATTTGAGGAAAAACCGCACCAAGAATTTCATGTTCAAACAAAAGCCCACAAGATGAGTAATAAAATATTTTTATTATGAATGGAGCTTGTTTGAGCAAACATGCCATCTATGAACAAGATAATTAAGAGCATCAACTCTAAGTGGCATAACCTCGTATGTTCACATTTTCTAGGCTTGTGATATGTACAAAACATATTACTCCCCCATAATGTGATAAAACATTTCTTCTAAATAAGAGGCAACTAAAATTCAACTAGAGATGATTAATGGATATTTAGAATTTGAATTTCTCATGAGTATGGCACACCACATAGTGACTAGATAATCTTGCAATATCAATACTAAGTGGTGGTACCCATGTACACACAATTTAAAGAAAGAGAGATGCACAAAGCATATCACTCCCCCAAAATGGGATGTTCCATTAATCACTTCAAAGAGAGCCAAATAAGATATCATCAAGATGCATTAGGCTCAAAGCAATACACAAGTATATGGTGAGTCAAACAAACATACTTGAATACACAAATAAGCAAGTAAGACACAACACATACATACACATATTTGGTACAAAACCAAACATGCAAAGGGGCAAGTAACTTACAATAAACATGAAGAGTTGAAGTATAAGTTACCGCAAGGAGGAACATTGGATTATGAGATATAGATGATAATCCATACGACTTGGCTTGGTCAAAATATAATATATGAAGATCCCTTAATTCTTCATGAAGTAGCCAAGTCTCCAATGCCCTCCACATGCACCTATTGATCAAGTTTGAGATTGTTGGTCCCCAACCAAGTTGGGTCCTAGGAGGTTAGTCACAATAGGCTTGGCAACCCAAATGGTTCTTTTCTTGAAACCACTTTGAGTTCCAACAAACTTGGCAAACACATTGCCATCCTTATCCTTCCCTAGAGAATAATCATTATCATCAATTATAGGGTTAGATAAGGTACCACCTAAGCAAGAAGAAGCAAAGTGCCCCTTCTCACGGCATAAGTAGCAAGTGTTCCCCTTTCTCTTCTTTATCGATTTCTTCTCTTGGGGAACAATATCTTGATTCTTCTTGGGAAGTGGCCTATCTTCAACTTGAGGTCGAGCATGAGCTTGACCTTTACCTTGTGGCCGTTTCCCTTGTTGTTTCTCACTCAAGTGCTTCTTCTTCTTCTTCAATGGGCATGATCTAACATGATGCCCTTCAACCTTGCACTTGAAACAAACCAACTTGGCCGGATCCTTGACTTTGTCTTGGCCCTTCTTCTTGTTACTCTTGCTCTTGGACTTGTTCTTGTTATTGGAGTTGAATCCAAGCCCACTCTTGTCATTGGGGGATTGTTGCACACTTAGCATCTTGTCAAGTGCGGATTTCCCTTCATGACGTTTTTCCAAGTCTTTCTTCAAAGAAAGGACTTGAGCCTCGAGCTCTTTTATTTCCTCTACATGGTTAGTAGAAATACAAGTACTAGAGGAAGTAGAAGCTTTATTGTTAGAGCAACAAGGCAAAGTAGGTAATCCAACACAAGGTGTATCACTAGTTTGACTAGATGGATTACAAGGACTAGCACATGGCAATATAACATTTTGGGTAGAGGTTGTGCTAATGTCCACATGAGGCTCACAAGATGTTACCTTAGTGATACTAGCCTCATGAGCTAACTTTAGCTCATCGTAGGAAGTTAGAAGATCCTCAAAAGAGTGTGAGAGCGTTTTATTGCTTTCTTCCAATTCCCTACAATTGCTAGTTAGCAACTCAAGTTGAGCCCTTAGCTCAACATTCTCCTTTAAGGTAGATGCTTCACAAGAATTAGAGTTAGTAGCACAAGCATCATCAATAGATTTTTCATTTTCAAGCTCATAGGATTCAATTTTTTGTGTGAGCATAAAATTAGTATGCTTCTCATCTTTTAGCTCTTGCTTGAGGAGATTGAATCTCATTTCCCCATTTTCAACATGGGACTCCAACTCCACTATGGTTTCCCTATATTTACTCAAGGTATCCATAGAGTGTTCGAGATTAGCACGAGCTTCTTTATTACCATGAAGAGAAGCATATATCATTGCCATATTATGCACCAAGGTATTATAATCTTCATCATTATCATCATCATCACTCTCATCATTAGAGGAAGTGTTAGGAGTCAAAGTAGGAGATACCTTTGATCCATTTGCCATAAGGCACATGTGCATACCGGAGAATGAAGATATTCTTGAATCCTCATTTGAAATCATGTCTTGATCCATAGAGTGTTCGGTTTCCTCTACAATGTTAGTCAACAAGCAACTAGAGGAAATAGAAACATTTTGATTATGGGAGCAAGACAAGGCAAGCATATCCTCATGAGATCTATGTAAGCAATTTACACATGATATGCAAGGACTATCAACACAAGCATGTAGATTATTTTCAATGCAAGAAGTGTTTAAGTCCAAAGAGGAAACATTGCAATGAGATAGAGATGAAGAGTCATCACTATTGAGCACAATATCAACATTGCAATTTCCCCCACCACTCACCATATCATTACCTTGTGTCTTGCAACACATTGGTGAAGTGGAAGAAGATGATATATCATCACGACCGGAGGTGGAAGCAACTTGGAGCTCTTCATGATGTGAAGGGGAAGAGAGCTCCTCGGAGTCACCACCGACCAATTGAGAAGTGGATCCACCAAACATTTCCTTAAGCTTGATCCACATCTCATGAGACGACTTTCGCTTTATATATATCAAGAACCTACGAAAATCGGGTCTCAAGGAGAATAAAAGCTCATTAGATACTTGAGCTTCAAGATGTAAGTTTTTCTCATCCTCTAAAGATAGATTTTGAGAATCCATCGGAGGAGAAAAACCGACATCTAGAAATTGCTCTATATGTGGACACAAGGTCCGAAGCTTACAAAGCAAGCAATTTCGCCACAAATGATAATTTGTGCCAACAAAGATAATTGTGTCATTGTGCACTAAATTACTAGCCGACATCTTTACTCTCAAGGCGGTGAAGCCTTAAACAAGGAGAGACCTTGCTCTGATACCAATTGAAAGATCGAGATGTCGCCTAGAGGGGGGGGGGGTGAATAGGCAATTACAAACTCTTGCGGATTTGTCTTGATGAATGCGGAATTAAACTATCGTTTAGTTTACAAGCACAAACCCTAAATATGCTAAGCTCAACTAAGTGTAACAATAGCAACTAGAGCTAAGCAAGATAGGCACAAGATATATGTAGCACAAGTGATAGCAAGATATATGTACTTCAAGCACGATGGCTATCACAAGGAAAGAGAGCTCGGGTATAGAAATAACCGAGGCACGCGGAGACGAGGATGTATTCCCGTGTTCCCTTGCTTTGCAACAAGGTACGTCACGTTTGGAGGAGTGGAGGTCCCACGAAGGATTCCCCGCGCCACGAAGGCTCACCCTATTCTCCGAACCACACCCACGAAGGATAATGGCCCTTTCCTTATGGTTAGCTTTTCCTCCGCTCCGGAGATGGCAAGCTCCACAACCACTTCACAAGCTCCACGAAGGAGAAGCCCGGGCCTCTTCACAATCTTCTTGAAGAGATCACCGGAGCACCAATCACCAAGCCAACTAGGAGGTCACCCTCCAAGAGTAACAAGCTCACGGTCTCTCACTCGAACAAATCGTGGTGGAGAGCTCAACACTATGCAATGATGCAAAGAAAGAACACCGGAGGTGTTCAAGTCCTTCACACTCAAATCCCACCAAAGCAACGAATGCTAGGATGAGATTGGAGAGGAAGAACAAGGGGGAAAGTCAACCAAAGACTCCAAGATCTAGATCCCAAGAGATTCCCTCACTTAGAGAAGAAACGGTTTGGTGGAAGTGTAGATCTAGATCCCCTCTCTCAAATCCTCAAATATGAGCAAGTATGGTTGGAGGATTCAAGGGGAAGAGCAAGTTCTTCAAATAGTAGCAATGGAGGAGAGAGAATGGGAAGAACTAGTTTGGCTCAAGGTGGAAGAAGCCTATTTATAGCAAAGGGAGAAATAGAGCTGTTGGGGAAAAAACCAGGAGAAAAACGCATTAAAAACGAGCTAAAAAACAGTGATCGGTTGCCGGGCCGGTCGACCGGCCTGGGCACCGAGGAGCCCGGTCGGTGGCCGGTCCGGCCGACTGCCCAAAGAACCGGGAGCGGCTGGAGGCGCACAGGCGGCGGACAGGCTGAGGCCGCGCAGGCGAGCGGCCCAACAGGGCAGCGGCCCAGCAGGGCAGCGGCGCGCGGGCGGGCAGGCGGCCGCGGCGCGCGGGCGGGCTGGCGGCCCATTACCGCGCGGGCGGCGCGGAGGCTGCGGAGGCCGTGTGGGCCGGTGGGGCGAGGCGGCCCAGTGAGGCGCCGGTCAGACGGAGGAGGCGCCGGGCGGGCCGGTCGAGGACCGGGCCTTAGACCGGTCATGGGCCAAAAGGCCTCTGGCCGCGGCCCGGATGGCACCGGTCACCAGGCCGGTCGGTGACCGGGTGGGCCGGCGCTCGGCCCGGCAGACCGGGCGGCCGGCCGGCTGCCACGCCCACTTTTTTCTTTTCTTTTCTTTTTCTCTTTTCCCTTTTTCTTTAATAACAAATGCTCCCGAACTCCGAATCGCATGAAACCAATTTTGTTTGGAAGATAACAACAAATGCTATCTTATGAAAAGTGAAAACCCAAGAATCTGTAGGAGGGGATTTTATCATGAATATAAAAGGTAGAACCTTACATCATGAATAACCGGTAAAATCACCCAACCTCGAAAACGCAATAGAAGATGCATGTGAACTCCGTTTTCGATGAACTTGGGCTTGTTGTAAAGCTAGCAACAAGCTCAAGAACCTCACACCGAGAAATACCAAGAAGCAATAAGAATGTGCAACACATGCAAGGATTGAGCTCCCTAAGACGATGTGATCAAGTTACCCAACCGAAAGCCCCTCTTAATAGTGCGGCTATCTATCCTATAATCCGGTCTCCCATCGACCACCTCGAGACCGGTAAAAGGAAAACCTATCAAGGTCATACCTTTGCCTTGCGCATCCCGGAATGCCTTACTTGATCAATGTTGCTTCGTGTATACTCACAAATGCTCCCCCATACACAATGATGGGAAAGCTTCATTGATGCACATCTTCACATGTCCATTATCATCAAATGGACGGCAAGCTTCAAGTATGTGATTCACTTGAGACGCTCATCTTGAACTTGCCCAACTCAACCTTGTATCTTCACATACTCACATAAGATAGAGCATGGCTAATATTGAGTCCCACATAAGAACTCCATCTTCATTTCTTCTTATTGATCATATCACATATATATATCTTCAACCGATGATCTTGATGCCAATACACAAGATATACCTTTATCTTCATGGCATCCATACTTGAATCCAACACATGGAGAGAAAGTAGAACCTATGGAATATTCCTTCATATAAACTCAATGAAAACATTAGTCCATAGGGGTTGTCATTAATTACCAAAACCACACATAGGGGCAATGTACCCTTACAGTTGGCCGTGTTAGAAGGAGCAAATTCGTCAAAAAAATTTATTTTTGCTATAGCTACAGTACGTACCCGTGCTACAGTAATCGTGAAAAAAATGAAAATTGTTGTGCTAGTTGAATCAAGTGAAGGCCTAAGTTTATTTTACTGCATCCGTAGTTGAGCAATCTTGTGCCTGTCTCGTTGAGCTTTGCTAGCGTCTCTCCAGTGCATTGCAACCTTTCCTACATATAGTTGCATTGCCCCATTATTTCGCCTTGTGTGAGTATCATTGGTTGTCTAGGTCAGCGCTAGAGCTTGTTATTGGTGCAAATAGGTAGCCTACCTACATCCCCACATATATTCTGCTTTGTCGTGTGATTTGTTCTTATACCCTTGATATTCGCTTCGCTACATCCATGCACTAGTCCGTCAATCCAAGTTGGTAAGCAATACTAATTCACTTCTGAGCGGTAAGATTTACCTTTCTTATCAGTTTTGAGTGAGTTGTGAGAGTACCACCAAAGATTTTTGTTTAGTGCACTAACCTACTAATCATGTCTTCTGAGGATGTTGATGTGATGCAGAAAAAGGACGCCGACACAGCAGTTACTTGGCGTGAATTTGAGGCACTTCGTGATCATATGCAACGTCAAATACGAGTTGCTAATGACGTATTGGATAAAGATATTCAGGGTGTTCACTTGAAGGTCGATGAGGCTACTACAGCGGTTAACACCGTTCAAACATCCATGACGACTCTTCAAGCATCTATACAAACTTTGACCAATGCCGTTGGTGAGATATGTACTATGGTGCAACCACAACAACCACCGCATGATGACGATGGCAGTGTGCAAGGTGACAATGCTGAAGATGCAAATGCTCAAGGGCGTGGTATGGGTCATGGTATTGGCTATGGTGTTGGTGATGGTCTCCGTGGTCGTGGTTTTGTCCCCGTCGGAGCCCAACGTATTCCACAACAACAAGAAGATGGTTTGGGTAAGCCCAAGTTCTCAATTCCCAGATTTGAAGGAGGTACTGATGTTGAAGAATATCTTACATGGGAGCTGAAAATTGAGAGATTATGGCGTTTACATCCTGACTATACTGAAGATAGGAAGATCAAGCTTGTTTCCTCTGAATTTGATGGCTATGCATTGCGTTGGTGGGATGGACTTGTTCGTGCTCGAGAAGAAGATGGTGAGCTGCCCATTATCACATGGCGTGCTATGAAGGCGGCAATGAGAGCTCAATTTGTCCCTACCAATTACTTGCGTTCCGTCTTTGACAAGTTGACCCAATTGAAGCAAGGTGTGTTGACAGTTGATGCTTACTACATGGAGATGGAGATGCTTATGCAGCGTGCCCGTGTCCGTGAGTCTCTTGAGATGACACTACAGCGATTTCTGAATGGTCTTAGATTTACTATCAAAGGCATTGTGCGTCATCACACTTACGCTACTATGAATGAGTTGCTACATCATGCAAGAGAAGCTGAGTCGTAGTTGGCTGAAGAACAACAAATGAAGGGTCGTGCTACAGGCGCTGGGCGTTACACACCCCGCGCGCCACCCTCCATGGCGCCATCTTCGCGCCCTGCGGATGTTCCTACTTTGTCTAGCAAGCCAGTCTCCAATGTGTCCAACACAAAGATGCTCGTCCCTGCAGCAAGTGGAACTAGTTCTAACATGTCGACAGCGCGCAATCGCGATATGGCTTGTCATACATGTGGTGGCAAGGGTCACTTCAAGCGAGATTGTCCTAACCGCAAAGTTATGATCATTAATGAGGACAATGAGTATGAAACTGGAGATGATGTTGATCCCAATGCTCCAGATGAGGATGATTATGACAGTGATGGTTTTGATGCTTATCCTTCTGAAGCTCAAACTATTGTTGTCTCGCAGCGTGTTCTTAATGTGCAGCCCAGTGCATCTACACAGCGCTGTAATTTGTTCCAAACAAAGGCACTAGTTGGTCCTGACAAGGTTTGCAAGGTCATTATTGATGGCGGGAGTTGTCACAATCTAGCAAGCAAAGAGTTATGTGCCAAGCTGAAACTGAAGTATCTACCGCACCCGTATCCATATTATATTCAGTGGTTGAGCAATAATGGTGAGATGAAGGTGAGCCACATGGTGCGTGTTGATTTTGAGATTGGACCGTATAAGGATTCCATTGACTTTGATGTGGTTCCTATGACGGTGTGTCACCTGCTATTGGGCCGGCCATGGCTCTTTGACCGTTCTGTGCAACACAATGGCCGCGCCAATACATATCACTTGGAGTTCAAGGGCAAGAAAATTAACTTACAACCTATGTCACCGCAGCAAATTGTCAATGAGTCTCGTCAAAAGATTGAAGTAAACTTGGAGGATGCATCCATAGATAGGCGAGAGAATTGTAATGCCGTGAGTGATATAACGAAAAGTGAGAGAGTGAATTCCTTAGTCTCATTAGCCACCAAACAAGACATGAGAGAATTTAGTGAGGATCCTACAGCCATGCCTCTTGTGCTCATGTACAGGGGTACGGTTTTGGTTTCTAACGACATGACCCCTCTTCCTCTTGTTGTTTCTAATGTTTTGCAGGAGTTCCATGACGTGTTTCCGGAGGAGGTACCCGCGGGACTACCACCATTGTGTGGTATTGAGCATCAAATCGACTTGATCCCCGGGGCCTCACTGCCCAATAGGGTGTCATATAGAACGAATCCCGAAGAAATGAAGGAGATACGGAAGCAAGTACAAGCGCTACTCGACAAAGGTTATATCCGCATAAGCCTTAGTCCTTGTGTTGTTCCTGTTATTCTTGTTCCTAAGAAAGATGGTACATGGCGTATGTGCGTAGATTGTAGAGCGATAAACAACATTACTATTCGATATCGTCATCCTATTCCCCGTTTAGAGGATATGCTAGATGAATTGAGTGGTGCTGCTGTTTTCACTAAAATTGATTTGCGTAGTGGTTGCATAGTGGTTATCATCAAATTAGGATGAAAGAAGGGGATGAGTGGAAAACTGCCTTTAAAACAAAATTTGGTTTATATGAGTGGTTAGTAATGCCTTTTGGTTTAACTAATGCACCTAGCCCTTTCATGAGACTGATGAACCATGTTTTGCGTGATTTTATTGGCAAGTTTGTGGTTGTGTATTTTGATGACATATTAATCTACATCCGCAATGAATCTGATCATACTATACATATTAGACATGTTTTGCAAGTGTTGCGTGATAGTAAACTATATGGTAATCTTGAGAAGTGCACATTTTGCAAAGATAAGGTCATATTTCTGGGGTATGTTGTCTCTAAGCATGGGGTAGAAGTAGATGTGTCTAAAATTGAAGCTATTCAAAATTGGCCTACTCCCATGAATGTGAGTCAAGTAAGAAGTTTTCATGGTCTAGCTGGGTTTTATCGTCGTTTTGTGCCAAACTTTAGTATTATTGCTGCACCTTTGAATGAATGGACTAAAAAGGGTGTTGTATTTGAGTGGGGCGTTGCCCAAGATCATGCTTTTGATGAACTGAAACGATTGTTAACTTCTACACCGTTGCTTGCACTTCCTGATTTCAATAAGCAATTTGAGATTGAATGTGATGCTAGTGGTATTGGAATTGGTGGTGTGTTGATGCAAGAGGGTCGCCCAATTGCATATTTTTCGGAGAAACTTTCTGGTGATAAGTTGAACTATCCTATATATGATAAAGAATTGTATGCTTTAATTAGAGTTCTTCAGGTTTGGCAACATTATTTGTGGCCAAAAGAATTTATCATACATTCTGATCATGAAGCTTTGAAATATCTGAAAGCCCAATCTACTTTGCATAGGCGTCTTGCTAAGTGGGTTGAGTTCATTGAATCTTTTCCATACATTATTAAGTATAAGAAGGGAAAAGATAATGTTGTTGCTAATGCTCTATCTAGGAAGACTATGTTATTAACCCATCTTGATGTTAAAATTCCTGGATTAGAGGTGCTATGTGATTTATATGCAACTGATCATGATTTTGCTGAACCATACCGCTTGTGTGTTATTGGTAAAGCATGGGAAAAATATCACATACACGACGAGTTCTTGTTTAGAGCTAACAAACTATGTGTTCCAGAATCGTCGGTGCGTTTGCTCTTATTGCAGGAATCTCATGTTGGAGGTTTGATGGGTCACTTTGGGCGTGAGAAGACGCTACTCATGCTCGCTGATCACTTTTATTGGCCAAAGATGAGGCGGGATGTGGACAGGTATGTGAAGAGATGCATTACTTGCAACAAGTCCAAGTCCAAGCTGAAGCCTCACGGTTTGTATACTCCTTTACCGGCACCTACTACACCTTGGGAGGATATTATTATGGATTTTTTGTTGGGTTTTCCGCGTACTAAGAGAGGCCATGATTCTATATTTGTGGTAGTGGACAGATTTTCTAAGATGTCACACTTTATTGCCTGCCACAAGAGCGACGATGCGTCGCATATTGCTAACCTGTTTTTCAGGGAGATTGTACGACTACATGGAGTCCCGAATACTATTGTTTCTGATCGTGACGTGAAGTTTATGAGCTACTTACGGAAAATTTGTGGAGAAAGCTGGGGACAAAGCTACTGTTCAGTACTACTTGTCATCCACAAACTGATGGTCAAACTGAAGTGGTTAATAGAACATTGTCACAACTGTTGAGATCCATGATCAAAAAGAATCTGAAGGAGTGGGAAGAGTGTTTGCCGCATGTGGAATTTGCTTACAACAGGGCGGTACACTCTACCACGGAGCTGTGTCCTTTTGAGGTGGTGTATGGTTTCAAACCCATTACTCCACTTGACTTATTGCCTTTGCCCATACATGAGAGAGTTAATATGGAGGCATCCAAGAGGGCAGATTTTGTGCGTAAAATCCATGTGAAGACTAAAGAGTTGATAGAGAAGAAAGGCAAGAGCAATGCTACAAGGATGAACAAGAAGCGCAAAGAGATGTTGTTCAAGCCTGGTGATATGGTCTGGGTACATTTTTGCAAGGACAGGTTCCCGAAGCTGCGGAAGTCCAAGTTGCTTCCTCGTGGTGCTGGTCCTTACAAAGTGCTTGCCAAGTTCAATGGTAATGCATACTCGATAGATCTTCCACTTGATGAGTTTGGTGTCAGTAATTCTTTCAATGTTGCTGATTTGACACCATATGACGGAGAAGACCTTGAAGCGTCGAGGTCGACGCCTTTTGAAGGGGGGAGATGATGAGGACATCCCTACTACACCAAGAGGAGACGAGCATCGCACGAGGAGTAGAGGAGCAGCTGAACGTGAAGACGGACGTCAAGATGTATGTGAAGCTGGACATGGAGCTGGACATGAAGATATCTCATGGACGCGCGAGGGAGGAGCGGGAGGCATGCGCGAGAGGAGAAGAAGTCGTCTAGGCTGGCCCAGCGCCCGGTCAGACCGGCGCACCCGGTCCCCGGCCCGGTTCAACCGTGCGGCACGCCGGATCCACCCCGGCGCCAACCGGGCGTCGTACTGGGGCCAACCGGAAGGGCATCCGCGACACTTCCGGTTGCCGCCCGGTCCCTGGCCCGGTCTAGACCGGCCAGCCCGGTCCCAGACCTGGTCAACCGGGCTCCAGACCGGCCTAGTCCGAGTCTGTCTCGACCAGATCTATTATGGGTCGGTTATTTTTGTATCTTTTCAACCAGAACTCGTCCCGAACGCCTATATAAGTGCCTTGTATGACCCCCTAGCTGCTTTAGACCACGTTTAAGATAAACCCTAGTTCTTAGTTGTTTGCTATGCAAAACTATTGAATCCCAACTCTCCAATTCGTTGCGATCTGGAGTTTTAATGTACTGAAAGTTTGTGTGATCTGCTGTTCCATTGGGGATTAGAAGATTGCAATTTACCGCTGTAAGGGTATTTTACCCTTATCCATTATTTTGGTATCTATGACACCGTGCTAGAGTATTTGGACTAATACATGCCTACAAGATGACTTTCAGGTATTAGCCAAAGAGGTATGATGGTGTAGCAATGGAACAAAAAGGCAACGGGAGACCCCCCCAATTCGACGAAAAATCAGCAAGTTTTGTAGCCCGGCCGATCTGGATCCGGTCAGACCGGCCCTGGCACCGGACAGCCCGGTCACCAACCGGACCCAGAACCGGTGCCATCCGGGCAAGTTCCAGTAAAGAAGGCAAGCCCTCCGGTCTACGTCCGGTCAACAGCCCGGTTTCGGACCGGCTGCTCCGGTCCATGGCCCGGTCTGACCGGGCACCAGACCGAGCGGCCCGGTCAGCAACCGGACTCTGCGCCTGTGACATCCGGGCGCCATCCAGTAAGCTCAGAAGCCTGCCGGTCAAGACCCGGTCCCAGCTCGGTTGGAAACCGGCCGGCCCGATACGTGGCCCGGTCCGACTGGCTGTTGACCGGCCTGTCCGGCGCCAAATCCGGTCGACCGGGTTTCTCGAAGAATCTGCTGATGTGGCAAGTGACCAACGGCCGTATTTCGAAGAACACTATAAATAGGTCTTCTCCTACCTCTGAACAGTTAGGCACTACACTACAAGCTGTTCTTGAGCTCTCTCTCTCTTACTCCATTGCTAGAAACACCAAAAGCCTCAGATCTCCTTCCTCCTCCACCCAAACTCAAATCCCTCCGGGGAATCATTAGAGGAGGACCCGATCTACCGTTCTACCAAGCCAAATCTCATTCCCCCTTGTATTCATTGAGAAGCTTGCTTCCTAGGGTTCCTTGGAAACCCTAGGTAGGCAAGAGGAGTCCGGAAGCATCCGGGCTGTGGATTTGCTCCGGGCAAGATTGTGAAGGTTTGGAGGCTACCTCAAAGTCTACCACAAGTGAGTGAGCTATTCCTTCGTGGGATAGGCTCCGGAGAATAGGGTGAGCCTTCGTGGCGCGGGGAATCCTTCGTGGGACCTCCACTCCTCCAAACGTGACGTACCTTGTTGCAAAGCAAGGGAACACGGGAATACATCCTCGTCTCCGCGTGCTATCGGTTATCTCTAACCGAACTCCTTACTTGTGATTTAATCGCACGTGAGAGCCTTCGTGCTCGAGTTAGTTGTATCCTCATATAGGTTGCTTCACCTAGTTTGCATTAGGCTCATCTTTATATTCCGCAAAGCCTAATATTGCAAAGAAAGAATTAAAATTTGTAGAAACCTATTCACCCCCTCTAGGTTTACCATCTCTCTACTTTCAATTGGTATCAGAGCCTGGACTCTTATTAAGGGCTTCACCGCCTTAAGAGTGAGATGGATAAACTCTTCGAGGGTCTAGATGACGACTCTAACCTTTCGGTTAAAGAGATGAAATCTAGATTCTTGGCATATGATGCCGAGAAGAAGAAAAGGGAGGATGAGCTACAAAACCAAATGACAGAAATAGCGCCATGCTTAAGAACCTAGCTGGGTGGAACTTCTAGTGGGGCTTCGGCCTCTAAGGAAACCTACCATGATGTTAACCATGACTATCCCAGAAACACTTCACCCATGCCTCATATAAACCATAGTGGGACCGTTCCCCATTACGATGGAACTCACTTTCCACATTGGAAATCTGCTATGGAATCTCATATTTGCAGCTGCAGTGTGGAGCTATGGGAGCTCATTGTTCATGGACATCGGGAGCCACAAGATCCTACTCGGTTGACCTCCACCGAGTTCTACAACCGTCAACTCAATGCATCCGCACGTGACAAGATTAGAAGTGGCATCAACCGCAAGCTTCTTGATCAAGTCGATGACATTGTCTCCGCTAAAGAGTTGTGGGATCGGATCGTAGTACTCCAAGAGGGAACCGATTTGATCCAATCAGCTCTCTATGAGACCGCAAAGCAAGAGGCCCACCAGTTCATGATTCGAGATGGAGAATCCGTATCCGATGCCTATGCTAGGCTTGGTGCTCACGAAAGTAAGGGTCAAGGGACTTGGTGCTGAGAAGTACAATGACGGCTTCGAGATGAACGAAGCCTTCATAAAATCCAAGGTCATTGCTATGATTGCCGTCAAACAAGAAGACACCAACCTTGCACTCAACTTGCAAATCATGACCAAGAGTGCCGATCTCAACTCCGATGATCTAGTCTCCTATGTGGCCGCCAATGAAAGCATGGCCAAAGCCGGAAAGAGGCTCAAGGCAATGAACCGTGTTGATGAAGCCTCACACAACCATGAAGCGTCACACAACCTTGCTCTCAAAGCTAGAGCCGACCATGAAAGCAAAGAAGACTATGAGATTGAAGAAGATGAAGAGATGACTTCAACTAGTGACATTGCTACCGACTTTGCTTTCTTTGCCAAGAAGTACAAGGCAAAGTTCCCAATGCTCCTCAATGACAAGAAGAAGAAGAGAACTTGCTACAATTGTGATGAAGATAACCACTTTGCAAATGAGTGCCCTTATGAGAAAAGGGTAGACAAGCCAAAGTTCATCAAAGGGGTCAAGCCAAGATTGAAGCCGAACCCAATCAACGATCGGTACAAGAAGAACAAGGGAAGAGCTTTTGTTGGGGCCGAGTACTTGTTCGATGAAGAAGAGGAAGATGAGGAGAAGGAGGCGGAGTGGCCGGTTTAGCTTACTCTAAGCCCGGGTCACTCTTCACATATGACTACTCCAAAGATTACTCCACGGAGAATGATGTTGGCTCTTCCTTCATGGCAAGAACAACTCAAGATGATGACTCCGATGACTCTCCCTCCTCTCCAATCATTGGCTCTTGTCTTATGGCAAGGGAAACCAAGGTAATGGAACCTCCACCTTCCCTATCTAGTGTTCTTGATGATGAAAACGAAGATCAAGAAGAATTAATTATGCTTAAGGAACTCTATGATGTTAGATGCACCCTTCGTGGTGAAGCTCTTGTCAAGTTTGATTTCTTGATGGACTCACTCAAAGAAAAGGATGAGTCCATTGAGGAATTAGAATATCAATTGAATGAGAAGGAACGGAGATTCAATCTCCTAAGACAAGAGCTAAAAACCGAAAGGTGCATATCTCAAGGCCTTAAGCAACAAATTGAAACTTATGAACTTGATAAAGTTAAGGACCTAGAAACTATTGATAGGGCTCAATTATTGACCCAAGAGCTCAATGCCTCAAAGGAGGAACTTGAAGTTGCTCATGCTTCTCTCACTAGGGATCTTGACCACCTTGAAAGAGCTAACAAGCTTGTCAAGGATGAGCTCAAGAAACTTGGAGAGAATCATGATCTACTTCAAGAATCCTACAAAAGGGCTCTTGGATCAATGAAGGATCCCATTGATGTTGAAAAGCTTGCTTGTTCCTCCATTTCCTTTACTAGTGAGCATGCTAAACTTGTTGAGGAACATGTTCGTTTACAAGAGGAACTTTCTTTGCATGTTGAGACCAATGCATATCTTGAGTCCTTGGTGACCAAATATGGTCTTGACTATCATCCTAATGAATCTTCTTGTGACCAAGCATCTATTCTTGAGGAAAATGTTAGGCTAACAAAGGAACTTGCAAAGTTCACCACCGCCAAGAACAAGATGGGATTGGATGACCTCTTGAGTAAGCAAAGGTCAAACAATCAAAAGTATGGACTTGGATATACTCCCAAGTCCCACAAGAAGAACAACTACAAGAAGGAGAAACCCGCTCAAGATAAGAACAAGAAGGTCACTAACAATGGCAAAGCCTCAAAGGGCAAAGCCACTAGTGGTGACCGCACGGGTCCAAACGATCACTATGCATTATTTGTTGATTATTATGGTGATGTCTATGCTAACTATGTTGGCCCTCCTAATGGCTATGCTTATAGAGAGTACTCAATTTGGGTACCAAAAGATATTGTTGCCATTGCAAAGGAACCCATTAATCGATGGGTTCCTAAATCCTCTACTTGATTTTGTAGGGGTATTCCTCCGGTGGTCCAAAATGAGTGTTTGATAGTGGATGCACCAATCATATGACCGGAGGAAAAGGTGTGCTTGATCAATTCATTGAAGATATCAACAAGAAGTCAAGCATTACCTTTGGTGACAACTCAAAGGGAAAGGTACTTGGATATGGCAAGGTAGCAATCTCTAAGGACTTGTGCCTTGAGACGGTTATGCATGTTGAACACCTTGGCTATAACTTACTTTCTATATATCATCTTGCCGATGCCGGTTACAATTCATATTTCACTAAATATTATGTGCAAGTCTTTAGGAGTGACAATCTCAAATTGGTCCTTGTTGGATATGTGGAGAACAACCTTTACGTGGTTGACCTCTCGAAAGAGAGCCCCTCCTTCTCCACATGTCTAATGGCGGCCAAGCATGACGAAGGATGGTTGTGGCATCGCCGCCTTGGTCATGTTAACATGAGGAATCTTAAACAACTCCTAAAGGGTGAGCATATTGTGGGACTAACCGGCGTTTCTTTTGAGAAAGATCGTGTTTGTAGTGCATGTGTAGCCGGAAAGCAACTCAAGAAGAAGCATCCCATCAAGAGTATTGTTACCACATCTAGGCCTTTGGAGCTCCTTCATTTGGACCTCTTTGGGCCATCACATTATGATACTCTTGGTGGAAGCAAGTATGGACTTGTCATTGTTGATGATTACTCAAGATACTCTTGGGTCTTTCTCCTTAAGTCTAAGGACGAGACCCATAGAGAGTTCATCACCTTCGCCAAGAAAGCTCAACGTATGTATGAATCCGAGATCAAGGCAATTAGGACCGACAATGGCACCGAGTTCAAGAACTACACTATGCAAGAGTTTGTGGATGATGAGGGCATCAAGCATGAGTTTTCGGCGCCATACACCCCTCAACAAAACGGTGTTGTTGAAAGGAAGAACCGGACTATCATTGAGATGGCAAGAACCATGTTGAGTGAATTCAACTCACCCCACAACTTTTGGGGAGAAGCCATCTCTACGGCCGTCCACTACTCCAACCGGCTCTTCCTCCGTCCCCTCCACAACAAAACCCCATACGAGCTCCTTACCGGTAACAAGCCTAATGTCATGTATATTCGTGTCTTTGGATGCAAATGCCTTGTTAAGAACAACAAAGGAAAGCTCGGTAAATTTGAAACTAGAACCATAGAGGGTATATTTGTTGGATATGCGGAGAACTCTCACGCCTATAGATACTACAACCCGTCCTCAGGGACGATTGAAGTATCTTGTGACGTGGTGTTCTTGGAGGATAATGGCTCCCAAGTGGAGCAAGTTGTTCCATGTGTTGCGAGGTAATGATGATGATCCATCTAGTGCCATCAAGCATATGGGCATTGGACACATCCGGCCCATGGAGGTTCATAATGATGATCAAGATGATGGAGTAGATGTTTCAAGCACGCCACAAGTGGAGCCTAGCTCAACTCAAGCCGAACCATCAAGTGCAACTCAAGAACCATCCTCTACTCAAGATGAGTCTCAATCCGAAGAACAAGAAGAAGATCCTCATTCCATGGAGCAAGATCATGATGACGATCAAGAAACATCCTCAACTCATGATCAAGCTCAAGTGGTCCCTCATGATCAAGTACTAGCAAGAGATGAATTCATTGATCATGAAGGAACCGTTCGGAAGATCAAGGCCGCTACAAGGGCAAGTGACATGAAAGTGGATCAAGTCCTTGGTAGCATCTCAAGAGGAGTGGTAACTCGTAGACACCATGCATTACTTATCACTTATTGTCAACATCATGCTTTTGTGTCTAGTTTTGAACCACTTAAGGTACATGAAGCCTTGGTCGATCCGGATTGGGTAATTGCCATGCAAGAAGAATTGGAATGTTTCACTCGTAATGAAGTATGGTCTCTAGTTGAGAGACCCAAGGATCATCGCATCAATGTCATTGGGACCAAATGGGTATTCAAGAACAAGCAAGATGAGAATGGCATTGTTATACGAAACAAAGCAAGGTTAGTGGCGCAAGGGTTTGCCCAAATAGAAGGTATGGATTTTGAGGATACCTTTGCGCCGGTAGCCCGTCTTGAAGCTATTTGTCTTTTGCTTGCATTTGCATCTTTCCACAATTTCAAATTATATCAAATGGATGTGAAAAGTGCATTTTTGAATGGTCCCCTAAAAGAAACCGCATATGTGGCTCAACCCCGGGTTTCGAAGACCCATGCCGACCCAACCACGTGTATTTACTCCATAAGGCACTCTACGGTCTCAAGCAAGCTCCACGTGCTTGGTATGAGTTCCTTAGGGATTTCTTACTACATGATGGGTTTTGCATGGGTACGGTCGATTCCACCCTTTTCACCAAGCGGGTTAAAGGGGGTGGCCTCTTTATATGTCAAATATATGTTGATGATATTATTTTTGGTGGAACTAACCCCAATCATAACAAAGCTTTTGAGCTATTGATGACTAGGAAATTTGAGATGTCCATGATGGGAGAGTTGAAGTTCTTTCTAGGCTTCCAAGTGAGGCAACTTGCAAAAGGCACCTTCATCTCTCAAGAAAAGTATGTGAAGGACATGCTCAAGAAATTCAACATGACCAATGCGAGTCCAATGAAGACACCCATGCCCGTAAAGGGGCAACTTGGTTCATGTCACGGTGAGAAGGATGTGGACATAAAGGTATACCGCTCCATGATAGGATCCTTGCTCTACCTTTGTGCCTCTAGGCCGGATATCATGCTAAGTGTAGGGATGTGTGCTCGTTTTCAATCCGCTCCCAAGGAGAGCCATTTAGTGGCGGTCAAACGGATACTAAGATACCTTGTTCTCACTCCTACTCTCGGGCTATGGTATCCAAAGGGGTCAACCTTTGAACTCATTGGCTATTCGGATTCCGATTGGGCCGGTGATAAGGTTGATCGGAAGTCTACCTCCGGGGCTTGCCAATTTATTGGCCGGTCATTGGTGAGTTGGTCATCCAAGAAACAAAACTCCACCGCCCTATCCACCGCCGAAGCCGAATACATATCCGCGGCATCTTGTTGCACTCAATTGTTATGGATGAAGCAAACCTTGAAAGACTATGGTGTGTCTCTTGGTACGGTGCCTCTTATTTGTGACAATGACAGTGCAATAAAGATCGCCAACAACCCGGTTCAACATTGTTGCACCAAACATATTGACATTCGCCATCACTTCCTACGTGATCATGTTGCCAATAAGGATATTGATCTCACTCATGTGGGAACAACCTACCAATTGGCGGATATTTTCACTAAGCCTTTGGATGAAGCCCGCTTTGTTAACTTGAGAGGAGAACTTGGTATTCTTGATCCTAAAAACTTGGATTGATTAACTTCTTGCACTATATTCTTGCATTTATCTTGCTATCTAGCTTAGAGGTATAGCACATATGGGGATAGTCATCTTACCATATCTTGGTATGATGCATACCTATGTGTGCAACATAAATAGACCCAATGTCATTATATGGACCCAAGCATGTCTCTTCGAGGTCTCATGACATTTGCGCTTTCACATAGGGGGAGTAATCCCCCGCCCCTCATTGAGCCTTCATTACAACTTGATTTGACTATATAAGGCCAAATGATCTTATTGCAAAAACTATTTCAAAATGCTCTTATGATTCTTGATATACTTCGAATCATGCCCATTGTAGCTATTTGTATCTTGTTTGCATTTTCACTCCAATGGGTATGCCTAGAGAACTTTGTGTTTTCCAACCCCATGTCTATGCTCATCTCATCATCATCTATCTATCTATATGTACATGTCATCATTTGAGCACTCACACACAGTTACACAAAGAATAGAGGCAAAACGAGGCAAAATGACACATTTTTGGAAAAATTGACTCTGGCCGGTCACTGGCCCGGTCGGACCGGCCTATGCGCCGGATCGTCCGGTCACTGGCCCGGTCGACCGGGCGCCCGACCGGCCGTGCGGGCTGTTATGTCTTGGAGAGGATACCCCTTGGGGGTCTTCTTCCTCATTATCCCCCATCTCTCAAACCTCCATGGCCGCCGCCTCCACCATCTCCACCACGCCCTAGGCACTTCCCACCACTAGATTCTCCCCAAACTTCACACAACCATAGATCGGGATCTCTCAAGCATCTTCACCAAAGGATTTGGTCCCTCTCAAGCTATTTTGGGAGATCATGGGGATTTGGTCCTCAAGCCTTCTCCACGAGTTCTTCTTGCTCACTTGGGCAAAGAGGACGATGTCTTCGGGTAAATCTTTCTCCCTATCCCTCTCCCTCTTGCTTTCCCTCTTCCATTGCCCATTTTTGAGGAAAGTTGAGAAAAGTTAGGGTTAGGGTTAGGGTTAGTAAGTCCTCATGCCACCTAGAGTGTCACACCCCTCCTATGCACATTGTTCACTCTCCTGGTATAATCTATGTTCAAGTTTGTGAGTTTTTGCATGATTTTGTGTCGAATTTCTGGGCAAACATCACAACTCAACATGACCCGGTCTACAACCCGGTCGACCGGCCTCTCGACCGGCTGGTCCGGCGCACCGCCCGGTCAACCGGATGGCCGACCGGCTCGTCCGGTCTGTCGTCCGGTCGGACCGGCCCCTGCGCCGGCTCGCCCAGCTTTTTCGCATGATCTCGTCGAAACACTTGAATATAGGCTATGCTTTTGGCTTCCTCATATATGCTGATGACATGTACACTTACCTCTTTGCTACCCTCGCCCTATTTTGCTGATTCACAGGTGATGAATGGACTGATGGGGACCGTGGCACTGTTGCCAAGCGAGGGAGGCACTCAGGGGTTCCACCACGGCGCTCTACTGGTCGTGCTCCTCAGACTACGGGTGGCAGCTCAACTGGAGGCCGAACCAAGACATCTGCCAATAAGAGGAAAGATAAACATGCAGCACAGGATGGTGATGAGGTACTGCCAGAGTTCCATGTTGGTGATGTACATATTGGTGCATGGAGAAGACTCAGAGAGTCCAACCCCTATCGCTTTGAGGAACCCACTTACACAGGGGGAGATCAATTTTTCTGGACCAAGACACAGCAAGTCATGTGGGATGACTTCTATAACTCCCGCGAGCACATGAAGAAAGGCACCATTGTTATGCCCAAGGCCATCAAGGATGTCATTGGAATGTATGAAGCCACCAAGTTTCGCTTTGTGGTTGCGACCTTGAGGCGGATGGGGTTGTATGATCTTATGTGCTTGACACCTGCGATGGGTGCTATTGTCCAACCTTGGTGAGGCAGTTTCTGCCACGGTATTTTTCCATGATGATGCAGCTCGGACTATGACTTGGATGATGGCAAACAGAAATACACTTGCAACTATCTTGATTTCTGTGAAGCTTTGGGGTTTGGTGGAGGACGTGCTTGGTTTCAAGATATATTCTCAGCAGAAGTTCAACCGTGGGGACATTGCCGTTTGCTATCCGGAACCCACACTGGACCTCCCACCATCTCTCGGGATGTACTACTCCTACCTCTTACTTGCCAAGCTATTCCGTGAGACTCTCATCAGCAAGTCCGGCGATACAAGTGAATGCCGTGCATATCATCTGAACTTGATGTACTACTGTCACCCTGAGCACCGGCAACTTATTGATGGCTGTGATCTCATCTACTGTGAGTTACAGCGCTATGTTCGCGAGAGGTTGACTCCTAATCTTGCCCAGTACGTTCAGCTGCTCATCAACAAGGTTGTGCCCGCACCTTTCAATACTCAAGGTGAGCGGGTCAGGATGGAAGCTTTCAAGGTACCTGCCCAAGGTGATAGCCCGGATGTTCCTGAAATGATGCCTTCTGAGCGCCGGTCCAAGGCACGCCATGACCATGCTAGCTCCAGCTCCTCTAGTCGCCCACAGCATGGTGTCTCACGGTTCTTCTCTAGCTTATGGCAGATGTGCAAAAATACAAATGATGTTGCACATCAAAGTCTTTCTTTGAACCAAGAGACAAGGAGGCGCCAAAATGAGTTCATGGCTGCTAGGAATGCACCTATCCCTCCTCCTGGCCCTGAGTTGGAGCCTGTCCACGCACCAAACTGGGAGATGCCTCTTCTTTCTGATGAGATGTTCCAGAACTTTGATCCTTCCCTGTACTTTGGTGGTCCTCCTCCTAGATCTGCTCGTGCACCTCCTGCTGATGCTGATGATGAAGAGGATGAAGGTAATGAGGATGATGATAAAGAGGATGACGATGAAGAGGATGATGATGGGGATGGTGATGGCAACTCTCCATCCGCGGGGCCCCATTTCTATTGATGGGACGCTAGCATCTCTCCTCTTTTCTTCGCCTTTTTGGTGTTCCGATGCCAAAGGGGGAGAAGAGAGTAGAGTCTAGAATTACGGGGTTCTTTCGTTGTCACAAGCCATGGGAGTTGCTTTATTTGGATTTTATATGGCTTGTGCGTATTTGCTTTGATTTCTCAAGAACCATTTGCTACTTTGAATAATTCATGTATGGATATGTATGGACGACTATTATGTGTGCTACTCTATGTTAGGATAATCATGCTTTATGGATAATCATGCTTTATGCTTATATATGTTGATATACTTGTCCATACCATGCTTGTTTCCTAAAGATATTGGGGGAGCTTCTCATATTCCACAAATGGTGCACTTTGCATTCAAACGCAAATTCTTCAAGTGCACACATTATGGGGGAGCTGTCGTAATATCTTATATGGAATCAAGGTTTAGAGCTTATCATAATATCTATATGTTACTCTAGCTCGGTTTGTCATCGTATACCAAAAAGGGGGAGATTGTAAGGGTATTTTACCCTTATCCATTATTTTGGTATCTATGACACCGTGCTAGAGTATTTGGACTAATACATGCCTACAAGATGACTTTCAGGTATTAGCCAAAGAGGTATGATGGTGTAGCAATGGAACAAAAAGGCAACGGGAGACCCCCCCAATTCGACGAAAAATCAGCAAGTTTTTCAGAGCCTGGCCGGTCACAGATCCGGTCAGACCGGCCCTGGCACCGGACAGCCCGGTCACCAACCGGACCCAGAACCGGTGCCATCCGGGCAAGTTCCAGTAAAGAAGGCAAGCCCTCCGGTCTGCGTCCGGTCAACAGCCCGGTTTCGGACCGGCTGCTCCGGTCCATGGCCCGGTCTGACCGGCACTGCACCGAGCGGCCCGGTCAGCAACCGGACTTCTGCGCTGTGACATCCGGCGCCATCCAAGAAGCTCGAAGCCTGCCCGGTCAAGACCCGGTCCCGGCTCCGGTTGGAAACAGCCGGCCCGGTCGTGGCGGTCAGCCGACCGGCGTGGATCGGCCTGTCCGGCGCCAAATCCGGTCGACCGGGTTTCTCGAAGAATTTGCTGATGTGGCAAGTGACCAACGGCCGTATTTCGAAGAACACTATAAATAGGTCTTCTCCTACCTCTGAACAGTTAGGCACTACACTACAAGCTGTTCTTGAGCTCTCTCTCTCTTACTCCATTGCTAGAAACACCAAAAGCCTCAGATCTCCTTCCTCCTCCACCCAAACTCAAATCCCTCCAGGGAATCATTAGAGGAGGACCCGATCTACCGTTCTACCAAGCCAAATCTCATTCCCCCTTGTATTCATTGAGAAGCTTGCTTCCTAGGGTTCCTTGGAAACCCTAGGTAGGCAAGAGGAGTCCGGAAGCATCCGGGCTGTGGATTTGCTCCGGGCAAGATTGTGAAGGTTTGGAGGCTACCTCAAAGTCTACCACAAGTGAGTGAGCTATTCCTTCGTGGGATAGGCTCCGGAGAATAGGGTGAGCCTTCGTGGCGCGGGGAATCCTTCGTGGGACCTCCACTCCTCCAAACGTGATGTACCTTGTTGCAAAGCAAGGGAACACGGGAATACATCCTCGTCTCCGCGTGCTATCGGTTATCTCTAACCGAACTCCTTACTTGTGATTTAATCGCACTTTGTGAGAGCCTTCGTGCTCGAGTTAGTTGTATCCTCATATAGGTTGCTTCACCTAGTTTGCATTAGGCTCATCTTTATATTCCGCAAAGCCTAATATTGCAAAGAAAGAATTAAAATTTGTAGAAACCTATTCACCCCCCTCTAGGTTTACCATCTCTATACTTTCAACCGCTTCATGGTCGGCGGCTACGTGCGCAAGTTTGTGGAGTTGCGAATATCTTGCAGGGTTGAGAGCTGTTGCGTTGGCATCAGGAATCAATCGAGAGACTTCGTCGCGTCATACAAGTTATCCTCCTCGTCATCATCGATTTCATCCGCTGCTACCATCGCGTGTTCATCAACACCCGTCGCTTACTGAGAAGATCGGGCAACCCCTTATCATATGGATAAGCTTGTATTTACAAGAAAGTGAGTGGTAGCTCTGTAACATTTCTAATATTATATGTGGATGACATATTATTGATTGGAAATTATATAGAAATTTTGAAAAGCGTAAACGATTACTTAAACAATAAGTTTTCAGTGAAGGACCTTGGTGAAGCGGCGTATATTTTTTATGCATCAAAATCTATAGAGATAGATCGAGACGCTTGATTAGGCTATCACAGAGTACATACCTTGACAAGATTCTAAAGAAGTTTAGAATAGACGGAAGTAAGAAAGTGCTCTTACCTATGTTGCAAGGAAAGACATTGAGTAAGACTCAAAATCCACTTACAACTAAAGATAGAGAAGAAATGAATAAGATTCTCTATGCTTCAGCCCTAGGTTCTATCATGTATGCTATCTTGTGTACAGGACCTGATGTGGCACATGCTATTATTTTGACTAGCAGGTACTAATCAGATCCAGGTTTGGAACAGTGGATAGCGGTCAAGAATATCCTTAAGTACTTAAGAAGGACTAAGGATACGTTTCTCATATATGGTGGTGAAGAAGAGCTCATCGCAAAGTGTTATGTCGATGCTAGCTTCGATACTGATCCGGATGACTCTAAGTCTCAATCTGGTACATGTTTTTGATGAATGGAGGAGCAGTGAGCTAGAGGAGTTCCAACCAGCTTGTGGTAGCTAGATCATCAACATAGGCGGAATATGTTGTTGCTTCGGAAGCATCGGCAAAGGCAGTTTGGATGAAGGGGTTCATATCTGAACTAGGTGTGGTTCCAAGTGCATTGGATCCGATGGTCATCTATTGTGACAACAATGGTGCCATAGCCAATTCTAAAGAACCAAGGTCTCACGAGAATTCCAAGCATATCAAGCGCCGGTTTCACTCCATCCGTGAATATGCCAAGGATGGAGATATAGAGATTTGCAAAGTACACACAGATCTGAATGTGGCAGACCCGTTGATTAAAGCTCTCCCAAGCGCAAAACATGGTCAGCACCAGAACTCCATGGGTGTTAGATTCATCACAATGTAATATGGATTATTGACTCTAGTGCAAGTGGGAGACTGAAGGGAGTGTGCCCGAGATGCAATAATAAAGTGGTTATTATCTTATTCCATGTTAATAATAGATGTTTGTTTCTCATGCTAAAATTGTATTAATTGGAAACGTTAATACATGTGTGTTTAATAAACAAGAAAGGGTTCATAGTGAAGCCTCTCTTTTAACTATCTCGTTGATTAACTGATGATCAAGGTTTCATGATCATGAACACTGGATGTTGTTAATAATGGGGTCAAGTCATTAGAAGTATGATGTGATGATCACACACCCAAGTAGTTATAGCATGTGACAAGTCATTAAATTTACATTGTTATATCAAACACATACGAAGTAGCTTTATTCCTTAGATGATGAGATCATATCAATCACTGACACCGGAGGAGTACTTTGATGAGATCAAATGTCACCTGTAACAGGGCGGCTATAAAGGTTAATTTGGGTAATATGAAAGTGTTAGTTGAGGCTCATGGATCAAGAGTGGTATTTATCCATCCTAATGATGGAGAGACATACTCTGGGCCCTCTCAGTGACATCAGATATATTGACACCGCTTGCAAACATGTGACTAGGTCACAATAATGCCATATCATGGAATGAGTAAAGAGTACTTGTCATGTAACGGGATTGAACCAAATATAGTTGATACCGACGATCGGATCCCGAACAAGTAAAGTATTGTGAGATAAAATGAATTAGTTACAATGTTTATGGTAAAATGAGTGGGAGTCATTACGAATCTCCAGATCCCGCTGATGATTATTGATCGGAGAGGTTTCTTGATCATGTACATTTTATTCACGAACCGTAGGGTGACACACTTAAGGCTCGTCGATATTTTTAAGTGGATACGGAACATCGGAGAAATTTGGACATCATAAGGATTGGTTCGCGTATCGTCATAAATGTTTTGGGATATAGAAATAGCTAAAGGGGCTGAGTGTTAATGTTGTTAATTAAAATATTTAACAAATATTAAGTAAAAGAATCAAAAATGTTTTATTCTTTTATGGAGAGAAACCCTTCATCTTTTTAGTGGAGTTTTAATGAATTTTGAGTGGGTGAGTGGAATGTCCACTCACATGATGAGGGGGGATGTGGGGCAACCTTCATGGCAGGTGCCTCCTCTTGGGCTCCTCCTGTCCATGAATTCCTTCGTGGCTTGATTTTCATCTACGGGATCCAGCTGCATCAGCTGACCCCAAACTCTCTCCTACAAATTTCTATTTTTATCACTCTTTGTGAGTGTTTCCTGGGCATCCATCCTCATTGGGGCCTTTGGAAACGCATCTTCTACCTCCGGCGCAACAATTCGAAGAACGCCATCTACAATGTAGGTGGCGTTTGTATCTGCGTCCATCCTGATGTCGATTACTTCGATGTAAAGTTCCTCGACTCCGTCCAAGGTTGGCGCAAGAAGTGGTTGTACATACAAGACGAGTCCTCTGTCGCCCAAGATTATAGTCTTGCGCCCTTTGATCCTACTGAAGAAATTCAGAGGCGCAAGTCTTGGGACACAGAGGCCACATCCGAAGAAAAAGCGGCCACTATAGCCCTGATGACCCACATCCACGAGCTTCAGAATACCGACAGGGAAAAACTTTCGGGTGTACAAATAATTGCCTACTTCCTTCGCATTCGAGTGCAGCCTCTCCAGGCTCGCAAAAATCCTCTTTGGATGTATTCAGGTGCTAAAGATTTTGACCGTATTTCCAAGGACCTTTTTGTGAAGGACTTGGAGAGGCTCGTCCGCCGCTTTACCTCCTTGAACAAAAACCACGAAGTCCCTTCATCCTGTCGCGTGGAGCCATATATTGGTAGCCCCGCTCTTCCCGAAGTAAGTGTTTTCTTTCGGGCTGTGTTTCCTATTTTTCGACTGTTGTTGATTTCCCTTGTGTGCTTATTTTCTTGTCTTCTCTTTGCTTTGCACCTTGCAGGACCACCAAACTCTCTCCTCTCTGTCACATCTCTAAATTTTCAAAATTTTGGAATGTAAAATAAAAATAAATTTGATGCTTGATTGTTTGAAATTGATTGAAAATTCACGAAGATTTAAAACTTTTGAAGTTATTTAAAAGTAATTTTCCAAAATAGAGTTTTCATAAACATTAGTTTCAAATGATTTTCTAACAATACTCTATTTTGTTAGGAGGTTTTAAAACTTATAAAATATTTTATTTGAGAAAACATCAAACCCTAAAAATGCACTATAGCCACATAGACATGTATGTTAAATTTTGATTTTATAAAGTTTATATTTTTGTTCCAAATTTGGTCTCATGTTGTAGTATTTTTCATAACGAATCCAACAGTATCTCTTTTGCATTTTTCCGATTATTTTTGATCTTCCAAAAGTGTATTTAAATTTTCTGAAAAAAAGCCCGAAGGACACCAATTCGACCCAGCCCAACTCCTCTTATTTTTTCCCCTTCCTTTACCTTTTTCAATGGGCTTATTCCTTCCTGGCCCATCTATACCGAACGAAGCAGCCACGAAGCGGGTCTTCCTCCTCACGTAGAAACTCGAGCGTTAGGGCAGCCATGGCAGTCTACTTCTCCTCTCCTTTCCCATCAATTAAGTGGACGTTTCAATTCACCTTCAACACGAGAATTACTCAGTACTAAATGAGGAATCCATTCAGGGAAGTTATTTCCCACTTCATGGCCTTAATTTGTCAAACCGTCCAGGTGCACCGAATGCCACCCGTCGGCATACACATCCCGATCTCTCTCCTCAGTCCATCTCAATACGAACAGACAGGAGCACCGTGTGTCCCTTGTCATCCTCCATCGTTTTCGTTATCACACTTTCTTCAAATAAGCCATGTACAGACCACACCGGCCATGTCAACCTCACCCATAAACTTGAGTTCATCGCTGCTTTTCGACGTCCTCCGTGATTATCTCGCCGATTCCCTGTACCAGGAGACTCCACTTGTCAAGGGCTACCTCCAAGACATGGCGGTGCATCAAGTTGTCGTTGTTGGCCGCGACACCTTCGAAGTTCATCGGCTCGGTACGTCGCGTACGTTGATCTCTAGCTCTATTCTATTTTTTTCGTGAACTCCTCTCACCGTCGTCTACCTCCAGGACCTCGTTCTGCAGTCTCTCGTCGATGTTTGACACGCAGCCGTTGTTCCCTCCGCTCGCCGACCGCCATGACGCTGTTGATGAATACCGTAGGTACAAGTAGTCCCAAGTCCCTATCTTTCTTCCATTCGTTTGCTGACATACGTAGCCATGTCCTTGTTTCTTCATCCTTCGTTGAATCTCCCTATAGCACCATCTAAAGCGCCCGGTTGGTTCAATCTCCAGCCGAGACCGACTCCATCAGGACGCCCGACGCCGACGACCGCAGTCCAAGCGAGCACGTACATGCACAGATCGCTGGTATGGTCATTCCCACCTGGCCACATTCTTTTCTTGTTCTTTGTACCTGAATTGTTCCGATGAATCTATATCGTATAAACACATCTGGCCATCCCTTTTTAGTTTTAGCAAGCGTCACGAACATGTGCTAATCTTTGATCCAACCGATTCAGATCGTGTGATCCATCTTAGACCATTAGATCTAAATCCAAGTGTCCAGCTTTCCCACTCAACTGAACCGGTTGTAGCATCCTATTCTGATCGATCCGTTTCACATATTATGCTAGCTAATTCTCGTACAGAAAGTTTAAAATTCCGCAACTATAGATCTAGAGCTCCGTTTCAAATAGTTGTTCTTCCGTTAAGTTTGTAATTAGATTATCTACAACTTTCGTGTAGGAAGTTTTTCCATCCGAGCAATTTATTCGGACAACTTTTCGGACACCACTAGAATTCTAACCGCGTATAGTAAAATCCATACCTTGAGTTCTACACGTCGGTTTTTGACAAACTCTATACCGTTGGAATCAGTAAAATGCCTAGATCATTCTGGACATTTTGCATGTCAGATTCTCACGTTTTGTTTTCGCGGTATTTGTATGGTCCGCAACATCGTTCTTCCACTATGCATATCATTTAGACACATTCACCATCTTTCATGATCACATCTCTCCACAACATATTATCCTAGTTTATATTATTCAAATAACAACTGAGTTATTTGAGTAAAGTGTGACATGTCCTATTTTAGACTTTCACCTTGCTCCGGTGATGTCGAGAAAACCCTACTACATATCTCATGTGTTAAACTCTTGTTATCAATTAGGATCCGTGAACCAAATCCCGACACCTATCATGCATTCAACCTCATGCCCACTTAATCTTATTGGCTTATTGAACTATTCAATTTACAAATTAGTTAATCGAGTAATTCAATATATCACAAATCCATCTCCAAAGCCATATCTTGCAAGTCATGTCTCATGCCATATCTTCTTTGTCCGATGACTAAAATACAATGAATAACAACTTGTTGTTTGCCTTGTTTGATTTTGTTGTTGTTGTTGAATGGTGTGTTTATGTTGTGTTATATATTTTTCTTATAGTTCGTGTGAAGAGCGACGTGTTTTGTTGAGAGAAGTGAACGATCTTCTATTACCAAAAAGGCAAGTGACATTCAAATCCTACTTATTTTATTTATGCATTAGTGTTTTGAAACCTAGTATGCATGGTAGGATTTTGATTTCAAAAGAAAAGTATTATGCTATGCTTAGCAAACCCTAGTAGTGTGTAGCTACTCCTGAACCTATTGATAGGATACTTTATTTCTGCTCTGCAACATCAAATGCCAAATGCTGTTTCATTGTTTTGATTTTGATGGTTTGAAAAGTGAAAATTAACAACCTTAATGAAACACCTGGGTGGATTTGGAATTGCTTGGTGGGCGGCTACTCAGGGCCACCTTGTGGTTGTCGTCGCCTGAGGGTACGTGGCTACTCAGGCCACATTGTGGTTGTCGTCGCCTGAGGGTACGTGGCTACTCAGGGCCACATTGTGGTTGTCTTCGCCTGAGGGTGCGCAAATGTTGAGTGGCTACTCAGGGCCACATGACTCCTGTCTAGTACTTGTCATGTGGTTGTCGTCGCCTGAGAGTGCACTTGTGGTTGGCCACTCAGGATTAAAGAGATTACTATGTCGTCCATGTTTCAGATAGCTTCCAGTGCAGCCTTATGGTATTATGGGCTCTGCCGGGATTAAGTATGTTGTGAGGTCCAACTTGTTTGCTAGACATGAGGATGTGGCTGCGGCCAAGTGGGAACGGGTCTAGCTAGTATGGTCGAAACCTTCTTCTGAAAGATCTTGTCTCATTCTTCTCTTGGGAAGGGTGGGTCGTAAGGTGAAAGTGCACAACCTCTCGAGAGTAAACCTAAGATCTTAGCCGTGTTCCCGGTTATGGACAATTTGAGCTTCTAGGCAAGGAATGTACGGAAGAATCTCATCACCTTTTCTGAATGTAATTAAAATCTGATCAACCTTGAAAAACTCATGGGAGATGTAACCATGTGATTATTCTAAAACCCATGGAGGATTTAACCATGGAGTGATTTCATAATGTCATTCAAAGATTTTCAAAATGTTTTGTTTTAAATAAAATATAGGATAAAATTGGCTTTATGCAAATTAGCCTAAGACTCCACCAGCCAAATATCATGTAGATAGTCATGCCTAAAAACTGCCACCATATAAGTGTCATTTGCCAGTACATCATTGTACTGACCTCCATTCGTGGGGCTGCATATTCAAACGTGCAGGTTCTTCGAAAGATGCGTACTATTAGGATCTCGAGTCTACATTCCAACATGACTGCCTGTGGCACATGAAGATGATGAAGGCTCATTGCTGTTTCACTTTCCGCTGTGTTTATTCTGAATATTTTATTTCAGCTAGTCCATGTGACTATGCAATTTGTAAGGTTTTAGTTTACCCTTTGGATCAACGATGTAGTAATTTGATACTATTGCAATGATTACTACATTTTGTAATGTGTGTGCTATCAGTGATCCCGGGAATAGCACTATACACATGTATCTTGCCTTTATTAAAAGGTAGGGTGCTACACTCTCTCCCCCCACTACCTAAAGGTGGGGAGGTGGATGGTTGAGTCATTGTTACCGACGATTCGCAAGAATCCTCCCTTCCTGAGAGTGAAGTCGTGGAATCTCAAAGATCTGCGGGTTCCTCTGAAAAAGATACAGAATCAGAACAACATTCTGAATCTGCCCACTCCATATCTCCTCCTCTTGCCACTTCTACGGATGGGCGCAAGAGGAAAAGAAACAATGATGAAGATTTCGGCGTGTCCAAGCTCGCCGAACCAGCTGTCGAAGAATCTTTCCTGGAGGAAAAAGATGCCTTCGACCCCTTCGCCGAGACAGGCGCTGTTAGCTCGTAAGTTGCTCTTTTTTTCTTTGTCTATCTCTGTTTCCTCCGGTACTCTCATATTTTTACTTTACTGCTATGTTGACAGAGCTGGCGAAGGAGAGGAAAGTAGGAACCCGCGGCTCATGGGGCAGCTCCTACGAGCACCTCCAACACGTTGGTTCTTTCCGAAGAACACCATGTTATTGCGGAAACCTCGCCTCCCCCGCAACATAACTCCGAAGTGCCAACTCCCGTGCCCAGCCGCCGATCGCCGAAGTCGAAGAAAGCTAGAATCAGGGCTGGCAGCACACAGGAGCTTGCCACTGGGAGTACATCGACTCCTCTCCTTGAGGATGTAAGTTCCCTTTTTCCTGCTTGTTATCTCTTTTGCTTGTCAATTTTTTCTCCCCTGACGATGTTTTTCTACCTTGTCAATTTTTTTGCAGCCTTAATGAAAGAGCTTGTCAACCTGGGCTCCCAATTTATCAGGTTCCGCGACGAGGCCACCACTTTAAGAAGTAAACTTGTGCTGCTCTTAATATGTTTCATATCCCCATCTTGATTCTGCATCTTCTAACGTTTTCCTTTCAGATGCACTCCACTGTGCCAAAGAACGTGCTGACGCGCTGGAGGCCAAGCTCAAAACCAGCGAGACAGCTCGTAAAAAGGCTGAGAAAGATGCTGCTGCTGTCGAAGGTCTTCGCCACAGGCTCAAAACCGTTGAGGATGCTTTGAGCGACAAGGAGGCCCAGCAAGTCGAGCGCGAAAATGCTATAGTGGAGCGCTTCGAAACGCAGAACCGAAGATTTTCGAGTAGGCCATGCTTTCATTTGCCTTCTCTTTTGCTTCTGTTTGTTTGCCTTTAGTGTTGACGAACTCCTTCTTTTCTCAAGCAGGGAAGATGGTATAAGTTGTGGAATCCTGAAACAAGTAAGGTTGTGATTAGCAGAAATGATGTCTTTAATGAATCTGCTATGCTACATGATGGAACAGCTACTAATGGAGATGTTGAGAGTGAGCAGAAATCAAGTGTTCAGGTGGAGCATGTTATTGGTTCAGGTGATTCGAGCAGTAGACTTTGAACCAAGAATCTGATGATCGTCTTATTGACGCTCTCGACATTCTTGAACTGAACTGCGACTTGGCGCGCACATGTATTTCTTCCGCACGGGCCGCCCTGAAGCGCATCTTCCCCCACTTCTTCCCGAAGGATACCCAGCCGAAGATCTTCTCCCAGCTCACCCAACATTTCCTGGCGAAAGAAGATCCTGCTTTGGCCTATCGTCAGGCTAGCATTAAAATTGGAGTCGAAGGGACCATCACCCTTGTCGCGGCCAGCGGCCAGAAAGTTGACTGGGTGAAAGCTGGCACTCCCAAGGGCATAAAATCGGAGAAGTGGAAGGTTCTGGTGAAGGATGCCAACCTCACTCGAAGAAACTCATCGCCTTCCTTGACCCGACGTCCTCTGCTTCTGCTAGCACTGCTCGGATGGAGGTCAAGTAGGCCAACCGGGTCTTCTTTCTTTTCTCTTTTGTAGCTATTGCCGCCTTTTGTTACTCCCGACAATCTGTATGGGCTTTCTAGGAGCCATCTTTTGTAAGGACTTGCTTTATGTAAATGTGCTGAATATGAATCAAAATATGTGCTTTGCCGAATGATTGATGTCGATCTTTTTTGTCTTCCATTTAATTTTTGATAACTATACTGGAGCTGGACCTTCTAACGCCTCACCCGCCACTTCTCATTCTGCGAGAGCTCCTGGCGGTGTTTCCTTGGATGATTCCTCGTGTGCTGACTCAATCCACCAAGAGATGACTGATTTGCGACAATAGTTGCAAGCGATGAAGAAATAGGTTGTGACAGTTATGGACCACTCTTGCAAATCTTCGGATCGCGAGCAAACTGCTCTTCGTCAAGCACAAGAAGCTCTTGAATTGAAGGAATCTGTGACTGCCAATGCCTCGCGAGCTACTCAACGCGAGAGCTATATGCTTGACTTGATTACTGATGCAAGTCAAGAGATGGCTGGTATGTTACTTTTGTCTTGTCACTTCCCTGATATTCTTCGTATCCTTTCTCACGCTGTGTTGTTTCTTCCTTATGTTGCTTATAGGTTCGTTTCTGGATGCTGCCGCTGAATAACAAAGAGTAAACTCGCGAGTCGAAGTCCTTCTTCGACTTGCAAGGATGAATGATATTGATTTCTGGGCAGATGAAGGTCGCACTCGCCATATCGTTCAATTCCAGGATCGAGCCTCCCAAGTTCGGGAATTCCGTGACTTCTTTGGTAGCACTTTGGCCATTGTGTACAATGCTATGTGTTGACGCGTAAAGGACACGCCCGTTGGGAACCCCAAGTGGAAGGTGTGATGTGTACATCAGCAAGTTTCCCTCAGTAAAAACCAAGGTTTATCGAACCAGTAGGAGATGAAGGCCACGTGAAGGTTGTTGGCGGAGGAGTGTAGTGCGGCGCAACACCAGGGATTCCGGCGCCAACGTGGAACCTGCACAACACAATCAAAATACTTTGCCCCAACTTAACAGTGAGGTTGTCAATCTCACCGGCTTGCTGTAAACAAAGGATTAAATGTATGGTGTGGAAAATGATGTTTGTTTGCAAAGAACAGTAGAGAACAATGATTGCAGTAGATTGTATTCAGATGTAAAAGAATGGACCGGGGTCCACAGTTCACTAGTGGTGTCTCTCCAATAAGATAAATAGCATGTTGGGTGAACAAATTACAGTTGGGCAATTGACAAATAGAGAGGGCATAACAATGCACATACATATCATGATGACTAATATGAGATTTACTTAGGGCATTACGACAAAGTACATAGACCGCTATCCAGCATGCATCTATGCCTAAAAAGTCCACCTTCAGGTTAGCATCCGCACCCCTTCCAGTATTAAGTTGCAAACAACAGACAATTGCATTAAGTATGGTGCGTAATGTAATCAACACAAATATCCTTAGACAAAACATTGATGTTTTATCCCTAGTGGCAACAACACATCCACGACCTTAGAACTTTCTGTCACTGTCCCAGATTCAATGGAGGCATGAACCCACTATCGAGCATAAATACTCCCTCTTGGAGTTACAAGTATCAACTTGGCCAGAGCCTCTACTAGCAACGGAGAGCATGCAAGATCATAAACAACACATATATGATAGATTGATAATCAACTTGACATAGTATTCCATATTCATTGGATCCCAACAAACACAACATGTAGCATTACAAATAGATGATCTTGATCATGATAGGAAGCTCACAAGATCTAACATGATAGCACGATGAGGAGAAGACAACCATCTAGCTACTGCTATGGACCCATAGTCCAAGGATGAACTACTCACACATCAGTCCGGAGGCGATCATGGTGATGTAGAGTCCTCCGGGAGATGATTCCCCTCTTCGGCAGGGTGCCGGAGGCGATCTCCTGAATCCCCCGAGATGGGATTGGCGGCGGCGTCTCTGGAACTTTTTCCGTATCGTGGCTCTTGGTACTGGGGTATTCGAGACGAAGGCTTTAAGTAGGCGGAAGGGCAGAGTCAGAGGGCTGACGAGGGGGCCACACGCTAGGGCGGCGCGGGCCCCCCTTGGGCCACGCGGCCCTAGTGTGGCGGCGCCTCGTCGCTCCACTTCGTAATCCTTTCGGTCTTCTGGAAGCTTCGTGGAAAAATAAGACCCTGGGCGTTGATTTCGTCCAATTCCAAGAATATTTCCTTTGTAGGATTTCTGAAACCAAAAACAGCAGAAAACATCAACTGGCTCTTCGGCATCTTGTCAATAGGTTAGTGCCGGAAAATGCATAAATATGATATAAAGTGTGTATAAAACATGTGAGTATCATCATAAAAGTAGCATGGAACATAAGAAATTATAGATACGTTTGAGACGTATCAAGCATCCCCAAGCTTAGTTCCTACTCGTCCTCGAGTAGGTAAACGATAACAAAGATAATTTCTGAAGTGACATGCTATCATAATCTTGATCAATACTATTGCAAGCATATGTAATGAATGAAGCTATTCGAAGCAATGGTAAAGACAATGAGTAAACAGCTGAACCATATAGCAAAGACTTTTCATGAATAGTACTTTCAAGACAAGCATCAATAAGACTTGCATAGGAGTTAACTCATAAAGCAATAGATTCTTAGTAGAAAGTTTTGAAGCAACACAAAGGAAGATATAAGTTTCAGCAGTTGCTTTCAACTTCAACATGTTTATCTCATGGATAATTGTCAACACAAAGTAATATGATGAATGCAAATAAGCAAGTATGTAAGAATCAATGCACAGTTAACATAAGTGTTTGCTTCTAAGATAGAAAGAAGTAGGTAAACTGACTCAACATAAAAGTAGAAGAATGGCCCTTCGCAGAGGGAAGCAGGGATAAAATCATGTGCTAGAGCTTTTCAAGTTTTGAAATAATAAAGAGAGCATAAAAGTAAAGTTTTGAGAGGTGTTTGTTGTTGTCAACGAATGGTAGTGGGCACTCTAACCCCCTTGCCAGACAGACTTTCAAAGAGCGGCTCCCATGAAATTTTTATTTTTGGGTGACACTCCTTCCAACCTTTGCTTTCACAAGCCATGGATAACCGAATCCTCGGGTGCCTTCCAACAATCACATACCATGAAGGAGTGTCTATTTATTTTAGTTTTATTTAGAGATGACACTCCTCCCCACCTTTGCTTTCTCAAGCCATGGCTAACCGAATCCTCGGGTGCCTTCCAACATTTCACATACCATGGAGGAGTGTTTATTTGCAAAATTATGAAGGTTAATTAATTGGGGCTGGGAACCCCATTGCCAGCTCTTTTTGCAAAATTATTGGATAAGCGGATGAAGCCACTAGTCCATTGGTGAAAGTTGCCCAACAATATTGAAAGATAAAACACCACATAGTTCCTCATGAGCTATAAAACATTGACACAAATAAGAGGTAATAACTTTTGAATTGTTTAAAGGTAGCACACAAAGTATTTACTTGGAATGGAAAAATACCATGTAGTAGGTAGGTATGGTGGACACAAATGGCATAGTTTTTGGCTCAAGGATTTGGATGCACGAGAAGTATTCCCTCTCAATACAAGGCTTAGGCTAGCAAGGTTGTTTGAAGCAAACACAAGTATGAACCGGTACAACAAAACTTACATAAAAACATATTGCAAGCATTATAAGACTCTACACTGTCTTCCTTGTTGTTCAAACCCTCACCAGAAAATATCTAGACTTTAGAGAGACCAATCATGCAAACCAAATGTCAACAAGCTCTACAGTATTTCTTCACTAATAGGTGCAAAGTACATGATGCAAGAGCTTAAACATGATCTATATGAGCACAAAAATTGCCAAGTATCAAATTATTCAAGACATTATACCAATTACCACATGTAGCATTTTTTGTTTCCAACCATAAAACAATTGACGAAGCAGTTTCAACCTTCGCCATGAACATTAAGAATAAAGCTAAGAACATATGCGTTCATATGCAACAACGGAGGGTGTCTCTCTCCCACACAATGAATGCTAGGATCCAATTTTATTCAACAAAACAAAAACAAGAACATAAAGACGCTCCAAGTAAAGCACATAAGATGTGACGGAATAAAAATATAGTTTCACTAGAGGTGACCTGATAATTTGTCGATGAAGAAGGGGATGCCTTGGGCATCTCCAAGCTTAGATGCTTGAGTCTTCTTAAAATATGCAGGGATGAACCACGGGGGCATCCCCAAGCTTAGAGTTTTCACTCTCCTTGATCCTATTGTATCATCCTCCTCTCTTGACCCTTGAAAACTTCCTCCACACCAAACTCGAAACAAACTCATTAGAGGGTTAGTGCATAATTAAAAACTCACATGTTCAGAGGTGACATAATCATTATTAACACTTCTGGACATTGCACAAAGCTACTGGAAGTTAATGGAACAAAGAAATCCATCAAACATAGCAAAACAGGCAATGTGAAATAAAAGGCAAAATCTGTCAAAACAGAACAGTCCGTAAAGACGAATTTGTCTGGGGCACTTAACTTGCTCAGATGAAAATGCACAAATTGAATGAAAGTTGCGTACATATCTGAGGATCACGCATGTAAATTGGCATATTTTTCTGAGTTACCTACAGAGAATACTACTCAAATTCGTGACAGCAAGAAATCTGTTTCTGCGCAGTAATCCAAATCTAGTATCATCTTTACTATCAAAGACTTTACTTGGCACAACAATGCAATAAAATAAAGATAAGGAGAGGTTGCTACAGTAGTAACAACTTCCAAGACTCAAATATAAAACAAAAGTGCAGAAGTAAAACAATGGGTTGTCTCCCATAAGCGCTTTTCTTTAAAGCCTTTCAGCTAGGCGCAGAAAGTGTGAATCAAGTAACATCAAGAGATGAAGCATCAACATCATAAATTTTTCTAATGATAGAATCAAAAGGTAACTTCATTATATTTCTAGGGAAGTGTTCCATACCTTTCTTGAGAGGAAATTGATATTTAATATTACCTTCCTTCATATCAATAATAGCACCAACAGTTCGAAGAAAAGGTCTTCCCAAAATAATGGGACAAGATGCATTGCATTCAATATCCAAGACAACAAAATCAACGGGGACAAGGTTATTGTTAACCGTAATGCGAACATTATCAATCCTCCCCAAAGGTTTCTTTGTAGAATTATCAGCAAGATTAACATCCAAATAACATTTTTTCAATGGTGGCAAGTGAAGCATATCATAGATTTTCTTAGGCATAACGGAAATACTTGCACCAAGATCACATAAAGCATTACAATCAAAATCATTGACCTTCATCTTAATGATGGACTCCCAACCATCTTCTAACTTCCTAGGAATAGAAGTTTCAAGTTTTAATTTATCTTCTCTAGCTTTTATGAGAGCATTTGTAATATGTTTTGTAAAGGCCAAATTTATAGCACTAGCATTGGGACTTCTAGCAAGTTTTTGTAAGAACTTTATAACTTCAGAGATGTGACAATCATCAAAATCTAAACCATTATGATCTACAGCAATGGGATCATTGTCCCCAATATTTTGAAAAAATTCAGCAGTTTTATCACAAGCAGTTTCAGCAGTTTTAGCAGTTTCAGGCAGTTTTGCACACTTTGCATTAGGAGTAGAAACATTGCCAACACCAATTATTTTACCATTGATAGTAGGAGGTGTAGAAACATGTGAAGCATTAGCATTACTAGTGGTGGTAATAGTCCAAACTTTAGCTACATTATTCTCTTTAGCATTTTCTTCTTTTTCCCACCTAGCACGCAATTCAGCCATCAATCTAATATTCTCATTAATTCGAACTTGGGCTTTATTTTCATTAGGCATAACTTTCAATTTTAAAAGATCAACATCAGCAGCAAGACTATCAACCTTAGAAGCAAGAATATCAATTTTACCAAGCTTTTCTTCAACAGATTTGTTAAAAGCAGTTTGTGTACTAATGAATTCTTTAAGCATGGCTTCAAGACCAGAGGGTACATTCCTATTATTGTTGTAAGAATTCCCATAAGAATTACCATAACCATTACTATTATTAGAAGGATATGGCCTATAGTTGTTACCAGAATTATTCCTATAAGCATTGTTGTTGAAATTATTATTTTTAATGAAGTTCACATCAACATGCTCTTCTTGAGCAACCAATTAAGCTAAAGGAACATTATTAGGATCAACATTAGATCTACCATTCACAAGCATAGACATAATAGCATCAATCTTATCGCTCAAGGAGGAGGTTTCTTCAACAGAATTTACCTTCTTACCTTGTGGAGCCCTTTCCGTGTGCCATTCAGAGTAATTAATCATCATATCATCAAGAAGCTTCGTTGCGGCGCCTAGAGTGATGGACATAAAAGTACCTCCAGCAGCTGAATCCAATAGGTTTCACGAAGAAAAATTCAATCCTGCATAAAAGGTTTGGATGATCATCCAAGTAGTCAGTCCATGGGTAGAGAAATTCTTGACCAAAGATTTCATTCTTTCCCATGCTTGGGAAACATGCTCATTATCCAGTTGCTTAAAATTCATTATGCTACTTCTCAAAGATATAATTTTAGCAGGAGGATAATATCTACCATTGAAAGCATCCTTACATTTAGTCCATGAATCAATACTATTCTTAGGCAAAGATAGCAACCAATCTTTAGCTCTTCCTTTTAAGGAGAAAGGAAAAAAAATTAATTTTATAATGTCACCATCTACATCCTTATACTTTTGCATTTCACAAAGTTCAACAAAATTATTAAGATGGGCAGCAGCATCATCAGAACTAACACCAGAAAATTGCTCTCTCATAACAAGATTTAGTAAAGCAGGTTTAATTTCAAAAAATTCTGCTGTAGTAGCAGGTGGAGCAATAGGTGTGCATAGAAAATCATTATTATTTGTGCTAGTGAAGTCACACAACTTAGTATTTTCAGGAGTACCATTTTAGCAATAGTAAATAAAGCAAACTAGATAAAGTAAATGCAAGTAACTAATTTTTTGTGTTTTTAATATAGAGAACGCAAACAAGATAGTAAATAAAGTAAAGCAAGTAACTAATTTTTTTGTATTTTGATATAAGAAAGCAAACAAAGCAGAAAATAAAATAAAGTAAAGCAAGACAAAAACAAAGTAAAGAGATTGGAAGTGGAAGACTCCCCTTGCAGCGTGTCTTGATCTCCCCGGCAACGGGGCCAGAAATTTAGCTTGTTGACGCGTAAAGCACACGCCCGTTGGGAACCCCAAGTGGAAGGTATGATGTGTACAGCAGCAAGTTTCCCTCAGTAAGAAACCAAGGTTTATCGAACCAGTAGGAGATGAAGGCCACGTGAAGGTTGTTGGCGGAGGAGTGTAGTGCGGCGCAACACCAGGGATTCCGGCGCCAACGTGGAACCTGCACAACACAATCAAAATACTTTGCCCCAACTTAACAGTGAGGTTGTCAATCTCACCGGTTTGCTGTAAACAAAGGATTAAATGTATGGTGTGGAAAATGATGTTTGTTTGCAAAGAACAGTAGAGAACAATGATTGCAGTAGATTGTATTCAGATGTAAAAGAATGGACCGGGGTCCACCGTTCACTAGTGGTGTCTCTCCAATAAGATAAACAACATGTTGGGTGAACAAATTACAGTTGGGCAATTGACAAATAGAGAGGGCATAACAATGCACATACATATCATGATGACTAATATGAGATTTACTTAGGGCATTACGACAAAGTACATAGACTGCTATCCAGCATGCATCTATGCCTAAAAATTCCACCTTGAGGTTAGCATCCGCACCCCTTCCAGTATTAAGTTGCAAACAACAAACAATTGCATTAAGTATGGTGCGTAATGTAATCAACACAAATATCCTTAGACAAAACATTGATGTTTTATCCCTAGTGGCAACAACACATCCACAACCTTAGAACTTTATGTCATTGTCCCAGATTCAATGGAGGCATGAACCCACTATCGAGCATAAATACTCCCTCTTGGAGTTACAAGTATCAACTTGGCCAGAGCCTCTACTAGCAACGGAGAGCATTCAAGATCATAAACAACACATATATGATAGATTGATAATCAACTTGACATAGTATTCCATATTCATCGGATCCCAACAAACACAACATGTAGCATTACAAATAGATGATCTTGATCATGATAGGCAGCTCACAAGATCTAACATGATAGCACGATGAGGAGAAGACAACCATCTAGCTACTGCTATGGACCCATAGTCCAAGAATGAACTACTCACACATCAGTCCGGAGGCGATCATGGTGATGTAGAGTCCTCCGGGAGATGATTCCCCTCTCCGGCAGGGTGCCGGAGGCGATCTCCTGAATCCCCGAGATGGGATTGGCGGCGGCGGCGTCTCTGGAACTTTTTCTGTATCGTGGCTCTCGGTACTGGGGTATTCGCGACGAAGGATTTAAGTAGGCGGAAGGGCAGAGTCGGAGGGCTGACGAGGGGGCCACGCGCTAGGGCGGCGCGGGCCCCCCTTGGGCCACGCAGCCCTAGTGTGGCGGCGCCTCGTCGCCCCACTTCGTAATCCTTTCGGTCTTCTGGAAGCTTCGTGGAAAAATAAGACCCTGGGCGTTGATTTCGTCCAATTCCGAGAATATTTCCTTTGTAGGATTTCTGAAACCAAAAACAGCAGAAAAAAGCAACTCGCTCTTCGGCATCTTGTCAATAGGTTAGTGCCGGAAAATGCATAAATATGACATAAAGTGTGTATAAAACATGTGAGTATCATCATAAAAGTAGCATGGAACATAAGAAATTATAGATACGTTTGAGACGTATCACTATGTTTCCTCGGAACCCTCAGCCTGGAAATCTTACCGAGCTTATGGGTAAATTTAAGGATGTGCATAGTATCCACGATTTTGTGAAGGCTCAGATGGTGGCCGGTGCCAAGGTGGCCTTGATTTGGTTGCAAATCTGCCACTCGAAGCTGGACCTTGGCAATGTTGTCGATACTTTTTACCTCAAGATGTCGAAGAGGAGGGTAAATGTTGACAAACATAATGCGACTGTGTCTCCTGTTGCCGAAAAAATGATCGATGAGCTTCTTAGGGTGGACGCCACTTTATTCAAGGAATTTTGGTATGATGATTCGACACAGATTGTCCGCGCTGCAAGGGAGAACATAAGCATAGACATATTGATATGAGAGTTCTTTTTTTCTTTTTCCTTCGAGTGCGTTTAGGTTTGAACCGAAGCGCAAAGTTGCATATATTTGTAATTCATATATATTGTAACTATTATTGGGAGACTCATGTAAAGTCAAAACAAACTCTTGTGTTATCTTTTTCCCTTTGAGCCCCCGAGTATCTCGGCTGGCGTGACTATATTTGTTGTTCGCGAGGTTTTCCATGGAACCAAGGCGTGTAAATTGATGGATATTTTGAAGTCGAATATATTGTAAATTTGTCGGGTTCGAGCCCCCGAGCATAGCTTGAAAAGAGTATATGCCATCACTATTTTTTATTTCAACCATGCTATATTGCAGCATCGCAAGCCCACCTCATTAAAAACCTTCCAGCCCCACCGGTGCCCTGAAAGGAAAAGCGCGCGTCTAAAAACTTTCGAGCTCTTCAGATACAATGTATGCTTACATAGTTAATACTATATTGACTTCTACGCATAAAAACATCGTAGCTGCGCCACGTTCCATGGGTTTGGTTCATCCTTGCCCGATTTCTTGTCCTTCAGCCGATAAGCTCCTCCTGAATAACTTCAGTGATGATATACGGTCCCAACCATGGAGATTCAAATTTCTCGTGTCCATCTTGTGTGAGTCGAAGGACTAGATCGCCAACTTGAAAGGACCTGGGCCGCAAACTTCGGCTTTGATAATTTTTGAGATTCTGCTGATACGCGCTTACTCTTGACAGTACCTCATCTCTCGCTTCATCGTGTGCGTCAACATCATCCTCCCGCGCCTTCCGCGAAGTTTCCTCTTCATATTCCGCGACTCTGGGGGAGTTGTGTTTTATTTATATCGGCAGCACTACTTCGGCTCCAAGGACCAACAAGAATGGTGTTTCTTGAGTTGTCGCGTTCGGCGTTGTTCGTAAGCTCCACAGCACGTAAGGTAGCTCGTCGACCCAGGTGTGTCGTGCTTTCTCCAGTGGTGTTAATAGACGCTTCTTGATGCCATTGCAGATAAGACCATTGGCCTTTTCGACTTGACCATTGGTTTGCGGGTGTGCCACCGATGCGAATTGTAGCTTCATGCCCACACTTGCACAATAGTCCTTGAATTCTCAGGAGGTGAAATTGTTGCTGTTATCCATAACTATGTTGTTGGGGACGCTGAATCGAAAAACTACCCCCTTGATGAATTTCACCGCTGATGTTGCATCTTCCGAAGTTACTGGTACTGCTTCGATCCTCCTTGCGCCGCCTCTTCGCCTATAAGACCCCTCGCGACCTAAAAACCCAATACGAATTGACGAAACTGCAGAAAGACTCCAGGGGCACCGCCGCCATCGCGAAACTCCAATTCGGGGACAGAATCTCTGTTCCGGCACGCCGCCGGGACGGGGAAGTGCCCCCGGAAGCCATCTCCATCAACGCCACCGCCTCCATCATGCTCCGTGAGTAGTTCCCCCATGGACTACGGGTTATAGCAGTAGCTAGTTGGTACTCTCTATCCCATGTACTTCAATACAATGATCTCATGAGCTGCCTTACATGATTGAGATCCATCTGATGTAATCGGTGTTGTGTTTGTTGGGATCCGATGGATGATACATTATGATTAGTCTATCTATAAAGTTTGTGAAGTTATTGTTGCTGCAATCTTGTTATGCTTAATGCTTGTCACTAGGGCCCGAGTGGCATGATCTTAGATTTAAGCTCTATAATTATTGCTTAGATTGTATCTACAAGTTGTTTGCACATGTTGCTGTCCGGAACCCGAGGCCCCAAAGTGACAGAAATTGGGACAACCAGAGGGGAAGGCTGTGATATGAGGATCACATGTTTTCACCAAGTGTTAATGCTTTGCTCCGGTGCTCTATTAAAAGGAGTACCTTAATAGCCAGTAGATTCCCTCGAGGCACGGCTGCCACCGGCTGGTAGGACAAAAGATGTTGTACAAGTTTCTCATTGCGAGCACGTATGACTATATATGGAAAACATGCCTACATGATTAATAATCTTGATGTTCTGTCTTAATGCTTTCAATCCTATCAATTGCCCAACTGTAATTTGTTCACCCAACACTTGTCACTTGTTATTGGAGAGTTACCACTAGTGTAGATCGCTGGGAACCCCGGTCCATCTCTCATCATCATATACTCGTTCTATATGTCATTGGAAGTAGTATCAACTATTTTCTGGTGCCATCGCCTCTGTGTTATTGCTACTGCTGCTGTGTTACTGTTACTATTGCTCTCATATTACTGCTGCTTTCACATCACCCCTGTTACTAGTGCTTTTCCAGGTGCAGCTGAATTGACAACTCAGTTGTTAAGGCTTATAAGTATTCTTTACCTCCCCTTGTGTCGAATCAATAAATTGGATTTTACTTCCCTCGAATACTGTTGCGACCCCCTATACTTGTGGGTCATCAAGACTATTTTCTGGCGCCGTTGCCGGGGAGGCATAGCTCTACTCATAAGTTCACCTAGGGAGTACACTCTACCTCTCTCTCTGTTTTATTTTATTTTGTTTTGTTTAGTTTACTTTTGTCTAGTTTATTTGTGCTTAGTTTATTTCTGTCTAGTATTATTTTGCTTTGTTTACTTTTGTCTAGTTTCTTTTTGTCTTGTTTTATTTTTCTTATATACCCAAAAATCCATAAAAAATTGAAAAACCGAAAAATTAAAAACTATTGTTATGGGAGAACCCACAACCTATTTGGAGCTTATTGAAATATATAATAATTATAGAGAATCAAGAACGGGTAAAGTAATGAGTGCTGTGATAGAAAAATTGAATACAATTGCTAAAATCTTGCTTAAACGCCATGATATAAACTGTTGCTCTCAACAGGATACTAAACATCTGAAATTCCAATGTGGCTTTAGTGAAGAAGCTTTAATAAAGAACTATAATTGGAATAACTGTATTCATCTTGGGTTCGAAGAAGTAGAACAATTTGTCTTATTTATGGGAGCTTATGAGATCGAATCCTTCATGGCAAAAAATTATGAAACTTGTGTTGTTTGTAAGGACCTTAAAGATTATGTCTCTTCTATCCTTAATTTTTGCGTAGAAAGTTACAACGATAATCCTTATATTATTGATTATAAAGAGAGACTCATTAATGCACAAGAATGCACTCACAATTTGCAGAAACCCGTGGAAGAAGAAATTGATGAACCTGAAAGCTCATTGGATGAAAAAGAGGAGGAAATTGATGAACCTGAAAGCTCATTGGATGAAAAAGAAGAGGAGACTGATGAACAAAAGGAGGAAGAATGGATTAGCTACCCATGCCAACCTTCTAATGAGAGTAACTCTTTATCTCTTACACTATTTGATTGTCCTCCATGCTTACCAGAGGTTGAATGTTATGTTCCTGTGGATTCTCTTGAAATATTCCCTATGAGTAAAACTTGTGAGAATAGTTATGCTACTGTTATCTATGATAATCCATGCTATTTTGATAAATCTTATGATAATGCTTTGTTTGTGCCTGATATCGAAGTGCATGGTACTAAAGAGTTTTGCTTAGCAAATGTTTATGATAAAGCTCTAGATGATGGTCCTATGTTACTTGATAATATTAATTGTACTACTAATGAAAATGGGATTGGAGAAGTCTTCACTTTATCTAGGAGTCCCATATCCTCATCTTGTTATATTATTGATAAAAGTGGGTTTGAAAGTTTTAATCCCATTATTTTTGAGCTTGATAAAAAATATGTGTTTATGGATCATGAAAAGCATGCTTTATGTGATAGTTATATTGTTGAGTTTATTCATGAAGCTACTGAAAATTATTATGAGAGAGGAAAATATGGTTGTAGAAATTTTCATAGTACTAAAACACCTCTCTATATGTTGAAACTTTTGAAGTTATTCTTGTTTTATCTTCCTATGCTTGTCACTTTGTTCTTCATGAATTTATTTGTGTACAAGATTCCTATGCATAGGAAGTGGGTTAGACTTAAATGTGTTTTGAACTTGCTTTTTGATGCTCTCTTTGCTTCAAATCTTATTTTCTTGCATGAGCATCATTAAAATTGCTGAGCCCATCTTAATGGCTATAAAGAAAGCACTTCTTGGGAGATAACCCATATTTTTATTTTGCTACTGTTTTGTTGTGTCTTGGAAGTTGTTACTACTGTAGAAACCTCTCCTTATCTTTATTTTATTGGATTGTTGTGCCAAGTGAAGTCTCTAATAGAAGGTTGACACTAGATTTGGATTTCTGCGCAGAAACAGATTTCTATCTGTCACGAATTTGGGCAGGGTTCTCTGTAGGTAACTCAGAAAAATCTGAAAATTTACGTGCGTGTTCCTCATATATGTACGCAACTTTCATTAGTTTTGAGTTTTCTGATTTGAGCAACGGAAGTACCTCTTAAAAATTCGTCTTTACTGGCTGTTCTGTTTTGACAGATTCTGTCTCTGTTTTTTGCATTGTCTCTTGTGGACTTTAAGCAAGACTTTCTAGACGTGGAGAGCTGTAGCTAATGTTTTATTGAGTTCTTGCAATGTGTCACTACAGGACTAAAGTGGATTAAAGTTTTTTGAGTACTAACCCCTCTAATGAAGTTTATGAGAAGTTTGGTGTGAAGGAAGTTTTCAAGGGTCAAGAGAGGAGGATGATATATGATCAAGAAGAGTGAAAAGTCTAAGCTTGGGGATGCCCCCGTGGTTCATCCCTGCATATTTCAAGAAGACTCAAGCGTCTAAGCTTGGGGATGCCCAAGGCATCCCCTTCTTCATCAACAATTTATCAGGTTTCTTCTATTGAAACTATATTTTTATTCGGTCACATCTTATGTGCTTTACTTGGAGCGTCTGTGTGTTTTTATTTTTGTTTGTGTTTGAATAAATTCGGATCCTAGCAATCCTTGTGTGGAGAGAGACACGCTCCGCTTTTTCATAGGAACACTTGTTCTTCGTTTTACTTTTAATGTTCAATGACAAAAGTTGGAAGCTACAACACTTATTGTTATTTGGTTGGAAACAGAAAATGCTTCATATTGTCTTGAATAATTTGATACTTGGCAATTGTTTTGAGCTCTCAAGTAGATCATGATTAAGTTCTTGCATCATGTAGTTTAAACCTATTAGTGGAAAACTACCGTAGAGCTTGTTGAAATTGGTTTGCATGATTGGTCTCTCTAAGGTCTAGATATTTTCTGGTAAAGTGTCTGAGCAACAAGGAAGACAGTGTAGAGTCTTATAATGCTTGCAATATGTTCTTATGTAAGTTTTGCTGTACCGGTTCATACTTGTGTTTGCTTCAAATAACCTTGCTATCCTAAGCCTTGTATTGAGAGGGAATACTTCTTGTGCATCCAAAATCCTTGAGCCAAAAACTATGCCATTTGTGTCCACCATACCTACCTACTACATGGTATTTTTCTGCCATTCCAAGTAAATACTTCATGTGCTACCTTTAAACAATTCAAAAGTTATTATCTCTTATTTGTGTCAATGTTTTATAGCTCATGAGGAAGTATGTGGTGTTTTATCTTTCAATCTTGTTGGGCAGATTTTCACCAATGGACTAGTGGCTTCATCCGCTTATCCAATAATTTTGCAAAAAGAGCTGGCAACGGGGTTCCCAGCCCCAATTAATTAACTTTCATTAATAATTCTCTTCACATGTTTTGCCCTGATTCATCAGTAAGCAACTTAATTTTGCAAATAGACACTCCTCCATGGTATGTGAAATGTTGGAAGGCACCCGAGGATTCGGTTAGCCATGGCTTGAGAAAACAAAGGTTGGGAGGAGTGTCATCTCTAAATAAAACTAAAATAAATAGACACTCCTTCATGGTATGTGAATGATTGGAAGGCATCCGATTCGGTTGGCCATGGCTTGTGAAAGCAAAAGGTTGGAAGGAGTGTCATCCAAAAATAAAAGTAAACTAAAGTACATGTGAGAGATAACGTCCTTTATGGGAGCCGATCTTCGAAAGTCTGTTTGGCAAGGGGGTTAGAGTGCCCACTACCATTCGTTTACAACAACAAACACCTCTCAAAACTTTACTTTAATGCTCTCTATATGATTCAAAACTTGAAAAGCTCTAGCACATGACTTGATCCCTGCTTCCCTCTGCGAAGGGCTTTTCTTTTACTTTATGTTGAGTCAGTTTACCTACTTCCTTCCATCTTAGAAGCAAACACTTGTGTCAACTGTGCATTGATTCTTACATACTTGCTTATTTGCACTTACTATATTACTTTGTGTTGACAATTATCCATGAGATATGCATGTTGAAAGTTGAAAGCAACTGCTGAAACTTAAATCTTCCTTTGTGTTGCTTCGATGCCTTTACTTTGAATTTATTGCTTTATGAGTTAACTATTATGCAAGACTTTTGATGCTTGTCTTGAAAGTATTATTCATGAATTTTTTTGCTATATGTTATCTATTTGTTAGCAACTATAGATCATTGCCTTGAGTCACTGCATTCATCTCATATGCTTTGCAATAGTATGATCAAGGTTATGTAAGTAGCATGTCACTACAGAAATTATTCTTTTTATTGTTTACCTACTCGAGGGCGAGTAGGAACTAAGCTTGGTGATGCTGATACGTCTCCAACGTATCTATAATTTCTGATGTTCCATGCTTGTTTTATGACAATACCTACATGTTTTGCTCACACTTCATGATGATTTCATGCATTTTCTGGAACTAACCTATTAACAAGATGCCACAGTGCCAGTTCCTGTTTTCTGTTGTTTTTGGTTCCAGAAAGGCTGTTCGGGCAATATTCTCGGAATTCGACGAAACAAAGACCCAATATCTTATTTTTCCCTGAAGATTCCAGAACACCGAAGGAGAGTAGGAGGCGGGCAGCAGGGGGCCCACACCATATGGCGGCGCGGGTGGACCCCTGGCCGCGCCAGCCTATGGTGAGGGGGCCCCAGGTGCCTCCTTGCGCCTCCTCTTCGCCTATAAGACCCCTCGCGACCTAAAAACCCGATACGAATTGACGAAACTCCAGAAAGACTACATGGGCGCCGCCGCCATCGCGAAACTCCAATTCGGGGGACAAAATCTCTGTTTCGGCACGCCGCCGGGACGGGGAAGTGCCCCCGGAAGCCATCTCCATCAACGCCACCGCCTCCATCATGCTCCGTGAGTAGTTCCCCCATGGACCATGGGTTATAGCAGTAGCTAGTTGGTACTCTGTATCCCATGTACTTTAATACAATGATCTCATGAGCTGCCTTACATGATTGAGATCCATCTGATGTAATCAGTGTTGTGTTTGTTGGGATCCGATGGATGATACATTATGATTAGTCTATCTATAAAGTTTGTGAAGTTATTGTTGCTGCAATCTTGTTATGCTTAATGCTTGTCACTAGGGCCCGAGTGGCATGATCTTAGATTTAAGCTCTATAATTATTGCTTAGATTGTATCTACAAGTTGTTTGCACATATTGCTGTCCGGAACCCGAGGCCCCAAAGTGACAGAAATTGGGACAACCGGAGGGGAAGGCTGTGATATGAGGATCACATGTTTTCACCAAGTGTTAATGCTTTGCTCCGGTGCTCTATTAAAAGGAGTACCTTAATAGCCAGTAGATTCCCTTGAGGCCCGGCTGGCACCGGCTGGTAGGACAAAAGATGTTGTACAAGTTTCTCATTGCGAGCACGTATGACTATATATGGAAAACATGCCTACATGATTAATAATCTTGATGTTCTGTCTTAATGCTTTCAATCCTATCAATTGCCCAACTGTAATTTGTTCACCCAACACTTGTCACTTGTTATTGGAGAGTTACCACTAGTGTAGATCGCTGGGAACCCCGGTCCATCTCTCATCATCATATACTCGTTCTATATGTCATTGGAAGTAGTATCAACTATTTTCTAGTGCCATCGCCTCTGTGTTATTGCTACTGCTGCTGTGTTACTGTTACTATTGCTCTCATATTACTGCTGCTTTCACATCACCCCAATTACTAGTGCTTTTCCAGGTGCAGCTGAATTGACAACTCAGTTGTTAAGGCTTATAAGTATTCTTTACCTCCCCTTGTGTCAAATCAATAAATTGGGTTTTACTTCCCTCGAAGACTGTTGCGATCCCCTATACTTGTGGGTCATCAGACATCCAAGAGCAAATACACGTGTCCTCCTGGCCAAGACTTGTGTAATTTTCCCACCATGTCAAGCCCCCATCGTGCGAAAGGCCATGCCAATGGTATCGGCATTAATTCTGCTGCTGGAGAGTGGGGTTTGGATGCGAATCTCTGACACACATTGCAAGTGTGTACTATGTCTTTTACATCCTCTACTGCCGTCAGCCAATAAAACCCTGGACGAAAAGCTTTGGTTGTTATTGCTCGACATGCCTTAGTGCAGATCCAATATATATTTATTCGGTCTTAATTGGGTTATGATACCGATGATTATAATGTTAGGGAGATGGATGTGTATCTACCCAGTTCCATCGAACAACTATCCTTCTACGTGATAGGCACATATTCATCTCGCTGACTGTATGAGGCACATATATTGTTTGCTCATTATTTTGATATTCTGATATTTAACTATAGCTAACTCCATCTCTATTATATACACTTGGTTATAGGGTTCTTATTTTGATAGCTCTCCATGAGATAAAGGAAAACAAAGGTGTGTGACACCGTATTCGCGATCGCTTTGCCTCGGCGTTCTAATGTATGATTAATAATTATTTGGACTTTAAATCAATGATAATCATTTTCTTGTTAGCATTTTCTCCATTTCTTGTTAATTGTTTGTAGGACATGCAATGACATGGTGATACGTCTTCGACGTATCGATAATTTCTTATGTTCCATGCCACATTATTGATGATATCTACATGTTTTATGCATACTTTATGTCATATTTATGCATTTTCCGGCACTAACCTATTAACGAGATGCCGAAGAGCCGATTCTTTGTTTTGCTGTTTTTGGTTTCAGAAATCCTAGTAAGGAAATATTCTCGGAATTGGATGAAATCAACGCCCAGGGGCCTATTTTCACACGAAGCTTCCAGAAGACCGAAGGGAAGACGAAGTGGGGCCGCGGGGCGCCGCCACACTAGGGCGGCGCGGCCCAGGGGGGCCCCGCGCGGCCCTAGCGTATGGGGCCCCCGTGACGCCTCCTGACCTGCCCTTCCGCCTACATATAGTCTTCGTCGCGAAACCCCCAGTACCGAGAGCCACGATACGGAAAACCTTCCAGAGACGCCGCCGCCGCCAATCCCATCTCGGGGGATTCAGGAGATCGCCTCCGGCACCCTGCCGGAGAGGGGAATCATCTCCCGGAGGACTCTTCACCGCCATGGTCGCCTCCGGAGTGATGAGTGAGTAGTTCACCCCTGGACTATGGGTCCATAGCAGTAGCTAGATGGTCGTCTTCTCCTAATTGTGCTTCATTGTCGGGTCTTGTGAGCTGCCTAACATGATCAAGATCATCTATCTGTAATGCTATATGTTGTGTTTGTTGGGATCCGATGGATAGAGAATACTATGTTATGTTGATTATCAATCTATTACCTATGTGTTGTTTATGATCTTGCATGCTCTCCGTTACTAGTAGAGGCTCTGGCCAAGTTTTTACTCTTAACTCCAAGAGGGAGTATTTATGCTCGATAGTGGGTTCATGCCTCCATTAAATCTGGGACAGTGACAAAAAGTTCTAAGGTTGTGGATGTGCTGTTGCCACTAGGGATAAAACATTGATGCTATGCCCGAGGATGTAGTTATTGATTACATTACGCACCATACTTAATGCAATTGTCTGTTGTTTTCAACTTAATACTGGAAGGGGTTCGGATGATAACCTGAAGGTGGACTTTTTAGGCATAGATGCATGCTGGATAGCGGTCTATGTACTTTGTCGTAATGCCCAATTAAATCTCACTATACTCATCATATCATGTATGTGCATTGTCATGCCCTCTCTATTTGTCAATTGCCCAACTGTAATTTGTTCACCCAACATGCTTATTCTTATGGGAGAGACACCACTAGTGAACTGTGGACCCCGGTCCATTCTTTACATCGAATACAATCAACTGCAATACTCGTTCTACTGTTTTCTGCAAACAATCATCATCCACACTATACATCTAATCCTTTGTTACAGCAAGCCGGTGAGATTGACAACCTCACTGTCACGTTGGGGCAAAGTAATTTGGTTGTGTTGTGCAGGTTCCACGTTGGCGCCGGAATCCCTGGTGTTGCGCCGCACTACACTCCGCCGCCATCAACCTTCAACGTGCTTCTTGGCTCCTACTGGTTCGATAAATCTTGGTTTCTTACTGAGGGAAAACTTGCCGCTGTACGCATCACACCTTCCTCTTGGGGTTCCCAACGGACGCGTGCTGTACGCGTATCACACGGTCGCATCAACATCGAGGAAATGTAGGGTTTGTTGCATGGAAAACAAAAAAATTCTACCGCAAAGACGAATAAATCCAAGATCCAATCTATGGAAAAACCAAGCTCTAATCTATGAGATCGGAGCTACGAGAAAGAAGATAGACTACCCCTTGAAGATCCAAAGCCTTAACGAGACCAGATCTCGTGGTTGATGTAGACGATCGTTCCGGTGCTTCAATCCGGCAGCACTTCCGTACTCGGTCACACGTACGATGTCGATGATGTCCTTCCTCTCCCCATTCCAACGGGCAACAGATGTGGTAGATCCCCTCGGAATCCCGTCTGCATGACGGCGTGGTGGTGGTGGTGGAGGAGAAGATCCTGCAGGGCTTCGCCAAGTAGGTGCATAACTTATGACGAGGAGGAGAGGTGGCGGCTAGGGTTGGAGGGCAGGGTGGGCTGTGCCCCTGCCCCTCCCCTCTTTATATAGGGGGAGGGCCAGCCAGGGTTGCCTTGGCCCCTCCTCCAAGCCCTAGGGCCGGCGCCAAGGAGAGGGGGGAACTTGCCCCCCCAAGTCTACCCCCTTTAGGGTTTCCCCAAACCCTAGGGGTCTGGCCGGCCTAGGCCTCTGAGGCTTGGTGTGCCTGGCCCATCAGGGCTGGGCTGAAACACCTCGGCTCAGGTGGCTCCTCCCGAGGTCGTGGGCCCATGGATGGCCCTTCCGGATCCTTCTAGAAACTTCTCGGTCTTCCACCGGAAAATTCCTGAACTTTTCCGAACCCCAAAAATAACTTTCCTTATACGAATCTTATTCTCCAGACCATTCCAGACCTCCTCATGATGTCCTGGATCCGATCCAAGACTCCGGAAAATATCCGGTCTCCATCTCATATTCCATATCTACTGTACGACATCGAACCTTAAGTGTCACCCTACGGTTCGTGAACTATGCGGACATGATTGAGACTCCTCTCCGATCAATAACCAATACCGGGACCTAGAGATCCATAATGGTCCCACATATTCAATGATAACTTAGTGATCGAATGAACCATTAACATAGGATACCGATTCCCTTTGTCGCGCGATACTTTACTTATCCGAGGTTTGATCATCGGTATCTCTATACCTAGTTCAACCTCGTTACCGACAAGTACTCTTTACTCGTAACATGCTATGTCATCCCTTGTGACCTTGTCACACTTGCAAGCTAATTAGATGACATTCCACCGAGAGGGACCAGAGCGTATCTATCTGTCATCAGGATGGACAAATCCCACTCTTGATCCATGCGCTTCAACTCATACTTTCCGAATACTTAATCCCATCTTTATAAACACCCATTTACGAAGTGGCGTTTGATGTAATAAAAGTACCCATCCGGTATGAGTGATTTACATGATCTCATGGTCGAAGGATTAGGTTACTATGTATCGAAAGCTTATAGCAAGACGAACCTAAAGACTTGATCTTATGATACGCTTATTATGGGTGTGTGTCCATTATATCATCCTCCTAATGACATAACCTTGTTATTAACAACATCCAATGTTCATGATCAGGAAACCATGATCATCTATATATAAACAAGCTAGTTTAACAAGAGGCTTACTAGGGACTCTTATATGTTTACATAACACACAAGTATTAATGTTTCCGGTTAATACAATTATAGCATGGGATGCAAGCATTTATCATAAACACAAAGTTATAAGAATAACCACTTTATTATTGCCTCCTGGGCATATCTCCAATAGTCTCCCACTTGCACTAGAGTCAATAATGTAGATTACATGGTAAGGTACCTAACACCCATAGCGTTCTGGTGTAGGTCATGCTTTGCTCTAGGGAGAGCTTTAGTCAACGGATCTGCCACATTTAGATCTGTGTGTACTCTGCAAATATTTATGTCACCATCTTCGACATACTCACGAATCACATGAAAACGTAGCTTGATATGCTTCAGCTTCTTGTGTGACCTTGGCTCCTGTGCATTGGCTATGGCACCCATGTTGTCAAATTAGATGGTCATCGGGTCCAACACACTAGGAACCACACCAAGCTCATTAATGAACCTCTTCATCCATATCACTTCTGATGAAGCCTCCGAAACAGCTATGTATTCAGACTCAGTTGAAGATTTCATAACCACGCTTTTCTTGGCACTCATCCAGCTCACTGCTGCACCATTCAAAATAAACACGTACCTAGATTGAGATTTAGAGTCATCTGGATCAGTGTTCCAACTAGCATCGGTGTAATTGGTTACAACGAGCTCTTGGTCACCTCCATAACGAAGAAACATATCCTTAGTCCTTTTCAAGTACTTCAGGATATTGTTGACCGCTGTCTAGTGTTCCATTCCAAGATCACTTTGATATCTGCTGGCCAAACTAACAGCATGTGCGATATCCGGTCTCGTACACATCATGCCATACATGATAGAGCCTACCGCCGAGGCATAGGCGATCTTGTTCATCCTTTCTCTTTCTTATGCCATAGTCGGACCTTGAGTTTTACTCAAAATATTACCTGGCAACATGGGCAAGAACCCTTTCTTGCTTTCATCCATTCTAAACTTCTTTAGAATCTTATCCAGGTATGTACTATGTGAAAGCCCTATTAGGCGTCTTGATCTATCTCTATAAATCTTGATGCCTAAAATGTACGCTGCTTATCCAAGGTCATTCATTGAAAAACACTTATTCAATTAGCCTTTGACACTACTTAGAAGTTATATATCATTCCCAATCAACAATATGTCATCTGCATATAATATCAGGAATGTTATAGAGCTCCCACTCACTTTCTTGTAAATAGAAGCTTCTCCATGAGTTTGTATAAATCCAAAGTCCTTGATCACCTTATCAAAGCGTCGGTTCCAACTCCGGGATGCTTGCTTCAGTCCATAAATAGAACGCTGAAGTTTGCATACCTTGTCAGCATTTTTAGGATCGACAAAACCTTTGGGTTGTACCATATACAACTCTTCCTCAATGTCACCATTAAGGAATTCCGTTTTGACATCCATATGCCAAATTTCATAATTGAAAAATACAGCGATTGCTAACAATATCCTCACAGACTTTAGCTTCGCTACAAGTGAGAAAATCTCATCGTAGTCAACTCCTTGAATTTGTTGGAACCCTTTTGCGACAAGTTGAACTCTATAGACTGTAATATTACCATCAACATTTGTTTTTCTTTTGAAGATCCATTTATTCTCGACAGCCTTGCGGCTATCAGGTAAGTCTACCAAAGTCCATACTTAGTTATCATACATGGATCCCATTTAGGATTTCATGGCCTCTTACCATTTGTTGGAATCTGGGCTCATCATTGCTTCCTCATACGTCGCAGGGTCATCATCATTGCTGTCCACAACCATGACATTTAAGGCGGGGTCATACCAATCAGGAGTGGTACGAATCCTCATCGACCTGCGGGGTTCAGTAGCAACTTCGTTCGAAGTTTCATGATCATTATCATTTGCTTCCTCTCTTATCGGTGCAGGCGGCACAAGAACATCTTCCAATGCTGCACTACTCTCAAGTCCGAGAGAAGGTTCAATAACCTCTTCGAGTTCTACTTTTATTCTAGTCACTTATTTAGAGAGAAACTCCTCAAGAAAGGATCCTTTCTTGGCAACAAAAACTTTGCCTTCGGATCTATGATAGAAGGTATACCCAAATATTTCTTTAGGGTATCCTATGAAGATGCGTTTCTCCGATTTGGGTTCAAGCTTGTCAAGTTGTAACTTCTTTACATAAGCTTCGTAGCCCCAAACTTTAAGGAACGACAACTTAGGTTTCTTACCAAACCACAGTTCATATGGTGTCGTTTCAACGGATTTAGTTGGTGCTCTATTTAAAGTGAATGCGGCTGTCTCTAATGCATAACCCCAAAACGATAACGAAAAATTGGTAAGAGATATCATAGACCGAACCATATCTAAGAGAGTTCGATTACGATGTTCGGACACACCATTGCGTTGTGGTGTTCCCGGCGGTGTCAACTGTGAAAGTATTCCACATTTCTTTAAATGCATGCCAAACTCGTAACTCAGATATTCACCTCCGCAATCAGAATGCAGAAACTTAATCTTATTGTTACGCTGATTTTATACTTCACTTTGGAATTCCTTAAACTTCTCGAAAGTTTCGGACTTATGTTTCATAAATTAAATGTACCCATATCTACTCAGATCATCCGTGAAGGTTAGAACATAATGATAGCCACTGCGCGATGCTACACTCATTGGACCGCACACATCAGTATGTATTATTTCCAATAAGTCTGTAGCTCACTCCATTATACCAAGGAATGGAGTCTTAGTCATTTTTTCCATTAGACATGCTTCACATCTATCAAGTGATTCAAGAAGTCCATCGGAATGGAGTTTCTTCATGCGCTTCACTCCAATGTGACCAAGACGACAGTGCCACGTATATGTAGAATTATCATGCAATTTAATTCGTTTAGCATCAAATTTATGAACATGTGTATCACTAATATCGAGATTTAATAAGACAAAACCATTCATCTCAGGTGCATCACCATAAAAGTATTATTCACATAAATAGAACAACCATTATTCTCTGACTTAAACGAATAACCGTCTTGCCATAAACAAGATCCATATATAATGTTCATGCTTAACTCAGGCACCAAATAACAATTATTCTGATTTAAAACTAATCCCGAAGGTAGATGTAGAGGGAGCGTGCCGATGGCGATCACATCGACCTTGGATCAATTTCCAATGCGCATCGTCACCTTGTCCCTCGCTAGTCTCCGTTTATTCCGCAGCTCCTGTTTCGAGTTACAAATGTGAGCAATCGAACCAGTATCAAATACCTAGGCACTACTACGATTAATAGTAAGATAGACATCAATAACATGTATATCAAATATAGCTTTCTTCTTGACGTGGCCGCTCTTCAGATCAGCCAGGTACTTGGGGCAATTGCGCTTCAAGTGCCCATCACCCTTGCAGTAATAGCACACAATATCAGGCTTAGGGCCAGCCTTGGGTTTCTTAGGAGGCGCAACAACTTTCTTGCCCCCTTCTTGAAGTTGCCCTTTTCCTTAGGCTTGCCCTGCTTCTTGAAATTAGTGGTCTTGTTGACCATCAACACTTGGTGCTCATTCTTTATCTCCACTTCAGCAGTTTTCAGCATGGAGAAGTGTTCAGGCAACTCCTTGTTCATGAACTACATGTTGTAGTTCATCACGAAATAACTAGGTGACAGTGATTGGAGGACACGATGAATACCTGTAACATCCCAAATTTTAAAACAAAGAGAAAATGAATTTCCTTTTTCCAAAAATGAGAACCAACAAAAACTTTTCTTACATAGGGTACTATGCATAGTGCTCATACCTAATGCTTGTGTGATTTCCATGACGTTTGTTTGTTACATTGAACATTCTTCCAAAACCCTAAAACCCTAACCATCTCAAAACAAAGTGGATTCAAATATGAAAAACCAAAATAAAAGAAAAATACATATGTGGGCATATAGTCCTAATATGTAAATCTTGAACCCTACCCTTCTTACTTTGCTAAAATGGTGATGAACCATTTTAAACCCCACTAAACCCTAAACCTCACCCCTCTTATCACATCCTTGAAAAACAAAATAAAAAGAGATGATATTAAATAAGAAAAAGGGCCTATGTGCCTATGACTATTTTTAGTAAAACTTTTACCTAGGCTTTTCTACCTTGTGTAGATGATTTCAAATACCTCAACAAACTTAACCTAGTACTTCCCAACAAATTCAAGTGAGAAACAAAAATGAAATAAACATATGTGTAGAGGCATATGTGGCACTTAGCCATAATACCAATTCTTGACCTAGGCACCCACATTTTCCCCAAATGGTTTTAACCCTTTACCCAACTCAATCTAACACTAAATAAACCTTACACATGCCTAAGTGAAGCAAAGGAAAAGAAAAGAATAAAAGTTAGAAAATCACAAAACCCTCACATATGGTTTATGCCATTTTTCCAAATATTTGACCTAGACCAATTTGGCTTTCACCATTAGTTGTATTATGTTACTAAACACTTATTACAACTTTTGGAATCAAAGAAACTCAAATCAAATCAAATTTGAACTCAAATTTTGATCACATGCAATGATGGTCAATTCTGCCATTTGCAATCTGGTCACTACTTTGAGCCCCTGTATTTCAAGTTTTTCAAACCAAACAATCTCAATTCTTTGCACCTCATCCAAGTACACATAAAGGTGAACAACTTTGGTAAAGACCACCATATCAAATTCATCTTGGATCAAAAACTATGCTCAAGCAAAGTTGGGACTTTTTAACAATTTCAACATCACCCAACTTTGCAAATTTTGCAGTTCTTTCATTTTTAAAATGCCACCACCACCAATGTGTGTTGTTGAGCATCTGAAGCAAGTCCAATTCATCTCATCCACATTTTTCAAATGATTTGACATGAAGCAAATTTTGTCCAAAACTTGAATTTGCAAATATGCACTAATCTCAAAAACACTATTCTAAATAGTGTTTGCCTAATTCTTGCCCACCACCTTGCCGCTACATGTTCCCTGGTCCCCTCTACACCCAACCCTAGCATAGCAACCCTAGATGGAGGCCAAACATGGCCATGGAAATGCCATGCCGGCTACCTTGCATGCACACTCGCTTCCCTCCCTCTCTCTCAACCCTAGCACCTGCCACCATGTCCCCCTGCTCCCTCACATCCTACTGAGCATGCCTACCCCAGCCCTGGTCGGAGAACGACACGGCACCGCCGGGAACGGGACACGCCCACGACGTCCAGAACGCGCCAGGGTGCGCATCAGCACGCCCTGGACGTTGCAGAGCGAACACGTGCGCCGTCGACCCGGGCCCCCTCTCGCTCTCTCCCTTCTCCAGCGAGCTCCACTAGACGCCCGCCGCCCGCCAGACAAGCTCCCCTGCTCACGCGCCCGCTGTCGCCGGCGACAGCATCGCCGCCCTTCCGCCACGGCCTCACACGCGCCCGACACGGTTAGACGCCGCCTAGCTTCGCCAGCCTACTCCCCAGAACCGCCTGGAGACCAGGACGCTGTTGCACACGTCGTCTTGCCCTTTCGCGCCCTGGAACGCCATCGCCGCCGTCGACCTTGCCGCACCCCACGGTCACCTCGCGCCACTATAAAAAGGGCACGCCCCTGGACGAATTGAGCACGCCATTGCCTTCCCCTCTTCCTCCTGAGCCTCCCTAACCACCTCCCTTCGCTGATTACACCCTCCGCCGCCACAATTTGGTCGGAGACCGCCGCGCCAGTACCTCCGCGACGACGACGATTGGCGCCACCCGAGCTTCCCCCGCGACCACCGTTCACTTCCTCGTCCTCGACAACGCCGCTGCGCACCCCCGCCGAGCCTCGCCGGAGCCCAGGTTGGTCGTCGACCCCCACCACCGCCGCGACCAGGGTAGGGTCTCGTCGGAGACGACGACGACCCAGAGCCGCTCGATCGCCTTTTAATCCAACGGCTCGCTCTCTCCCGTATCGATTCGGGTTTTAAAACCCACTGACAGGTGTGTCCCACCTGTCAGGAGGCCCGCGTGTGCGAGACGCACTGCTGGGCCGGCCCACTTCTCTCTCTCTCCCTCGCTGGCCCGTCAATTTTCCCCCGTGGCCTGTTAATTCAAAATTGGTTTAAATCAAATCTGTTAAAATGCAAACTCGCGTCCAATTCAAATTCAAATGGTTTCAAATCTACTGCACCAAATTCAACAAACTTTATATCTTTGGAAAGCCTATGAAATTATCTAAACAACCCCACTGGTCTCACATTGATTTTCTTTGTGGAATAAATGTGACAAAAATAACAAGTCAGAGACTTTACAACTTCAAACAATTATTAAAAATCAACCAAAAATGCTATTGAGTATATTTGAACTCTCATAGATCACATTTCACATGCTTTAATTGATTATGCAAAAATACGGCAGGGTTACTTTGAGTGATCATGGCCTAGTTTAAAGAAAGGACTCTATGGCTATTTTAGTTAGTTGATATTGTCCAAAACTATATAACAAATCTTATGAGGTGTTTGCCCTCATTTAAATCTTGTCCCAAGTAACTTAGTATGAGTTAGTACCTCTGGTTTATATAATCTCATATTGAGTTAATTGGTGATATTAAATCATAATGAAGGTAGTGTTAAATTGTATGAGGTACCTTACCTCATTTAAATCATTTTCCCAAATGATGATTATGAATGGTTGACCTTGGTCAACATGGATTCATAAGTTATTCATTTGAGGAGATTAAATCTTAACAAGATTCAATGAGAGGAAATTATTTCCTCCAAAGACTTAAAGAGAAACCCTAATCCACATTTCAATGAGAGGAAATTATTTCTTTAACACTAAGTAAGAAAACCCTAGAATGATTTTAGGTAGCAATGTTAAGTGATGATGCTAGATCATTTTGAGTGAGCCATTAAGGCTAATTAAGACTACTTAAGTATTGTTTGGTGATTGTATCATCGTATTCGTTTATAGACGCTAGTACCGGAGACTATCAAGAGGAGGAGGTATTGTACCAACAAGAAGAAGAGAACTTTGATCACCTCACCAACCAAGGCAAGCTAGACTAATGCAAGTTATATTGTTGCAAGCTAATATTCTTGCAAGTGCAAAGCCCTATTAGGGCAAGACACCATTAAGCTTACCTTACTTACAATGATCCCATCCCAAGTTTTTACCTTACAAGTTTTTACTTGATTTATGAAGAAGTTACTTTTATAGTTAACTTTGGTCTAAGTTTAGAATGTTAAGAGAGTAGCAAAGTTAGCCTCAAAGATGGCCAAGCAAGATAGCACCCCTCATGATTAGTGCTAGTGCTAATAACTAAAAATGACTACTCTAGATGGGAACATGTGATTTGAAATGAATTTGAAAACCTTGGAACGATGAGTCATTCTATTGAAAGATCTTTGAAGGTGAATATGACTTGAATGATATGGTGAATTTTGATCAAAACTGATATTGGTTTGGATGCAATACCTTTCCAATTTTTGAGTACCCCCACAATACCTGATTATGGGTAGGGCTTAACTGGAAGTTTATACATCTTAGTATGGGTTCCCTCTGAACAAGCATCATAGGGGTTATGCCGAGGCTGCCTCCGTTGTATGAGAAATGATGTCAAATGAGGTGAATTGTATGGCCAAGCCCTGTGCAGTTCCCAGGTTGACAGTTGGTCTTCACTAGGAGGCCAAGCTCATGGGGAGAGGTACCTATACTAGGGTATGTAAGTGAAAGATTATGGTTGATGATCCGCATACTGAGTTACGATGATTCGGGGTTATCCTCGACGGATGAAATCAAATGTTGTGGCACAAGTGTGCAACCTCTGCAGAGTGTAAACCTATTCGAATAGCCGTGTCCACGGTTACGGACGGTTGGAAATGCCATACAGTTTCCGGTGTCAGATAATTCTTGAAAATGTTGATGAAGTAAATGGTGAACTGAATTGAATCGAATTGAATCACAACTGAGTTGTGGGAATGACACTAATGTTCCCACTTGAGCTAGTTAGCACATGAAGAGTCTTTATCAAATACTTGTGAACTAAAATTGGCTTTATGCAAAAGAAACTAGAGCTTAGCACCCCTTACTAGAATTGATCGCACTTACACTAGTATTAGTTTGCGAGTACTTTAAAGTACTCACGGCTGTGTCCCTGGCTATTCAAATGACCAGACTATGAAGAAGAGCAGCAGTACCAGGAGGACGGACAACAAGACGTCTACGACAACTAGGGAATCTTCCGACGTCAGACGTTGGCCTGTGGATTAGATAGTCCACTTCCGTTACGCTTCCGCCATGTAATATGTTCGTTGATCATTAGATCAACTATTTGTGTAATATTGGATCATGTGATCTCTATTTGTAAGACGACTATGGTATGTAAGGAATGATGACTTATGATATTCGACTGTTATGTCTCGCAACAACAATATTCCTGGGATTGCGATGTATGGCATAATAGGCATCTGGACTTAAAAATCCGGGTGTTTGATAATACCCAACTGGTTAGGAATCACTATTCCCAAGTCATTGAGCTTCTTCGCGTGCCCACACATCTTGAGCACGTGCTCGCTAATGGAGCTACCTCTTCCATCTTACAACTAAAGAACTGTTCTGAGGCTTCATAGTTTTCCATGGCCGCATGAGTTTCAAATATTGCTTTGAGCTCATGGAATATCTCACAAGGGTCGTGGTTTTCAAAACGCTTCTGAAGCTCTGCCTCTAGGCCATACAAGATGGCGCACTAAACTGTGAAGTAGTGAGTTTTTCGAGTGAGGTAAAACATTTTTTACCTCATCGGGAGCAGTTTAAGCAGGTGGGGCACCTAGCGGTGCATCGAGCACATATTGCAGTTGTCCAGCAGTGAGGACAATCCTCAAATTACGGAACCAGTCCGTAAAGTTGCTTTCATTGTTCTTAAGCTTTTCTTTCTCCAGGAACCGATTAAAATTGATGGTGGGGCCGCCATGATCTACAACATATTTGCAAAGAGTTTAGACTAAGTTTATGATAAATTGAGTTCAACTTTAATTCTTAAATTAACTAGGTGAACTCCCACTCAAAACAACAACCCTCACGATGCCCTAGTGATTAAACGAACCAAATTCACTACACCAAGTCCGATCTTCACGAGAGAAGATGTAGTTTCAAAGGCGAACATTCAACATGCATGTTCATCACATCATTCATATGACTCATGCTCTACCTTTCGGTATCCCGTGTTCCGAGACCATGTCTGTACATGCTAGGCTCGTCAAGTTTAACCTTGGTATTCGCACATGTAGAATCTATAACACCCGATCATCGCGTGATGCTTCGAAATGACGAGTCTTAGCAACGGTGCATACTAAGGACAAACACTTTATTATCTTGATATTCAGTGAGAGGATTCATCTTATAATGCTACCGTCGCGATCTAAGCAAAATAAGATGCATAAAGGATTAACATCACATGCAATTCATAATATGTGATATGATATGGCCTTTCTTCCCGTGCTTTTGATCTCCATCTCCAAAGCACATACATGATCTCCATCATCACCAGCATGGCGTCAAGGCCAGTGGCGCCGCTTCATGGTTGTCCATCACTAATAGTAACTATAACAACTACTTGAAATAAAGCTATTACATGATGAATAGACACGCAGGTCTTAACAAATTTAAAGACAACCATTAGGCTCCTGCCGGATGCCATAATACAATAATGATCATCTCATACATCAAATATAGTCACAATCACATAGCCATATCACATCACATGTCCCTGCAAAAACAAGTTTGACACCTCTAAAAAGTGTTTGCATGTTTTACGTGGTTTGGGGCTTTCGAGTAAGATCCGATCTACCTACGAACAAGAACCACAACGTTGATACAAGTGTTGTCAAGTGCAGATTGTAAATTGGATCTTAACTATGGTGAGAGTAACTGACACTCGCTGAGCCACTTATGCAATACAAGTTGCATGTCAAGCGTGGAGCAAGTCTCATGAACACGGTCATGTAGGGTTAGCCCGGGCCGCTTCATCCCCCCATCCCGCAAGATGCAAAGTACACGAAAAGCAAGCGACAACAAGAGCATCAACACCCCAAAACCATTGTGTTCTACTCGTGCAACAGATCTATGCATACACACGGCTCTGATACCACTATAGGGTTCATTGCATGGAAAACAAAAAAATTCTACCGCAAAGACGAATAAATACAAGATCCAATCTATGGAAAAGCCAAGATCTAATCTATGAGATCTGAGCAACGAGAAATAAGAGAGACTAACCCTCGAAGATCCAAAGCCTTAACGAGATCAGATCTCGTGGTTGATGTAGACGATCGTTCCGGTGCCGCAATCTGGTAGCACTTCCGTACTCGGTCACACGTACGGTGTCGATGACGTCCTTTCTCTCCCCATTCTAGCGGGCAGCGGATGTGGTAGATCCCCTCGGAATCCCAGCAGAACGACGGCGTGGTGGTGGTGGCGGAGGAGAAAATCCTGCAGGGCTTCGCCAAGCCGGTGCAAGAATTATGAGGAGGAGGAGAGGTGGTGGCTAGGGTTGGAGGGAAGGGTGGGCTGCGCCCCTGCGCCCTGCCCTCTTTATATACGGGGAGGGCCAGCCAGGGTTGCCTTGGCCCCTCCTCAAAGCCCTAGGGCCGGTGCCAAGGAGAGGGGGGGGGACTTGCCCCCCAAGTCTACCCCCCTTTATGGTTTCCCCAAACCCTAGGGGGTTGGCTGGCCTGGGCCTCTGAGGCTTGGTGCGCCTGGCCCATTAGGGCTGGGCTGCACCACCTTGGCTCAGGTGGCCCCTCCCGGGTTTGTGGGCCCATGGGTGGCCCATCCGGATCCTTCTAGAAACTTCCCGGTCTTCCAACGGAAAATTCCCGAACTTTTTACGAACCCTGAAAAATAACTTTCCTTATATGAATCTTATTCTCCGGACCATTCTGGACCTTCTCGTGATGTCCTGGATCCCATCCGAGTCTCCGAAAAATATTCGGTCTCCATCTCATTTTCCATATCTACTGTTCGACATCGAACCTTCAGTGTGTCACCCTACGGTTCGTGAACTATGCAGACATGATCGAGACTCCTCTCCGATCAATAACCAATAGCGGGACCTGGAGATCCATAATGGCTCCCACATATTCAACGATAACTTAGTGATCGAATGAACCATTAACATATGATTCCGATTCCCTTTGTCGCACGATACTTTACTTATCCAAGGTTTGATCATCGGTATCTCTATACCTAGTTCAACCTCGTTACCGACAAGTAATATTTACTCGTACCATGGTATGTCATCCCTTGCAACGTTGTCACATGCTTGCAAGCTAATTAGATGACATTACACCGAGAGGGCCCAGAGCATATCTATCTGTCATCGGGATGGACAAATCCCACTCTTGATCCATGCGCTTCAACTCATACTTTCCGAATACTTAATCCCATCTTTATAACCACCCATTTACGAATTGGCGTTTGATGTAATCAAAATACCCATCCGGTTTAAGTGATTTACATGATCTCATGGTCGAAGGATTTGGTTACTATGTATTGAAAGCTTATAACAAGACAAACTTAATAACTTGATCTTATGCTACGCTTATTATGGGTGTGTGTCCATTCTATCATTATCCTAATGACATAACCTTGTTATTAACTGTTCACGATCAGGAAACCATGATCATATATTAATCAACAAGCTAGTTTAACAAGAGACTTACTAGGAACTCTTATATGTTTACATAAGACACAAGTATTAATGTTTCTGGTTAATACAATTATAGCATGGGATGCAAAAATTTATCATAAACACAAAGATATAATAATAACCACTTTATTATTGCCTCTTGGGAATATCTCCAACAAGAAACTCCGCTGCAAAACAATAAGGCGACACGCCTTAAACTTCTCCATTCATATCTTCATAAGGATAAATGGAGGGATCTCATATCTTTCCAGAGACATCATTTTTTTTTCAAGTCGTGTCTTCGCAAGGATAAGTGGAGAAACTTAGTATCTCACGAAGATGTTGAATTAAAAGGAATTTCCGCCTTCCTTCCCTCACGAGACAAAGACATAACCAAAAAATGCTACAAATTCTCTTCTCCTACGTATCTTTCTCTTTTTTCTATATATCTCGCTAATGTATGTATACAAATTATGTACCAGATGTGCAATATAATTAAGATTTGGTAATGTATTTGCATGGGTGTTTAGCTAGGCATACACATGCTAGTATCATGGTTCTGCAACTACAATGAGTCCATTCTGTCTAAAATCGTTTGCGGTGTTTTTGTAAAGCAGACAGATTCGCGTAAACATACTTTCTACGATTGTCAGAAACACAGATGGGAGAGCCCAACATACCGTTTGCGCGGGCCTCTAAACCGCACACATTTTCTTTACAAAGAACGTGTGCGACATGGTGACCCGTCGCGTATGGTTCTAGGAACCGCGTGCTTTGATTTGGCATATGGCCCACCCTTGCATAACGATGGTTAGATTTATCGTGTGCGAAAAACCTTTTCAGCTGTGTGTGATGGCCCAATCTGTAGTAGTGCTATATGCGGCATGCAATAGTATCCCATAACCCAATATTGCATTCACAAAAAATTAGCAAAACTCTTTTATATTTAATTGTACATTTAATACACCACATGTTCACATGTATTTCAACATAGATTAACCGCTAGCTATAGAAACGAGAGTTCTACAAAAATAGTTCTTGGTTACGTTGTTGCCTTCAAATGGTCAACCTTCATTGAGAACTTTCACTAGTCTTCTCGCCACCTTTGTGATATTCTCGCAACACTGCATACAACACTCTTAACTAAAATAGTGTCTTACGGAGTGCACCAAACATCGCAATAGCGACCGTATGCAATGCGTATGGCAAGATGACGGTATCTCATCCGAAACAAACCGCACAAACAAATCTTTGGAGTTAGAGTATGAACATACCAAACACATGATAGCTAGACTTAAACTTGTTAAGAATAAATGATTTCGAGTCTTATTGATTCGGAGCGAAACAAGCGACACCATTGGCCCTAATCATCCAATCAAATTCTTATACATTGTCACCAAAATACAGTCCCTGATATAGGATGATAGCTATAGTTAACTATAGGAAACAAATTGGAAAAAACTTAATGTGTAGATCTAACACATGATATTTTTTTGAGGTAATCTAACACATGAAATTAATTGTGCTTACACAATGGATCCAATGAATCTATGATATACACATGAATATATAGATCAAACAATACACAATGATATAAGGCCTCCTTTGATTTAAAGGATAGGAAAAACATAGGAATAGGAAAGGTATATGATTGGAATGACATGTCTAATTGAATTCTATAGGAAGATGAAGTTTGTTTGATTGTAGCAAAGGGATTTTTCCATGAGGTATGAGCTAATGCTTTTTTCCTATAGGATATGTTCCTATGAATCAAACAACATGTATAGGAAATTTTCCCATAGGAATCAAATCCTACACAATTCCTATGCAAATCCTTTGAATCAAAGGAGCCCTAAGTGGTGAAAATGCTACTATTTAACATAGTATTTTAATTCAGTTAGAACATGGTGCATCCCCTAGCTAAGAGTAGATCCGGCAGTGCATACAACATAACATATAGAACATGGTACCTTACACATCAGATAACACAACATCCAGACTTAACAAATTCTAATGAAACCAGCCTTGCTAACAGTGGTAGTGATTAAAAAACCAAAACTCAATGACCCTAACACAATATTTTAATGGATCCGGCCTTGCTAACTATGTTACGAATCAGATCCGTGGTCAACTTAAAAAAACATGAAAAAGCGCGAACCTATACCTTCGGTAGACAATGGAGCTGGCGAGGACGAGATAGTTTGACCGACGATATCGCAGTTCCACGGAGAGGTTCGGCCGCCACGATCGATGAAGAAGCCCCCAATGACGTCATCTCCATACCGGGAGGCAGGACTGTAGAAGCTAGGTAGCAGCTTCCGCCACGCCGACCAGGTGCTCAAGGGGAACAAGGTGGCCCACGTTTTCCTAAATCTGGAGTGGCGGCTGTCGTGGAGTGAGTCCGGACGGGGACCCTAGTAGTACTTATATATCCCAAAAGATGGTAGGGTTGGGTTTGATGGGCCCAAATAAGCCCCTAATCGCACACAATTTTCACAAGAAAAGCAGCGTGAGCTCTGTACCTTCGTACACAGCCATATTGCGCAAGGTCGTATGCATTCTTCACACGCGATTGCTTTACACCTGCACCTTCACATGCTTCACACGCGATTTATTTAAACTGAGCCGTTTGCTCTACGTTTGCACCTACATAAGTTTAGATCGCACACAATTCATATTTATAAGCAAGGAGATAAACGACGCAAAGATTCTGATTTCTCATTTTGAACGAAATTGATGAACTTGCGGAAACATTTCACGACCAAAATATTCGCAAACGATCTTTCAGACAAAAACCGTTTGCACAGTATACCTTACTCCGCATACGGTTCTCTTTAAACAAACCATTTGCGATATTTTGTCGTGCATGTATTTGGCAGCCGCAACATTGCCGCCCATCTCCACGTGCTCTTGCATGTCCTCCGAATTTATTTCACCTTCTTCGTTGTCTTGGTTGTCATTCAGTTGGACGGATTGCTCCTCCTCGCCCACGTGAGGTGCCTCCTCTGCCACTTGAGGGGCCTGCTCCGCCACTGGAGGGGCCTTCTACGCCACTGGAGGGGCCTGGTTCTAAACGGCGACGTTGCGCCTGCGGGTATTGCGCGACGAAAGAGAGGCGAGTGGTATTCTTGGTGTGAACGATGATGAAGTGCACTGCATGTGTACCGTGATGGTGCAGTGTGTCAAACATTGCGGCGGCGAGGGGGGGGGGGGGGGTTGTATTTCGGCCGAGGAAGCTCTCTCGTCGGCGACTCGTGGCATGCCGGAGAAATGCGTAGAGGCTAGGCGTCGACAGAAAGTTAGACACATAATTTTTACATATTGTACCGTTTGAGTGCCGCAGATGAGAAGAGACAGGCAAAACTAAAAACTCGTCGCAACATCTTATTTCGAAACCTCCCGTTTATGAACTTTTCCGGACAGCCTTTCCGGACAGCCCAGAATGACTTACGTGTGCTTTATGCCTTCCTGAAGACCAATCACACGCTATGTGTTTTGTGGCGTCAACGATACAACACACGGAAAGGTTTCCTGTGCCACGGTAATTTTTAATAGGTCCGATCTATAGTAGCGAGGGCTTGCAATGAGACAGATCCATCACGAAGACAAAATTGCATTTTAGGCAATTTTTTTGCATGTACCACAGCTCCTCCTTTCTTCTTCTTCTCCAGTGTTTATGTCGTCATTCAACTCAAACATTGTCACAATCATTTAGTCACGATCCAATCTCCTCTGCTTGCCTGACCAGACACCATTATTATCACCCTCCACGCAACCCATCGATTTGTCACTGCTACCTTGCTACTCTCTCTAGTCTAACAATATTCTCATTATATCCTTTCTTGTTGAAATTTGAAAGTTCTCTTTGATTTCGGTTAGCCACGAGATTTATCGGTCTTATTTTCCAATTTTTTTTTGCTTCTCGGTAAAACCCTATACACGTGTCCATTCACATGAAGCCATGAGGGCATACATGATCTTCGAGACGGATAAATGCAGAGAGCACCGACCACCTCCTCATTTATTTTCTTCATCATATTTGTTGCTATAGATCACAAACATCGCTGCGGTCATTTAGTGTCGATATAGCCTCTTTCACCTCCATGACCTCACTCTACCACCATCGCGTACAATTACAGATTTCTCTCAATGGCATGAGTGGGTTTGTCGCTAGTACCCCCCCTCCCCCGCTCCCCTCGCACCCTCTCTTATAACACCCCCACCGCCGATCTCTCGAACATTTTCCCACCGCAAGTCGTCTTGTCCACAACATCGCGCCTCACCGCTACCAAAGGGCTAGATGTAGTTCTTAGGCCACCAATCAAGTATAGAATTAGTCTCATATGAACGTGAAATGACTAGAAGAGGAAGATCCTCCGATGAGAAACCATTAGACAATCGAGAGAGGTACGAGGAAGCCGCAAGGAGCAAGGGGAAGAGCGGAGATCATCACCTAGTCGGCATGTTCCCCCTTTCGCCCATCCGACCGGTTAGTAACTTTTGTCACTTATATCTTGCCAACTAAAAAATATTTTCATGTTTACGGGTTGCTATTCTCTAATTTTTTTTATGGTATGAATCCTCTAGCGTGATTGTTACTTTTTGTGTGTTGAGTATGCTTTCTTCAAGGAATTTGTGTGTGTTTTAATAGATGGAACTAATGATATTCTTGGACATAACACTCTTAGTTCCGGCTTTCGGGTTAAAAGCCACAAATATTCATGTATAGGGAGGAGGCTTATCCATTTTCACTTTGGCTTTGGACTATATTCATTGAGCGGCTAGTTTGGAGAATATAATGCACCGCTCATCTAGGCCCGAGCATGCCTTTGCACTGGGCCATGCTGCAAGTACTCACTCATATCATGCGGATCACTACGTTGCATTGAAAATTAGTTTTTGAAAATTAGTTTCCGCCCAATTACGCAGTTTTTTTTTTTGAGGATGCCCAATTACGCAGTTAATACTTAGCCAAACCCATAATTAAGCCCAGAATTTCAATACGGGCTTAACATTCCATTTACTCTGTCCAATTTTTATTGGGACACGTGCGCGTATCGATTAGCTACCTGGATCGGACAATGCGAACCTAGGCATCGGGATCAAAAGGGGTGCTTTTCGGCCGTATCTTCTTCCCCGTCCAAACCCAGCATCAAATCAATAATAGCTTCCAAAATTTATTACTATGCTTCACCCCTCCGTTAGCCCGTTTCGTGTCATCATCTTCTGACCTTTGTCCGCCACAGGCAGCGGCCAGGCTACACACATCCGTCCTCACCTAAACTAAAGCTAGAGCCTCCAAACAGCTGCAGCCCCTACGCCATTTTCAGTTTGCCACCATCCAAAACGTGGCCATCGCTTAGCTTGGCCGATGTACACTTGTACCATCGAGTATATCTCTCTAACTCCACTTGCATCACTGCTGATGATACAGTTTTTGTATCTTGAGAAACTAATGTGTTCCAACCTCCCCCCGCATCATATCATCGCCGCTGATGAATGCAGATTTTGTATATATCTCGAGAAATTAATGTGCAGCCCCTATTCCAATGCCACCATCCAAAACGTGTCCATGCCGTTGTACACCTGTAGGATTGTGTATACTCCAATTTCTCTACCTTCCCTTGCATCACTGCTGATATATTACAATTTCTGTATCTTGAGAAACTAATGTGCTCCACCTTCCCTCGCATCACCGTTGATAAATGCAGATTTTGTATATATCTTGTGAAACTAATGTGCTCAACCTCCCTCTGGCATCATACCGCGCCGCTGAATGCAGATTTTGTATATATCTCGAGAAACTATTGCTTTTTTTATATCTTGAGAAAGTAATGTGTAATCCCTATGCCAATGCCACCATCTAAAACGTGTCCATGCAGCTGTAGATTTGTACGCTTGTGTATACTCCTATCTCTCTATCTTCACTTGCATCACTGCTGATGTATTACAGTTTCTGTATCTTCAGAAACTAATGTGCTACACCTGCCCTCGCATCACCGTTGATGAATGCAAATTTTGATATATATCTTGAGAAACTAATGTGCTCAACCTCCCTCTGGCATCATATCGCGCCACTAATGAATGCGGATTTTGTATATATCTCGAGAAACTAATGTGTGTTTTGTATATATCTTGAGAAACTAGTGTGCTGTAGCTAGACGATGCCAACCGTATTGATAGATCACAAGGGTACTGGCTTGTCGTAATTGATGGGTGCCGTCATGGCGAGGCTTGGTGGGTAGCGTTTGACGCTTGAATTAGCGGTGCATCTGAACGCAGTGACCTGTGCAGCCGAGGCGCGTTCGAGGCGGTGCGTCGTCACCGTCCGTCTCCCGAACAACCTCTCCGTCTTCTTTTGCTTATAATTCCATACTAGGGAGCGTTGGGTTATCCTCATGATCTAAAAGCAACTTTTTGAAAATTAGTTTCCGCCCAATTACGCGGTTAATACGTATCCGGTAGTCGAGTTGAATTTCCGGTTAAACTGGCGTGTCCTCACTCTTGAACTGGAGCGTGTGGTGTGGAGTTACTTTAGTTTCTAGAAACGAGATACAATCACGATAATTATGCTGTTAGTATGGCTTTGAGAGTTTGGTTTAGTCGTAGTCACAACACATATACGGATATTTACGTGACGGTAAAATTATGACCGTTAAAATTTAGAGCACCTGCATTCTGTTCATACTAAGAGTTTACGTTCACAACTCAGCAATCGGGCTTATACTGGAGTCCTGATTTTTTTTTCCATACATGGGTAGAGGGGGAAACATTATATGTGTCTCGACTTTGAGATTTGCTTTAGGGCATCTCCACCGCCGAGCCGAAAAATGCGTCTGGTAACACCTCCAGCGAATCGACGCATAGTGACCTGGCCGTTCGCGCCGATGCAAACCTGGCCCAAATATGCGGCAGTTTTGCGTCTCCGCGGGCGCTGCGCGGTCGCGGAAAGTGTCCGCGTCCGTTGCATCCGGATCCGGTCGGCAGTGACTAGGTAAGCAAAATATTTCTTCATTACTATTGATAGGCCAAAAGGACTATCTTTACAGAGATGGTTAGTCGAGTTAACCTAAAACTACAACAGCCGTACCTACTCGCCATCGCGCGGCCTACCACGGCCTGGGTTAATCGCAGTCGCGAGGCCTACTACTGGCCGCCGGAGGGACCAACGCCGTCGTCGAAGCGGGAGCGCTTCACGCACTCCGCGCGCCGCGCACAGCGGCGATCAGACATCTCGTCATGCCGCATGCGGCGTTCGAGGGCCTCGGCCAGAGAGGAGTCCCACAAGACTCTCCTGGCCACAGAGTTGGCCTCCGCCTGGGCCGCTGCCGCCGCCACCGCCGCCGCCTCGTTCGCCTGGGCCGCCGCCTGCAACCCCGCCAGCTGGGCGTGGAGGCGGGCCCTGTCCCTAGCCGCCCCGCCACCGCTTCGTCCCTGGCGGCGATGGCGCCCGCCAGCTCCCGGTTCTACTGCTCGACCCGCACGAGAGAAGGGCCTCTCCGCTGGAGCGAGTCCAGGTCGGAGCACATGTACCCCCGAGCCATGGCGACCGCATAGCTGTGGGCTTCCTCCTCTGCAGCCCAAGCCTGATGGCACAGGGCGTCCCCAGCCAGGGTCTCGAAGGATGCGAGCAGAACCCGCTGGTCGCCGACACACTCGAAGCGGCTGGGTACGGCATCGTCATCGTCGGCGATGTCGTGGATGATGGCATCCGCTGGTGGGGCCGCCAGAGGGGTCCCCATCGATGTCCGCGCCTCCGCGAGCGCTGCCCTGGCGTCGGCGAGCTCGGCCCTGGCGTACCTCCGCAACCTCCGCTTCCGCCTCCGCCGCCTCCAGATCCAGCTGGTCGGCCTGAAACGCGGCAGCGACTAGCTGCTCGTCCTCCTTCGGGTGGGCGTGGCGGCACATCTGAACAACCTGATCCCAGCTAACGTTGTGCTCGGCCATGGATGGATGCTAGGGTTTAGCTTGAGGTGTGCCCATCACCCCCGCCGGTGTCCAGCATATATAGCCACGGCGGAGTGGGAAACGGCGTTGCCACGCAAGTCGTTTCCCGCGCGCGTGAAACGCCGGCAAAACTTGCCAATGTATTGGGCAAGCGCGGGAACAACTGTCATCGCGCGGGAGCCGGTAATCGCCGGCGGCAGGCCTCGACGGGACGTAAAACGCCATTAACGACCTTGACGTTGTCTCCGCTAAAAAAATGCCGTCCGCACCGCTGGAGGTACCCGACGCAAACGGTCACCCTAAGCCGCATGGCGTCCACGGGCCGACGCAAACGAACACAACCGGACATTTCAACATCTAAAATGAGTCAGCCCGTTGCAAGAGTTGAAAAGAATAATTGCGAACTTTTGAACTGTCTCGTGATCTATATCTATGATGAGGTCTTATGAAAAACAGTTCCCTGATGTTGGAGACATCCAATCCTGACCCTTCTCCATCGATGTTGTCGATGAGCCTCGAAGCGCCAACAAAGCCACCATGACCAATGGCCAATGCTGAGCGCAACACTGAGGAAGTAGATCCTCCGCTGGAGGAAGAGAAATCGCGGCGCAAAGTGGCCTACTCGGCCGTGGACAACATCAGCGCCGCAAGGGGAAGCTTCGATGGGAACCCCCAAATCAGAAGATCTAGTTAACCGTTTTTTCGCCCACATCCACAACGACTGAGGGCAACAACAACAACAACGACCTAGATTTGAATTATCTCAAGCTTTCTTATAGTATAGAAACCAAGAATCTCACCGTTCTCCTTCATCTTCGACCTCCGCGTACTAGAGAAAGGCATAGCACTAGCGCACGCCACCAGGAGCCGCTCGACTCCTCCAGCGAATTTATCCTCAATAAAATAGAGCCATTCACCATGTACGATAACATCCAAAGGGAAAACCGCTTCTACTATACACAAGGAAGGGAGGTCCCCCTCTCCCCTTCGCACTTTGCCTAACAAGGCCGCCGGAGGAGAGGGGCTAGGAACAACTGAGAGACTCTTAAAAGGGAGAGGGTGTGAGAGAGAGAGAGATAGAGAGAGAGAGAGAGAGAGAGAGAGAGAGAGAGAGAGGCATGGGGCGAATGGGACAGGGTCATCGTAACTCAAAATTTGCATTTCTTTATGGTAGTGAGATTTACTTTAACCAACAAGAAATGCAATGTGTTATTTCGATGTTCTCAAAGTTGATATAGTTAGTGGTAGTTTCTTAAAATGGTTTACACGTTATCTTGCTTGATTTGTTGTTCATATTGCTTAAATGGTGTGATACACACAAAAACCCTTATGTTACTTGGATTTGCTATAGCTTAAAATGGTTTGTTATTTCCATACATGACATCTCAATATTTCCATTTCTCATCCTCCAATCACAAGAGCTGAAACCCTAGCCACCTCCCGGGTCACCTCGTGGGCTACTCCGGAGGCACACATCCTCCACCACCTATAGGCTACATGCCTCTCCAAGAAGTCCATCCACCCCTCTGCCAGAGGAAGACGTTTAACAGTGGACGATGGAGGTGGGGCATTTCTTCGCGAGCCTTCAATCCCTAGCTGTTTTCCTCCCTCAGCCCTCGCCGCCGGACCTCAGGCTATCCATCATCGGGCGTCTTTGTTCTAATTGTTGTTGATCTGTGCACTAATGGCATGGAGTTGGTTCTCGTCACGTTGATGGCCTCAGAGATGTGTGGTCATACGGATCTGGTTGCCTCCGGTCATCCACATGCTATGGAGGGCGGGGATTTGATGCTTGAGTTTTTGTTGCCGACGTTCAATTTCTCCATGGCATCGGATGTGATCCGATTATGTGTGTCTTCATTTCTTACCCCATGGGGCTTTGAGGTGGCGCTTTTCATGGATACCCTTGGTTACATGGACCACACCATCTCCGCCACGATTACTTGGATCCTGGCAGAGGCGAGGAATGCCAAGGCACTTCACACATAAGGTCAAAGGGTCTTGATGGCTCATGTCGAGGTCGAGACTGTTGAGTGATGGTAGTTGCGGGAGTTTTGATAACTTGGAGACTTTGCTTTCACAACCTGTTGGTGAAGAAAATTTTGTTTACGGGGACAACACGTAAAAACCGTGCGCATGGCTACTGTTAGCTTGGTGTGGTTGGTGTTTTGCAACACGGTTCTTGGCAATAGGGCAATAACACTAGGGGACTTCTTTTCATGGTGCTCTTCGACTACTAGGTCTCGATTTTCAGGGTGAAAACTCTAGGTCTAACCTTCATTGGTTGTACCTGGCAATGACGGACTTGTCGTGCCCTTGTTGAAGGCATTGTCTGGAGAGGTCGGGCCTTGTCTGAGATGAAACCCCATGGTTTGACTTTCTTGTTATACTAGGCAACAAAACACTTATGCATCGTTCCCTTCTTGGTGGCGTCGATGTTAGAGGTCCTCGTGCAGTTCGAGTGATGCCAATGGTGGTGGTTGGTTCTTGCTACTGTGAGTCGTTGATCACTTTGGCGGGGCTATTTTTTCTTTAAAAAAAACCTTTTTGGCTATGTGTATCCGCATTTTCTTGGCTAGGTCGTGACATTACTTTGTTGCAGAAGCTATGTGTAATTACCATCTTATTGATATTAATATATTTCATTTAACAAAAAAATACATGACATATATTGGTTATAACTTATAAGACAAAAAAACTGTGTCTGGAGATTTCAAAAGTTTGATACAATGCATTCTTTAGGTGTTATCATTTTGATAACTTGTATAGTTGTTGCTAACATCATGCAATAATTATTTACACGCTTTGTTGCTTCTGATTATATATATGGAAAATATAAACCTAGAATCAAGGAAATCTGCGTTATAGTTTGTAGATATGTTGTAGCTGGTGATAATTGTGAATTATTAGGTTATTATATGTATTATGTGGTGGTGACAATCAATAAATGTGGTTTATAATACACTCTTAGTAATTTCTACCTGATTAATGACAACAAGGTCCATGACAACTCGAATTGAGGATTAATAAAAAAAAGATTACTACTATTACGTTGTGGTATTGATTGCTATGTGTGGGCGACAGATATACAATAGTGGTTTACAAGTGGTGTGGCCATGTAGAGTAGGTAATGATTTATACATTTCTTGATTATACAATTTCGATGACCGCTCAAAGCAAGGGTAAAGATTTACATGTTTCCTAACAATGTAACTGGATTTTTTGAAATTTCCTTGAACCAAACAAGCTCTGAAATGGAGGGTTTCGATGTATACAATTTCTTGACTATCTACTTACAACAATGATATCTTGAATATATTGTATTTACTTACACATTTGTTGAATGTGCAATGAGACAATGGACAATAAAAATATGTGGTCAACCAAATTGTCTGCTTTCTGTATGGTACCAAATTTTGCAACAATAGGTGAAAATATGTTATGCTTGTTCTGAAAGTTGCTATAGGTAGTGATATTTGCTTAAAATGGTTTACACGTTTGCTTGCTTGATCGCATAGCTTCATTCTATTAGGTAAAACTTCATTATGTTATTGGTATTTGCTATAGCTTGTGGAAAATATATAACTTATGTTATGCACTAGATGTTACGTAGTTGGTGAGAATTGTTACAAATTATCTATAGTTTTTTGTGTGAAACATAGTACTACGCAGACGCTCACAAATAGCTACATACTTTCAAGAGATCGAGTCCACGAAACTGATCTGACTGTTTTTTAGATTGACAAAGTCACCACAGGCCCATCGCTATCGACGGAAACATCACCTCCCACTAAAAGAATATTTCAATTTTATGGGATACCAAAAGTGTGAAGGGGGTTTAAGCTTTGGTAGGCTAGGGGTGCTACTACTCTCCTAATCATCCGATCACGTGTTGACATCTCTATGAGTGTTAGTAGCCAAGATGGACTGGTAAATTTGATAGGAGTGACCTTTTTTTTTCTTGGTTTATTAAAAGTGAGGATAAAAAAAACTTCACTTTTGTTCTTGCGATTTCTTGTCGTAATTAGTATGTTTTGCTGTGTTACTATATTATGTGCATCTTATGGTTGGTGGCACTGTGACATTGTTTACACTACTGATTGCCATATGGGTCGACAAATGTACAGCAGTGGTTTACACGTGTCGAGGTCATCAATCTGACGATGTAAAATGACAGCTGAAAAATGTGATCGACGTTAAACAAAAACGGCCGTCCATCCGGGGTGTGTGTCTTCGGTTCTTGATCAGCGGCCCGTGCTTGCTCCTCGACGAGGTGACGCAGGATACAGCTGCAACTGATTCAATATAGTGATGCCTCGTCATTGATCTCTATGTAGTAGTATCTCCAAGATCTCGCAAAATTTATCGTCTGCACTCACTAATTACATGGGATAACAATGAGTTATTTCGCTTGTCGCCGCGCGTCACCGTCTCTCCGGCGACGCCCTTTTTAAGCTCTCATCTCCTCGCCTTGCCTTCACATCCTTGCCTGCAGTTCTCCTCGCTCCCTTGACCCTTCCATTCCTGTCTGTCGTGCCTAAGCCCAGGCTTAGGCCATTACCAGTGTTCATCTTTGTCAAGCTAGGAGCGAGTGACAGGTACCTCTCAGGCGGCATGGAGGCAATGTTCCCCAACGGCTCCGTCAAGAGGGTGGGGCCTGCGACGGTCAGAGTGGCGGTGGTGTCCAGGTACCGGGAGTGCCTCAGGAACCACGCGATGTTCACGGGCGGGCACGCCATCGACGGCTGCGGGGCTTACTTGCCGTCGCTGGAGCTCAACCCCGACCCGGCCACGTTCATGTGCGTCGCCTGCGGCTGCCACCGCAACTTCCACCGCCAGGAGATGGTGGTGGAGCCGTCGCCGCCGCCGCCGCCTCCGTCGCCGGCGCAGCACCAGGTGGCGCTGCTTCCGGCGCCGCCTATGGCGACGAGCATTGTGCTCCACGGCCTGCCGCAGCGCGAGGAGCACAAGCCGGAGGACCGGCTCCCGGCGGCCGACTCTCAGTCCGACTCCGACGGCTCCGAGTACGTCGACGGGAGGTCCGTCTCGCCGCCGCAGCTGCAGCAGGCTCCTCCAGCGCACCTCCCGGCGCCGGTGGCGCCGCAGCCTCCGGCGTACTTCTCCCCGCCGCCGCAGCCGAACATGCTGCTCTCGCTGAACGCCACTGCGCCGCCCGGGGCCGCGCAGAGCCAGAGTCCGCTTCCCGTCCAGGACTCGCCTGCGATGGCACCGCCGGCCCCGGCCCACGTGGGGGGCGCACCGAGGAGGAAGCGGTCCCGGACCATGTTCACCGCGGAGCAGAAGCACCGGATGAAGGAGCTGTCGGAGCGGCTCGGTTGGCGGCAGCAGAAGCGCGACGAGGCCACCATGGACGAGTGGTGCCGCGACATCGGCGTGAGCAAGGGCGTCTTCAAGGTGTGGATGCACAACAACAAGCGCAACTACGTGGGCGGCAACAGCGCCCGCCGTCGCGCCTTAGCCACCGCAGCCTCTTCAGCCGCCACCACCCCCGCCGCCGGACCAATACAAATCGCCCCCACCACAGCCGCATCACCGCCACCAGCACCATTCATCCCCTCTGTCACGCACAGCTCCCCAGCCCCCACCGCTACCGGCTTCAACATGAACGGCACCGCCACCCCCGCCTTCACCGCCGCCACCAAGTAAACTGAACCTCGTCGCCGCAGCCCGCCTAATAATAAACTACTACATGCAGAGAAATAAGGGGGAGAGAAAGAAGAAAAAACAATTAGCTTCTACCGCTCATTCCATTTCGTTCCTTTGCGGAGTAATTTATCTTACTAGTTTATGTTACTATTTTCATAATGGGTAGTACTTTATATGTGGTTTCATGTATTATGTTATTTATTATATATATTGTAGGGCTTTCTATTTTCGTGCACCTAGTTCGTTAGTTGTACTCAATTATCCCTAGCCGCTTAACTTTTTTTCTCCCTCTAGTTTGAAACTCCTCCCTCTAGTTTGAAACCCCTCGCACACGCTCGGATAGAAGGGTTGCCGTCTGGTCAGAGGCTTTGCCGTTAACGGTGACGGCTAGGGAGCCACGATGGTTGTAAATTGACCGTTGCTTTTGAATGGTGTTGACTGTTGACCCAATGAGACACATCGGACTGGAAGAACTCACACAAAGCTTTCCCCTTAAAAGGAGGGCTTTCCCCTCCGCCCCTCCGCCGCCACGCCGTCCTGCCTCCTACCTTATGGCGTCGTCCGCCACCGAGCTGCCCCCGACACCACCCCCCGGGAGGCGGAGAGGGCTCCGCCTCCACTCGATCTACCCTTTGCGCGCGAGAGTTTTTCGTGCCGTCTGGTGTGCCGATTTTGCCCCTCAACCGCAGATAAGATTGGGAATCAGAGGGATCTAACGCATGGATTTCATCTAGGTAAGCATCGTCTGCCTATGTGAATTAACAGTAGGCAGTTTTTGAGTGCGAATCGTTGTTGCTCAACTAACTGTGTTGCTTTTCGAATAGGATTGATCCAGCACTGGCTTTTCGGCTGGTGGTTAGGCTGGATACTAGCTTTATGCGTGGTTCTGTACGCAATATGAGCGGATTTAACATCGCAGCGGTGGTTGCAACCACCATCTCGCTCAGGAATTTGAAAGAAAACATCTGCGCTATATACCAAATCTGGGGCCCTCGCGATTCAGTTGATTTCGAATATTTCGACAGCACAGAGGGGTGAAATGTTCCACTAACTTCCGACGAGGATCGGAAAATTCGTTTTTTTTGCTTTGAATGCTTCTTGCCGTGTTGGTAAAATTCGTATCCATGTGGACAGGGTCCGGGCATCATCTGGTGTTTGGGCATCATCAGATGGTCAGGCATCATGTCTTTCTACTGCTGCTCCCTCCACTAATTGTGTGCGCCGCCGCGCTCCTTGTAGGTCCACAGCAGCACCATATGTCCCCAGTGCTAGTGGTAGCCAGATCGTTCCTGCGGTCGATGTGGAGGACGATGCAGATATTGAGGACCAGTCTCCTCAAGATGATGAGGATGATTTGATGTTTCCTAAATTGGTAGATCGATGCAGTAAGCAGGCAATGGAGGATCCATACATGGAAGATATTGCACAAGGTGCCAGATTTGATGATACTGATGATGAAGAGAAGGCTGAGAACACTGATAGCCTCGTTTTAGCCGATTACGAAGGTGATGACTTGCCAACAATTGAGTGGAACAAGGCGGATCCTCAGCTTGCAGAAGGCACCGTATTTCAAACGATGATGGACTATTGTAATGCACTTACTACATATTGCATTCCCTCCAAGCATGATTATGAGGTTATTAAAAGTGAGCCAGGTAGGTTGACAGTTAAATGCCCATACAAGAGATGTAGGTGGAGGCTGCATGCATCCACAATGCTCAGAAGCACCCTGGTTCAGGTACTACGCCAACCAGTTGTGTATTTTAGATCACGGTGTAAAATTTGTTAACTGTTACTGACATCCCTTATCATTATGTTTCAGATAAAGAAGAACTCGATCGTCCATACTTGTCCACCTCGAGGGGGAGTGCCAAAGGAGAAAACAAAGCTAGCAAAGACTAGTTGGTTGGCAGATGCAATAATAGATTGGCTGAGAGAAACTCCTTCACTTGGTCCAACAACGCTCCAAAAAAATATAAAAGAGAAGTATGATATACATATACCTTACATGAGGATGTTCTATGCAAAGGAAATGGCTCTTGACAGGATCAATGGTCCATGGAATGAAAGCTTTCAGTTTCTTTACACTTTCAAAGCTGAAGTGGAGATAGCTAGTCCAGGCAGTGTTGTAGCGATAGACAAGCATACAGTTCCCTACAAATTGAAAAGCGGGAGGATAATGCATAAGGAATGTTTTAGAAGGGCTTTTGTTTGTTTCAAAGCTTGCTGGAAAGGCTTTCTGGATGGTTGCATGCCTTATTTGTCCATGGACGCAACAGCTCTTCATGGCAGGTTTAAAGGACGGCTAGTTGCTGCTACTGCAGTTGATGGACACAATTGGATGTTCCCTGTTGCTTATGGAGTTTTGGAGGTTGAGTCATAGGAAAGTTGGAAATGGTTTCTGCAGAATTTGCGCGACCTTATAGGTCAACCACCAGGACTTGTTATCCACACAGACGCTTGCAAAGGTTTGGAGAGTGCAGTAGAAGCAGTATTCCCTGGAGTGGAGCATAGGGAATGTATATGCGACACTTGGTACAAAATTTTACAAAGAAATTCAAGGGTACAGTTTTTACTGACAACCTATGGTCAGCTTCATACACATGCAGCAGTAGGAAGTATCTGTTTCATTTGGATGTGTTGTATAAACAAAAACTTGGGGTGAAGGAGTACTTGGATGAACATCATGGTAGGATGTGGTCAAGAAGCCAATTCAATGAAATTTGCAAGGTAGACTATGTAACAAGTAACCTTGCGGAGAGTTTCAATGGAAAGGTCTTGTCATTGAAAGGGCTTATGTTGTGGCAAATATTTGATAAGATTAGGCAGATGATCATGATAAAGATCGATTTGCGTCAAAGAATTGCAGCCACCAAATATCAAGGCCATCTCATGCTCCCATCTTTGATTAAGTCTTTGCATGCTAGGGCAAAACAATTGAAGATGCAATGCATCAGAAAAGGAATGGAGGCTGAGGTAACCTACACTGGCAGTAAAAACCGGTAGTGGAGGTATCCAGTGAGTTTGGTTGATAGGACATGCCAATGTAGGCGATGGCAGATCCGCGGGATACCCTGCATACACGCATTGTTTTTCATGAGTGTTATAGGGGGTGCAGAAGGTGAAGTTGATCAGTATGTGTCAGAGTATTTCCCTGTTGCCAAATTTAGGGCTGCATATGCTATGAATGTTCCTACCTTGTTGGGAAAAGACCAATGGATGAAAGATGATCCAGGCTTCAAACTGTACTCTCCAATTTTGACTAGGCCGGCAGGTAGGCCGAGGAAGAGTAGGATCAGAGCTAGTGCAGAGGGTGGTGCACCGATTCGAAAACGTAAGTGCAAACATTGTGGAATCTCTGGACACATTGGTAGGCTTTGTAAAAACGATGTTGACCCAGCTTTTGGAATGGAAGATCAGGCGGGAGCAGCAAATGCAGAGGAGAATGAAGCAGCAATTCAACACGAGGAGATTGAAGAAACAATTCAACATGAGGAGATTGATCGAGAGCTGCTTGAACCGATGTATCGAGAGCTGCTTGAACCGATGGATGAAGAGCTACTTGAACCGATGGATCGAGAGCTGCTTGAACCGATGGATCGAGAGCAGAGGGAACATATGGATCGAGAGGCCGATGAAGAACTGATGCGCCATATGAGAGAATAGTTTGAAGAGCAGATTGTACAAGCAAGGGAAGAAAGTGCATTAGAAGAAAGAGTGCAAGCTTCGTATGATATGGTTGTTGTCGCACAACCCGAAGAGAAGAAGAAGAACAAGAAAGAGGGCAAAAGGAAGGTAGACACCGGTAATATCCCTGGTAGGGTTACCCGGAGTAAGGTGGTGGCCCCAGCGAGTAACACCAGGAGCAAGAGAAAGATTTGAACAATTAATTTGAATTTGTATGAACAATTAATTTGAATTTGTATGAACAATTTGTATTGGGGATCCCTTTGTATGAACAATTTGTATTGGGGATCCCTTTGTATTGGGGATCCTTTTGTATGAACAATTTGTGTTGGGATCCCTTTGTGTGTTGAATAATCACAATAATGTATGTGTTATTGCAAGTTTTCTATGGTCATGCACCTCGAATAAGTTCATCGCTTAAACCACATTTATCATTTTCTAAGTGACTAAACTCAAAAAATATAGTTTTGGGTTTAGTTTAATTCAAAATAATTCAAAACATGGTGGAACCTTCCCATGGAGTCTTGTTATGTTATCTACAACCTAGAGAAATAATAATGGAAAATGAAATATAGAGATATGAAGTAACCCTTTCCCAAAACCACTTCCTAATCCATGAGCTACTAGCTATGAAGATGCAGGGCTTTCTACTCAACACACCTCCCAAATACCAACTATGCTTACAAACTTTGTCCAAATGAGTCCAAATTCGCCACACTTGTGTATCTTTGAATTGCAAACAATGTCACGTCGGCCAAAATGTAATATATTGTTCAAGTAACACAATATAATATTTTTTATGCCAAAAGCTTCAATTTCCCTTACTCCCTTTATTATTTGGGTGCTCCTGTTTTACTTAGTTTTACTCAGTTTTTCCCCTCCGGGTCCACTTGTTTTACTTAGTCCTACTCAGTTTTGCCCTTCTGATAAACATTTCCTCACTTTCCCCCCTCTTAGTTCTACTCAGTTTTCCTCACTTGTACTCACTGGCTGATCTCTGATTGGTCGAGATGTATGTCACACGGATCTTGGTTGGTTGATAGCTCAACATACGCTTGCACCGTTGGATCATTTATGATCGGACGGCCTGTATATCTCTCTCTACCTCGGTGGACGCATACGGAGAGAAGAGCAGAGCACATACCTACCAACCCTGGGAGTCGCATAGTCCTGTCGCATCTTCCTCTCTCCTATTTCCTCTCTTACTCTGGCGGCCGCGGCGGCGCGGATCTGCAGCGTGCGTGCGGTGGGGCGGATCTGCAGCGTGCATGCGTCAACGCTCTAAGAGTGCTAGTGAGGATCTAACCCTCAGAAATATTTGAAATGTCTCTCTGCCTCACTTTTGTTTCTCTTCTCAGATCTGTTGCTGATGAACAACACCAAGACGGTGGCCGTGCTGACAGTGGTCATCGATGCCAAGAACATTGAAGACATCGCCTACAACATCGCTTCGACGATGGCCATGCGAATCGATGCCAAGACGATTTAAGCCATCGTCTACAATGGCGCCGCGAATCCGCCGATCCATCCCTCCTCAGATTCGTCGCTGATGAAGAACACCAAGATGGCGGCCGTGCCGACAGTGGTCATCGATGCCAAGAACATTGAAGCCATTGCCTACAACATCACTGTGACGTATCGCCCTCCTAAGATCCAGCCTTCAATGTTGGAGCCTGCCGATGTCTCACTTCCGTTGCCCTCCTCAGATCCGTTGCTAATGAAGAACACCAAGACGGCGGCCGTGCCGACAGTGGTCATCGATGCCAACAACATTGAAGCCACCGCCTACAACATCGCTGCGACGTATCGCCCTCCTCAGATCCGTCGCTGATGAAGTACACCAAGACGGCGCCAGTGCCAAGAGTGGTTGCGAAGCCGTACATCCAGCCCATCGCTGCGCGGCCGTGCTCGATGCTGCAAATTGTGATAAATTATGACAAGTTTGTTCGAACTACTACATCCGTCTCAAACAAATCTTCTCCACTTTCTCGATGTATGATTTGAATTCTATCCCAACTTGATTGGGAATATTGATATGTATTTAATCCGAGAGGCTGGTACATGCTTTCACTTTTCGGATCCCTTCACTTTTATAAGATATTCATGCATGCTAAAATTATAGCACAACTAGGAAATTGTATGACAAAATACAGTGGTTACAGCCACACAAAAATACAGTACTACCTATGTCCACAAATAGATGCCAAAAATTTATCTAAATTTGAATGTATCCAGACATAATTTAGTGTATAGATACATCCGGAATTTAAATAAATTTTTGGCATCTATTTATGGACGGAGGGAGTACTATATAGCTGGTGGGGGCGCCTTGTCAGCGAGAGGACGCGACGGTTCGCATCGTCCACTACCAACCGATCCATTCTCTCCTCTCATCTCCACCACCGCCGCTCCATTCTCTCCTCTCCACATCAAAATGCCGCGCCGTCTGAAGACCACCTACTCGATGCTTGGCCTCAACGGCCGCGCACTGCCTCCACCACCACCGCAGCCGCAGCCGCAGGCCGATGCGGAGTACAACTCCGACGAGGACAAGGACCCACGGTTCACGGCGTGGCACGAGGCCTATATCGCAGATGCGGCGGAGGAGGCAGCGCAGTCGGGCGAGCCACCGCAGGCCCCCGCCCACCCAGAGCAGGCGACGATCCTCGCATCACTGAACGCGCAACGATACCAGAGGTTGAAGGAGGAGCAACGCGAGTTCATCAAAGACGCGAATCTCGAGCACGTCCTCGAGATCTCGCGCCAGCGAGCGGCCACGGAGGAGGCGGGACAGCACCTCATGGAGGCGGAGCGACAGAAGCTCGCAGAGCTCAACACTCATCGTCACTACGAGGCGTTCGCCCGCAAGCACGCGAGCCGCGCCGAGATTGAAGCTTCTCGGGAAAGGCTAGAAGCGCGGGGACAGCACCGCCGACAAGCCCCTGCGATGCCGGCCGCCATGCTCCACCGCCAGATGCGCGAAGAAAGGGAGGAGAAGCGGGCAGGGACGCAGGCGACAATGGCGAAGAACGACGATGAGGCAGGGTGCCCCAACCGACGGCCAGTAGACCATGATTAAGTTTAGGGTGTTTAAGTTTTAGTTATGTTTAAATCCGAGCTACTTTTGTATAAATTTCGTATGAATTTGTGTTCCCTTTTAAATAGCATTTTAAATTTCAAAATCTATCGGGCCTGGCGTATGGGGGGCGCCGGTGTGGGAGCAGCATCCCCAAATTTTAAATTTCAAAATACTATTTGGGGGCTGCCGGTGGAGATATATGATTTTTTCTAAATAAATAGACGACCCTACTGGTCATTGGCTGCGGCAGCCCCACAGAGCGGCAATATATGTCTTTTCCTGAAAAATACACGACCCCACTGATCATTGGCAGCAGTAGCCCCGCAGAGCGGCAATATATGTTTTTGCCTGAAAAATACACGACCCCACTGGTCATTGGCTGCGGCAACCCTATAGAGGGGCCCCATTTGTCATTGGTAGCACCGCGTATACAATCAAGAAATAAAACGGCCCACACGTCAGCAATAGATGGATGGTTGCTCCGACGTGTCTCCTGACCCTACCCGTCAGCACGAGACGGCCAGGGAGTAACTGCCCCTGTGCAGCCCACCGTCAGATTAACGGTCAAGGCCTCTGATCAGACGGCAACCGGCCATTCCAGCGTTTGCGAGGGATTTCAAACTAGAGGGAGGGGAAACTGAGGAAAAACTAATGAGCTAGGGAAAACTGAGTACAACTAAGGACCCGAGGGCACAGAAATAGAAAACCCTATATTATAAGATTTATCTTGTCTTGAAATGTGTAGTGTTATGGTAATATAGTTAGTTATCACCTCAATTTATTTATTCATTTATTGTCATATCGTCTCACTAAAACGTCATGAGATGTGCGATGTTGCTACTTATATTGCTCCAACTATAAGTGGTGCTAGGCGGCCATCTAAGAAATTAACCCTGTGAAAGGCTTTATATAGGTTGCTCTCAATTTCAGCCGATGGTCGTTATGCATAAAATCCAAATCTGTGAGGGGCGGTAGCACTCCCTCTTTCCAAAATATGTGTTGCATAAGTCAAATTTAATAATAAAGTTGGACCATATAAATTTATAAAATATGATCATATGCAGTGCCAATTTGATGCCATTAGAATCATCATTGAATATATTTTTGTATTATATATATTTGGTGTCATAGATGTCTATATTATTTTTATATATATTTGGTTAAACTTCGTGAATTTTGAATTTCACGCAAAATTATGCACAACATATTGTGGGACGGAGGCTGTTTAATATACTTGCAGTTCAATGGAGACTGTTAAGTTTAACTTCGGTCAAGACAAAGAGCTATGATTGGCTATAACTCAACAATGGACTAGAATTTAATTGTAAGCCTTGTGCAACAAGTTTCACTCCATGTTGGCATGGTAGCCGCCATAGGTTTCCCCTCAGGTGGTGCTTGTAAGTCACACTCTCTCGCCCTTTGATGAGCTTACTAGAGATTCACTCAAATCTCCCACGATGTGATTAGTAGTGTTGTTCATATAGGTGTTCTCTTTCAAGATCACCTTGTAAGACGGCGTCTTCGCTCATAGAGAGCCACACAAAAAAAAACATTAAAACATACTCAACATGTCTTACAGTTGCTCCAGCTTGTTTCCGCAAGCCCCAATTCATGGGGCCTCTACCTAAAGCATGAAGTTATATGGAATTCAATCATGCCATTATCAACTCTACATAAAGCATGTCTAGTAGAGAAATCAACAAGTTTGAAATCAATATTGCATTTTCCATAGGACCAGTGTTAAGTGAATCGTATAACTTTTTTGGTATAGCACTCACATTAGACCCCAAGTCAAGCACATCTATGCGTGTAATGTTTTCTATGGTGACATGTATTTTTGGCCGACATATATCCCTAAGCTTAGATGGTATCATAGCCTCTTGTTTGTACCTATTTATCTTTTCTTTAATCACAAGATCAACTATATCAGATCCAAAACCTTCTTGATGCATTTTAGTAGAGGAGTCACTTGCATATTTTTGAAACATAGTTAATAATTCATGCAAAGATCATTTTTTGTCGATGGAGTATTGTGAAAGACACTACAAGGTAGCTTAGATGAGGTGGAGAGCAACTGCAACACTGGATGTCCTAGACGAGATTGCCGCACACGATGTACCCAGGTTTGGCCCCTCACAGTGAAGATAAAGACCTACTTCCAGCTATAGTTTATCAATAGATATGTTCACAAGTCAAGCGCATTTCTCCTTGAGGGCATCTAGAAAACACGTCAATCGCACGTCTCTCACAGTGGCTTCCCTTAGTGCCTTCACGACATCTGTCCAGTGGTGCTAATGTAAGAGGAGTGACTAGGTTATGGTTCGAGCACTCAAAACAACTGGAGTCGTGAGATCTAGAAAGGGATTGGGTGTCCGAGGAGCAGATTCCACTCCTCCTCCACAGAAAGCGTTGACGGATTCTCATCCACCCACGCCATCGAAATCTAATCCATAACCATATGGGACAAGCCAGACAACGCACGTCTAGTAGTCCCCGCCCGACATCAGCAGCAAGGGCCATAAGAGACCCTATGGTTTGGTAAGTAAACAAAGGGGCCACTCAGCAAGGGGCTGATGGCTCCCAAGTGCAGGGGATCAATTGTAGTACTTTTTAAATAAAAAAGTTTGTCGAACCCACGAGGAGCTGAAGGTATTGGTTAGCAGAATCGAGGAAAAAACATCAATAATCGAGTAACAGTTTTGGTGTTTTTTGGTGTATAGTTTGCAATAAAACTAAAGTGCAGAAAATAAATAGCAAATAAGTAAATGCTCTCGATGAGAGAAAAGCCCAATCCTCTATGCAGCAAGAGGACAAGCTCAAGTGTGTGTGTGTGTGTGTGCGCTTATATGAGACCAAAGTTTCCTAGGGAGGCATGGATTCACTAGCATCTGAGTTCTAAACAACATGGTAAATATTTTGTAAATCTTAATTCAATTAGGGGAGGACCTAAGTTAGGTGCAACCATATACTATAGATTCTCATTTTAATCTGTTCGAAATGATAAAGATTAATCTAAGCTAATTTTCCGTCCATGTTAGAACATTGTGTTGAATCTTGTATTGTTGACACTGATATGTATTAACATCAAACTCCATTATAAAATTGATGCTTTGAAAAATCTAATTGGCCGCAAGTTCGTTATGATTTTTAGGGGAAGGCTAGCACCCATTATACATCGGCATCGCCATGACAATTTTGGAGGGCTTCAGAATTTGAAAAACCAAACACTTTCCACCTTAGATACATCTAAAAGATATTAATTGCCGTTTTCTCCGTAGCGAAGCACAGGAGTTCTGCTAGTATATATAGAGGGGGTACATCTTGGGTTACAAGTTAACTTATGGTACAAGACTAAACCCTAACTGCCGGCAGCTGAGCTAATGGACCGACAGTGTTGGTTGCCTAAAACTCTTCCGTTATTTCCATAGAGAATGCTTGCGATAAAAGTTGGGTACACTTTCTACTCCTCAAGCACTCATTTTCCCCCGGTCATATGATTAGTGCAACCACTATCAAAGATCAATTTTGTTCCGCCGGATACATATCCCTACAAGAATTCAAGGCTTGATCTTAGGTCCCCGTTTCACAATGGGTCCGTTAATGTTAGTAACAAGGGTCTTCGGAACCCAAATACCCCTCCAGTTCAAAATGATTGCCCAAAATGGATATATCTACAAACGAAAACATGTCTAGATACATCCATTTTGAGCAATTATTTTGAACATGAGGGAGTAGCATATTTTCTATAAGCATAACCATTGCGATGGCCAACATATTTAGCATAAACTTCACCATCTTTGCTCTTGACAAGAAGATAAGATGGATTATACTTCCCGGAAAAATTGATGTGAGTAGGATTACCCCTAGTGGCATTCCCCACAACACCGTCATATTCATTGCCATTCACATTCTCTTCTTGCACAAAGTTAATCTTTTTGGGAGGAATAACATTCTTGTTTGTTGCCTGAGACAAACCAAAACCCTCCTTGACCGGATCTCTCCTTATGTTGGCTAAGAACCTCATTAAGGTTCTTTTCTCCTTGAATGCATGAGAGATAATTTCTGAAGTTGAGCTTTCAACTTCTTGTTCTCATTAATGAGGGATGTGTTAGTAGCACAAGAATTTAGATCAACAATGATGGGATCAGAAGAAGAGGCGAAAGACTTTAATGGGAATCATGGAGTTGATCATACCCCTTTTTAAAGTTTGGCGAGCTCCCCCTTGAGGAGATTGTGGTCCTTTTCAAGGTGCTCAAAATCCTTACAGAGAGAAGCACGAACAACTTCAAGTTCTTTCTTTAAAGCATCAAGCTCTTGAGTATACTTGGGAGCCTCATCAAGATCTGCAAGAGATTTAACTTTGTCAAGTTCATGCATTTCAATAGTTTGAGTAAGAGAAACAACAACGCATCTCTCATCGTGGAACTCTTGCTCAAGAAGATTGAATCTCAGTTCCTATTGACTAGCAAGAGTGCCCATTTCCTTAATGATGAGCATCAAGCTCTTGAGTATAAGCCTCATCAAGATCTCCAATAGATTTAGCTTTGTCATGTTCATGCATTTCAATAGTGTGAGACTTTGAGTAAGAGAAACAACAGCGCATCTCTCATCGTGGAGCTCTTGCTCAAGCAGACTAAATCTCCGTTCCTCTTGACTAGTAAGAGTGCTCATTTCCTTAATGATATCTCGCTTTTCACAAACAACATCCGTCAAGTACTTGATTTCAATGCAGACTCTTTTTTTACAAAGTTGTTGGTCGTACAATGTAACCACAAGAATGAACCACAAATTCTTGGGTGTTCCGTCCTCTATGGCGTCTGGCGATATGCTGTTCTAACCCCCCTCACTCTCTCCGTCCTCAAATCCCTATCTAAATATTCCTCCCGCACCACTCAAATCCATCCTTTTCTCTCCAATCTTCCTCTTGCACCACACCAATTCATCTTTTTTATCTCCAATCTTCCTCCCTCATCACTCCAATCCATCTATTTCTCTTACTACCCAAATATTCAGCAATCCCTTCTCACCTATTTCCCACATACGACATGAATGGGAACCAGAAGAATGAAGAAGGAAAGGAAGCATGGCCGCAAATTCAACAAGAAGAAGAGGAGGCTCCAGATCTAGCTATGACTCTACAAGCCATGAGCTTATCGGAGCCGAGCTTATGTAGGGTGCAGACCAAACAAATGGTACAACAACAAGAGCTAGATTTCTCTTTCTGCCTCATAATGAAGGTGGCTTGTACTGACGGAACGCTAAGGAATATATCTCAACAAACCTTGCAGCAATCCTTAACCAGAGCATGGAGAAGCAAATTTTATGCCATGTCTCAGGTATCAAATACAATATTTATGGCCCACTTTAGATCTCATGAAGATATGGTTTCAGTTTACATTAGGCAACCATGGGCAGTGGGTTCAGATAATCTTCTAGTTGAATGGTTTGATCCAAATGACAATACAAACTCAAGCACTGATTACAGATTGGATCATATTATGATCATAATTAGGGCTTATGGTATACCTATGAATAGGGGATCAATTAGCTTGCTTGCCGATATCCTGAATCAAGTAGGATAAGTTTCAGATTTCATATCTCACAAGATAATAAAGAAGCTGTAACTTGGACACGTATCAGACGAGCCGGTCAAGTGGAGCAAGGAGGGCCTCATCGAAGAAGCAAGATCATCTCTATAGGGGCAATGGGTCATCCATATGCTCGCACTCCTAGCAGACGCCTGCAAGATCTTACTCAAGATCCCATTTTGCCACTACACCAGAGCATGATCCATGGCCTCTCAGACCAGTTTCACCAGCCACATCTGTAGACACGCAGGACTATAGGTATGGAGTGTTCTCAACTCCTCAGGTGGGCCGCAATAACAACCTGAGTCAGGATACTCCTTTTGGAACTACTGATCAAAGATGCCACCAAAAGAATGGGAATGACATGCAATCTACATCCGGCACCGGAATTAATCAGCAAATGGAACCTGCACGTCAACAACATATGGAACTTCTTAATGAGGCAATGGCGCCAACCCTTAAGGCGCCACAGGCGCCATGAAGGCCCTAGGATGGAACTGCAATTGCATGGGCAAGAGCCTAGGCAGTGAAAAAATGTTGCATATTGCCAGAATGGTAGACGCTGCAAAACCACAGGTAATTTTTGTTTTTTGAAATTAAATCCACTAAAGTAAAATCTGCTGAGCTCAATGCTAGGTTTAACATGTCTGGTAGCTTTATAGTTCCCTCTCAAAAACGCTTGGGTGGTCTTTGGTTGATATGGAATGACGATCTGCAAGTTAATATCCGTAATTCTAGCTTTCATCTTATCCTAGCAATGGTTGTACATACTAATACTAATCTTAAGTTTGGGTTAGTTTGTATTTATGGTGACCCGTATCATCGCCAAACTAGTGCTATTTGAATTGAAGTGGCTGCTTTTGTGTATGATAATTCCAGCCAGCCTATGTTATGTATGGGCGACATGAATGATCTTTTATATGATATGGACAAAAATTCTCCCAATATAAATCATACTCACATGCATGCTTTTCGTGCTTTTGTTAAGCAATGTGGTCTCTTTGATTTGTGGTTCAGTGGTCCCGCTTACACTTGGACAAACATAAGATATTCTTCTACGCCCACTTTTGAAAGGCTAGATCGTTGTTTGGTTAATGTTGACTGATGTTCTGCTTTTCCTATCACAAATGTGTACACCATGCCTCTTATTCACACTCTTAGTGACCATGCTGCCATTCTTCTTTCAACTGATGGTTCTGTTCGTAGAGTTAGGCGCTCTTTCAAATTCGAAAATTGGTGGTTGAAAGAGAATGATTTCCAAAATTGTGCGAAAAATGACTGGCTATCAACTGCAAACAAATCTTTCTCGGCAAGGACTAACCATCTTGCAGGCACATTTAGAATTTGGTGCAGAAAAAAGAACCCATTAAATCTTGAGCTGAACAGCATTGAAGAACATATTAAGCAAATTCAAATGAAGCATCTAGCACAACAGGACCATGTACTGGAGATGGCTTTATCTACAAGGTATGAACAAACTATGGCAAAGCTCACAAATTACTACATGCAGAGGGCTAAGAAACAATGGGCCAAGGATGGGGATAGAAACACTTCTTTCTTCCATCATGCGGTGGTTAAAAGGAGAAGAAGAAACACAATTGTTTCGATAAAAGATGAAAACGATGTGCTTCAGTTCATGCCAGACAAAATAAGCAGTGCTTTTGTAAATTATTTCAGATCTATTTTTGCTTCTACAAATGCTAACAATGGTAGGACTTTTATTGGAAAAAATCTTCCTCAAGACACACATGATTACACCAACAACATACCAGACGAACGTGAAATTTTAGAGACGCTGAAAGAGATGAAAAGGAATGCATCACCGGGGCCAGATGGTTTCAATGTCGAATTCTACATAACAACATGGGATTGGATTGGCCATGATGTTGTGCAGCTAGTAAGAAACTTCTTCCAAATAGGTATTATGCCAGCACACATAAATGAAACTCATATTGCTCTTATCCCTAAGAAGCTTGTTTCTTCAGTTGCGGCTGACTATAGACCTATTAGCCTATGTAATGTCATCTACAAAATTATAGCTAAATGTCTTGCTAATAGACTTAAGCCTCACTTACCAGACTATGTTCACCCTTCGCAACAAGCTTTTACTGAAGGTAGGCGAATTAGCAACAACATTATAATTGCTCAAGAAATTACTCATTCTTTTGCCTTGGGTTCTTGGAAAAGCAAATCCTTTATGCTTAAAATTGATTTGGCAAAAGCTTTTGATAGGCTTGAATGGAATTTAATTGTCATGGCCCTTGCTCGCAAAGGGTTGCATCATCATTTCATAAATCTTATCCATTTCTGCATCTCATCGCCGATCTTTTCTATTGTCATCAATGGGCAACCGTTTGCGAAATTCAAAGGAAACATAGGTATTCGACAAGGATGTCCCTTGTCACCTTATTTGTTTGTTTTAGCTATAAATGAACTATCTAATGCTTTGCAACAGGCTATGTCTGAGAGTTGTCTTGAAGGTATAACCTTAGGCCCAAATTGCCCCTCGATACACTCACTTCTTTTTCTAGATGACCTACTCATATGTGGACAAGCTACAGTTCAAGAAGCAACAAAATTGAAGGAAATTTTGCAAGATTTCTGTAATCGATATGGCCAAATCCCGAACTGGAGCAAATCTGGCATTATTTTCAGTAAACATGTCATTCCACCTCTTATTCAAGACATCACTCAAATCTTCCCGGTGGCAACCATTGACAACAATTTCATGCATCTGGGCCATCCTACAATCCTACCAGCCAAAGACCGAGCCTCTGCTTACAACTTCGTGATTGACAAATTCAAATGCAAACTCAATACATACAAAGCAGATAAGCTCCCCCATGCAGCCAAACTTGAACTCATAAAATCAGTCTTTTCCTCCATTCCTGTCTACTACATGTCAAACATCCTCTTTTCCAAAAAGTTCCTTGCAAAACTTACAACCATTATAAGAAATTTCTGGTGAACTGGTGTTAGAGACGAAACAAATTCAAGATCCTTTTGTTTAAGAGCTTGTAAGGATATTTGTGCACCCAAAAATGAAGGAGGACTTGGAATTAGGAATCTTCAAGCTATGAACCAAACTCTTATACTCATGGCAGCGTGGAGAATTGCAGATAAGCCTAATGACTTCCTTCACTCTGTACTCAAATCTAAATATTTTCCTGACTCCTCGCTTTGGCGCCCAAATTCAAATGTGCCAAAATCTGCCTTCTGGGCCTCCATAATCAAAATTCTTCCTATTCTTAAAACCCACACTTTCTACCAAATAACACAAGGACACATCTCTGTTTCGAGCACACACTGGTTCAAAGACTGAGCTAATATATATGATTACTTAATCATTCAACCTGCAGGTTACTCTTATCCAGCTCATGTGAAGGATTTGTGGCTACCAAATCAGCAAGCCTGGAATACTCAATTGCTTGATCTTTTATTCCATGCTCCTATGGCAACTGAAATAAAAAACACTCCTATTATTTTATCCGAGGAAGAAGATATGCTTTATTGGAAACTAGCGCCCACAGGTAAATGCAATGCTAAAAGTGCATACAAAGCAGGTATTCAGAATCTGCAGAAAAATGGAGAACCAAAGCCACGGGAGGGTAATCTGACAACTGTTCAATTGCTGAAAAAGATTTAGAAAAATAAGCATGTGACACCAAGGGTTCAGACTTTCGGGTGGGAGTAAATTACAGAAAACTACCACATTTCAGGCTAGGTTAACATGTCAGTACCAACTTTGGTAATTTTTTCAGAAATGTACAACTTCTTGGGCTAGCCATTACAGATTGCACAAAAGTGGAGTTGGTAGCGTTTTAACCTCGTTGGACCCACTATCAGGTGCCACGTTGGCAGACGGCCGTTCGCTTCGCCGTTTCTGCATGGAGACCTTAAGAGGTAGCCGGTCGGGTCGAACCGGACCGCACCCTCTTATCTTGTCTCATCGATCGCCGGTCGCCGCACCCTCTTATCCTCTCTCGCCGCCGTGCCGCTCGCGCCGCCATGCCCTCCTGGAATGATGGAGAAAGCAGCAGCGACAGCCTGCTCTCTGGGTTCTCCGAGGGGCACGACTTCAGTCCTTGTCCACCGGTATGTGTGTCGGTTAGGGTTAGGGTTTTCGTTTATTTCGGATTGGGATTTCTTCACTTGGGCTTCGATTTGTCGATTGATTCTTTCAGTGTGCGTCGATTTGTTGAATGCAGTAGTAAATTTTGCTTCCTCTACTCTGTATTAGATCCCAGCCAGCATTTTAGACCCAGATTTCACCGGCTATGATGACTGTCACCTGAGGTGCAAGCATGATCTGCCCATGTACAAGTATGTGTGTTTTGAATGTGCAAACACCGGAAGAAAATTTCTGGCATGTGGTTGTAAGGTAGGTTAGTTGATTGGATTGTTTTTACTAACTGCAATTTGATTCCATTGTCTGAAGCTATGCCCTGTTGTTGGCAGTACAATATATGTAGTTCCCTGTACAATTTATGCTAGGTAGTTGCTTGTACAATTTAGTTAGTAATCTGCCTATATAATTTAGTAAGAAATATTGTTGTATAATTTAGGTACTACTTTGTATAATTTAGTAAGAAATTGTTGTATAATTTAGGTACACTGCATCTATAATTTAGCTACACTTCATAGTATAATTTAGTTAGTATAATTTAGTTGGTACTAAATATATTTGCTCGATGTATGTAGGATGAAAATATTTGTGACACAGTGCATTGGGTAGATGGGGAGTGGCCATCTACACTGAAGCACTCTTTGCTGAAAATTTGGGAAATGTATGAGGAGGAGAGAGACTCAAGGATGCATGGCAATGTTGAGTATGCAACAAAGAACTACCAGCTAGTGCTAGAAAAAAGGGAATTAGAAAAGAGGAACCTGGAACTGCACAAGCAATTGGGTAACACTTTGGAGCATGTTGCAGAGCTGACTAACCATAACATGGAGCTTGAGAAGGAAAAAAGGGAGAAGGCAGAGCAAGAAGTAGCATGTCTGAAGGAAGAAAAGAAGAAGGTAGAGCTAGTACTTGCCGCCTTGAAGGAAGAAAAGAAGAAGTTAGAGCTAGTAGTTGCCACCTTGAAGGAAGAAAAGGGGAAGGGAGAGCAACTAGCTGCCACTTTGAAGGATGAAAATAGGAAGGTGAAGTACTATGTTTCAGACCTACTCAATGCTTTACATGTCCAGAAGGATAAGATGAAGAAGATAGCTGCAATGTGTGCTGAATGATATGTTTGCCTTGTAATGAATCACTAGTTGCTAGGATGATCTAGTACCTGGTTAGCTCTTGATGTATTAGAGATATTATGATGGAGATTAGAGATATTATGCTATGTGTGTTGTTGACTGCCTCTATGTATGACAATCTAAATATGATGGAGATATTATGCTGCTATCTATGTTGGTCAGTGTCTGAAAACTATGTTTGTGCAATTGTTAGTGTTTGAAAACTATGTTTGTGCTAGATGATCTGGTAAGACTATGATGTATTGTTGAAGTACTTGTCGTCGACTAGTCGTTCTCGACAAGTAGTTTGGTCTAGATGTCATTCAACACTTGTCGTCGACTAGTCGTTCTCGACAAGTTGTTTGGTCTAGATGCCATTCAGTACTTGTCGTCGACTAGTCGTTCTCGACAAGTAGTTTGGTCTATATGCCATTCAGCACTTGTCGTCGACTAGTCATTCTCGACAAGTTGTTTGGTCTAGATGACATTCAGTACTTGTTGTCTACTAGTCGTTCTCGACAATATTAACTCAAATTTCTGAAATATACTCATCATTCTTAACTGAAATGTACTAAACTATATGAACTCAAATATCTGGCAGCAATATTAACCAAGTCACTGAGACAATACTTCATATAGTTTCATCACTTAACCAAGTCTACATATGGATTACATCATGCAGAGTGCTCATATCTGGCAGCACATCTGTATGACAAATATACAGAGTGCTCATAAGTTGCAGCACATCTGTATAACCAAAATAACCAGCAAATTCTGGAATTACATCAGACCACACAACCAAAATAACTAGCAAGTCCTGGAATTACACCAGACTGCACAAGCAAGTTAAAAAACTAGTAGCCAGTTGCATTGCTGCCTTCTCCTCCTTCTTCAGGTACATACCCACAGTTAAAATAGCCACATGTCCTTGTCCTTTTGTAACCAGCACTTCAATCAATGCCTTGTCCTCCTTCTTCCAATGCTGCTGACCTGGGAGCAACAAATGTGCTTCTGGGAACATATGAATACCTTGTTGGACCTTGCCTTGCTGGAGCAGCTTGTCCCTGCCTAGCAGATGGAGCTGGAGGTTGCCTTGCTGGAGCAGATGGGGTTGGAGGTTGCCTTGCTGGAGTAGATGGAGCAGATGGAGCTGGAGGTTGCCTTGCTGGAGCAGATGGAGCAGATGGAGCATCTCCTGGCACAGATGGCTGCATAAAGTAATGACAATAGCATCAAATTAAGAATGACAAACATTTTGGTAACAAAGAAATGTACAACAGAGAAATGTGCATCATACCACATGCTTGTTTTTCCTTATTAGCAAATCTGGCCTCAATGGGACTGTGCAGCTTGTGTATCTGTGGCCTTGCAACTTGTAGTTGGAACATGTAATTGTGCCCATTCTAGATGTATCCTTGGGCTTGGGTACCTCAAACTTTCCTTTTCTCCCTTTCTCCTGCTTTCTACCTCTATTAATGGTGAACACAGGTGGTATGATGTCTGGGGTATCAGTCTTGGTCCAGTCTTGCTGTCCAGGCACTGGATAGATGATTGGCTTGAATGCTTCTAGGTACATGGTTTTTTTTTTAAGAAATGGCTCACATAGTTTTCTGGAGCTTGCTTAGATTTGATGATGGCAGAGCATGCATGGTTGCAAGGCACCCCTGTAACATCCCATCTTCTACATCCACATGTCTTGGCTTCAAGGTTGACAACATATGTTGCATCTCCTTTTGCATTTGTCACTTGCCACATGCCAATATCAACAATCCTGGGTGTGTGCAGAATCTGGAGTACTTCTTAGCCATTTCTAGGACCTCAGTGAAGTGAGGAGTAATCTCCCATAGAGCTTTAGCACCACCTTCTCTCTTCTCGTGATTCCTAGTCATCATATTGTTTTTTATCCCTTCAATCATTGTTCTAATGGGTTTCTTGCTCACATCCAATATGTATTTGTTGAAGACTTCACTGAGGTTGTTTACCACCAGGTTAGTCTTGCAACAGGTGTCAAAAGCATGCCTGGCCCATGTGGGCACAGGGATTGCACTCAACCACTTCCAAGCTTACTCACTTTCTTCCTTCAGATTATCCATGGCAACATCAAATTGGTTCTTATGGAAATCATAGCTAGCTGCATCCATACATTTTTAAGGTCTTCACCTCCGAACCCTGCAGCTTGGAAATTTGCATAAATGTGGCGAAGGCAGTATTGCTGAGGACTATTGGGAAACATTTGGCTTACTGCTTTGAGGAGCCTCTGGACAATGCAGAAAGCAATTAAATATATGCTGGTTTTGGGTTTACTACAGAAAGCAGTAGAGGACAACTAAAGATGGCATGAACTAGTCGACGTCAACTATTTGTTCTCGACTAGTTAAAACACAACTAGTCGAGGACAACTAGTCGACGACAACTAGTCGAGGCCAACTAGTCGAGGCCAAGTAGTCGACGACAACTAGGCGAGTCCAACTAGTCAACTAGAACTAGTCGAGGCCAACTAGTCGACGACTACTAGATAATTTACAACATCTATTAGACAACTTACAACATCTACTAGACAATTTACAACATCTACTAGACAATTTACAACATCTACTGTCTCTCAGACAACAAGCACTTACTTTCTGTCTGCCAGACATGATTGTGTATGGACCAAACTCCCCCTCTTCTCCACCTAAAGCATACTTCAACTGAGTCAAGAACAAACACCAGTTAGCAGTGTCCTCCTTGGACACAACAGCAAATGCAATTGGGTACATTTTGTTATTGCCATCTCTGCTAGTGGCAGCCAATATTTGAGCACCAGTGCAAAGCTTAATGAAGCATCCATCCAAACCTACATATATTGAGGCAGTTAGATGAAGCATGCAAGCAAACCTACATATACTGGACAAGGACAGAAGATAATGAAGCAACAATGCTTACCTATAAATGGCCTACATCCTTTGAGAAACCCCTCCCTGGCTCCATTGATGCAGAAGAAAAGGCCATGGAAAGCTGGACCAGGATGAGGATTTTCTTCAGATGGTGGTGGAGTGACAGTTGTGACAATGACCCTACTTCCTGGGTTTGTGTCAATCACAGTTTGGGCAAAATCTCTTATCCTAACATATTGTTCTCTGTGATCACCTAAAACAGCATCAAGAGCCATGTTTTTTGCCCTGTAAGCCATCATCTTAGGCACCTCAACACCATATTGCTGTCTACAACTGTCTATATGTGTTTGAATGCTTGCATTAGGGTCAGATCTGAATGCATTTTCATAAGTTCTAGCTAACCATCTTGCATTGATCCTTGTACTATCTGTTGTTGTCTCACAGGTATGATCAATGTGCATCTTCCTAATAACAAATGGTTTCTCACCTTTTATCTCAAAAGCAGCACAGTAGAAAGGACATGTCTTTTTTATGCATTGAACAATGACTCTAACATTTGAGTTCCTGTGATACCTGTAGTTCCTACTCTGTGCAATGTGCAAATTGATCAGTGCATCCCTGAATTGATGAACACTGGTGAAGCACATCTTGACACACAGCTGCTCATGTGCTTTAAGCCTCCTTTCATCATACCACTTCCTAAGTGGCATTTTCTTAGCTCTAATCTTTCTTCCTTTGGGTGGCACCATGCACAGTGGTTGAAACAGGTCATCATCACTTTCATCAAGCAATCCTAAGCACATGTCTTCATCTGATGATGGTTTCCAGTCAAGTACATCATCAATGTGAACAGCTGAATGAGATCTTAGTGTGGGTCCTTTTCTAATAGGATGCTTCCTTTGCATCTGCTTTGGAGGGCTGATTTTCTTCTGAGGTAGTGCCACTGGTTCAAGCACATATGCAGTGTCATTTCATGTCACAAAAATATCTACATTGATAACCTCCTTAGCCACAGGTTTTTTTCGCCTGCCCCTCTTTACAATCAAACTCAACACTTGATCCCCATCCTTTCTGCAGTAAATAGAGTCACTAAAACCATAGCCCTTCGTCTCAATCAGCGCAACAAGATTCATCAGTGTGATATCATCACGACCAATCGACCTCTCAATATTGTCCATGCCATCAAGATGAATTCTTATCTCCCAAATCTCATGATCCAAGCTAGCAAAATGAAAAGGAAAAAAATACCCAACTCAGTAAAACCCCAATTCTGCAAACCCTAACCCTAAAATCTAAAATCGCAATATGGGAAACGAAGTAAGACAGGTAGAAATAGAGATACGTACTCAACTCCGTTAAGGCCGCTCGTGAACCGTGAACTCGACGCCGGATTGTCCATCCAAACCTGGGCAAGCATCGCCGCCGCCGTCGATGGCCGTGTCGGCCAAAGCTCATCCAGGTCGTCGACGACAGTGCCGGCTTGGTCGCCGCCGCCTCCAGTTGTAGAATAACTGCTCTGGCCTCCGCCACCGCCGCCTGGATTCGTCGGCTCCTCCATCTCCGGCAGTGAGCGGGAAATGTCAGGAGAAAGGGGGGAAACGAAATGAGCTGCTCGTCCCCTTCCGACCGACCGCCGCTCCATCTTAACCAGACGATAGTAACGGCGAAGCGAACGGCCGTCTGCCAACGTGGCACCTGACAGTGGGTCCGACGAGGTTAAAACGCTATCAGCTCCACTTTTGTGCAATCTGTAACGGCTAGCCCAAGAAGTTGTACATTTCTGAAAAAAATACCAAAGTTGGTACTGACCCGTTAACCTAGCCCGAAATGTGGTAGTTTTATGTAATTTACTCTTCGGGTGGAGACTGCTTAGCAAGGCGATACCAACGGGTGCTCGAGCAGGCAAGTATACGAAACGTATTAGCAAACTCTGTTCTAGATGTAGCATGGAAGAGAATGAACTGCACCTTTTCTTTACTTGCAGTTTTGCAAGGGCAGCTTGGTTCGCACATCCTTGGTATATTAAAACTAATATTCTTGTTTTGAATACTAACTCTATCACAGATTTAATTCTAAAAATGTTGAATATGAACCATCCATATATACCGCTTGCAAATATCTTAACCTTTATGTGGTGCTTATGAAAATCCAAAAATAATAATTTATTCAACAGGAAGCAAGGGCACCCAACTCATATTCACCTAATGGCTAATGCAATACAGCACAATCTCGAAATGGTGGATGTTTTGCAGGTTAAACAGAGGAAGATGCATGAACATGACATGAGTCAGGTACCAAGTTCTAAAGGAAGGCAGTCTGATGCACACAATAAGATTCCAAAGCAAGGACACACTCTTAAGTCAGACTTATTGGTTGCAGGGAAAAAAAAATCTCAGATGCTGCCTGGAAAACAAAGAAAGCTCCAGGAATGTCCGCTGGAACAGCTACATGAATTGGGGTTTATTGCCAGGTTCATGAGAATAACTGCACTGCGACGATCTTGATCCAAGCATCCATCCCAACTACTTCCTCAGTGCTACAGGCTGAAGCGGAGGCAATGCTGTTTGCGGCTAGGGTTGCATCAGCCCTAAATTTGCAGAACCACACTTTCCTGACGGATAGCAGTGTGCTTGCTCTTGCAGCTGCTTTGGAGTCCACAGATTTGAACTAGGTCTCATGGGAAATTAGAAGACAAGTTGCTGAATTCAAGAAGATAACAGAGCTTTCTTCGGTGGTTGTCTACCATGTCAAGAGGAATCTAAATGGCGTAGCTCACAATTGCGCACATCAGGCTCTTAGACGATCTATGTCTCAGCCTATCCATAGTTGCATTAGTTCAACTCAAAGAGATATCACTTGTCCTATTATTGCTGCAGTTCAACAGATGCACTTTCCAGATCTTGTAATACATGTTGTACACTGCCTATGAGTTGAATAAAGATTTGGCGCCTTCGGCGCCTTACCCTGTTCAAAAAAAAAAACACAAATTATATTCGCCCAGCTCGCTAGGAGGCCCGTAGGCGGGCATGATTGCTAGTGAAAATGTGAAATCACAAGTTGTCTCAATTCTTACAGGAACCTAGATGCTGTTTCAAAACCGTGGGACGCTGATGGTTTTCCTTTTTTATGCCACGGTACTCAATTTAAAATAAACTCGCGTGGATTCCTGTCACTCGATGAACAATGAACATATCTATCCAAAGTTAATTTTTTATCTATCCAGCAGAAGCAAATCGACTTGGAGGTAGGAACTCAAAAGTCAAGACGCCATGGTGGTGCTGGGGCAGTTGTCAACCCCGCATGCGAGGACGTCGCGGTAGTCGCGTGAGATGGTGAAGCTGTCGTGCACGCTGCCGTCCCTGCTCTTCTTGTACTCCATGAGCAGCGTCGTGTGGTTGAACGCCGTGAGCTTGGCGAACCCGTAGTCCAGGTCCTGCGCGTGGCTCCACCGCGCCCTCGGCCCCGCCGTGTACTCCGCCAGGCTCGCCCCGCCGCCGCCCACCACCACGTGCGTCGTCGCTGTGAACGCGCCGCTATACCTGTCCGACGCCTTCGCTACGCACACGTTCTGCATTTTCGCAGAGCCAACCATCAGGACACAGCAAACAACCAGTGATCAGTACTGCTACAGCCATGGACGCCTTACGTACCTCGTATACTGGGCAAGTTCGTTCGTAGCCGTGGACATGGCCGTACATGGCGATGTCGACCCTGTACTTCTGCCAGAGGAGCTGGAGGCTCTCCCTGCCCATGGGCTCCTCCGTTGTCCCTTCCTCACCGTAGAAGGTGGCCGACGAGTAGCCGAGGACGCGGTGCGCGAGGAAGATGAGCCACGGCTGCTTCTGCCTGTCCACGGAGGAGAAGCAGTGCTCGATGAACTTGTACTGCTCGGTGCCCGGCCGCCAGTCCAGCTCAGTGTTGGCCACACAGAAACGGAACATCCCGTAGTCTGTTGAGTACCTATACAGAAGTATGGATGATCAGAGAAAAGTTCAAGAAGAGCTTCATGTATGATTGCTCAAGTGACATGTTCTTTCAGGCACCATGTCATGTCTTGACCAGATTCAAGTAAGTAAAGAAATGACATACCAGAACTGCTCACGGTTCTCTGCTGGAACATAGAACATGTTCTGAGCTGGTACACCACATTCACCGCCCGAGTCTATATTCCCATAGAAGGATCCTGATCCCGGCCAATCTCTTTCGTGGTTACCGCTGCAAACACAAATCAATATCATCAGAACAATGCACAAAATTGGTTTCTTCTTGTTTTAAGAGCATTTTCTGCTGCCACTAAGTTGAAGTACCTTGCAACCATGTAAGGTACAGTAGAGGCGATGGGTTCAACCTGTGCAGTGAACTGATCCCACTGTGAAAGATAACCGTTGGCATAGCACATGTCTCCTATATTCATCACCATATCGATATTCTTCAAGTCCTTAACCAGCTGGTAAGTTGTGTTTATTGAACCACGCTCGAAGTCATTGTACTCATTTGAGCCATCAATCTCAGCCTGATAAAAGAGTTAAGTGCCGAATTTAAAGGCCAAGCAGAAAATGGATCTCACCAATTTCCTGTGTGAATGATTCTCTTGTATTTACGAAAAGTAGAGGGCAATCAATGTTCTTATTTCAATTTTTTATTGCTTGTTACTTTGACTCGAGATGGTAAAACTAACGAATGAAACTGTTTTTGCGGAGCCTAATCAAAAATACAGCATGGATATTGTCAATACAAGGAGAAAAGGTGATTCTTTCAACGTCAAAGAAATTAACAGGGTCTCATTTCGTTATAAGTGAGAACTGAGTTCCAGCTCAGTGGCAAGGCAAGCGAGTGTGCAGCCAGCCCACCCGGGTTCGAATCCCCATCTCGTCCGCTGGGAGAGTCTCATCCTAACTAACAACGTATAGCCAAGGGAGGGATCATTCTCCCGTTGGTCAACGTTTTTTCATTTCGTTATAAGTTCATAGCTTAACAAGAATGCAGATACGATGGGCCAGAAATCAACATACTCGTTGGCCTTGTGCAGACAGTTCCATAGCCAATTGGCAATCTAATAGTTCTATTGCATCTCTGCACATGGGGAAAAAAAAGCACAGAAAGCATACTGTTGAAGTGATACCGAATGCACACCTTGCCCATATCTCCAAAAACGACAACACGCTGCAAAGAGTCTTCCCCAGGATAAGGAGAAGCTTTGAAGCTATACTGGTGCCCCCAAACAATTTGACCAGTAAATAGCCGATGGCCAATTCTGTACGTGTACCTGAAATTTACACTCACCTGTAAATCTCCTTGGGCACTTGAATTTGTAAAAATGAATAGATAATAATAGGAGTGCAGGTGCTAACAGGACAAAGTTGTCAACACTCATTTACTTGAGATTAGGCCACAAGTCCTTGAGGAAACCTGTATGTATAAAACCAGGATCGCGCCATCCAACTGTCCTAGCAGGAGGGCCTGTTGTAAAAACATAATAAATCATAGCAACGATATGCCTATGAGGTTCATCAAAAGTTGTATGCCAATTGTACTTCCATGTAGAACACTAGCACACTATATAAATAATAATTGTTCTGCCATTATAATCTTCTTCTATGTTTCACATTCAGTTTCAGACCTGATGAAAACACAAGTTCCTGTTTATATGGTAAGAATTACTTACCACACATAGTGTTGCGACTAAAAGTTAGGGTGACTGCAGGAGAAAGGATTTGGATTTGTCCTTGTACACCCCATTCCACAAATGCTGTAGCCTCCTTTGTACTATATCCACTTGTCCATGTAACTGTCATCTAGCATCAAATCATTTAACATCAGTCAACATTCTGAAAGTATGGTATAATACAATTCACATAAGATTTAGGCACACATTTTCTTAAGAAACTCTGACAAGTAAGAACAATTCTATAGTACCCTAAGTCTAAAAGACAAATAATTCATGTTTCTGTCACTCTGAAGTTCTGGCCCATCTGTAAACTAAGACTGCTCCGACGATAGCTTTTGCTATAGCTATAAGACTATGGAAAATGGCTCAAGCAGATAAGCCAGATTGTATTCTTTCTTTTTTTCTCAACAGGACAAGTAATACAATCTTCATTTCATACGAATTCATACTAAGAAAATGGTACTTACTTCATTCCAGGATTTTCCTTGCGCTAGGCGTGGGTACACTGGAGCCTTCGGGTTTACAAAAGTTATGCTATCTGAACGAGCGATAAGCTTCGGCTGTTATATTACATACAAAAGATGCAGATACCATGTTAGAACAAAGAGTATTTATCAATCACATCACTAACATAAAATAAGAAAAGTTAAAATAAATGTTGGTAGTGTATCTCAGTTGAGACGGCATCAACTATCATGCAGAAAATCAAAGTGATCATTCTTTGACTGAAGATACGAAAGAAGTTCAGTTTCAACTTGCAACACCCTGCAGTTTGGTATAATGAGCTCTCTACATACGAACAAATGAAGAGCGTTGGTATACATACATTTGAGAGGCCTCCGGAAAACAATGCAAATGAGAAATCACTCCTCTGGTTAATTAGCTGAAGCCTCAAGGAACCCTTTCCCGTCTTGGCGTAGTCGGTGCTGGTGTAGTTTGCATACTGGAACTGCCAAGAATGAAACCTCGTTCAGCACGTGTCTCAAATGTTCAGATAGCCCCACAGAAAACAAGACCAACCTTAATAGGAGCCGTGCATAAAAGAGGGGGCTCGACCCATTGGTTGTCTGCTGTGCAAATGGAATCACTGGTACACCCAACGAAAAGAAAAACCTACATAAGCTTCCGATTCGTCTTCTTTCTGTTGCAAATAGAAATAGTACAGTAGTGAAGAACCTGAAATTAGCAGGAGAAAAGACCCCGATCCAGTCATCCTTGGACGGTTTGGGGTTGCTGTATCCGATGGTCACCCATTCTTGGTCCTGCCCCTGCAACAAGAGATATGTAGCCGATTAAACAGGAATGCTTCCATCATGCTGCCAATCTAGGTTTCACTGGACATGAGTATATCATCGACAGTGGCAGTGATTGACCAAATTGGCTCAAGCTCGGGTATACTCCCGGAAACCGGAAACGTATCGCGCCTCACAGTCATAGGCAGCGGCGCCGGCGCGGAATTGGTAAATTCGTTCAAGCAATGGTAGAGCAAGACGCGGGTGTTCGTTGCGGCCGGGAAGCTGACCTGCAGGCCCAGGAGGAGCGGCGGCACGTCGACGAAGGCGCCCGGGTGGATCTCGAAGGTGGTCCGGTGGATGCCGATTTTCGACAGCGGCTGGTCGCCAGCGGCGGCGGTCGCCGAGGAGGCGGCGCTGAAGGCGACCAGCACGTGCACCAGCGCCGCCATCATCGTCGTTCCGGGCGGCGACTTCATCGTGCTCGCTTGCTCGGTTCTCTTCCTGCTGTCTCACGCGACACCAGTATAAGTAGTAAGCGAATTTTCTTCTAAACAAAAGTAGTAATAAGCGAAACGAGGCTATGTTTATGGCGCAGATGGGCCCCGGGAACGAGCCAGAGTGACGTCTAAGCTAAGCTTCCGAGCAGAGAGAATCTTGGACGTCAAAAAAAGAAAGTCGCATACGGGAAACATTATTTATCCGTCCAGGAATTGAACCGTCTGTGGACTGTGGTGTGAGAAAATGAGAGCAGAGAGCTCTTGCTGATTAATTGAGAAGCCACTGCAGGGCAGACTCTCATGGTTGATGGCAGAATTCAATCCGTAGGTCTTGGTCATAACCAAAAATTTGGCTCCAACTTGGTTGCTAAAATATCTGGGGTTGCTTCCAGCTCAAACCAAACATACCCTACGGTCAGACCTGCAATTCAGTTATGGATACCCCTTGCAAGTTGCGGCCTATGCTGAGCAAATTGCGGCTAGCCACCTTTATGCAGCTCAATGGACGTTGCATTGTGTAAGCACAACCTACAGAATACAAAGTTATTATACCATACTAAAGCAATTGAACACAAACCATAGTGCTGAAGGGAAATCACATGTATATGTGATCAGCAAATCTGTTAACAAGTTAGCATTGGTACAGTAAGAATACAAGAAGCGCTCAGTGACTTTTATCACTGAGAAGACACATCAGGCCAGGTAAGGCCCCTCTGTCTGCATTCGAATACACACTATAGTACAGAGCAAACTCATTTTCATACAGACCAAAACGGTTTCTGCCCTGAACTGGGAGTTGGGGTCCCTCCAGGTACGCTGTTATCCGTCTCAATAATACCATCGTCGTCGTCATCATCATCATCTCCGTAGTCCATAAGCTTCAGCAGAGTATCTGAACATTAATACAGAGGTAATTTTCAGCTTAGCAAAGTTTATATTAGGTCAATCACTATGCATGTGGAAAATATATTATATTGCTCCTCCATTTACCAGAAACTGATGCACTACTTGGTTTTTCTTCTTTGGTCTCCTTTGAAGAAGGTAATTGAGCTGACAAAACCTTGGGTGGCGAGACAGAGCTCGCGCCCAAGGACTTCAGAGGCGCCATAGGCTCCTTTAAATCTGATGGGTACCTATCTTCATTTCGTAACACTTTATTTAAAGGGAACTTGGGTGGTGGTGGAGGCATATTCCTGGGAGGTGGGGGTGGCATGTTCTTCGAATAAGGTGGTGACAAGTTCTTGGGTGGTGGTGGTGGTGGCGGCGGCATGCTAGTGGATATATACATATGCGATGGCCTATGCTGTGGGTCTTGTGGAAGTATCCCATTTGATCCAGGCTGGACTATCATTTTAGGTGCAACCAATGAACTGCTCATTTTACCTAAATCATCTAAACCTGTCGTAACAAATTTGGACCGCTGTTGTGAGTTCTGGAAAAGATGAAACAGAACACTTTCCCATCAAATTTCTTCGCACTGAATTGAAGTACATAGTGATAAAATGTTTTAAAAAAGAGATGAAATCGGCTACTAGAGTGCATAAACAGCGCAAATGCATGTATTATATGGAAATGCAAATTTGAAATACTAGGCAAATTGAAAACAATTAATCATGCAGATGGAGAAAGTTTGAGATGGCAACTTCCTAAGTATAGAGAGTTAGAGAAGACTTTCATCTTTGCGATGTTTCTACAACTAACAAAATAAACAAAGTTTCTCTAAGAGTGTCTAATAAAGCCAAAAAAAACTACTCCCTCTGATCCAAGTGTTGTGGTTTTAGTTCATTTTTAGTCAAATTTGAACTAAAACCATGACACTTATTATGGATCAGAGGGAAGTACAACGCCTAAACTCTCCTTTGGTTTCTAGAAAAAATACTAACATTTTGGAGAATGTGTACTACTTTGTTACTAAATGTAGACAATTTCAAGTATATGATAGCAATGTTAATTGTCATTTAATGAAGTCTACATGTGGGTAGCGACATGTTGAAAACGAAGGTTAAAATAGTGATGTGCATTAGCAACAACACAATGGAAGCTATCATCCAAATCACATGCAGAATAACCCTGTATCTTATCAGGTAAACTCATTCAGTTGCCAACTCCAATTTGCAATAAATCCTGTGAAGAAACACCACACATCCATATCTATTACCACCCTGCGAGCTTCAAACATAGTCAGAGAAAATACCTGGAACGGAATCAAATGTTAGAAGCAGATAAATAGTCCAAAAAAAAAAAGAATGAACATGCAAATCTGGCATTGTTCGAACTACAGTTTTTAGCTAGTATATGAAAAATTTAGAGTTTCCCTTGCTTCAGGAAAATTCATTACGTTACAAATCTATTTCTGCTATCCCTTCCTAGTTTAAAGCAAGCCAAATAAAATGTTAAGTGGTAGTTATCTTCAAAGTTCTGAACTAGTAAATAATCAAAATATTAAAGTATGTGCAATTGGCATTACACCAAAGCATTGCTATTTTGCACCAGAAGCTCGTTACTTATCAAAAGCATACTCTTTCATTAAACTTTGTAGGTGTTAAGGCATTAAAAGTTTAAAACAGTTTCGTTCATACAAAATACTAAAATCTCATCAGCAAATAGGATGATGCAAGCATTTACTATAGATGTCACTTGCATATCAAGACTATACATCAGACGAAGTTAGATAAAATATAAGAATTGTCAAAGATGACACAAGGAGAGCTGGTAAAGGTGAGACACTGAGAACAGTTCCAGCAGGGGAGAGGGGAAAAGGGTGGAGAGAGAACAGTGCAAGAGACAGTCTTACGAAGAAATGTAGCTGTAATCAAATACCAAATCCAGGATGCAGTGGGGTTAAATTAGTTCAAGTAATCCGCACCTGAAGGTCTGCTGTTGGCAGTTCCTGGAACTTCCTCCTTTGTAATCGTTTATCTGACTCCAATTTTAGACTTGCATTCACATTTGTCATAGAGCTTGTTGATGTGGATGCAACTGGAACAGCCTGAGTTGTTGACGATGAAGCATGCTTGAGCGCTAATGCCACCTGCTGCAATGGAGTTGCCTGGGGATAAATGTTTCCATAGCCATTGTAAAGTGCCCCACTATTTGCTGCTTGACTAGGACAGATCAGGTTACTAAGTGGTGGAGTCCCAGAATAAGTTGGTGCCCCAGAATGAAGTGTCAGTGATGGAACAGCCATTGGGGAAGTAATTCCAGTAGGTGCAAAGGAATGTGATGCTCCTGGTGAGACATAAGGCCCTGAAGTAGAATGTATGTCTGATGTTGTTCCAGACGTCTGCACACCAGCCAACAACTGCTGTGGAGGTGGAACAGCACCATATACTTTTGAAGAAGAAATTCTGTCATACAAAATATGTAGTGAGAATATGCCAAGAATTTTCTTGCTTCGCTAATGAGAAGAACAGTCAATAGTTGGAAATTTGTGAGTATCAACCTGTAGTATTCAGTAAGCTAGATACTACATTAACAGGCACACCTATATTACTACAATCATATCTTACAGTAATTGTTCAAGGGACAAACTGATAACATCACAGGTGAGTTAATCATCTATCATACTCCCTCCGTCCCACCAAAAGTGTCCCAAAGTTGAGTGTAGCATCACATTGTTACATTGTGCTAATCAGCAATCCCATTGCTGATTGTACTTCTGATGTAGACAGAGTTATAAACAAAACAATAAAAGAGATTAACCCTGACCCAAATTTACAGACCTGGAAGCACCAAATTCGGCTGCTATCGTATCCAGAAGGTTTTCTGCCAAAACCTTTGCAGCTTCTAGGCTCTTCAGATGCACACTTGATAAGTACATGTGCAGAGGTTGTTGTGATGCTGTAATGCACAGTATGAGATATAAATACAAGATTCTTAATACAAATTTGCAAAAAGCTACCAAAGCAAACCACCAACCTTCATCTTGGCAATTGCCAAGATTCCCTGAATCTTTTCCTCTTAGTACAACAGTGACGCCTGTTTCATTCATAATGTGATTTATATACTGATCCTGCATAAACAAATCAGAAGCAGCAGCAACACAAAAACAGTTTCTCCCATCCAGATTCGGATGTCAGAGAAAGCTTTGCGATTAGTTTTTCTTTCAACCAAAAGGAAAATAAAATAAGACAATTGACAAAAGACAACTCATAGGGGGATATCAAGATTAAATTTAACCAGCATCATTTAATGTTTTCTAAGAACATACATTTGGACCACGGATGCGAGCCGCAACATTCAACGATGGATCTGCAGCAAAACCCAAAAATATGGACGCAGTAAAAGGATGAATAGCCTGTGAAATGGGAAGGAAGATGTTAATCTTCTCAAGAAACAATTCTCACATACTAGTACTATACTAAGTAGTTTACAATATACTGATTCAAAAAAAAAAGCGAAAAGTGGAAATGTACCATCAAAATATCCTAAATTCCGGAAAATGCTACAAAAGGTTCTGGTTCAGCTAAATACCACAGCAAGGTTGTACCATCTACAAAAACACCACTTCATCACATTCATATGCAATGGCCATCTAAAAAGTGACCCTTATATACCTCCACCTGCTCAATTCCCATCGAGCCAAAAACCACTGACCCTCCTTTCTTTTCTTGCAAAGCAAAACACTGTATCTAGTAGTGCAGAGGTTACCGTTCCCCAGGAGCCAAGGATCAGCATAAGTAAACCAGGATTTATCCCTAGTAAACTAAGCATCAACACAGATGGCACATATACTATCAGAATTGAGTAAGGGACCAGATAATCAGTTTATCTTGGAGTAACTTATCATGATTGGTGTTACTTTCCTGCTTCTATTGGTGGGGGTCATAGTCACAAAGTTTGGCGACTGAATAATTTTAATGCCATATGATGTGGACACAAATCTAAGGTACGTACCTATCGCTATTTACATATTTTACTGCACATTTGTAATGAAGAGATACTGAGTGCAAACTGAGCTGTTAATTTGTGATGAACCAGTACTTGTGATCTCAATGTAAGGAAACAATTATCAAGATAACAGACCTGAGAATATTACCAAGTCAAGTCTCAACTCTCAACTGTAGTTACCAAGTATCTCTACATGCCTAGTAATGTGTAGTAGTGTCTAATGCATACTAGCTACCAAATATGTGCACGAGATCTATCATATCAGTATGAACAAAACTGAGCATGCAGAATCGGAGATGGAAAATGAAGACAACAATCTGACTGAGTAACGATGACGGTGTGGATCTTCCGCTGGCAATTTTCCTGTGAAATGTCGTTATGGTAGTCGTGCGGTTAAACTGGGGAGAAACAAGAGCAGCAGCCACTTTACACAAGAAAGGCGCGAGTCTACCAAGGAGGCAGGGTCGGGTTTACCAATTTTTCCAGGGGTATCGTTGCCATTGCACAAGGCATCCTTTTCCATGTCCTGAAGGGGAAAAAAGAGCCATGGAAAGGCCATAGAGCACTATTTCCCAAGACGATACGACCTTTGGTGCTATTTAACTGCATGACTTATTAAGCATATTTTACCACTTTGCTGATCTGAAGATCTTTTGGCAGTACCTACCCACAAAATCTACACTGGATATGGATACATGTACTCATCAAACATTGAAACTAGCGTCGCATATATATCGGTATTATTTAATGTTGTATCAACCCTTTCGTTCTATCAAAATAAATCAGCATAATTGCGGGCAAATGACGAATTAAATAATAATCACATCATGTACTCCCTCCGTACTGAAAAAGGCATCCCGATTTAGAGAAATCTGCTAGATCCTTTTTGGGACGGAGGGAGCACTAAAAGATATAGAAAATAATGGTGACATACAACTTTTCCATTAGGTGTTGTCGCCCATTAGATTATCAGGTTAAATAAAATGAGATATGAAGGAGAGACCTGTCTGTTGCTCTGGATGGCTTCTGGCATTTGCCCTTGTTTCAAGATTTCCTCGATCATTGACGCCGCATGATCAACAGCTTTAATACGCTCAGCGGTATCTTTCAGCTGAAGCAGGGAAAAGGTTAGTTTTCATTATCTAACTATGACTAGAAGCAATAGATGATGATGTATAAGTAAATACACTGGAATCATGTAGTTCTTCATTCTAACAGTAATAGGAAAGGATTGTGCTACTACCGCTGAAAGAATAGCAGAAGTCAACACAGCTAGAGCGCACTGTGTTGTGCCAAAAACACAGGCATGTTGCATCTCAAAGCACCAATGTTAACAAAACTAGTATCTGATCTTCAAAATACCATTGGTGCCACTACCGCTTCATGAAAATAAAAACAAAAGGACACATACTCCCTTTGATCGTCCTAATTAAGCAGAATTCGGGCACTTGTGGACCTAAGTCCACCCTTGCCGCTTTGCAAGCAGTTAAACTTAAAAAACAACAGCCGGTCTGGACTTCACAATTCCAAATTTTGAAACAGAGGCAACTCGTGCACATGTCTCTGATAGTGTTACCGAGATCCAATTTTACACAGCCATAACGGGCAAAACACAAGCGAGTAACAGTGCACGCTAAAAAAATCAAGGAGGACGTGTAGCAAGAGTTACTGGATATAGATATCCCATTGAAAATCGTATTAGACTAAATAATGGGGTTAGGGAAGTTGAAATTTATGATATGGCCGTGTGAGCAATGATTACCTGAGATCCTGCTGAGATATGTAAATAGAGTGGCTTCTCACCATCAGGCTGTCCATTGGGAGGATGGTATTTTCCCCTGGGCGGGTCAAATCGAGCAGATACCATCAGGAAGGAATGGTCAACAAGTTAGTAAGGAGTTGCCTTCAATTGTGCATATCAGAAATACCTTGTAATGATAACAGTGCTTGTGCATCGCTGAATCTGTCCAAGTATGAAGCAACTGTTATTACAACACAATCTATGCAAAAAATGATACTCCGTATCTCGGAAGAAGCAAAAAGTTTCAGCTAAAGTGCACAGCGGCTGTTTGGTTGAGGATTTACCTCGTCCTGTGTTTGCCGTTTCGTGAGCTTATACCGCACGGAAGGATCGGCGTCATTTATGACAACTTCCCGTGCTATAAGCTCATCCGGTATTCTAGCCTGAGGCAACAAGAACCACATATAGTAACTATGATGACAAGTAGGCCAGGTAAATACATAGGCTAGAATGGGGCGTTGGAGAGGAGGAGTGAAGTATATCATGCAACACATACCTGACTCAGTTTCTGAATCGCAGCGGCAGCACTCTGAAGCACTGACGGCGCGAGCTGCGGCGGCAATGCATATGGGGCAGGGACTACATTGGGGGCAGCAGGATACGCACTAGTGCCGGGGAATTGAAGGCCGCACAGAGCCCCGACGTTCAACACGGGCAATCCTGCCGCAGCAGCAGCAGCTGCTGCCGCCGACACAACGTCCTCTGCGGGTTGATCCCACTTCCTCTTCTTCCTATCAAACAATCACACACGTTTCAGCTTTCCCACCCCCCAAAATCGCACAGCTATGACGGGGGAAACCAGACGCGCGGGACAAAATTTACCGCTGCAAGAGACTGGACAACCGTATCGGCCAAGAGCGCCGGAACTCCACGATTCAAGAGCTACGGGAATTGGAGAGGAAAAGCGGGGGAAGGAGGTTCAGACCTCTGCTTCGTCGCGGTGGTGGGCTCATCTGATGCCCTGGGAGTGCGGTCCTCCGTCATGGCGGGTGGCCTCGGAGTCGGGACGAACCGGAGGAGGACGGGCGGGCGAGGGGCCGGCGGCGGCGGCGGCGGGTGGTATGCAGCCGGCGGCGATACGGATGGATTGGGAACACCGACTTGGGCTGGGTAGGGCCCTAGGGTAGGTGGATTCTTTCGGCCGGATCTGTGCCTAGCCCAAACCGGACCGCATGAAGTGACCATTCCGAGTTAATTCCCGCGATCCCTATTCTCCGCTTAACGCGGGAGCGAGCGCCCGCTCCGCTCAGAGCGGGATTGAGTTGGGCCGGCCCATTAGCGGCGGAATTGGTTTTCTTTCGTTTTTTTATTCAGTTTTCTCATTTTCTACTGGTTTTTTATTTGGTTCTGCTGGTTTTTCCCTCTAGTTTTTGGTTTTGCCGATTGGTTTTTTTTGAACTTTCCAAAATTTGAACTTTTGGAATTTGAACGTTTTTTAAGTTTGAACATTTTTAGATTTGAACTTTTTTGAATTTAAACAATTTTTAAGTTTAAACAATTTTTAGATATGAACATTTTTCGCGTTTGAACAATTTTTAGATTTTTAATTTTGAAAAATGTTCGGCTTTGAAAATTTTTCTATTTTTAAACTGTTTGATTTTATGAAAATTGCTCAGATTTTTAAAAAATGTTTGTTAAATTGAAAATTCGTACAAATTTGAATATTTGCCAAAGCCGAACAAATTTTAAATATGAAAAATTTCAAAATATGAACAAATTCCAAATTTATACATTTTGAAATCCGAACAAATTTTGTATCTGACTATTTCAAAATATGAACAAATTTTCAATTTAAACATTTTGTATATCTGAACAAATTTTAAATATGAACAAGTTCTAGATCTGGACAAAAAAATTAAATTTGAACATTTTTTGGAGCCGAACAAAAATTTATATATATAGATTTCAACAGCTGAACGAATTTCTCTTTGAATAATTTTTAGATCAAAAGAATTTAAATTTAAACTGTTTTCACATATAAAGAAAAATACAACGGGAAGCATCCCACAGCACGTAAGTAACATGGGCCAAGCCCATCTTAGACTGCCACATCTGATTTCCTAAGCGGAGCCGGCCGCAATCGTCGCTTAAGGCGATCTATAGGAGCTTCCGTTAATTCCCCATGTTAGAGCAAGCAGATCCTGTAAATCTCAAGCCGTAAATTTAACCTTCACAGTTTATTAGGCGCGCGCGTACCCTAGGTCATCAATTTAACCTATATAATTTAAATTATATAATACAAAAATTATATCATTAGAAAATAGAACATCTGAACTTTCTAATGATATAATTTTTATAACATATAACTAATGCTAACTTGATCAAATTTGCGACCTAGAGGTACGCGCGTGCCTTATAAACTGTGAGAGAGGGAGTAGTACAGTGCACTGAAAACGTAAATGCAGACTCAAAAGGCGAGGCCCTCCTGTCATAGTTTTTTCTTTTTCTCTTTCTTTTTTTCTTCACCTTCTTCCTCTCCAAAACCAACCGTTTCCCGCACTGCCGCCCATCCCCTCCCTGCTAGCGCTGGCCGCCCGCCGCCTCCCCAAGTCGTCTCCCCACGTCGGTCGCCCCGCTGCGACCACCCGTCCCCACGATGGCCGCCCATCCCCGAGCCGGCCATGCCGGCCTCCCCGCCGCATCCCCGCGTCGCCTCCCCTCGGTCGTGCGTGACCCCTTCCCAGCTCTTCTCTGGACCTGCCCAACCCTTGGCGGGCCTCGCCTCGGCACTAGCGGTCAATTCTGGTGTGTGGCGACGGATTCTGACGAGTTTCGGGCAAATTTCGACGAGTCACGCGGCGGAAGTGCGGTGGCGTGTCCGCTCTGACGAGGTTTGACTGGTGTACATGTCAATTTCACTCGGTTTCGCCTCCAAATCTATATATACACGGGTGATACGTCCAATTTGCATCACTATTTTATATCATAATTTGCTGCTATTCATTGATATATTTCATATTTGGAGATGATACTTATGTTATTTCATCTATTTTGCATATTTCATGATTATTTGGAGATCGCGCACCGGAGCCAGGATTCTGCTGGAAAAAGCACCGTCAGAATGCAATATTTCGGAAGATCAATAGTTGACGGAAATTATACGAAAAATCCTATTTTTCCAGATGACGAAGTGAGCCAGAAGGGGGAGCCGAGGGGACCCGAGGTGGGCCCACCTCATAGGCCGGCGCGGCCCAAGGCCTGGCCGAGCCGCCCTGTGAGGAGGGGGCCCACAACCCTCTCTCGCCTCCTTTTCTTCGCGTACGTCTTCGTCCCGAAAACCTAAGCCCCAGAGGGTACATCGCGAAGAGTCACAGCCGCCTCTGCGGGGCGGAGAACACCAGAGAGAAAAGAGCTCTCCGGCGGGCAGGATCCGCCGGGGAAATTCCCTCCCGGAGGGGGAAATCGACGCCATCGTCACCGTCATCGAGCTGGACATCATCTCCATCACCATCGTCATCATCTCCATCATTATCACCGCCATCTCCACCGCTGCATCTCGTCACCGTTGTAACAATTTGGGTTTGATCTTGATTGTTTGATAGGGGAAACTCTCCCGGTGTTGATTTCTACTTGTTATTGATGCTATTGAGTGAAACCATTGAACCAAGGTTTATGTTCAGATTGTTATTCATCATCATATCACTTCTGATCATGTTCCATATGATGTCTCGTGAGTAGTTCGTTTAGTTCTTGAGGACATGGGTGAAGTCTAAATGTCAGTAGTGAATCATGGTTGAGTAGTATTCAGTGTTATGATATTTAAGTTGTGGTGTTATTCTTCAAGTGGTGTCATGTGAACGTCGACTACACGACACTTCACCATTTATGGGCCTAGGGGAATGCATCTTGTACTCGTTTGCCAATTGCGGGGTTGCCGGAGTGACAGAAACCTGAGCCCCCGTTGGTATATCGATGCAGGAGGGATCGCAGGATCTCAGAGTTTAAGGCTGTGGTTAGAATTATCTTAATTACTTTCTTGTATTTGCGGATGCTTGCAAGGGGTATAATCACAAGTATGTATTAGTCTTAGGAAGGGCAGTACATTAGCATAGGTTCACCCACACAACACTTATCAAAACAATGAAGATTAATCAGCTGTATGAAGCGAAAGCACTAGACTAAAATCCCGTGTGTCCTCGAGAACGTTTGGTCATTATAAGTAAACAAACCGGCTTGTCCTTTGTGCTAAAAAGGATTGGGCCACTCGCTGCAATTATTACTCTCGCACTTTACTTACTCGTACTTTATTCATCTGTTACATCAAAACCCCCTGAATACTTGTCTGTGAGCATTTACAGTGAATCCTTCATCGAAACTGCTTGTCAACACCTTCTGCTCCTCGTTGGGATCGACATTCTTACTTATCGAAGATACTACGATACATCCCCTATACTTGTGGGTCATCAAGACTATTTTCTAGCGCCGTTGCCGGGGAGTGAAGCGCTATTGGTAAGTGGAATTGGTAAGGAAAATTTCTACTGTTTGTGCTGATTTTATTTCTGCCTGCTGCTATAATTCATTATGGAGAGATCTTCTCTTCAATTTCTATTTGGGAAATCTACTACTACTGCAACGGTAGTGGATGAGGCGCCAGGTGAGGAAGTAATACCATATAAAATACCTATGAAAATTATTGAACGTGTTATGGATAACCGCTATGAAGGGGATGGAACTGTCCATCCTGGTGATCATTTACTGTTTTACATGAATTATGCGGGTTATTCAAATGTGCAGGTATTGCTATGGATGAAGTTAGAAAGAAACTATTCTCTATATCGCTGTCTGGTAAAGCAGCGCACTGGTATAAATTGTTGAAGAATAGGGATTCTATTGATTGGGAGGATATTGTGCCTTTATTTTATTCCAAATTCTATCCTCCAAGTGAAATTCACAAAGATCGGAACCGCATATATAATTTCTGGCCTCATGATGGAGAAAGCATTTCCCAAGCATGGGGGAGATTGAAGTCTTTAATGCTCAAATGCCCCATTCATGAGCTTCCTGGTAATGTTATTATTGATAATTTCTATGCAAGACTTTCTTTTCAAGACAAGACCTTGCTGGATACTTCTTGTTCTGGATCATTTACACGCAACAAAGAAGAGTTTAAAAGGGACCTTCTTGATCGGATCCAGGAGAATACTGAATGATGGGAGAACGACAAAGATAGAGAGTCAGGTATAAACTTTGATTATAAATGCATTGAAGTTTTTATGGATACTGATAAATTTCGTAATATTAGTGCTACTTATGGTCTTGATTCTCAAGTCGCTGCAAATCTTTATAAAGATTTTGCCTCTCATTATGAATTGCCTAAGAAGAATTTTGATAAGTATCATGAACCGTATAAAGATAAAATAGATTCATCTATAAACAAATGTGTTGTAATTGAAACTGTTGATCATGTTATTCCTGAAGCTTATATTGAAAAAACTCCTTTCCCTGCTAAAATGAAGGAGTACTCTGTTATAAATAGTGCGGTTCATAAAAGTGAAAAGAAACCTATAGAACCTGAAGAACAAATAAAAGTTGAACCTGCTGTTGCAATTGTTAAAGATCTTGTGACTGAAAATGTGGAGGATGGTCATATTATTTTCTGTGAAGATGCCTCTAATATTGTTTCGCATCCTAATAAGTCTAGGAAAGCTAGTTTTCCTATGCTATCTGTTAGAATTGGTGATCATTGTTATTATGGTTTATGTGATATTGGTGCAAGTATTAGTGCTATTCCTTATGAGCTTTACACGGAGATCATGCATGAAATTGGTTCTTGTGAACTTGAAGATATTGATGTGGTTATTCGGCTGGCTAATAGAGAAACTATCTCTCCTATTGGTATTATTCGAGATGTGGAAGTTCTATGTGGTAAGATTAAATATCCTGCTGACTTTTTGGTACTTGGTTCTGCTGCTAGTAAATATTATCCTATCATTTTTGGTAGACCTTTTCTAAATACTTGTGTAGCTATTATAGATTGTAAGAAAGAGAAAATTTTGACTAAATTTGCTGGTGAATCTTATGAGTTTAACTTCTCTAAATTTACCAAAACTCCTTATAAAGCTGATTTGCCTAATAATGATTTTAAAGTTGAACAATGTGCATCTATTGCTCTTGCTCCTAGTAATCCTTTGCAGCAACATTTGGAGAATAGTGAGAGTGAAGTTTTTAGGGAAGAAAGAGATGAGCTTGATGAAATTTTCCTTCGTCAACCTATTCTTAAGCATGATTTACCGGTGGAAGATCTGGGTACAACACCACCACCAAAGGAAGATCCTGTCTTTGATTTAAAACCATTGCCTGATAATCTTAAATATGCTCATATTGATGATAAGAAAATATATCATGTTATTATTAGTTCCAAGCTTTCAGAGTTTGAAGAAGAAAGGTTATTGGAAATACTGAAGAAACACCGAGGTGCTATTGGCTACACTCTTGATGACTTGAAGGGGATTTCTCCCTCTATTTGCCAACACGCCATTAATATGGAAGATGATGCAAAGCCTGTTGTTGAACCTCAGCGTCGTCTAATTCCTAAGATGAAGGATGTGGCAAGAAATGAGGTATTAAGACTCCTTGAAGCTGGTATTATATATCCTATTGCTGATAGTAGATGGGTTAGTCCTGTGCATTGTGTTCCTAAGAAAGGAGGAATGACTGTTGTGCCTAATGATAATGATGAGCTCATACCTCAAAGAGTAGTTGTAGGGTATAGAATGTGCATTGATTTTCGAAAAGTTAATAAGGTTACTAAGAAAGATCATTACCCCTTACCATTTATTGATCAAATGCTAGAAAGGTTGTCTAAAAATACTCATTTTTGCTTTCTTGATGGTTATTCTGGGTTTTCACAAATTGCTGTTAAAACTAAAGATCAAGAGAAAACCACTTTCACTTGTCCCTATGGAACTTATGCTTATAGACGTATGCCTTTTGGTTTATGTAATGCTCCTGGTACTTTTCAAAGATGCATGTCTGCTATTTTTCATGGTTTTTGCGAGAGTATTGTAGAGGTATTCATGGATGATTTTTCTGTCTATGGGAATTCTTTTGATAGTTGCTTGCGGAACCTTGATAAAGTTTTGCAGAGATGTGAAGAAACTAACCTTGTTCTTAATTGGGAGAAATGCCACTTTATGGTTAATGAAGGGATTGTATTGGGACATAAAATTTCCGAGAGAGGTATTGAAGTTGATAGAGCTAAAGTTGAAGCCATTGAGAAGATGCCCTATCCAAGGGATGTTAAAGGTATTCGTAGTGTTCTTGGTCATGCTGGGTTTTATAGGAGATTTATTAAAGACTTCTCTAAGATTTTAAAGCCTCTTACTAATCTTCTTCAAAAAGATGTACCTTTTGTTTTTGATGATGATTGTAAGGAAGCTTTTGAAACTCTAAACAAAGCCTTAACAACTGCCCCTATAGTTGAACCTCCTGATTGGAACTTACCATTTGAAATTATGTGTGATGCTAGTGATTTCTTTGTAGGCGCTGTTCTTTGACAGCGAGTAGATAAAAAACTGAATGTTATAAAAAAAGCTATTAAAACTCTTGATGCTGCTCAAAGAAATTATGCTACTACTGAAAAAGAATTGTTAGCTGTAGTCTTTGCTTGTGATAAGTTTAGATCTTATATCGTTGATTTAAAAGTTACTATTCATACTGATCATGCTGCAATTAGATACCTTATGACAAAGAAAGATGCTAAGCCGAGGCTTATTAGATGGGTACTTCTTTTGCAAGAATTTGATTTACATATTGTAGATAGGAAAGGTGCTGATAATCCTGTTGCTGATAATTTGTCTAGATTGGAAAATATTGCTTATGATCCTGTTCCTGTTAATGATAGTTTTCCAAATGAACAATTGGCTGTAATAAAGGTGAGTTCGCGAGACAGTCCTTGGTATGCTGATTATGCTAACTTTATTGTTTCCAAGTACTTGCCTCCAACCTTTTCAGCTCAGCAAAGGAGGAAATTCTTTTATGACTTGAGGCATTATTTTTGGGATGACCCACACTTATATAAAGAAGGAGTGGATGGTATTCTGCGAAGATGTGTTCCTGAATATGAACAACAAGAGATATTGAGTAAATGTCATGGTAGTGCTTATGGAGGACATCACGCCGGAGATAGAACCGCACAAAAGGTTCTACAATCAGGATTTTATTGGCCAACTCTCTTCAAAGATGCAAGGAAGTTTATTTTATCTTGCGATGAATTTCAAAGGGTTGGTAATATCTCCAGACGCAATGAAATGCCTATGAATTATACTCTTGTTATTGAACCATTCGATTGTTGGGGATTTGACTTCATGGGTCCTTTCCCTTCTTCAGAAGGTAACACTCATATACTTGTCGCTGTTGATTATGTTACTAAATGGGTAGAAGCTATACCCACAAAAAGTGCTGATGGTGAGACTTCTTTAAAAATGCTTTTAGATATTATTTTTCCTAGATTTGGAGTACCTAGATATATTATGACTGATGGAGGTTCTCATTTTATTCATGGTGGTTTTAGAAAAACTCTTGCTAAATATGGTATTAATCATAGAATTGCTTCCGCTTATCATCCTCAAACTAGTGGGCAAGTAGAACAATCAAATAGAGAGATTAAGTCTATCTTGCAAAAGACTGTTAATAAAACTAGAAAGAATTGGGCTAGTAAATTGAAGGAAGCACTATGGGCTTATAGAACTGCTTATAAAAACCCCATGGGAATGTCACCTTATAAAATGGTTTATGGAAAAGCTTGTCATTTACTTTTAGAATTAGAGCACAAAGCTTATTGGGTTGTTAGAGAACTAAACAAAGATCCTAAACTAGCCAGTGATAAGAGGTTGTTGCAATTAAGTTCTCTAGATGAATGGAGAAGTGAAGCTTATGAAAATGCTAAACTCTTTAAAGAGAAAGTTAAGAAATGGCATGATAGAAGGATTATCAAAAGAGAATTTAATGTTGGGGATAAAGTCCTATTGTATCGGTCTCGTCTCAGATTCTTTGCAGGGAAATTACTCTCAAAATGGGAAGGACCATATGTCATTGATGAGGTTTATCGATCAGGAGCAATTAAAATTAGCTCTCTCCAAGGCAATGCCACGCAAGTGGTGAATGGACAAAGACTCAAGCATTATATCTCAGGAGATTCTTATAATGTAGATGTTGATGTTATTCGAGTGGAAACACCGGAAGCTTTCATCAAAAGTCAAGTTGACAGTCCTGCAGAATCCGACTTTGAATAGGTAACAGTTCTGGTAAGAAAAAGTCCGCGATTCACTTTCCGAACAATGTTTTTGCTGTATTTGGAAAATATGAAAAATTACGAGATCGAAACGGAGTGGAGGAGACGCACGAGGGCGTGCCCCCATAGGCCGGCGCGGGCCCCAGCCTGGCCGCGCCGCCCTATGAGGACACCGCCTCGTTGTCCCCCTCCGACTCTTGTTCGATCTGGTACTTTCCTTCTGACGTAAAAATTACTGCTATATAATCCCCCGGACCCCTGGAGGTCCGTATATCGTTTTCTCGACGTGTTTTGTTTCGAGCTGTTTCTGCCAGGATCTATTTTCAATCTAGAAGCACCATGGTCTCCAACAACAAAGACAAGGAGCCTATGGAGGAGGATATTCAAGGTTTCGAGCTGAAAGAAGAATTCAAAGAGGAAGTGGAGGAGACGTCATCAATAAAAAGGAAGCGGCAAACTATGGGGAGTAAGTCAATATTGGTGGGATCGGTTAACACTGGACGTTCTTTTTCTTATAACTTGCAGGGACTTTTACCGCCTGCTCTTAGCCTCGACTCTTTCCCTTGTGTGGAAGAAGCATTACGGGTTACCGATGAGTTTTGTGATCAATACCGTGCGCTGAGAAGGGAAGTGGAGATACTTCTTGAGGAGAATAACCGACTTCGCAGAATGCTGGAGTATTACTCAATTCCTATCACAAGGCCGCCACCGCCACTTTCAGATAACAAAGAATCTCTTCGAGTCTTAGTGCAGAATTGCCAAATTGAGAAGCTGAAGCTGAAGGATATCCTTAAGGAACGCAGGAACGGACTATCACCATCACCACCAAAGGAGTAATTCATCATCGGTATTGGCATCCCCTTGGTTTGTTCCAAGCTTGGGGGAGTGCCGCGGTATCACATCATCACTATCTTTTACTTTATATTATCAAGTAGTGTCATATCATGAGTAGGGAAGTTATCATATAAGATGTGTTGCGGTATGGAAGTATCTCTCTTTAGTGGTTATCTATGTATCCCTTGGTGTGAGTTATCGTTATGAAATATTAATGAGAAGTTTTATCATTTACATATTGCACATCTTATTTTAGTTTGCAATCTCTATTATATGATTGATCTTGTTGTTAAGTATTGGTATCACTTTGGGAGCATTGAGTAAATTGATGACCCACAAGTATAGGGGGTGTATCGTAGTATCTTCGATAAGTAAGAATGTCGATCCCAACGAGGAGCAGAAGGTGTTGACAAGCAGTTTCGATGAAGGATTCACTGTAAATGCTCACAGACAAGTATTCAGGGGGTTTTGATGTAACAGTTGAATAAAGTACGAGTATGTAAAGTGCGAGAGTAACAATTGCAGCGAGTGGCCCAATCCTTTTTAGCACAAAGGACAAGCCGGTTTGTTTACTTATAATGACCAAACGTTCTCGAGGACACACGGGATTTTAGTCTAGTGCTTTCGCTACATACGGCTAAATAATCTTCATTGTTATGATAAGTGTTGTGTGGGTGAACCTATGCTAATGTACCGCCCTTCCTAGGACTAATACATACTTGTGATTATACCCCTTGCAAGCATCCGCAACTACAAGAAAGTAATTAAGAATAAATCTAACCACAGCCTTAAACTCTGAGATCCTGCGATCCCTCCTGCATCGATATACCAACGGGGGTTTAGGTTTCTGTCACTCCGGCAACCCCGCAATTAGCAAACGAATACAAGATGCATTCCCCTAGGCCCATAAATGGTGAAGTGTCATGTAGTCGACGTTCACATGACACCACTAGAAGAATAACACCACAACTTAAATATCACACCATTGAATATTACTCAACCATAGTTCACTACTAACATTTAGACTTCACCCATGTCCTCAAGAACTAAACGAACTACTCACGAGACATCATATGGAACATGATCAGAGGTGATATGATGATGAATAACAATCTGAACATAAACTTGGTTCAACGGTTTCACTCAATAGCATCAACAACAAGTAGAGATCGATACCGGGAGAGTTTCCCCTATCAAACAATCAAGATCAAACCCAAATTGGTACGGCGGTGATGGTGTCCAGCGGTCATGACGGCGGTGATGATGGTGGAGATGATGATGATGGTGATGGCGATGATGTCCAGCTCGATGACGGTGACGATGGCGTCGATTTCCCCCTCCCGGAGGGAATTTCCGGCGGATTCCTCGCCCGCCGGAGAGCTCTTTCTCTCTGGTGTTCTCCGCCCCGCAGAGGCGGCTGTAACTCTTCGCGAGGTACCCTCTGTGGCTTAGGTTTTCGGGACGAAGGATTTCGCGAAGAAAAGGAGGCGAAAGGGGTCGTGGGCCCCCCAAACCACATGGCGGCGCGGCCAGGGCATGGGCCGCGCCGCCCTAGGGTGTGGGCCCACCCTGGCTCCTCCTGGCTCCTCCTTCTGGCTTCCTTCGTCATCTTGAAAAATAGGATTTTTGGTATAATTTCCTTCCACAGTTGATCTTCCGAAATATTGCGTTCTGACGGTGCTTTTTCCAGCAGAATCCTGGCTCCGGTGCTTGATCCTCCAATAATGATGAAACATGCAAAATAGATGAAATAACATAAGTATTGTGTCCCAATATGAAATATATCAATGAATAACAGCAAATTATGATATAAAATAGTGATGCAAATTGGACGTATCAACTCCCCCCAAGCTTAGACTTCGCTTGTCCCCAAGCGAAACTGAGCTCGATAGACAGGACCACATGTTTATGGAGTGAAGAGTCGATAAATAAAATACGGACAAGAAGCATCATATTCATTCACACAAGACATTATAGTAAACAACCTCTTATAACTCAACTTGAAACAAGTATAAGGTAATCACAAGTAAAGGTGCATAAGAAATCATAATTGGTGATGGCAAACTTCGTTCTTGGTCAGAGAACAATTAACAGATTATATTTACCTCATTGAGCAGCGCTCTCATGTTAAAGTTTATAAGGCACAACTTGCATACTCAATCATAATGGTCTCTTCATAATCATTGATAACGTGCAAAGCTATATTCATTCAGATAAAACTTGTACTAAACAAGGAAGAATAAAAGACATGATGAAGCAAATCACAATATAATGGTTTGATCACAACTACTCAAATGCTTGCTTGAGATGGAGGGAAATAGGTTTACCGACTCAACATAAAGTAAAAGACAGGCCCTTCGCAGAGGGAAGCAGGGATTAAATCATGTGCTAGAGCTTTTTCAGTTTTGCAATCATATAAAGAGAATAAAAGTAACATTTTAAGAGGTGTTTGTTGTTGTCAACGACTGGTAGCGGGTACTCTAACCCCCTTGCCAGACAACCTCCTAAGAGCGGCTCCCATATTATTTTCATTTTGTGTGGCACTCCTTCCAACCTTTCTTTCACAAACCATGGCTAACCGAATCCTTCGGTGCCTCGCCAACAATCTCATACCATGAAGGAGTGCCTTTTTATTTTAGCTTTATGATGATGATGACACTCCCCCAACCTTTGCTTACACAAGCCATGGCTAACCGAATCCTTGGGTGCCGTCCATCAATCACATACCATGGAGGAGTGTCTATTTAGTTTGATTAATTTGGGACTGGAATCCCATTGCCGGCTCTTTTTGCGAAATTATTGGATAAGCGGATGAAGCCACTAGTCCATTGGTGGAAGTTGCCCAACAAGATTGAAAGATAAAACACCACATACTTCCTCATGAGCTATGAAACATTGACACAAATAAGAGATACTAAGTTTTGAATTGTTTAAAGATAGCACATGAAGTATTTACTTGGAATGGCAGAAAATACCATGTAGTAGGTAGGTATGGTGGACACAAATGACATAGGTTTGGGTTAAGGTTTGGATGCACGAGAAGTATTCCCTCTCAGTACAGGTCTTTGGCTAGCAAGGTTAATTAGCAAGCATAAGAGTCGAGGGAAACAAACAAATATACATATGATAGAAACAATCATGCATCTTCCTTGTAAGCACAAACAATCTTAACTTCAGAATAGTAAGCTATGAGCTAACAAGAAAGAAAGACAATGAAACATCTATATGTATTTCTCTTTTCTAACTAAACCTCAAAGTGTTGTTGCTATTGACCAATGCTAAGTTTGCCAAAACCAAATAGATTTATTCAATGCTCCCAAAGTGATACCAATACTAACAACAAGGTAAATCATATAATAGAGATTGCAAACTAGAATAGGATGTGCAATATGTAAATGATAAGACTTCTCATTAATATTCCATAACGATAACTCACACCAAGGGATACATAGATAACCAACTAAAGAGAGATACTTCCAACTGCAGCCCATCTTATATGATAACTTCCCTACTCATGATATGACACTACTTGACAAATAAAAGTAAAAGGTAGTGATAATGTGATACCGCGGCACTCCCCCAAGCTTGGAACAAACCAAGGGGATGCCAATACCGATGATGAGTTACTCCTGCGGCGATGGTGGTGATGAACTCCTTCCGCGCTTCCTAATAAGCTCCTTCATCTTCAGTTTCTCAGCTTGACAATTCTGCACTAAGATTCGGAGAGATTCATTGTTATCTGAAGTTGGCGATGACGACCTTGTGATGCGAATCGAGTGGTATTCCAGCATTCTTCGAAGACGGCAATTCTCCTCTTGGAGTATCTCCACTTCTCTTCTTAGAGCCCGATATTGATCACAAAACTCATCGGTAGTCCGTAGAACTTCTTCCAACATGGGGAAGGAGTCGAGGCTAAGAGCGGGTGGTAAAGGTCCATGCAGGTTATGAGAAAAAGAACGTCGAGTGTCAACAGATCCCACCAAGATGTGCTTGCTCCCTCCGGCTTGCTGCTCTTGTCTTGATGGCACCTCCTTCACTTCTTCCTCCGAAAGCCCCTTGCCCTTGTTGTTGGAGGCCATGGTGCTTCTAAACTGAAAACAGATCCTGGCAGAAACAGCTCGAAACAAAACACATCGAAAACACGATATACGGACCTCCAGGGGTCCGGGGGATTATATAGCAAAAATTTTCGCGACACAAGGAAAGTACCAGATCGAACCAGAGTCGGAAAGGGGCGACGGGGCGGCCAAACCATAGGGCGGCGCGGGCCCTGGCCAGGCCGCGCCGGCCTATGGTTCCACGCCCTCGTGCGTCCTTTCCACTCCGTTTCGAACTCGTAATTTCTCATATTTTCCAAAAACAGCAAAAATATTGTTCGGAAAGTAAATTGCGTACTTTTCATTACCAGGACTGTTACCTATTCAAAGTCGAGTTCTGGCGGACTGTCAATTTGCCCTTTGATGAAAGCTTCCGGTGTTTCCACTTGAATAATATCAACATCAACATTATAAGAATCACCTGAGATATAATGCTTGAGTCTTTGTCCATTCACCACTTGCGTGGCATTGCCTTGGAGAGAGCTAATTTTGATTGCTCCTGAACGATACACCTCCTCGACAACATATGGTCCTTCCCATTTCGAGAGTAATTTCCCTGCAAAGAATCTGAGATGAGACCGATACAATAGGACTTTATCCCCAATATTAAATTCTCTTTTGATAATCCTCCTATCATGCCATTTTTTAACTTTCTCTTTAAAGAGTTTAGCATTTTCATAAGCTTCACTTCTCCATTCATCTAGAGAACTTAATTGCAACAACCTCTTATCACCGGCAAGTTTTGGATCTTTATTTAATTCTCTAACAGCCCAATAAGCCTTGTGCTCTAGTTCTAAAGGTAAATGACAAGCTTTCCCATAAACCATTTTATAAGGTGACATTCCCATGGGATTTTTATAAGCAGTTCTATAAGTCCATAGTGCATCCTTCAATTTACTAGCCCAATTCTTTCTAGTTTTATTAACGGTCTTTCCCAAAATAGATTTAATCTCTCTATTTGATAATTCTACTTGACCACTAGTTTGAGGGTGATAAGCGGAAGCAATTCTATGATTAATACCATACTTAGCAAGAGTTTTTCTAAAACCTCCATGAATAAAATGAGAACCTCCATCAGTCATAATATATCTAGGTACTCCAAATCTAGGAAAAATAATGTCTAAAAGCATTTTTAAAGAGGTCTCACCATCAGCACTTTTTGTAGGTATAGCTTCCACCCATTTAGTAACATAATCAATGACAACAAGTATGTGAGTGTTACCTTCCGAAGACGGAAAAGGTCCCATGAAGTCAAATCCCCAACAATCAAACGGTTCAATAACAAGAGTATAATTCATAGGCATTTCATTACGTCTGGAGATATTACCAACCCTTTGGCATTCATCACAAGATAAAATAAACTTTCTCGCATCCTTGAAGAGAGTTGGCCAATAAAAACCTGATTGTAGGACCTTTTGCGCGGTTCTTTCTCCGGCGTGATGTCCTCCATAAGCACTACCATGACATTTACTCAATATCTCCTGTTGTTCATATTCGGGAACACATCTTCGCATAATACCATCCACTCCTTCTTTATATAAGTGTGGGTCATCCCAGAAATAATGCCTCAAGTCATAAAAGAATTTCCTCCTTTGAGCTGAAAAGGTTGGAGGCAAGTACTTGGAAACAATAAAGTTAGCATAATCAGCATACCAAGGACTGTCTCGCGAGTTCACCTTTATTACAGCCAATTGTTCATTTGGAAAACTATCATTAACAGGAACAGGATCATAAGCAATGTTTTCCAATCTAGACAAATTATCAGCAACAGGATTATCAGCACCTTTCCTATCTACAATATGTAAATCAAATTCTTGCAAAAGAAGTACCCATCTAATAAGCCTCGGCTTAGCATCTTTCTTTGTCATAAGGTATCTAATTGCAGCATGATCAGTATGAATAGTAACTTTTGAATCAACAATATAAGATCTAAATTTATCGCAAGCAAAGACTACTGACTAATAATTCTTTTTCAGTTGTAGCATAATTTCTTTGAGCAGCATCAAGAGTTTTACTAGCATAATGAATAACATTCAGCTTTTTATCTACTCGTTGTCCAAGAACAGCGCCTACAAAGAAAATCACTAGCATCACACATAATCTCAAAGGGTAAGTTCCAATCAGAGGTTCAACTATAGGAGCAGTTGTTAAGGCTTTCTTAAGAGTTTCAAAAGCTTCCTTACAATCATCATCAAAAACAAATGGTACATCTTTTTGAAGAAGATTAGTAAGAGGCTTTGAAATCTTGGAGAAATCTTTAATAAATCTCCTATAAAACAAAGCATGACCAAGAACACTACGAATACCTTTATCGACCCTTGGATACGGCATCTTCTCAATTGCTTCAACTTTAGCTCTATCAACTTCAATACCTCTCTCTAAATTTTATGTCCCAATACAATTCCTTCATTAACCATAAAGTGGCATTTCTCCCAATTAAGAACAAGGTTAGTTTCTTCACATCTCTCGCAAAACTTTATCAAGGTTTCGCAAGCAACTATCAAAAGAATTCCCATAGACGGAAAAATCATCCATGAATACCTCTACAATACTTTCACAAAAACCATGAAAAATAGCAGACATGCATCTTTGAAAAGTAGCAGGAGCATTACATAAACCAAAAGGCATGCGTCTATAAGCATAAGTTCCATAGGGACAAGTAAAAGTGGTTTTCTCTTGATCTTTAGCTTTAACAGCAATTTGTGAGAACCTGAATAACCATCAAGAAAGCAAAAATGAGTATTTTTAGACAATCTTTCTAGCATTTGATCAATAAATGGTAAAGGGTAATGATCTTTCTTAGTAACTTTATTAACTTTTCGAAAATCAATGCACATTCTATACCCTACAACTACTCTTTGAGGGATGAGCTCATCATTATCATTAGGCACAACAGTCATTCCTCCTTTCTTGGGAACGCAATGCACAGGACTAACCCATCTACTATCAGCAATAGGATATATAATACCAGCTTCAAGAAGTCGTAATACCTCATTCCTTACCACTTCCTTCATCTTCGGAATTAGACGACGCTGATGTTCAACAACAGTGCTTTGCATCATCTTCCATATTAATAGCATGTTGGCAAATAGAAGGAGAAATCCCTTTCAAATCATCAAGAGTGTAGCCAATAGCTCCTCGGTGCTTCTTCAATATTTCCAATAACCTTTCTTCCTCAATCCTCGAAAGCTTAGAACTAATAATAACAGGATATATTTTCTTATCATCAATATGAGCATATTTAAGATTATCAGCAAAGGCTTTAAATCAAAAATAGGATCTTCCTTTGGTGGAGGTGTTGTACCCAAATCTTCCACCAGGTAAATCATGCTTGAGAATAGGTTGGCGAAGAAAAATTTCCTCAAGCTCATCTCTTTCTTTCCTAAAAACTTCACTCTCGCTATCCTCCAAATGTTGCTGCAAAGGATTGTTAGGAACAAGAACGATAGATGCACACTGTTCCATTTTAAAATCATTACTAGGCAAATCAGCTTTATAAGGAGTTTTGGTAAATTTAGAGAAGTTAAACTCATAAGATTCACCAGCAAATTTAGTCAAAATTTTCTCTTTCTTGCAATCTATAATAGCTCCACAAGTATTTAGAAAAGGTCTACCAAAGATAATAGGACAATAATCACTAGCAGCAGAACCAAGTACCAAAAAGTCAGCAGGATATTTAATCTTACCGCATAATACTTCCACATCTCGAACAATACCAATCGGAGAAATAGTTTCTCTATTAGCCAGCTGAATAACCACATCAATATCTTCAAGTTCACAAGAATCAATTTCGTGCATAATCTCCGTGTAAAGCTCATAAGGAATAGCACTAACACTTGCACCAATATCACATAATCCATAATAGCAATGATCACCAATTCTAACAGATAGCATAGGAACACTAGCTTGTTTGGGTTTATTAGGATGTGAAACAATATTAGAAGCATCTTCACAGAAAATAATATGACCATCCTCCACATTTTCAGTCACAAGATCTTTAATTATTGCAACAGCAGGTTCAACTTTTATTTGCTCTTCAGGTTCTACAGGTTTCTTTTCACTTTTATGAACCGCACTATTTATAACAGAGTACTCCTTCATTTTAGCAGGGAGAGGAGTTTTTTCAATATAAACTTCAGGAATAACATGATCAGCAGTTTCAACTACAACGCATTTATTAATAGATGAATCAATTTTATCTTTATACGGTTCATGATACTTATCAAAATTCTTCTTTGGCAATTCATAATGAGAAGCAAAAGCTTTATAAAGATTTGCAGCAACTTGAGAATCAAGACCATATGTAGCACTCATATTACGAAGTTTATCAGTATCCATAAAAGCTTCAATGCATTTATAATCATAAATTATACCTGATTCTCTATCCTTGTCGTTCTCCCATCCTTCAGTATTTTCTTGGATCCGATCAAGAAGGTCCCTTTTAAACTCTTCTTTGTTGCGTGTAAATGATCCAGAACAAGAAGTATCCAGCAAGGTCTTGTCTTGAAAAGAAAGTCTTGCATAGAAATTATCAATAATAACATTACCAGGAAGCTCATGAATGGGGCATTTGAGCATTAAAGACTTCAATCTCCCCCAAGCTTGGGCAATACTCTCTCCATCATGAGGCCAAAAATTATATATGCGATTCCGATCCTTGTGAATTTCACTTGGAGGATAGAACTTAGAATAAAACCGGGGCACAATATCATTCCATTCAAGAGAATCCCCATTATCCAGTAATTTATACCAATGCGCCGCTTTACCAGACAGCGATAAAGAGAATAGTTTCTTCCTCACTTCATCCATAGCAATACCTGCACATTTGAATAAACCGCATAATTCATGCAAAAACAGTAAATGATCACCGGGATGGACAGTTCCATCCCCTTCATAGCGGTTATCCATAACACGTTCAATAATTTTCATAGGTATTTTATATGGTATTACTTCCTCACCTGGCGCCTCATCCACTACCGTTGCAGTAGTAGTAGATTTCCCAAATAAAAATTGAAGAGAAGATCTCTCCATAATGACTTATAGCAGCAGGCAGAAATAAAATCAGCACAACAGTAAAGGTTTTCCTTACCAATTCCACTTACTGATACGTCTCCGATGTATCGATAATTTCTTATGTTCCATGCCACATTATTGATGTTATCTACATGTTTTATGCACACTTTATGTCATATTCGTGCATTTTCTGGAACTAACCTATTAACGAGATGCCGAAGTGCCAGTTCCTGTTTTCTACTGTTTTTGGTTTCAGAAATCCTAGTAACGAAATATTCTCGGAATCGGACGAAATCAACGCCCAAGTTCCTATTTTCACCGGAAGCATCCAGAACACACGAGAACCGCCAGAGAAGGGGGACAGGGCCACCAAACCACACCCCGGCGCGGCCAGGGGGGGGCCGCGCCCCCCTATAGTGTGGGCCCCCCAGAAGCCCTCCTGCGCCGCCTCTTCGCCTATATAATGCCCCTGGATCGAAAACCCTGATGCGTTCGACGAAAACCACAGAAACCTTCCAGAGCCGCCGCCATCGCGAGGCCAAGATCTGGGGGACAGGAGTCTCTGTTCCGGCACGCTGCCGGAACGGGGAAGTGCCCCCGGAAGGCTTCTCCATCGACACCGCTGCCATCTCCACCGCCATCTTCATCACCGCTGCTGCTCCCATGAGGAGGGAGTAGTTCTCCATCGAGGCTCGGGGCTGTACCGGTAGCTATGTGGTTCATCTCTCTCCCATGTACCTCAATACAATAATCTCATGAGCTGCTTTACATGATTGAGATTCATATGAGTTTTGTATCACTACTATATATGTGCTACTCTAGCAAAGTTATTAAAGTAGTCCTATTCCTCCTGCACGTGTGTAAAGGTGACAGTGTGTGCACCGTGTTAGTACTTGGTTTATGCTATGATCATGATCTCTTGTAGATTACGAAGTTAACTATTGCTATGATAATATTGATGTGATCTATTCCTCCTACATATGCATGAAGGTGACAGTGTGCATGCTATGTTAGTACTTGGTTTAGTCTTTTGATCTATCTTACACTATAAGGTTACTTAAATATGAACAAATTGTGGAGCTTGTTAACTCCGGCATTGAGGGTTCGTGTAATCCTACGCAATGCGTTCATCATCCAACAAAAGTGTAGAGTATGCATTTATCTATTCTGTTATGTGATCAATGTTGAGAGTGTCCACTAGTGAAAGTGTAATCCCTAGGCCTTGTTCCTAAATACTGCTGCGTTACTACTGCTTGTTTCTTGTTTCTTTGCGTTACTACTGCTGCAATACTACCACCATCAACTACACGCCAGCAAGCTATTTTCTGGCACCGTTGCTACTGCTCATATATATTCATACCACCTGTGTTTCACTATCTCTTCGCCGAACTAGTGCACCTATTAGGTGTGTTGGGGACACAAGAGACTTCTTGCTTTGTGGTTGCAGGGTTGCATGAGAGGGATATCTTTGACCTCTTCCTCCCTGAGTTCGATAAACCTTGGGTGATCCACTTAAGGGAAAACTTGCTGCTGTTCTACAAACCTCTGCTCTTGGAGGCCCAACACTGTCTACAGGAAAGGAGGGGGAACGTAGACATCAAGCTATTTTCTGGCGCCGTTGCCGGGGAGGAAAGGTAAAAGGCACTCATACTTCGGTTCCAGGTAAAGTACTTTTCTGGCGCCATTGTGTTTGTGCTCGAAGCTATTTCCTTTAGATCCTGCAATTGCATCTTTTTGTTTCTTGTTTACACTAGTAAGGCATAATGGAAAACATCTGTGAGCTCTTTGTACTATTTCCTGAGTCAAGACATGAATGGTTTAATGCGAAAATTAAAAAACCCATGGAACATGTTAGCATGAATACTTTGAACACCATTGTTGCTAATGATATGGAAAATTCTAAGCTTGGGGAAGCTGGTTTTGATGAGCATGATCTTTTTAGTCCACCAAGCATTGAGGAGAAAATTTACTTTGATGATACTTTGCCTCCTATTTATGATGATTATAATGATATTGGTCTTTTAGTGCCGCCTACTATGGAGAGTAATTTTTATGATGATAATACTATGCCTCCTACACTTGATGAGAATAATAATGATAGCTACTTTGTTGAATTTGCTCCTACTACAATTAATAAGAATAACTATGCTTATGTTGGGAGTAGTAATAATTTTATGCATGAGACTCATGATAAGAATGCTTTATGTGATAGTTATATTGTTGAGTTTGCTCATGTTGCTACTGAAAGTTATTATGAGAGAGGAAAATATGGTTGTAGAAATTTTCATGTTACTAAAATACCTCTCTATGTGCTGAAATTTTTGAAGCTACACTTGTTTTATCTTCCTATGCTTGTTACTTTGCTCTTCATGAACTTGTTTATTTACAAGATTCCTATGCATAGGAAGCATGTTAGACTTAAATGTGTTTTGAATTTGCCTCTTGATGCTCTCTTTTGCTTCAAATACTATTTCTTGCGAGTGCATCATTAAAACTGCTGAGCCCATCTTAATGGCTATAAAGAAAGAACTTCTTGGGAGATAACCCATGTGTTATTTTACCTACAGTACTTTGTTTTATATTTGTGTCTTGGAAGTTGTTTACTACTGTAGCAACCTCTCCTTATCTTAGTTTTGTGTTTTGTTGTGCCAAGTAAAGCCGTTGATAGAAAAGTAAGTACTAGATTTGGATTACTGCGCAGTTCCAGATTTCTTTACTGTCACGAATCTGGGTCCACCTCCCTGTAGGTAGCTCAGAAAATTAAGCCAATTTACGTGCATGATCCTCAGATATGTACGCAACTTTCATTCAATTTGAGCATTTTCATTTGAGCAAGTCTGGTGCCATTTTAAAATTCGTCAATACGAACTGTTCTGTTTTGACAGATTCTGCCTTTTATTTCGCATTGCCTCTTTTGCTATGTTGGATGAATTTCTTTGATCCACTAATGTCCAGTAGCATTATGCAATGTCCAGAAGTGTTAAGAATGATTGTGTCACCTCTGAACATGTTAATTTTTATTGTGCACTAACCCTCTAATGAGTTGTTTCGAGTTTGGTGTGGAGGAAGTTTTCAAGGATCAAGAGAGGAGGATGATATAATATGATCAAGGAGAGTGAAAGCTCTAAGCTTGGGGATGCCCCGGTGGTTCACCCCTGCATATATCAAGAAGACTCAAGCATCTAAGCTTGGGGATGCACAAGGCATCCCCTTCTTCATCGACAACATTATCAGGTTCCTCCCCTGAAACTATATTTTTATTCCGTCACATCTTATGCACTTTACTTGGAGCGTCTGTATGTTTCTTGTTTTTGTTTTGTTTGAATAAATGCTTTTGTGGGAGAGAGACACGCTCCGCTGGTTCGTATGAACACATGTGTTCTTAGCTCATAATATTCATGGCGAAGTTTTCTTCTTCGTTAAATTGTTATATGGTTGGAATTGGAAAATGATACATGTAGTAATTGCTATTAATGTCTTGGGTAATGTGATACTTGGCAATTGTTGTGCTCATGTTTAAGCTCTTGCATCATATGCTTTGCACCCATTAATGAAGAAATACATAGAGCATGCTAAAATTTGGTTTGCATATTTGGTCTCTCTAAGGTCTAGATAATTTCTAGTATTGAGCTTGAACAACAAGGAAGACGGTGTAGAGTCTTATAATGTTTTCAATATGTCTTTTATGTGAGTTTTGCTGCACCGGTTCATCCTTGTGTTTGCTTCAAACAACCTTGCTAGCCTAAACCTTGTATCGAGAGGGAATACTTCTCATGCATCCAAATCCTTGAGCCAAACAACACTATGCCATTTGTGTCCACCATACCTACCTACTACATGGTATTTTCCGCCATTCCAAAGTAAATTGCTTGAGTGCTACCTTTAAAATTCCATCATTCACCTTTGCAATATATAGCTCATGGGACAAATAGCTTAAAAACTATTGTGGTATTGAATATGTAATTATGCACTTTATCTCTTATTAAGTTGCTTGTTGTGCGATAACCATGTTCACTGGGGACGCCATCAACTTTTCATTGTTGAATTTCATGTGAGTTGCTATGCATGTCCGTCTTGTCTGAAGTAAGAGAGATCTACCACCCTATGGTTAAGCATGCATATTGTTAGAGAAGAACATTGGGCCGCTAACTAAAGCCATGATCCATGGTGGAAGTTTCAGTTTTGGACATATATCCTCAATCTCATATGAGAAAATTATTAATTGTTGTTACATGCTTATGCATAAAAGAGGAGTCCATTATCTGTTATCTATGTTGTCCCGGTATGGATGTCTAAGTTGAGAATAATCAATAGCGAGAAATCCAATGCGAGCTTTCTCCTTAGACCTTTGTACAGGCGGCATAGAGGTACCCCTTTGTGACACTTGGTTAAAACATGTGCATTGTGATGATCCGGTAGTCCAAGCTAATTAGGACAAGGTGCGGGCACTATTAGTATACTATGCATGAGGCTTGCAACTTGTAAGATATAATTTACATGATACATATGCTTTATTACTACCGTTGACAAAATTGTTTCATGTTTTCAAAATCAAAGCTCTAGCACAAATATAGCAATCGATGCTTTTCCTCTATGGAGGACCATTCTTTTACTTTCAATGTTGAGTCAGTTCACCTATTTCTCTCCACCTCAAGAAGCAAACACTTGTGTGAACTGTGTATTGATTCCTACATATTTGCTTATTGCACTTATTATGTTACTCTATGTTGACAATATCCATGAGATATACATGTTTCAAGTTGAAAGCAACCGCTGAAACTTAATCTTCTTTTGTGTTGCTTCAATGCCTTTACTTTGAATTATTGCTTTATGAGTTAACTCTTATGCAAGACTTATTGATGCTTGTCTTGAAGTGCTATTCATGAAAAGTCTTTGCTTTATGATTCAGTTGTTTACTCATGTCATTACCATTGTTTTGATCGCTGCATTCACTACATATGCTTTACAAATAGTATGATCAAGTTTATGATGGCATGTCACTCCAGAAATTATCTGTGTTATCGTTTTACCTGCTCGGGACGAGCAGAACTAAGCTTGGGGATGCTGATACGTCTCCGACGTATCGATAATTTCTTATGTTCCATGCCACATTATTGATGTTATCTACATGTTTTATGCACACTTTATGTCATATTCGTGCATTTTCTGGAACTAACCTATTAACGAGATGCCGAAGTGCCAGTTCCTGTTTTCTACTATTTTTGGTTTCAGAAATCCTAGTAACGAAATATTCTCGGAATCGGACGAAATCAACGCCCAAGTTCCTATTTTCACCGGAAGCATCCAGAACACACGAGAACCGCCAGAGAAGGGGGACAGGGCCACCAAACCACACCCCGGCGCGGCCAGGGGGGGGGCCGCGCCCCCCTATAGTGTGGGCCCCTGTAAGCCCTCTGCGCCGCCTCTTCGCCTATATAATGCCCCTGGATCGAAAACCACGATGCGTTCGACGAAAACCACGAAACCTTCCGAGCCGCCGCCATCGCGAGGCCAAGATCCGGGGACAGGAGTCTCTGTTCCGGCACGCTGCCGGAACGGGGAAGTGCCCCCGGAAGGCTTCTCCATCGACACCGCTGCCATCTCCACCGCCATCTTCATCACCGCTGCTGCTCCCATGAGGAGGGAGTAGTTCTCCATCGAGGCTCGGGGCTGTACCGGTAGCTATGTGGTTCATCTCTCTCCCATGTACCTCAATACAATAATCTCATGAGCTGCTTTACATGATTGAGATTCATATGAGTGTTGTATCACTACTATATATGTGCTACTCTAGCAAAGTTATTAAAGTAGTCCTATTCCTCCTGCACGTGTGTAAAGGTGACAGTGTGTGCACCGTGTTAGTACTTGGTTTATGCTATGATCATGATCTCTTGTAGATTGCGAAGTTAACTATTGCTATGATAATATTGATGTGATCTATTCCTCCTACATATGCATGAAGGTGACAGTGTGCATGCTATGTTAGTACTTGGTTTAGTCTTTTGATCTATCTTACACTATAAGGTTACTTAAATATGAACAAATTGTGGAGCTTGTTAACTCCGGCATTGAGGGTTCGTGTAATCCTACGCAATGCGTTCATCATCCAACAAAAGTGTAGAGTATGCATTTATCTATTCTGTTATGTGATCAATGTTGAGAGTGTCCACTAGTGAAAGTGTAATCCCTAGGCCTTGTTCCTAAATACTGCTGCGTTACTACTGCTTGTTTATCGTTTTCTTGCGTTAAGCATTACTGCTGCAATACTACCACCATCAACTACACGCCAGCAAGCTATTTTCTGGCACCGTTGCTACTGCTCATATATATTCATACCACCTGTGTTTCACTATCTCTTCGCCGAACTAGTGCACCTATTAGGTGTGTTGGGGACACAAGAGACTTCTTGCTTTGTGGTTGCAGGGTTGCATGAGAGGGATATCTTTGACCTCTTCCTCCCTGAGTTCGATAAACCTTGGGTGATCCACTTAAGGGAAAACTTGCTGCTGTTCTACAAACCTCTGCTCTTGGAGGCCCAACACTGTCTACAGGAAAGGAGGGGGAACGTAGACATCACTTACCAATAGCGGTTCACTCCCCGGCAACGGCGCCAGAAAATAGTCTTGATGACCCACAAGTATAGGGGGTGTATCGTAGTATCTTCGATAAGTAAGAATGTCGATCCCAACGAGGAGCAGAAGGTGTTGACAAGCAGTTTCGATGAAGGATTCACTGTAAATGCTCACAGACAAGTATTCAGGGGGTTTTGATGTAACAGTTGAATAAAGTACGAGTATGTAAAGTGCGAGAGTAACAATTGCAGCGAGTGGCCCAATCCTTTTTAGCACAAAGGACAAGCCGGTTTGTTTACTTATAATGACCAAACGTTCTCGAGGACACACGGGATTTTAGTCTAGTGCTTTCGCTACATACGGCTAAATAATCTTCATTGTTATGATAAGTGTTGTGTGGGTGAACCTATGCTAATGTACCGCCCTTCCTAGGACTAATACATACTTGTGATTATACCCCTTGCAAGCATCCGCAACTACAAGAAAGTAATTAAGAATAAATCTAACCATAGCCTTAAACTCTGAGATCCTGCGATCCCTCCTGCATCGATATACCAACGGGGGTTTAGGTTTCTGTCGCTCCGGCAACCCCGCAATTAGCAAACGAATACAAGATGCATTCCCCTAGGCCCATAAATGGTGAAGTGTCATGTAGTCGACGTTCACATGACACCACTAGAAGAATAACACCACAACTTAAATATCACACCATTGAATATTACTCAACCATAGTTCACTACTAACATTTAGACTTCACCCATGTCCTCAAGAACTAAACGAACTACTCACGAGACATCATATGGAACATGATCAGAGGTGATATGATGATGAATAACAATCTGAACATAAACTTGGTTCAACGGTTTCACTCAATAGCATCAACAACAAGTAGAGATCGATACGGAGAGTTTCCCTATCAAACAATCAAGATCAAACCCAAATTGCTACGGCGGTGACGGTGTCCAGCGGTGATGACGGCGGTGATGATGGTGGAGATGATGATGATGGTGATGGCGATGATGTCCAGCTCGATGACGGTGACGATGGCGTCGATTTCCCCCTCCCGGAGGGAATTTCCCCGGCGGATTCCTGCCCGCCGGAGAGCTCTTTTCTCTCTGGTGTTCTCCGCCCCGCAGAGGCGGTCAGAACTCTTCGCGAGGTACCCTCTGTGGCTTAGGTTTTCGGGACGAAGGATTTCGCGAAGAAAAGGAGGCGAAAGGGGTCGTGGGCCCCCCAAACCACATGGCGGCGCGGCCAGGGCATGGGCCGCGCCGCCCTAGGGTGTGGGCCCACCCTGGCTCCTCCTGGCTCCTCCTTCTGGCTTCCTTCGTCATCTTGAAAAATAGGATTTTTGGTATAATTTCCTTCCACAGTTGATCTTCCGAAATATTGCGTTCTGACGGTGCTTTTTCCAGCAGAATCCTGGCTCCGGTGCTTGATCCTCCAATAATGATGAAACATGCAAAATAGATGAAATAACATAAGTATTGTGTCCCAATATGAAATATATCAATGAATAACAGCAAATTATGATATAAAATAGTGATGCAAATTGGACGTATCATAAATCTATTTGATTTTGGCAAACTTAGCATTGGTCAATAGCAACAACACTTCGAGTTTTAAGTAGAGAAGAGGAAATACATGTAGATATGTTATTATCTTTCTTGTTAGTTCTTAGCTTAGTATTCTGAAGTTAAAATTGTTTGTATTTACAAGGAAGATGCATGGTTGTTTCTATCACATGTATATTTGTTTGTTTACCTCGACTCCTATGCTTGCTAATTAACCTTGCTAGCCAAAGACCTGTACTGAGAGGGAATGCTTCTCGTGCGTCCAAACCTTTAAACCAAAACCCATACCATGTGTGTCCACTATAACTACCTATTATGTGGTATTTCCTGCCACTCCAAGTAAATACTTCATGTGCTACCTTTAAACAATTCAAAATTTATCATCCCTTATTTGTGTCAATGTTTTATAGTTCATGAGGAAGTATGTGGTGTTTTATCTTTCAATCTTGTTGGGCAACTTTCACCAATGGACTAGTGGCTTCATCCACTTATCCAATAACTTTGCAAAAAGAGCTGGCAATTGGATTCCCAGTCCCAAATTAATTAACCAAAATAGACACTCCTCCATGGTATGTGATTGTTGGACGGCACCCGAGGATTCGGTTAGCCATGGCTTGAGAAAGCAAAGGAGGAGGAGTGCCATCTAAATAAAACTAAAATAAAAAGGCACTCCTTCATGGTATGAGATTGCTGGCAGGCACCCGAGAATTCGGTTAGCCATGGTTTGTGAAAGCAAAGGTTGGAAGGAGTGTCAACCAAAAATAAAACTTTATGGGAGCCGCTCTTTGAGAGTTTGTCTGGCAAGGGGGTTAGAGTACCCGCTACCAGTCGTTGACAACAACAAACACCCCTCAAAACTTTACTTTATTGCTCTCTATATGATTTCAAAACTTGAAAAGCTCTAGCACATGATTTAATCCATGCTTCCCTCTGCGAAGGGCCTATCTTTTACTTTATGTTGAGTCAGTGAAACCTATTTCCCTCCATCTTAAGCAAGCATTTGAGTTGTTGCGATCAAACTATTATATTGTGATTTATTTCATCATGTCTTTTACTCTTTCTTGTTTAGTACAAGTTTTATCTAAATGAATATAGCTTTGGAAGTTATCAATGATCATTATGATTGAGTATGCAAAATGAGCCATATAAACTTTAACATGAGAGCGCTGCTCAATAGATAAGTATAATCTGTTAACTGTTCTCTGACCAAGAACAAAGTTTGCCATCACCAATTATGATTCCTTATGCACCTTTATTTGTGATTACCTTATACTTATTTCAAGTTGAATTATATGAGGAAGTTGTTCACTAGAATGCCTTGTGTGAATTAATATGATGCTTCTTGTCGGTATTTTATTTATCGACTCTTCACTCCATAAATATGTGGTCTTGTTTACTGAGCTCAGTTTCGCTTGGGGACAAGCGAAGTCTAAACTTGGGGGGAGTTGATACGTCCAATTTGCATCACTATTTTATATCATAATTTGCTGCTATTCATTGATATATTTCATATTTGGAGATGATACTTATGTTATTTCATCTATTTTGCATATTTCATGATTATTTGGAGATCGCGCACCGGAGCCAGGATTCTGCTGGAAAAAGCACCGTCAGAATGCAATATTTCGGAAGATCAACAGTTGACGGAAATTATACGAAAAATCCTATTTTTCCAGATGACGAAGGGAGCCAGAAGGGGGAGCCGAGGGGACCCGAGGTGGGCCCACCTCATAGGCCGGCGCGGCCCAAGGCCTGGCCGCGCCGCCCTGTGAGGAGGGGGCCCTGATGGCGTGTAACTCACACGTTCGTTGGGAACCCCAAGAGGAAGGTATGATGCGCACAGCAGCAAGTTTTCCCTCAGAAAGAAACCAAGGTTTATCGAACCAGGAGGAGCCAAGAAGCACATTGAAGGTTGATGGCGGCGGGATGTAGTGCGGCGCAACACCAGGGATTCCGGCGCCAACGTGGAACCTGCACAACACAACCAAAGTACTTTGCCCCAACGAAACAGTGAGGTTGTCAATCTCACCGGCTTGCTGTAACAAAGGATTAACCGTATTGTGTGGAAGATGATTGTTTGCGAAAAACAAGAGAACAAGTATTGCAGTAGATTGTATTTCAGTATAGAGAATTGGACCGGGGTCCACAGTTCACTAGAGGTGTCTCTCCCATAAGATAAACAGCATGTTGGGTGAACAAATTACAGTTGGGCAATTGACAAATAAAGAGGGCATGACCATGCACATACATATTATGATGAGTATAGTGAGATTTAATTGGGCATTACGACAAAGTAAATAGACCGCCATCCAACTGCATCTATGCCTAAAAAGTCCACCTTCAGGTTATCATCCGAACCCCCTCCAGTATTAAGTTGCTAACAACAGACAATTGCATTAAGTATGGTGCGTAATGTAATCAACAACTACATCCTTAGACATAGCATCAATGTTTTATCCCTAGTGGCAACAGCACAACACAACCTTACAACTTTCTGTCACTGTCCCAGGTGTCAGTGCAGGCATGAACCCACTATCGAGCATAAATACTCCCTCTTGGAGTCACAAGCATCTACTTGGCCAGAGCATCTACTAGTAACGGAGAGCATGCAAGATCATAAACAACACATAGACATAACTTTGATAATCAACATAACAAGTATTCTCTATTCATCGGATCCCAACAAACGCAACATATAGAATTACAGATAGATGATCTTGATCATGTTAGGCAGCTCACAAGATCTGACAATGAAGCACAATGGGGAGAAGACAACCATCTAGCTACTGCTATGGACCCATAGTCCAGGGGTAGACTACTCACACATCACTCCGGAGGCGACCATGGCGGCGTAGAGTCCTCCGGGAGATGATTCCCCTCTCAGGCAGTGTGCCGGAGGCGATCTCCTGGATCCCCCGAGATGGGATCGGCGGCGGCGGCGTCTCTGGAAGGTTTTCCGTATCGTGGCTCTCCGTACTGGGGGTTTCGCAACGGAGGCTTTAAGTAGGCGGAAGGGCAGGTCAAGAGGCGGCACGAGGGCCCCACACCACAGGGCCGCGCGGCCCTATGGTTTGGGCACCTCGTGGCCCCACTTCGTCTCCTCTTCGGACTTCTGGAAGCTTCGTGGCAAAATAGGCCCCTGGGCGTTGATTTCGTCCAATTCCGAGAATATTTCGTTACTAGGATTTCTGAAACCAAAAACAGCAGAAACTTGAATCGACACTTCGGCATCTTGTTAATAGGTTAGTTCCAGAAAATGCACGAATATGACATAAAGTGTGCATAAAACATGTAGATAACATCAATAATGTGGCATGGAACATAAAAAATTATCGATACGTCGGAGATGTATCAGCATCCCCAAGCTTAGTTCTGCTCGTCCCGAGCAGGTAAAACGATAACACAGATAATTTCTGGAGTGACATGCCATCATAACCTTGATCATACTATTTGTAAAGCATATGTAGTGAATGCAGCGATCAAAACAATGTATATGACATGAGTAAACAAGTGAATCATATAGCAAAGACTTTTCATGAATAGCACTTCAAGACAAGCATCAATAAGTCTCGCATAAGAGTTAACTCATAAAGCAATAATTCAAAGTAAAGGTATTGAAGCAACACAAAGGAAGATTAAGTTTCAGCGGTTGCTTTCAACTTGTAACATATATATCTCATGGATATTGTCAACATAGAGTAATATAATAAGTGCAATAAGCAAATATGTAGGAATCAATGCACAGTTCACACAAGTGTTTGCTTCTTGAGGTGGAGAGAAATAGGTGAACTGACTCAACATTGAAAGTACAAGAATGGTCCTCCATAGAGGAAAAACATCGATTGCTATATTTGTGCTAGAGCTTTGATTTTGAAAACATGAAACAATTTTGTCAACGGTAGTAATAAAGCATATGTATCATGTAAATTATATCTTACAAGTTGCAAGCCTCATGCATAGTATACTAATAGTGCCCGCACCTTGTCCTAATTAGCTTGGACTACCGGATCATCGCAATGCACATGTTTTAACCAAGTGTCACAAAGGGGTACCTCTATGCCGCCTGTACAAAGGTCTAAGGAGAAAGCTCGCATTGGATTTCTCGCTATTGATTATTCTCAACTTAGACATCCATACCGGGACAACATAGACAACAGATAATGGACTCCTCTTTTATGCATAAGCATGTAACAACAATTAATAATTTTCTCATATGAGATTGAGGATATTTGTCCAAAACTGAAACTTCCACCATGGATCATGGCTTTAGTTAGCGGCCCAATGTTCTTCTCTAACAATATGCATGCTTAACCATAAGGTGGTAGATCTCTCTTACTTCAGACAAGACGAACATGCATAGCAACTCACATGAAATTCAACAAAGAGTAGTTGATGGCGTCCCCAGTAAACATGGTTATCGCACAACAAGCAACTTAATAAGAGATAAAGTGCATAATTACATATTCAATACCACAATAGTTTTTAAGCTATTTGTCCCATGAGCTATATATTGTAAAGGTGAATGATGGAATTTTAAAGGTAGCACTCAAGCAATTTACTTTGGAATGGCGGGAAATACCATGTAGTAGGTAGGTATGGTGGACACAAATGGCATAGTGGTTGGCTCAAGTATTTTGGATGCATGAGAAGTATTCCCTCTCGATACAAGGTTTAGGCTAGCAAGGCTTATTTGAAACAAACACAAGGATGAACCGGTGCAGCAAAACTCACATAAAAGACATATTGTAAACATTATAAGACTCTACACCGTCTTCCTTGTTGTTCAAACTCAATACTAGAAATTATCTAGACCTTAGAGAAACCAAATATGCAAACCAAATTTTAGCATGCTCTATGTATTTCTTCATTAATGGGTGCAAAGCATATGATGCAAGAGCTTAAACATGAGCACAACAATTGCCAAGTATCACATTACCCAAGACATTTATAGCAATTACTACATGTATCATTTTCCAATTCCAACCATATAACAATTTAACGAAGAAGAAACTTCGCCATGAATACTATGAGTAGAAACTAAGGACATACTTGTCCATATGCTACAGCGGAGCGTGTCTCTCTCCCATAAAGTGAATGCTAGGATCTATTTTATTCAAACAAAACAAAAAACAAAAACAAACCGACGCTCCAAGCAAAGCACATAAGATGTGATGGAATAAAAATATAGTTTCAGGGGAGGAACCTGATAATGTTGTCGATGAAGAAGGGGATGCCTTGGGCATCCCCAAGCTTAGACGCTTGAGTCTTCTTAATATATGCAGGGGTGAACCACCGGGGCATCCCCAAGCTTAGAGCTTTCACTCTCCTTGATCATGTTGCATCATACTCCTCTCTTGATCCTTGAAAACTTCCTCCACACCAAACTTAGAACAACTCATTAGAGGGTTAGTGACAATAAAAATTAACATGTTCAGAGGTGACACAATCATTCTTAACACTTCTGGACATTGCATAAAGCTACTGGACATTAGTGGATCAAACAAATTTATCCAACATAGCAAAAGAGGCAATGCGAAATAAAAGGCAGAATCTGTCAAAAACAGAACAGTTCGTATTGACGAATTTTATTAGGCCACCAGACTTGCTCAAATGAAAATGCTCAAATTGAATGAAAGTTGCGTACATATCTGAGGATCATGCACGTAAATTGGCTTAATTTTCTGAGCTATCTACAGGGAGGTAGACCCAGATTCGTGACAGCAAAGAAATCTGGAACTGCGCAGTAATCCAAATCTAGTACTTACTTTACTATCAAAGACTTTACTTGGCACAACAAAACACTAAACTAAGATAAGGAGATGTTGCTACAGTAGTAAACAACTTCCAAGACACAAAATAAAAACAAAGTACTGTAGGTAAAAACCATGGGTTGTCTCCCATAAGCGCTTTTCTTTAACGCCTTTCAGCTAGGCGCAGAAAGTGTGTATCAAGTATTATCAAAGGGTGGTACTTCTACAGCGGGGTGTGGATTTTTCTCAACTATGCATCTTATATTTTCTATGTGAGTTTCAGAGGCTCCCTTTTCATTAGTCTTGGGCTTGCTACTCTCATCAAACAAATCTTCAGGAACAATCCAATCAAAATTCTTTTCTAGTGCCTCACACATTCCCAAGAGCTTGCAAGGTATTGATGTTTTAATATCCCCCTCATAATTAACTTCATTAGTGTACTTTTGTCTATCCTTTTCCATCCTCTCAAGGGTACTGGCAAAGTTGGTATAAGAGCCTAGCATATTATATTTAGTGAAGACTTTTCTAGCTTCTCTCGCTATTCCCCCAAATTCTTTAAGAAGGGTTTCTAATACAAAATCTTTCTTTTCTCCTTCTTCCATATCACTGAGTGTAAGAAACATATGTTGAATCACACGATTAAGATTAACAAATATAGCTTCTAACGCGTGTACTAAAGAAGCAACAACAATTTCATAAGTGGGGGCAAGTTCTACCAAGTGTCTATCTTCAAAATCTTCGACCGTACTAATATGAGTGAAAAAAATCTTCTATATTGTCTTTCCCAAGGATAGACCCTCGGCCTACCGGTATATCTTTAAGAACAAACTTAGGAGGAAACATGATGAAATAAGTAAAGTAAATGCAAGTAACTAATTTTTTTGTGTTTTTGATATAGCAAACAAGATAGCAAATAAAGTAAAACTAGCAACTAATTTTTTTGTATTTTGATTTAGTGCAGCAAACAAAGTAGTAAATAAAACTAAGCAAGACAAAAACAAAGTAAAGAGATTGAGAAGTGGAGACTCCCCTTGCAGCGTGTCTTGATCTTCCCGGCAACGGTGCCAGAAAAAGAACTTGATGGCGTGTAACTCACACGTTCGTTGGGAACCCCAAGAGGAAGGTATGATGCGCACAGCAGCAAGTTTTCCCTCAGAAAGAAACCAAGGTTTATCGAACCAGGAGGAGCCAAGAAGCACGTTGAAGGTTGATGGCGGCAGGATGTAGTGCGGCGCAACACCAGGGATTCCGGCGCCAACGTGGAACCTGCACAACACAACCAAAGTAATTTGCCCCAACGAAACAGTGAGGTTGTCAATCTCACCGGCTTGCTGTAACAAAGGATTAACCGTATTGTGTGGAAGATGATTGTTTGCAGAAAACAGTAGAACAAGTATTGCAGTAGATTGTATTTCAGTATAGAGAATTGGACCGGTGTCTCTCCCATAAGATAAACAGCATGTTGGGTGAACAAATTACAGTTGGGCAATTGACAAATAAAGAGGGCATGACCATGCACATACATATTATGATGAGTATAGTGAGATTTAATTGGGCATTACGGCAAAGTACATAGACCGCCATCCAACTGCATCTATGCCTAAAAAGTCCACCTTCAGGTTATCATCCGAACCCCCTCCAGTATTAAGTTGCTAACAACAGACAATTGCATTAAGTATGGTGCGTAATGTAATCAACAACTACATCCTTAGACATAGCATCAATGTTTTATCCCTAGTGGCAACAGCACAACACAACCTTAGAACTTTCTCATCCTTGTCCCAGGTGTCAATGCAGGCATGAACCCACTATCGAGCATAAATACTCCCTCTTGGAGTCACAAGCATCTACTTGGCCAGAGCATCTACTAGTAACGGAGAGCATGCAAGATCATAAACAACACATAGACATAACTTTGATAATCAACATAACAAGTATTCTCTATTCATCGGATCCCAACAAACGCAACATATAGAATTACAGATAGATGATCTTGATCATGTTAGGCAGCTCACAAGATCCGACAATGAAGCACAATGGGGAGAAGACAACCATCTAGCTACTGCTATGGACCCATAGTCCAGGGGTAGACTACTCACACATCACTCCGGAGGCGACCATGGCGGCGTAGAGTCCTCCGGGAGATGATTCCCCTCTCCGGCAGGGTGCCGGAGGCGATCTCCTGGATCCCCCGAGATGGGATCGGCGGCGGCGGCGTCTCTGGAAGGTTTTCCGTATCGTGGCTCTCCGTACTGGGGGTTTCGCAACGGAGGCTTTAAGTAGGCGGAAGGGCAGGTCAAGAGGCGGCACGAGGGCCCCACACCACAGGGCCGCGCGGCCAAGGGGGGGGGGCCGCGCCGCCCTATGGTTTGGGCACCTCGTGGCCCCACTTCGTCTCCTCTTCGGACTTCTGGAAGCTTCGTGGCAAAATAGGCCCCTGGGCGTTGATTTCGTCCAATTCCGAGAATATTTCGTTACTAGGATTTCTGAAACCAAAAACAGCAGAAAACAAGAACTGGCACTTCGGCATCTTGTTAATAGGTTAGTTCCAGAAAATGCACGAATATGACATAAAGTGTGCATAAAACATGTAGATAACATCAATAATGTGGCATGGAACATAAGAAATTATCGATACGTCGGAGACGTATCAGGCCCACAGCCCTCTCTCGCCTCCTTTTCTTCGCGTACGTCTTCGTCCCGAAAACCTAAGCCCCAGAGGGTACATCGCGAAGAGTCACAGCCGCCTCTGCGGGGCGGAGAACACCAGAGAGAAAAGAGCTCTCCGGCGGGCAGGAATCCGCCGGGGAAATTCCCTCCCGGAGGGGGAAATTGATGCCATCGTCACCGTCATCGAGCTGGACATCATCTCCATCACCATCGTCATCATCTCCATCATTATCACCGCCATCTCCACCGCTGCATCTCGTCACCGCTGTAACAATTTGGGTTTGATCTTGATTGTTTGATAGGGGAAACTCTCCCGGTGTTGATTTCTACTTGTTATTGATGCTATTGAGTGAAACCATTGAACCAAGGTTTATGTTCAGATTGTTATTCATCATCATATCACCTCTGATCATGTTCCATATGATGTCTCGTGAGTAGTTCGTTTAGTTCTTGAGGACATGGGTGAAGTCTAAATGTTAGTAGTGAATCATGGTTGAGTAGTATTCAGTGTTATGATATTTAAGTTGTGGTGTTATTCTTCTAGTGGTGTCGTGTGAACGTCGACTACACGACACTTCACCATTTATGGGCCTAGGGGAATGCATCTTGTACTTGTTTGCCAATTGCGGGGTTGCCGGAGTGACAGAAACCTGAGCCCCCGTTGGTATATCGATGCAGGAGGGATCGCAGGATCTCAGAGTTTAAGGCTGTGGTTAGAATTATCTTAATTACTTTCTTGTATTTGCGGATGCTTGCAAGGGGTATAATCACAAGTATGTATTAGTCTTAGGAAGGGCAGTACATTAGCATAGGTTCACCCACACAACACTTATCAAAACAATGAAGATTAATCAGCTGTATGAAACGAAAGCACTAGACTAAAATCCCGTGTGTCCTCAAGAACGTTTGGTCATTATAAGTAAACAAACCGGCTTGTCCTTTGTGCTAAAAAGGATTGGGCCACTCGCTGCAATTATTACTCTCGCACTTTACTTACTCGTACTTTATTCATCTGTTACATCAAAACCCCCTGAATACTTGTCTGTGAGCATTTACAGTGAATCCTTCATCGAAACTGCTTGTCAACACCTTCTGCTCCTCGTTGGGATCGACATTCTTACTTATCGAAGATACTACGATACATCCCCTATACTTGTGGGTCATCAACGGGTCAAGGGCATGGGTTCTCGGTGCCCTGTAAAATAATTTATGGATCATACTAGTTTAAGGGATCCAATCTGGAGACATTTTCTAACCAAAAACTGTAAACTACCGTAAACTAGTTGAATGCCCGTGCGTTGCTACGGATGTCATCTTCCTTCTTTATCTCACTCCACTGTTTGATGTTCTCACTCCACTGTTTGATGTTCTCTTCAACCAATGCATGTGCTGTGCATGCGGTGTTGCCAGTGAGGAGTGAGGGAAATAGCAGCGGCCGCCGTAGCCGAACGAAGGGCGTTGAGGAAGGGGAGCACGCAGCGCAGGGAGGAGCGCTAGGGGCGGGCGGTAGCAACGAGGGAAGGGGAGCGCGAGAGGAGAAAATTTCAAACATTTTTTGGAAATCAAAGATGATCAGGCATTGTACTTGAAACAAAATATTTCTCTAGAAAATTACTTTTATTGTATCCTAGGTAAAAAAAAAACAAACTCAAAACGCCCCATGACCAGATACTATTCCCTTTATATTCATCATAATTTTGTCTTTTTTGCCCTGGAGACCATGGGAATCATATCGTTTTCAAACATTTTTTTACGAGTACAAACTTGACCATTCTTGGTTTCCAGGAAGATTCAATTTTTTTGACTTTTTTAAATTACTATAATTTTTCTAGTCTATGGGGTGCGTTGCACCCGAGAGCCAAAAGTCCGCTTCCCTAACCGTCCCTCTTTTCTCTTTTTTTTTCTACCTCAAACGACACTGAAATCGCTAGGGGGTCTTTTTGTTGATGCAGAAGGGTCGAGAAGGGTCTTTTACAATGGCAGATAGAGCCTTTTGACGTAAGAGGGTCACGCAGTTACTTGTACTCAATAGTTGGGACAAACTGCAAGCAAGAAACAAACGAGGGTAGTTATGAATATAAGCAATAACATGAAAATAGGGGAAAGTCCACGTGAGACCTAGCACAAATGTGAATGATCTGCATCCGTAATCTGCATGAAATATCAGCCCCCGTGAAGCTCGACGGTAAGGGCATGCCCAATGCACTGCTCTAGAGCTAATACCTCACACCTTTAACTAGGTTCGGATGGTCCAAAATAGGTTCGGATGAGGAGGCAGCCTCCTCTTCAAGAAGTGGGATCTTAAGCCTAAAAAGCATGCTTTTTGGAGAGAGAAAGAGATACATAGTGTCATATTTGTGGGGTCCCTTCTCTCCTTTTTCTGACTAAAGTTATAGCTTCCATTGGAGAGATAAAATTGACCATGTTACTTCTGACAACTTTTTACGTAGAGCAGCTAGTTGTGTATGCCACCATTGCTCATGCCCTAAGAGTCCTGCCACCCTCGCAGAAGAAGAAAGTGGGCAGGCGGCAACATCGCTGGTTTGGGCACAGGACCCGGCTGGCCCACACCCAGAGAGGGAGACCAAGTCCAGTAGTCCAGCTCGACAAGCTTGTCGATCGCCTATGCCACGAGCTCAACGACCGAGTAGTCCTGATCTACCTCATCTGGAACTTTTTTTGACTACGTCCGTCCGTTTGCGTCTGGGTATGCGCCAAACGGTGCGACCCATATTATTTTTCCAACATTTATTTCATAGCTCGAATGCAAGAAATGTACATACGGAAAACAAGAAGGAAGAACAAGTCCCTAAACTACTTGTCGCCCCTCGGGGCGGTTGATGGCCCGGCACCATCGTTGCCTCCCTCCCTCCTCCCCAGCTTTCTCTGCCGCCCGCCGTGCGGCCACCAGAGCTCGGTGGGCCGCCATGTTCTCTAGCAGCTACTGCCGCAGCACCTCGTTGGCGGCATCCTCGACCTTCTTGAGCGTCTCGAATGACTCGACTGAAGCCCTCAGCTCCGTCGCCTTCTCTTCCGGGTCAGGCCCGTCATAGTCCCACTCAAAGTCGGAGTCGTCGGAGGCGTCCTATGCGGCTGCCGCCTCCCTGTGGCGTTCTTGCTCCGCGTCGAACTCCGCGTGGGCCACCCGCTCCTACTCTGCATCCTGTTCCGCGTCAGCCATGAACTTTGCGTCCATGGCCGCATCGATGACGTTGTCTGCGCTATCGTCGTTCTTCTCGTCGGAGCTATCGGCCGGGGGAGGTGGAGTCGGAGGTGGAGACGTTGTAGCCTGGCCGTGTCCACTTCTACTCATGGCAAAGGTGGAGGACAAGCGCGAGGCGGCGCCACGGTGGAGGTTGTGCGGCATCTAGGGTTTGTGTGTGAGGAGATGAGATGAGGCAGCCGAGCGCGCGCCCCTCTTTATATACGTCGGAGGTAGCCGAGGGGCGCGACACGCGTGGCATCGCCATTAACTTCGATGCCAGAGGTGGGGGGCGGCCGCTCGGCAGGCGAGACATCGCCATTAACGTGGCGCAGACGTCGAAGCGACGCCTCGTTGCCAGTACTAGCGCCGGGTCGCTACCATGCGGGTCCGATGAAACGTCCGCCCAGACGCGAGCGGTCACGCGGAGCAACCGCGCAACCTCCGCATAGACGCATCCGAGACGCATTTTTGAAACACATTTACGTCTCCGCGGACAGCCCGATCACTATGCGTCTGGCCACTGGGCCTAATTACACACGCATTTTCGACCGCGGTCCTAAACGGTGGCTCCCCCAAGTGCTCATGCACTGTCATCTGGGAGGTGCTATACACTGACCGGGCTGGTGCGGATGGGGTGCCGCACACCCCCCGACCTAGCGGTTGCGTAGTGGGCCGAGGCCCATCAGGTAATTTCATTTTTTATTTTCTTATTCTTTTCTGTTTACATATTTTCATTTTTAAAAGGAAGAAATATTTTAAAATCCGTTTATTTTAAAATCCGAATGTTTTAATTTTAGGATTTTTTAAAAAATATATTTCAAAAAAATGTTCAATTTTTTTCCAGAATATAAACATTTTTAGAGATTTTTTTTAAAATTTGAACATGAACATATTTTAAATTTGAACATTTTTCGAATTTGAACATTTTTCGAATACAATTTTTTTTTCTAATACGAACAATTTTTCAATTTTGAACATTTTTTAGATTTGAACATTTTTCAAATTTAAACATTTTTTAGTTTTGAACAATTTTAAAATTTGACAGTTTTCAAAATTGAACATTTTTAAATTTGAAAGAAAAAGGAAAAACAAAACAGAAAACAGAAAACAGGAAAAAGAAACAAAAAAAGAAAGAGAAAATAATAAAACAGTAAACGAAAAAAGAAGAAAAAGCTTAAATGGGCCGGGCCCTATACCCGATCAGAGGTGTGCGGCATGCCGTAGGCGCCGACCTGATCGGTCTATAGGATTTGCCCTGTCATCTTGACTCCTCTAATGTGCTCAGGCACTGTCACCACTTTTGGCTAGCCAGATAATTGAAGTCCACATCACCTTCTCCCTCCCCCGGCCGCTACGCCGGCCGCCACCGCCGCAGATCTAGGGCTTCCCCGCTCGACTCCGACCGCCGCCACCGCGACCCCAAGCCCTCCGACGACAACGGAATGATGAAGTCTGGAAAGGTCGACGACCGTCCTCCCCGACCCGCTAGGGTTTCTAATGGGGAAGAGGAAAATCACCGCAGGACGAGGCGCTCTAGGGCTTCTGACGACGAGAAGGAGGATGACCGCCGGCGGAGGCGCGCTAGAGCTTCTGACGACGAGAGGTATGACCACCGCAGCAAGCGCGACCGCGACCGCGGCCGCCACCACCGGGACAGCCGGCGCCGCCGGAGCCCCAGCTCTGATTCGGGATCCTCCCCTAATGGCCGCCACAGCCGACGCCGCCGTGATGGGAGCTCGAGGCGGCGGGCTGAGGACCGGGGCAGGGAAGAGCGCCGGACGAGCCCAGAGAGGAAGGAACCGACGCCACCATTGCCACCGCCACCGCCATTGCCGGAGATGATTCCCGGGCGCACGGGAGGTGTCTACATCCCGCCTTTCCGCATGGCACAGATGTTGCGGGATGTGGAAGATAAGGCGAGCCCTGAGTATCAGCGGCTCACATGGGACGCTCTCAAGAAGAGTATCAATGGTCTGGTTAATAAGGTGAATGGCACTAACATCAAGAATTTAGTTCCCGAGCTGTTAGCTGAGAACCTGGTTCGTGGGCGTGGACTCTTCTGCCAGTCATGCATCAAGTCGCAGATGGCCTCACCGGGCTTCACTGATGTGTTCGCTGCGCTTGTTGCAGTTGTGAATACTAAGTTCCCTGAGATCGGCCGTTTGCTTCTTGTTCGCGTTATGCTCCAGCTCAAAAGGGCATATAAGAGAAATGACAAGGTAAAGTTATCTCTTCCTTTCTTCTTCCTTTCAACCTTTTCATGTTAAAATTGTATTCACTGGCTTGAATATGACTTACGGAAATACTTGACTTCATTTCTACATTATGTTCTTGTATGTATAATATTACACCCCAGCCATTGGGATGAGCTATTTTGATTATCCTAGACTCCTAGTATGGAAGAGGAACAACGTTGGTTACTGCAGTTGCAACCAAACCCATTATGAAATGATAGTGCAATTTCTAGTCTTTGTCGTCCTTTATTATTTACAAAGGGTGAGCTTTTACTTGTTAAGGATTTAACTATAACATTAACAGTTGGTTATGGATGGGCTTATGAACCCAAATCATACGCTGTGTCCACAGTTACATAGGGTAAACCTCTAGTTTGCATTCAGGATTCAAGTATAAGAAATTATGAAAAAGTTTGATGATGGGGTTTTATGCACCCAGGTGTTGCCTTACATGTACAGAAGATGAACATTTACTTAATTTCAGAATCCTATTATCCGAGTACAAGACTTACTGTAAATTGTTGTAGAGTTGGGACATGTGATCCTGCTGATATTTGTATTGCGTGCACTTCAGTTTTGAATTTCTGCACAAAATGCTTACAACTGCTCTTGTTGGTTGCAGCCCCAATTGCTTGCAGCAACCAAGTTCATAGCACACTTGGTTAATCAGGTAGTTGTGCATGAGGTCGTGGCACTGGAGCTTCTTGCTGTACTTCTGGAGAATCCAACTGATGATAGCGTCGAGGTGCATAGCTTGGTTCACTTTTCCTTTTCTCGCGTGCATAGCTTGGTTCACTTTTCCTTTTCTCATGTGCATACGCCTTTGTATGTAGTACCGATATTGTGAACATATGTCTGAAGCATGGTCATGTGTCTCTGACAGGTGGCAGTGGGGTTTGTGAAGGAATGTGGAGCAATACTGCAGGACTTAACTCCTCAAGGACTTCATGGTGAGTTAAAATGAGTACTCCCTCCGTCCCATAAAGGATGTCTTAGATTTGTCTATTTTCTTTTCCAAATTTAGATAAACCTAAGACATCTTTGATGGGATGGAGGGAGTATTTATTTTAACACATGGCTTTCTGAACCTGTTAGCTTACACCTTTTTGTGTACCATATATTTTTGGTTTGAGACATTGCCATTGTGCTATCAGTATTGTGACATAGGTGGTATAAATTATGCATCAGCTCTATTTGACACCTAGAGGATTTTAGCTTGAAAATGTCATGTTTGTGCATTTAGGTCAAACCTGTAAGATGATTCACTTCAGGATACATTGTTCTGGATCTTGCTCTTCTGGAAAATATTTTCTTCATTTGATGTGCTGACACCTAAATATTTAGCGGGTACAATTTCTTGAGGTTGGACATGTTGCAAACCTAGAAACAACATTAGGCCTTTTCAATTTCAGTACAGATGTGTTCCATTTATGCAGATGCATTGGCTCTGGATTTGTTGTTTTCACGGTTAATTGCAAATCTAGTCGAAAAATTGTGATAATATGTTCTTCCAAGTTTTTTTTTTGTGTCAGTCAGTTGTTTCCTGCGCACTTGCACTTCAGGTGCACTTCAATATTTTTGCAAATTTTGTTGAGATGTATGTTAATTGTTTATTTTTGTAACTGGCGGATTAACCACACAAGTTATGCATGTCTGCAAATTTATGATGAGTGTCAATGCAATAACTGTATAGTAGGTAAAATAGATGCTCAAGAGTCAACACTCAGAACTCATGAATTATAAACTTCTCCACTACCGAATCTACCACTTTTTTGTGTAGTGGAGACTTGTATCCCTTTCCCATATGCATTTCTTGTTTTTGTTGGGTCTTTGACTCATTTATGACTTCGAAAAATCTGAAAAGCATCTGTTTCTCTTGGTTGTGTTGACTCTTGATTACTTCTCAAAACTGAAAAGCCCTCTGTTATGGGAACTGAACTAATTTATGGTTTCAGGCTTTAATTTTAGAATTTCAAGCTAGTGAAGGATATAATTAGTCAAATGCCCTTAATGCTTATAAGTTTCAATCTTAACAAAATGGAAAAATAATTTGATGGATGAAGTGAGACTAGAGTGCAGTGCTCTTGGAGCGTGCCACATTTTTTTATCGTCCTCGTAGTACATGCGAAATTTATCTATTAAAACTAAAATAATGAATCTTAATATTAATGTTTTACTAATGAATACAATTTCAATTCCTTGAAACTATTAACTATACCATTTTCCATATTTCTTGTGATTGAATTGTTTCAAAATCCATCTTAAATTCGTGGTGATATATTTTATCTCCTTGATGCTTTGTATTAGTAGTTTCCACCTTTATTTGTTTTAGTTCCCAATTGTTTCTCAACCCTCACTCTATTTATGCAGCTATGTTTGAAAGATTTCGAGGCATTCTTCATGAAGGTGAAATAGATAAGCGTGTGCAGTTTCTCATTGAAGGCCTTTTTGCTATTAGAAAGGCTAAATTTCAGGTAAATTCATTGTTGTCCTAGCTGGTTCCTTTTTTTTGCATGCACATAACAAATTATGACTATATGGTTTCCTTGCCTTTCTAAAGGGTTTCCCGGCCATCCGTCCAGAATTGGATCTTGTGGAGCAGGAGGACCAATGTACTCATGATATGTCCTTTGAAACTGAGCTAGACCCTGAGACTAACCTAAGTAAGTTTTTTTTGCTTCCTTCAAGGGCATGGTGCTCTGTTACTTTCAGGACATGAGTGAAGAAACTTACACTTTTTTAAGGCAAAGCGCTGATTTTTTTCAACGTGCAGATGTTTTCAGAGTAAACCCGAACTTCGTTGAAGATGAAAAGGCTTATGAGAGCCTAAAGAAAAGTATCCTCGGAGATGAAATGGAGGAAGATGAAGAAGGGTCTGATGATGCTTCTGATGACGAGGATGAAGAGGAATCTGATGATGAAGAACAGATGGAGATAAGAGATAAAACTGAGACCAATCTTATCAACCTTCGGAGAACCATATATTTGACAATCATGTCCAGTGTTGATTTTGAGGAAGCTGGTCACAAGCTTTTAAAGATTAAACTTGAGCCTGGTCAAGAGGTAAGCACTGTACTTAACCTAATTTTTGTATCTAATGTTGACAAGTCACCTGTTGATTGCCTTGTTTATGTGGTTTCTATTGTTTCCAGCTATACAAAGCCTTCAGATTCAAATACATGCATTTTGTAATCAACAGTAATACTAGGTTCGGTACCTGATTTTGACTCGTTTACCAGCTTCAGTACAACTTCTGTGTGATCCTTTTTATGCTCCTACTTTCAGCTGTGACAGTTTAGATCCTCAAATACATGATCCTATTAGGGGGAATTGTTACGAAAATACGAAATAGTGCTGAGACCACATGCATTTGGGTAGTTTTTTTGGTGCTGGACGTGCGAAGAAAATTGTATGCATTGTGGGTGGTCAATGCATCACCTACCTATGGTTTACGCACCTTTCATTTTGTGGAGTCTTAACTCTGTTGGTTACAGTGAAATGTTGAAAAGAAATTCTACTTTTATTTAATGGAGTTATTCAGGCTTACCATTGTAATATAATTGATAAAACTCCATATTATTCTCAAGTTCTAGACTTCTAGGCATGATTCTTTTGAACTGTTCCTCTGTACTACACACTAGCAATTACACTAAAAGGTAAACACAACCAATAGTGTGACTGGGTAGCATGGCATAGCTTTGTGTCTGGCCATGGGCAGCCTGGCCTGAAAATCCTGGCCTTGGGCCTAGAATTGTTGGCCCGATGGCCAGGCTGGGCTGTGCCTGGGTAGCCCGGAAACACGATTTAACGAAGTGGCCCGGCCTGCTGGCCCCACAGGCTTTTTTGTCTGGGCCGGGCCTGGGCCTAGCTTTCCTGCCTCGGGCTTTTCTTGACCTGGCCTGAAGCCCAGCCCGACATATGCCCAGGTTTACATAGCGTTCACAGCAAAAAATAAATAGAGATTACTTGTTCTTTCCCTCCATGCTTAATTAAATCAGGGGGAGTCCTTCCATTTATAGAAAGTTCATGATTAACCTGAGTGGTCTGTCAAGCTTTTGGATTAAAAAAGGTCACTTCTGGAACTAACATTTGTCTGTGTTTAGTTGTTTCTTAAGTGATCAATGTATGCGTTAAATTGATTCATCAGAACTTACCTCAGGGCTAAGTTATTTCTCCTTATTGTTTAGATTGTTAGGTCTTCCAGAATGTCTAGAATTAATGATTTGTACTGAAATGTTTGTAAACCTCTGAAAATCTTTGAAGCAAAACAATACGCTGCTGGGTTGGTGCTAGGTTGTACTCAGTAACATTTCCAAGAGCAACAAATTCAGTGCTGAAGAAGCTTCTTTATGTCAAGAATTCAAAACTAACATGCTTAATGCCGAACTCTTTTTCTGAATGTACATGTACTCAAATTGATCTGTTCTGTTTTTTTCAGAATACTATTGTCTGGAGTTTCTTTTTTTGCATCCTGTATTTTATTCATGTCTTCTATTTATCGCTTGTTGCTGAACTGCAAAAGATGGTATTCGCCCTAAAGCTAAATCTGTGGTTTCATTTGACAGATGGAGCTGAACATCATGCTTCTCGAGTGTTGCAGTCAAGAGAGAACTTACCTTCGATATTATGGCTTATTAGGACAACGGTTTTGCATGATCAATAAAGTTTTTCAAGAGAACTTTGAAAAATGCTTTGTGCAACAGTATTCGATGATACATCGTCTCGAAACAAATAAGTTGAGGAATGTGGCCAAGTTTTTCGCACATTTGTTGGGGACTGACGCCCTTCCTTGGCATGTTTTGGCTTACATCAGGTTGACAGAGGAAGACACCACATCGTCTTCCCGAATTTTTATAAAGATTCTTTTCCAGGTATGTTGTGAATGTGTCACTTAACTTTTACTACATGACAATATATTCTTCACAATATCAGACCATTGAACTACTTGCTTCATTTGCAGGAACTGTCAGAACATCTGGGTATACGCTTACTTAATGAGAGACTTAATGATCCGAACATGCAAGATTCCTTCGAGTCTGTCTTCCCGAGAGATCATCCGAAGAATACTAGATTCTCCATAAATTTCTTCACCTCAATCGGTCTTGGGGGTATCACAGAGAGCCTGCGCGAGTACCTGAAGAACATGCCCCGGTTTATAATGCAGCAACAGAAGCCTGCGTCATCTGAGTCGGAATCAGGTGGAGAAAGCTCTGATTCAGGATCTAGTTCCGAGTCAGAATCAAGCTCCGATGAGAGTGGCAAGAAACGGAGCAAGAGAAAGAAGAGGAGCTAAGTACAACTTCGCCCGTGCTTACTGGCTGCAACTGTATCGTCAGTTTTGTTTAGATCAGCTGCCTAGTTGGATCATTGTGTGCGCATGTGTACTGTCAGATCTAGCTGTTGTTGCCTGTTACAGTCAGGAATCAAGCGTAATCAGAAGCATTAGATGGTCTTGATGATGTGGCGTGACTTGTCAAGGCAACAAAAGCCACTATGATCATAATGCAGACAGTTTTTCTTCATAAAATTTTAGACAGTGTGAGTCTTGTATCTGAAGTTTGTTACTTTACCGGTCTATATGTTTGTTACAGCACTGGAATAATTTGTCTGTTTTAAAGAGGTTCTGAAACTCTTGATACCTGAATGAATAGATTTTTGATTCTTCGAAACTTATTTTGCCAAACCGAGGATGGAGACAGATATAGTGAAATTCAGGTTAGCCAAGTCAACTTTACCTTTCAAGCTTCATGGGAATTGGGAAACAATAAATCTGACCACCCTTTGGCCTTTGCAAACATGAAGGGTGGCCGTAGTTGGCGGACGGAGCAATGGAATTAGAGGAATCAGGTGCAGCAGCTGCTCTTTTAAGTTGGCAAGTGATATGAGTTGTACTTCGTCCCGAACCACCAGATGATATGCCATGCATGCTTCTTGCCGTGTTATGTGCATTAAGTATTCTCTTAAATAAAAAAAGGATAACACATGTAGTACCAGCGTCGATTCCTCCATAACTCATACACCCTGCTTTCCCTCCCCCAATATTACAGACAGTGGCCGGCGCGAGTTCTCCTTGCACATAGACAACTCTTCATGTTTCAGGATATGCATGAATCTTCACGTTGGCCTTGCTGGAGCGCCTCAGCAGAATCTTGAGGTCGTCAATCCAATCGACCCTATACTTGGTGTAGTAGATCTCGACGTCTTTGAGGAAATCCAAGCTGAGCTTCCGCTTCCTCCACTTCAGTTGTCTCTTGCATGGGCAGTATGTCTTTTTTGGAACAGATAAGGACCCGAAGGCCCGAGAAGCTGCATTAAACCGAGTCAGTTACATACCAATTTACACACAGGACTCCAAAAAATAGGAAAATTACAACTGCATCCTGAAAATAAGCACAGCGGACCCTAAACCTAAACTGGAAAGGGAAAAAACGATCTTGCAAGGTCCCACCTGCCTTCGACAAGGTCTTGCAAGAGGTGGTGCCCCCAGGTGAGCAGCAGCAAGCCCAAGCACAGCCTAGCAATGACATGATGATGGTGGAGGTGGCTTTGCCATCTTCATCACCGGTTCAAGTGCAGTTTGAAGGCGACTCAAGATGTGTTGAAAGGCGGAGTGGTCGTCTAGACAAGAAGAACAAAGATTGCAACATCCCAATTACCAAGCGTGCTGAATATAGGTTGGCGGAATCCTTTGGAGATCCTCCAAAGGGGCCAGCCCCTAAGAAAGGCTCCGCGGAAGACGTGCAAGAAAAGATGAAGACGCTTCTGCGGTTGTGCAAGAAGCATGTCTCACCTCTGGATACACAGGCTACTCATGAGTTGATCTTGGCTAATGTCTAGTTGATGTCTTCCTTTGGTTAGGCGCAAGTGCTCTCCTTGTTGCAAGAGTTCTCTTGAGGTCTCCGAGGACTGTCTTGGTTGGGTATGTAGTGTTTACAATGACCCTTGGCCTTGGGACACTTATATCTCGATCAGATGATGTCCCATAAACTCTAGTTGAGTGTGGGTGTGGTTTTCGCCGGCTTCCCTTAATTAACCGTGTGTTGTATGATTTTCAGGTCCGGTTTCCCTTATTAAATTGACCATTTTCACTCTTCCTATAATGCATTGCGGGAGCTCCCCGCCCTCTTGACAAGGTTCCGTAAAAAAAACGATTAGGTCCTTGGTCACCGCCATTGTTGGAGCTCCACTGTCGACCATCATCCGCACCTCCGGGGACTACGCCACTTGGAGTGCTGACGATGTGCGCTGTCGACAAAGAGCCGGGGAAGGGCCTCCAAGCAAGAGGTATAGCTCGACGAGGGTCGCCAATCGACCTGGATAAACAGGGGCGAGGCAAAGGACGCCAGCTGATGTCCCCTGTTGATGAGCTCGTTGGAGAAGACGCCTCTTCAGCGGCGTTGGAGCTAACCGTGCATCGATGGCCAAGATATGGGTAGAACACGCTTCTACAGCTTCATCGCACCACTTCGGCATCAGAGACCAAGCCCTTGTCGATGCAGCTACCGCATGGTTATTCCTCCATCCCTCGCCTCCTTGGCCGTCCGAGAGAAGAACCAGAGCTGCGAAACTGCAGCAAAGGAGCTGGAGGCGCTTATTGGAAGATCCCAACCTGCAAACCTTCTCCCCCGTCTTCCTCCATGGAAACTCGTCAAAGAATCTTGAGGCCATCCATCCAGCAGCGCACCAGACCGCCAAGATGGAAGAGTTCGAGGCCTTATTTATGGAGATGCAAGGCTGCAGCTCCCCCGCTTTCCTCCACTCAGGGAAAAAACAAAGAACACCCAATCCATGGCGCGCCAGATCTGGCCAGGCTCCAGCGACCTACTCCGAGGGTACCTTTTCGATATCGCATCCGTTACTGCATTACTACATGGATAGATCTTGGGCGCATGAGGGTTTGCTTATAGTTAGAATTTTTTTGTTTTCTGCCTCGCGACCCAACCGTGGTATCAGAGCCAATCTATGCATAGTATGTTTGTACGGATAGAACGCATGTGCTACATGCGGGCATCGATTCTATAATTGTTACCCTCTCACGTGTACTTTTCTACTACTGCGGCGTGTTTAAGTGAGACCGGTTCCGTACTTGACACATGGCTTGTACCATGTACGCGGATAGGGGAGTGATAGTCTCTCTTACTTTAGCGGTGTGGCATTTGCAACGGAGGGCCTCAATAGGGGTGTAGTAGAGATAATTATCTAATTGGTGTTGTGATTGTATGCTCGTAGGTTATGAACCGTTCTTCTCACATGAGCCTAACAACCACGTAAAATTTGCAACTAATAAAGTTATGGTCATGGTGTTCACTATCTTTGTTGCAAGGGGGCTTGTAACATGTTATGGTCATGGTGTTTACTAGTTGTTACTAAGTTGTAGTGATAATCTATCGCCATGATGATCAATCAACTGGAGACGCCATAAAGTGGGCGCCACTCCAGAGCATGTGATAATGATCTAGGTGCGTAGATGATTCACCCATGACATATCAACTAATACATTTGATTTATGGGCTGTTTGGTTTGTGCCCAAGCTAGCCACGCCAATTCATGGGCGAGCCAATATTTTGGCGATGGGTTTGCCCGCCCCAGTTTTGCCAATCGCGTGGGCGTAGAATCTGAACTGCTGACCAATTTTTTGGCGTGGCTCTTGAAAGTTGGCATCAATCGAAATGCTATCCCATGCAACCGGTCAACACCAATTTTTTGGTAGGGTAAGCACCGGCCACATTCCAAACATACCCTTATATAGCCACATAGCATCTTGTTTAGTTGCTACTGCATGTTAGCCACATTAAACAAAGCTCTAAATAAGATGACCTGAATTAAACATAAAATTAGTGTTCATCCTTAGGAGTGCACCACAATAGATTGCTTACTGTAATGAAGCGGGATGTGATGATCGGACGCTATACATTAACGACATTCATGTACCGTGGGTGTAAGCCACGTTGCACACGCAAATACTAATGAGTGATTTGCGAGCCTAGTATGTATAGACATGGCCTCGAGAATACAAGATGATCGAAAGATCGAGCATGAGTTACATGAATGATGTGATCGACATGATTATCCACGGTTGAAGCTATGTCGTTAGTTGTGATGATCGGACAACATAGTGGATTGGGATCGTGTAATCACCCAAAGCATTCTTAGGGATACCGTCTTCTAGTACGAGCTCATCAATTAATTTGATTAAAACTTGAACTCATAATAATTTTGAATTTAGTCTTATTGTCTTTGCAACTATATTTATAGATCATGGTATCTCTAGAATTTCCAGAAGTCTAGTTTGATGATAATCACTTTTTCGCATGGGAAAACCCCTTAAGAGTGATGGGTCAAACTTCATAGATTGGTACTTCCGCCTCAGAAGTGTGTTGTGGCAGAATAGTGTACTTTATGTTCCAAAGGAATTGCTGGAAGATAAAGCTAATTTTATCGCATGCACGGAGGAGAAGAATTTCTACCTCCGTGATTTGTTCATCTATGGCATGATTTGTTCATCTATTTAAATATACAATTAAATAGAGAAATATCCCTCTTTAGTTTTCTTCTCCGTGCGGTACGTGGGAGGGAGACAACTCCACCCGGTACGCGGGAGCACTGCTGGGCTCCAGATCCAGAAGATCTACTTTCGTAACTTCGCTCGATCGGAGCCGGGAGCGTCTTTGAGCACCGTACGTTTGCGAAACTACGAGGTGCTACACCTGTGGCACTCGACGTTGTTGAAGAGGACTTCTACACGACCCTGGTGGGATCGGCGACTACTATTCGTCTACATCAAGCACGCTCTAGCGGAACATTAACCGCTATCGATTTACATGGCTACGTCCCCGATATCATCTCTGTTACTGGATTACTATATGGATAGATCTTAGACATATTAGGGTCTACAATTATTTAGAATTTTTATTATTTTCTGCTGCGTAAACCAACAATACCAAGGTATCTAACGGTAAAGTCCCATACTCACACCCAAGAGATTGTTTGTATTGATGCTTCATGTCTTTAGCTTTACCGAGCGAAAAAACCGCACACACCCAATTTTTTATTGTCCAATCCTTTGATCTCCTTCCTGCATTATCTACTGAATCTTTGCGATTATGATCCCCTACATGAGCAGGTCATGTTGTCTCCAGTTTGGACCCTGCACAGTTCTTCTCCTTACATTGTCCACCAATCCGGCAGCAGTCTATCATAATACCATGTCCGTAAAAATGCAGCTCTTAATTCTAATATTTTTTTAGTTTTTTTCGCGAAAACACAAAAACCTTGTGTTTCGATGCATTGATAGATAAAGAAGAGTTTATGTACAAGTCCGAGGACGGACACAACACGCCGTACAACTCGACCCAAGGAAAGGAAAAGCCTAGACTAGGTGAGTAGTTGGCGCACACCCCGGGCTCCCACGTCCGCCCATTGCTGCGCCTCGGCCACGATGTCGTTGAACAAGGATGCCACCGAAGTCTGTGCGTTATCGAAGACCGCTGCTTTCCGGTGTTTCCAGATCCACCATGTCGTAAGCATGATAACCGACGAAGTGCCCTTGCGCAGCTGGCGGGCGGGGTCCGCACCACCAGCGACCACCACTCCGCGAAGTCACCCTCAGCCATGGGAGAGCCTGAGGTGGATCGGATCCACGACAGAACCTCAAACCAAATCGTCGTGAGCAGATGACTCATGGTCTCAGTAGCTTGGTCACAAAGCTGGCATCTAGGCGCGTGTGGAAGACCGCGCCGTGCCAGTCTCTCACCCGTCCATCATCTATCGAGGCAGACCAACCACACGAAGAATTTCACCCTAGGTGGCGCCCATGATTTTCAGTTAAGCTTCCAGGAACCTGATATGATCGCCCCCTGGAAGAGGGTGTCATAACATGATTCGGCTGAATACTAGTCATCCGTCGTCCAACGCCAAACTAGCCTGTCCGGGTCCATCGACAGTTGGGTGTCCCTGAGCCGGCCCCATAGCTGCACGTATTGCCACAGAGCCAGGGCGCTCGGTGCACCTATGATGTCTACGTGAGCTTCTATTCTTGTAGACAGTGTTGGGCCTCCAAGAGCAGAGGTTTGTAGAACAACAGCAAGTTTCCCTTAAGTGGATCACCCAAGGTTTATCGATCTCAGGGAGGAATAGGTCAAAGATATCCCTCTCAAGCAACCCTGCAACCACAAAGCAAGAAGTCTCTTGTGTCCCCAACACACCTAATACACTTGTCAGATGTATAGATGCACTAGTTCGGCGAAGAGATAGTGAGATGCAAGTAATATGGATGAGTATGAGTGGTAATAGCAATCTGAATAAAATATGGCAGCGAGTAAACATGCAACAAAACAGTAAACAAACGGAGATTCGATGCTTGGAAGCAAGGCCCAGGGATCCTGCTTTCACTAGTGGACACTCTCAACAATGATCACATAATAGGACTACTCTACACTCTTTTGTTGGATGATGAACACCACTAATTGTGTAGGATTACACGAACCCTCAATGCCGGAGTTAACAAGCTCCACAATATTCAATGTTCATATTTAAATAACCTTAGAGTGCAAGATAGATCAACACGACCAAACCAAGTACTAACATAGCATGCACACTACTACCATCACACTATGAAAGGAGGAATAGATCACATCAATACCATCATAGTAATAGTTAACTTCATAATCCACAAGAGATCACAATCATAGCATATACCAAGTACTTCATGATGCACACACTGCCAACATTACATCATGGAGGAGGAATAGACTACTTTAATAACATCACTAGAGTAGCACATAGATGATATTCAACTTGATCACAAAGAGAGAGAGATGAACCACATAGCTACAGCGGAGCCCTCAGCCCCGGGGGTGAATTACTCCCTCCTCATCATGGAGACATCGATGGCGGTGAAGATGGCGGTGGAGACGGCGGTGGAGATGACTCCGGGGGCAATTCCCCGTCCCGGCAGGGTGCCGGAACAGAGACTTCTGTCCCCCGAATTGGAGTTTCGCGATATGGCGGCGCCCCTGGAGTCTTTCTGGAGTTTCGTCAATCGGTGTCGAAGTTTTAGGTCACGACGGCTTAAATAGGCGAAGAGTCGGAGTCGGAAGAGTCCCGAGGGGCCCACCCCATAGGGTGGGGTGACCACCCTCCAGGCCGCGCCGGCCTATTGGGAGGAGGCCCTGGGCCTCCCCCTGGCTTGCCCTTCTGGCTCCGTGAGTCTTCCGGTGAAATAGAATTTCTGTAATTTTTCTGGATTTTTCTGAGCACTTTGGTTTTTGGGCCTTTTCTGCAATAAACAGACATAATAAACAGAAACTGGCACTGTGGCATCTTGTTAATAGATTAGTCCAATAAATGCCATAATATGATATAAAGTGCAAGCAAAACATGTAGGTCTTGTCATAAAACAAGCATGGAACATCAGAAATTATAGATACGTTGGAGACGTATCAGCATCCCCAAGCTTAGTTCCTACTCGTCCTCGAGTAGGTAAACGATAAAAAGATAATTTCTGAAGTGACATGCTACCAACATAATCTTAATCATACTATTGTAAAGCATATGAGATGAATGCAGCGATTCGAAGCAATGTTAATGCAATGAGTAAACAATTGAATCATATAGCAAAGACTTTTCATGAATAGTACTTTCAAGACAAGCATCAATAAGTCTTGCATAAGAGTTAACTCATAAAGCAATAAATTCATAGTAAAGGTATTGAAGCAACACAAGGGAAGATTAAGTTTCAGCGGTTGCTTTCAACTTGTAACATGTATATCTCATGGATAGGTGTCAACATAAAGTAGTATGATGAATGCAAATATGCAAGTATGTAAGAATCAATGCACAGTTAACACAAGTGTTTGCTTCTTGAGGTGGGAGGAAATAGGTAAACTGACTCAACATAAAAGTAAAAGAATGGCCCTTCGCAGAGGAAAGCATCGATTGCTATATTTGTGCTAGAGCTTTGATTTTGAAAACAAGAAACAATTTTGTCAACGGTAGTAATAAAGCATATGTGTTATGTAAATTATATCTTACAAGTTGCAAGCCTCATGCATAGTATACTAATAGTGCCCGCACCTTGTCCTAATTAGCTCGGATTACCTGGATTATCATCGCAATGCATATGTTTGAACCAAGTATCACAAAGGGGTACCTCTATGCCGCCTGTACAAAGGTCTAAGGAGAAAGCTCACATCGGATTTCTCGCTATTGATTATTCTCAACTTAGACATCCATACCGGGACAACATAGACAACAGATAATGGACTCCTCTTTTATGCATAAGCATTCAACAACAATTAATTTTCTCATATAAGATTGAGGATATTTGTCCAAAACTGAAACTTCCACCATGGATCATGGCTTTAGTTAGCGGCCCAATGTTCTTCTCTAACATTATGCATGCTCTAACCATTCTAGCGGTAAATCTCCCTTACTTCAGACAAGACGGACATGCATAGCAACTCACATGATATTCAACAAATAGTAGTTGATGGCGTCCCCAGGAACATGGTTATCGCACAACAAGCAACTTAATAAGAGATAAAGTGCATAAGTACATATTCAATACCACAATAGTTTTTAGGCTATTTGTCCCATGAGCTATATATTGCAAAGGTAGATGATAGAAATTTAAAGGTAGCACTCAAGCAATTTACTTTGGAATGGCGGAGAAATACCATGTAGTAGGTAGGTATGGTGGACACAAATGGCATAGTGTTTGGCTCAAGGATTTTGGATGCATGAGAAGTATTCCCTCTCGATACAAGGCTTAGGCTAGCAAGGTTTATTTGAAACAAACACAAGGATGAACCGGTGCAGCAAAACTCACATAAAAGACATATTGTAAACATTATAAGACTCGACATTGTCTTCCTTGTTGTTCAAACACCTCACTAGAAAATATCTAGACTCTAGAGAAACCACTTATGCAAACCAAATTTTAGCAAGCTCTATGTAGTTATTCATTAATAGGTGCAAAGTATATGATGCAAGAGCTTAAACATGAGCACCACAATTGCCAAGTATCAAATTATCCAAGACATCATACCAATTACTACATGTAGCATTTTCTGTTTCCAACCATATAATAATTAACGAAGCAGTTTCAACCTTCGCCATGAAAATTAAAAGCTAAGAACACATGTGTTCATATGAACCAGCGGAGCGTGTCTCTCTCCCACACAAACATTTATTCAAACAAAAACAAAAACAAACAGACGCTCCAAGTAAAGTACATAAGATGTGACCGAATAAAAATATAATTTCAAGAGAAGGAACCTGATAATTTGTCGATGAAGAAGGGGATGCCTTGGGCATCCCCAAGCTTAGATGCTTGAGTCTTATTGAAATATGCAGGGATGAACCACCGGGGCATCCCCAAGCTTAGAGCTTTCACTCTTCTTGATCATATTGTATCATCCTCCTCTCTTGACCCTTGAAAACTTCCTTCACACCAAACTCGAAACGAACTCATTAGAGGGTTAGTGCATAATCAAAAACTCACATGTTCAGAGGTGACACAATCATTCTTAACACTTCTGGAAATTTCCCAAAGCTACTGGAAGTCAATGGAACAAAGAAATCCATCCCACATAGCAAAAGAAGCAATGCGAAATAAAAGGCGGAATCTGTCAAAACAGAACAGTCCGTAAATACGAATTTTAAAGAGGCACCAGACTTGCTCAAATGAAAATGCTCAAATTTAATGAAAGTTGCGTACATATCTGAGGATCACTCACGTAAATTGGCATAATTTTCTGAGTTACCTACAGAGAATTAGGCCCAGATTCGTGACAGCAAGAAATCTGTTTCTGCGCAGTAATCCAAATCTAGTATCAACCTTGCTATCAAAGACTTTACTTGGCACAACAATGAAATAAAACTAAGATAAGGAGAGGTTTCTACAGTAGTAACAACTTCCAAGACTCAAATATAAAACAAAATTACTGTAGCAAAATAAACACATGGGTTATCTCCCAAGAAGTTCTTTCTTTATAGCCATTAAGATGGGCTCACTAATTTCAATGATGCACTCCTAAGAAATAAGATTTGAAGCAAAAGAGAGCATCAAGAAGAAAATTCAAAACACATTTAAGTCTAACCCACTTCCTATCAAAGGAATCTTGTACACAAATGAATTCATGAAGAACAAAGTGACAAGCATAAGAGGATAAAATACGAGTAACTTCAAGATTCTCAACATAAAGAGGGGAAACTTAATATTATTAAGATGCATATAACCATGTTTCCCTCTCTCATAATAACTTTCAGTAGCATCATTGATGAAATCCATAATATACCCATCACTTAAAACATTCTTATCATGGTTCATATGCATAGGAGTATCATTAATTTTGGCATAAGAAGAGTTCTTCCCATTAATAGTAATTGGAGCAAGATTATTATCAAGAATTTGAACATGGTAAACAAGTTGCATATTAGGGGAATTGTTTTTGGTAATCCAATCATGACTATGACAAGTTTCATAAGGATAGTTATAACCTATATCATAGCATTCTTTATAATAATCATCAAAGGTCGGAGGCACAGTGTCATCATAGGAAATAGAATAGTTATCTTTCACAGTCGGTTTATCTGTGACCATACCATCATTGTTATTAGAAGGAGATGTATCAAACACATAATGATCAGTAGCAAAAGGATTTTCAAACACCTCTTCCCCAAGCTTAGAGCTTTCTATATCATTATGGGAGGAAGCATGGATAGCACTGATACTATGGCAATTATTATCATCATTATTTTTAGAATTAGTTTCCCAGAGATTTGCAATATCAAAAGTAGTGTGCTCATTCAAATCATGATCACTAATGTATGTAAAGGGCATAGGAAGATCATTGTATTCAGATTCATTATCATAATAATCATTAGTAGCAACATACTTACGGTTACCTAGCGTTATCTCATTCACGCGGGGATATGCCGTTACCTCTTTCTTTTTATTCTCCTTCTTCTTCTTCTTCTTCTTCTTCTTCTTCTTCTTCTTCTTCTTCTTCTTCGTTCCCTTCTTCTTCTTCTCTTCCTTCTCCTCGTTCCCTTCTTTAGGAGGAAGAGGCTTGAAGGGTGGCTTGTCCGCATAACCTGATTTACTTTCAGAAATAATAGAAGAAACTTGGGAGGATTCCTCCTTTTCATTAATTAGTTCAAAACACACAGCGGTCCTATCATATTTGGGCAAGGTGTCATCTTCTAAAATATTTCGTATGTAAGTATTTGTATGGCTATTATCAATGCAATAAGAAAAACACCCATGCAGGACATCATCAATATCAAGATCACTCATATATAACAAAGAGATTTTTCTCGATAGCTCTTCACACCACAAAAATAAAGTAAGTTCATCATGCTGATTAAGAGTAATTTCATCATCACAATACAACTTTGTAGCACTCATGGGGTTCAGATTATCATTGGAGGAGCATTGAAAATTAAAATGACCCACTCTATGGCAAAGTTCACAAATAAAAGGATAGAGGGCACATACTTTTTTACCAAGATCATCTAGAGCCCTAAACCACTTTCTAGTTTTTTCATTAATATGATGGATACAATATTCATCTTTGATTTGATTAATTCCACAAGGTCTATGCATTCCACAAAAATTAACATGCTTATAGGAAATAGCATTCTTAGGAGTTTGAGCATGCTTATTGCAATCATTAACAACAATTTCATTCTTCATGCAAGCCTCTTTAAAAGGTTCATGATACTTATCAAAATTCTTTTTAGGCAATTCAAAATGAGAAGCAAAGGCTTTATAAAGATTTGCAGCAACTTGAGAGTCAAGACCATAAGTAGCACTCATATTTCGAAATTTATCAGTATCCATAAAAGCTTGAATGCATTCATAATCATAATTTGTACCTGACTCTTCACCTTTGTTGTTCTCCCATCCTTCAACGTTCTCCTCAATCCGATCAAGAAGATCCCACTTAGCTTCAACCTCCTTGCTTGTGAAAGATCCCTCCGAACAGGCGTCTAGATAATCCTTGTGTTGTCCTGAAAGTCTTGCGTAAAAATTGTTAACAATAACATTACGGGGGAGCTCATGAATGGGACATTTGAGCAGTAATGACTTCAATCTCCCCCACGCTCGAGAAATACTCTCTTCATCACGAGGATAAAAGTTATAAATGTAATTCCTATCAATATGCACTTCATGAGGAGGATAAAATTTAGAATAAAAGAGAGGTACAATTTCCTCCCAACCAAGAGAATGACTATTCTTCAACAATTTATACCAATGCGCCGCTTTACCAGACAGCGAAACAGAGAATAGCTTCTTCCTCACTTCATCCATAGAGATACCTGCACACTTGAATAACCCGCATAATTCATGCAAAAACAGTAAATGATCTCCAAGATGGACAGTTCCATCCCCTTCATAGCGGTTATCCATAACACGTTCAATAATTTTCATAGGTATTTTATACGGAATACTTTCAGCAGGTGGATTTAAAATATCAGAAGCATCATTAGAGTTATCGCTTATGGGAGATAAAGCATTATCAGAGCAAAATATTTCTTCCAAAGCTGAGGAGCAAAAAAGATTATTTTTATATAAACTAGCTTCCCCAAGCTTAGACTTATCCATAGCATTAGCAGTGATTGCGTTCATACCAATAACATTGCTACTAGCATGCAAATGAGGTTCCATAGGTTCTTTAATTTTCGCATCACACAATTCATGTCTTAACTCAGGAAATAAAATAAGAAGCTCATTGTTGTCCATTATGCCTAACTAGTGTAAAACAAGAAACAAAAAGATGCAATTGCAGGATCTAAAGGAAATAGCTTCGAGCACACACACAATGGCGCCCGAAAAGTACTTATTACCTGGAACCGGAGTATGAGTGCCTTTTACCTTTCCTCCCCGGCAACGGCGCTAGAAAAGTGCTTGATGTCTACGGGAGCTTCTATTCTTGTAGACAGTGTTGGGCCTCCAAGAGCAGAGGTTTGTAGAACAGCAGCAAGTTTCCCTTAAGTGGATCACCCAAGGTTTATCGATCTCAGGGAGGAAGAGGTCAAAGATATCCCTCTCAAGCAACCCTGCAACCACAAAGCAAGAAGTCTCTTGTATCCCCAACACACCTAATACACTTGTCAGATGTATAGGTGCACTAGTTCGGCGAAGAGATAGTGAGATGCAAGTAATATGGATGAGTATGAGTGGTAATAGCAATCTGAATAAAATATGGCAGCGAGTAAACATGCAACAAAATAGTAAACAAACGGAGATTCGATGCTTAGAAGCAAGGCCTAGGGATCCTGCTTTCACTAGTGGACACTCTCAACAATGATCACATAATAGGACTACTCTACACTCTTTTGTTGGATGATGAACACCACTAATTGTGTAGGATTACACGAACCCTCAATGCCGGAGTTAACAAGCTCCACAATATTCAATGTTCATATTTAAATAACCTTAGAGTGCAAGATAGATCAACACGACCAAACCAAGTACTAACATAGCATGCACACTACTACCATCACACTATGAAAGGAGGAATAGATCACATCAATACCATCATAGTAATAGTTAACTTCATAATCCACAAGAGATCACAATCATAGCATATACCAAGTACTTCATGATGCACACACTGCCAACATTACATCATGGAGGAGGAATAGACTACTTTAATAACATCACTAGAGTAGCACATAGATGATATTCAACTTGATCACAAAGAGAGAGAGAGATGAACCACATAGCTACAGCGGAGCCCTCAGCCCCGGGGGTGAATTACTCCCTCCTCATCATGGAGACAGCGATGGCGGTGAAGATGGCGGTGGAGACGGCGGTGGAGATGACTCCGGGGGCAATTCCCCGTCCCGGTAGGGTGCCGGAACAGAGACTTCTGTCCCCCGAATTGGAGTTTCGCGATGTGGCGGCGCCCCTGGAGTCTTTCTGGAGTTTCGTCAATCGGTGTCGAAGTTTTAGGTCACGACGGCTTAAATAGGCGAAGAGTCGGAGTCGGAAGAGTCCCGAGGGGCCCACCCCATAGGGTGGGGTGACCACCCTCCAGGCCGCGCCGGCCTATTGGGAGGAGGCCCTGGGCCTCCCCCTGGCTTGCCCTTCTGGCTCCGTGAGTCTTCCGGTGAAATAGAATTTCTGTAATTTTTCTGGATTTTTCTGAGCAATTTGGTTTTTGGGCCTTTTCTGCAATAAACAGACATAATAAACAGAAATTGGCACTGTGGCATCTTGTTAATAGATTAGTCCAATAAATGCCATAATATGATATAAAGTGCAAGCAAAACATGTAGGTATTGTCATAAAACAAGCATGAAACATCAGAAATTATAGATACGTTGGAGACGTATCAACCTACCATGTCGGGAATCCAAGAGCGTTCAACCAACACCTCTCGAACCGTGCGCGCCCTCCGCCGGCATTTCGGCACCAAAGCGTAAACCTCCGGCGCCATCTCCTTGATGGACTTGCCATCCAGCCACCTATCTTCCCAGAAGAGGGCAGATTCCCCGTTGCCAACCACCATGGAGGTGGAGGCTGCGAAGACATCCAGCTCCGTCTTTGAGAAGTGCATGTCCAACCCGCACCAAGGTCGCAGGGGGTCAGTGTGCATCCTCCAGATCCACCTCACCCTGAGGCTGATGGAGGTGCACGCGAGGTCTGGGATCCCCAGTCCCCCCAGTCGCAGCGGCCTACACACCCGCGCCCAGTTCACGTGACAGTGTCCGCCATTAGCCTCCGCCCTGCCAGCCCAAAGGAAACCTCGCAAGATCTTGTTCACCTGCTTCAGCGCTTTTTTGTGGATCGGAGTCCCAGCACCATCAGCTGGTGCAGGGGATTGCTGCGAGGACCGAGCGGATTAGCGCCAAGCGTCCTGCCCTGGGCATCATCGATGCCCGCCAGGTGGGTAGTTTGTCAGCTAGGCGGTCTACCAGGGGCTGGAATGCTGCAGCCGTCAGCCTCCTGACAGATAGAGGGATACCAAGGTATCTCACTGGAAACAGCGCTAGCTGGCACTCCATGAGCCCAGCAGCGCCCGCAGCCTCGTCATCGGAACAAGCGATCAGAGATACTGAGCATTTAGCGAAGTTGGTGTGCAGCCCTGATGCGTGCCCAAAGAGCTCCAGGATACCGCGCACGACACGCAGTTCCGTCTCATCTGGGTGGCAAAAGATTACCACGTCGTCCGCATAGAGTGACACCGACGTCACTAAGTCTCGCCGCGCTAAGCGCCTCAGAACCCCCAGCTCACTCGCCTTAGCCAACATCATGTTAAGAGAGTTCATCATCAGAACAAACAACGCTGGCAACAGGGGGTCTCCCTGCCTCAGGCCCCGCCGATGCCAAATCGGGGGACCTGGCTCGCCATTGAGCATCACCCTGGTACTCGCAGTGAATAGGAGGATGGACATCAACTCGCGGAACCTTGGTCCAAATCCTATCTTGTGGAGGATCTACATAAGGAAACCCCAAGAGACGGAGTCAAAGGCTCGAGCAATGTCCAGCTTGAGCATCACCCGTGGCTCCTTCTCCCGATGTAGACATCTAGCTGTCTGCTGGACCAACATGAAGTTATCGTGGATGCAACGTTTGCGGATGAACGCGCATTGGTTGAGATCCACCAGCGACTCCATCCGCGGGGCTAAGCGAGTAGCCAACGCCTTAGCAACCAGCTTGGCAAAGATATGGATCATGCTAATCGGCCGGTAGTCGCCAAGCGTAGCCGCATCCGGGAGCTTGGGCAGCAGGATCAGTAGGGCCTGATTAAGGCCTTGGAACCCGCGCCCGCACAGCGTGAAAAACTTGTCGAAGGCTGCCATGAAGTCACCTTTGACCACTCCCCAACACTTCTGGAGGAACTCAGCCGTGAACCCATCGGGTCCAGGCGCCTTGCCCACCGGCAGTCGCCGGATCACCTCCCAGATCTCGTCTTCCGTGAACCCAACCTCCAGCTGCGAGAGGTCCTCGGAACGGGTGTCCAGGAAGTCCAAATCTAGCGAGTGTTGCCTGTCCACCGAGGTGCTAAGCAGGCCCTCAAAGTGTGCGAAAGCAGCTTCAGCCATGGTCGCATGGTCAGAAATGACCGCGCCCTCCACCTGGAGACTATGGATCACATTTTTCTGGCGGCGGTAAGCTGCGTGGTGATGGAAGAAGGCCGTGTTGGCATCCCCCTCCTTAAGCCACGCGATCTTGGCCCGTTGCCTAGCCATGGTGCGCTCCAGGGAGGCCAGGCCTAGGTAAGCGTGTTTTAGGTGGGCCCTGAGACTGCGCTCATCCGGCGACAATCGCCTAGATTCCATGGCCACATCCAGCCTCAAGACCACCTCCCGCGCTATCATCAGCTGCAGTTTGACACATCCAACCTTCTTGTCGCTCCAGCTCACTGCGTGCCGTGCGCTTTAGCTTCGCGGTGAGCCACCGGAAGGGGTCTGGGTCTCCTTCCATGACATCCCAGGCGCTTCGCACAGCCTCGTCGAAGCCCTCTAAGGGCATCCAAAAGCGTTCAAACTGGAACCACTTCGGTCCCGTAGACCTGGTGGTGCAGTCCAAGAGGAGTGGACAATGGTCAGCCACCACCGTCGCCAAGCAGCGCAACATGCAGCTGCTGTGCAGCTCCTCCCAGGCAGCCGTGACAAACACCCGATCCAACCGCACCAGAGTGGGCGTTTCCCTCTCTTTCGACCACGTGTAGCAACGTCCGTGAAGGTAAATCTCCTTAAGCTCACAGTCATTCAGAAAGCGCTAGAATATTCCCATCATCCTACGATTAAGGTTACCGTTATTCTTGTCCTCTTTGCGGTAGATTAGGTTAAAATCCCCGCAAAGCGCCCAGGGTCCAGGGTGGTCCCTGCGAACATCGCGTAGATCTTCCAGGAAGGCGACCTTGTCATCCTCGGCCTGTGGACCATACACACTAGTCAGCCACCAAGTAGAGCCACCACCCATGGGGGAAACCCTGGCTGTAACACTGTTAGCCCCGTAGTGGGTGATACGTCCATTTTGCATCACTATTTTACATCATAATTTACTGTTATTCATTGATATATTTCATATTTAGAGACGATACTTATGTTATTTCATCTATTTTGCATGTTTCATGATTATTGGAGAATCGCGCACCGGAGTCAGGATTCTGCTGGAAAAAGCACCGTCAGAATGCAATATTTCGGAAGATCAACAATTGACGGAAATTACACTGAAAATCTTATTTTTCCAGAAGACGGAGCTAGCCAAAAGGAGGAGCCGAGGAGGGCCGCCATGCCCCCCCATAGGCCGGTGCGTGCCCAGGCCTGGCCGCGCCGCCTTGTGGGGAGGGGGCCCACAACCCCCTCTGGCCGCCTCTCATTCGCGTACTTCTTCATCCCGAAAACCTAAGCTCCGGGGGATAGTCGCGAAGAGACACAGCCGCCTCTGCGGGGCGGAAAACACCAGAGAGAAAAGAGCTCTCCGGCAGGCTGAAATCTGCCGAGGAAATTCCCTCCCGGAGGGGGAAATCGACGCCATCGTCATCGTCATCGAGCTGGACATCATTGGGATCATCATCACCATCATCTCCATCATCATCACCGCCATCTCCACCGCTGCACATCGTCACCGCTGTAACATCTAGGGTTGAATCCTGATTGTTTGATAGGGGAAACTCTCCCGGTATTGATTTCTACTTGTTATTGATGCTATTGAGTGAAACCATTGAACCATGGTTTATGTTCAGCTTATTATTCATCATCATATCACCTCTGATCATGTTACATATGATGTCTCGTGAGTAGTTCGTTTAGTTCTTGAGGACATGGGTGAAGTCTAAATGTTAGTAGTGAATTATGTTGGGTAATATTCAATGGTTTGATATTTAAGTTGTGGTGTTATTCTTCTAGTGGTATCATGTGAACGTCGACTACATGATACTTCACCTTTATGGGCCTAGGGGAATACATCTTGTATTCGTTTGCCAATTGCGGGGTTGCCGGAGTGACAGAAACCTGAACCCCCGTTGGTATAACGATGCAGGAGGGATAGCAGGATCTCAGAGTTTAAGGCTGTGGTTAGATTGATCTTAATTACTTTCTTGTATTTGCGGATGCTTGAAAGGGGTATAATCACAAGTATGTATTAGTCCTAGGAAGGGCGGTGCATTAGCATAGGTTCACCCACACAACACTTATCAAAACAATGAAGATTAATCAGCTATATGAAGCGAAAGCACTAGACTAAATTCCCGTGTGTCCTCAAGAACGTTTGGTCATTATAAGTAAACAAACCGGCTTGTCCTTTGTGCTAAAAAGGATTGGGCCACTCGCTGCAATTATTTCTCTCGCATTTTACTTACTCGTACTTTATTTATCTGCTATATCAAAACCCCCTGAATACTTGTCTGTGAGCATTTACAGTGAATCCTTCATCGAAACTTCTTGTCAACACCTTCTGCTCCTCGTTGGGTTTGACACTCTTATTTATCGAAAGTACTACGATACACCCCCTATACTTGTGGGTCATCAAGACTATTTTCTGGCGCCGTTGCCGGGGAGCTAAGCGCTATTGGTAAGTGGAATTGGTAAGGGAAACTTTTACTGTTCGTGCTGATTTTATTTCTGCCTGCTGCTATAATTCATTATGGAGAGATCTTCTCTTGAATTTTTATTTGGAAAATCTACTACTACTTCAAAGGTAGTGGATGAGGCGCCAGGTGAGAAAGAGGTTCCATACAAAATACCTATGAAAATTATTGAACGTGTTGTGGAGAACCGCTATGAAGGGGATGGAACTGTCCATCCTGGAGATCATTTACTGTTCTTACATGAATTATGCGGTTTATTCAAGTGTGCAGGTATTGCTATGGATGAAGTTAGGAAGAAACTATTCTCTATATCGCTGTCTGGTAAAGCGGCGCATTGGTATAAATTGCTGAAGAATGGGGATTCTCTTGATTGGAATGATATTGTGCCTCTATTTTATTCTAATTTCTATCCTCCAAGTGAAATTCACAAAGACCGGAACCGCATATATAATTTCTGGCCTCATGATGGAGAGAGTATTGCCCAAGCATGGGGGAGATTGAAGTCTTTAATGCTCAAATGCCCCATTCATGAGCTTCCTGGTAATATTATCATTGATAATTTCTATGCAAGACTTTCTTTTCAAGATAAGACCTTGCTGGATACTTCTTGTTCTGGATCATTTACACGCAACAAAGAAGAGTTTAAAAGGGACCTTCTTGATCGGATTCAGGAGAATACTGAAGGATGGGAGAACGACAAAGGTAGAGAGTCAGGTATAAACTATGATTATAAATGCATTAAAGTTTTTATGGATACTACTAAATTTCGTAATATGAGTGCTACTTATGGTCTTGATTCTCAAGTCGTTGCAAATCTTTATAAAGCTTTTGCCTCTCATTTTGAATTGCCTAGGAAGAATTTTGATAAGTATCATGAACCGTATAAAGATAAAATTGATTCATCTATAAATAAATGTGTTGTAATTGAAATTGTTGATCATATTCTTCCTGAAGCTTATATTGAAAAAACTCCTTTCCCTTATAAAATGAAGGAGTATTCTGTTATAAATAGTGCGGTTAATAAAAGTGCAAAGAAACCTATAGAACCTGAAGAGCAAATAAAGGTTGAACCTGCTATTGCAATAGTTAAAGATCTTGTGACTGAAAATGTGGAAGATGGTCATATTATTTTCTGTGAAGATGCTTCTAATATTCTTTCACATCATAATAAGTCTAGGAAAACCAGTGTTCCTATGCTCTCTGTTAGAATTGGCGATCATTGTTATTATGGTTTATGCGATATTGGTGCAAGTATTAGTGCTATTCCTTATGAGCTTTACACGGAGATTGTGCATGAAATTGGTTCTTGTGAACTTGAAGATATTGATGTGGTTATTCGACTAGCTAATAGAGAAACTATCTCTCCAATTGGTATTGTTCGAGATGTGGAAGTTCTATGTGGTAAGATTAAATATCCTGCTGACTTTTTGGTACTTGGTTCTGCTGCTAGTAAGTCTTGTCCTATCATTTTTGGTAGACCTTTTCTAAATACTTGTGGAGCTGTTATAGATTGCAAGAAAGAGAAAATTGTGACTAAATTTGCTGGTGAATCTTATGAGTTTAATTTCTCTAAATTTGCCAAAACTCCTTATAAAGCTGATTTACCTAATAATGATTTTAGAGTTGAACAGTGTGCATCTATTGCTCTTGCTCCTAATAATCCTTTGCAGCAACATTTTGAGGATAGTGAGAGTGAAGTTTTTAGGGAAGAAAGAAATGAGCTTGATGAAATTTTCCTTCGTCAACCTATTCTTAAACATGACTTGCCGGTTGAAGATCTAGGTACAACACCACCACCAAAGAAAGATCCTGTTTTTGATTTAAAACCATTGCCTGATAATCTTAAATATGCTCATATTGATGATAAGAAAACATATCCTGTTATTATTAGTTCTAAGCTTTCAGAGTTCGAGGAAGAAAGGTTATTGGAAATATTGAAGAAACACCGAGGAGCTATTGGCTACACTCTTGGTGACTTGAAGGGGATTTCTCCCTCTATTTGCCAACACACCATTAATATGGAAGATGATGCAAAGCCTGTTGTTGAACATAAGCGTCGTCTAATTCCCAAGATGAAGGATGTGGTAAGAAATGAGGTATTAAAACTTCTTGAAGCTGGTATTATATATCCTATTGCTCATAGTAGATGGGTTAGTCCTGTGCATTGTGTTCCTAAGAAAGGAGGAATAACTGTTGTGCCTAATGATAATCATGAGCTCATCCCTCAAAGAGTAGTTGTAGGGTATAGAATGTGCATTTATTATCGAAAAGTTAATAAAGTTACTAAGAAAGATCATTACCCTTTACCTTTTATTGATCAAATGTTAGAAAGGTTATCTAAAAATACTCATTTTTGCTTTCTTGATGGTTATTCTGGGTTTTCACAAATTGCTGTTAAAACTAAAGATCAAGAGAAAACCACTTTCACTTGTCCCTATGGAACTTATGCTTATAGACGAATGCCTTTTGGTTTATGTAATGCTCCTGCTACTTTTCAAAGATGCATGTCTGCGATTTTTCATGGCTTTTGCGAGAATATTGTAGAGGTATTCATGGACGATTTTCTGTCTATGGGAATTCTTTTGATAATTGCTTGCGAAACCTTGATAAAGTTTTGCAGAGATGTGAAGAAACTAACCTTGTTCTTAATTGGGAGAAATGCCACTTTATGGTTAATGAATGAATTGTATTGGGACATAAAATTTCCGAGAGAGGTATTGAAGTTGATAGAGCTAAAGTTGAAGCAATCGAGAAGATGCCCTATCCTAGGGATGTTAAAGGTATTCGTAGTGTTCTTGGTCATGCTGGGTTTTATAGGAGATTTATTAAAGACTTTTCTAAGATTTCAAAGCCTCTTACTAATCTTCTTCAAAAAGATGTACCTTTTGTTTTTGATGATGATTGTAAGGAAGCTTTTGAAACTCTAAAGAAAGCATTAACAACTGCTCCTATAGTCGAACCTCCTGATTGGAACTTACCTTTTGAAATTATGTGTGATGCTAGTGATTTTGCTGTAGGTGCTGTTCTTGGATAGCGAGTAGATAAAAATTGAATGTTATTCATTATGCTAGCAAAACTCTTGATGCTGCTCAAAGAAATTATGCTACAACTGAAAAAGAATTATTAGCTGTAGTTTTTGCTTGTGACAAGTTTAGACCTTATATTGTTGATTCAAAAGTTACAATTCATACTGATCATGCTGCAATTAGATACCTTATGCAAAAGAAAGATGCTAAGCCAAGGCTTATTAGATGGGTGCTTTTGTTATAAGAATTTGATTTACATATTATAGATAGGAAAGGTGCTGATAATCATGTTCCTGATAATTTGTCTAGATTGGAAAATATTGCTTATGATCCTGTTCCTATTAATGATAGTTTTCCAAATGAACAATTGGCTGTAATAAAGGTGAGCTCGCGAGATAGTCCTTGGTATGCTGATTATGCTAACTTTATTGTTTCCAAGTACTTGCCTCCAACCTTTTCAGCTCAGCAAAGGAGGAAATTCTTTTATGACTTGAGGCATTATTTTTGGGATGACCCACACTTATATAAAGAAGGAGTGGATGGTATTCTGCGAAGATGTGTTCCCGAATATGAACAACAAGAGATATTGAGTAAGTGTCATGGTAGTGCTTATGGAGGACATCACGCCGGAGATAGAACCCCGCAAAAGGTTCTGCAATCAGGTTTTTATTGGCCAACTCTCTTCAAAGATGCAAGAAAGTTTATTTTATCTTGTGATGAATGTCAAAGGGTTGGTAATATCTCCAGACGCAATGAAATTCCTATGAATTATACTCTTGTTATTGAACCATTCGATTGTTGGGGATTTGACTTCATGGGACCTTTCCCCTCTTCAGAAGGTAACACTCATATACTTGTTGCTGTTGATTATGTTACTAAATGGGTGGAAGCCATACCCACGAAAAGTGCTGATGGTGAGACCTCTTTAAGAATGCTTTTAGATATTATTTTTCCTAGATTTGGAGTTCCTAGATATCTCATGACTGATGGAGGTTCTCATTTTATTCATGGTGGTTTTAGAAAAACTCTTGCTAAATATGGTATTAATCATAGAATTTCTTCCGCTTATCATACTCAAACTAGTGGGCAAGTAGAATTATCAAATAGAGAGATTAAATCTATCTTGCAAAAGACTGTTAATAAATCTAGAAAGAATTGGGCTAGTAAATTGAAGGAAGCACTATGGGCTTATAGAACTGCTTATAAAAATCCTATGGGGATGTCACCTTATAAAATGGTTTATGGAAAAGCTTGTCATTTACCTTTAGAACTAGAGCACAAAGCTTATTGCGCTGTAAGAGAACTAAATAAAGATCCTAAACTAGCCAGTAAGAAGAGATTGCTACAATTGAGTTCTTGTTATCACCAGAATTTGACCGGATCAGAGGTGGGCCGCGATCAAGATTGGGCTTGAAGAATATACATGGAAGAAATACGTGAACCGGCCTTGTACACGAAGTTTGGGCTAGTTTGCCCTTGTATCTGTAAACATAGTAGGATACGTGTCGGTTAGTTAGAGTTTGGCTCGTGCACGGTTGGGATTATTCCCACGTTAGAAAGTCTACAGACTATAAATATGTATCTAGGGTTATTGAGAAAGACAACAATCACGTTCATCACAAACCAATCTAGGCGCATCGCCAACCCCTTTGTTTTCGAGGGTTTCTTCCGGGTAAGCATCATGCTGCCTAGATCGCATCTTGCGATCTAGGCAGTACACGTTTATTCGTCTATCATGCGTTGCTCGTACTGAAGCCTTGTTGATGGCGAGCAACGTAGTTATCATAGATGTGTTAGGGTTAGCATTGTTTTATCATGTCACATGCTTTTGTCCATGCAACCCTTAGACGTCTAGCCACCCTTACACCTATCTTAGGTGTAAGGGCGGCACCTTGCTTGATCATTATTTAGTAGATCCGATCTGTTATGATTGCTCCTTGTTCTTCAAGGATTAGTTTAATATCTGCATAGTTAGGCCTTGCAAACGGGTTGAAGGATCCAGTGGCACGTAGGGTGTAGTTTGCTAGCCCTAGATAAGATGTTCCGGGGATTAACTTCATGTTGGTTTTTAGGCCTTGTCTAGGGTTGGTTTATTATCACCGTGCGTGACTGCCAGGCTCAATCACGCGTAGGATGTTCCGATTATGCGGTGAAAACCCTAAATCGTCGTAGGTCATTTTAGCTATATATCGATCAAGCAGGACCACCATGTGATCGTAGACCTCATACGAACCATGGGTGGATCGGCTCCTTGAGCCGATTCACAGGACAACCTGAGAGCCGATCGAGGCTCGTATTTAATGTTTACGTGTATGCCATGCAGGAAACTAAGTGAAGCAAATCCATCACCTTCCTGATCAGGTATAGATCAGGTGGCACGCCCTTGCACCAGCATCGGACGTGCGTGCCGAGGCTTTGCGGGCCGTCGCTCGAGGGACCAGGGCCAGCCGCAGCTCTGAGTTATTCCCGGCTCTACGTGTTGCCAGCCGTTGCTCGCCGGTGGGTTTCGGACGCCAACACATTCTGGCACGCCCGGTGGGACACTCTTCGACATCAACTGCATCGCCATCTACATCTGAGATGGCGGAAGGCACTCCAGTCACGTACGAGGATCTGACCGAGGAGCTCAAGAAGAAGTATGACGAGGTCAAAGCTATCCTCGAAGCCGACCTCATCGGCTCTTTCCAGAGGACCCACTCACACGGCATCAGGTGGAAAGGGTTCTCGCTTGAAGGCGCACTCGATGGAGTGGACCTGTCTACCCCTTCAGAAGAACTCACCAGGTCTCTGCGTCAGGAGATTAATTTCATGGTAGCTCATTCGCTACACCGCCATTCTGAGAACCTGGTGAACACTTTGGAGCGTGTCGCCCTTCGGGTGATCCAGGAAATCATGAGGCATCAGTACTCTCCATCAGGACCTGCGCTAGGGACTCACCAAGGAGAGATACCACTCCAGTCCCGACCACCGCTGCCGTTCGCGTTGGCAGCACCAGAGGTGCCGAGTTCACCGGCATTCGTCGTCCATAAGATCGGTGGTGACCCTAGTGATTACCAGTTCTTGTATGAGGCGCCCAAGGAGATCCCTCACGGGTACACGTGCACATACATGCCAGACTGCAGTACCTGGGCACTCACGAACCAGACTACAACAGCAGGGACTTCCGGAACAGCAGGAGGAGCTTCTGGATCAGAACTTGACAAGTAGACGTGGCTAGCTAAGTACGCCACTCCGACGAACCTCCAGAGCTCAACTCCTGCAGCTGGCTCAGATCGTGAGAAGCATATGTGGCTAGCTAAGTATGCCACGCCAACAAATCTCCAAAGCTCAACTCCTGCAGCTAGCTCAGAGCTTGAGAAGCAAGCGTGGCTGGCCAAGTACGCCACTCCAGCGAATCTTCAGAGCTCCACTCCTGCAGCCAGCACCGCGGATCAGATCAGTACAATCTTGAGAGACCAGTTCGGCATGGTGCCGAAAAGGAGGGCAATCGGCTATTCCAAGCCGTACCCCAACGAGTACGATTTGATCCCACTACCTCCCAAATATCGGCTACCTGAATTCTCCAAGTTTAGTGGGTCAGATGGCTCCAGTTCAATCGAACATGTGAGCCGATATTTGGCGCAGCTGGGCACGATCTCAGCATCAGATGAACTACGTGTGAGGTTCTTTGCACAGTCCCTCACAGGATCGGCTTTCGGGTGGTACACCTCGCTGCCACCAGATTCAATCCGGACTTGGAAGCAGATGGAAGAGCAGTTCCACATGCAATATCATTCAGAAGCTTCTGAGGCTGGCATTGCCGATCTAGCACAAGTACGTCAGAAGCGCGGAGAAACAGTGTCAGAGTACGTCCAGCGCTTCAGGACCATCAGGAACCGATGCTATTCGGCTCGTTTGACTGAAAAAGAAGCAGTCGAGTTGGCGGTGGTGGGTCTCGCATCGCCGATCAAGGATATGGCTTCCCAAGCAGACTACCCTTCGCTGGCGCATATGGTTCAGAAACTGTCATTATATGAACAGCGCCACCCAGACTTGTACCAGGACAAATTCAAGCGTGCGGTAGTCCTGGTTGAGGCAGATGAAGATGAAGGCTCTGCGGGAGATCAAGAGGTAGCAGTGGCTGAATGCACTCGGGGGGCAAGCCCCGTGTCCTGCAAGTGGGTTAAGCCACAAGGTCCTCCAAAAGGGTTCGACTTCGACGTGACCAAAGCTGAGCAAATTTTCGACCTCTTACTCAAGGAGAAGCAGCTAAAGTTACCCGAAGGCCTCAAAACCCCCACGGCACAGGAGTTGAACGGAAAGCCATACTGCAAATGGCATAACACGTTCACCCATACCACCAACGACTGCAGGGTGTGGCGTCAGCAGATCCAAATGGCGATAGAACAAGGGCGTCTAATCTTTAGCCAGTACGCCATGAAAGTCGACACGCACCCCTTCCCCGCCGTTAACATGGTGGAGTACACTTACCCTGGGAGGTGCCAGCCAGGTTTCTCATTCAGCATCAACATGGTAGGGCCTGGGCACCACTCTGGTAAGGACAGAGACGAGGGCAGCCGCTCTCGTAGCAAGGACAAGGAAGAAGCCGTTCCGCGCGATCGGCTCCGACACGATGGCAAGCGCTACATCACAGAGGGAGAAGTGAAGAATGTGCGATATCAACGACATCTCTCTGATCATCTCCTCAACAAATATGTGAGTCAGTACGACCAACGCCGACGACACGACGACGGTGACGAAAGAGATCGTCTGGCTAGCAGGGACGCCAGGAGACAGCGTCGGCATGATCGAGACGAGGAGAGATATGAGCGCCATGCCAAGAACAAGTCAGGAGAGCAAGACGACGTGGACAAGCACTGGGACTGTCCCTTCTTCAAACACTGCTGGGATTCAGGAATGAGCCGATTGCCTACAATCGGCAGCGCGAGAATGTAGACAGAAAAAGAAGAGCACAGTAGACGTGTCAGTGTTCAAGCGTCTAGGACCTCTCCCATCTCGGAACAAGCAAGCTGAGTCCTCTCGGGTGGAAGATCTCGAGGAGTTAGAAGATGACGATGAAGAAGAAGAAGATAAGTACCACCGGCCAAGGTGGTGCCCTGATGGACTCAGCCGTTCCCAAAAGCGTAGGGTTCAGCGACTACGTGGCTTGGAGGAAGCCGAAAGGTTGTACCTGCACACGTTAAGGAAGGCGCGGCCCGATCTGGCCGCGAAAATTCAACGAACCCTGGACGAAGAGGGTCGACCACAAAAGATGGAGTGGCGCCCCAAGCAAAGGAAAGCCGATGATGAGACATCGGCTGGTACAAACATGGTGTTCATTCTTCCAGCAGAGTTTTGTGCTCCTGGAATAGACGAAGCACCTGTGGCACAACTTGACTGCGGCCCACGGCCAGTTATCTTCGAGAAGCCACGAGAAAGAAGCTACAGGCACCTGAAGGCCCTGTACTTGCGAGGTTACATCAATGGGCAGCCTGTCAACAAGATGCTGGTGGACACCGGAGCGGCAGTCAACATTATGCCATACTCCATGCTACGTCGGTTGGGACGCTCTAGCTCGGATCTGATCAAGACCAACGTTACACTGAGCGATTTCAACGGCCAAGCATCTGAAGCACAAGGTGTTCTGAACGTGGATCTGACTGTAGGAAGGAAAACCATCCCTACGACATTCTTCATTGTCGACAGCAAGAGTACCTATGCTGTCCTGCTAGGGAGAGATTGGATCCACGCCAACTGTTGCATTCCATCCATGATGCACCAATGTCTAATACAGTGGGATGGAGATGAAGTAGAGGTCGTCTACGCAGATGATTCAGCCGAGATTTCAACGGCTGGCATGAACGTTTGGGAGACGGCAGGCCAAGAGCCACTCTCAGGCATCACTTTGGACGACTGCGAGCGCATCGACGTGACAAAAAACGGGATGAGGCTGGTCTTATCCACCGGCCTGACCGTGTAACAAGAGCAGAAGCTGTGGACGTACGTGGCAAGGCCGATCCTTGTGATCGGCCCCAAAAAATAAAAAGTGATGATCTTGTCTCAAGCATGTCACGTAAGGCACGAACACGATGTAAACCTTCATTGAGCAATGCAATCAAAATGGGGGCCGATTCCAGCAATCGGCCCATATTATCCTCACCACACGTTTTCCCTGTGTTCAGTGTCGATCTCACAGGTGACGGGAAGCTGGGGTATGGGTTTACATCGGCTGATGAGCTAGAAGAAGTCGACATTGGTCCTGGGGATAAGCCACGACCAACTTTCATCAGCAAAAAGTTAGATCCACATCTCAGGAGCTAGATGATAGCTCTGTTAAAAGAGTACCCAGATTGCTTTGCATGGGATTACACAGAGATGCCTGGGTTAGACAGGAGCATCATTGAGCATCGGCTCCCTCTCAAGAAAGGATTTCGGCCATTCCAACAACGAGCACGTCAGATGAAGGCCGAAATTCTCGATGAAGTCAAGAAGGAGATCGAGAAAATGTTAGCCGCCGGGTTCATCAGGCCATGCAGGTACGCTGAATGGATCTCCAGTATCGTACCTGTAGAGAAAAAGGATGGCCGATGGCGTGTTGCAATAGATTTCCGAGATCTCAACAGAGCCACTCCAAAGGATGAATATCCAATGCCTGTGGCAGAAACATTGATCAATGCAGCTGCTGGCCACAAGGTGTTAAGCTTCATGGATGGCAATGCCGGCTACAACCAAATCTTCATGGCTCCAGAAGATATACACAAGACCGCATTCAGAGTACCAGGATCAGTGGGCTTGTTTGAATATGTGGTCATGACTTTTGGGCTGAAGAATGCCGGTGCAACGTACCAACGAGCCATGAATTATATTTTTCATGATCTGATCGGCAAGTTGGTGGAGATCTACATCGATGATGTGGTGGTCAAGTCTGTCTCCATGGAGGGACACTTGGATGATTTGCGACGCATCCTAGACCGAACTCGGAAGTTCGGACTGAGAATGAATCCAAAGAAGTGTGCCTTTGGTGTGACGGCCGGTCAGTTCCTAGGGTTTCTGGTCCATGAACGAGGAATTGAGATCGGCCTGAAAAGTCAAGAGGCAGTGCGTACCATGTAGCCGCCTACCACGAAGAAGGAGCTCCAACATCTTATCGGCAAGATCAACTTCGTCAGACGATTCATCTCTAACCTGTCAGGACGAATTGAGCCGTTCATGGCGTTGGTGAAGATTAAATCTGATGACGAGTTTCACTGGGGGGCAGAACAGCAGCAGGCGTTTGACGAGATCAAGCGGTATCTGACAACGCCGCCTGTGCTAGTTCCACCTCAGTAAGACAGGCCGTTCTATATCTACTTATCAGTAGCTGACACGTCCATTGCTTCAGTGGTGGTGCAACTCTACGAAGGTGTTGAAAAGGTCGTGTTCTACCTCAGCAGGAGGATGTTAGATACAGAGACAAGGTATCCTGAGGTCGAGAAGTTATGCCTTTGCCTGTTCTTTACATGCACCAAGCTTCATCACATCCTTTTGACGGCAGAAATCATCGTCATATGCAAGTCAGACGTTGTCAAGCACATGCTGTCGGCTCCTGTTTTGAAAGGCCGACTTGGTAAGTGGATGTTTGCGTTATCGGAATTCGATCTCCGGTATCAGCCTGCAAAAGCAGTCAAGGGACAAGCGTTGGCCGATCTCATAGCTGAGCGGATTAATACTAATATAGCAGCACTATCTGTACGTGCATGGGCTATGTTCTTCGATGGATCGGCTTGTGACGACGGTTGTGGAATCGGCATTTTGCTCGTGTCGCCTCGGGGGGCAAATTATTCCTTCTCCATCAGGCTATCTACCCCTTGCACTAACAATGTTGCTGAGTACGAGGCAGTACGCAAGGGAATGAAGTTGCTTTTGGAAGCCGGAGCAGAGGCGGTGGAACTTTTTGGAGACTCGAAGTTGGTGATCTCCCAGCTCACGGATGAATATAAGTGCGAGAGTGAATCACTCTTCCCATATTGGATGGAATGCCGCGAGCTTATGACAAAATTTCGGTACATCAACTTCAATTGGGTCCCAAGATCTCAAAATACCGAAGCCAACGATCTCGCACAGATGGCGTCAGGCTATAAGGACATACCAGACGGATCGGAAGTTCAGGTGCAGTTCCTAGAACAGGATGACTGGAGAGCCGATATCTTCAATTACTTGAAGGATTCGGCTCGGGGGGCACCTAAACGGATAAGATACAAGGCCATGAAATATGTCCTTATAGGAGATGACATGTTCTACAGGACGTTGGAAGGGTTACTGCTCAAGTGCCTGGGACCAACTGAGTCTAATCGGCTCTTACATGAGGTGCATGAAGGCGCCTGTGGAACTCACCAATCGGCTCATAAGATGAAATGGCTGATTAGGCGATCAGGATTTTATTGGCCCACCATGCTTGAGGATTGCTTCAAGTACTACAAGGGATGCCAAGCATGTCAGATGTTCGGGAAGATTCAGATGGTACCCGCATCAGCAATGAATCCCATCATCAAGCCTTGGCCATTCCGAGGTTGGGGCATGGATATGATCGGCAAAATCCATCCTGCGTCGAGCAAAGGCCACGAGTGGATCCTGGCCATTACAGATTACTTCACCAAATGGGTGGAGGCCGTCCCTATGAAGAAGGTAAAATCAGAAGATGTTATCAAATTTGTGAAAGAACACGTCATTCATAGGTTCGGGATTCCTCAAACCATCACAACCGATGGAGGTTCGGTCTTCATCTCTAAAGAATTCAGAAAATTCTGTGATGAGATGGGAATTAAGCTGATCTGATCATCTCCATACTATGCTCAAGCCAACGGGCAAGCTGAAGCATCCAATCAGAGCCTGATCAAGCTGATTAAGAGGAAAATTGACGAGAACCCTAGGGTTTGGCATGAAACATTGTCAGAAGCTTTGTGGGCCTATCGCATGTCATGCCATGGAGCTATAAAAACTTCGCCATACCAGCTCGTCTATGGGCAGGAAGCCGTATTGCCTTGGGAAATTACAGCTGGATCGAGACATGTCACGTTTCAGAATGACCTGACAGCTGAAGAATATGCAGCTCTGATGAGTGATACTATTGAGGATGCAACGGAACTTAGACTTTGGTCGTTGGAGAAGATTAAAGAGAATAAAGCCAGGGTAGCTCGTGCATACAATAAGAAGGTGAGACCAAAGGAGTTCCAAGTTGGTGATCTAGTATGGGAAGCAGTGTTTCCATTAGGAACCAAGGATAAAGCATATGGCAAATGGTCTCCTAATTGGCACGGTCCATACAAAGTCGTCCAGGTTTTGAAGGGAAATGCATACATGCTGGAGCAGCTGGACGGCGCTAAGTTCCCAGCAGCTGTCAATGGTCAGCACCTCAAGAAATATTTCCCAAGCATGTGGGATGATGGACAGTAAAACATGAGGGGCGATGTATAAAATCGGCCAGTAAATTTTTTTTATTTTTTTATATACAAATCACAGCCGATGCGCAGACATCGACTTGAGAAATATGGATACCAGTACAGCCGATGCACGGACATCGACTTCAGAATAATAAAAAAGCTGATGCATTGCCATCGACTTTAGACAGAACAAGCTCAATTGAGCAGGTTAACAGATCAGTTTCAAGCTAGAGCCCATGGCATTTGAGATGATTCTCTCGTTGGATTTGCTGAATCTGTGCGTTTGAAATTTGAGGATGGCGTGGACACGGATGAGATCTGTTTGACCGTGCGAATAGGCAACTGTTGGCCTCAAATCGTGTTTAGGGTGCAAGCCGATGCCCTGCCATCGGCTCTTTGTGCAGCAACTTCGTTTGACAATCGGCAAAATTAACAAGAGAGCGAAAATTAATAGAGGAATATTTTCTTCATTAATAAAGGAGATTTCTTACAAGGAAAGAGCCGATTGCTCAAGGGAGGAAGAACAAAAGAAGGGCCTATTGGCCAATCTACTACTACTACTAGAACTATACTAGTAGACCCTACTCTACGGGCCGTCGCTGCCCTCATCGTCGGAGCTCTCGTCGGCGCTGCTGCCGGCGAGCTCCTCGTCGCTGCTCCCATAGCCCTCTATGGGAGCCTCCTCCTCCTCGTCGTCATCATCGTCGTCGTCATCATCCGATCCGGCGCGGAAGCGCTTCGCCGGTGGATAGTCCTCGAGGGAGTCGTCATCGTCTTCTTCTTCCTCCTCTTCGGAGGAAGTGTAGCCGTCCCAGGAGAACGAGTCGTCCTCGCTCGTCGCTTCCAGCTCCCCGTCGGCGAGGAACTGAAGGTCGTCGTCGCCACTGGTCAAGGACTTGTCGTCCTCGGACCAGACGTAGGGCTCATGGTCCTCCTTGTCCCACTCCGATGCGGCGAGGATGTCGTGCGCCGCCAGCGAGCCCCACTCCGGTGTCGGCTCACGAGATGAGGAAGAATCGGAGAAGACTGACGAGGTGGAGGAGGACGAAGAGGAGAAGGACTGGGAAGAAAGATCCGACGAGGCGGAGGAGGAAGAAGAGGAAGACATGGCTACGGGAGATGGGGAATTTTTTGGGTGCCGATGGCCAGAACAGAGCAAGGGGATGAAGAGGCGAACTGTTCGGCGCGGTTAAATAAAAGGGGATATAGTGGAGAATCAATGCCACAGCAGTTTCCGAGGAAGTGGTGCCCAAAGATAAAAAAAAACAACGGTCAAATCACGCGGAGAAGTTGAGAAGGCGAGGCATCATGATGAAGGATACTGCGACGGTTTTGCCCTGCCACGACATGACCCGACGAAGAAAAAGCAGAGTGATTTTGGAATTATCAATTCCAAAACCAGGAGGGCATGTGTTATCACCAGAATTTGACCGGATCTGAGGTGGGCCGCGATCAAGATTGGGCTTGAAGAATATACATGGAATAAATACGTGAACCGGCCTTGTACACGAAGTTTGGGCTAGTTTGCCCTTGTATCTGTAAACATAGTAGGATACGTGTCGGTTAGTTAGAGTTTGGCTCGTGCACGGTTGGGATTATTCCCATGTTAGAAAGTCTACGGACTATAAATATGTATCTAGGGTTATTGAGAAAGACAACAATCACGTTCATCACAAACCAATCTAGGCGCATCGCCAACCCCTTTGTTTTCGAGGGTTTCTTCCGGGTAAGCATCATGCTGCCTAGATCGCATCTTGTGATCTAGGCAGTACGCGTTTATTCGTCTATCATGCGTTGCTCGTACTGAAGCCTTGTTGATGGCGAGCAACGTAGTTATCATAGATGTGTTAAGGTTAGCATTGTTTCATCGTGTCACATGCTTTTGTCCATGCAACCCTTAGACGTCTAACCGCCCTTACACCTATCTTAGGTGTAAGGGCGGCACCTTGCTTGATCATTATTTAGTAGATCCGATCTGTTATGATTGCTCCTTGTTCTTCAAGGATTAGTTTAATATCTGCATAGTTAGGCCTTGCAAACGGGTTGAAGGATCCTGTGGCACGTAGGGTGTAGTTTGCTAGCCCTAGATAAGATGTTCCGGGGATCAACTTCATGTTGGTTTTTAGGCCTTGTCTAGGGTTGGTTTATTATCACCGTGCGTGGCTGCCTGGCTCAATCACGTGTAGGATGTTCCGATTATGCGGTGAAAACCCTAAATCGTCGTAGGTCGTTTTAGCTATATATCGATCAAGCAGGATCACCATGTGATCGTAGACCTCATACGAACCATGGGTGGATCGGCTCCTTGAGCCGATTCACAGGACAACCTGAGAGCCGATCGAGGCTCGTATTTAATGTTTACGTGTATGCCATGCAGGAAACTAAGTGAAGCAAATCCATCACCTTCCTGATCAGGTATAGATCAGGTGGCACGCCCTTGCACCAGCATCGGGACGTGCGTACCAGAGGCTTGGCGGGCCGTCGCTCGAGGGACCAGGGCCAGCCGCAGCTCTGAGTTGTTCCCGGCTCTACGTGTTGCCAGCCGTTGCTCGCCGGTGGGTTTCGGACGCCAACAGTTCTCTAGATGAATGGAGAAGTGAAGTTTATGAAAATGCTAAACTCTTTAAAGAGAAAGTTAAGAAATGGCATGATAGAAGAATTATCAAAAGAGAATTTAACGTTTGGGATAAAGTCCTATTGTATCGGTCTCGTCTCAGATTTTTTGCAGGGAAATTACTCTCAAAATGGGAAGGACCATATGTCATTGTGGAGGTGTATCATTCAGGAGCAATTAAAATTAGTTCTCTACAAGGCGATGCCACACAAGTGGTGAATGGACAAAGACTCAAGCATTATATCTCTGGAGATTCTTATAATGAAGATGTTGATGTTATTCGAGTGGTGACTCCGGAAGCTTTCATCAAAGGCCAATTTGACAGTTCCGCAGAGTTCGACTTTGAATAGGTAACAGTACTGGTAATAAAAAGTCCGCATTTAACTTTCCGAACAATGTTTTTGCTGTTTTTGGAAAATATGAAAAATTACGAGATCGAAACGGAGTGGGGAGACGCACGAGGGCGTGCCCCCATAGGCCGGCGCGGGCCCCAGCCTGGCCGCGCCGCCCTATGAGGAGGGCCCCTCGTTGCCCCTTTCCGACTCTGGTTCGACCTGGTACTTTCCTTTCGTCGTGAAAATTTCTTCTATATAATCCCCCAGACCCCTGGAGGTCCGTATATCATTTTCTCGACGTGTTTTGTTTCGAGCTGTTTTCTGCCAGGATCTGTCTTTGATCTAGAAGCACCATGGTCTCCAACAACAAGGGCAAGGGGCTTTCAGAGGAAGAAGTGAAGAAGATGTCGTCAAAATGAGAGCAACAAGCCGTTGGGAGTAAGCAAATCTTGGTGGGATCTGTTGACACTCGACGTTCTTTTTCTCATAACCTGCAGGGACCCTTACCACCTGCTCCTAGCCTCGACTCTTTCCCTGTTTTGGAAGAAGCTTTACGGGTTACCGATGAGTTTTGTGATCAATACCGTGCTCTGAGAAGGGAAGTGGAGATACTTCAGGAGGAGAATCACCGACTTCAAAGAATGCTAGAGCGGTTCCTCACTTCCATCAAGGTTGTCCCGTCATCAACATCACCACCGAAGGAGTAATTCATCATCGATATTGGCACCCCCTTGGTTTGTTCCAAGCTTGGGGGAGTGCCGCGGTATCACATCATCACTATCTTTTACCTTTTTATTATCAAGTAGTGTCATATCATGAGTAGGGAAGTTATCATATAAGATGGGTTGCAGTGTGGAAGTATCTCTCTTTAGTTGGTTGTCTATGTATCCCTTGGTGTGAGTTATCGTTATGGAATATTAATGAGAAGTATTATCATTTACATATTGCACATCTTATTTTAGTTTGCAATCTCTGTTATATGATTGATCTTGTTGTTAGTATTGGTATCACTTTGGGAGCATTGAGTAAATCTATTTGGTTTTGTCAAACTTAGTATTGGTCAATAGCAACAACACTTTGAGTTTAAGTAGAAAAGAGGAAATACATGTAGATATGTTGTTTCTTTATCTTTCTTTCTTGTTAGCTCTTAGCTTAGTATTCTGAAGTTAAAATTGTTTGTGCTTACAAGGAAGATGCATGATTGTTTCTATCACATGTGTATTTGTTTGTTTCCCTCAACTCTTATGCTTGCTAATCAACCTTGCTAGCCAAAGACTTGCACTGAGAGGGAATGCTTCTCGTGCGTCCAAACCTTAACCCAAAACCTATGCCATCAGTGTCCACCATAACTACCTACTATGTGGTATTTCCTGCCATTCCAAGTAAATACTTCATGTGCTACCTTTAAACAATTCAAAAGTTATTACTTCTTATTTGTGTCAATGTTTTATAGCTCATGAGGAAGTATGTGGTGTTTTATCTTTCAATCTTGTTGGGCAGACTTTCACCAATGGATTAGTGGCTTCATCCGCTTATCCAATAATTTTGCAAAAAAGAGCTGGCAACGGGGTTCCCAGCCCCAATTAATTAACCTTCATTAATAATTCTCTTCACATGTTTGCTCTGATTCATCAGTAAGCAACTTAATTTTGCAAATAGACACTCCTCCATGGTATGAGATTGTTGGAAGGCACCCGAGGATTCGGTTAGCCATGGTTTGAGAAAGAAAAGGCCGGGAGGAGTGTCATCTCTAAATAAAACTAAAATAAATAGACACTCCTTCATGGTATGTGAATGATTGGGAGGCACTCGAGGATTCGGTTAGCCATGGCTTGTGAAAGCAAAAAGGTTGGAAGGAGTGTCATCCTTAAATAAATAAAAATCATGGGAGCCGCTCTTTGGAAGTCTGTCTGGCAAGGGGGTTAGAGTACCCACTACCATTCGTTGACAACAACAAACACCTCTCAAAATTTTACTTTTATGCTCTCTATATGATTTCAAAACTGAAAAAGCTCTAGCACATGATTTAATCCCTGCTTCCCTCTGCGAAGGGCCTATCTTTTACTTTATGTTGAGTCAGTAAACCTATTTCCCTCCATCTTAAGCAAGCAATTGAGTTGTTGTGATCAAACCATTTATATTGTGATCTGTTTAATCATGCCTTTTACTCTTCCTTGTTTAGTACATGTTTTATCTGAATGAATATAGCTTTGAAAGTTATCAATGATTATGAGGAGATTATTATGATTGAGTATGCAAGTTGTGCCATATAAGCTTCAACATAAGAGCGCTGCTCGACAGATAAGTACAATATGTTAATTGTTCTCTGACCAATAACGAAGTTTGCCATCACCAATTATGATTTCTTATGCACCTTTATTTGTGATTACCTTCTACTTGTTTCAAGTTGAATTATATGAGGAAGTTGTTCACTAGAATGTCTTGTGTGAATTAATATGATGCTTCATGTGTAGGATAACGTTGCATAGAAAACAAAAAATTTCCTACCGCGAACACGCAATCCAAGCCAAGATGCAATCTAGAAGACGGTAGCAACGAGGGGGTATCGAGTCTCACCCTTGAAGAGATTCCAAAGCCTACAAGATGAGGCTCTTGTTGCTGCGGTAGACGATCACTTGCCGCTTGCAAAAGCGCGTAGAAGATCTTGATCACGATCGGTTCCGGCGCCACGAACGGGCAGCACCTCCGTACTCGGTCACACGTTCGGTTGTTGATGAAGACGACGTCCACCTCCCGTTCCAGCGGGCAGCGGAAGTAGTAGCTCCTCTTGAATCCGACAGCACGACGGCGTGGTGTCGGTGGCGGTGGAGAAGTCCGGCGGAGCTTCGCTAAGCTACGCGGGAGATATGGAGGAGAGGGGGGCGGCTAGGGTTTGGGAGGGGGTGGCCGGCCACTTCAAGGGGGGCGGCCAGCTTGTGGTCTTGGGGTGGCCGGCCCCCTCCCTTGGCCCCTCATTATATAGGTGGATCCCCAAGTGTTGGTGTCCAAGTCTTCGAATAAGACCCGAACCAAAAACCTTCCATAAGAGGGGGAAACCTAGCCCAACTAGGACTCCCACCAAAGGTGGGGTTTCCACCTCCCATATGGGGGGGGTGGCCGGCCCCCTAAGGGGGAGTCCACTTGGGACTCCTCCCCCACTAGGGTTGGCCAGCCATGGAGGTGGAGTCCCATGTGGACTCCACCTTCCTTGGTGGTTTCTTCCGGACTTTTCTAGAACCTTCTAGAACCTTCCATAGAACCTTCCACGACATTTTAATTCACATAAAATGACATCCTATATATGAATCTTATTCTCCGGACCATTCCGGAACTCCTCGTGATGTCCGGGATCTCATCCGGGACTCCGAACAAATATTCGAACTCCATTCCATATTCAAGTACTACCATTTCAACATCCAACTTTAAGTGTGTCACCCTACGGTTCGTGAACTATGCGGACATGGTTGAGTACTCACTCCGACCAATAACCAATAGCGGGATCTGGAGATCCATAATGGCTCCCACATATTCAACGATGACTTTAGTGATCGAATGAACCATTCACATACAATACCAATTCCCTTTGTCTCGCGATATTTTACTTGTCCGAGGTTTGATCTTCGGTATCACTCCATACCTTGTTCAACCTCGTTTCCTGACAAGTACTCTTTACTCGTACCGTGGTATGTGGTCTCTTATGAACTCATTCATATGCTTGCAAGACATTAGACGACATTCCACCGAGAGGGCCCAGAGTATATCTATCCGTCATCGGGATGGACAAATCCCACTGTTGATCCATATGCCTCAACTCATACTTTCCTGATACTTAATCCCACCTTTATAACCACCCATTTACGCAGTGGTGTTTGGTGTAATCAAAGTACCTTTCCGGTATAAGTGATTTACATGATCTCATGGTCATAAGGACTAGGTAACTATGTATCGAAAGCTTATAGCAAATAACTTAATGACGAGATCTTATGCTATGCTTAATTGGGTGTGTCCATTATATCATTCATACAATGATATAACCTTGTTATTAATAACATCCAATGTTCATGATTATGAAACTAATCATCACATAATCAACAAGCTAGTTTAAGAGGCATACTAGGGACTTCTTGTTTGTCTACATATCACACATGTACTAATGTTTCGGTTAGTACAATTCTAGCATGATATATAAACATTTATCATAAACATAAAGATATAAATAATAACCACTTTATTATTGCCTCTAGGGCATATCTCCTTCAGTCTCCCACTTGCACTAGAGTCAATAATCTAGATTACATTGTAATATACCTAACACCCATGGCATTCTGGTGTTGGTCATGCTTTGCCCTAGGGAGAGCTTTAGTCAACGGATCTGCTACATTCAGATCAGTGTGTACTTTGCAAATCTTTACTTCTCCATCTTCGATGTACTCGCGAATCGAGTGGTAACGCAGCTTGATATGCTTCAGCCTCTTGTGTGACCTTGGTTCTTGTGCATTGGCGATGGCACCCATGTTATCACAGTAAATGATTAATGGGTCCAATGCACTAGGAACCACACCGAGCTCTACAATGAACCTCTTCATCCATACCGCTTCTGATGAAGCCTCTGAAGCCGCTATGTACTCTGATTCTGTTGAAGACTTTGCCACCGTGCACTGCTTCGAGCTTGCCCAGCTTACTGCAGCACCATTCAATATAAACACGTACCCAGACTGTGACTTAGAGTCATCAGGATCAGTGTTCCAACTTGCATCGGTGTAACCGTTTACAACGAGCTCTTGGTCACCTCCATAACAAAGAAACATATCCTTAGTTCTTTTCAAGTACTTCAGGATATTCTTGACCGCTGTCCAGTGTTCCATTCCTGGATCACTTTGATATCTGCTAGTCAAACTAACAGCATGTGCTATATCCGGTCTAGTACATAGCATGGCATACATGATAGATCCTACTGCCGAGGCATAGGGGATATTACTCATCCTTTCTCTTTCTTCTGCCGTAGCCGGTCCTTGAGTCTTACTCAATACCTTGCCTGGTAACATAGGTAAGAACCCTTTCTTACTTTCGTCCATTCTAAACTTCTTTAGAATCTTGTCCAGATATGTACTCTGTGATAGCCCTATTAGGCGTCTTGATCTATCTCTATAAATCTTGATGCCTAATATATACGATGCTTCACCAAGGTCTTTCATTGAAAAACTATTATTCAAATAACCTTTAACACTGCTTAATAGTTCTATATCATTCCCGATCAATAATATGTCATCTACATATAATATCAGGAATGCTACAGAGCTCCCACTCACTTTCTTGTAAATACAGGCCTCTCCATGACACTGTATAAACCCGAAGTCTTTGATCACCTTATCAAAGCGTCGGTTCCAACTTCTTGATGCTTGCTTCAGTCCATAGATTGAACGCTGAAGTTTGCATACTTTGTCAGCATTTTTAGGATCGACAAAACCTTTGGGTTGTACCATATACAACTCTTCCTCAATGTCTCCATTAAGGAACGCCGTTTTGACATCCATCTGCCAAATCTCATAATCGAAAAATGCAGCTATTGCTAACAAAATCCTCACAGATTTTAGCTTCGCTACAGGTGAGAAAGTCTCATCGTAGTCAACTCCTTGAATTTGTCGGAAACCCTTTGCGACAAGTCGAGCTTTATAGACAGTAATATTACCATCAGCATCTGTTTTTCTCTTGAAGATCCATTTATTTTCGACAGCCTTTCGGCTATCAGGTAAATCTACCAAAGTCCATACTTTGTTATCATACATGGATCCCATTTCGGATTTCATGGCTTCTTGCCATTTGTTGGAATCTGGGCTCATCATCGCTTCTTCATACGTCGCAGGGTCCTCATCATTGTTATCTACAATCATGACATTTAGACAAGGATCATACCAATCAGGAGTGGCACGTTCCCTTGTCGATCTGCGAGGTTCAGTAGTTTCCTCGTTCGAAGTTTCATGATCATTATCATTAGCTTCCTCTGTTGCCGGTGTAGGCGGTACAGGTACAACTTCCGGTACTGCGCTACTCTGATCAACGAGTATAGATTCATCAATCTCATCGAGTTCCACTTTTCTTCCAGTCACTTCTTTAGTGAGAAATTCTTTCTCAAGAAAGGTTCCGTTCTTAGCAACAAAGATTTTGCCTTCGGATCTGTGATAGAAAGTGTACCCTATAGTTTCCTTAGGGTATCCTATGAAGATGCATTTCTCCGCTTTGGGTTCTAGCTTGTCCGATTGTAACTTCTTTACATAGGCTTCGCAACCCCAAACTTTCAGGAACGACAGCTTAGGTTTCTTGTTAAACCATAATTCATACGGTGTCGTTTCTACGGATTTTGATGGTGCTCTATTTAAAGTGAATGCGGCTGTCTCTAATGCATAACTCCAAAATGATAACGACAAATCAGTAAGAGACATCATACTACGAACCATATCTAAGAGAGTTCGATTACGACGTTCGGACACACCGTTACGTTGAGGTGTTCCCGGCGGTGTCAATTGTGAAAGTATTCCGCATTTCTTTAAATGCATGCTAAACTCATAACTCAGATATTCACCTCCACGATCAGATCGTAGAAATTTGATCTTCTTGTTACGTTGATTTTCTACTTCACTTTGAAATTCCTTAAACTTCTCGAAAGTTTCGGATTTATGTTTCATGAAATAGATATACCCATATCTACTCAGATCATCTGTGAAGGTTAGAACATAACGATAACCACCGCGCGATGCTACGCTCATTGGTCCACATACATCGGTATGTATGATTTCCAATAAGTCAGTAGCTTGTTCCATCATACCAGAAAATGGAGTCTTTGTCATTTTTTCCATTAGACATGCTTCGCATCTATCAAGTGACTCAAAGTCAAGTGATTCAAGTAATCCATCAGTATGGAGTTTCTTCATGCGTTTCACTCCAATATGACCAAGACGACAGTGCCACATATAAGTAGAATTATCATTCAATTTAATTCGCTTAGCATCAATGTTATGTATATGCGTATCACTACTATCGAGATCTAACAGAAATAAGCCATTCTTTTGTGGTGCTCGACCATAAAAGATAATATTCATAAAAATAGAACAACCATTATTCTCAGACTTAAATGAATAACCGTCTTGCATTAAACAAGATCCAGATATAATGTTCATGCTCAACGCGGGTACAAAATAACAATTATTTAGGCTTAAAACTAATCCCGAAGGTAGATGTAGAGGAAGTGTGCCGACAGCGATCACATCGACTTTGGATCCATTTCCAACGCGCATCGTCACTTCATCTTTCAGTAGTCTTCGTTTATTCTTTAGTTCCTGTTTGAGTTACTGAGATATGAGCAACCGAACCAGTATCAAATACCCAGGTACTAGAACGAGAACCAGTGAGATAAACATCTATAACATGTATATCAGATATACCTTCTTTCTTCTTCTTGACAAGGCCGCTCTTCAGATCAGCCAGATACTTGGAGCAATTACGCTTCCAGTGTCCCTTCTCCTTGCAGTAATAGCACTCAGCATCAGGCTTAGGGCCGTTCTTAGGTTTCATAGGAGGCGTGGCAGCTTTCTTGCCACCCTTCTTGAATTTTCCCTTAGAATTGCCCTGTTTCTTGAAACTGGTGGTCTTGTTGACCATCAACACTTGGTGCTCTTTCTTGATCTCAATCTCAGCAGCTTTTAGCATGCCAAAGAGTTCAGGTAACTCCTTGTTCATGTTCTGCATATTGTAGTTCATCACAAAGTTCTTGTAACTTGGTGGCAGTGATTGAAGGACACGATTAATCCCCAGTCTGTTAGGAATCACTATTCCCAAGTCACTGAGTTTCTTCGCATGCCCGGTCATGGCGAGCATGTGCTCACTAACGGAGCTGCCTTCTTCCATCATACAACTGAAGAAATGTTTCGATGCTTCATAGCATTCCACGGCCGCATGAGTCTCGAATATAGCTTTCAGCTCATTCATCAACTCATGAGGATCATGGTGCTCAAAACGTTTTTGAAGATCGGATTCCAGACTGCACAGGATGGCACACTGAACTTGAGAGTACCGAGTTTTCCGAGTCGTGTAAACAACTTTTACTTCATCGGTTTCAGTTTCTGCAGGAGGGTCACCTAGCGGTGCATCAAGCACAAATTGCAGATTTCCGCCAGAGAGGAAGATCCTCACATGATGGAACCAGTCGGTGAAGTTGCTACCGTTGCTCTTAAGTTTCTCTTTCTCTAGGAACTGATTAAAATTGATTGGGGACGCCATCTCTACAACATATATTTGCAATAGTTTAGACTAAGTTTATGACAAATTGAGTTCAAATTTTAATTCAACATAATTAAAAATCTAAGTGAACTCCCACTCAAAACAATATCCCTCGCATTGTCTTAGTGATCACACGAACCAAATCCACCGCACCTAAACCCGATCATCACGAGAAAAAGTGTGATTTCAATGGCGAACACTCAAAGTGTTCATCATATCAACCATATGATTCATGCTATACCTTTCGGTATCACGTGTTCCGAGACCATGTCTGTACATGCTAGGCTCGTCAAGGCCACCTTAGTATCCGCATGTGCAAAACTGTCTTGCACCCGTTGTATGCACTTGTTGATTCTATCACACCCGATCATCACGAGATGCTTCGAAACGACAAGTCTTGGCAACGGTGCTACTAAGGATGAACACTTTATTATCTTGAGATTTTAGTGAGGGATCATCTTATAATGCTACCGTCGCGATCTAAGCAAAATAAGATGCATAAAAGGATTAACATCACATGCAGTTCATATGTGATATGATATGGCCCTTTTGTCTTTGAGCCTTTGATCTTCATCTCCAAAGCACGGACATGATCTCCATCATCTTCGGACATGATCTCCATCATCGTCGGCGTAGCGTCAAGGTCAATGACGCCGTCTTCATGATTGTCCTCCATGTAGCAACTATTACAACTACTTTGAAATACTACTCAACATGAAATTTAAAGACAACCATAAGGCTCCTGCCGGTTGCCACAATACAATAATGATCATCTCATACATATTCATCATCACATTATGGTCATATCACATCACCAAACCCTGCAAAAACAAGTTAGACGTCTCTAATTTGGTTTGCATATTTTACGTGGTTTAGGGTTTTCGAGAGAGATCTAATCTACCTACGAACATGAACCACAACGTTGATACTAATGTTTTCAATAGAAGAGTAAATTGAATCTTCACTATAGTAGGAGAGACAGACACCCGCAAAGCCTCTTATGCAATACAAGTTGCATGTCGAACGAGGAACAAGTCTCATGAACGCGGTCATGTAAAGTTAGTCCGAGCCGCTTCATCCCACTATGCCACAAAGATGCAAAGTACTCAAACTAAAGATAACAAGAGCATCAACGCCCACAAACCATTGTGTTCTACTCGTGTAACCATCTATGCATAGACACGGCTCTGATACCACTGTAGGATAACGTTGCATAGAAAACAAAAAAATTCCTACCGCGAACACGCAATCCAAGCCAAGATGCAATCTAGAAGACGGTAGCAACGAGGGGGTATCGAGTCTCACCCTTGAAGAGATTCCAAAGCCTACAAGATGAGGCTCTTGTTGCTGCGGTAGACGATCACTTGCCGCTTGCAAAAGCGCGTAGAAGATCTTGATCACGATCGGTTCCGGCGCCACGAACGGGAGCACCTCCGTACTCGGTCACACGTTCGGTTGTTGATGAAGACGACGTCCACCTCCCGTTCCAGCGGGCAGCGGAAGTAGTAGCTCCTCTTGAATCCGACAGCACGACGGCGTGGTGTCGGTGGCGGTGGAGAAGTCCGGCGGAGCTTCGCTAAGCTACGCGGGAGATATGGAGGAGAGGGGGGCGGCTAGGGTTTGGGAGGGGGTGGCCGGCCACTTCAAGGGGGGCGGCCAGCTTGTGGTCTTGGGGTGGCCGGCCCCCTCCCTTGGCCCCTCATTATATAGGTGGATCCCCAAGTGTTGGTGTCCAAGTCTTCGAATAAGACCCGAACCAAAAACCTTCCATAAGAGGGGGAAACCTAGCCCAACTAGGACTCCCACCAAAGGTGGGGTTTCCACCTCCCATATGGGGGGGTGGCCGGCCCCCTAAGGGGGAGTCCACTTGGGACTCCTCCCCCACTAGGGTTGGCCGGCCATGGAGGTGGAGTCCCATGTGGACTCCACCTTCCTTGGTGGTTTCTTCCGGACTTTTCTAGAACCTTCTAGAACCTTCCATAGAACCTTCCGCGACATTTTAATTCACATAAAATGACATCCTATATATGAATCTTATTCTCCGGACCATTCCGGAACTCCTCGTGATGTCCGGGATCTCATCCGGGACTCCGAACAAATATTCGAACTCCATTCCATATTCAAGTACTACCATTTCAACATCCAACTTTAAGTGTGTCACCCTACGGTTCGTGAACTATGCGGACATGGTTGAGTACTCACTCCGACCAATAACCAATAGCGGGATCTGGAGATCCATAATGGCTCCCACATATTCAACGATGACTTTAGTGATCGAATGAACCATTCACATACAATACCAATTCCCTTTGTCTCGCGATATTTTACTTGTCCGAGGTTTGATCTTCGGTATCACTCCATACCTTGTTCAACCTCGTTTCCTGACAAGTACTCTTTACTCGTACCATGGTATGTGGTCTCTTATGAACTCATTCATATGCTTGCAAGACATTTGACGACATTCCACCGAGAGGGCCCAGAGTATATCTATCCGTCATCGGGATGGACAAATCCCACTGTTGATCCATATGCCTCAACTCATACTTTCCGGATACTTAATCCCACCTTTATAACCACCCATTTACGCAGTGGTGTTTGGTGTAATCAAAGTACCTTTCCGGTATAAGTGATTTACATGATCTCATGGTCATAAGGACTAGGTAACTATGTATCGAAAGCTTATAGCAAATAACTTAATGACGAGATCTTATGCTACGCTTAATTGGGTGTGTCCATTATATCATTCATACAATGATATAACCTTGTTATTAATAACATCCAATGTTCATGATTATGAAACTAATCATCCATTAATCAACAAGCTAGTTTAAGAGGCATACTAGGGACTTCTTGTTTGTCTACATATCACACATGTACTAATGTTTCGGTTAATACAATTCTAGCATGATATATAAACATTTATCATAAACATAAAGATATAAATAATAACCACTTTATTATTGCCTCTAGGGCATATCTCCTTCATCATGTCCGTATTTGGTTTATCTACTCTTCACTCCATAAACATGTGGTCTTGTTTACCGAGTTCAGTTTCGCTTGGGGACAAGCGAAGTCTAAGCTTGGGGGGAGTTGATACGTCCATTTTGCATCACTATTTTATATCATAATTTACTGTTATTCATTGATATATTTCATATTTAGAGACGATACTTATGTTATTTCATCTATTTTGCATGTTTCATGATTATTGGAGAATCGCGCACCGGAGTCAGGATTCTGCTGGAAAAAGCACCGTCAGAATGCAATATTTCGAAAGATCAACAATTGACGAAAATTACACTGAAAATCTTATTTTTCCAGAAGACGGAGCTAGCCAAAAGGAGGAGCCGAGGAGGGCCGCCATGGGCCCCCCATAGGCCGGCGCGGGCCCAGGCCTGGCCGCGCCGCCTTGTGGGGAGGGGGCCCACAGCCCCCTCAGGCCGCCTCTCCTTCGCGTACTTCTTCGTCCCGAAAACCTAAGCTCCGGGGGATAGTCGCGAAGAGACACAGCCGCCTCTGCGGGGCGGAAAACACCAGAGAGAAAAGAGCTCTCCGGAAGGCTGAAATCTGCCGGGGAAATTCCCTCCCGGAGGGGGAAATCGACGCCATTGTCATCGTCATCGAGCTGGACATCATTGGAATCATCATCACCATCATCTCCATCATCATCACCGCCATCTCCACCGCTGCACATCGTCACCGCTGTAACATCTAGGGTTGAATCTTGATTGTTTGATAGGGGAAACTCTCCCGGTATTGATTTCTACTTGTTATTGATGCTATTGAGTGAAACCATTGAACCAAGGTTTATGTTCAGATTGTTATTTATCATCATATCACCTCTGATCATGTTCCATATGATGTCTCGTGAGTAGTTCGTTTAGTTCTTGAGGACATGGGTGAAGTCTAAATGTTAGTTGTGAATTATGTTGGGTAATATTCAATGGTTTGATATTTAAGTTGTGGTGTTATTCTTCTAGTGGTATCATGTGAACGTCGACTACATGATACTTCACCTTTATGGGCCTAGGGGAATACATCTTGTATTCGTTTGCCAATTGCGGGGTTGCCGGAGTGACAGAAACCTGAACCCCCGTTGGTATATCGATGCAGGAGGGATAGCAGGATCTCAGAGTTTAAGGCTGTGGTTAGATTTATCTTAATTACTTTTCTTGTATTTGCGGATGCTTGCAAGGGGTATAATCACAAGTATGTATTAGTCCTAGGAAGGGCGGTGCATTAGCACAGGTTCACCCACACAACACTTATCAAAACAATGAAGATTAATCAGCTATGTGAAGCGAAAGCACTAGACTAAATTCCCGTGTGTCCTCAAGAACGTTTGGTCATTATAAGTAAACAAATCGGCTTGTCCTTTGTGCTAAAAAGGATTGGGCCACTCGCTGCAATTATTTCTCTCGCATTTTACTTACTCGTACTTTATTTATCTTCTATATCAAAACCCCCTGAATACTTGTCTGTGAGCATTTACAGTGAATCCTTCATCGAAACTACTTGTCAACACCTTCTGCTCCTCGTTGGGTTCGACACTCTTATTTATCGAAAGTACTACGATACACCCCCTATACTTGCGGGTCATCAGTGGGCGCTGTCGAGCTGCACCACCCGTCTATCCCAAGCCACAATGATCCCCTCTCGAGTTTCAGTCGCCGGCAAGCAGAATTAAGCATCACACTCTGCGCCTAGCGCCTCAATAACGATAGCATGGGTTATAAAAGTTAGCTTTGTCTCCTGAAGACATACAATGGACGCACCCGTAGTACACACTACACTCCTAACACCCGCACGCCTTGCGCGATCATTGAGGCCTCACACATTGGCCACCAACACCTTAGGTTCGTATAACATTGGAACCGCGTGAAACACCCGTGGACCACCGGTAGGGGTCAGGCCTCGATGAGGCGACCACCCGTCATCCCTAGCAGTGGTGGGGAGCAACCTCTGATCATCGAGAGCGACCATCCGTAGAACTCAGCGATCGCCTCGATCATGTCATCTGTGAGGGGGAGCTCGTACATCTTATGGTATGCTTCCAGGGCAGCCTCTGATGGCGCCTCATCCCCCTTGAGAAGGCCAAGCTTGCGCATCAGGTTTTGCACCGCTTTCATCTCCGACGTTCAGACCACCAGGTTGTCCCGCAATCCTCGAGCTGTAGCAAGGCTGGAAGTTGAGCTCGACCAACCTACGTCGAACAACCGGGGTCTGAAGGAGTGCATCCGAGCGCGACTTCGCAGCTGTGAGAAACTCTCCAAGAGTACGGGGCCTCGCCAAAGCAGGCTGCGGTCGAGAGGGAGGGGGTTGTCACGCTCTCTGGAACACCACAGGTGGCGAGGCAAAGCGGCACACCGCCGGGGTTGGGACAGGTGGTGGAGAAGAGGTCTGGACCCTGGTCTGATCGTTGCTAGCCGGAGGCTGGTCCACGACTATCTCCTTGTCCACCCCCTCGTCCTCCTCATCCTCGTTCGCGATAGCAACCTTGGCGCCAACCGAGGTATGGAGGTCAGCCAGTTGGATCACCGGGCCCAGGCTCAGGCTTGGATCGTCGACGTCAGCGCGCTCGTCCATAGAGACAACAGCATCATGGTGCACCTGATCGGAATTTTGAATCTGGCCGGTTTCCCGCGGGAACATATCCTCCTGGGTAGGAGCCCCACTCCGTTGGCCCGCAGCAGCCTGGCCCAAGAGCCTCAGGCCTTGTCTGAGCGGGGATGTGCACCGCGGGGGTGCAACTGGGCCTGGGTCGGCAGCAAGGCCCAACATGGCCACCTCAGCCTCCGAACGTGGCGCCTCCAATGTCGCCATCGTGCACCCGTGCCCCGCACCCATGCAGCTAGGGCTTTGCACGTCTGCGACTTGGACCGAAGGGAGTTCGTGGTCAAACCGAGCAGGGACGATGGCGGCAGCGGGTAGGACCACAACGGACCCCACCAGGAGCCCCGAGCCCATGCGCCCTGCACCGTCCGACGCCAGCTCACGATCGACCTCCCGCGCAGCACCCGCCAAGCCGCCAATGTTGACCTGGCCCAACGCCAGCTCACTGGTCACTGCTATTAGCAGCCAACGGATCGGCAACGGCAGCCTTAGCCTGTTCCTCCTCCACGGCGCTTCTCTCAGCAGCCAAAGGTCTCAGCCTGTTCGTCCTCTGCGGCGCTTTTCTCAGTGGCCAAAGCAGCTTTAGCCCGAATCTCCCGCACTTTCCGTCCTCCCCGCTTCTTCTTCTTTCTCTGCCCAGCTTGTCGCGACTCTACCAGGACCAGGTCCCCCACGACGACGCCAGACGACAACGTTCTCGTGGCCCTCCCCTGCTGGTGCCAGCCTGGCTAGCGGTCGGAGCACCACCGCCGCCACCGCCATCACTGGATTTGGGGAGCACGTCGGGAACACCGCGCGTATACTGGTGCTGACGCCGCGCCGGCCAGGCCGATGTACGTCCGCCGTCGCCGCCCGCAGCGCCGCCGGGAACGGGTCGCCGGAAGTCCAACGTCCGCTTGACGTGCACGAGCAAGGGGTACACTAGAGTGTTGATGTGCGGAGGGACAACCGCCTGCGCCGGCGCCGCCATGTCCGCGAGCGACGGAGGGTCGTCTGGCTCAACGATGTGGAGGTCCACCTCCCGCGGGATCGAGGCCGGGTCGAGGCACCACGCGGTGAGCCGGAGGATGCCCATGTCCGCGCGGCTCCTGGTGAGCGGGTGAAGCCGCTCCACCGACGCCGACAGAGCGAGTACCACCTCCGTCGTGGCCAAGCTCCACGCGTTGGCCAGAACGCCCTCTATCTCGAGCTCGGTGTGGACGCAGAGCGCGCCCGACGCTGCGTGAGTGCGTCGCGACCATGGACGAAGCAGCAGCCTGAAGTACGGCGAGGCGAGCACGTCGTCGCCGAGCACCCTGTCACGGTCTTCCCGCGACGCGAAGAACAGGAGGAAATCCTCTGGCATGTGGCAGTGCACGGAGTAGCTCCCCGGCGTCAGCCCGTGCACGTCCTCCAACGCCATCGACACCTCCTCGGTGGTGACCGCCCTACGCACGTTGACGATCACCGCCAGGAGTGCCCTTGACAACGCCTCCTCGGCCTCGTCCATCTCCGGTGTGCGAGGGAGCACGCACACCGCACGGGCCGGGCGCCGCGCGAGCTCACCGCCCACGGCCGGTGCGCGCAGGCCAAGGGGTACAACCTGCTCCTCAGCGCCCCGGCGTGGCCGCATCTCCACCGCCTGGCGAGCCACCGGCAGGACAGGGGCCATGGCACGGTCAGCAGCCGCGTGCCCGACGCGGTCAGCACGGGCCAGCACGGGTGCGACCGCACGGGCGCCCGCCACACCCTGCATCTCATGGCACGCCCGGTGTGGACCATCGTCACGGCCGAGCGGAGCCTCCACACGGCGCGCACGGCGTGGACCATCGTCACGACCGAGCGGAGCCACCACACACTGCACGGCTCCACCACCCTCCTCTCGCCACCAGCGGCACGTGTGTTTCCATGGCAGCCTGGTGCGCCTTCGGCGCACGCGCGCGGAAGTCGCCGGCGCCCTCACCCATACGACGGCCGCGCCCATCGTCGTTCAGCCTCTTGCGCGCTGGTTCACCTTCTCCCGGCGGCGACGGCGGTCTCGGTGGGCGTGGCAGCGAGCACTCTCGCGCCATGTGACCCGTCTCGCCGCACCGCAGACACACCGGCCCTGTGGTGCAGTCGACGGCGCGGTGGCCAGGCTGTGTGCAAAGCAAGCACAGCCCTTTGAAATCCGCGTAGGCGCCGACGTCACGCGCAGCCGGGCGCGCCGCCCTCGCCGCAGCTCTCTTGCCGCCACGGCGTCCCCGCGCGCGTTTGCGGGTGACGTGCGTGGGCTCCTCCCACGGTCCTTCTTCCTCCTCGTCGAGCACATCATCGGAATCATCAAGCTCATCGATGGTGGAGCTCATGCCCTCCGCCCGGACCACGGACCTCACCTCGCGACGCACCTGAGAGGTCTCCTGCCCGTCGACGCGCACCGTAGCACTCCCGCCGGCCAGGGCCTCGCTGTAGGACCGAGGGGTTTCCTCCGAGTCGGATCCCCGGCCGCCGCGCCAGCGGTCCGCACGGCCGCGCGGGATCGCCGCCGGTGACGGAGTGGGGGAGAGGGACGGTGTGGGGGAAGGTGTGGTCATGGTCGCCGCTGCAGGGTGGGAACCGGGTTGGCCCCGCGCACGCCGCACTCGCTCTCGCAGTCTCGCTGCGCTCGCTCTCCTAAACTTTTTTTCGAACAGTTTCCTGTTCTGGTCATCACCTGTTTTGGTTTCGGCGGTAACATTTCTAACATTTTTTTAGTTTTAATCTATTATTACTTCTTATCCATCCAGTCTTCGTAATCCGTGCGATCATAACACATGCAGATGCAGGTAAGAATTAGCATCGCATATCTCTTCTGTGCGGTCATTGTTCGGAGATATCCATATTGTATTACTTTTTACTGCCGGGATTTTTTCATTACACCAAGGAGTTACAAAATATTGTTCACACATCCAGACATGATTGGTCAATACAGTGTATTATTTGACATCTATTAGGAATCATGACACATAGAACAACTGGGTAAGGTATCCTCTTGCAAAACCTAATTTGTTTTGATTTTCTTTAAGATTTTCATGATTATGATCTTCCCAATTAATTAATTCTACATGACATAGTTGTTATTTGACTAGCACAACCACTTGAATCTTATAATTTTTTTAGATAAATTGATATGTTATTATGTGTCTTATTGTACCCTTCTATTTATTACACAATAAAATTATTAAGGAGATACCCACCGCAACGCATGGGTATCCTTCTAGTATGTACGTAATAAAATTAAAATTCGATCTATTGCTATCCCCAAGAATACCAAAGTAGTTGACAGTACAACGAAAATATAATAACAAGTTAAATGATATAAATTTTTTTGCATTTTAAGATTTAAGAAAAAACAACAAATTAGAAAAGTAAGTGTAGAGTAGAGTAAATAATTTTTCTTACAAAAGGACTTGGACCAGATTACATGGTTTCACTTGAATTATTTTTCGAAACGGAGGGTTGACCCTGGGCATTAGAAAGATGCACAAAAACCTATGTATTAATTTATTCAACAAAGGTCTGACAAAGATCAAAAAACATGGTGTCACAAATGATATATCCATACATGCAGACCACTGGTTGATAAATATGACAAATATCCATATATGCATCATGTCCATAAATTCATGCACTCTATATTGCAGTGGCCAACACTGATAAAACCCATCGATTCATCCCCCAACATTACAGTGGCCAACACTAGTTCTCCTTGCACACATGCAGACTTTCCATGTACTCTTCATGTTTCAGGATCATGTATGCATCTTCACATTGGCCTTGCTGGAGCGCTTCAGCAGAGTGCTGAGATCGTCAATCCAATCGTCCCTATGCATGTTGTAGATCTCAACATGTTTGAGAAAATGCAATCCGAGATTCGTTTCCCTCCACTCCAGTGGTCTCTTGCACGGGCACTCTGCCGGGCACGTATATAAATAATATTGGTTTTGGGCCCAGTGAGGCTGCGACAAGTAATTTGGATCAGAGAAAGTATTAGAATTTTCATAATATATTAGGTATTATAGATGTTTTTTTATGTTTTCTATATATAATTGGTCAAACTTTACCAAGTTTAACCTTAACTAAATCTAGATAAGATAGGGTAAAGGAAAACACAGTTGCAGTACAAACTTACCAAGGGGTAGTTTCCATTAACGTCGAGACTGTAGCCGGCAGCACCTGGAGAGCAGTTTTGCTATACTTGCTCCGAACGTGTGCACGCGCCAAGAGGGAGTGCAGGCCAGTGTCAGGTGAGTGACGCTACTAAGCATGGGCAGTCCTTCCATCAAGTTCACCACATCATTATCTGCATCGTTCTGCATATATGGGCACATAGTACATATTATACGGGTTAAGAAATAATAAATAGACATGGTATGTCTTGCAAATTCAGAACGTAGACGTTGCCCACCATTTTGTCACTCCATAGGGAAACATCGAGATGGTGGACGCCGGTGCAACTCCGTAGAAGCCAATGGCCGAGGTGGGATTCATATGTTTGGACGTGCGTAAATAGCCCGACGTTGAGCCGGCGGACCGTGTCCATGCCGCAAAGGAAGTCAACCTCACTCTTGGGTAACGAGTAGCTGAAGGGCCAGTATATCTCCTCGAGGCAGGGAGTGCAGAATCTAGCCATTATCTTGGAACCGGGCCAGCCGAGCCCCTGAACGCGAAGGGAGCGGAGCTTGGGACACGACACCTCCAGACGCTCTAGGCCTCCTAGAATCATTTTTACATCAAGCTCTTCGAGGAGCTTGTTGGATATCCTGAGGTCTGGGCCGTCCACCCCCCAAACAAGATGTAGGAGAAGCCTTCGTAGCTGGCCGCAAGACGACACGAAATCCGAGAGGATGCCGCCCTCCAACCGAATATTCTTTAGCTCCAGCTCGGTCAGCGAGCCGTTCACCGCCGGCGCCACTGGCAGTCTAAGGATTGATAGTTTATCTTCTTCCAAGATGAACGAGTCGAACGACATGGCGGCCGTCCTCGCATCGCCGCTGCAGGGAAGGTCCAGCACGACATTGCCACATTGGCGGTCCTCAATTGTTTTAGGGCGGTATTCCTCCAGGGTTAGGCTGATCTTTCCTTGCACGCGCTGTGCGGCCTGCTGGAGCCACGCGTTGGCGCGGAGCTTGTGGCGAGGATGCTGGAGGTGGATCGTGAGCGTATCGTGGTTGTGAGCGAGCGCCGCGACGATCAGCTCGTCGAGACCCGACGCTGGTTTCTTACCGATGTCGGAGAAGGCCAAGGCCGGGAGGCAGAGCCAGACGTGCCGCCACCGCCGCGAGAGGGCTCTCGTGCGGACGGCGTCCTCGGTGGTGGGCACGAAGCTGAGGATGTGCAGGAGCACGTCGTCGGGAAGGCTGCTGATGATGTCGTCATCTGCGGCGCCGCCGGGTTCTAGTAGTTTAGAGTTCATTGACGATCGTCCTGGGTGGTCTGCGAGACAATGATCTTGGGCATATACGGGTATATGTCAATTTGTCAGGCACGCGTAGAGTTGGACCCGGGACAAACACCTTAAAATTGGATTCCACTCCATCACGGCAAGGACTCCTTTCCCTTTTTTTTGGGCGTGACTGCAACTCTGCATTCTCTGGAGTCTGGACCGACGTTCCTCTCCGTACTTGTCACCTGACGTCAGGGACGGAGGGGGGGGGGGGGCTTAGCCGGATTTTACGAAGAGCACCACTCACTATAGCTCTAATTTCTTATGATTTAGGTAACTCTGCCCCCTCATCAACTTTACAACATCATTTTGCCCCTACAACATCATTTTGCCCCCCTCAAGGTAGGAAGCTGGCTCCGTCCCTGCCTGACGTACATGGTCGGACAACATGATTGTCGCTAGATTTTATCGGTTTCCTTGTACAATACTGTGGTATTTCTGTTTTACACGGCTAGGACTTCCTAGTTTTTTTTTACACTAATACAGTAGGGAAAACAGGAAATCCAATTAGGAGGGAATCTGTCATTTATATTTTTTTATATGAGAGGGGTCTGGTTACACAATCATTTTTTATAAAAAGCATATATTAATATCACGAATATACTAACTACACTTAGACTCTGCAACAACATATTGCCTTAGCGACATTATGGATGCACAGAGTCAAAATAAAACGAAGAAGAAACACAATAAAAAATTCCTCTACGGTGATCTATTCCTTGAAGCAGTAGTGCAATACCACCAAGATAGCACCAGAAATCCAGCTCCTCGAAAAGCGACGCCTCCAAGAAGGAAACAATATACAAGCATCGTCGTTGCCCGATCAAACATCTTAGATTTTCACCTTGGAAAAAGTTTTCGCTCTCAAAACAATGCCTTTAACAAGGTCATTGTCAGGCACAACCAATTAAGGCTAGACCCTGTATTTTCACCCTAAAAGGTAAGACTACAAACTTCTCATGTGCTGACGGCCCCACTTAGAGCATATCTACCAGTAACCGTAAAACACGCCAATACCGAACTTTCCCTGCCAGTTTACGGGTTCGGGTCGAAAGTAGCCTACAGCAGTGCCTGGACTCGCGACCTGGCCTGTAAACTGAGTTCGAGGGCCCGAGAAAAATCTCGCCCGCCCCCTATTTAACTAGGGCGGGGAGGGGACTTAGGTTCTGAAACCCTACTCCCATCCGCAGCATCCCCGGCTCCGCCGGAAAAAGCCTACCACTTCGGCAAGGAATTCCTGCCGCTCCCTCGCTCAATCCGCTCTACCGCGACCTTCGCTCTGTTCCCCATGGCTGGCGCAGGAAGATCCTGAATGTACTAGGACGTCGCCTAGGGGGGGGGGGGGGGGTGAATAGGCGGTGTATAAAAACTTCTACTTGAGAGCTAAACTAGGCGGAATAAAACTACACATGTGTTTACTAGTTTAGCTCAAAGCCTATCAACAAGGGGTTTGCCTAAGAGCACCAACAACCTATGCTAGCATGATGAGCAACAAGGGATAACAAGCTAGGTATAGCACATCAAGCAAGATAGATATCACAATGTAAAGCGCATAGGTAAAGGAGCTCGGGTTGAGAAGTAACCGGTGCACGAGGAGACGACGATGTATCCCGAAGTTCACACCCAAGGGTGCTACGTCTCCGTTGGAACGGTGTGGAGGCACGAGGCACTCCAAGAAGCCAACTAGGGCCACCGTATTCTCCTCGAGCCTTTCCACCAAAGGAAAGCCTCGATCCACTAAGGGACCTTGAGGGTGGTCACCGAACCCGTACAAGCTTGGGCAAACACCCAAGTATCACACTTGAGGCAACTCCACAACGAGGAGGCTCTCAAGTACACGGACACAAGAGGCAACACACACCACCAAGGAAACACACTCCACCTAGGATGCTAATGCGCCACAAGAGGCTAACACACTCCACCAAGGAAACCAACTCCACCAAGGATGCTAATGCGCCACAAGAGGCTAACACACTCCACCAAGGAAACGATGCGCCACAAGAGGCTAACACACTCCACAAAGGAAACACTACCACTAAGGCAAGAACACCACTAAGGTAACAAGGCCACTAAGGCAAGAACACCACTAAGGGAACATGGCCTCTACGAGATCGAAACCCCGGAGAGAACCCAAACCGATGCACCTAATGCAATGGCTAAGAACACCACTAAGATGCCCAAGTTCTTCTCTCCCAAATTCCAACAAAGCTACACAAGCTGTTGGGGGAATAAGGGAGGAAGAACAAAGAGTGGAGAAACACCAAGAAACTCCAAGATCTAGATCTAGCAAGATCCCCTCACTTGGAGAGGTATTCAATTGGTGAAGCTCTAGATCTAGATCTCCTCTCTCCTTTCCCCCAAAAATATGCAACAAATAGTGGGGGGATCAAGAGGAGGATCAAACAACTCAAGGTCAACAATGGAGGAGAGAGAATGGAGGGGAAGAAGTAGTTGGGCCGGAGGTGGAAGAGGGGTATAAATAGGGGCTCCAAAATATAGCTGTTGGGGGCTGGAAAAATGGTCAGATTCGCCCCAAGCGGTACTACCGCTGTGCAAAGCGGTACTGCCGTTTTTCCCCCAAAAAGCAGATCTGAAAAATGGGCCAAAACCGGTAGTACCGCTCTGCGGAGCGGTACTACCGCTTTTGTCCAAATCCAAGTCAAATCGCAGGAGAGAGAGAGAGGAGCATGCGCAGCAGCACTGCATGCAGCGCAACGGCGTGGGGCCAGGTGAGCAGGGCATGTCGCGCGGGCGGGAAACGGGCGAGCGAGCTGCGCGGGAAAGCCAGCGAGCATGCGGCGCGGGGATGCGTGTCCCGATCGATCCGGGTCAACGCGTGCTGGCGCTCTCCCACGAGCGTGCGTGCTGGGCTGCGGGAGCGAGTCAAGGCGTGGCGGCAGCGGCTGGGGCGGAGTGGGCCGGGGAGCAGTGCGGCGGCCCAGGCGGAGAGGAAGTGGTGCGGGCTGGAGAAGAAGAAGACTGGGCCGGTACTACCGGCCACAGTACCGTCCTGGTACCGTAAATAGGTTACGGTAGTACCGGGCCGGTACCGGCCTGGTACCGCTTGCGATCCAGTAAGCCAAAACGGACGTGCGGTACTTTGGCCGGTACCGCCCATGGTACTACCGCCCGGCCCAATAAGATTTTCATTTTTCTTTTTAAATATGCAGCAACCGTAAAATCCATAACTCGAGCTAGGAGACTCGGAATGCGGTGAAACCAATTTTGTTGGAAAGAGGGCGACAAGAGCTACCTTCTCACATGATGAAATCATGCAAAAGAGTAGATGATGATTTTCTCATGGTCATAGAGGTGTAACCTCTCAATATGGTATATCGGGAAAATCATCACCCTTGCGCGTGCAACATGCAATGCAACCGAAATCCGTTCCATGCATAAGAACCAAGAAGAACCAAGAACACGATGCAATGCATGCAAGGTTTGAGCTCTCTCCGATGATGCGACTCACTATCCTATCGAGCACAAACCTAGTCCTTGCGCGTTCTTCTTGAGTCGGCAAGCTCCGTCTTCATACTCTTCATCATTGTCCATGCCACCGTCTTCCTCCAACATATATGCACGCCACCGTCTTCCATCTTCAACGCCGTCTTCTCTCTTCATCTTCTACGCCGTCTTCTCTCTTCATCTTCAACACCGTCTTCGTCTCTCTTCGATACCGTCTTCGTCATTGTACTCCGTCTTCTCCATCTTACAACCTTGAGTCCGACATGGCTATGGACTTGACCTAAGATTGATTCTCAAAGCAACCGTTAGTCCATAGGGATTGTCATCAATTACCAAAACCACACATGGGGTAATGGACATGTTCTTTCAATCTCCCCCATTTTGGTAATTGATGACAATCTCTTTGAGAGGGTTTAAATATGGAATTTAGCGAACAACCCAAGTTGAACATTTAGAACAAACTCCCCCATAATATATGCATGTGTGAATGAACTTGAATTTCATTGCATATACCGGCAATTAAAGCCTAGCGGAGTATCCTCTAAATATTCAACCATGCAAAGCAATAAATGCTAGGCATGAAAGGCAAATGCTTAAGAACCAACAAAGCAATTCCCTTTAACCCTCCAAACTTCTCCCCCATTGGCATCGATTGCCAAAATGGACGAAAGGTTTGGAAGGCCAATATAGTGAGCGTTCCTCCATAAGTTGTGCATTTCTCATAATTGTGAGTGAAATCAAATGCACATATTCAATGACGAATATTCGGAGGAAATCAAACTATATTGAGGATCAAAGATTGCAAGAGGATGTGAAGGTGAGAAAGCTTCGACAAATGAAGCAAGCAATCAATGAACCAATAAGAAACATAAGCTTAATAAGTGGCAAGTCAAAACGAAGCTTGTGCGAAAATCAAATATCAAGTAATGAGATAGCCAACTCCCAAAGAAAGCAAGGTTCCAAATAAACCAAACCCTCAACGCTTTTCATGATGGCACAAAGTACCGAAAAGAAAAGGTTTGTCTTCCAAGTCAAATTCTTGAAACAAGAGAGTGTTCTAGCAAACATAGGAGAGCTCCCCCAAAATTAGTGCATCATTTAGGATTTTGCATTTGAATACAAAATGCACAAATGCGGAATCATCTCTCTACCATTGTTTATCAAAACACTAACAAGGTTCAAGTGAAATAAGGAGATCCAAAAGAGACAAGGAAGACATATGGGAGTCTAACCCACAAGGACAAATTATTGGCAAGAAATAAGAAATTGAGCATATGAGCCAAGTGTGAGGATGATCCGGAACAATACCACATGATACGTCCCAAACGTATCTATAATTTCTTATGTTCCATGCTACTTTTATGATGATACTCACATGTTTTATATACATTATATGTCATTATTATGCATTTTTCGGCACTAACCTATTGACGAGATGCCGAAGAGCTAGTTGCTGTTTTCTGCTGTTTTTGGTTTCAGAAATCCTAGTAAGGAAATATTCTCGGAATTGAACGAAATCAACGCCCAGGGTCCTATTTTTCCACGAAGCTTCCAGAAGTCCGAAGAGGAAACGAAGTGGGGCCACGAGGTGACGCCACACTAGGGCGGCGCGGCCCAAGCCCTGGCCGTGCCGGCCTGTTGTGTGGGCCCCTCGTGACGCCCCTTGACCTACCCTTCCGCCTACATATAGTCTTCGTCGCGAAACCCCTAGTACGGAGAGCCACGATACGGAAATACTTCCAGAGACGCCGCCGCCGCCAATCCCATCTCTGGGGATTCAGGAGATCGCCTCCGGCACCCTGCCGGAGAGGGGAATCATCTCCCGGAGGTCTCTTCATCGCCATGATCGCCTCCGGATCGATGTGTGAGTAGTCCACCCCTGGACTATGGGTCCATAGCAGTAGCTAGATGGTTGTCTTCTCCTCATTGTGCTATCATGTTAGATCTTGTGAGATGCCTATCATGATCAAGATCATCTATTTGTGATGCTACATGTTGTGTTTGTTGGATCCGATGAATATTGAATACTATGTCAAGTTGATTATCAATCTATCATATATGTTGTTTATGTTCTTGCATGCTCTCTGTTGCTAGTAGAGGCTCTGGCCAAGTTGATACTTGTGACTCCAAGAGGGAGTACTTATGCTCGATAGTGGGTTCATGCCTCCATTAAATCTGGGACAGTGACAGAAAGTTCTAAGGTTGTGGATGTGCTGTTGCTACTAAGGATAAAACATCGATGCTTTGTCTAAGGATATTTGTGTTGATTACATTACGCACCATACTTAATGCAATTGTCTGTTGCTTGCAACTTAATACTGGAAGGGGTTCGGATGATAACCTGAAGGTGGACTTTTTAGGCATAGATGCATGCTGGATAGCGGTCTATGTACTTTGTCGTAATGCCCTGATTAAATCTCATAGTACTCATCATGATATATGTATGTGCATTGTTATGACTTCTTTATTTGTCAATTGCCCAACTGTAATTTGTTCACCCAACATCTGTTTATCTTATGGGAGAGACACCACTAGTGAACTGTGGACCCCGGTCCTATTCTTTACATCTGAAATACAATCTACTGCAATTGTTCTTTACTGTTCTTCGCAAACAAACATCATCATCCACACTATACATCTAATCCTTTGTTTACAGCAAGCCGGTGAGATTGACAACCTCACTGTTACGTTGGGGCAAAGTACTGTGATTGTGTTGTGCAGGTTACACGTTGGCGCCGGAATCCCTGGTGTTGCGCCGCACTACACTCCGCCACCAACAACCTTCAACGTGCTTCTTGGCTCCTACTGGTTCGATAACCTTGGTTTCTTACTGAGGGAAAACTTACTGCTGTGCACATCACACCTTCCTCTTGGGGTTCCCAACGGACGTGTGTCTCACGCGCATCAAGACTGTTTTCTGGCGCCGTTGTCGGGGAGATCAAGACACGCTGCAAGGGGAGTCTCCCACTTCCAATCTCTTTACTTTGTTTTTGTCTTGCTTTATTTTATTTACTACTTTGTTTGCTGCACTAAAACAAAACACAAAAAAATTAGTTGCTAGCTTTACTTTATTTACTATCTTGTTTGCGTTCTCCATATTAAAAACACAAAAAAATTAGTTACTTGCATTTACTTTATTTACCTTTTGTTTATTTCATCATGTTTCCTCCTAAGTACACTCTAAAAGACATACCGGTAGGCCGAGGGTCTATAATTGGAAGATATAATATAGAAGATTTTTTCACTCATGTTAGTATAGCTGAAGATTTTGAAGATAGACACTTGGTAGAACTTGCTCCTACTTATGAAATTGCTGTTGCTTCTTTAGTACACATATTGGAAACTAAGTTTGTTAATCTCAATCCTATAATTCAACATATGTTTCTTACACTCGGTGATATGGAAGAAGGAGAAAAGAAAGATTTTGTTTTAGAAACCCTTCTTAAAGAATTTGGTGGTGTAGCAAGAGAGGCTAGAAAAGTCTTTATTAAATACAAGATGCTTGGTTCTTACACCAACTTCGCTAGTACCCTTGAAAAGATGGACATTGATAGAGTAAAGTACACTAATAATGTTAATGATGGAGGGGATATTAAGACATCAATACCTTGCAAGCTCGTAGGAATGTTCGAGGCACTAGAAAAGAATTATGATTGGATTGTTCCTGAAAATTTGTTTGATGAGAATAGCAAGCCTAAGAGTAATGAAAGAGGAGCCTCTGAAACTTACATAGATAAGATACAATGCATAGTTGAGAAAACTCCAAACCCCTCTGTCGATGCTTCATCTCTTGATAATACTTGATACACACTTTCTGCGTCTAGCTGAAAGGCGTTAAAGAAAAGCGCTTATGGGAGACAACCCATTATTTTACTTCTGCACTTTTGTTTTATATTTGAGTCTTGGAAGTTGTTATTACTGTAGCAACCTCTTCTTATCTTTATTTTATTGCATTGTTGTGCCAAGTAAAATCTTTGATAGTAAAGTCAATACTAGATTTGGATTACTGCGCAGAAACAGATTTCTTGCTGTCACGAATTTCGATATGCCTCTCTGTAGGTAACTCAGAAAAATCTGCCAATTTACGTGCGTGATCCTCAGATATGTACGCAACTTTCATTCAATTTGGACATTTTCATCTGAGCAAGTCTGGTTCCTCTAAAAAATTCGTCTTTACGGACTGTTCTGTTTTGACAGATTCTGCCTTTTATTTCGCATTGCCTGTTTTGCTATGTTTGATGGATTTCTTTGTTCAATTAACTTTCAGTAGCTTTGTGCAATGTCCAGAAGTGTTAAGAATGATTATGTCACCTCTGAATATATGAATTATGCACTGACCCTCTAATGAGTTTGTTTTAAGTTTGGTGTGGAGGAAGTTTTCAAGTGTCAAGAGAGGAGGATGATACAATATGATCAAGAAGAGTGAAGAGTTTAAGCTTGGGGATGCCCCCGTGGTTCATCCCTGCATATTTTAAGAAGACCCAAGCGTCTAAGCTTGGGGATGCCCAAGGCATCCCTTCTTCATCGACAACTTATCAGGTCACCTCTAGTGAAACTATATTTTTATTCCGTCACATCTTATGTGCTTTACTTGGAGGGTCTGTTTGTTTTTGTTTTTGTTTTTGTTTTTGTTTGAATAAGATCGGATCCTAGCATTCTTTGTTTGGGAGAGAGACACGCTCCGCTGTTTCGTATGAACACATATGTTCTTAGCTTTATTTCTAATGTTCATTGCGAAATTTGGACTATTTCATTCATTGTTATATGGTTGGAAACGGAAAATGCCGCATGTGGTAAATGATATAATGTCTTGAATAATGTGATACTTGGCAATTGTTGTGCTCATATAGATCATGTTTAAGCTCTTGCATCATGTACCTTGTACCTATTAATGAATAATTACATAGAGCTTGTTAAAATTTGGTTTGCATGATTGATCTCTAGAGTCTAGATATTTTCCAGTTAAGGTGTTTGAACAACAAGGAGACAATGTAAAGTCTTATAATAGTTACAATATGTTCATATGTGAGCTTTGCTGCACCTTTTATACTTGAGTTTGCTTCAAACAACCTTGCTAGCCTAGCCTTGTATTGAGAGGGATTCTTCTCGTGCATCCAAATCCTTGAGCCAAAAACTATGCCATTTGTGTCCACCATACCTACCTACCACATGGTATTTCTCCGCCATTCCAAAGTACATTACTTGAGTGCTACCTTTAAATTTCTATTCTTTGCCTTTAAAATATATAGCTCATGGGACAAATAGCTTTAAAAACTATTGTGGTGAAGAATATGTACTTATGTGTCTTATTTCTTAATAAGTTGCTTGTTGAGCGGTAACCATGTTTCTGGGGACGCCATCAACTTTTACCTTTGTTGAATATCATGTGAGTTGCTATGCATGTTCGTCTTGTCTGAAGTAAGGGCGATTTTCATGATCAAATGGTTTGAGTATGCATACTGTTAGAGAAGAACATTGGGCCGCTAACTAAAGCCATGATTCATGGTGGAAGTTTCAGTTTGGACAATTAATCCTCAATCTCTTATGAGAAAATTAACCGTTGTTGAATGCTTATATGCATTAAAGAGGAGTCCATTATCTGTTGTCTATGTTGTTCCGGTATGGATGTCTAAGTTGAGAATAATCAAAAGCGAGAAATCCAATGCGAACTTTCTCCTTAGACCTCTGTACAGGCGGCATAGAGGTACCCCTTTGTGACACTTGGTTGGAACATATGCTATGCAATGATAATCCGTGTTAATCCAAGCTAATTAGGACAAGGTGCGAGCACTATTAGTATACTATGCATGAGGCTTGCAACTTATAAGATATCTTATACATAACATATATGCTTTATTACTACCGTTGACAAAATTGTTTCTTGTTTTCAAAATGAAAAGCTCTAGCACAAATATAGTAATCCATGCTTCCCTCTGCGAAGGGCCTATCTTTTACTTTATTGTTGAGTCAGTTTACCTATTCCTTCTATCTTAGAAGCAAACACTTGTGTAAACTGTGTGCATTGATTCTTACATGTTTACCTATTGCACTTGTTATATTACTTTGTGTTGACAATTATCCATGAGATAAATATGTTGAAGTTGAAAGCAACCGCTGAAACTTATATCTTCCCTTGTGTTGCTTCAATGCCTTTACTTTGAATTTATTGCTTTACGAGTAACTCTTATGCAAGTCTTATTGATGCTTGTCTTGAAAGTACTATTCATGAAAAGTCTTTGCTATATGATTCATTTGTTTACTCATTATCTTCATCATTGCTTCGAATCGCTGCATTCATCACATATGCTTTACAATAGTATGATCAAGATTATGATAGCATGTCACTTCAGAAATTATCCTTGTTATCATTTACCTACTCGAGGGCGAGTAGGAACTAAGCTTGGGGATGCTTGATACGTCCCAAACGTATCTATAATTTATTATGTTCCATGCTACTTTTATGATGATACTCACATGTTTTATATACATTATGTCATTATTATGCATTTTCCGGCACTAACCTATTGACGAGATGCCGAAGAGCCAGTTGCTGTTTTCTGCTGTTTTTGGTTTCAGAAATCCTAGTAAGGAAATATTCTCGGAATTGAACGAAATCAACGCCCAGGGTCCTATTTTTCCACGAAGCTTCCAGAAGTCCGAAGAGGAAACAAAGTGGGGCCACGAGGCGACGCCACACTAGGGCGGCGCGGCCCAAGCCCTGGCCACGCCGGCCTGTTGTGTGGGCCCCTCGTGACGCCCCTTGACCTACCCTTCCGCCTACATATAGTCTTCGTCGCGAAACCCCTAGTACGGAGAGCCACGATACAGAAATACTTCCAGAGACGCCGCCGCCGCCAATCCCATCTCGGGGGATTCAGGAGATCGCCTCCGGCACCCTGCCGGAGAGGGGAATCATCTCCCGGAGGTCTCTTCATCGCCATGATCGCCTCCGGATCGATGTGTGAGTAGTCCACCCCTGGACTATGGGTCCATAGCAGTAGCTAGATGGCTGTCTTCTCCTCATTGTGCTATCATGTTAGATCTTGTGAGCTGCCTATCATGATCAAGATCATCTATTTGTAATGCTACATGTTGTGTTTGTTGGGATCCGATGAATATTGAATACTATGTCAAGTTGATTATCAATCTACCATATATGTTGTTTATGTTCTTGCATGCTCTCCGTTGCTAGTAGAGGCTCTGGCCAAGTTGATACTTGTGATTCCAAGAGGGATTACTGATACGTCTCCGACGTATCGATAATTTCTTATGTTCCATGCCACATTATTGATGTTATCTACATGTTTTATGCACACTTTATGTCATATTCGTGCATTTTCTGGAACTAACCTATTAACAAGATGCCGAAGTGCCAGTTGCTGTTTTCTGCTGTTTTTGGTTTCAGAAATCCTAGTAAGGAAATATTCTCGGAATTGGATGAAATCAACGCCCAGGGTCCTATTTTGCCACGAAGCTTCCAGAAGTCCGAAGAGGAGACGAAGTGGGGCCACGAGGTGCCCAGACCCTAGGGCGGCGCGGCCCCCCCTTGGCCGCGCGGCCCTGTGGTGTGGGGCCCTCGTGCCGCCTCCTGACCTGCCCTTCCGCCTACTTAAAGCCTCCGTTGCGAAACCCCCAGTACCGAGAGCCACGATACGGAAAACCTTCCAGAGACGCCGCCGCCGCCGATCCCATCTCGGGGGATCCAGGAGATCGCCTCCGGCACCCTGCCGGAGAGGGGAATCATCTCCCGGAGGACTCTACGCCGCCATGGTTGCCTCCGGAGTGATGTGTGAGTAGTCTACCCCTGGACTATGGGTCCATAGCAGTAGCTAGATGGTTGTCTTCTCCCCATTGTGCTTCATTGTCGGATCTTGTGAGCTGCCTAACATGATCAAGATCATCTATCTGTAATTCTATATGTTGCGTTTGTTGGGATCCGATGAATAGAGAATACTTGTTATGTTGATTATCAAAATTATGCCTATGTGTTGTTTATGATCTTGCATGCTCTCCGTTACTAGTAGATGCTCTGGCCAAGTAGATGCTTGTAACTCCAAGAGGGAGTATTTATGCTCGATAGTGGGTTCATGCCTCCATTGATATCTCGGGACAAAGGATTGAGAAAGTTCTAAGGTTGTGGATGTGCTGTTGCCACTAGGGATAAAACATTAGTGCTATGTTCAAGGATGTAGTTACTAGTTACATTACGCGCAATACTTAATGCAATTGTCTGTTGTTAGCAACTTAATACTGGAGGGGGTTCGGATGATAACCTGAAGGTGGACTTTTTAGGCATAGATGCATGCTGGATGGCGGTCTATGTACTTTGTCGTAATGCCCAATTAAATCTCACTATACTCATCATAATATGTATGTGCATGGTCATGCCCTCTTTATTTGTCAATTGCCCAACTGTAATTTGTTCACCCAACATGCTGTTTATCTTATGGGAGAGACACCTCTAGTGAACTGTGGACCCCGGTCCAATTCTCTATACTGAAATACAATCTACGGCAATACTTGTTCTACTGTTTTCTGCAAACAATCATCTTCCACACAATACGGTTAATCCTTTGTTACAGCAAGCCGGTGAGATTGACAACCTCACTGTTTCGTTGGGGCAAAGTACTTTGGTTGTGTTGTGCAGGTTCCACGTTGGCGCCGGAATCCCTGGTGTTGCGCCGCACTACATCCCGCCGCCATCAACCTTCAACGTGCTTCTTGACTCCTACTGGTTCGATTAAACCTTGGTTTCTTACTGAGGGAAACTTGCCGCTGTGCGCATCACACCTTCCTCTTGGGGTTCCCAACGGACGTGTCAACCACACGCATCAAGCAAATTTCTGGCGCCGTTGCCGGGGAGATCAAGACACGCTGCAAGGGGAGTCTCCACTTCTCGATCTCTTTACTTTGTTTTTGTCTTGCTTAGTTTTATTTACTACTTTGTTTGCTGCACTAAATCAAAATACAAAAAAAATTAGTTGCTAGTTTTACTTTATTTGCTATCTTGTTTGCTATATCAAAAACACAAAAAATTAGTTACTTGCATTTACCTTACTTGATTCATCATGTTTCCTTTTAATTTTACCACGAAAGACATACCGGTAGGACGTGGGTCTATAATTGGGAGAAATAATATAGAAGAATTCTTCAACCATGTTAGTACCGTTGACGATTTTGAGGATAGACACTTGGTAGACCTTGCCCCTACCTATGAAATTGCTGCTGCTGCTTTAGTTCGCATGTTGGAAACTAAATTTGTTAATCTCAATCCTATAATCCAACACATGTTTCTCACACTTGGTGATATGGAAGAAGGGGAAAAGAAAGATTTTGTTTTAGAAACCCTTCTTAGAGAATTTGGTGGTATAGCAAGAGAGGCTAGAAAGGTCTTTGCTAAATTTAATATGCTTGGTTCTTATACCAATTTTGGTAGTCTCCTTGAAAAGATGGATATGGATAGAATAAAGTACACTAATAATATTAATGATGGAGGGGAGATCAAAGCACCAATACCATGTAAACTCTTAGCTATGAATGATGCACTAGAAAATAACTATGCTTGGCTTGTTCCTGAAAATTTGTTTGATGAGAGTAGCACGCCTAAGACTAATGAAAAGGGAGATGCTAAAACTTATGTATATAATATACTATGCCTGGTTGAGAAAACTCCACACCCCGCTGAGAATGCACCACCTCTTGATAATACTTGATACACACTTTCTGCGCCTAGCTGAAAGGCGTTAAAGAAAAGCGCTTATGGGAGACAACCCATGTTTTTACTACAGTATTTTTGTTTTATATTTGAGTCTCGGAAGTTGTTTACTACTGTAGCAACCTCTCCTTATCTTAGTTTTATGTTTTGTTGTGCCAAGTAAAGTCTTCGATAGTAAAGTTCATACTAGATTTGGATTACTGCGCAGTTCCAGATTTCTTTGCTGTCACGAATCTGGGTATACCTCCCTGTAGGTAGCTCAGAAAATTAAGCCAATTTACGTGCATGATCCTCAGATATGTACGCAACTTTCATTCAATTTGAGCATTTTCATTTGAGCAAGTCTGGTGGCCTAATAAAATTCGTCAATACGAACTGTTCTATTTTGACAGATTCTGCCTGTTATTTCGCATTGCCTCTTTTGCTATGTTGGATGAATTTCTTTGATCCATTAATATCCAGTAGCTTTATACAATGTCCAGAAGTGTTAAGAATGATTTTGTCACCTCTGAACAAGTTAATTTTTATTGTCACTAACCCTCTAATGAGTTGTTCTAAGTTTGGTGTGGAGGAAGTTTTCAAGGATCAAGAGAGGAGTATGATGAAACATGATCAAGGAGAGTGAAAGCTCTAAGCTTGGGGATGCCCCGGTGGTTCACCCCTGCATATATCAAAAAGACTCAAGCGTCTAAGCTTGGGGATGCCCAAGGCATCCCCTTCTTCATCGACAACATTATCAGGTTCCTCCCCTGAAACTATATTTTTATTCCATCACATCTTATGTGCTTTTCTTGGAGCGTCGGTTTGTTTTTGTTTTTTGTTTTGTTTGAATAAAATGGATCCTAGCATTCACTTTATGGGAGAGAGACACGCTCCGCTGTAGCATATGGACAAGTATGTCCTTAGTTTCTACTCATAGTATTCATGGCGAAGTTTCTCCTTCGTTAAATTGTTATATGGTTGGAATTGGAAAATGATACATGTAGTAATTGCTATAAATGTCTTGGGTAATGTGATACTTGGCAATTGTTGTGCTCATGTTTAAGCTCTTGCATCATATGCTTTGCACCCATTAATGAAGAAATACATAGAGCATGCTAAAATTTGGTTTGCATATTTGGTTTCTATAAGGTCTAGATAATTTCTAGTATTGAGTTTGAACAACAAGGAAGACGGTGTAGAGTCTTATAATGTTTTCAATATGTCTTTTATGTGAGTTTTGCTGCACCGGTTCATCCTTGTGTTTGTTTCAAATAAGCCTTGCTAGCCTAAACCTTGTATCGAGAGGGAATACTTCTCATGCATCCAAAATACTTGAGCCAACCACTATGCCATTTGTGTCCACCATACCTACCTACTACATGGTATTTTCCGCCATTCCAAAGTAAATTGCTTGAGTGCTACCTTTAAAATTCCATCATTCACCTTTGCAATATATAGCTCATGGGACAAATAGCTTAAAAACTATTGTGGTATTGAATATGTACTTATGCACTTTATCTCTTATTAAGTTGCTTGTTGTGCGATAACCATGTTCACCTGGGACGCCATCAACTACTCTTTGTTGAATTTCATGTGAGTTGCTATGCATGTTCGTCTTGTCTGAAGTAAGAGCGATCTACCACCTTATGGTTAAGCATGCATATTGTTAGAGAAAAACATTGGGCCGCTAACTAAAGCCATGATCCATGGTGGAAGTTTCAGTTTTGGACAGATATCCTCAATCTCATATGAGAAAATTATTAATTGTTGTTACATGCTTATGCATAAAAGAGGAGTCCATTATCTGTTGTCTATGTTGTCCCGGTATGGATGTCTAAGTTGAGAATAATCAATAGCGAGAAATCCAATGCGAGCTTTCTCCTTAGACCTTTGTACAGGCGGCATAGAGGTACCCCTTTGTGACACTTGGTTAAAACATGTGCATTGCGATGATCCGGTAGTCCAAGCTAATTAGGACAAGGTGCGGGCACTATTAGTACACTATGCATGAGGCTTGCAACTTGTAAGATATAATTTACATGATACATATGCTTTATTACTACCGTTGACAAAATTGTTTCATGTTTTCAAAATCAAAGCTCTAGCACAAATATAGCAATCGATGCTTTTCCTCTATGGAGGACCATTCTTTTACTTTCAATGTTGAGTCAGTTCACCTATTTCTCTCCACCTCAAGAAGCAAACACTTGTGTGAACTGTGCATTGATTCCTACATATTTGCTTATTGCACTTATTATATTACTCTATGTTGACAATATCCATGAGATATATATGTTAAAGTTGAAAGCAACCGCTGAAACTTAATCTTCCTTTGTGTTGCTTCAATGCCTTTACTTTAAATTATTGCTTTATGAGTTAACTCTTATGCAAGACTTATTGATGCTTGTCTTGAAGTGCTATTCATGAAAAGTTTTTGCTATATGATTCACTTGTTTACTCATGTCATATACATTGTTTTGATCGCTGCATTCACTACATATGCTTTACAAATAGTATGATCAAGGTTATGATGGCATGTCACTCCAGAAATTATCTGTGTTATCGTTTTACCTGCTCGGGACGAGCAGAACTAAGCTTGGGGATGCTGATACGTCTCCGACGTATCGATAATTTCTTATGTTCCATGCCACATTATTGATGTTATTTACATGTTTTATGCACACTTTATGTCATATTCGTGCATTTTCTGGAACTAACCTATTAACAAGATGCCGAAGTGCCAGTTGCTATTTTCTGCTGTTTTTGGTTTCAGAAATCCTAGTAAGGAAATATTCTCGGAATTGGACGAAATCAACGCCCAGGGTCCTATTTTGCCACGAAGCTTCCAGAAGTCCGAAGAGGAGACGAAGTGGGGCCACGAGGTGCCCAGACCCTAGGGCGGCGCGGCCCCCCCCCCCTTGGCCGCGCGGCCCTGTGGTGTGGGGCCCTCGTGCCGCCTCCTGACATGCCCTTCCGCCTACTTAAAGCCTCCGTTGCGAAACCCCCAGAGAGCCACGATACGGAAAACCTTCCAGAGACGCCGCCGCCGCCGATCCCATCTCGGGGGATCCAGGAGATCGCCTCCGGCACCCTGCCGGAGAGGGGAATCATCTCCCGGAGGACTCTACGCCGCCATGGTCGCCTCCGGAGTGATGTGTGTGTAGTCTACCCCTGGACTATGGGTCCATAGCAGTAGCTAGATGGTTGTCTTCTCCCCATTGTGCTTCATTATCGGATCTTGTGAGCTGCCTAACATGATCAAGATCATCTATCTGTAATTCTATATGTTGCGTTTGTTGGGATCCGATGAATAGAGAATACTTGTTATGTTGATTATCAAAGTTATGTCTATGTGTTGTTTATGATCTTGCATGCTCTCCGTTACTAGTAGATGCTCTGGCCAAGTAGATGCTTGTAACTCCAAGAGGGAGTATTTATGCTCGATAGTGGGTTCATGCCTCCATTGATATCTGGGACAGTGACAGAAAGTTCTAAGGTTGTGGATGTGCTGTTGCCACTAGGGATAAAACATTAGTGCTATGTTCAAGGATGTAGTTACTAGTTACATTACGCGCAATACTTAATGCAATTGTCTGTTGTTAGCAACTTAATACTGGAGGGGGTTCGGATGATAACCTGAAGGTGGACTTTTTAGGCATAGATGCATGCTGGATGGCTGTCTATGTACTTTGTCGTAATGCCCAATTAAATCTCACTATACTCATCATAATATGTATGTGCATGGTCATGCCCTCTTTATTTGTCAATTGCCCAACTGTAATTTGTTCACCCAACATGCTGTTTATCTTATGGGAGAGACACCTCTAGTGAACTGTGGACCCCGGTCCAATTCTCTATACTGAAATACAATCTACGGCAATACTTGTTCTACTGTTTTCTGCAAACAATCATCTTCCACACAATACGGTTAATCCTTTGTTACAGCAAGCCGGTGAGATTGACAACCTCACTGTTTCGTTGGGGCAAAGTACTTTGGTTGTGTTGTGCAGGTTCCACGTTGGCGCCGGAATCCCTGGTGTTGCGCCGCACTACATCCCGCCGCCATCAACCTTCAACGTGCTTCTTGACTCCTACTGGTTCGATTAAACCTTGGTTTCTTACTGAGGGAAACTTGCCGCTGTGCGCATCACACCTTCCTCTTGGGGTTCCCAACGGACGTGTCAACCACACGCATCAATTACTTATGCTCGATAGTGGGTTCATGCCTCCATTAAATCTGGGATAGTGACAGAAAGTTCTAAGGTTGTGGATGTGCTGTTGCTACTAGGGATAAAACATCGATGCTTTGTGTAAGGATATTTGTGTTGATTACATTACGCACCATACTTAATGCAATTGTCTGTTGCTTGCAACTTAATACTGGAAGGGGTTCGGATGATAACCTGAAGGTGGACTTTTTAGGCATAGATGCATGCTGGATAGCGGTCTATGTACTTTGTCGTAATGCCCTGATTAAATCTCATAGTACTCATCATGAGATATGTATGTGCATTGTTATGCCTTCTTTATTTGTCAATTGCCCAACTGTAATTTGTTCACCCAACATCTGTTTATCTTATGGGAGAGACACCACTAGTGAACTGTGGACCCCGGTCCTATTCTTTACATCTGAAATACAATCTACTGCAATTGTTCTTTACTGTTCTTCGCAAACAAACATCATCATCCACACTATACATCTAATCCTTTGTTTACAGCAAGCCGGTGAGATTGACAACCTCAGTGTTACGTTGGGGCAAAGTACTGTGATTGTGTTGTGCAGGTTCCACGTTGGCGCCGGAATCCCTGGTGTTGCGCGCACTACACTCCGCCACCAACAACCTTCAACGTGCTTCTTGGCTCCTACTGGTTCGATAACCTTGGTTTCTTACTGAGGGAAAACTTACTGTTGTGCACATCACACCTTCCTCTTGGGGTTCCCAACGGACGTGTGTCTCACGCGCATCACCACACAATTTATTACCAATTGTCCAAGAACAAGAGGTATTTAGGAAATATCAATATGGTAGTTTGTGAGTATGTCCAAGATTATCTTCACAACAAAGAAAGCATATGGTAAAGTGGGTTTTGTTTGAGCAAACATGTCACATAGGAGCAAGATAATCTATAATATCAATTCTATGTGACACAACCTCAAATGTTCACATTTTCTAGGCTTGTAGAATGCACGAAGCACAATACTCCCTGATACGCGTAAAGCACACGTCCGTTGGGAACCCCAAGTGGAAGGTATGATGCGTGTAGAAGCAAGTTTCCCTCAGTAAGAAACCAAGGTTTATCGAACCAGTAGGAGCCAAGAAGCACGTTGAAGGTTGATGGCGGCGGAGTGTAGTGCGGCGCAACACCAGGGATTTCGGCGCCAACGTGGAACCTGCACAACACAACCAAAGTACTTTGCCCCAACGTAACAGTGAGGTTGTCAATCTCACCGGCTTGCGAAAAACAAAGGATTAAACGTATTGTGTGGAAGATGATGATTGTTTGCGAAGAACAGTAAAGAACAATTGCAGTAGATTGTATTTCAGATGTAAAGAATAGGACCGGGGTCCACAGTTCACTAGTGGTGTCTCTCCCATAAGATAAACAGATGTTGGGTGAACAAATTACAGTTGGGCAATTGACAAATAAAGAAGGCATAACAATGCACATACATATATCATGATGAGTACTATGAGATTTAATCAGGGCATTACGACAAAGTAAATAGACCGCTATCCAGCATGCATCTATGCCTAAAAAGTCCACTTTCAGGTTATCATCCGAACCCCTTTCGGTATTAAGTTGCAAGCAACATACAATTGCATTAAGTATGGTGCGTAATGTAATCAACACAAATATCCTTAGACAAAGCATCGATGTTTTATCCCTAGTGGCAACAACACATCCACAACCTTAGAACTTTCTGTCACTGTCCCAGATTTAATGGAGACATGAACCCACTATCGAGCATAAATACTCCCTCTTGGAGTCACAAGTATCAACTTGGCCAGAGCCTCTACTAGAAACGGAGAGCATGCAAGAACATAAACAACATATATGATAGATTGATAATCAACTTGACATAGTATTCAATATTCATCGGATCCCAACAAACACAACATGTAGCATTACAGATAGATGATCTTGATCATGATAGGTAGCTCACAAGATCTAACATGATAGCACAATGAGGAGGAGACAACCATCTAGCTACTGCTATGGACCCATAGTCCAGGGGTGGACTACTCACACATCGATCCGGAGGCGATCATGGCGATGAAGAGACCTCCAGGAGATGATTCCCCTCTCCGGCAGGGTGCCGGAGGCGATCTCCTGAATCCCCCGAGATGGGATTGGCGGCGGCTGCGTCTCTGGAAGGTTTTCCGTATCGTGGCTCTCGGTACTGGGGGTTTCGCGACGAAGACTATATGTAGGCGGAAGGGTAGGTCAGGGGGCGTCACGAGGGGCCCACACAACAGGGCCGCGCGGCCAGGGCCCAGGCCGCGCCGCCCTAGTGTGTCGCCACCTCGTGGCCCCACTTCGTTTCCTCTTCGGACTTCTGGAAGCTTCGTGGAAAAATAGGACCCTGGGCGTTGATTTCGTCCAATTCCGAGAATATTTCCTTACTAGGATTTCTGAAACCAAAAACAGCAGAACAAAGAATCGGCTCTTCGGCATCTCGCCAATAGGTTAGTGCCGGAAAATGCATAATAATGACATATAATGTGTATAAAACATGTGAGTATCATCATAAAAGTAGCATGGAACATAATAAATTATAGATACGTTTGGGACGTATCAAGCATCCCCAAGCTTAGTTCCTACTCGCCCTCGAGTAGGTAAACGATAACAAAGATAATTTCTGAAGTGACATGCTATCATAATCTTGATCATACTATTGTAAGCATATGAGATGAATGCAGCGATTCGAAGCAATGATGAAGATAATGAGTAAACAAATGAATCATATAGCAAAGACTTTTAATGAATAATACTTTCAAGACAAGCATCAATAAGACTTGCATAAGAATTACTCATAAAGCAATAAATTCAAAGTAAAGGCATTGAAGCAACACAAAGGAAGATATAAGTTTCAGCGGTTGCTTTCAACTTAAACATGTATATCTCATGGATAATTGTCAACACAAAGTAATATAACAAGTGCAATAGGTAAACATGTAAGAATCAATGCACACAGTTGATACAAGTGTTTGCTTCTGGGATAGAAAGAATAGGTAAACTGACTCAACAATAAAGTAGGAGATAGGCCCTTCGCAGAGGGAAGCATGGATTACTATATTTGTGCTAGAGCTTTTCATTTTGAAAACAAGAAACAATTTTGTCAACGGTAGTAATAAATCATATGTGTTATGTATAAGACATCCTATAAGTTGCAAGCCTCATGCATACTATACTAATAGTGCTCGCACCTTGTCCTAATTAGCTTGGATTAACACGGATTATCATTGCATGGCATATGTTTCAACCAAGTGTCACAAAGGGGTACCTCTATGCCGCCTGTACAAGGGTCTAAGGAGAAGGTTCGCATTGGATTTCTCGCTTTTGATCATTCTCAACTTAGACACCCATACCGGGACAACATAGACAACATATAATGGACTCCTCTTTTAATGCTTAAGCTTTCAACAACAGGTAATATTCTCATAAGAGATTGAGGTTTTGTGTCCAAACTGAAACTTCCACCATGATTCATGGCTTTAGTTAGCGGCCCAATGTTCTTCTCTAACAGTATGCATACTCAAACCATTTGATCATGAAAATCGCCCTTACTTCAGACAAGACGAACATGCATAGCAACTCACATGATATTCAACAAAGGTAAAAGTTGATGGCGTCCCCAGAAACATGGTTACCGCTCAACAAACAACTTATTAAGAAATAAGACACATAAGTACATATTCTTCACCACAATAGTTTTTAAAGCTATTTGTCCCATGAGCTATATATTGTAAAGGAAAAGAATGGAAATTTAAAGGTAGCACTCAAGTAATGTACTTTGGAATGGCGGAGAAATACCATGTGGTAGGTAGGTATGGTGGACACAAATGGCATAGTATTTGGCTCAAGGATTTGGATGCACGAGAAGAATTCCTCTCAATACAAGGCTAGGCTAGCAAGGTTGTTTGAAGCAAACTCAAGTGTAAAAGGTGCAGCAAAGCTCACATATGAACATATTGTAGCTATTATAAGACTTTACATTGTCTCCTTGTTGTTCAAACACCTTAACCAGAAAATATCTAGACTCTAGAGATCAATCATGCAAACCAAATTTTAACAAGCTCTATGTAGTTATTCATTAATGGGTACAAGGTACATGATGCAAGAGCTTAAACATGATCTATATGAGCACAACAATTTCCAAGTATCACATTATTCAAGACATTATACCATTTACCACATGCGGCATTTTCCGTTTCCAACCATATAGCAATGAATGAAATAGTCCAACTTTCGCAATGAACATTAAAGATAAAGCTAAGAACACATGTGTTCATACGAAACAGCGGAGCGTGTCTCTCTCCCAAACAAAGAATGCTAGGATCCGATCTTATTCAAACAAAACAAAAATAAAAACAAACAGACGCTCCAAGCAAAGCACATAAGATGTGACGGAATAAAAATATAGTTTCACTAGAGGAACCTAATAATGTTGTCGATGAAGAAGGGATGCCTTGGGCATCCCCAAGCTTAGACGCTTGGGTCTTCTTAAAATATGCAGGGATGAACCACGGGGGCATCCCCAAGCTTAAACTCTTCACTCTTCTTGATCATATTGTATCATCCTCCTCTCTTGACCCTTGAAAACTTCCTCCACACCAAACTTAAAACAAACTCATTAGAGGGTCAGTGCATAATTCATATATTCAGAGGTGACATAATCATTCTTAACACTTATGGACATTGCACAAAGCTACTGAAAGTTAATGGAACAAAGAAATCCATCAAACATAACAAAACAGGCAATGCGAAATAAAAGGCAGAATCTGTCAAAACAGAACAGTCCGTAAAGACGAATTTTTTAGAGGCACCAGACTTGCTCAGATGAAAATGCCCAAATTGAATGAAAGTTGCGTACATATCTGAGGATCACGCACGTAAATTGGCAGATTTTTCTGAGTTACCTACAGAGAACCATACCCAAATTCATGACAGCAAGAAATCTGTTTTTGCGCAGTAATCCAAATCTAGTATTGACTTTACTATCAAAGACTTTACTTGGCACAACAATGCAATAAAATAAAGATAAGGAGAGGTTGCTACAGTAGTAACAACTTCCAAGACTCAAATATAAAACAAAGTACTGTAGTAAAAACATGGGTTGTCTCCCATAAGCGCTTTTCTTTAACGCCTTTCAGCTAGGCGCAGAAAGTGTGAATCAAGTATTATCAAGAGATGAAGCATCGACATCATAATTTGTTCTAATAATAGAATCATAAGGTAACTTCATTTTCTTTCTAGGGAAGTGTTCCATACCTTTCTTGAGAGGAAATTGATATTTAATATTACCTTCCTTCATATCAATGGTAGCACCAACAGTTCGAAGAAAAGGTCTTCCCAATATAATGGGACAAGATGCATTGCATTCAATATCCAAGACAACAAAATCAACGGGGACAAGGTTATTGTTAACCATAATGCGAACATTATCAATCCTCCCCAAAGGTTTCTTTATAGCATTATCAGTAAGATTAACATCCAAATAACAATTTTTCAATGGTGGCAAGTCAAGCATATCATAGATCTTCTTAGGCATAACAGAAATACTTGCACCAAGATCACATAAAGCATTACAATCAAAATCATTGACCCTCATCTTAATGATGGGCTCCCAACCATCTTCTAACTTCCTAGGAATAGAAGTTTCAAGTTTTAGTTTCTCTTCTCTAGCTTTTATGAGAGCATTTGTAATATGTTTTGTAAAGGCCAAATTTATAGCACTAGCATTGGGACTTTTAGCAAGTTTTTGTAAGAACTTTATAACTTCAGAGATGTGACAATAATCAAAGTCTAAATCATTATGACCTACAGCAATGGAATCATTGTCCCCAATGTTGGAAAAAATTTCAGCAGTTTTATCAGTTTTAGCAGTTTCAGGTAATTTTGCACGCTTTGCACTAGGAGTAGAAACATTGCCAACACCAATTATTTTACCATTAATAGTAGGAGGTTTAGCAACATGTGAATCATTATCATTACTAGTGGTGGTAATAGTCCAAAATTTAGCTACATTATTCTCTTTAGCAAGTTTTTCATTTTCTTCTCTATCCCACCTAGCATGCAATTCAGCCATCAATCTTATATTCTCATTAATTCTAACTTGAATGGCATTTGCTGTAGTAACAATATTATTTTCATTATCCTTATTAGGCATAACTTTAAATTTTAAAAGAGCAACATCAGAGGCAAGTCTATCAACCTTAGAAGCAAGAATATCAATTTTATCAAGTTTTTCTTCAACATATTTGTTAAAAGCAGTTTGTGTACTAATAAATTCTTTAAGCATGGCTTCAAGACCAGGGGGTACACTCCTATTATTGTTGTAAGAATTCCCATAAGAATTACCATAACCATTACTATTAGCAGAAGGATATGGCCTATAGTTGTTACCAGAATTATTCCTATAAGCATTGTTGTTGAAATTATTATTTTTAATGAAGTTCACATCAACATTTTCTTCTTGAGCAACCAATGAAGCTAAAGGAACATTATTTGGATCAACATTAGATCTACCATTCACAAGCATAGACATAATCACATCAATCTTATCACTCAAGGAGGAGTTTCTTCAACAGAATTTACCTTCTTACCTTGTGGAGCTCTTTCCGTGTGCCATTCAGAGTAATTTATCATCATATCATCAAGAAGCTTTGTCTCCGCCCCCAAAGTGATGGACATAAAGGTACCTCCAGCAGCTGAATCCAATAGGTTCCGTGAAGAAAAATTCAATCCTGCATAGAAGGTTTGGATGATCATCCAAGTAGTCAGTCCATGGGTTGGGCAATTCTTTGCCAAAGATTTCATTCTTTCCCATGCTTGAGCAACATGTTCATTATCCAATTGCTTAAAATTCATTATGCTACTTCTCAAAGATATAATTTTAGCGGGAGGATAATATCTACCAATAAAAGCATCTTTACATTTAGTCCATGAATCAATACTATTCTTAGGCAAAGATAGCAACCAATCTTTAGCTCTTCCTCTTAAGGAGAAAGGCAATAATTTCAATTTTATAATATCACCATCTACATCCTTATACTTTTGCATTTCACATAGTTCAACAAAATTATTAAGATGGGCAGCAGCATCATCAGAACTAACACCAGAAAATTTCTCTCTCATAACAAGATTCAGTAAAGCAGGTTTAATTTCAAAGAATTCTGCTGTAGTAGCAGGTGGAGCAATAGGTGTGCATAAGAAATCATTATTATTAGTGTTTGTGAAGTCACACAACTTAGTGTTTCAGGAGTATTCATTTTAGCAATAGTAAATAAAGCAAACTAGATAAAGTAAATGCAAGTAACTAATTTTTTGTGTTTTTAATATAGAGAACGCAAACAAGATAGTAAATAAAGTAAAGCTAGCAACTAATTTTTTTTGTGTTTTTGATTTAGTGCAGCAAACAAAGTAGTAAATAAAATAAAGTAAAGCAAGACAAAAACAAAGTAAAGAGATTGGAAGTGGAGACTCCCCTTGCAGCGTGTCTTGATCTCCCCGGCAACGGCGCCAGAAATTTAGCTTGATAAGCGTAAAGCACACGTCCGTTGGGAACCCCAAGTGGAAGGTATGATGCGTATAGAGGAAAGTTTCCCTCAGTAAGAAACCAAGGTTTATCGAACCAGTAGGAGCCAAGAAGCACGTTGAAGGTTGATGGCGGCGGAGTGTAGTGCGGCGCAACACCAGGGATTCCGGCGCCAACGTGGAACCTGCACAACACAACCAAAGTACTTTGACCCAACGTAACAGTGAGGTTGTCAATCTCACCGGCTTGCTGAAAACAAAGGATTAAACGTATTGTGTGGAAGATGATGATTGTTTGCAAAGAACAGTAAAGAACAATTGCAGTAGATTGTATTTCAGATGTAAAGAATAGGACCGGGGTCCACAGTTCACTAGTGGTGTCTCTCCCATAAGATAAACAGATGTTGGGTGAACAAATTACAGTTGGGCAATTGACAAATAAAGAAGGCATAACAATGCACATACATATATCATGATGAGTACTATGAGATTTAATCAGGGCATTACGACAAAGTACATAGACCGCTATTCAGCATGCATCTATGCCTAAAAAGTCCACTTTCAGGTTATCATCCGAACCCCTTCCGGTATTAAGTTGCAAGCAACAGACAATTGCATTAAGTATGGTGCGTAATGTAATCAACACAAATATATCCTTAGACAAAGCATCGATATTTTATCCCTAGTGGCAACAGCACATCCACAACCTTAGAACTTTCTGTCACTGTCCCAGATTTAATGGAGGCATGAACCCACTATCGAGCATAAATACTCCCTCTTGGAGTCACAAGTATCAACTTGGCCAGAGCCTCTACTAGCAACGGAGAGCATGCAAGAACATAAACAACATATATGATAGATTGATAATCAACTTGACATAGTATTCAATATTCATCGGATCCCAACAAACACAACATGTAGCATTACAGATAGATGATCTTGATCATGATAGGCAGCTCACAAGATCTAACATGATAGCACAATGAGGAGGAGACAACCATCTAGCTACTGCTATGGACCCATAGTCCAGGGGTGGACTACTCACACATCGATCCGGAGGCGATCATGGCGATGAAGAGACCTCCGGGAGATGATTCCCCTCTCCGACAGGGTGGCGGAGGCGATTTCCTGAATCCCCCGAGATGGGATTGGCGGCGGCTATGTCTCTAGAAGGTTTTCCGTATCGTGGCTCTCGGTACTGGGGGTTTCGCGACGAAGACTATATGTAGGCGGAAGGGTAGGTCAGGGGGCATCACGAGGGGCCCACACAACAGGGCCGCGCGGCCAGGGCCCAGGCCGCGCCGCCCTAGTGTGTCGCCACCTCGTGGCCCCACTTCGTTTCCTCTTCGGACTTCTGGAAGCTTCGTGGAAAAATAGGACCCTGGGCGTTGATTTCGTCCAATTCCGAGAATATTTCCTTACTAGGATTTCTGAAACCAAAAACAGCAGAAAACAACAACTGGCTCTTCGGCATCTCGTCAATAGGTTAGTGCCAGAAAATGCATAATAATGACATATAATGTGTATAAAACATGTGAGTATCATCATAAAAGTAGCATGGAACATAATAAATTATAGATACGTTTGGGACGTATCAAGCATCCCCAAGCTTAGTTCCTACTCGCCCTCGAGTAGGTAAATGATAACAAAGATAATTTCTGAAGTGACATGCTATCATAATCTTGATCATACTATTGTAAGCATATGAGATGAATGCAGCGATTCGAAGCAATGATGAAGATAATGAGTAAACAAATGAATCATATAGCAAAGACTTTTCATGAATAATACTTTCAAGACAAGCATCAATAAGACTTGCATAAGAGTTACTCATAAAGCAATAAATTCAAAGTAAAGGCATTGAAGCAACACAAAGGAGATATAAGTTTCAGTGGTTGCTTTCAACTTCAACATGTATATCTCATGGATAATTGTCAACACAAAGTAATATAACAAGTGCAATAGGTAAACATGTAAGAATCAATGCACACAGTTGATACAAGTGTTTGCTTCTGGGATAGAAAGAATAGGTAAACTGACTCAACAATAAAGTAGGAGATAGGCCCTTCGCAGAGGGAAGCATGGATTACTATATTTGTGCTAGAGCTTTTCATTTTGAAAACAAGAAACAATTTTGTCAACGGTAGTAATAAATCATATGTGTTATGTATAAGACATCCTATAAGTTGCAAGCCTCATGCATAGTATACTAATAGTGCTCGCACCTTGTCCTAATTAGCTTGGATTAACACGGATTATCATTGCATGGCATATGTTTCAACCAAGTGTCACAAAGGGGTACCTCTATGCCGCCTGTACAAGGGTCTAAGGAGAAGGTTCGCATTGGATTTCTCGCTTTTGATCATTCTCAACTTAGACACCCATACCGGGACAACATAGACAACATATAATGGACTCCTCTTTTAATGCTTAAGCTTTCAACAACAGGTAATATTCTCATAAGAGATTGAGGTTTTGTGTCCAAACTGAAACTTCCACCATGATTCATGGCTTTAGTTAGCGGCCCAATGTTCTTCTCTAACAGTATGCATACTCAAACCATTTGATCATGAAAATCGCCCTTACTTCAGACAAGACGAACATGCATAGCAACTCACATGATATTCAACAAAGGTAAAAGTTGATGGCGTCCCCAGAAACATGGTTACCGCTCAACAAGCAACTTATTAAGAAATAAGACACATAAGTACATATTCTTCACCACAATAGTTTTTAAAGCTATTTGTCCCATGAGCTATATATTGTAAAGGCAAAGAATGGAAATTTAAAGGTAGCACTCAAGTAATGTACTTTGGAATGGCGGAGAAATACCATGTGGTAGGTAGGTATGGTGGACACAAATGGCATAGTATTTGGCTCAAGGATTTGGATGCACGAGAAGAATTCCTCTCAATACATGGCTAGGCTAGCAAGGTTGTTTGAAGCAAACTCAAGTGTAAAAGGTGCAGCAAAGCTCACATATGAACATATTGTAGCTATTATAAGACTTTACATTGTCTCCTTGTTGTTCAAACACCTTAACCAGAAAATATCTAGACTCTAGAGATCAATCATGCAAACCAAATTTTAACAATCTCTATGTAGTTATTCATTAATGGGTACAAGGTACATGATGCAAGAGCTAAACATGATCTATATGAGCACAACAATTGTCAAGTATCACATTATTCAAGACATTATACCATTTACCACATGCGGCATTTTCCGTTTCCAACCATATAGCAATGAATGAAATAGTCCAACTTTCGCAATGAACATTAAAGATAAAGCTAAGAACACATGTGTTCATACGAAACAGCGGAGCGTGTCTCTCTCCCAAACAAAGAATGCTAGGATCCGATCTTATTCAAACAAAACAAAAATAAAAACAAACAGACGCTCCAAGCAAAGCACATAAGATGTGACGGAATAAAAATATAGTTTCACTAGAGGAACCTGATAATGTTGTCGATGAAGAAGGGATGCCTTGGGCATCCCCAAGCTTAGACGCTTGGGTCTTCTTAAAATATGCATGGATGAACCACGGGGGCATCCCCAAGCTTAAACTCTTCACTCTTCTTGATCATATTGTATCATCCTCCTCTCTTGACCCTTGAAAACTTCCTCCACACCAAACTTAAAACAAACTCATTAGAGGGTCAGTGCATAATTCATATATTCAGAGGTGACATAATCATTCTTAACACTTCTGGACATTGCACAAAGCTACTGAAAGTTAATGGAACAAAGAAATCCATCAAACATAGCAAAACAGGCAATGCGAAATAAAAGGTAGAATCTGTCAAAACAGAACAGTCCGTAAAGACGAATTTTTTAGAGGCACCAGACTTGCTCAGATGAAAATGCCCAAATTGAATGAAAGTTGCTTACATATCTGAGGATCGCGCACGTAAATTGGCAGATTTTTCTGAGTTACCTACAGAGAACCATACCCAAATTCGTGACATCAAGAAATCTGTTTCTGCGCAGTAATCCAAATCTAGTATTGACTTTACTATCAAAGACTTTACTTGGCACAACAATGCAATAAAATAAAGATAAGGAGAGGTTGCTACAGTAGTAACAACTTCCAAGACTCAAATATAAAACAAAGTACTGTAGTAAAAACATGGGTTGTCTCCCATAAGCGCTTTTCTTTAACGCCTTTCAGCTAGGCGCAGAAAGTGTGAATCAAGTATTATCAAGAGATGAAGCATCGACATCATAATTTGTTCTAATAATAGAATCATAAGGTAACTTCATTTTCTTTCTAGGGAAGTGTTCCATACCTTTCTTGAGAGGAAATTGATATTTAATATTACCTTCCTTCATATCAATGGTAGCACCAACAGTTCGAAGAAAAGGTCTTCCCAATATAATGGGACAAGATGCATTGCTTTCAATATCCAAGACAACAAAATCAACGGGGACAAGGTTATTGTTAACCATAATGCGAACATTATCAATCCTCCCCAAAGGTTTCTTTATAGCATTATCAGCAAGATTAACATCCAAATAACAATTTTTCAATGGTGGCAAGTCAAGCATATCATAGATCTTCTTAGGCATAACAGAAATACTTGCACCAAGATCACATAAAGCATTACAATCAAAATCATTGACCCTCATCTTAATGATGGGCTCCCAACCATCTTCTAACTTCCTAGGAATAGAAGTTTCAAGTTTTAGTTTCTCTTCTCTAGCTTTTATGAGAGCATTTGTAATATGTTTTGTAAAGGCCAAATTTATAGCACTAGCATTGGGACTTTTAGCAAGTTTTTGTAAGAACTTTATAACTTCAGAGATGTGACAATAATCAAAGTCTAAATCATTATGACCTATAGCAATGGAATCATTGTCCCCAATGTTGGAAAAAATTTCAGCAGTTTTATCAGTTTCAGCAGTTTTAGTAGTTTCAGGTAATTTTGCACGCTTTGCACTAGGAGTAGAAACATTGCCAACACCAATTATTTTACCATTAATAGTAGGAGGTTTAGCAACATGTGAATCATTATCATTACTAGTGGTCGTAATAGTCCAAAATTTAGCTACATTATTCTCTTTAGCAAGTTTTTCATTTTCTTCTCTATCCCACCTAGCATGCAATTCAGCCATCAATCTTATATTCTCATTAATTCTAACTTGAATGGAATTTGCTGTAGTAACAATCTTATTTTCATTATCCTTATTAGGCATAACTTTCAATTTTAAAAGATCAACATCAGAGGCAAGTCTATCAAACTTAGAAGCAAGAATATCAATTTTATCAAGTTTTTCTTCAACATATTTGTTAAAAGCAGTTTGTGTACTAATAAATTCTTTAAGCATGGCTTCAAGACCAGGGGGTACACTCCTATTATTGTTGTAAGAATTCCCATAAGAATTACCATAACCATTACTATTAGCAGAAGGATATGGCCTATAGTTGTTACCAGAATTATTCCTATAAGTATTGTTGTTGAAATTATTATTTTTAATGAAGTTCACATCAACATTTTCTTCTTGAGCAACCAATAGCTAAAGGAACATTATTTGGATCAACATTAGATCTACCATTCACAAGCATAGACATAATCACATCAATCTTATCACTCAAGGAGGAGGTTTCTTCAACAGAATTTACCTTCTTACCTTGTGGAGCTCTTTCCGTGTGCCATTCAGAGTAATTTATCATCATATCATCAAGAAGCTTTGTCTCCGCCCCCAAAGTGATGGACATAAAGGTACCTCCAGCAGCTGAATCCAATAGGTTCCGCGAAGAAAAATTCAATCCTGCATAGAAGGTTTGGATGATCATCCAAGTAGTCAGTCCATGGGTTGGGCAATTCTTTACCAAAGATTTCATTCTTTCCCATGCTTGAGCAACATGTTCATTATCCAATTGCTTAAAATTCATTATGCTACTTCTCAAAGATATAATTTTAGCGGGAGGATAATATCTACCAATAAAAGCATCTTTACATTTAGTCCATGAATCAATACTATTCTTAGGCAAAGATAGCAACCAATCTTTAGCTCTTCCTCTTAAGGAGAAAGGCAATAATTTAAATTTTATAATATCACTATCTACATCCTTATACTTTTGCATTTCACATAGTTCAACAAAATTATTAAGACGGGCAGCAGCATCATCAGAACTAACACCAGAAAATTGCTCTCTCATAACAAGATTCAGTAAAGCAGGTTTAATTTCAAAGAATTCTGATGTAGTAGCAGGTGGAGCAATAGGTGTGCATAAGAAATCATTATTATTAGTGTTTGTGAAGTCACACAACTTAGTGTTTCAGGAGTATTCATTTTAGCAATAGTAAATAAAGCAAACTAGATAAAGTAAATGCAAGTAACTAATTTTTTTGTGTTTTTAATATAGAGAACGCAAACAAGATAGTAAATAAAGTAAAGCTAGCAACTAATTTTTTTTGTGTTTTTGATTTAGTGCAGCAAACAAAGTAGTAAATAAAATAAAGTAAAGCAAGACAAAAACAAAGTAAAGAGATTGGAAGTGGAGACTCCCCTTGCAGCGTGTCTTGATCTCCCCGGTAACGGCGCCAGAAATTTAGCTTGATACGCGTAAAACACACGTCCGTTGGGAACCCCAAGTGGAAGGTATGATGCGTATAGAAGAAAGTTTCCCTCAGTAAGAAACCAAGGTTTATCGAACCATTAGGAGCCAAGAAGCACGTTGAAGGTTGATGGCGGCGGAGTGTAGTGCGGTGCAACACCAGGGATTCCGGCGCCAACGTGGAACCTGCACAACACAACCAAAGTGCGGTGACCCAGCATACCACTGCATGTTGTAGTATACAAGTCGTTGATATGATCTTTGCGAAGGGACTTCTTCACAATTTGCCATATCCCTCAGAGTGGTAGAACAGAAACATTGCAGGTCATAACACTCCATACTTTATTACAAACATTGCCTTAACAAGTTGGTATTCTCACAGGTCCTATGAGAACACCCTAAGATACTACTTAAGTACGATTACAACTCATAACAAATATAAAGAGCTCAACAACTTATTTAGGTAAGTTCTACGTTGCTCGGCTCTATGATGCTAAGGTATGTCACTACTCCTCCACCTCCGTGTCATCTGGTCCGTAGACTATCCCATAGTCTACGCCTTCCACTCCGCCTGTAAGATCAGGTTCTTCGTAGACCAGCTCGTAGCTTCCTTCTGGTGCTCCATCGTTGATAGCCTCCACTTCCGGATCACAGTCTAGCAAGGGTGTCGAAAGAAAGTGAGTACATAGGTACTCAGCAAGTTCTAAAAGAATAAAAGGTGTTTGATGCACTAGCTATGACCATTGATCAGGAAATCGCAGGTCAATGCATGTTTTTGAAATCATTTCTTCAAAAGGTTGCTTTTATTATGAAAACTATGCCCGTCAGTCTTCACAGGTTGACCAGAACTTCGTGGAGTTCCTTTCCTGCCGCGTTCGCAGTTCCCTTCCCGGAACAAGGAGTGACAGCCACAATTTGATACACTCTGCAGAGGTGCGTTACTTTTCCCACAAGAGATCTCACCCTTTTTGCCATCCGCAGGGACTTGCCCCCGTTCACACTTCCTTTGGTGTGAGGCCAGGTATAAAGATCCAAGCCCACACCGCCTTCTCCGCGACTGCAAACCCACCCTTTTGTCCAACCGTACACCTCCAGTAGACTTCCCCCGATAATACGGCTTTACTCATGGTGTACTCCGGACAATCCCTCATAGATCGTAGAGCTTATCATCACTAATGGATGGGGATTTAAAAGGATTTCCCAACCTATTGCGGCAGTGCCTCCAGCACCCCACCGGCTCTCCGATCCGTTGGCGTGCAGAAGGGAAAAGATACAACTGGCTTTTCTAGAGCCATTATAGATCTCATGGTCAACGCGGTTTGTACGGTGCTAGAATCACTGGACGGCATTGGTAATTAATCCTAGGGTGATATAACCCATTGCAACGGAACCTCCACCATATCAACACATACCATGGTTCCATTGCCAGCCACATAGTCATATTCATAGTTGGAAAGTAACATTTTATTTGCGATGCAGGAATGATAAGTATATAGCTTTGCATTAAAGTAGTAGAAAATAATCAAGTTGACATGAGCAAGGGTGAACTTGCCTGTGGACTGCGAGATAGTGCAGTTCAATGCAGTTGATGGAACCTGGACCTCGGGTTCTGTAAGAAGCATCATTGTCCGGTAAGGACAATGTTATAAAATCCAAATAATGCAATCATGGATGGATTATTTTATGTTGAATCCCTCTACCCCAATGAGTTATTACAATTTAGGGTTGTATTTAAGATTTATGTCTTTGACGGTAATTTACAATTGATTTAAAAGTATTAATCATTGTAATTCACACAAAGTACAACAATTCAAAGTAAAATGATTTTACTTGATGATTACCTTAGTCATTCCAAAATAATTTGAAATTATAGAGTGACCTCTATAGTTTTTGGAATAAAAAGGAGTATAGTATTTTTCTGGGAAAAATACCCTTTTTCAAAAGAAATGATTTGGAATAGTAGAATTTCATTTTGAAATGTTTGAAAATAAGTATTTAAACTTATTTGAGATTTTTCCTTGAATTTTAATTACAAGGAAATAATAATCTTTAATTCCAAGTTATTATTTAAATTCTGAAAATTCATAATTTTGAATTTGTTTCATAAATTCCATTTCATATTTTATTCTTGTTAAGATTTATTTTTTATTCATAAATCCAATTTTTATTGGATTTTTAGAGTTGTTTATGATTTATTAAAATTTGGTAAAGTTTTGGTCTTTTATTAAATGTAAAAAGACCAAAATACCCCCCTGGACCCATATTGGGCCCAGCCCAATAACTTAACCCAGGGACGGCCCAATAAGGCTGGTCCCCTTTTGGGTTCGGTGGCGCCGAAGCGGCCCACCTCACTCACTCTCACTCGGCCTTCTCATTCACTCGACCTAACCCTAACCTCTGGCGACTCCCGTGGCGATGGCGTCGCCGCCATGGCCGCCGCCTCGCTCCGGCCATCGCCGTGCTCCTCCGCCGTAGCCACCTACCGATCCTGAACCGCCGCGTGCAGATCTATCGATCTGTCCGCGCAGTTTTTCCCTTCTCGTCCTCTCCTGGCGACGCGCCTCCGATCTGGATCTCGTGGAGAATCGCCTCGACGAACTCCGGCGAGATCTCGTCCTCGCCGACGATGGGTACGTGCCTGGGGTTGACCTGGCACGGGTGCTGCTTGCAGTACTCGTGCCGTCGCCTCAGGTGCTTGCTACGGTGGTGCTGGTTCGTGTCTGGGTTCGCCGGCGTAACGTCGGCGCCTACCCTGGACTTGCAGCTGTTAGGGCCGCGCGAGCACTGCCTCGCCATGCCCTAGCCTCTGCTTCCAGGCGCAAGTAAGTGTTGCATCTCCACCTCTCCTCTGTGCGCCTCCCCTCGTTACTGTTCTTCTTCCTCCTCATGCTCTGCTGCTCTCTGGTGATCCTGTGATCACACAGAGCCATGCTATTCCTATGCAATTTGTCTGTGCTTTGATTTATTGCAAGTTCATGGCCCAATTACCATTTACTGGTACTGGCACATGCTGCTTTGCTTGCTATTCATGCTGTGCTTGCTTCTCTGTTGCTCCTAGCATGCTCTACACTTGCCATGCTCTACTGTACTTGTTCAAGAGCTAACTATGCCATGCTATGCTTGGTTATGACTTGCTTATGCTTACTGGTCTATCATGCTTGCTTGTCTAGGTGCACTTGTGATGCATCTGTGACACTTGTGTGTGTGCCAGAGGTGCCTGTGATATGCTTCAGTGCTATCTCTGCAAGCCAATGATCCATTGGATCATTCTTTGCTTGTTGGCTAATCTCTCTGTGTAACTTGGCTTGCTATGATTGATCCATTTGATCAATTGATTGTCAGTGATGGCTTACTGGCTAATACTGTGGCTAAATGATTCAATTATCTTTGTGATGCTGATGCTCAAGCATCACTGTGCTGTTGCTTACTTGTGCTGTTGCTCATCTTAGCTATCTAGACTTGCTCTAGTGGCTATGAATTAAATTGTGTTGCTTAACAATATGCTACTGTCATGCTTAGCATGGATCTGTGATAAATTCATGCTTGTATTACTTAAATTATGATGAACTGCTTATGCAGTGATGATTGAATTACTTGCTTGTGTCTGAATTTATGATTCATGATTCCTTTACAAGCAATTAGAGTCTGAATCCATTTCTGGATAGTGATGCTTTGTATTTGGCTTTCTCTTAATTGGTGCTAAGTGTGATGTGACCTCAGTAGCCTTGCTACTGACTGGTTGCTCACATGGTTGGTTGGATCTTGTTGGCTACTCATCTTTGCTTGCATATTTGGGGATCATAGTAACTATGAATGCCAATATGCTTGCCTGTGAAGAAATCTAGGGTTTCTGATGGTTGTATGCTTAGGATCTACTGTGTAGTCTTAGCTGCTAATCCCTGCCATCTACTGGTGCTATCTATGCATCAAATCTGGCTAATGTGTGCATCTGTGCATATGTGCTAGTTTCTGTGTATAAGATCTGTACCTAGATGCTTTCTATTTTAGTGGCTTTTGACTGGCAGTAATCCTTGGTGAAAACCAAGTGATGATCTACCCATATGAGCATCTGCTCATCCCATGCTTATTTCATGCATATGATGGATCAGATCCATTGGATCTTTTCCAGGTATTTGGTATACCTTGTTCCAGCTCCTAGAAAGAAATGTTTTGTTGATGCAGACTTGGGTTTGTGTCACAGCCCTTCACCTCCAGGTCTTGGATGATCTTCTCAGGTCACCATGATTTCTGGTGGTTGAGTGGGTGTGTATGTGTTGGTTCTGTTCTGGCTCAAGAACTGGATGAACTGAGCTTGTTCTTGCTTCACCCTTACCTGGTGAATCTTTATCTGGTCGACTGGTTATGATTTCTAGGGTTTGTGCCCCTTTTATATGAACCCTGCTTCTATCCTTGCATTGACACACAAGCCTGGCTTGCTTTGGTGACTAAGCTGATGCATGGCCTTGCTGTTACTGCCCAGCACACTTGAGTTGTGTGCTCTCATATGCTGAAACTTGAGCCACTGGTGTGTGCTCAGGTTTGGTCTGCTGCTGTTATCACCCGATTTTGGTCAAATCAGGAGGAGGGCCGTAAGAGAGATGGGCTTGGAAGATTACACGTGGAAGATCTCTGAAGCGGCCTTGCACGGAGAATTTGGGCTAGTTTGCCCGTGTATCTTTAATTATAGTAGATTGTATCGTAGATTAAAAGTTAGAGTTTGTCTCGTACACGGTGGGGATATTCCCACGTTAGAAAGTCCCCTGGACTATAAATATGTATCTAGGGTTTATGGAATAAACAACAACTCACGTTCAACCCAAACAAACCAATCTCGGCGCATCGCCAACTCCTTCGTCTCGAGGGTTTCTATCAGGTAAGCGACATGCTGCCTAGATCGCATCTTGCGATCTAGGCAGCACAAGCTCCACGTTGTTCATGCGTTGCTCGTACTGAAGCGTCTTTGATGGCGAGCAACGTAGTTATCATAGATGTGTTAAGGTTAGCATAGTTCTTCGTATAACATGCTTACGTAGTGCAACCCTTGCATATCTAGCCGCCCTCACACCTATCTTAGGTGTGGGGGCGGCACCCCGCTTGATCATTATTTAGTAGATCTGATCCGTTACGATTGCTCCTTGTTCTACAAGGATTAGTTTAATATCTGCAATAGTTAGGCCTTACAAAGGGGGGGAGGATCCAGCGGCGCGTAGGGTGTCGTTCGCAAGTCCTAAACAGGATGTTCCGAGGATCAACTTCATGTTGGTTTTTAGGCCTTGTTTAGGATCGGCTTACGATCACCGTGCGTGGCCGCGAGGCCCAACCTGGAGTAGGATGATCCGATTATGCGGTGAAAACCCTAAATCGTCGTAGATCTCATTAGCTTTATCTTGATCAAGCAGGATCACCATATATTCGTGCACCCCGTACGAATCATGGGTGGATCGGCTCTTTGAGCCGATTCACAGGATAACCTGAGAGCCGATCGAGGCTCGTATTTAATGTTTACGTGTATGCCATGCAGAAACTAAGCGAGGCATCCCCATCACCTTCCCGACCAGGTATAGGTCAGGTGGCACGCCCTGCACTTCGCATCGGACGTGTGACCAGAAGAGCATTGCGGGCCGTCGCTCGGAGGGGTCTCGGCCAGCCGCAGCTCTAGGCTCTTCCCGGCTCTACCTGTGTTGCCCGGCGCTGCCCGCCGGTGGGTGTTGGCAGTCAACACCTTCTGGCACGCCCGGTGGGACCAGCGTCTACATCAACCACATCGCCATCTACATCCGAGATGGCGGACGGCACGCCAGTCACCTACGAGGAGCTGCCTGACGAGCTCAAGAAGAGATATGACGAGATCAAGGTCACCCTCGAAGCCGACCTCATCGGCTCTTTTCAGAGAACCCGTTCCCATGGCATCAGATGGAAGGGATTCTTACCGCAAGGTGCACTCGATGGGATAGACCTCTCTGCCCCGTCGGAGGAACGCACCAGGGGCCTGCGGCAGGAGATCAACTACTTGGTGGCTCACTCGCTACACCGCCACTCTGAAAACCTGGTCAACGTGTTGGAGCGTGTTGCTCTGCGCGTGATCCAGGAGATCATGAGCCACCGCACTCGCCGTCAGGGACCAGCGCTCGGGACGCATCAAGGAGAGTTGCCACTCCAGTCCCGTCCACCGCTGCCATATGCGTTGGCAGCACCAGCTGAAGTGCCGGCTACACCGGCATTCGTCGTCTACAAGATCGGTGGTGACCCTAGTGACTACCAGTTCTTGGCTGAGGCGCCTAAGGAGATCCCTCAAGGATACGCGTGCACGTATGTGCCAGATTGTGGCAACTGGGCACTCTCAAACCAGGCCACAACATCAGGGACTCCGGCGAAAACAGGAGGAACGTCAGCGACGAGCTTGAGAAGCGCACGTGGCTAACTAAGCACGCCACCCCGACGAAACTCCAGAGCCCAGCTCCTGCAGTTGGCTCGTAGCTGGAAAAGCAAACATGGCTGGCTAAGTACGCCACCCCGGCGAATCTTCGAGTGCAACTCCTGCAGCCAAAGACAATGGATCAGATCAGTACCATACTGAGAGACCAGTTCGGCATGGTGCCGAAAAGAAGGGCAATCGGCTATTCCAAGCCGTACCCCGACGAGTACGAGATGATCCCGCTGCCACCTAAATATCGGCTCCCTGACTTCTCCAAATTCAGTGGATCAGATGGCTCCAGCTCCATCGAGCACGTCGGCCGATATTTGGCGCAACTAGGACCGGCTTCAGTGTCGGATCAGCTACGCGTGAGGCTCTTTTCACAGTCCCTCACGGGATCGGCTTTCGGATGGTACACCTCTTTGCCAGCAAACTCCATCCGGTCTTGGAAGCAATTGGAAGAACAGTTCCATATGCAATACCATTCAGAAGCTTCCGAGTCTAGCATTGCCGATCTAGCACAACTACGTCAGAAGCGCGGAGAAACGGTGACAGAGTATATCCAGCGCTTCAGGAATCTTAGGAACCGATGTTATTCGGTTCGTATAACTGAAAAGGAAGCGATCGAGTTGGCGTAGCTGGCCTTGCAACACAGCTCAAGGACATGGCCTCCCAAGCAGATTATCCCTCGGGCGCACATGGTTCAGAAACTATCAGCATATGAACAGCGCCACCCGGACTGTACCAAGACAAGTTCAAGCGTGCGGTAGTCCCGGTCGATGCGTAAGAAGACGAAGTTCTGCGGGAGACCAAGAAGTAGCGATGGCCGAGTGGACTCGGGGAGGAACCCCCGTGTCCGGCCAAGGGGTAAAGCCACCAGGGCCGCCCAGGGGATTTGATTTTGACGTGACCAAGACTGAACAAATCTTCGACCTCCTGCTCAAGGAGAAACAGTTGACGATTCCTGAAGGTCTCAAGTTCCCCACGGCGCAAGAGCTGAACGGAAAGCCGTACTGCAAATGGCTCTGCTCTGCCACGACATGACCCTTCGAAGGAGAAACAGAGTGGTTTTGGAATTATCATTGCCAAAACCAGGGGGGCATGTGTTATCACCCGATTTTGGTCAAATCAGGAGGAGGGCCGTAAGAGAGATGGGCTTGGAAGATTACACGTGGAAGATCTCTGAAGCGGCCTTGCACGGAGAATTTGGGCTAGTTTGCCCGTGTATCTTTAATTATAGTAGATTGTATCGTAGATTAAAAGTTAGAGTTTGTCTCGTACACGGTGGGGATATTCCCACGTTAGAAAGTCCCCTGGACTATAAATATGTATCTAGGGTTTATGGAATAAACAACAACTCACGTTCAACCCAAACAAACCAATCTCGGCGCATCGCCAACTCCTTCGTCTCGAGGGTTTCTATCAGGTAAGCGACATGCTGCCTAGATCGCATCTTGCGATCTAGGCAGCACAAGCTCCACGTTGTTCATGCGTTGCTCGTACTGAAGCGTCTTTGATGGCGAGCAACGTAGTTATCATAGATGTGTTAGGGTTAGCATAGTTCTTCGTATAACATGCTTACGTAGTGCAACCCTTGCATATCTAGCCGCCCTCACACCTATCTTAGGTGTGGGGGCGGCACCCCGCTTGATCATTATTTAGTAGATCTGATCCGTTACGATTGCTCCTTGTTCTACAAGGATTAGTTTAATATCTGCAATAGTTAGGCCTTACAAAGGGGGGGAGGATCCAGCGGCGCGTAGGGTGTCGTTCGCAAGTCCTAAACAGGATGTTCCGAGGATCAACTTCATGTTGGTTTTTAGGCCTTGTTTAGGATCGGCTTACGATCACCGTGCGTGGCCGCGAGGCCCAACCTGGAGTAGGATGATCCGATTATGCGGTGAAAACCCTAAATCGTCGTAGATCTCATTAGCTTTATCTTGATCAAGCAGGATCACCATATATTCGTGCACCCCGTACGAATCATGGGTGGATCGGCTCTTTGAGCCGATTCACAGGATAACCTGAGAGCCGATCGAGGCTCGTATTTAATGTTTACGTGTATGCCATGCAGGAAACTAAGCGAGGCATCCCCATCACCTTCCTGACCAGGTATAGGTCAGGTGGCACGCCCTTGCACTTCGCATCGGACGTGTGACCAGAAGAGCATTGCGGGCCGTCGCTCGGAGGGGTCTCAGCCAGCCGCAGCTCTAGGCTCTTCCCGGCTCTACCTGTGTTGACCGTCGCTGCCCGCCGGTGGGTTTTGGCAGTCAACAGCTGCTGCCCTTATCTTGTGCTGTCCATGGTTTTGGACAAGCACAAGTGTGCATGACACTTGGTTCTGTCCAAACTGAATCTTGTGTTATTTGCTAACTGTCCAAACTGAATCTTTGGCTAACACTAACATTCTGGCTAGTGTTGATTCTTTGTTTTGCAGGTTTTGAAGATGGACATGACCAGAAGATATTCTCCAAGTCATTTAGTCTAGGTTTTAGTTTAGGAACAATATTGTAATCTTTATTTTCATTTCTGTTTATTATTCATCAATTCTTGTATCAAGAATTTTGTAAAGACAATGTAATTTGTGTTGTGATATCAATAAAGCCCAAGTTTTTGTTTATGAGCTTTTGATTTATGTAATATTTATATTCTGGAATATACATTGTATTTATGATTCACTTTGAAATTCAAAGTTGTTTGAATTCATAAGTTGTGTTTAAATTATGCATTCCTTTTATATTGTTCAATGCTTATTGTTAAATGTATTAACACTTGTCAAATGAAATCAATTCCCCAAATCAACAAGATACAAAAGAGATCATGTCGAAATTTCCCTAACTCACATTGCCTAACCCTAAGTGCAAAATGAGAGAGAACCTCGATCCCTCTTAGGTTTAGTTGCAATAAAGCGCGAAAATTTCCCCCGTTTTGCGATGAAATGCACATCCCATTTCTAAATCTACCCTTCGTTGTTCCTATGTTCTGGGTTATTACAGCCTCTCCCCCTTAACAGAAACTTCATCCCGAAGTTAAAATTGATACCTGAACATCTCGGGGTAAGACTTCCTTAATTCTTCTTCCGTCTCCCAAGTTGCTTCTCGCTCCGGATGATGTTGCCATTGCACTTTACAGTATTTGATTGCCCTGTTTCTTAACTTCTTCCATTGTACTTCTAAGATCTTTTCCGGTCTTTCCACATAAGTTAGGTCAGATTGTAATTCTATTTCTTCATATGTGATGGGATCATCCGGTGCCTTCAAACACTTTCTGAGTTGTGATACATGAAATACATTATGAACTTGATTTAGTTGTGCCGGTAACTCCAACTCAAAAGCTGTTCCTCGATTCTGACTGATTATCTTAAATGGTCCAATATATCGAGGGCTTAACTTTCCTTTCACTCCGAACCTCTTAAGTCCTTTCATTGGGCTAACCTTCAGATAAACCATGTCTCCCACTTTCGGTTCCCAATCTCTTCTCTTTAAGTCAGCGTAACTCTTCTGACGACTCTGAGCTATTTTGAGTCTATCCCGGATCACCTCGATGACGTCTTGTCTCTCCTTGATGTAGTCCGGTGTAAACTCCTTGTTTTCTCCGGTTTCAAACCAACAAATTGGTGATCTACACTTCCTTCCGTACAATGCTTCGTACGGTGCCATCTGGATGCTACTCTGATAACTATTGTTATATGAGAACTCTGCTAGAGGTAAATGATCCTCCCATGAGCCTCCAAAGTTCAGAGCACAAGCTCTAAGCATGTCCTCAAGTATTTGATTGGTTCTTTCGGTTTGTCCTCCGGTTTGTGGATGGTATGCTGTACTGAAATCCAACTTGGATCCTAAAGATTCTTGTAGTTGTTTCCAGAATGCTGATGTGAAAATTGAACCTCTATCTGAGACTATCTTCTTTGGTACTCCATGCTTACTCACAATTTCCTTCACATAAATATCCACAAGCTTTTCTGCAGTATCCTTTGTGTTTACGGCTATGAAATGAGCACTCTTGGTAAGTCTGTCCACTATTACCCATATCATATCCTTCCTCTTACTAGTCATTGGTAAACCAGTAACAAAATCCATTCCTATTTCATCCCATTTCCATTCCGGTATCTCTAGTGGTTTGAGTAATCCCGCAGGACTCTGATGCTCTGCCTTCACTCGTTGACATGTATGACATTCCGAGACATATTGTGCTATTTCTCTTTTCATGTTGTTCCACCAGAACATCTCCTTCAAATCCATATACATCTTAGTACTTCCCGGATGTATGGAATAAGGGGTTTCATGTGCTTCTTTTAATATGATTGACTTCACTTCTGGATCATCTGGTACACAGATCCTTTTCTGGAAGTATAATGAATCAAAATCCCCTAGATGGAATTCCGATGGTCTTCCTTCGCCAATCCTCTTGATTTCCTCTTGGATGAACAAATCATCCGCTTGCTTTCGGATAATCTCATATTTCAAGTCTGAGTACATCTCATCCATAATCCTCATGGTTGCTATACTTCCTTTGACGTCACCTTGAATAAACAAAATCTGAGCATCTTCTAACTCTTTCCGAAGTTCCTTTGGAATCTCCCATTCCGTAGGTTGATTCTCCGTACTCTTCCTACTTAGGGCAGCTGCTACTACATTAGCCTTGCCTGGTGTATAGTTGATCTTAAGGTCGTAATCCTTAATCAACTCCAACCATCTCTTCTGTCTCATGTTTAATTCTTTCTGGGTGAAGAAATATTTCAAACTTTTGTGATCGGTGTATAACTCACACTTGGATCCATATAGAAATTGTCTCCAACTCTTCAAAGCATACACAACTGCCGCTAACTCGAGATCATGTACTGGGTAGTTGTGTTCATGTGGTTTTAACTGCCTTGATCCATAAGCTATTACCTTCCGATCTTGCATTACACATCCAAGTCCATTCTTGGAAGCATCACAATACACTGTGTAATCCTTTCCAGGTTCAGGAACTGCTAACACCGGTGCTGTGGTTAACTTATCTTTGAGTGTTTGGTAGCTGGCTTCACACTCATCCGTCCACACAAATGGAGTATTTTTCTTGAGTAACTTGGTCATTGGTCCTGCAATCTTCGAAAATCCCTCTATGAATCTCCGATAATAACCTGCCATACCAAGAAATCCTCGTATCTCCTTAGCATTTTTAGGTGATTTCCATTCCAATACGGACTGAACCTTGCTTGGATTCACCGCTATGCCTTCTTTGGTTATAACATGTCCAAGAAATTCAACACTATCTAACCAAAATTTGCACTTGCTAAACTTCGCATATAGCTGATGTTCCCTCAAAGTTTGCAGAACTATCTTCAAATGCTTGGCATGTTCTTCTTTATCTTTGGAATAGATTAGAATATCATCTATGAACACTATCACAAACTTGTCCAAGTACTTCATGAATATCTTGTTCATCAAATTCATGAAAATTGCTGGTGCATTTGTTAGTCCAAATGGTACAACCAAGTATTCATGGTGTCCATACCTTGATACGAATGCTGTTTTTGGTACATCCTCCTTCTTGATCTTGATTTGATGGTATCCTGACCTTAAATCTATCTTTGAGAAGACTCCTGCTCCTTGAACTTGATCAAAAAGATCTTGAATTCTAGGTAAAGGATACTTGTTCTTGATAGTTACATTGTTCAAATTTCTGTAATCTCCACACATTCTCTTTCCTCCATCTCTTTTATCCACAAAAATAACTGGTGTACCCCATGGTGACACACTTTCTTGAATAAATCCCTTCTGTTCCAGTTCATCTATCTGAGCTTTCAGTTCCACTAACTCCTTCGGTCCCATCTTATATGGTGGTTGTGCTATTGGTGCTGTGCCTGGAATCAGATCGATTGTAAATTCTATCTCTCTATCGGGTGGCATTCCCGGTAGTTCCTTAGGAAATACATCCTTAAACTCATTCACTACAGGAATATCTTCAATTCTCACTTCCTTCAGGCTATTTAGTTCCAATCCGATCTCCAACTCACTGTACTTATCTCCTTGGAACACTATTCGACCACCGATGGAGTTGCGAAGTGATACTGTTTTGTCTCCACAGTTAATCACCGCTCCATTTTCTGTCAACCAATCCATCCCTAAGATGACTGATATGTCCTTCATGGGTATGATGAATAGGTCCGCGAAATACACACAGTCACATATGGTTAGGACTTGTGCTTCTTTCACGTGGGTTACTAAGATCGTTCCCCCCGCGGATAGAACAGTTATAGGGGTTTCTAACTTAGAACATCTAAGCCCGAACTTTTCCACAAATTCCAATGCAAGAAATGATGTGGTTGCTCCAGTATCAAATAATACTTTGCCAGGATGAGTAAGAATGCTTAGCGTACCTAAGACTGTTTGATCCGACTCTTCCGCTTGTTCCAAAGATGTGCAATTCAGCTTTCCATAAGGCTTTCCCTTCTTGTTGTTGTAGTTGTAGTTGCGGTTGTTGTTGTTGTTGTTGTTGCGATTGTTGTTGTTGTTGTTGTTTCCACCTCGTCCTCCAGAGCTCTGTCCGCTCCAGGACGCTTTGTTTGGACAATCCGGCTTGATGTGTCCATCCTTCCCACAACCATAACAGATGATTCTGGGTTTCTGACAATCCTTCTGCAAATGACCTCTCAGGCCGCAATTGTTGCAGATGATCTGGTTAATTGGGTTCTGACTCTGACCTCCCCGGTTGTATTGATTACCAGTAGTAGGTCGGTATCGGGGTTTAAAACTCCGATCAGGTATTGGTTTACTGATTGGGTACTTCCTTGGCTCTATACGAGCCCTCTTCCTCCTGTCCTCCTGGACTTGCCTGTAGTCATCCTCGAAAGTGATTGCCGAGTCAATCAGTTCCTGGAATTCAGCAGTCCGTGCCAACCTCAGTTGCATCTTCATGTATGGATTCATGCCTTTCATGAACCGCTTCTTCCGCTTCTCCTCTGTATCTACATAGTCAGGTGCATACCTGGACAACCTATTGAAATCCCGAACATACTGCATGATTGGTGCAGTATTCTGTCTCAGTTCTTCAAATTCCCTCTTCTTCAGCTCCACCACGCTGTCCGGAACATGAGCATCCCGAAACTTCTTCTTGAACTCCTCCCAGGTGAATACCTTATATGGAGGGTGTACTGCTACAAGGTTCTCCCACCATGATGCTGCCGGTCCTGACAACAGATAAGTGGTATATCTGATCTTCTCCTCATCGTTGCAACCAACGGTCTTCAATTTCCGTTCCGTATCCATGAGCCAATCTTCAGCGTCCATTGGTTCTGGAGCTGATGTAAATGGTAGTGGTCTTGCATTTTGGAAGTCCAATAGTGTTACTCCCTTGCCTTCATTACCCCTATCATTAATGACATGGGTAAAGAAATCCTGCATGTTCTTGCTCTGGCTTTCCTGGTAACGCCTCCTATCCTCCTCCATTGACCTCATATATTGTTGGAAGTCTGGGTGCAACATTGGGTGTGGTGGTGGTGGTGCGTTTTCTGCTCTAGCTGCTGCATCTGCCACCTCTTTCTCTCTGGCTTCCCGCTCTCTGCGAGCCTCTTCGGTTTCTACTAACGCCATTTCCCCTAGTCCTGTAACAAAGAGCGATTACTCATAATTACACCATGCGAATGTTTTCTGAGCTCAACTCATTGCCCAGAACTAGTCACACAATAAAATCAAGAAGCAAATCCAAAACAAACATTTATTATGTATATACACCGTATAATACATAACACACTCACAAACTTATATTACATGTGGTACATATAAACCACTTATTTGGCTCAAAGCCCAAGCCAACGGAAATTTAAAATACGTTCTAATACAATACCACCTAAATTACTTTATTCTTCATTGGAGCTCTACTCCTCCTCATCATAGCTCGCCTCCGTGTACATCCCTGGGGTCCATCCGGTACAGTGGTCTGTCCTCCGAAGACCGTCCGGAATGAAAGTTCTTCCCGTAGGTATGTAGTCTGAATCGGACGAAGTGCCGAGACAGAGATCTGTCATGCCAAAGTAACTAGATAAAGACTCATACATATCCCCAGTGGAATACAGCTCCTCTTCTCCAGTCATCCATGGAGGATTCCTATTCACTTGACCCCTCATCTTCTTCTTCTTCTTCTTTTTCTTTGTTCCAGAGCTCTCACCTACGACGTACTGGGATGTTTTGGGTAATCCCATCTCCAAATCTAAAGAAATGGAGTTGGTGTCTTTCTCTTTCTGCCCATAGCTTTGGTTAACATTCTGGTTAACCGCATCACTCTCATCTCCTGTATCACATGGAATTGGCTCCTCCTCATCACCGAAAGGTTCCCCGAAACGCCAACCCGTCGAGTTCTCGATCGGTGACTCCGAGCAGTTTATGTTCCATGAATGGTCTCCCCCATATCCAGTATCATACGATGCTGACACGTGTGGATAGTGCGGAACAAAATTAGGTGTAAGTGGATCTCTTGTAAGTGGATTTCTCTTGGACCACTGGTCACTCAAATCTACATCGCTGTCTGGGTTAAAGAAAGGTGTAGTATGTTGTGGTTGTGCCCTCAAATCACGCATCCGAGTTTGGACTTTATCAGGGTCCGTGAACTCAGCTAGCATGTGGTCAATCTCACCTCTCATCTTCATGTGTAAAAGATACATCGTGGTCAATAAAGACTTACAGCTATCCATATGCTGTGCTGCAGCTTCAGGACTTCTGTGTGCTAACACCAAATGATTCAGAGTAGGATCCTCATCTTCCTCGGCATGAGGTATATGAGAAAACTCTGAACATAGGAGTTCTACTGACTTATGCTGACTTATCTCAAGGATTGCCTTGAATAGGCCCATATGGTAGGCTGTGGTGATAGTTTTGGCTTCTCCGTATGGCATTATACGACTCATCAGCAGTTTTTCCGGTAGTTGGACCGATACTCTGTACTTGGCTAGGATTTCCCCATCATAGTAGGTATACTTGATAACAGGTATCCGTGGATCACAATGAAGTTCCTTCAGCATCCCACACAGGAGAGCTGTTATTGGTCCATCATAATCACCGAGCCAACCCTCAACCTTCCTCAAAGTCCTCTTAGGAAAAGTGTTCGCCATTATGGCTGTATACAAAAGCAGAATATTAGTAGTGATAATGCATCATAATAGCTATAATAAAGAATTATCGCACTAAAATATATGGTTTTGCTATTCTCAAGTGAATAATCACCATATTTCTAGAGAATCCTTTATTATTTCTACTAGACTCCTACAGGTTTCTTCCCTATACTAGGTTTTTCCAACCTAAGGTCGCAACATTTGCTCTGATACCAGCTGCGGTGACCCAAAGATACCACTCGCATGTTGTAGTATACAAGTCGTTGATATGATCTTTGCGAAGGGACTTCTTCACAATTTGCCATATCCCTCAGAGTGGTACAACAGAAACATTGCAGGTCATAACACTCCATACTTTATTACAAACATTGCCTTAACAAGTTGGTATTCTCACAGGTCCTATGAGAACACCCTAAGATACTACTTAAGTACGATTACAACTCATAACAAATATAAAGAGCTCAACAACTTATTTAGGTAAGTTCTACGTTGCTCGGCTCTATGATGCTAAGGTATGTCACTACTCCTCCACCTCCGTGTCATCTGGTCCGTAGACTATCCCATAGTCTACGCCTTCCACTCCGCTGTAAGATCGTGTTCTTCGTAGACCAGCTCGTAGCTTCCTTCTGGTGCTCCATCGTTGATAGCCTCCACTTCCGGATCACAGTCTAGCAAGGGTGTCGAAAGAAAGTGAGTACAGAGGTACTCAGCAAGTTCTAAAAGAATAAAAGGTGTTTGATGCACTAGCTACGACCATTGATCAGGAAATCGCAGGTCAATGCATGTTTTTGAAATCATTTCTTCAAAAGGTTGCTTTTATTATGAAAACTATGCCCGTCAGTCTTCACAGGTTGACCAGAACTTCGTGGAGTTCCTTTCCTGCCGCGTTCAGCGATTCCTTCTCGGAACAAGGAGTGACAGCCACAATTTGATACACTCTGCAGAGGTGCGTTACTTTTCCCACAAGAGATCTCACCCTTTTTGCCATCCGCAGGGACTTGCCCCCGTTCACACTTCCTTTGGTGTGAGGCCAGGTATAAAGATCCAAGCCCACACCGCCTTCTCCGCTACTGCAAACCCACCCTTTTGTCCAACCGTACACCTCCAGTAGACTTCCCCTGATAATACGGCTTTACTCATGGTGTACTCCGGACAATCCCTCATAGATCGTAGAGCTTATCATCACTAATGGATGGGGATTTAAAAGGATTTCCCAACCTATTGCGGCAGTGCCTCCAGCACCCCACCGGCTCTCCGATCCGTTGGCGTGCAGAAGGGAAAAGATACAGCTAGCTTTTCCAGAGCCATTATAGATCTCATGGTCAACGCGGTTTGTACGGCGCTAGAATCACTGGACGGCATTGGTAATTAATCCTAGGGTGATATAACCCATTGCAATGGAACCTCCACCATATGAACACATACCATGGTTCCATTGCCAGCCACATAGTCATATTCATAGTTGGAAAGTAACATTTTATTTGCGATGCAGGAATGATAAGTATATAGCTTTGCATTAAAGTAGTAGAAAATAATCAAGTTGACATGAGCAAGGGTGAACTTGCCTGTGGACTGCGAGATAGTGCAGTTCAATGCAGTTGATGGAACCTGGACCTCGGGTTCTGTAAGAAGCATCATTGTCCGGTAAGGCCAATGTTATAAAATCCAAATAATGCAATCATGGATGGATTATTTTATGTTGAATCCCTCTACCCCAATGAGTTATTACAATTTAGGGTTGTATTTAAGATTTATGTCTTTGACGGTAATTTACAATTGATTTAAAAGTATTAATCATTGTAATTCACACAAAGTACAACAATTCAAAGTAAAATGATTTTACTTGATGATTACCTTAGTCATTCCAAAATAATTTGAAATTATAGAGTGACCTCTATAGTTTTTGGAATAAAAAGGAGTATAGTATTTTTCTGGGAAAAATACCCTTTTTCAAAAGAAATGATTTGGAATAGTAGAATTTCATTTTGAAATGTTTGAAAATAAGTATTTAAACTTATTTGAGATTTTTCCTTGAATTTTAATTACAAGGAAATAATAATCTTTAATTCCAAGTTATTATTTAAATTCTGAAAATTCATAATTTTGAATTTGTTTCATAAATTCCATTTCATATTTTATTCTTGTTAAGATTTATTTTTTATTCATAAATCCAATTTTTATTGGATTTTTAGAGTTGTTTATGATTTATTAAAATTTGGTAAAGTTTTGGTCTTTTATTAAATGTAAAAAGACCAAAATACCCCCCTGGACCCATATTGGGCCCAGCCCAATAACTTAACCCAGGGACGGCCCAATAAGGCTGGTCCCCTTTTGGGTTCGGTGGCGCCGAAGCGGCCCACCTCACTCACTCTCACTCGGCCTTCTCATTCACTCGACCTAACCCTAACCTCTGGCAACTCCCGTGGCGATGGCGTCGCCGCCATGGCCGCCGCCTCGCTCCGGCCATCGCCGTGCTCCTCCGCCGTAGCCACCTACCGATCCTGAACCGCCGCGTGCAGATCTATCGATCTGTCCGCGCAGTTTTTCCCTTCTCGTCCTCTCCTGGCGAATCGCCTCCGATCTGGATCTCGTGGAGAATTGCCTCGACGAACTCCGGCGAGATCTCGTCCTCGCCGACGATGGGTACGTGCCTGGGGTTGACCTGGCGCGGGTGCTGCTTGCAGTACTCGTGCCGTCGCCTCAGGTGCTTGCTACGGTGGTGCTGGTTCGTGTCTGGGTTCGCCGGCGTAACGTCGGCGCCTACCCTGGACTTGCAGCTGTTAGGGCCGCGCGAGCACTGCCTCGCCATGCCCTAGCCTCTGCTTCCAGGCACAAGTAAGTGTTGCATCTCCACCTCTCCTCTGTGCGCCTCCCCTCGTTACTGTTCTTCTTCCTCCTCATGCTCTGCTGCTCTCTGGTGATCCTGTGATCACACAGAGCCATGCTATTCCTATGCAATTTGTCTGTGCTTTGATTTATTGCAAGTTCATGGCCCAATTACCATTTACTGGTACTGGCACATGCTGCTTTGCTTGCTATTCATGCTGTGCTTGCTTCTCTGCTGCTCCTAGCATGCTCTACACTTGCCATGCTCTACTGTACTTGTTCAAGAGCTAACTATGCCATGCTATGCTTGGTTATGACTTGCTTATGCTTACTGGTCTATCATGCTTGCTTGTCTAGGTGCACTTGTGATGCATCTGTGACACTTGTGTGTGTGCCAGAGGTGCCTGTGATATGCTTCAGTGCTATCTCTGCAAGCCAATGATCCATTGGATCATTCTTTGCTTGTTGGCTAATCTCTCTGTGTAACTTGGCTTGCTATGATTGATCCATTTGATCAATTGATTGTCAGTGATGGCTTACTGGCTAATACTGTGGCTAAATGATTCAATTATCTTTGTGATGCTGATGCTCAAGCATCACTGTGCTGTTGCTTACTTGTGCTGTTGCTCATCTTAGCTATCTAGACTTGCTCTAGTGGCTATGAATTAAATTGTGTTTCTTAAAAATAGGCTACAGTCATGCTTAGCATGGATCTGTGATAAATTCATGCTTGTATTACTTAAATTATGATGAACTGCTTATGCAGTGATGATTGAATTACTTGCTTGTGTCTGAATTTATGATTCATGATTCCTTTACAAGCAATTAGAGTCTGAATCCATTTCTGGATAGTGATGCTTTGTATTTGGCTTTCTCTTAATTGGTGCTAAGTGTGATGTGACCTCAATAGCCTTGCTACTGACTGGTTGCTCACATGGTTGGTTGGATCTTGTTGGCTACTCATCTTTGCTTGCATATTTGGGGATCATAGTAACTATGAATGCCAATATGCTTGCCTGTGAAGAAATCTAGGGTTTCTGATGGTTGTATGCTTAGGATCTACTGTGTAGTCTTAGCTGCTAATCCCTGCCATCTACTGGTGCTATCTATGCATCAAATCTGGCTAATGTGTGCATCTGTGCATATGTGCTAGTTTCTGTGTATAAGATCTGTACCTAGATGCTTTCTATTTTAGTGGCTTTTGACTGGCAGTAATCCTTGGTGAAAACCAAGTGATGATCTACCCATATGAGCATCTGCTCATCCCATGCTTATTTCATGCATATGATGGATCAGATCCATTGGATCTTTTCCAGGTATTTGGTATACCTTGTTCCAGCTCCTAGAAAGAAATGTTTTGTTGATGCAGACTTGGGTTTGTGTCACAGCCCTTCACCTCCAGGTCTTGGATGATCTTCTCAGGTCACCATGATTTCTGGTGGTTGAGTGGGTGTGTATGTGTTGGTTCTGTTCTGGCTCAAGAACTGGATGAACTGAGCTTGTTCTTGCTTCACCCTTACCTGGTGAATCTTTATCTGGTCGACTGGTTATGATTTCTAGGGTTTGTGCCCCTTTTATATGAACCCTGCTTCTATCCTTGCATTGACACACAAGCCTGGCTTGCTTTGGTGACTAAGCTGATGCATGGCCTTGCTGTTACTGCCCAGCACACTTGAGCTGTGTGCTCTCATATGCTGAAACTTGAGCCCCTGGTGTGTGCTCAGGTTTGGTCTGCTGCTGCCCTTATCTTGTGCTGTCCATGGTTTTGGACAAGCACAAGTGTGCATGACACTTGGTTCTGTCCAAACTGAATCTTGTGTTATTTGCTAACTGTCCAAACTGAATCTTTGGCTAACACTAACATTCTGGCTAGTGTTGATTCTTTGTTTTGCAGGTTTTGAAGATGGACATGACCAGAAGATATTCTCCAAGTCATTTAGTCTAGGTTTTAGTTTAGGAACAATATTGTAATCTTTATTTTCATTTCTGTTTATTATTCATCAATTCTTGTATCAAGAATTTTGTAAAGACAATGTAATTTGTGTTGTGATATCAATAAAGCCCAAGTTTTTGTTTATGAGCTTTTGATTTATGTAATATTTATATTCTGGAATATACATTGTATTTATGATTCACTTTGAAATTCAAAGTTGTTTGAATTCATAAGTTGTGTTTAAATTATGCATTCCTTTTATATTGTTCAATGCTTATTGTTAAATGTATTAACACTTGTCAAATGAAATCAATTCCCCAAATCAACAAGATACAAAAGAGATCATGTCGAAATTTCCCTAACTCACATTGCCTAACCCTAAGTGCAAAATGAGAGAGAACCTCGATCCCTCTTAGGTTTAGTTGCAATAAAGCGCGAAAATTTCCCCCGTTTTGCGATGAAATGCACATCCCATTTCTAAATCTACCCTTCGTTGTTCCTATGTTCTGGGTTATTACACAAAGTACTTTGCCCCAACGTAACAGTGAGGTTGTCAATCTCACCGGCTTGCTAAAAACAAAGGATTAAACGTATTGTGTGGAAGATGATGATTGTTTGCGAAGAACAGTAAAGAACAATTGCAGTAGATTGTATTTCAGATGTAAAGAATAGGACCGGGGTCCACAGTTCACTAGTGGTGTCTCTCCCATAAGATAAACAGATGTTGGGTGAACAAATTACAGTTGGGCAATTGACAAATAAAGAAGGCATAACAATGCACATACATATATCATGATGAGTACTATGAGATTTAATCAGGGCATTACGACAAAGTACATAGACCGCTATCCAGCATGCATCTATGCCTAAAAAGTCCACTTTCAGGTTATCATCCGAACCCCTTCCGGTATTAAGTTGCAAGCAACAGACAATTGCATTAAGTATGGTGCGTAATGTAATCAACACAAATATCCTTAGACAAAGCATCGATGTTTTATCCCTAGTGGCAACAACACATCCACAACCTTAGAACTTTCTCACATCGTCCCAGATTTAATGGAGGCATGAACCCACTATCGAGCATAAATACTCCCTCTTGGAGTCACAAGTATCAACTTGGCCAGAGCCTCTACTAGCAACGGAGAGCATGCAAGAACATAAACAACATATATGATAGATTGATAATCAACTTGACATAGTATTCAATATTCATCGGATCCCAACAAACACAACATGTAGCATTACAGATAGATGATCTTGATCATGATAGGCAGCTCACAAGATCTAACATGATAGCACAATGAGGAGGAGACAACCATCTAGCTACTGCTATGGACCCATAGTCCAGGGGTGGACTACTCACACATCGATCTGGAGGCGATCATGGCGATGAAGAGACCTCCGGAAGATGATTCCCCTCTCCGGCAGGGTGCCGGAGGTGATCTCCTGAATCCCCCGAGATGGGATTGGAGGCGGCTGCGTCTCTGGAAGGTTTTCCGTATCGTGGCTCTCGGTACTGGGGGTTTCGCGACGAAGACTATATGTAGGCGGAAGGGTAGGTCAGGGGGCGTCACGAGGGGCCCACACAACAGGGCCACAGGCTGGCGCGGCCAGGGCTTGGGCCACGCCGCCCTAGTGTGGCGTCACCTCGTGGCCCCACTTCGTTTCCTCTTCGGACTTCTGGAAGCTTCGTGGAAAAATAGGACCCTGGGCGTTGATTTCGTTCAATTCCGAGAATATTTCCTTACTAGGATTTCTGAAACCAAAAACAGCAGAAAACAGCAACTCGCTCTTCGGCATCTCGTCAATAGGTTAGTGCCGAAAAATGCATAATAATGACATATAATGTATATAAAACATGTGAGTATCATCATAAAAGTAGCATGGAACATAAGAAATTATAGATACGTTTGGGACGTATCACTCCCCCATAATGTGATAAAGACAATTTTCGTGCAAGAGGCAAATAAGAACCAAGTGAAATAATTAATGGACATTATAGGATTTTAATTCGTTATGTCGCACATTTTAGGCTTGTGAAATGCACAAAGCATATCATTTCCCCAAAATGGGATAGTCCAATAATTTCTCACATGAGCCAACAACCAAGATATCAATAAGATGCAATAGGCTCAACAAAGAACAATTGTACATGATGTGCCACCCAACATATATAAGCATGAAAGCAAGATAAGCAAGTAGGAAGCACAACATACACAATCACATGCAAGGTACAAAACCAACACATGTAAAAGGGGAGCGAGTAACTTTCAATGTAAAGGAGTTGAGGACTCGTTACCGCAAGGAGGTGCATGGGTAAAGGATGAAAGGAAAACAACTTGACTTGAGGAAGTGAGAATGATGAAGATCCCCCAAGTCTTCATGAACTAGTCAAGCCTCCATGCCCTCCACTAGTACCTATTGATCAAATTTTGGCTTGTTGGTCCCCAACCAAGTTGGGTCCTAAGAAGTTAGTCACAATAGGCTTGGCAACCCAAATGGTTCTTTTTGAGAAACCACATTGAGTGCCCATATATTTGGCAAACACATTTCCAACCTTATCCTTGCAAAGAGAATAAGCACCATCGATCAAGATAGGGTTGGATGAGTTACCACTAGTGCAAAAGGAGGAGATGTGGCCCTTCTCACGGCATATGTAGCATGTTCTTCTCTTCTCCTTCTTCTCACTTGATTTCTCCACAACGGGAGCCTTGGCTTGATCCTTCTTGGGTAGCGGCCTTTCTTCAAGTCGAGGAAGACCTTGAGCTTGGCCTTGAGGTAGACCATGAGCTCCATCTTGAGGCCGCTTCCCTTGTTTCTTCTCGCCATGTGGCTTCTTCTTCAAGGGGCACGATCTAACATGATGCCCTTCAATCTTGCACTTGAAGCACACAATCTTGGCGGGATCCTTCACATGCCCTTGGCCCTTCTTCCGCTTGTGCGTGGTGGACTTGTTCTTGTTGTTGGAGTTGAATCCAAGTCCACTCTTGTCATTGGGGGATTGCTTCCCTTCATGACCCTTTACCAAGTCCTTCTTCAAAGAAGTGACTTGGGCCTTGAGCTCTTCGATTTCCCCTACATGGTTAGTAATAACACAAGTACTAGAGGAAGTGGAAGCTTCATTGTTAGAGCAACAAGGCAAGGTATGTAATTCACCACAAGATATAGCAATAGCATGGGTGGATGAATTACTAGCACTAGCACATGGAATTGTAGAACAAGGCATAGAAGGTAGTTCACCACAAGATAAGTCAATAGCATGAGTGGGTGATAACCCACAAGTATAGGGGATCGCAACAGTCTTCGAGGGAAGTAAAACCCAAATTTATTGATTCGACACAAGGGGAGGTAAAGAATACTTATAAGCCTTAACAACTGAGTTGTCAATTCAGTTGCACCTGGAAAAGCACTAGTAACAGGGGTGATGTGAAAGCAACAGTAATATGAGAGCAGTACTAACAGTAACACAGCAGCAGTAGCAGTAATATGAGAGCAATGGCACCAGAAAATAGTTGATACTACTTCCAATGACATGTAGGACGAGTATATGATGATGAGAGATGGACCGGGGTTCCCAGCTATCTACACTAGTTGTAACTCTCCAATAACAAGTGTTCGGTGAACAAATTACAGTTGGGCAATTGATAGGATTGAAATAGCATTAAGACAGAACATCAAGATTATTAATCATGTAGGCATGTTTCCCATATATAGTCATACGTGCTCGCAATGAGAAACTTGTACAACATCTTTTGTCCTACCAGCCGGTGGCAGCCGGGCCTCTAGGGAATCTACTGGAAATTAAGGTACTCCTTTTAATAGAGCACCGGAGCAAAGCATTAACACTCCGTGAAAACATGTGATCCTCATATCTAAGCCTTCCCCTCCAGTTGTCCCAATTTATGTCACTTTGGGGCCTTTGGTTCCAGACATAGACATGTGCATACAACTTGTAGATACAATCTAAGCAATAAGTATAGAGCTTAAATCTAAGATCATGCCACTCGGGCCCTAGTGACAAGCATTAAACACAACAAGATTGCAGCAACAATAACTTCACAAACTTTATAGATAGACTAATCATAATGTAACAATCCATCGGTTCCCAACAAACACAACACCGATTACATCAGATGAATCTCAATCATGTAAGGCAGCTCATGAGATCATTGTATTGAAGTACATGGGGGAGAGAATACCAACTAGCTACAGCTAGAACCCGTAGTCCATGGGGGAACTACTCACGGAGCATGATGGAGGCGGTGGCGTCGATGGAGATGGCTTCCGGGGGCACTTCCCCGTCCCGGCAGGGTGCCGGAACAGAGACTTCTGTCCCCCGAATTGGAGTTTCGCGATGGAGGCGGCGCCCCTGGAGTCTTTCTGGATTTTCGTCAATCGGTATCGATGTTTTAGGTCACGAGGGCTTAAATAGGCGAAGAGTCGGAGTCGGAGGGGCCACGGGGCCTCCTCACACTAGGCCGGCGCGGCCAGGGTGGAGCCCGCGTGGCCCTGTTGTGTGGGGCCCCCAGGGCTCCCCTCTGGTCCCCCTCTGACTTTCTGGAAGGTTCCGGGAAAAATAAGGTTCTAGGCGTTGATTTCGTCGAATTCCGAGAATATTGCCCGAACAGCCTTTCTGGAACCAAAAACAACAGAAAACAGCAACTGGCCCTTCGGCATCTCGTTAATAGGTTAGTTCCGGAAAATGCATAAAAACATTATAAAGTGCAAGCAAAACATGTAAGTATTGTCATAAAATAAGCATGGAACATCAGAAATTATAGGTACGTTGGAGACGTATCAGTGGGTGAACTAAAAGCACTAGCACATGGCAAAATAGCATTTTGAGAGGTAGTGCTAGTACTCACATGAGGATCACAAGATTTTACCTTTGACATGATAGCCTCATGAGCTAACTTTAGCAAATCATGAGAGACTAGAAGATCATCATGGGAGCTAGAAAGCTTTCCATAATTTTCTTCCAATTTCTCATAATTGCTTGTTAGCAAAGCAAGTTGAGCCCTTAGCTCAACATTCTCCTTCAAGATGGAAGCTTCACAAGAGGTAGAGTTAGTAGCACAAGCATTATCAATTATAGCACAAGGAGAAGGCAACTTAGCAAGCTCTATTAGGTTGAGAGCCTTAAATTGCTCATGTGACTCGGTGAGTTTGATGAGCTCACTCTCAATAGCCCTAGAGCTACTTTTGAGAAGATCAAAATCCTCAAGGAGTTTATCATTAGCACTTACTAGATTCTCATTTTTAATTTGAAAATCATGTGCCACCTCTAAAGCTCTATCATGAGATTCCCTTTCCATAAGTATCCTTAGAGCTAAGTTCTCTTCAAGAGTCTCATTGGTGACTTTTTGTTCTTTAAGAGCTTCACTAAGAGTTGCAATCTCGTTTGCATACTCGCGCTCATGCTCTTCCATTTTCTCAATACGTTTTGTGCTCTCAATGGCAAAATCGAAGATTTTCATGAAGTTAGAGCAAGCAAATTTCTTCTTATGAAGAGCATGAAAAACCGACTCTCCCAACTTGTTTAAGGAGGCAACATTAAGTCCTTCCATATCATCATCCTCATCATCACTAGATATATAGGGTTCCAAGGAAGGAGATACCTTAGACGCCCTAGCCATAAGGCATGTGTGGGAACCATGAGATGATGAAGAGGACGAAGTAATTGACGCTCCATCCAATATCTTGTCTTGGCCCATAGTATCCTTGGTTCCCTCTACATTGTTAGTCACACAAATACTAGAGGAAAGCAAAGTATGTTCATTATGGCAACAAGACAAGGCAAGCACATCATCATGGGATGAAGACATGCAAGGACTATCAACACTAGCATGTAAAGCATTTATAGTGCTATAAGTGTTCAAGTCCATAGATGAAACATTGCAATGGGATAGGGATGAAGAATCATCAAGAGAAGGCTCACCATCAACAATGCAATGTTCATCACCACTCACCATATCATTACCTTGTGTCTTACCACACATTGGTGAAGTGTAAGGAGTGCGATCATCCTCAATGGTCTTGGACCCACCATATGTATCTCGAATGTCCAAAACTCATGAGCACTCCGGAAGGGCGCGATGGAGGAAATCACTACATGACTCACAACATGGCAAAGCACTTTAGTAGCTTGAGCATCTAGATAAGAGTTTTTCTCCTCCTCAAAAGATGGATTTTGTGGATCCTTAGGAGGAGAAAAACCCATATCAAGAATTTGCTCCACATGTGGGTGCATGCCCCTAAAATAATCAAGCATGTAGAATTTCCAAGCATCATAATTAGTGCCATCAAATGTAAGAGAGGAAATGTGCACTAATCCTCTAGTTGATGTCATACTCTCTAGGCGGTGAAGCCCAACAAGATAAGAAAGCCCTTGCTCTGATACCAATTGAATGTACTAGGACGTCGCCTAGAGGGGGGGGGGTGAATAGGCGGTGTATAAAACTTCTACTTGAGAGCTAAACTAGGCGGAATAAAACTACACATGTGTTTACTAGTTTAGCTCAAAGCCTATCAACAAGGGGTTTGCCTAAGAGCACCAACAACCTATGCTAGCATGATGAGCAACAAGGGATAACAAGCTAGGTATAGCACATCAAGCAAGATAGATATCACAATGTAAAGCGCATAGGTAAAGGAGCTCGGGTTGAGAAGTAACCGGTGCACGAGGAGACGACGATGTATCCCGAAGTTCACACCCAAGGGTGCTACGTCTCCGTTGGAGCGGTGTGGAGGCACGAGGCACTCCAAGAAGCCAACTAGGGCCACCGTATTCTCCTCGAGCCTTTCCACCAAAGGAAAGCCTCGATCCACTAAGGGACCTTGAGGGTGGTCACCGAACCCGTACAAGCTTGGGCAAACACCCAAGTATCACACTTGAGGCAACTCCACAACGAGGAGGCTCTCAAGTACACGACCACAAGAGGCAACACACACCACCAAGTAAACACACTCCACCTAGGATGATAATGCGCCACAAGAGGCTAACACACTCCACCAAGGAAACCAACTCCACCAAGGATGCTAATGCGCCACAAGAGGCTAACACACTCCACCAAGGAAACGATGCGCCACAAGAGGCTAACACACTCCACAAAGGAAACACTACCACTAAGGCAAGAACACCACAAAGGTAACAAGGCCCCTAAGGCAAGAACACCACTAAGGGAACATGTCCTCTACGAGATCGAAACCCCGGAGAGAACCCAAACCGATGCACCTAATGCAATGGCTAAGAACACCACTAAGATGCCCAAGTTCTTCTCTCCCAAATTCCAACAAAGCTACACAAGCTATTGGGGGAATAAGGGAGGAAGAACAAAGAGTGGAGAAACACCAAGAAACTCCAAGATCTAGATCTAGCAAGATCCCCTCACTTGGAGAGGGATTCAATTGGTGAAGCTCTAGATCTAGATCTCCTCTCTCCTTTCCCCCAAAAATATGCAACAAATAGTGGGGGGATCAAGAGGAGGATCAAACAACTCAAGGTCAACAATGGAGGAGAGAGAATGGAGGGCAAGAAGTAGTTGGGCCGGAGGTGGAAGAGGGGTATAAATAGGGGCTCCAAAATATAGATGTTGGGGGCTGGAAAAACGGTCAGATGCGCCCCAAGCGGTACTACCGCCGTGCAAAGCGGTACTACCGTTTTCCCCCAAAAAGTAGATCTGAAAAACAGGCCAAAACCGGTAGTACCGCTCTGCGGAGCGGTACTGATGTCTACGTTCCCCCTCCTTTCCTGTAGACAGTGTTGGGCCTCCAAGAGCAGAGGTTTGTAGAACAGCAGCAAGTTTTCCCTTAAGTGGATCACCCAAGGTTTATCGAACTCAGGGAGGAAGAGGTCAAAGATATCCCTCTCATGCAACCCTGCAACCACAAAGCAAGAAGTCTCTTGTGTCCCCAACACACCTAATAGGTGCACTAGTTCGGCGAAGAGATAGTGAAATACAGGTGGTATGAATAAGTATGAGCAGTAGCAACGGTGCCAGAAAATAGCTTGCTGGCGTGTAGTTGATGGTGGTAGTATTGCAGCAGTAGTAACGCAGTAAAACAGTAAACAAGCAGTAGTAACGCAGCAGTATTTAGGAACAAGGCCTAGGGATTACACTTTCACTAGTGGACACTCTCAACATTGATCACATAACAGAATAGATAAATGCATACTCTACACTTTTGTTGGATGATGAACACATTGCGTAGGATTACACGAACCCTCAATGCCGGAGTTAACAAGCTCCACAATAATGCTCATATTTTAGTAACCTTTAGTGTAAGATAGATCAAAAGACTAAACCAAGTACTAACATAGCATGCACACTGTCACCTTCATGCATATGTAGGAGGAATAGATCACATCAATATTATCATAGCAATAGTTAACTTCGCAATCTACAAGAGATCATGATCATAGCATAAACCAAGTACTAACACGGTGCACACACTGTCACCTTTACACACGTGCAGGAGGAATAGAACTACTTTAATAACTTTGCTAGAGTAGCACATAGATAAATTGTGATACAAACTCATATGAATCTCAATCATGTAAAGCAGCTCATGAGATTATTGTATTGAGGTACATGGGAGAGAGATGAACCACATAGCTACCGGTACAGCCCCGAGCCTCAGAGGTGGATTACTCCCTCCTCATCATGGAAGCAGCGATGGCGGTGAAGATGGCGGTGAAGACGGCGGTGGAGATGGCTCCGGTGTCGATGGAGGAGCCTTCCGGCGGCACTTCCCCGTTCCGGCAGCGTGCCGGAACAGAGACTCCTGTCCCCCAGATCTTGGCGTCGCGATGGCGGCGGCTCTGGAAGGTTTCTGTGGTTTTCGCCGAACGCATCAGGATTTCTGATCCAGGGGCTTTATATAGGCGAAGAGGCGGCGCAGGAGGGCTGACAGGGGGGCCAAACTATAGGGCGGCGCGGCCCCCCCTCTGGCCGCGCCAGCCTGTAGTTTGGTGGGCCTGTGGCCCCCCTCTGACCTCTCTGGTGTGTTCTGGATGCTTCCGGGGATTCTAAGATCTTTGGCGTTGATTTCGTCCGATTCCGAGAATATTTCGTTACTAGGATTTCTGAAACCAAAAACAGCAGAAAACAGGAACTGGCACTTCGGCATCTTGTTAATAGGTTAGTTCCAGAAAATGCACGAATATGACATAAAGTGTGCATAAAACATGTAGATAACATCAATAATGTGGCATGGAACATAAGAAATTATCGATACGTTGGAGACGTATCAGCATCCCCAAGCTTAGTTCTGCTCGTCCCGAGCAGGTAAAACGATAACACAGATAATTTCTGGAGTGACATGCCATCATAAACTTGATCATACTATTTGTAAAGCATATGTAGTGAATGCAGCAATCCAAGACAATGGTAATGACATGAGTAAACAACTGAATCATAAAGCAAAGACTTTTCATGAATAGTACTTCGAGACAAGCATCAATAAGTCTTGCATAAAAGTTAACTCATAAAGCAATAATTCAAAGTAAAGGCATTGAAGCAACACAATGGAAGATTAAGTTTCAGCGGTTGCTTTCAACTTGTAACATGTATATCTCATGGATAATTGTCAACATAGAGTAATATAACAAATGCAATATGCAAGTATGTAGGAATCAATGCACAGTTCACACAAGTGTTTGCTTCTTGAGGTGGAGAGAAATAGGTGAACTGACTCAACATTGAAAAGTAGAAGAATGGTCCTCCATAGAGGAAAAGCATCGATTGCTATATTTGTGCTAGAGCTTTGATTTTGAAAACATGAAACAATTTTGTCAACGGTAGTAATAAAGCATATGCATCATGTAAATTATATCTTATAAGTTGCAAGCCTCATGCATAGTGTACTAATAGTGCCCGCACCTTGTCCTAATTAGCTTGGACTACCGGATCATCACAATGCACATGTTTTAACCAAGTGTCACAAAGGGGTACCTCTATGCCGCCTGTACAAAGGTCTAAGGAGAAAGCTCGCATTGGATTTCTCGCTATTGATTATTCTCAACTTAGACATCCATACCGGGACAACATAGACAACAGATAATGGACTCCTCTTTTATGCATAAGCATGTAACAACAATTAATAATTTTCTCATATGAGATTGAGGATATATGTCCAAAACTGAAACTTCCACCATGGATCATGGCTTTAGTTAGCGGCCCAATGTTCTTCTCTAACAATATGCATGCTTAACCATAGGGTGGTAGATCTCTCTTACTTCAGACAAGACGGACATGCATAGCAACTCACATGAAATTCAACAATGAATAGTTGATGGCGTCCCCAGTGAACATGGTTATCGCACAACAAGCAACTTAATAAGAGATAAAGTGCATAATTACATATTCAATACCACAATAGTTTTTAAGCTATTTGTCCCATGAGCTATATATTGCAAAGGTGAATGATGGAATTTTAAAGGTAGCACTCAAGCAATTTACTTTGGAATGGCGGAAAATACCATGTAGTAGGTAGGTATGGTGGACACAAATGGCATAGTGGTTGGCTCAAGTATTTGGATGCATGAGAAGTATTCCCTCTCGATACAAGGTTTAGGCTAGCAAGGTTGTTTGAAACAAACACAAGGATGAACCGGTGCAGCAAAACTCACATAAAAGACATATTGAAAACATTATAAGACTCTACACCGTCTTCCTTGTTGTTCAAACTCAATACTAGAAATTATCTAGACCTTAGAGAAACCAAATATGCAAACCAAATTTTAGCATGCTCTATGTATTTCTTCATTAATGGGTGCAAAGCATATGATGCAAGAGCTTAATCATGAGCACAACAATTGCCAAGTATCACATTACCCAAGACATTTATAGCAATTACTACATGTATCATTTTCCAATTCCAACCATATAACAATTTAACGAAGGAGAAACTTCGCCATGAATACTATGAGTAGAAACCAAGGACATACTTGTCCATATGCTACAGCGGAGCGTGTCTCTCTCCCATAAAGTGAATGCTAGGATCCATTTTATTCAAACAAAACAAAAAACAAAAACAAACCGACGCTCCAAGAAAAAGCACATAAGATGTGATGGAATAAAAATATAGTTTCAGGGGAGGAACCTGATAATGTTGTCGATGAAGAAGGGGATGCCTTGGGCATCCCCAAGCTTAGACGCTTGAGTCTTCTAGATATATGCAGGGGTGAACCACCGGGTGCATCCCCAAGCTTAGAGCTTTCACTCTCCTTGATCATGTTGCATCATACTCCTCTCTTGATCCTTGAAAACTTCCTCCACACCAAACTCGAAACAACTCATTAGAGGGTTAGTGCACAATAAAAATTAACATATTCAGAGGTGACACAATCATTCTTAACACTTCTGGACATTGCATAATGCTACTGGACATTAGTGGATCAAAGAAATTCATCCAACATAGCAAAAGAGGCAATGCGAAATAAAAGGCAGAATCTGTCAAAACAGAACAGTTCGTATTGACGAATTTTAAAATGGCACCAGACTTGCTCAAATGAAAATGCTCAAATTGAATGAAAGTTACGTACATATCTGAGGATCATGCACGTAAATTGGCTTAATTTTCTGAGCTACCTACAGGGAGGTGGACCCAGATTCGTGACAGCAAAGAAATCTGGAACTGCGCAGTAATCCAAATCTAGTACTTACTTTTCTATCAACGGCTTTACTTGGCACAACAAAACACAAAACTAAGATAAGGAGAGGTTGCTACAGTAGTAAACAACTTCCAAGACACAAATATAAAACAAAGTACTGTAGCAAAATAACACATGGGTTATCTCCCAAGAAGTTCTTTTCTTTATAGCCATTAAGATGGGCTCAGCAGTTTTAATGATGCACTCGCAAGAAATAGTATTTGAAGCAAAAAGAGAGCATCAAAAGGCAAGTATGAAACAAATTTAAGCCTAACATGCTTCCTATGCATAGGAATCTTGTAAATAAATAAGTTCAAGAAGCATAATGCAACAAGCATAGAAAGATAAAACAAGTATAGCTTCAAAAATTTCAGCACATAGAGAGGTGTTTTAGTAACATGAAAATTTCTACAACCATAATTTCCTCTCTCATAATAACTTTCAGTAGCAACATGAGCAAACTCAACAATATAACTATCACATAAAGCATTCTTATCATGAGTCTCATGCATAAAATTATTACTCTCCACATAGGCATAATCAATTTTATTAGTAATAGCGGGAGCAAATTAAACAAAGTAGCTATCATTATTATTCTCATCATCAAATATAGGAGGCATATTGTAATCATAATCAAATTTATCCTCCATAACAGGCGGTAACAAAAGACTACTATCATTATAATCATCATAAATAGGAGGCAAAGTATCATCAAAGTAAATTTCCTCCTCAATTCTTGGGGGACTAAAAATATCATGCTCATCAAAGCCAGCTTCCCCAAGCTTAGAATTTTCCATATCATTAGCAACAATGGTGTTCAAAGTGTTCATACTAATATCATTGCTACTAGCATGCAAATAAGGTTCCATAGGTTTTTTAATTTTCGCATTAAACCATTCATGTCTTGACTCAGGAAATAGTACAAAGAGCTCACAGATGTTTTCCATTATGCCTTACTAGTGTAAAACAAGAAACAAAAAGATGCAATTGCAGGATCTAAAGGAAATAGCTTCGAGCACAAACACAATGGCGCCAGAAAAGTACTTTACCTGGAACCGGAGTATGAGTGCCTTTTACCTTTCCTCCCCGGCAACGGCGCCAGAAAAGTGCTTGATGTCTACGTTCCCCCTCCTTTCCTGTAGACAGTGTTGGGCCTCCAAGAGCAGAGGTTTGTAGAACAAAGACAAGTTTTCCCTTAAGTGGATCACCCAAGGTTTATCGAACTCAGGGAGGAAGAGGTCAAAGATATCCCTCTCATGCAACCCTGCAACCACAAAGCAAGAAGTCTCTTGTGTCCCCAACACACCTAATAGGTGCACTAGTTCGGCGAAGAGATAGTGAAATACAGGTGGTATGAATAAGTATGAGCAAAGTAGCAACGGTGCCGTAAAATAGCTTGGTGGCGTGTAGTTGATGGTGGTAGTATTGCAAAGAAAGAGTAACGCAAAGAAACAAGAAACAAGCAGTAGTAACGCAGCAGTATTTAGGAACAAGGCCTAGGGATTACACTTTCACTAGTGGACACTCTCAACATTGATCACATAACAGAATAGATAAATGCATACTCTACACTTTTGTTGGATGATGAACACATTGCGTAGGATTACACGAACCCTCAATGCCGGAGTTAACAAGCTCCACAATAATGCTCATATTTTAGTAACCTTTAGTGTAAGATAGATCAAAAGACTAAACCAAGTACTAACATAGCATGCACACTGTCACCTTCATGCATATGTAGGAGGAATAGATCACATCAATATTATCATAGCAATAGTTAACTTCGCAATCTACAAGAGATCATGATCATAGCATAAACCAAGTACTAACACGGTGCACACACTGTCACCTTTACACACGTGCAGGAGGAATAGAACTACTTTAATAACTTTGCTAGAGTAGCACATAGATAAATTGTGATACAAACTCATATGAATCTCAATCATGTAAAGCAGCTCATGAGATTATTGTATTGAGGTACATGGGAGAGAGATGAACCACATAGCTACCGGTACAGCCCTGAGCCTCGGAGGTGGATTACTCCCTCCTCATCATGGAAGCAGCGATGGCGGTGAAGATGGCGGTGAAGACGGCGGTGGAGATGGCTCCGGTGTCGATGGAGGAGCCTTCCGGGGGCACTTCCCCGTTCCGACAGCGTGCCGGAACAGAGACTCCTGTCCCCCAGATCTTGGCGTCGCGATGGCGGCGGCTCTGGAAGGTTTCTGTGGTTTTCGCCGAACGCATCAGGGTTTCTGATCCAGGGGCTTTATATAGGCGAAGAGGCGGCGCAGGAGGGCTGACAGGGGGGCCAAACTATAGGGCGGCGCGGCCCCCCCTCTGGCCGCGCCAGCCTGTAGTTTGGTGGGCCTGTGGCCCCCCTTGACCTCTCTGGTGTGTTCTGGATGCTTCCGGGGATTCTAAGATCTTTGGCGTTGATTTCGTCCGATTCCGAGAATATTTCGTTACTAGGATTTCTGAAACCAAAAACAGCAGAAACAGAAGCGGCACTTCGGCATCTTGTTAATAGGTTAGTTCCAGAAAATGCACGAATATGACATAAAGTGTGCATAAAACATGTAGATAACATCAATAATGTGGCATGGAACATAAGAAATTATCGATACGTTGGAGACGTATCAGGTACTACCGCTTGTGTCCAAATCCAAGTCAAATCGCAGGAGAGAGAGAGAGGGGAGCATGCGCAGCAGCACTGCATGCAGCGCAGCGGCGTGGGGCCAGGTGAGCAGGGCATGTGGCGCGGGCGGGAAACGGGCGAGCGAGCTACGCGGGAAAGCCAGCGAGCGTGCGGCGCGGGGATGCGTGTCCCGATCGATCCGGGTCAACGCGTGCTGGCGCTCTCCCGTGAGCGTGCGTGCTGGGCTGCGGGAGCGAGCTGGCGGCAGCGTGCAGCGGCTGGGGCGGAGTGGGCCGGGGAGCAGTGCGGCGGCCCAGGCGGAGAGGAAGTGGTGCGGGCTGGAGAAGAAGAAGACTGGGCCGGTACTACGGCCACAGTACCAGCCTGGTACCGTAAATAGGTTACGGTAGTACCAGGCCGGTACCGGCCTGGTACCGCTTGCGATCCAGTAAGCCAAAACGCACGTGCGGTACTTTGGCCGGTACCGCCCACGGTACTACCGCCCGGCCCAATAAGATTTTCCTTTTTCTTTTTAAATATGCAGCAACCGTAAAATCCATAACTCGAGCTAGGAGACTCGGAATGCGGTGAAACCAATTTTGTTGGAAAGAGGGCGACAAGAGCTACCTTCTCACATGATGAAATCATGCAAAAGAGTAGATGATGATTTTCTCATGGTCATAGAGGTGTAACCTCTCAATATGGTATATCGGGAAAATCATCACCCTTGCGAGTGCAACATGCAATGCAACCGAAATCCGTTCCATGCATAAGAACCAAGAAGAACCAAGAACACGATGCAATGCATGCAAGGTTTGAGCTCTCTCCAATGATGCGATTCACTATCCTATCGAGCACAAACCTAGTCCTTGCGCGTTCTTCTCGAGTCGGCAAGCTCCGTCTTCATACTCTTTATCATTTTCCATGCCACCGTCTTCCTCCAACATATACGCACGCCACCGTCTTCCATCTTCAACGCCGTCTTCTCTCTTCATCTTCTACGCCGTCTTCTCTCTTCATCTTCAACACCGTCTTCGTCGCTCTTCGACACCGTCTTCGTCATTGTACTCCGTCTTCTCCATCTTAGAACCTTGAGTCCGACATGGCTATGGACTTGACCTAAGATTGATTCTCAAAGCAACCGTTAGTCCATAGGGATTGTCATCAATTACCAAAACCACACATGGGGTAATGGACATGTTCTTTCAGATCCGGTAGGGGAGTGATACGTCTCCAACGTATCTATAATTTCTTATGTTCCATGCTTGTTTTATGACAATACCTACATGTTTTACTCACACTTTATAATGTTTTTATGCATTTTCCGGGACTAACCTATTAACAAGATGCCGCAGTGCCAGTTCCTGTTTTCTGCTGTTTTTGATTTCAGAAAAGTTAGTTTACAGATATTCTCGGAATTGGACGAAACAAAATCCCACGGCCTTATTTCCACGGAGTCTTCCAGAACACCGAAGAGGAGACGAAGAGGGGCCATGAGGCGGCCACCCCACATGGCAGCGCGGTGGGGCCCCTGGCCGCGCCAGCCTATGGGGTGGGCCCCTCGGGTGCCCCCCGACGCTGCCCCTTCGCCTATTTATTCCTTCCGTCGCGAAAACCCTATCACCGAGAGCCACGATACGAGAATAGTTCCAGAGACGCCGCCATCAACCCTACCTCGGGGGGTTCAGAAGATTGCCTCCGGCACCCTGCCAGAGAGGGGAATCATCACCGGAGGGCTCTACATCGCCATGCCTGCCTCCGGACTGATGCGTGAGTAGTTCATCCTTGGACTATGGGTCCATATCAGTAGCTAGATGGTTGTCTTCTCCTCTTGTGCTATCATGTTTAGATCTTGTGAGCTGCCTATCATGATCAAGATCATCTATTTGTAATGCTACATGTTGTGTTTGTTGGGATCCGATGAATATGGAATACTATGTCAAGTTGATTATTGATCTATCATATATGTGTTGTTTATGATCTTGCATGCTCTCCGTTGCTAGTAGAGGCTTTGGCCAAGTTGATACTTGTAACTCCAAGAGGGAGTATTTATGCTCGATAGTGGGTTCATGTCTCCACTGAATCTGGGGGAGTGACAGCAACCCCTAAGGTTGTGGATGTGTTGTTGCCACTAGGGATAAAACATCAATGCTTTGTCTAAGGATATTTGTATTGTTTATATTACGCACAGTACTTAATACAATTGTCTGTTGTTTGCAACTTAATACTGGAAGGGGTGCGGATGCTAACCCGAAGGTGGACTTTTTAGGCATAGATGCATGCTGGATGGCGGTCTATGTTCTTTGTCGTAATGCCCTAAGTAAATCTCATAGTAGTCATCATGATATGTATGTGCATTGTTATGCCCTCTCTATTTGTCAATTGCCCAACTGTAATTTGTTCACCCAACATGCTATTTATCTTATTGGAGAGACACCACTAGTGAACTGTGGACCCTGGTCCATTCTTTTACATCTAAAATACAATCTAATGTAATCATTGTTCTCTTTTGTTTTCTGCAAGCAAACATCATTCTCCACACCATACCTTTAATCCTTTGTTTTCAGCAAGCCGGTAAGATTGACAACCTCACTGTTAAGTTGGGGCAAAGCAGTTTGATTGTGTTGTGCAGGTTCCACGTTCGTCGGAATCACTGGTGTTGCGCCGCACTACACTCCTTCACCAACAACCTTCACGTGGCCTTCATCTCCTACTGGTTCGATAACCTTGGTTTCTTTCTATGGGAAAACTCGCTGCTGTACGCATCATACCTTCCTCTTGGGGTTTCCAACGGACGTGTGCTTTACCGTCACAAGCAGGGAGGCAGTCATATCGGCAGCGGAGACTCGCCGCCTCGTCCGCCATATTTCCGCTCGGAGGCGGAGCGCACTAAGTGGGTGGGCTCTGAGGGATCACGCAAGTGGCTGACGCAGAGGTGGACGAACTGGGGGCTCACGCCCCCGGGGAAACTTGTGCGCTGCGTGAATAGCGGCGAGGGGTCTTCCTCCAGCGACTCGTGCCACCAGCCGCTTCCGCCGCTTACCGACATGAGCAGCGATGACGAGGACGACTCGCCGCCGCTTCGCCTCAGCAGCGGGCACTACGTCCACGACGACGCGAAGGAGGCGACGGTGATCCAACAAATCACCGTCATTTCGGAGCCGGAGGCTCGCGCGCTTCTGCCACAAGGAGCAGGAGAACGTGCGTCGGGTCATGGCGTACGACGCGGCGCAGGCGGAGGCGCATCCGCCGCGTCAAGCTCGAGGTCGTCGCCCTCGACGAGGAGTAAGACTCATCTAGCCCCCACCTCCGCCGCACCGTCTGCCGCGCCTACCGCCGCCTAGCCGTCCTTCGCCGCGCGTAGAGGCGTCGATGACTATCACGGGGCCAAATTTTTGTCAAAGTAGTCGTGCGGCGGAGAATTAGTAGTTAAATTTATGTTTTATACGTAAATTAAGTTTGTATGTAAGCTCAATCGGAACATGGAACTCTTACATTTTGCAAGTTCATTGCCTAAAATTTCCCGCGAATGTTTTATTTCATTTTTTCAGTTCATCTGTTCGGTTTCTATTATACCCCTGGCCTAAAATCAATGAAACCCTAAAGTTCGAGAGACTGAACTCGCCGTTTTCAGTTTCGGCGAGTTCAGTCGCTGCTAGAGATGCTCTTACGATGTCGTTGCTCCAAGTCACAAAACATCAAGTCAATTCATCATCGCCACAAAGACTGGAACCACCATAACTAGTCTTTAGATCCTGACCTCGATGATATTCCCCGTCGGCTGACTTCACCATGGAACGAGAAAACGCGCTCCATGATGGTAAAAACCAACACAACTTCGCAGTGCTCCCTTGAAACCAAATTACCAAAAAAAACACGGGTGCACATGAATGAATCGCACCCGATCCAGCAACCTCCACGCATAAATCACACAATGAAGTTTGTCGGCGGAGCCTTCCAAAACATGACATTCGAGCCAGATCGGAGGACTCACATCTAGCATATCATCATCTTGGTGTGAGTTCAAACCCTAGGATAACCACCTTTATTCAAAATCGCGCCAGTAGTTCCCACGCCACTAGCCGGCAGACCAAAGGCGAGGTGAGCCGTCGGGTTGCCGACCAGCGTCAAACAGACGGAGCAATCTCGATCAAAGACCCTAGATGTGCATCGTCCAACCAGAACACCACATATTGCAAGCACAAAGGAGTGTGGCACATCCCCGATCCTGTCGCTCCCTCCCGAGCGTCGTTGGTGCCCCAATCCGGTCAATGCGTTCAGGTGCAACAGCCACGACATGCGGGCCTAGATCGGGCCTAGCCCGTGTTGCTGCCCACATGCCACGGACCAGCGCGCCGGATAGCCCACCAAAGGTCGAAGCCTCAGCTGCTCCACCACAATCTGGCGCTGCCGCCTAGCCTTCCAGCTTTTCTCCCCCGCAGACCTCGCACATGGACCCGACGCCGTGCTCCTCTGCCCCAGAACCCAGCAGATGCGCGCCTCCCATGCCCTCCGCCTTCTGCGAGTTAGGCGCCGCCACCACCACCGGCGATGGCAGCGGCTAGAGGAATCGAGATATGGAGAGGGCATGGCTAGGGTTACATGGGCTCCAAAGTCGCTCGGGCATGTACCCGGCATCAATTTTTCTCCCTGGTACACAGGAGATTGTTACGCTTTTCTTGAATTACTTCTATGGGTTACACAATCATAGAGTAAAAGAGATGTTTGTATGCCTTCTTTGAGGCCTGGCCTAGCTCAATGCATTGTAAACAGAAAAAAACATTTAAATCTAACTAAACATCTACGGACAGATGGAAGAGTGTCACTGATGATTGCATCATTTCTCCGCTCTCCTAAAGGCTCGAAGATACATCATCAAAGCATACGAGTATCTATGCCGTGATATGAGCACTTCTTAATCCCGAACTACCAGTCACCAGATGATATGCCGTGCATATGCTTCTTGATGTGTTATGTGCATTAAGTATTCTCTTAAATAAAAAGTATACTACTCCGGTTCCTCCATAACTCATACACCCTGTGATTTCTACCCCATACACAGTGGCCAGCCCGACTTCTCCTTGCATATAGACAACTCTTCATGAGTTCATGTTTCAGGATCATGCATGAATCTTCACGTTGGCCTTGCTGGAGCGCTTCAGCAGAATCTTGAGGTGGTCAATCCAATCGATCCTATACTTGTTGTAGTAGATCTCGACGTCTTTGAGGAAATCCAAGCTGAGCTTCCGCTTCCTCCACTTCCGTGGTCTCTTGCACAGGCAGTATGTCGGGCACGTATCATTCCTCTGCAGACGTTTGAATGTATATTAGCTTGAAGTTATATGATAATAGAACATGCATGTAATTGCATATCTTTTGAAAAACCTTCTCGGTGCCACTATCAAATGTTTATCTACACCTTTCTTTTTTTGCCTTACCTACACGATAAACTTATAGTTGCGTACCCAGTTAAGTTTATAGAGTGAGCCCTGCTTAATTTTTTTCTAGGTGTCTGGGTCCGCCACTAACTACTGCTACTACTACCTGTTACTCTGTTTCATAATCTAAGACGTTTTGGTAAACTAAAATAGTTGTTCCGAATTATAAATGTTCCAACTTTTTCTGAATCGCATGCATATAAACACATTTCCGCGTGTTTGTCTACTTATTTTAGTTCCTATGCAGTCCACATTAAAATATAAAAATGTTCTTCGGTTGGACTTGCTCCTACATAGCTCGTATTTAGTATAGGTTACATAATGTCATAGCCAATTAATTCTTGTAGTTACAAACTTACCGAGGGGTCACTAGTAGAAAACCTCTCATCCATCTAAGCCTTTAGTACCGGTTCCCTTACGAACCGGTACGAAAGGCGTTATTAATACCGGTTCCAGGGGTGGGACATTTATACCGGTTCGTTATGGACCTTTAATACCGGTTCGTAACACGAACCGGTATTAAAGGCTTTCTGCCCAGTTTCCAGGCGGTGGTGAGGCCAAGGCTGCACCTTTAGTACCGGTTCGTGTAAGGAACCGGTACTAAAGGGTCCATGCCCTATATCAGCGCGCGGCAGCGCCCGAGCTCCCTGCATATCTCATTTCCTTCTCATCTCTCACATTTCCAAAAATTTTGCACCTCTCACACTCCAATAATTTTCATTTTCTCCACCATTTTAACAAGATTAATGGCATACATCTATCCAGGGTTAGCAATATCATCCTTCCTTCCGGCGTTTCTAATTTAGCTCAGTTCTTTGGTAGTTTTAACTCGTACTATTTTTGTAGTGCAAGCAAGGTGTTCGATGAAATGCCTAAGTTAGTGATTTTATTTTTTTATATGCAATTTGAGCTGAAATTATGGTATGTTTTGTAGGTTTTAATTAGTATCATCCCCGTCCTTACCGCTGTCGATCGCCAGCTTCGTCCCCTAGCCGGCACGGTACCACCTTGGTGAGCCCCTCTTCTTTTTTATAAAAAACAATTAGTTTTATGTGATGAACTTGAATATTAATTAAGTTGGTCACTCATATATCCATGATGTTGTGTATTTAATGATTTTTGATATACATATAAAATGCAGAGTCGACAATGGATGTACGGTGACCGGTGCCATCCCGAGTTCATTAATGGCATGAATTATTTTCTCAACGTGGCTGAGGCAAACAGGCGGTCGAATGGTTTCATGTATTGTCCATGTAGTTCCTGTAAGAATATGAAGGATTACTCTACCTCGAAGACCCTTCACGTCCACCTGCTGGAGAACAGTTTCATGCCCAGCTATAATTGTTGGACCAAGCACGGAGAAAAAGGGGTTATATTGGAAGACAACGAAGAAGAAGAGGATAGTGACAACTATCCCTTATTCACTGAAGACGGTGGTAGTAGAATGGGGGAAGACGAAGCTGAAGAAGAGCACATTTTCGATGAGCTGATTTTTGATGACCCGGATGACGATTTGGGTCGGGCCATTCTTGATGCGAAGATGAACTGCGGAAATGAAAAGGAGAGGTTGAAGTTGGAGAAAATGTTAGAGGATCACAACAAACTGTTGTACCCAAATTGCGAAAATGGTCAGAAAAAGCTGGGTACCACGCTGGAATTGCTGGAGTGGAAGGCAGAGAATGGTACTTCTGACAAGGGATTTGAAAAGTTGCTGAAAATAATAAAGAAGATGCTTCCAGGGGAGAACGTGTTGCCCTCTGATGCGTCTCCGACGTATCGATAATTTCTTATGTTCCATGCCACATTATTGATGATATCTACATGTTATATGCACATTTTATGTCATATTTATGCTTTTTCCGGAACTAACCTATTGACGAGATGCCGAAGGGCCAGTTCCTGTTTTCTGCTGTTTTTGGTTTCAGAAATCCTAGTAACGAAATATTCTCGGAATTGGACGAAATCAACGCGCAGGTTCCTATTTTGCCCGGAAGCATCCAGAACACCCGAGAACCGCCAGAGAGGGGGCACAGGCCCACCAAACCCTAGGCCGGCGCGGCCAAGGGGGGGGCCCGCGCCCCCCTATAGTGTCGTCGCCCCTTCGACCTTCTGACGCAGCCTCTTCGCCTATTTAAGGGTCCTCGACCTAAAACCTCGAGATGGAAAAGCCACGGTACGAGAAACCTTTCAGAGCCGCCGCCATCGCGAAGCCAAGATCTGGGGGACATGAGTCTCTGTTCCGGCACACCGCCGGGACGGGGAAGTGCCCCCGGAAGGATTCTCCATCGACACCACCGCCATCTTCATCAACGCTGCTGTCTCCCATGAGGAGGGACTAGTTCTCCATCGAGGCTCGGGGCTGTACCGGTAGCTATGTGGTTCATCTCTCTCCTATGTACTTCAATACAATAATCTCATGAGCTGCCTTACATGATTGAGATTCATATGATGATGCTTGTAATCTAGATGTCATTATGCTAGTCAAGTGGATTTTACTTATGTGATCTCCGGAGACTCCTTGTCCCACGTGTGTAAAGGTGACAGTGTGTGCACCGTGTGGGTCTCTTAGGCTATATTTCACAGAATACTTATTCACTGTTATGAATGGCATAGCGAAGTGCTTCTGTAGATCTCATTCTGATTGCAATGTGTATTGTAACACAATTTATCTGTGTGCTACTCTAGTGATGTTATTAAAGTAGTTTATTCCTCCTGCACGGTGTAATGGTGACAGTGTGTGCATCGTGTAGTACTTGGCGTAGGCTATGATTGTGATCTCTTGTAGATTATGAAGTTAACTATTGCTATGATAGTATTGATGTGATCTATTCCTCCTTTCGTAGCGTGAAGGTGACAGTGTGCATGCTATGTTAGTACTTGGTTTGGTTATGTTGATCTGTTATGCACTCTAAGGTTACTTAAATATGAATATTGAATATTGTGGAGCTTGTTAACTCCGGCATTGAGGGTTCGTGTAATCCTACGCAATGGTGTTCATCATCCAACAAAAGGGTGTAGAGTATGCATTTATCTATTCTGTTATGTGATCAATGTTGAGAGTGTCCACTAGTGAAAGTGTAATCCCTAGGCCTTGTTCCTAGATACTGCTATCGCTGCTTGTTTACTATTTTACTACTGCTGCGTTACTACTGCTTGTTTACTGTCCTGGGCAAAGCACTTTTCTGGTGCCGTTGCTACTACTTATTTACACCACCTGTATTTCACTATCTCTTCGCCGAACTAGTGCACCTATTAGGTGTGTTGGGGACACAAGAGACTTCTTGCTTTGTGGTTGCAGGGTTGCATGAGAGGGATATCTTTGACCTCTTCCTCCCTGAGTTCGATAAACCTTGGGTGATCCACTTAAGGGAAACTTGCTGCTATTCTACAAACCTCTGCTCTTGGAGGCCCAACACTGTCTACAGGAAAAGGAGGGGGCGTAGACATCAAGCTATTTTCTGGCGCCGTTGCCGGGGAGGAAAGGTAAAAGGCACTCATACTCCGGTCCCAGGTAAAGTACTTTTCTGTTGCCGTTGTGTTTGTGCTCGAAGCTATTTCCTTTAGATCCTGCAATTGCATTTTTTTTGTTTCTTGTTTACACTAGTTTGGCATAATGGACAACAGTGAGCTTCTTATTCTATTTCCTGATTTAAGACATGGATGGTTTGATGCGAAAATTAAAAAAACCTATGGAACATATTAGTATGAACGCTTTGAACACCATTGTTGCTAATGATATGGAAAATTCTAAGCTTGGGGAAGCTGGCTTTGATGAGCATGATATTTTTAGTCCCCCAAGCATTGAGGAGAAAATTTACTTTGATGATACTTTGCCTCCTATTTATGATGATTATAATGGTAGTAGTCTTTTAGTACCGCCTACTATGGAGAATAAGTTTAATTATGATTACAATATGCCTCCTATATTTGATGATGAGAATAATAATGATAGCTACTTTGTTGAATTTGCTCCCACTACAACTAATAAAATTGATTATGCTTATGTGGAGAGTAATGATACTTTTATGCATGTGAATAAGAATGATTTATGTGATACTTATATTGTTGAGTTTGTTCATGATGCCTCTGAAAGTTATTATGAGAGAGGGAAACATGGTTATATGCATCTTAATAATATTAAGTTTCCCCTCTTTATGTTGAGAATCTTGAAGTTACTCGTGTTTTATCCTCTTATGCTTGTCACTTTGTTCTTCATGAATTCATTTGTGTACAAGATTCCTTTTCATAGGAAGCATGTTAGGCTTAAATTTGTTTTGAATTTGCCTCTTGATGCTCTCTTTTGCTTCAAATACTATTTCTTGCGAGTGCATCATTAAAACTGCTGAGCCCATCTTAATGGCTATAAAGAAAGAACTTCTTGGGAGATAACCCATGTGTTTATTTTGCTACAGTACCTCTATTTTATATTTGTGTCTTGGAAGTTATTACTACTGTAGCAACCTCTCCTTATCTTAGTTTTGTTGCATTGTTGCGCCAAGTAAAGTCTTTGATAGTAAGGTTCATACTAGATTTGGATTACTGCGCAGTTACAGATTTCTTTGTTGTCACGAATTTCGAGCTGCCTCTCTGTAGGTAGCTCAGAAAAATATGCCAGTTTACGTGCGTGATCCTCAGATATGTACGCAACTTTCATTCAATTTGGGCATTTTCATTTGAGCAAGCCTGGTGCCATTTTAAAATTTGTCTTTACGAACTGTTCTGTTTTGACAGATTCTGCCTTTTATTTCGCATTGCCTCTTTTGCTATGTTGGATGAATTTCTTTGATCCATTAATGTCCAGTAGCTTTATGCAATGTCCAGAAGTGTTAAGAATGATTATGTCACCTCTGAACATGTTAATTTTTATTATGCACTAACCCTCTAATGAGTTGTTTCGAGTTTGGTGTGGAGGAAGTTTTCAAGGATCAAGAGAGGGAAATGATGCAATATGATCAAGGAGAGTGAAAGCTCTAAGCTTGGGGATGCCCCGGTGGTTCACCCCTGCATATTCTAAGAAGACTCAAGCGTCTAAGCTTGGGGATGCCCAAGGCATCCCCTTCTTCATCGACAACATCATCAGGTTCCTCCCCTGAAACTATATTTTTATTCAGTCACATCTTATGTACTTTGCTTGGAGCGTCGGTTTGTTTTTGTTTTTGTTTGAATAAAATGGATCCTAGCATTCATTGTGTGGGAGAGAGACACACTCCGCTGTTGCATATGGACAAATATGTCCTTAGGCTTTACTCATAATTTTCATGGCGAAGGTTGAAACTGCTTCGTTCATTGTTATATGGTTGGAAACTTGAAATGCTACATGTAGTAATTGATAAAATGTCTTGGATAATTTGATACTTGGCAATTGTTGTGCTCATGTTTAAGCTCTTGCATCATATACTTTGCACCTATTAATGAAGAAATACATAGAGCTTGCTAAAATTTGGTTTGCATATTTGGTCTCTCTAAAGTCTAGATAATTTCTAGTATTGAGTTTTGAACAACAAGGAAGACGGTGTAGAGTCTTATAATGTTTACAATATGTCTTTTATGTGAGTTTTGCTGCACCGGTTCATCCTTGTGTTTATTTCAAATAAACCTTGCTAGCCTAAGCCTTGTATCGAGAGGGAATACTTCTCATGCATCCAAAATCCTTGAGCCAACCACTATGCCATTTGTGTCCACCATACCTACCTACTACATGGTATTTCTCCGCCATTGCAAAGTAAATTGCTTGAGTGCTACCTTTAAATTTCCATCATTCGCCTTTGCAATATATAGCTCATGGGACAAAATAGCCTTAAAAACTATTGTGGTATTGAATATGTACTTATGCACTTTATCTCTTATTAAGTTGCTTGTTGTGCGATAACCATGCTCCTGGGGACGCCATCAACTCTTTGTTGAATGTCATGTGAGTTGCTATGCATGCTCGTCTTGTCTGAAGTAAGGGCGGTTTTCACAATCAAATGGTTTGAGTATGCATACTGTTAGAGAAGAACATTGGGCCGCTAACTAAAGCCATGAATCATGGTGGAAGTTTCAGTTTGGACATAAAACCTCAATCTCTTATGAGAATATTATCTGTTGTTGAATGCTTAAGCATTAAAAGAGGAGTCCATTATCTGTTGTCTATGTTGTCCCGGTATGGGTGTCTAAGTTGAAGAATGATCAAAAGCGAGAAATCCAATGCGAACTTTCTCCTTAGACCCTTGTACAGGCGGCATAGAGGTACCCCTTTGTGACACTTGGTTGAAACATATGTCATGCAATGATAATCCGTGTTAATCCAAGCTAATTAGGACAAGGTGCGGGCACTATTAGTATACTATGCATGAGGCTTGCAACTTGTAAGATATAATTTACATGATACATATGCTTTATTACTACCGTTGACAAAATTGTTTCTTGTCTTCAAAATCAAAGCTCTAGCACAAATATAGCAATCGATGCTTCCCTCTGCGAAGGGCCATTCTTTTACTTTTATGTTGAGTCAGTTCACCTATTTCTCTCCATCTCAAGAAGCAAACACTTGTGTGAACTGTGCATTGATTCTTACATACTTGCATATTGCACTTGTTATATTGCTTTGCATTGACAACTATCCATGAGATATATATGTTACAAGTTGAAAGCAACCGCTGAAACTTAATCTTCTTTTGTGTTGCTTCAATGCCTTTACTTTGAATTATTGCTTTATGAGTTAACTCTTATGCAAGACTTATTGATGCTTGTCTTGAAGTACTATTCATGAAAAGTCTTTGCTATATGGTTCATTTGTTTACTCATTGCATTTACATTGTTTTGATCGCTGCATTCATTACATATGTTTACAATAGTATGATCAAGTTTATGATGGCATGTCACTCCAGAAATTATCTTTGTTATCGTTTACCTGCTCGGGACGAGCAGAAACTAAGCTTGGGGATGCTGATACGTCTCCGACGTATCGATAATTTCTTATGTTCCATGCCACATTATTGATGATATCTACATGTTATATGCACATTTTATGTCATATTTATGCTTTTTCCGGAACTAACCTATTGACGAGATGCCGAAGGGCCAGTTCCTGTTTTCTGTTGTTTTTGGTTTCAGAAATCCTAGTAACGAAATATTCTCGGAATTGGACGAAATCAACGCGCAGGTTCCTATTTTGCCCGGAAGCATCCAGAACACCCGAGAACCGCCAGAGAGGGGGCACAGGCCCACCAAACCCTAGGCCGGCGCGGCCAAGGGGGGGCCCGCGCCCCCCTATAGTGTCGTCGCCCCTTCGACCTTCTGACGCGGCCTCTTCGCCTATTTAAGGGTCCTCGACCTAAAACCTCGAGACGGAAAAGCCACGGTACGAGAAACCTTCCAGAGCCGCCGCCATCGCGAAGCCAAGATCTGGGGGACAGGAGTCTCTGTTCCGGCACGCCGCCGGGACGGGGAAGTGCCCCCAGAAGGCTTCTCCATCGACACCACTGCCATCTTCATCAACGCTGCTGTCTCCCATGAGGAGGGACTAGTTCTCCATCGAGGCTCGGGGCTGTACCGGTAGCTATGTGGTTCATCTCTCTCCTATGTACTTCAATACAATAATCTCATGAGCTGCCTTACATGATTGAGATTCATATGATGATGCTTGTAATCTAGATGTCATTATGCTAGTCAAGTGGATTTTACTTATGTGATCTCCGGAGACTCCTTGTCCCACGTGTGTAAATGTGACAGTGTGTGCACCGTGTGGGTCTCTTAGGCTATATTTCACAGAATACTTATTCACTGTTATGAATGGCATAGTGAAGTGCTTATTTATATCTCTTTATGATTGCAATGTGTTTTGTATCACAATTTATCTGTGTGCTACTCTAGTGATGTTATTAAAGTAGTTTATTCCTCCTGCACGGTGTAATAGTGACAGTGTGTGCATCGTGTAGTACTTGGCGTAGGCTATGATTGTGATCTCTTGTAGATTATGAAGTTAACTATTGCTATGATAGTATTGATGTGATCTATTCCTCCTTTCGTAGCGTGAAGGTGACAGTGTGCATGCTATGTTAGTACTTGGTTTGGTTATGTTGATCTGTTATGCACTCTAAGGTTACTTAAATATGAACATTGAATATTGTGGAGCTTGTTAACTCCGGCATTGATGAAGGAGATATGCCCTAGAGGCAATAATAAAGTGGTTATTATTTATATCTTTATGTTTATGATAAATGTTTATATATCATGCTAGAATTGTATTAACCGAAACATTAGTACATGTGTGATATGTAGACAAACAAGAAGTCCCTATTATGCCTCTTAAACTAGCTTGTTGATTAATGGATGATTAGTTTCATAATCATGAACATTGGATGTTATTAATAACAAGGTTATGTCATTGTGTGAATGATGTAATGGACACACCCAATTAAGCGTAGCATAAGATCTCGTCATTAAGTTATTTGCTATAAGCTTTCGATACATAGTTACCTAGTCCTTATGACCATGAGATCATGTAAATCACTTATACCGGAAAGGTACTTTGATTACACCAAACACCACTGCGTAAATGGGTGGCTATAAAGGTGGGATTAAGTATCCAGAAAGTATGAGTTGAGGCATATGGATCAACAGTGGGATTTGTCCATCCCGATGACGGATAGATATACTCTGGGCCCTCTCGGTGGAATGTCGTCTAATGTCTTGCAAGCATATGAATGAGTTCATAAGAGACCACATACCACGGTACGAGTAAAGAGTACTTGTCAGGAGACGAGGTTGAACAAGGTATAGAGTGATACCGAAGATCAAACCTCGGACAAGTAAAATATCGCGAGACAAAGGGAATTGGTAATGTATGTGAATGGTTCATTCGATCACTAAAGTCATCGTTGAATATGTGGGAGCCATTATGGATCTCCAGATCCCGCTATTGGTTATTGGTCGGAGTGAGTACTCAACCATGTCCACATAGTTCTCGAACCGTAGGGTGACACACTTAAAGTTGGATGTTGAAATGGTAGTACTTGAATTATGGAATGGAGTTCGAATATTTGTTCGGAGTCCCGGATGAGATCCCGGACATCACGAAGAGTTCCGGAATGGTCCGGAGAATAAGATTCATATATAGGATGTCATTTTATGTGAAATAAAATGTCGCGGAAGGTTCTATGGAAGGTTCTAGAAGGTTCTAGAAAAGTCCGGAAGAAACCACCAAGGAAGGTGGAGTCCACAAGGGACTCCACCTCCATGGCCGGCCAGCCCTAGTGGGGGTGGAGTCCCAAGTGGACTCCACCATAGGGGGCCGGCCACCCCCACATGGGAGGTGGGAATCCCACCTTTGGGTGGGAGTCCTAGTTGGGCTAGGTTTCCCCCTCCTATGGAAGGTTTTGGTTTCGGGTCTTATTCGAAGACTTGGACACCAACACTTGGGATCCACCTATATAATGAGGGGCCAAGGGAGGGGCCGGCCACCCCAAGACCATAAGCTGGCCGCCCCCTTGAGTGGCCGGCCACCCCCTCCCAAACCCTAGCTTTGCTCCTCCACTCCATATTGCCCGCGTAGCTTAGCGAAGCTCCGCCGGACTTCTACACCGCCACCGACACCACGCCGTCGTGCTGTCGGATTCAAGAGGAGCTACTACTTCCGCTGCCCGCTGGAACGGGGAGGTGGACGTCGTCTTCATCAACAACCGAACGTGTGACCGAGTACGGAGGTGCTGCCCGTTCGTGGCGCCGGAACCGATCGTGATCAAGATCTTCTACGCGCTTTTGCAAGCGGCAAGTGATCGTCTACCGCAGCAACAAGAGCCTCATCTTGTAGGCTTTGGAATCTCTTCAAGGGTGAGACTCGATACCCCCTCGTTGCTACCGTCTTCTAGATTGCATCTTGGCTTGGATTGCGTGTTCGCCGTAGGAAAATTTTTGTTTTCTATGCAACGTTATCATACAGTGGTATCAGAGCCGTGTCTATGCATAGATGGTTGCACGAGTAGAACACAATGGTTTGTGGGCGTTGATGCTCTTGTTATCTTTAGTTTGAGTACTTTGCATCTTTATGGCATAGTGGGATGAAGCGGCTCGGACTAACTTTACATGACCGCGTTCATGAGACTTGTTCCTCGTTCGACATGCAACTTGTATTGCATAAGAGGCTTTGCGGGTGTCTGTCTCTCCTACTATAGTAAAGATTCAATTTACTCTTCTATTGAAAACATTAGTATCAACGTTGTGGTTCATGTTCGTAGGTAGATTAGATCTCTCTCGAAAACCCTAAACCACGTAAAATATGCAAACCAAATTAGAGACGTCTAACTTGTTTTTGCAGGGTTTGGTGATGTGATATGGCCATAATGTGATGATGAATATGTATGAGATGATCATTATTGTATTGTGGCAACCGGCAGAGCCTTATGGTTGTCTTTAAATTTCATGTTGAGTAGTATTTCAAAGTAGTTGTAATAGTTGCTACATGGAGGACAATCATGAAGACGGCGCCATTGACCTTGACGCTACGCCGACGATGATGGAGATCATGCCCGAAGATGATGGAGATCATATCCGTGCTTTGGAGATGAAGATCAAAGGCGCAAGAACAAAAGGGCCATATCATATCACATATGAACTGCATGTGATGTTAATCCTTTTTATGCATCTTATTTTGCTTAGATCGCGACGGTAGCATTATAAGATGATCCCTCACTAAAATCTCAAGATAATAAAGTGTTCATCCTTAGTAGCACCGTTGCCAAGTCTTGTCGTTTCGAAGCACCTCGTGATGATCGGGTGTGATAGATTCAATAAGTACATATGACGGGTGCAAGACAGTTTTGCACATGCGGATACTAAGGTGGCCTTGACGAGCCTAGCATGTACAGACATGGTCTCGGAACACGTGATACCGAAAGGTAGAGCATGAATCATATGGTTGATATGATGAACACTTTGAGTGTTCGCCATTGAAATCACACCTTTTCTCGTGATGATCGGGTTTAGGTGCGGTGGATTTGGTTCGTGTGATCACTAAGACAATGCGAGGGATATTGTTTTGAGTGGGAGTTCACTTAGGTTTTTAATTATATTGAATTAAAATTTGAACTCAATTTATCATAAACTTAGTCTAAACTATTGCAAATATATGTTGTAGAGATGGCGTCCCCAATCAATTTTAATCAGTTCCTAGAGAAAGAGAAACTTAAGAGCAACGGTAGCAACTTCACCGATCGGTTCCGTCATGTGAGGATTTTCCTCTCGGCGGAAATCTGCAATTTGTGCTTGATGCACCGCTAGGTGACCCTCCTGAGAAGATGAATCCGATGAAGTAAAAGCTGTTTACGCAACTCGGAAAACTCGGTACTCTCAAGTTCGGTGTGCCATCTGTGCGCCTGGAATCCGATCTTCAAAAACGTTTTGAGCACCATGATCCTCATGAGTTGATGAATGAGCTGAAAGCTATATTCGAGACTCATGCGGCCGTGGAATGCTATGAAGCATCGAAACATTTCTTCAGCTGTATGATGGAAGAAGGCAGCTCCGTTAGTGAGCACATGCTCGCCATGACCGGGCATGCGAAGAAACTCAGTGACTTGGAAATAGTGATTCCTAACAGACTGGGGATTAATCGTGTCCTTCAATCACTGCCACCAAGTTACAAGAACTTTGTGATGAACTACAATATGCAGAACATGAACAAGGAGTTACCTGAACTCTTTGGCATGCTAAAAGCTGCTGAGATTGAGATCAAGAAAGAGCACCAAGTGTTGATGGTCAACAAGACCACCAGTTTCAAGAAACAGGGCAAGTCTAAGGGTAAATTCAAGAAGGGTGGCAAGAAAGCTGCCACGCCTCCTATGAAACCTAAGAACGGCCCTAAGCACGATGGCTGAGTGCTATTATCGCAAGGAGAAGGGACACTGGAAGCGTAATTGCTCCAAGTATCTGGCTGATCCGAAGAGCGGCCTTGTCAAGAAGAAGAAAGAAGGTATATTTGATATACATGTTATAGATGTTCATTTCACTGGTTCTCGTTCTAGTACCTGGGTATTTGATACTGGTTCGGTTGCTCATATTTGTAACTCGAAACAGGAACTAAAGAATAAACGACAACTGCTGAAAGATGAAGTGACGATGCGCGTTGGAAACGGATCCAAGGTCAATGTGATCGCAGTCGGCACACTTCCTCTACATCTACCTTCGGGATTAGTTTTAAGCCTAAATAATTGCTATTATGTACCTGCGTTGAGCATGAACATTATATCTGGATCTTGTTTAATGCAAGACGGTTATTCATTCAAGTCTGAGAATAATGGTTGTTCTATTTTTATGAATAATATCTTTTATGGTCGAGCACCACAAAAGAATGGCTTATTTCGTTAGATCTCGATAGTAGTGATACGCACATACATAACATTGATGCTAAGCGAATTAAACTTAATGATAATTCTACTTATATGTGGCACTTGTCGTCTTGGTCATATTGGAGTGAAACGCATGAAGAAACTCCATATCGATGGATTACTTGAATCACTTGACTTTGAGTCACTTGATAGATGCGAAGCATGTCTAATGGGAAAAATGACAAAGACTCCATTTTCTGGTATGATGGAGCGAGCTACTGACTTATTGGAAATCATACATACCGATGTATGTGGACCAATGAGCGTTGCATCGCGCGGTGGTTATCGTTATGTTCTAACCTTCACAGATGATCTGAGTAGATATGGGTATATCTATTTCATGAAACATAAATCCGAAACTTTCGAGAAGTTTAAGGAATTTCAAAGTGAAGTAGAAAATCAACGTAACAAGAAGATCAAATTTCTACGATCTGATCGTGGAGGTGAATATCTGAGTTATGAGTTTGGCATGCATTTAAAGAAATGCGGAATACTTTCACAATTGACACCGCCGGGAACACCTCAACGAAACGGTGTGTCCGAACGTCGTAATCGAACTCTCTTAGATATGGTTCGTAGTATGATGTCTCTTACTGATTTGCCGTTATCATTTTGGAGTTATGCATTAGAGACAGCCGCATTCACTTTAAATAGAGCACCATCAAAATCCGTAGAAACGACACCGTATGAATTATGGTTTAATAAGAAACCTAAGTCATCGTTCTGAAAGTTTGGGGTTGCGAAGCCTATGTAAAGAAGTTACAACCGGACAAGCTAGAACCCAAAGCGGAGAAATGCGTCTTCATAGGTTACCCTAAGGAAACTATAGGGTACACTTTCTATCACAGATCCGAAGGCAAAATCTTTGTTGCTAAGAACGGAACCTTTCTTGAGAAAGAATTTCTCACTAAAGAAGTGACTTGAAGAAAAGTAGAACTCGATGAGATTGATGAATCTATACTCGTTGATCAGAGTAGCGCGATCACAGGAAGTTGTACTGCACCGCCTACACCGGCAACAGAGGAAGCTAATGATAATGATCATGAAACCTCGAACGAGGAAACTATCGAACCTCGCAGATCGACAAGGGAACGTGCCACTCCTGATTGGTATGATCCTTGTCTAAATGTCATGATTGTAGATAACAATGATGAGGACCTGCGACGTATGAAGAAGCGATGATGAGCCCAGATTCCAACAAATGGCAAGAAGCCATGAAATCCGAAATGGGATCCATGTATGATAACAAAGTATGGACTTTGGTAGACTTACCTGATAGCCGAAAGGCTGTCGAGAATAAATGGATCTTCAAGAGAAAAACAGATGCTGATGGTAATATTATCGTCTATAAAGCTCGACTTGTCGCAAAGGGTTTCCGACAAATTCAAGGAGTTGACTACGATGAGACTTTCTCACCTGTAGCGAAGCTAAAATCTGTGAGGATTTTGTTAGCAATAGCTGCATTTTTCGATTATGAGATTTGGCAGATGGATGTCAAAACGGCGTTCCTTAATGGAGACATTGAGGAAGAGTTGTATATGGTACAACCCAAAGGTTTTGTCGATCCTAAAAATGCTGACAAAGTATGCAAACTTCAGCGTTCAATCTATGGACTGAAGCAAGCATCAAGAAGTTGGAACCGACGCTTTGATAAGGTGATCAAAGACTTCGGGTTTATACAAAGTGTCATGGAGAGGCTGTATTTACAAGAAAGTGAGTGGGAGCTCTGTAGCATTCCTGATATTATATGTAGATGACATATTATTGATCGGGAATGATATAGAACTATTAAGCAGTGTTAAGGGATATTTGAATAATAGTTTTTCAATGAAAGACCTTGGTGAAGCATCATATATATTAGGCATCAAGATTTATAGAGATAGATCAAGACGCCTAATAGGGCTATCACAGAGTACATATCTGGACAAGATTCTAAAGAAGTTTAGAGTGGACGAAAGTAAGAAAGGGTTCTTACCTATGTTACCAGGCAAGGTATTGAGTAAAACTCAAGGACCGGCTACGGCAGAAGAAAGAGAAAGGATGTGTAACATCCCCTATGCTTCGGCAGTAGGCTCTATTATGTATGCCATGCTATGTACAAGAGCGGATATAGCACATGCTGTTAGTTTAACTAGCAGATATCAAAGTGATCCAGGAATGGAACACTGGACAGCGGTCAAGAATATCCTGAAGTACTTGAAAAGAACTAAGGATATGTTTCTTTGTTATGGAGGTGACCAAGAGCTCGTTGTAACAAGTTACACCGATGCAAGTTGGAACACCGATCCCGATGACTCTAAGTCACAATGCAGGTACGTGTTTATATTGAATGGTGCTGCGATAAGCTGGGCAAGCTCGAAGCAAAGGCACGGTGGCGAAGTCTTCAACGAGAATCGAGTACATAGCGGCTTCGGAGGCTTCATCGAAGCGGTATGGATGAAGAGGTTCATTGTAGAGCTCGGTGTGGTTCCTAGTGCATTGGACCCATTAATCATTTACTGTGATAACATGGGTGCCATCGCCAATGCACAAGAGCCAAGGTCACACAAGAGGCTGAAGCATATCAAGCTGCGTTACCACTCGATTCGCGAGTACATCGCAGATGGAGAAGGAAAGATTTGCAACGTACCCAATGATCTGTATGAAGCAGATCCGTTTAATAATCCTCTCCCTAGGTCAAAGCATGACCAACACCAAAATGCCATGGGTGTTAGGTATATTACAATGTAATCTAGATTATTGACTCTAGTGCAAGTGGGAGATCAAGGAGATATGCCCTAGAGGCAATAATAAAGTGGTTATTATTTATATCTTTATGTTTATGATAAATGTTTATATATCATGCTAGAATTGTATTAACCGAAACATTAGTACATGTGTGATATGTAGACAAACAAGAAGTCCCTAGTATGCCTCTTAAACTAGCTTGTTGATTAATGGATGATTAGTTTCATAATCATGAACATTGGATGTTATTAATAACAAGGTTATGTCATTGTGTGAATGATGTAATGGACACACCCAATTAAGCGTAGCATAAGATCTCGTCATTAAGTTATTTGCTATAAGCTTTCGATACATAGTTACCTAGTCCTTATGACCATGAGATCATGTAAATCACTTATACCGGAAAGGTACTTTGATTACACCAAACACCACTTTGCGTAAATGGGTGGCTATAAAGGTGGGATTAAGTATCCGTAAAGTATGAGTTGAGGCATATGGATCAACGGTGGGATTTGTCCATCCCGATGACGGATAGATATACTCTGGGCCCTCTCGGTGGAATGTCGTCTAATGTCTTGCAAGCATATGAATGAGTTCATAAGAGACCACATACCACGGTACGAGTAAAGAGTACTTGTCAGAGACGAGGTTGAACAAGGTATAGAGTGATACCGAAGATCAAACCTCGGACAAGTAAAATATCGCGAGACAAAGGGAATTGGTAATGTATGTGAATGGTTCATTCGATCACTAAAGTCATCGTTGAATATGTGGGAGCCATTATGGATCTCAGATCCCGCTATTGGTTATTGGTCGGAGTGAGTACTCAACCATGTCCACATAGTTCTCGAACCGTAGGGTGACACACTTAAAGTTGGATGTTGAAATGGTAGTACTTGAATTATGGAATGGAGTTCGAATATTTGTTCGGAGTCCCGGATGAGATCCCGGACATCACGAAGAGTTCCGGAATGGTCCGGAGAATAAGATTCATATATAGGATGTCATTTTATGTGAAATAAAATGTCGCGGAAGGTTCTATGGAAGGTTCTAGAAGGTTCTAGAAAAGTCCGGAAGAAACCACCAAGGAAGGTGGAGTCCACAAGGGACTCCACCTCCATGGCCGGCCAGCCCTAGTGGGGGTGGAGTCCCAAGTGGACTCCACCATAGGGGGCCGGCCACCCCCCACATGGGAGGTGGGAATCCCACCTTTGGGTGGGAGTCCTAGTTGGGCTAGGTTTCCCCCCTCCTATGGAAGGTTTTGGTTTCGGGTCTTATTCGAAGACTTGGACACCAACACTTGGGATCCACCTATATAATGAGGGGCCAAGGGAGGGGGCCGGCCACCCCAAGACCATAAGCTGGCCGCCCCCCTTGAGTGGCCGGCCACCCCCTCCCAAACCCTAGCTTTGCTCCTCCACTCCATATTGCCCGCGTAGCTTAGCGAAGCTCCGCCGGACTTCTACACCGCCACCGACACCACGCCGTCGTGCTGTCGGATTCAAGAGGAGCTACTACTTCCGCTGCCCGCTGGAACGGGGAGGTGGACGTCGTCTTCATCAACAACCGAACGTGTGACCGAGTACGGAGGTGCTGCCCGTTCGTGGCGCCGGAACCGATCGTGATCAAGATCTTCTACGCGCTTTTGCAAGCGGCAAGTGATCGTCTACCGCAGCAACAAGAGCCTCATCTTGTAGGCTTTGGAATCTCTTCAAGGGTGAGACTCGATACCCCCTCGTTGCTACCGTCTTCTAGATTGCATCTTGGCTTGGATTGCGTGTTCGCCGTAGGAAAATTTTTGTTTTCTATGCAACGTTATCCTACAATTGAGGGTTCGTGTAATCCTACGCAATGGTGTTCATCATCCAACAAAAGGGTGTAGAGTATGCATTTATCTATTCTGTTATGTGATCAATGTTGAGAGTGTCCACTAGTGAAAGTGTAGTCCCTAGGCCTTGTTCCTAGATACTGCTATCGCTGCTTGTTTACTGTTTTACTACTGCTGCGTTACTACTGCTTGTTTACTGTCCTGGGCAAAGCACTTTTCTGGTGCCATTGCTACTACTTATTTACACCACCTGTATTTCACTATCTCTTCGCCGAACTAGTGCACCTATTAGGTGTGTTGGGGACACAAGAGACTTCTTGCTTTGTGGTTGCAGGGTTGCATGAGAGGGATATCTTTGACCTCTTCCTCCCTGAGTTCGATAAACCTTGGGTGATCCACTTAAGGGAAACTTGCTGCTGTTCTACAAACCTCTGCTCTTGGAGGCCCAACACTGTCTACAGGAAAAGGAGGGGGCGTAGACATCACCCTCTAGCACGTACGAAGCAAAGAAGGTTGTCTGCCCTCTAGGATTAGAGGTGCAGAAGATACATGCATGCATCAATGACTGCATCCTCTACCGCGGGGAGTACGAGAATTTGAATGCATGCCCGATATGTAGTGCATTGAGGTATAAGATCAGGCGAGATGACCCTGGCGATGTTGAGGGCGAGTCCACCCCCAGGAAGAGGGTTCCTGCGAAGGTGATGTGGTATGCTCCTATAATACCACGGTTGAAACGTTTGTTCCAGAACAAAGAGCATGCCAAGTTGTTGCGATGGCACAAAGAGGACCGTAAGAAAGATGTGATGCTGAGACACCCCGCTGACGTGTCGCAGTGGAGAAAAATCGACAGAGAGTTCAAGTCATTTTCAGATGACGCAAGGAACTTAAGATTTGGTCTAAGTACAGATGGCTTTAATCCTTTCGGGGAGCAGAGCTCCAGTCATAGCACCTGGCCAGTGACTCTATGTATCTATAACCTTCCTCCTTGGTTGTGCATGAAGCAGAAGTTCATTATGATGCCAGTGCTCATCGAGGGCCCGAAGCAATCCGGCAACGACATTGATGTGTACCTGAGGCCATTGGTTGAAGAACTTTTAGAGTTGTGGCGTGACGAATGTGTACCTGTGTGGGATGAGCACGAACAAAAGGAATTTAACCTGCGAGCGTTGTTATTTGTAACCATCAATGATTGGCCTGCTCTTGGTAACATTTTAGGGCAGTCAAACAAGGGATACAATGCATGCACACACTGTTTAGGTGAGACTGACAGTAATTATTTGGGAAACAAGAATGTGTACCTGGGGCATCGTCGATTTCTTCCAAAACAACATCACGTAAGAAAGAGAGGAAAGCATTTCGGAGGTGAGGCAGATAACCGAAGCCTACCCGCCCTACTGGGGAAGTTATATATGATATGGTCAAGGATTTAAAAGTGATCTTTGGAAAGGGTCCCGGCGGACAATCTGTTCCGCATGATGTTGACGGACACATACCCATGTGGAAGAAGAAGTCGATATTTTGGGAGCTACCCTACTGGAAATTCTTAGAGGTTCACTCTGCAATCGACGTGATGCACGTGACGAAAAATCTTTGCGTGAACCTGCTAAACTTCTTGGGCGTGTATGGGAAGACAAAAGATACACCGGATGCACGGCAGGACCAGCAAAGTATCCACGAAGGAAACAACTCGAATCCGAGAGAAGTATCAAGGTCCCGCCAGCTACGCTCTTACCAAAGAGGAGAAGGAGATCTTTTTGAAGTCCCGAGTAGCATCAAGGTCCCGTACGGCTTCTCGTCGAATATAAAGGGAATAATAAACATGTCGGAGAAAAAGTTTCAAAACCTAAAGTCTCATGACCGCCACGTGATTATGACACAATTACTTCCGGTTGCATTGAGGGGCTTCTCGGAAAATGTTCGAGTACCCATTGTGAAGCTATGTGCGTTCCTCAATGCAATTTCTCAGAAGGTGATCAATCCACTTACTCTACAAAATTTACAGAAGGATGTGGTCCAATGTCTAGTCAGCTTCGAGTTGGTGTTCCCACCATCCTTCTTCAATATTATGACACATCTCCTAGTTCACCTGGTCGAAGAGATTGGCGTTCTCGGTCCTGTATTTCTACACAACATGTTCCCCTTTGAGAGATTCATGGGAGTCTTAAAGAAGTACGTTCATAACCGTGCTAGGCCAGAAGGAAGCATCTCCAAGGGCTATGGAACAGAGGAGGTCATTGAGTTTTGTGTTGACTTTATTCCTGACCTTAAGCCGATCGGTGTTCCTGAATCGCGCTATGAGGGGAGACTGCGTGGAAAAGGCACGCTAGGAAAGAAATCAGCAACGTGTATGGACGGACATTCTTTCACTCAAGCACACTACACAGTTCTACATAATTCCATCTTGGTGGCTCCGTACAAAGAGGAACACAAGGATATCTTACGCTCTAAATACCCGGAGCAACGTGAAGATTGGATTGATGGAGAACACATGAAGACTTTCGGCAGTTGGTTGCAAACACGTCTCATGAATGACACCGATGACGAGCAGCTGTACTTGTTGGCCAAGCAACCATCTTCTACTATATCGACTTTTCAAGGGTACGAGATTAATGGGAACACATTTTACACTTTCGCCCAAGACAAAAAGAGCACCAACCAAAACAGTGGTGTCCGCTTTGATGCAGAAGATGGCAATGGGAACAAGGTCACATATTATGGGTACATAGAGGAGATATGGGAACTTGACTATGGACCTAATTTCAAGGTCCCTTTGTTCCGGTGCAAATGGTTCAACCTGAAAGACGGGGCACAGGTAGACCCAGATGCGGAATGACTACAGTGGATTTCAAGAATCTAGGGTACGACACCGAACCATTCGTCCTAGCCAGTGAAGTGGCTCAGGTTTTTTATGTGAAGGATATGTCTAGCAAACCGAAAAAAATAAAAGAAAGGCAAGAGGACACATCATACGATGAGCCAAAGCGGCACATAGTTCTTTCAGGAAAAAGAAACATCGTGGGAGTAGAGGACAAGACAGACATGTCAGAAGATTATAATAAGTTTGACGATATCCCACCCTTCAAGGTAAAAATTGACCCAAGCATCATCTTAAACAATGAAGATTGTCCATGGTTGCGTCGCAGTAAGAAGAAAGGGAAACAGACGAAGAAAACTCAGAAGACTAGCTAGCTACATATAGGGATCATAACTTGTGTATCTCAATATAGAAATCACTTTTGTGTAATGATGTTACTATATGTAAGATATTAACAATGGAGATGGTTGGCTTGTTTTACTAGTTAAGTAGCTTTCACGGGCTTGCAGGGAAATTTTTCCGAGGCGGAACTTCGGAATATGCCATATATAGGGCATGTGCACCAAGGGCATATTCGAGAAGTTCCGCCACGGGAGATTTCCCAACCCTTTCCCCAACATTGTTAGAGGAGATGGAGTCTTTCACGGGCTTGCAGGGAAATTTTTCCGAGGCGGAACTTCCGAAGATGCCATAGGGCGTGTGCACCAAGGGCATCTTCGAGAAGTTCCGCCATGGGAGATTTCCCAACCCTTTCCCCAACATTGTTAGAGGAGATGGAGTCTTTCACGGGCTTGCAGGGAAATTTTTCCGAGGCGGAACTTCCGAAGATGCCATAGGGCGTGTGCACCAAGGGCATCTTTGACAAGTTCCGCCACGGGAGATTTCCCAACCCTTTCCCCAACATTGTTAGAGGAGATGGAGTCTTTCACAGGCTTGCAGGGAAATTTTTCCGAGGCGGAACTTCCGAAGATGCCATAGGGCGTGTGCACCAAGGGCATCTTCGAGAAATTCCGCCATAGGAGATTTCCCAACCCTTTCGTCCATCCATGGTGATGAAACTCTCCATCCATGCTGGCTTGTTGAGCTGCTTGCCATGGCGTATCGATGCTCCTTTTATAGGCACGGCGCCGCTTCTACATTGTCTTCTTCCTCCGACAGGGCGTCGTGCGCTACATGCTTTATCTCATCGAAGCGGGCGTCCTTATCCTGCCGACAGCTTTAGTACCGGTTGCACCCACCAGCCGGTACTAAATGTTACCCACGCGTCCTTATCCCACCGACAGTTTTGTTACATGACAGAAAAACCAGCTTTAGTACCGGTTGCACCCACCAGCCGGTACTAAATGTTACCCACGCGTCCTTATCCCACCGACAGTTTTGTTACATGACAGAAAAACCACCTTTAGTACCGGTTGCACCCACCAGCCGGTACTAAATGTTACCCACGCGTCCTTATCCCACCGACAGTTTTGTTACATGACAGAAAAACCACCTTTAGTACCGGTTGCACCCACCAGCCAGTACTAAATGTTACCCACGCGTCCTTATCCCACCGACAGTTTTGTTACATGACAGAAAACCACCTTTAGTACCGGTTGCACCCACCAGCCGGTACTAAAGGTTTCCCGCCTATTTTCTTCCCGCGCTTTCCACCGGTTCCTGCCTCTGTCTTCCCGCCATTTTTTCACTATATATATGTAGGCTTGGCCTCCATTTACATATCACATCTAGACTCATATCTGCAAACCTCATCATTCTCTCCCATGGCTTCCATCGTATCTCTAACCCCCCGGGAGGCGGAGGCGCTTTGCGCCTCGAACTACCCCTGCCCGCCGGGCTACCGCGTCCCGACCGGCTGGTTGCTAAGCGTCGAAGGCGTACCGGTCCCTCCAGTCCCTCTAGGTGTGGCGCGCGAGATGGCCATCACGAACCACTACTACTTCGAGCTCACGCCAAAGCAGCGGAGGAATCCCCAGTGGCATCCCGACTACAGCCCGACTTGGGAAAGCTTCTTCATCAATCGGCGTGAGAGGGCGCTTGCCAGGCACGAGGAGGGCGGCCCGCCTCCTTCGAACTTCAACGAGGCCGGGCGTCGGCTGTGGTAGCGCGACCGGACTCTCCAGGGCGTCATGGCCTACCGTGGCCCCCGCCTGCGTTACCCTCAGTCCCAGCCCACGCGTGCTCTCCCGCCGAGGTTCGACTACCGCGACCCCGATGCCAGCGACGATGATGACGGAGACTACGACGACTACAGTGGCGAGTATTATAGGGCTAGGCACGAGTATGACTGAATGACTCCAACAGTCAAATGTGGCCATGTATCTTAATTTTCAGTTGAGCTCTTTTAATTCGAGTTCAATCGTAATAAAATTTTATTCCCGCTCTTTCTTTCTCGCCTTTTTTCTCCCACGCGCGGCGTCGTGGCGGGAAAGTTTCCCGCGCGACGTCGAGGCGGGAAACTTTCCCGCGCGAACGGCGTCGTGGCGGGAGTAAAGAAAGAAATAGAAACAATAAATAGAAAAGAAAATAAATAGAAAAGCAATAGAAAAAATAAATAGAAAAGAAACAGAAAAGAAAATAAATAGAAAAGCAACAGAAAAAATAAATAGAAAAGAAATAGAAAAGAAAATAAAAAGAAAATAAAAAAAGAAAAGAAACAGAAAAGAAAAGAAAAGAAACAGCAAAGAAACAGAAAAAGAAACAGAAAAAAAAAGAAAAGAAACAGAAAAGAAAAAGAAAAGAAACAGCAAAAAAACAGCAAAAGAAAAGAAAACAGAAAAAGAAAAAGAAAAAGAAAAAAACCTTTGGCACCGGTTGGTACCACCAACCGGTACGAAAGGCCTTTCGTACCGGTTGGTGGTACCAACCGGTACCAAAGGGTCTTCCTCAAGGTTTTGACTTAGCGGCGCGGGCCAAATTGCCCCAAATCCTCTGCGCGCCACGCTCCTCACGCACAGAGACCCCGCGCCGCTCCTCGCCGTCGCCGTCGTCCACGCACGGAGACACCGCGCGCTCCTCGCCGTCACCGTCGCAGCCTCGTCGTCGTCCGCCGCCCGCTCCTCTCCGCGCGCGCTGACATGGGCATACCCTTCGGGTACCCATTATTAGTATACCTGGCTCGGCCAATATGGAGAAGACTAATATGGAAAAGGCCCAACAAGGCAACCCGAAGAAGTAGTCGACTAGGACTCTTGTAAAACCCTAGGCTGGTTGCATATATAAAGCTAGCCAGGGCACCCGAAAGATGGAGGGGATATAGGCCAACAGATAGAGAGAATATAGACAACATAGCTCCGCCTACGGCGGCATCCTGTAAAACATATGATCATATACTGGATTGCTAGCAGCACGTAGGGATCCTCCACCGAGGGGACCCGAAGCTGGGTATATCGTGTGCTGGGTACGTCGTGTGCCTAATCTCGCTCCCGGAATCTCCATCGTCGCTCTCTCCCGAAACCCAAGTCTACAATACGTAGGCATTGCCGAGGTGACCCCTCGTCAATTGGCGCCGACCGTGGGGAATCGCGGCGGCTGGATTTTATCATCCGGGCGGGATCCAGAGAAATTGTCATCAACGCCATCAATGTGATTAGAGATCAGTAGAAGTCAAGATCCAATCTACCGAGTGGTGCAGCAGCCGCGATTGTTCGAAAAGAAGGAGCAAACGGGGAGATAGTGTTACAATCCAATCTGCCGGTTGGTTGTCTGCTGCGCATCGTTGAATTAAGGTAACGCCCGGAGTTCTACATCATCCCTTGACCCGGGCGTGCAGAAGATCAGATCTAAATCGCTTGCAAGCTAGCTTGTCTACTTTGGCGCGCGTGGCAACTCGCGGGCTAGCGCCAGTGTATGCCTGAGAATCCTGCAGTCCAAAAAGTGAAGGCGTTGGATTAATCAATCAATCAAGTGCTAGTACTTCGTGAGGAAAGAGAAGAGATTAATCAAAGGCCTGTATAAGTGTGCTAGTCTGCATACTTACGTACATATGAAGAACACGAAGAGACATCGTATTTTATGCAAGTCTATAGCATGATGAGTCATCAGGTAGGGTGGACAGCACAGAACAATACTTCAACTTCGTCACGGCCACCAACAACTTCGACTACGTGCAACTCCTTCGCCATCGACTCCGAAGAAACCTATATCGCCATCGGGTCCGAAGGAACATACATCGCCATGAATTACGACACCATCCGCATCGCTGCGGCATCGATTCTTCAGGTGCTATTTATCTGGTTATTTTTAAGATATATTTTTCCAGTATTGCCGATAAATATACATGTACTTGTCTCGGTTTTTGTCTACTTTTCTACGCACAGAGTGATACATTTCATCATCATGGACTCCGCCACCGTGGACCCGTCATCGTGTATGAGCCACGCCACGCTTTGGGGCTCGTACGTCTCGAACTCGCCAATCTACTCTGGACTTACGAGCAAAGGAGTGATCAACTCGAATTCACCATGGATTCGGAGGCAATCTATTTTCGTAGAGGATGGCAAGTGCAAAGGAGAGGCCAAGAACTATCGGAAGAAAAGTTAAAACAAAAGGACATTGATCAAGATACTACCAAGATTGTACGTACGAGGTGTACATGATGCTCAAGATGAAAATAGCGACAGCGTATCAGCAGTATATTGGTGCGGATTCGTCATCACGAATCCGCCGGCGCACCCGCCAGCGTGAACTCCTCATCATGGACTCCTCTCTACTGTGAATCCGTCATCCGACGCAAAGATCACCAGGTGCTATATTTTCAGTTAATTACTATTCGGAAAATTTAAATTGGCCAAATATTTTTTCGGCTTGTGCTGTTACTTGCGCGCAGATTTCCGCACTCCAATACAACTTCAAATCAGAACAAGCTCCGATTATTTCGCCGCGTGCGGTCGCATGCTCGGGGGCTCGCCCGCCGTGAAACTGACAACGCGCAATCGCCTTGCCTGGGGGCTCGTTCGCCACAAACTTGACGATTCTCTCCTCCATGCCGACTATTTTCACCGTGTCGAATATTTTCGGCTAAAAGGCGTACCGCTCCGCTGCATCGGTTGCGTCTACTTCTTCGACTGCGTCTGCCGGACAACCTACTTCCACGTCGACTCCGTCACACCTGATCAAAAAGCTAAGTGTTCCATTCCCGAGTGTTAATTATTATTTACTTTCGCCACACCCGAATACTCGGGGCTGCGCCATTGCATTATTACAAAAAATTCATCCAAACACTGGGGGCTGCGCCATTACTTCGTTACCGCAAATATACTCAGTTACTTTGTGAATTTCTTTTCTTCGCCTCCTCCGGCTCAGTGGAATTATCTTCTCCGGCTCAGTGAAATTATTTTCTTCGGCTCAGTGGGATTACTTTCTTTGACTTAGTGGCTTTATCTTCTCGGCTCAGTGGATTTAATTTCTTCGGATTACTGGATTGGTTTTCTTTGGTAAATAATTGGTTCACTTATACAATATTACCCGATGCGTTTCCGGGTCAATGGATTCATCTTCTATGGTCATTAATGGATTTATTTTCTTCGGGTCAATGGATTCATCTTCTATGACATCAGCGGATTCATCTTCTATGATTATTATTGGATTCTTCGGGCCAATGAATTCATCCTTTATGATATCGACGGATTTATCTTCAATATATGCTCTATATTTAATGGCGTAATCTTCAATATGGATTCATCTCAAATACTTCATCTGGGATTCATCTTCGTATATTATTATCTATGGCTTCATCCTAAATGGCTTCACCAAATATGACGCCGCGACTCCATCAACTTATTTCGATGCACGCCTAACGCTCGGGGGCTCGACAACGATTTCGCCTCGGGTCACGACTGCGACACAACAATCATGACATCACCTCAGCAACGCTCGGGGGCTTGGCTATTTATTCATCAACAATTTCGCGGCATCCACTTTTGCTATTTGGTGGTTTCTACTTTGGCTAGATTTCTTATCTACACTCGAAGACTTCATCATGCATAGACTTCGTCGTGTCCAAAAAGCTAAGTGTTCTTTTATTTTGCACAAAGTTGATTATCGTTTACTTTTGTCGCACCCGACAGTTGGGGGCTGCGCGGCATATATTCACTTTACATATCATCGAATCTGAGCATCTGACACCGCATGCGAAAAAGAGAGTCAAGGGAAAGATAGAAAAAGTTTGTTTATTTGTGCAGGAGAAAGCGAAATTCAAAGTATATAAGAGAGAACCCGACGAAATTGTCCACAGGGAGAACTCGACGAAATTGTCTTCAAGAAAGAACAGGACCCGAAGAATTATCTTCAAGGAGGTCCCGAAGAATTATCTTCAAGGAGGTCCCGAAAAATTATCTTCAAGGAGGTCCCGAAGAATTATCCTCAAGGAGGTCTCAAAGAATTATCTTCAAAGAAGACCCGAAGAATTGTCCTCAGGGAGGACCCGAAGAATTGTCCTCAAAGAGGACCCGAAGAAATTTTTCTGAAGGAGGAACTCGACGAAATTTTCATCAAGGAGGAACAAAAAAAAAAAAAGAAAAAGAAAAAAAAAAGAAAAAAAAAGAGAGATGGACAAATCTTCGGGTCCATTGACTCGTCATATTCTTCCGAGCAAGAGCATCGGTGATGAACCCGACAATATAGAAGAATCCAATATATTCGGCTGTCTCATCACGCCCGAGAAAAATATAGAAGAGCCCGTAAAATGGGTCATTGCATCAGCCGAACAAGGCACTCGACAATATATTCTCAGAGCGCTAAAAGTCGCGAATAATCTCTGAATGCCGCAAAACTCTGCGAAGGTAAGACCCCAGATCCATTCTGAGCGGCGTGGCACCGTCTCTGACGTTGGTTTGCTACTTTTTTCCGTATCAACAGATACGAAGAAAAATCCTAACGGACGCGTTAGGTACCCGATAAAACATGACTGGGACTCGACAGAATGGTAAGACCTTAAGCGGCACCTGTCGAGTTAACACCAGTATCCCGAGATCATGTCCAGGGACGTGATCTTGAAGTAGGTTTTTGCGGATTGCCACTAGAGCAGTTAACTAGTACCTGATCCGTCAGATGAACTAGCCCCAATTACCATTATCCCTGTACAATATAGATATGGATGTCAAATAAAAATAGCAACGGCCTGGAGTCGATAAAAAGAGGGGCTGCGCCCTGAAATATAGTCAAGTTCTTTATCGAGTAGTACAACTTGAGCCTATGCCTAGGTGCAAGCACCTGCCCATAGTCTCGGGGGCTACTCTTATCGAGAGTATTGTTCACCTTCCAGATAAGATACAAGAAAGAGGAAAAATTGTGGTGTCAATTAAAAGCAAGTTGAGCCTACACCCAAGTGCAAACACTTGGCTGTAGCCTCGGGGGTTACTCCCATCGAGAGCGCTGGTCGCGCACCCGATAGAAAGATAACTTCAACAGCATCTACGGCAATTAAGGTTTATAGACTCAACTCGATTCTACGACTCGAGTGGAGCCTACTCCCATCGGGAGCACATGGATTTCATCAAGTCTTCCAGAAATATAGTTAAGTTTTTCATCGAGTAGTACAACTTGAGTCTATGCCTAAGTGCAAGCACTTGCCCATAGACTCGGGGGCTACTCCCATCGGGAGCGCTGCCGCGCACCCGATAATTTCAAGAATCGTCGACATCATCTACGCTACACATGATCTACGACATGGACCTCGCCTTGTATTTCTTCGACTTCGGAGATGGTTATGCTTGGAGTTTCTACGCAAGTCTTCGACTTCCCTATAAACTCGGGGGCTACTGACATGGGCATACCCTTCGGGTACCCATTATTAGTATACCTGGCTCGGCCCAATATGAAGAAGACCAATATGGAAAAGGCCCAACAAGGCAACCCGAAGAAGTAGTCGACTAGGACTCTTGTAAAACCCTAGGCTGGTTGCATATATAAAGCTAGCCAGGGCACCCGAAAGATGGAGGGGATATAGGCCAACAGATAGAGAGAATATAGACAACATAGCTCCGCCTACGGCGGCACCCTGTAAAACATATGATCATATACTGGATTGCTAGCAGCACGTAGGGATCCTCTACCGAGGGGGCCCGAAGCTGGGTATATCGTGTGCTGGGTACGTCGTGTGCCTAATCTCGCTCCCGGAATCTCCATCGTCGCTCTCTCCCGAAACCCAAATCTACAATACGTAGGCATTGCCGAGGTGACCCCTCGTCACGCGCCTCTGCAGGTATGTGTGCGCCGCCCCCGTCGCCTCCCTCCCCTTCTCCGGCGCCGTTGCCCGCCGCCGATGCGCCGCCACCGAGCGAGACCGTGGCCGCCGCCGCTGCGCTCCACGCTGCCGTTCCCCTGCTGGAGGCCATCGCCATCCGCGCCACGCCGCCGCACACCACCTGTCGAGGCTGCACACAAGGTGCTCGACGGAATGCACCTGCTTGCCGTTGCCCGCCGCGCGTGTTCACCCACATGCCTCGTACCGCGTTCTGATGAAGGGCATCAGCGTGGGCTCGATGCGGCTGCCGGTGCCGGAGCGGCGGCTCCGGTCGACGATCATCGACTCCGGCACGTCGATCACGACGCTGCCGGAGGACGTGTACGAGGCGGTGAAGGCGGAGTTCATCGCGCAGGTCGGGCTCGGCGCTTGACCTCTGCTTCTCAATGCCCGAGACGGCATCACTGTTCTGGCGGCGGCGGCGGCTACCGGAAGTGCCCGTGCACGTGCTGTCCTTCGCCCCGGCGCGGTGCGACGAGCTCGCGGCGTCGCTGTAGCGTTTGTGCATAACTCCTACAGTAGTACTGATCAGGCGAAACGCGCTGTAGCGGTAGACTGAATTTTGCGCTCGGTGCTTCGGCCGATTCTGCTTCTGAACTGGACCGTCCGTGTACAGAGTTTTCAAATTGCCAAAGCAAACAGAGATTGTGTCCAAAAAAAAAAAATCTTTGGATGGATTTCATTATTTTCCCCGCTCTGCATCTATTGCACTTGGATTGTGTATCGGTGAAGCATGGCTATCAAAAAGAAAGTGACAGTAAACATATATAGTATACATATTTTAGTTCTAAATATATCTATACATATTTTAGTTCTAAATACATTCATATTAGCCAAATAATATGAACCGGAGTAATTATCAGTATCACCTGATACTTAATTTACGGTGAACCGAGGCATGTCCATTTGCCAGCAGACTTTATGTCTATTCTCACCAGAAAAGTGAGAGGATTTCAAATCTTGCATTCTCATGCATCATTGGCATCATCTCTGAATTATCCAAAATAAAACTTGCAAAGTGAGAGGGTTTCTGGTCCGTTAGGGTTTTTTGCTTTCTTCATTTCAATTTGTTATTCATCTAGCAATCTGTTATATGATCATTACATGAGGAATGAAATACAATTGCTTTCTTAATTTTGCAGTGACATTGAGGTATGAAGGACGGCACCTTCGTCCGAGATGAGGAGGGGGAAGAAGCGGTGCAGAAATTGATCTATGAGAGTGCCCGTGGTCCGGAACCCGACGATGGAGATGACAACGAGTTCCAAGACTTTCTGAATGATTTCGGCGAGGGACTTGAGTCTGAACAAATTAGAAGAGACAACGAAGTGTCCATCACAAACTCCGGCGAGGTGTATATCTATGTATCAATTAGTCTATATGTTCATCCCTAGATGCATTCATTTATTTGTATTGCACTTATTAACGAATAATTTTTTCTTTTAGCCTTCTGGATCATCGAGCAAGTCTGTTAGATCAAAACGAGGTCCGACGCGGGTGCTAAAGAGCGAGGGCAGGTTAGCCCTCACGGCATTCAAGGCTAATGGTGAACCAGAGCATCCCAAAGAGTTTTGCCGCAAATTTACAAGTCAAGCCGGAGTTCTTGTTAGGGATCATGTACCGATCAACATTCAAGAGTGGCATAAGCCGAAGAACGCGGAGAGTGGTGCTAGTTATGTCAACGAGACGATGAAAACATTTCTTTGGGACACGCTACTGACAAAGTTCAGCCTACCGAAAGACATGACGGAAGGCCAGAAGAAAAAAGTTAAGGAATGGACATTGAAGAAGATGGCCATACAATTCCAGACCTGGAAGAAAAATCTATGGGACAAATATAAGAATGAAGATCCAGTATTCGATGATAATCTAGTGAAGATAAAAGCTCACTGGCCCGCATTTAAGGAGTATAAGCAATCGTCTACTTTTCTGTCCCGGTCGAAGAAAAATACCGAAAATGCTTCAAAGAAGAAACTTCCGCATCATTTGGGGTCAGGTGGCTACAAGAGTGCCATTTCGAAGTGGACATCGTTTGAGAATAAACTGATGAATGATGGAATCACTCCACAGACATGGGACTGGCCCGAACGGTCCAAGTTCTGGTTGTTCGCTCATGGGGCAGGGTTGGACCCAAAGACAGGGCTGATCGCTGCGAAGGGAAAATGGAAGGAAAAAATTGAGTCAATTGTACCGAAGCTTGTAGATGCAATTAATAAGGTCAGAAAGGGAGAGTACATTCCCGATCGAGAGAATGACGAGCTGACACTCGCTCTGGGGAACCCTGAACACGTTGGACGGGTACGAGCTCGCCCAGGTCTCACCATGAAGGAAGTGTGGCCGGACAGCGCTGACACTTATAGAAGCCGTTCGCGAAAGAAGAAGAAGGACGCCGACATTGTAACGGAATTGTTAACTAGGGTGGAGGCTCTTGAGAGAAATCAGAGGGCACCTGATCAGCCGCTGTTTCTACAGGATCCACATGGCGATGCTGCCCCATCTCAGCGAAGAAGCAGTGTCGGTTCCTCGCATCTTGACGGGTGTGGAGGAAGCTACCCCGTGGATTATGTCACGGAGAAGACAGATTGCGAGCTACATATGTTATTCAGGACCGCGTCCGTTAAGGTGGCGGTCGGCTATGTGTACCCAAGTGAAGATGGAGCAATGCACCATCATATGCCCATTCCACCTGGCTGTGTTCGTGTCGGGGTGGATGAAGTTGTTTCAGGTTTTGAAACAGTGGAGCTTGATATTCCTAGAGGTGAAGATGAGAGGACACTGGCCGATGTCAAGCACGGTTTCGCCCTATGGCCGAAGAAGTACGTCGTCCTTTTGCAAAGGCCACCGACTCCTACACATGAGCAGCAAATGCCATCGACTCCTCCTGGTGGCAGTCCTGGTGAGCAGCCAAGTCCACACCTACCTGAGAGGGACCCCAGCGTGAGTCCACCATCTCGAGATCCTCCGCGTAAGACAGCGTCCGTTAAGCGGAACGGTACGCCGCCTAGGAAGAAAGCTAGAAAGGAGAAACAACTGCCGCCTACTGAGAAGTTACCTTGGGAAAAAACTCCAGAGGAAAACGCGGAGGCTGTTCAGGCCGAGTTGAAGAAATTTTTTGCATCGAAAGTGCTAGAGATACCTTTCGAGAAGACACTAGATCCGGTGAAAGTTGTGCGTATCGTTGACAATCTATATGACCCTGTACCATCGCCGCCATCTGACTATGCGCGTTCTATTGAAAGGTCGTATGACAAGATGATCGAGGCGACAAAACCCGTTAAATCGGGTATCAGGGAGATAAAAGGGATACACCAAGTCTACCAGCTCGGACAACAACCCGTTCAATCGGTCGCCCCTCTCAAGGTGTTTGACGGGAAGACCGTTCAAAGTTCTCGACAAGACGCAACTGATTACGCCTTCGCTGAACGAGCATATCAATTTGTTCAAGGGAAAGATTTGGTCGAGAATCTCAGGAAGGTACCAACATGTATGCGTAACTTGCATTCGTGGTACCTTAATGCCTCAAAGGAAGGGATCGAGACTATCATGGTGCGAGTTAGGGAAGAGCACTACTTCCAGGAGTACTGTGTGAACGTTGACTTCGCCGAACTCTTTCAGTTATACAATCTCCGGGCCCTCGACAAATCAATCATCAGTTGCTATTGTCTGTAAGTGATTTATTTATTTAATTTGAGAAGTCTTTAGCTCAGCTCGTTCATTGTCTGCAGATTATAATCTTTTGTGCGCTATATTATGCAGATCGAAGATGCTCGAATGCAAAAGGGACGAAATCACAGACATTGGGTTCATTGACCCGCACACAATGCATGTTAAAACCATAGAGAATCCCCTCTATAACAAGGATACACCGCAGACTTTGCTAAGGTTTTTGAAGCGACAACGTGACAAAAAGCTAATAATTTGGCCTTACAACTTCGAGTGAGTCTTACTGTCTTATAACACATTATATTTTGCTCACCGTATATATATATGACACTACATATTGAAACGTGCGTAGGTTTCACTTTATTCTTCTCGTCATCAATATGGAAATTGGAGAAGTTGAAGTCTTTGACTCACTAAGCAAAAAATCGGAACTATACGTGTCTTGTTTTTTAATGCTCAGAAGGTAATTTTAATTCTTATCGGTTTGTTTCGTTAATTTCCTGCTTTGAACTAATTGATGACTCTTTTATGCATTTTCTTTTGTCGAGCAGCGTATGGCAAACTTTCATCAAGGAAGATACGTCCCGTGAATGGACACCGAAGCTGCGATGGCGTGCGAAAGTAAGTAGTACTACCTAGATCCACACACCTTTTAATTATCATACTTGACTATTGTTTGATTGAATTATATTCTTGTAAAGAAATGCCCGCAACAACCACAAGGGACCGATCTCTGTGGATTCTTCGTTTGCGAGTACATCCGCAGAATTGTTACGAATAATGAAAGAAATAACCCAGTTGCTAAAAAGTGCTTGGATGCTATTTGACAAAACGAGCACTCGATTATGCGCCGTCCGATCTTTCCATCACGGTCAATCTCACGAGGCTTTAGGCAGACAGTTCCCGACAGGATTACACCTGAGGCACTTCCTTTTTCTCGCTCGTCTGCCCACCATTCGCGAATGTGACCCGTTCCCCATTTTCTCCCCCACGATGCCGCCGCCTCCAGCTCCTGCCACCGTCGTACGCCGCCGCCGCACCGCGCCCGCCGCCACAGCGCGCCCGCCGCCGCACCATACCCGCCTCCTGGACAGAATCCCTACCAGCGCCACGCCTCTCTGCCCCCAATCGAGATTTCGTGGCTAACCCTAGCCTCGAGGCTCACGCTCGCCGGCGCTGCTCCGACATCCGCCACTCGCCTGCGCCGCCCGGAGACAAGCGCCTCCACCAGTTCCACGCCCCTGCCCTACCACCACGCCTCCTAGTCAAGCTCCGGTGTTGGCTCGGGCTGCTGGTGTTGCTGCCCGCATCTCGGGCTGCCAGCGTTGCTCCCCGCACCAGCGCCTCCGGCTCCACCCTCGATGCCCCGAGTTCTTCTTCGTAGAGCTCGCCCTCTGGTGCACCTACTACTCCAACCCGACGCCATAACCTTCAACATCGAGCCCCAGATCGGTGTGGTGCTAATGTTTGCCTAGGCTGGCTGTAGCCTCACGTCTGCGGGCTGTCGTGACGACACCTTCGTCACCGACTACATCCAATCAGGCTGGACCATCAAGCGCGTCCGCACCGGCCAGAAGACCTTCTTCCATGTCTCCAAAGAGTAAGTTGGTTGTGTATTGCAATGTACTTGGGCATGCACTAGGTGTTCGTTGAATTGTTTTCAGGGGCCTGATAGTCTGTATGCCTAACATTTTGCACCTCGTTGAGTTGTTGTGCTAGTCTCATTTGTCTATGAAAACTGCACACTTGGTTTAGATGGTTCGGTGATACTTCGTCTTGTTATGTTCTGGCCATCTTGGGGTGGTTAAACTAGGGAGATGCATAACCATGAAGATTTTTCGATGCAGAACAATAAATGTGCATAATGCTTATGTCATGGAGTGATCTAAAATCACCTCCCCTGGGCTTTATCTAATGCCCTATCATGGAGCTGAGACCTGCTTTGCTGCGAGGCATATTTGTATAAGTACATATGCGCATGAGGTGTGGTCGACAATTACCGGCACAACATGAGGTGTGGTTGACAATTACCGGCACAACTAACCAAGTTGTTTTATCTTGCTCTTTTTCTTGTATTGTTAGTCATTCTGTAGCGTTAGTAATTCTTACTATTACTGTGTTGTTATGAGTTGAGTGAGAAAGATAGCATTATTCAGTGTTATATTGAAGTTGTTATGTCACCATAGTTAAGTTGTTTTTAGCATCGAACTAAGTTTATTAAGCTGATTAGTCTAAGTTGGATTCTAATTTTGCAGTGCGGAATTGTTTTATTTGATTTAGTGTCCCTTTTCCCAATTAAGTTGTCTTGTCATTGTAATTAAGTTGCTTTCATCATAGAACTAACATGATTAGCCTAGGTTCCAGTTAATATCCTTATTTTCTAGAGGGCGGAATTGTTTTTCTTTGAATCGCTGTCCCTTTTTTCAAATTAACTTGTCTTGTCACAATAGTTAAGTTGCTTTTAGCATAGAACTAAGTTGGTTAGTCGGAGTAGCCTAAGTTGCAATCTGAATTTTCGTACAGGTTTGTCACCCTGGATCCTATCCTCATCGCGAAATTCCCAGAATTAGTAGGAAATTAGTATTAAGTTGATGTAGCAATTTCATCTTAGTACATTCTCTGATTGATTAGGTGTGTCATTTGGGCGTTGTTTATGATAAACTGCATACTAGATTCTTTTTTTAAAGTGGTAGATGATATCACATTGTTGTTATTTTTTGTGTAATACACAGTTGTGTATGTTGTTATGTTGTCCATCAATTTCCCGTTAAGTTGCATAGTGATTGTAGTTAAGTTGTCCACTTTTCTTGTTAGGCACTTAACATAATGGTAAGGGTGCTCTTTTATTGTTGTAAGTTGTTGCATATCACATTTGTTGTCCCGCAAATTCGCGCTTAGTTGCTTTTTATCTACCTGTTGTATGCATTTGCCTTCTTTTTTCGAATTATGCACTTGCCCCGTAGGTTCATGAGTTGCTTATCATGTTCCATTAAGTTGATTATCCACTTTAGCTTAAGTTGTTTTACGCTTTCTCCTAAGTTGTAGCTTGCAGTCCACTAAGTTGGTCTTTTATTGTTGTAAGTTGTTGCATATTACATTTGTTGTTCCGCAACGCCCGCTGAGTTGCTTTTTATCTACCTGTAGTATGCATTTGGCTTTTTTTTTCTTTTGAATTATGCACTTGTCCCGTAGGTTCATGAGTTGCTTACCATGTTTCCTTAAGTTGATTATCCACTTTAGCTTAAGTTGTTTTACGCTTTCTCCTAAGTTGCAGCTTGCAGTCCACCAAGCTGCAGGTACCAGTCCAACTAAGTTTTCTGTGTGGTAATCGTCCTACTCAGTAGGCTTTCCAGATGGGGGCGAAAAGGCACACGGGCATAAATCCCAGATTTTTAGGTTAAAGTTTGCTTAGGCAGCTCACCGTGTCACTGGCCAGATGATAAGTTGCTTTTTAGATGCAATGAAGTTAATTATCACCATTTTGCAAACAAAAAGTTAATTATCACCACTTACTAAGTTGTTCCATGGAGGACATTGTTGTTGCGTGAGAAGCTTTGCATGGTGTCATCTGATGAGCAAAATAGATCAAAAGAAACTCTTTTGGAAACACCAACAACTAGAATTCCAGCTTGAAACATCCCATTACACCGGATGTACAAGAATATAAAGCCTAAACCAACTATTGGGCACGCCCACAAACTATAATTGTCCAGCCTTGACTTGGTCGTAGAAGTTAGATCTAGATGACATATAATCTGGTTGAACATGATTGTACTCTACTTTGCTAAATCTAGATTAATGTTGATAGCTTATTTTTGACGAAATAATGATCGTATCTTACCCAATATGTAGGACTGTCTTGATTCCATGGTAGTGCCACCCTCAATTCTGTGTGTTCTCTTGACATAGACTATTGGTAGGCTGACATCTAGATTATTCTGGCATTAGGTTTTTCCTGTGGTTCTTGAACAAAATTTAGTGGCTTCACTTTTAGGAAGGTACTAGTGGCAAGTATTTTGTGCTTTCTGAACTTGTGGAGTCCACACTGAGCAAAATTTAGATAGGCTCTGTCTCGCTTCATGGTGCAAGCCTGCATTTCTTCTCGTATAAATATCTTTAATCGACAGTGATGGAGTGAAGGATTTACATGTATAAATTTCAGCAACTCGGGAAGTAAAAAATGCTTCATGTATATTAGTACCACCTCCCTTTTGTTCCTCAGTATTGGCATCTAAGGTATGCACTTCTGTTTTGTAGTGTTGCACAATGCACAGAGACATGATAGTTTGACTAAATGGTTAAGTTTGATACTAATTTTCCTTAAGTTTGATTGTTCATCATGCTTAAGTTGGATACCAAAAATAACTAAGTTAGTTACTTGAAAATACCTAAGTTGCATTTTGCTTTTTAAGGCTCGGCGTGCTTAAGCTGCATGTTGTTTTTAACCGAGTCGTTTCTTCAACTTGCTTAAGTTGTGTACTACATATAGCTAAGTTTGCCTTTCACATCATGGTTTATAGGTTGATTTTCATCATATAGTTTAATTTTGATGTTTAGCAACATCCTTTTGACTTTCATACTAATATGATCGATTTGTCTGTTTAACTTTGATTAAGTTCGAGTTACAACCAAATGTGTCGAAGTAGTATACTGATTTTGTTATGTTCTTCTTTTTATCGTCATGCTTTTGAGTTCACTGCTGAATTTAATTAAGTCGCTTCAGTCGGCATACTTAAATTGTGACATCATATTGCTGAGTTTGTTTCCATACAATGCAATTAAATTTGGGTAAACGAGAAATGCCCTCTGCCCGGTTTATAAATAGAAAGTTGATTTTCTAGCATTCAAGCTTTAAGACTAGTGTAGAACAAATGACTAAAGAGAATGTCAAGCGCTTCTCTGTGCATATTTTGCCGGTGTTGTCAGTTCTTTTGTATGACCTAGAACAAAGTCTAGTATTAGTCCTAGGTGTTGCCGGTCCATAGTTGACAATAATTTGTCTAACATGTTTTTTTTTTTCCTTTGGCACAAAATAGCTAAAAGAAGGTGTCGGTGCCACCGCAAGAGATGGTCTTGTTTGTTGTGATGACGAGGATTGAAGAGTTTGTATCTTCAAAGTTGGCACGGAGCTTTCCTAATGAGGTATAAATCCACATGCAAGCCATTGTGCTTTTTTAAGTTGCTTTACTAATATGCTTAAGTTGGATACTGAAATTTGTTAAGTTGATTTTTGCGTAAATTTAGTTCTAAGTTGCCTTTACATAATAATATAGTTTGTTGCTTCACAAATGTGCTAAGTTGTTTACACATAACGTCCATTAGTGGAGAGTCTTCTTTTAAGAAGTTGGTTTTCTATACATTACTTTGTTACTTCAGGCACGTGCTAAGTTGTTTACACATAATTTTGATCAATGGAAAATGTTCTTTTGCTAAGTTTCAGGAGCAACTCGGTTGCCAGCAGGAGCAACTCCAATATACTCAGCGAAATGAATGCATTATGTGTGTATACTCAGCAGGAGTTTTTCCATAAATTTTGCACTAGTTTCCTCTATGCATTTTGTTGCATGGAACCTGGGATTTCCCCCAATGTATCTATGTTGATCCAGGTCTGTTAGCATGTTGTATGCACCTGGGGAATCTTAGTTTTTAGCTACTGCCGGGGTTGTTGTTCTTGCTGTCAATATCCCACATAAAGTTGATGAAGGTTTGTTCTTTGTTGTATATATTTGGGATTGCTGAATCCAGATAAGTTGGTGCAGGGTAGTAGCAATATGCTTCATGAACCTGTGAATTTTGCTAAATATATTTGCCCATATCTCTAAGTTGATGCATATGTGTTTTTTCTGTTGCATGCATCTGGTGTTTTCTGACCATATCCTATGGTTTGGGTACAAGTTTATTTGTTCTCTGTGTCCGATCTGAAACGGATTTAAGTTACAGGTTTCTGTTTTTTTTTTGCTGCATGATTTAGGTTCTGAGACAGATCTATACCAGAGCAGATCGGTCATGGATTTTATCTTTTTCTAATAAGGTCATGGATTTGATCTTTGATTTTTCTGGGATGTAGGAAGTTGTCTTGATTCAATTTTGTAAGCCATATGTATCCATAGCGATTCTGTAGGAGGAAGATAAGCTTGTGTTGGATCTAGGGCCAAGAAACGGGGCTTGCCTGTGCCGAATTGGCTGGGTGCTGATCCGGTCAAACCAGCATCCAGATGTTGGGTCGCACAAACCAGCATCCGGGTGCTGGGTAGACTAACCAGCACCGGATGCTCCCTAAGTCGGGTCCAAGAAATAAAGAGGTACAAAAACAATCTTCACAAATTTGTTTTCTTATCATAAGTTGTGCTGAGTTTCAGTAATAGTTGATTCATGTATTCATTTGTATCTTATTCTTTTATAGTTGGCAAGAAAGCGGAACAAGCTCTCAATCGATGACCGCTTCATAGCAATAGGCGAGGAATTGGCGGGATTTTTCCTTCGGGGCGTCATACCACCATTCGTAGAGTACCACTATGAATGAAGATGTACGTGTTACATATATAGTTGACTCGAAGAGTACCACTATGCTACATGTAATAGACATATATAGAGTACGCCTCGGAGAGTACCACTATGCATGAAGATCGATCTTCATGCATAGTGCTACTTAATTTGCGATCTTATGCAATTACATGTGTGTTATATTATATGCACCAACTTGCTATGCATCATCTTGATCTTCATGTATTACCTAAACCCAAACGCGTTTCTGGTGCATCGACGCGATATGAAACAAACCGATATCCCTAAACCCCTCCAAAAACCCTAAAAATCCAATTCTGCCGTGGCGAAGATTTGGGCAAATTCCCTGCCGCGGGTGGGAATCTTTGGTACCGGTTCGTATTACCAACCGGTACCAAAGCTCCTTGGCCCTGAGCTCTCCTGGTGGCCCACGTGGAGGCCCCTTTTATACCGGTTCGTAAGCAACCGGTACGAAAGGGGGGGGGGGGGCCTTTAGTGCCAGATAATTAATACCGGTTGCTCAATCGGTACTAATGCCCCTCTGGAACCGGTATAGATGAGCGTTTTTCTACCAGTGGGTTGTCTGCATAGACGTCGAGCCTCTGTAGCTGGCAGCACCTCGAGAGTAGTTTTGCTATACTCGCTCCGTACATGTGCTGCCAATATGAATTGGTCACTCTTAGGTGAGTGACACTATTAAGTTTAGGTAGTTCTTCAATCATGTCCACCACATTATCTGCATCGATCTGCATATACGGGCAAATATGCATATAATACACGTAAAAATTTCGAGTTAATGTAATTCCTTAATCCGAAAACATATACGAGAGTCCAGAACTTAAATTGTTGCCCACCGCTATGATATTCCGCAGGGAAACGTCAAGGTGTTGGACGCCGGTGCAACTCCGTAGAAGCCAAGGACCGATGTAGGATTCATATGTTTGGACGTGTGTAAATAGCCCGACGTTGAGACGGCGGACCGTGTCCATGCTGCTAAGGAACTCAACCCTGCTCGCGGGTAGCGAGGCGTTCAAGGGCTAGTGTATCTCCTCGAGGCTGGGAGTGCAAAAACTACCCACCAGCTTGCTATCCGTCTGGAAGAGCCTTTTAATGCGGAGCAGGCGGAGCTTGGGACACGACACCTCCAGACGCACTATACCGTCGATGTAGTCCAAATCAAGCTCTTCGAGGAGCTTGCTGGTTATCTTGAGGTCCGGGCCGTCCACCCCCCAAAACACATGTAGGAGAAGCCTTCGCAGCTGGCCGCACAAGGACAGTAAATCCGAGAGGCCGCCGCCGTCCAGCCGAATATTAAACAGCTCCAGCTCGGTCAACGAGCTGTTCACCGCCGGCGCCACTGGGAGTTTAAGTGTTAACATTTTATCATCTTGTAGGAACGAGCGGAACGACATGGCGGCCGTCCTCGTATCGTCGCCGCAGGGAAGGTCCAAGACGACATTGCCAAACCCGTGCCAGTGCCATTGGCGGTCCTCAATTGTTATTGGGCTGTAGTCATCCAGCCTGAGGCTGATATTTCCATGCACACGCTCCGCCGCCTGCTGGAGCCACGCGTTTGCGTGGAGCTTGTGGCGAGGATGTTGGATGCGGATCGTGAGGGTATCGTGGCTGTGAGCGAGCGCCGCGTTGATCAACTCGTCGAGACCCGATGTTGGTATCTTACCGATGTCGGAGAAGGCCAAGGCCGGGAGGCAGAGCCAGACGTGCCGCCACCGCCGCGAGAGGGCTCTCGTGCGGACGGCGTCCTCGGTGGTGGGCACGAAGCTGAGGATGTGCAGGAGCACGTCGTCGGTAAGGCTGCTGATGATGTCGTCATCCGCGGCGCCGCGTTCTAGTAGTTTAGAGTTCATTGACGATCGTCCTGGGTGGTCTGCGAGACAATGATCTTGGGCGTGTGTATGGGTACTCGCCTACTCGGAGTCTTTAGGACAAACATGTCAAAATCGGGTTCTACTCCAGCACGGCAAGAACTCCTTGATCTCTCAAGTCCCAACGAACGTGCCTCCGGTACATATGGTCCGACAATAGGAATTCCCAATTGTCGGTTGATACTAGATTTTATCGATTTCCTTATACAGTAGGGTAAAATTTTATACTTAGATCAAACTTAAATACAACTATACAAGCAAGGGCGAGTCCAGGAATTATTTGCAGGGGAGGCTGAAAGTTGACGACTACTTCCGGTAGAAAATAAGCCAATATATAAGACACAAAATTAATTAAGACAAAATACCACAAATTAACTGGACGCCGGACGCCAGCGCTGCCGCTAGGGTTTGGCGGCTGGGCGCATCCGCCGTCTGCGCGTCGCCTTCTGCTGGTGGCCTTTAGATATGGAGGCGGAGGCGGAGGCCAGCTCTATGGCCAGGGCAGTCCTGTGAGACTCCTCTCTGGCTGGGGCCCTCGAACGCCGTAGGCACCAGGAGGAGATGTCCGTTCACCGCCGCGCGCGGCGCGCGGAGTGCGCGAAGCGCTCCCGCTTCGACGACGGTGCCGGCCCTTCCGGCACCCAGTAGTAGGCCGCGTGACTGCGAGTAACCGAGGCCGGTGTAGGCCGCGCGACGGCGAGTAGGTACGGCCGTTGTAGTTTTAGGTTAACTCGACTAACCATCTCTGTAAAGATGGTCCTTTTGGCCAATCAATAGTAATGAAAAATATTATTGTTACCTAGTCACTGCCGACCGGACCCGGATGCAACGAACGCGGACACTTTCTGTTACCGCGCAGAGTCCGCGGAGACGCAAACCTGGCGCATATTTGGGCTAGGTTTACGTCGCCGCGAACCGCCCAGTCACTATGCGTCGCCCTGCTGGAGGAGGCCCCAGACGCATTTTCGGTTACGGCGGTCGCAAACGGTCGGTCACGTCGGGCTGCTGGAGATGCCGTGAGTGGGGACTGTTTCGGGTGCGATGCGAGGCTGGTGTACGACGCGAGTTGGGCTGGAACCTGAAACTGACTAAGCAAATGGCCTCCTCATATAAGATTACTAGTAGTACAAAATAAATTTGCTTTTTTGGAGGGCAGGCTGAAGCCTGTTTAAGCCTCCCTATTGGCCTCGCCTTTGTATACAAGGACCGCTGAGATCACTTGGTACCCCTTCGTTATTAATATTAAATGGATATATAACAAAATCTATATGGCCCAAGTAAATTATATGCATCTGTTGCATAGTATAGATATGATTATGTAAGTACATGCATCATTGGTGGGACTCTTTCGCGCGGTGGTGGTCGTGGCCGCCGGGCGGAAAGGACGACAAGGCGGTGCCCGGTGCTAGCCGACCACGAGGCACTGCAAGGCGGCGTTGGGCGACACGAGCCTCGCCAATGCCTCGTAGGTGCGTGCCGGCAGGGTAGGGGTGGCGTGCAGGCTAGGTGGCATGGCAGCGCGATGAACTATCGGTCAGTCCGCCCGGACAGTATGGGGCAATTTGGACAGATCGACTACCCGTTGCATTGGAAATGAGACTAGCCGGACTGTCTTGCGGTGTCCACACCATACTGTCTTACGGCGCCCGCGTCGGACTATTTTGCGACGGCGGTATGTCTATACTCGAGGATACCAGGTTTTGGATTTGGGTTTGGACATGAACCTACATATCACCGATTGAGTTTGGTTGCGTATGGGGGAGGGGGTTGTACTGGAGCAAACCTCTCTTATGTTTATATACTACTAGTTGATACCCTGTGCAGTGCCATGGACAAAATAATAGAAAAAAACTCACATGAAGTCAGATAAGCTTACGATTCTTGAACGTATTTGGGTCTGTGTTAAATGATCCCACAATCCCACCTAAGGCACATATAGATGAAAATAAAATTTAAATACCGAAAACGCGAATGGATTCAATCACATGTCGAAGAAAGCCATCACAAAATTCTTGGAGCCGGAGTCATTTACTCCTTTGCATTTCGTTCCTTGAGGAGGTGGAAGTGGAACCCTATCCTCCACACCCTTTCAAGAGCTTCTCGCAAGATTGAGAGGATTCAACCTTCTAGACTGGAATCTCTAAGAACAACAACCTACTTGAGTTTGTTTTGAAGTGAATCAATTGCTCAAACGAGCCTTTCTGTTTTCTCGGAAAGGAGGAGATGGCCAACCCGCCTCTTCATCGTTTGATGCACACATCCATTTTTGAATGGACTCTTAGCTCACCTAGTAGTAGATCTAGATGACCAAGATTTAAAGCCATCCACGGAAAATGCACTCCTATGAAGTGGAAGGTTCATTTAAAGCTTGCTTTTGTTCAAGGACAACACATGAGGCAAAAGTACATCTAGACTTCTAGAGAGACTAGTGAAAGCTCAATCATCCCAAAAAGCTCTTTACAAAAGCAGTTGTATGATTTGAAATATTCTCGTCGCCTTCAATAAATCAAATGTATGGACGGAATTCACGGAAAGTACCATGTGCACATGAGCACAAGTGCTCCTTGGACTTTTGGATTTTTGAAAATTTTCAAAACCTCGCTCTTTTATGTTTTCAAAAATTATGACATTAAATATGTAGATAGATTTAGACACGAGGAGTGTAGTCAAACAAGTCCCATTGAAAAATACTTTGTAAATTTGTCTTTTTTGCATCTCCCAAAATATAACGTATTTTTTTACGAGACTTTTTTTGATTCCAATCCTCGTATACACATCTATCTACATATTTAATGTCATAATTCTTGAAAGAAGAGCAATATGGGAATCTAAAATTTTCAAAAATCCAAAAGTGAAGGGAGCACTGACTCCCATGTGCACAAAATCCTCGTCCATTCACCCGGAATTCAAAGGTTCAATAAATCGGGCTCCAAATTAAGATGCGCTCATCGCGAGCTGGTCTGAGCGTTCTGTACTCGTACTATACTTTCCGGCCAAACGTTTGTGACGCGGGGCACCGGGCCAAGTTCAACCACCAGTTGCACAACAGCACACAAAGTTGCCGCCTTGACCGCCCAACCACCAGTTGCACAACAGCACACAAAGTTGCAGCCTTGACCACCCGCTGATGCAATTTCGGTGTAGTAGATTCTTTAATCTTACCACAAACCATCTGCTAGCTTGTGGTAAGAAGTAAGATCACAACAGATGCCATGGGAGGAGCACGATCGAGCTGCTGCTGTGAGTGGCATGGGCTAAAGCAATGCTGCGCTCATGATTTGCCCGAAATGGGCGGCTCGAGCTGCTCCTTGACCCATCAATTCGCTATGCGAATATAGAAAAGAAGAGGATGAAAAGGACGAGTGAGCTGATCTGATACAGAATGGCAGGGGCAAGTTTTTTTTTTTTGAGGGTGAATGGCAGGGGCAAGTTACTTGGCCGATGCAGCTTTGGCAATGTTCACACACAAACACACCAAGAACTAACTTCTCGTTGTTCATTCGTCACAACTCACACCAGATAGACCGAAGAGCAAGTAGGTGCTCGAATTAACTAAGGAAATTTAAAGCCACGGCCAAACAGGGTACTACAGTTCTAAACTTCTAATGAAGGCTACTTCAAAACGGCGCCGGCGACACGCGCGGAGATCAACCGACGAGCGTGGGCGCCGGACCGGTGGTTCAGCTACGGCTTGGTGGGCTCGGGGACGGCGGCGGCGTCCATCTCGGCCAGCGCCGCCTCCAGGGCGACGATCTCGTCCTTGGCGCTCGCGATCTTCTTCTGCAGCTCCGCTTTCTCCGCCTTCCTCCTAGCGCGCGCCTCCTCCGTCATCGTCTCCTCGCGGGCGGGCACCAGTCCCGGATGGTAGGAGAGCGACCCACCGGCCGCCGCCACGCCGTTTCCTCCTCCGCCGGCTGCCGGAACCGCCGGAGATTTTCCCGTGGAGACCGACATGGTTGCTCGCTGAGTTGTGGCTGTGCAGCGAGAAGAAGGTGCTGGTGGTGTGTGACTTTTGCTTTGAACATTGGCTTGAGAATTTTCAGCTCCCACCGTCTATTTGTAGGCGCTTCCGCTTTCTTTTTCTACCAGAGTGGCCCTCAATCTTTCGGCTTTTACTAAATCAAAGTACTATAGAGTACTACCTTCCTCTAAAAAAAGTTGAGACACTTTTTTTTAATCAAAGTCTAATGTAGAGTACTCTCTCTAAAAAAGATTCTCCCTCCATGCTGATTTCTTAGGCTTTGAAAAACTTGAACCATTAATTTGGTTAAACAAATTTAAGACATAAGTTTCGTGGCATATATTTATATTTTGTTGACCAAATTAAAGGCTAATTTTCTCTCTCTAAAAACTACTATGGAGGGAGTAGCATGAAAAGTTCACACGGAGACCAAGCTATATGTAGCCATTTATTTGTAAACACTTAGAATCTGTATTTCAAAGTTTTAAAAAATTCAAATCAAAATTCTGCAGATAGTTAATGGTATATATACTACAATGGTGTAAAATCTCAATACAAACTACTTTATATTCTAGGCTACAGAAAAATAAAAAAATTGATTTTTTTATAGTGAATACTGCATGTTTCAAGACTACGGAATTTGTCAGATTTTGTCAATCTTGTGTAGCCCAGAATACAAATATGTTTGCATTGAGATTTTACAACATTGTAACATACATCATCGGCTACCTCTAAAATTTTGTTCGATTTTTTAAAAATTTAAGTGTTCGAAAACAAAGAGCTACATGTAGTTCGGCCTCCAAAACGCCACACTCGGAGTAGCACACGTATACAACACTAGTATTTACTTAAATTGGCACTCCGTGTATATGGAGCACTCGATGACCAATCAGTTCATGCTTTGGTGTATAGTACACCACACAAGTCGTAACTTTTTAAAAATGGAGACAAAATATCTGCCTCATCCATTAATTAGTAGAAGGGATTTTGTCTACTATATATTAGTTGACTGAGATTTTCTTTAAGCCTCAATCATTTGAGAAAAAGGCAAGTACAGTTTGAAGAAAAGTACAACTCATTTCAGTTGTGTATTTGTGTGCAATTGCATTTTTTTTTGCTAGAGTAGTGCAACTCAAGCACTTTTTTAAGTGACTGAAACATAAGAAATTCTCCGTCAACTGACATATCAAACGTTGTACGAAAAAACCGTAACAAAACCGCTGAGCAGCGGCGTAGGCTGGATATCACACACACACACCTCCAAAAAGGGCCTTGTACGTCCAACGGCAGAAGAGCAAGTGTATTTATAACGCAACTACTTGTACTCCAACGGCAACACCATTCAAACTGATATGTAGCTTTTATTCTGGCACACGCATACGTGCAACGGCTATAAGTTCATATTCACAACGGAACCAAATTTGCTTTCAAGGCTTTCATTTGATACTCGTTATGTCTTGCAATGTGACCTATATATATGTGTCTTAGAAAAACACATATATAGGAAAATGGACATAGTGTCAGCCTTTCTCATCAAACAAAAAGAGTGGAAAAAGTGTGAAACTGAAAATGGAGAAAGTATAATTTCTGGTGAAAAAACATGCGACAACAAAATTTCTATGTAAATATTAAATTGTGTTGTTACATATTTTCTTTGTCGCTATTTTCTTCTACACTTTTTAACGTGAACTGGCAGGAGCTCTACTATTGCATTATAATAAAGGAGAAAAAAAAATAAGTTATAGTAACAAGCCGAAGGTTAAGAAACCAAAGAGGAGGACGACAAGAAAAAAAAAAGCCATTTGTTGACACGGAAGTTCCTTGGAAGGTTATGTGGCTTCTATCCCACGTAGGTAGCGAAATAAACCTCTTTCTTATTCAACTCTGTTGACAACGAAGTGCATTTTCTTCTTGTTATTGTTCTTGCTCTTCCTCTTCTTCCTCCTCTTCTTCTTGTGTACATTGCTACGGAGGAATGTGGATTGTATAAATATTTTTAGCACGTGTCCGTTGCTTGTCCAATACAACTGTGGCAGTTAGGAAAACACATTTGTTTACTCTGAAAGAAGGAATGTGGATTTAGGCATGTGAGTTACAAATTCATCCGTTTTATCTCAACTTGCAAGAACAAGAATTATGAGCGATAGGTGGAGGCTCAGATTTTCCACATTTTAACAACAACCAACAAGGGATATATTTTTAATTGGAGGTGAAATATAATGTAGAGTGTGAAACATGTGAAATGCGGTAAAAGAGTGGATCTTGTCACATAAAATCTCCCCATTTCAAGAGAAACATAGACATACCCGCAAACAGGCAGACTAAAAACTAATCCGTGGTTTTTTTTAGATCAAAAGGCTGCAACTTTATTAATAACCGTCACAATTAGTGTCCAAAACGTTTACAATAAACTATGGAGGAACACCCATCCAGGTATTACACACTTTATTCCTGCAGCCCTCTTTTGCCTAGCAATCCGCGACCCTATTAGCCGAACGACGTACAAACCTGACCTTGGCTTCATCAAATTCAGAGAGCAGAAACTTGATATCTTCAGTTTAGTTACCAAACCTTGACAGTCTGACTCCAGAATCAGCTTCCGAGCACCTGCATCCTTTGCCACGCTGAGCGCCAACCAGCACGCCCTTTAGTTCTGCTCCTTCAGGGTCCGAAACAGCAGTGAAAAAACGGCAAGCTCCTTCTATAAAGTCGCCGTGGTGATCCCGCACGACCACGCCCCCGCCTCCTGTTCCATCACTTGGAGAAAAACTTCCATCAGTGTTCACCTTGCAGCAGGACGGCTTTGGTGGCTCCCAATGCTCCACTCTGCACAACTCTAGATTTTGGTGTATCCTTGATCGACTGCCATTCATCCCATAGAAAAAATATACGCTTAGTTGTCGCTTCTAGGTCTTCGATCATAGGTGCATCCCTTGCGTCATTACGAGCCAGCCACAACTGGTAGATGGCCAACATAGTAACACCCAATTCCTTCTCCTTCAGCTTCCCAAACCAGTCCAACAACCAGCCTTCCAGTTCACTATGTGAGTGCAGATCATCTGGTGGTGACACAAGAGGAAGACCCGTTCTAGCACGCAGTGTGCTCCACACATGGGCCGAGCGAGGGCTTCCCCAGAACCTGTGAACTAGGGACTCAGTTCTGTCACACGCAATGCACCTGACCCCACCTTAATCTTTCTCCTTTGCAACTCTTCACCCACAGCTAGACCATTCTTAACTAGGCGCCAGCAATGCACCTTTATTTTGTTTGCGACATCAGCTGAGCCATAACGCCCGCCAGCCCTGATGCATGTCCAGATTATACGAAGAGCTCGCCCTTCCCAATTGCGAAGATCAGATTTGTCTTTTAAGATGATATGCCGAACGAACAGTAAGTATCTCATTTTTGGTGTAATTCCAAGCCATATAATCAGCGGATCCAGCCCTACCCACAGGAATCTTCATGATATCAGCAACATCAGCTTCAAAGAAACACTCACTCAGCTTGTTTTGATCCCATCCATTCCCATTTGGTTCCAGAAGCTCACTAACTTTTGCAAACTGCACACCCGGACGATGGCCAAAGGGACGCTTTAGTGTTGATCTCGGAATCCAGTTGTGGTTCCAAACATCAATCCGTGGTTGGATGGTCAGAAACAGTGGTACCCTTCCCACCAAATATCAAACCTCACGTTTGATCTTTGATGTGGCGAGTTAGATTTGGTGGCTTCGTGAGCTTGAGTTTCTAAAAATAAAAAATAAAAGAAACAGGCATATACTATCTGCGGGGTGTGATCTGGATCGAACGGCCCACACACCGCTCGCGTTTCCCCGCACGACCTGAACCCGCGGCGCATTCCCGAACCCCGACCCGCCGACCGGCAAACCCAGGCCAGCTGCACCGAACCCACTGAGACCAGGCCAGCCGCATCCATGGTGGCGCGCCGCCCAGAACCCTAAACCCTCCGCTAAGCCCCGACCAACCGCACCGCACCGCATCGGCGCCAATGGCGGCGTCCCCGCCCTCTCCCCCTCCGCCTCCCGCCGTGGTCGCCGTCCGGAGCCCCGCCCACCAGTCGCCGTCTCCGAACCTCGCCAACTTCTTCGGTAGGAGCTCTGCTCTCCCTCCCCCTCTCGTTTCGCTGGGCGCTATACATCGGATCGCTAGCTTCCGCGGTCGCGCTCTTGTCTCCCGGACTTGGGATCTCGTTTATTAGCTTTGAGACAGAGGTGACCCTCACAGCGTGGGATTGTGTTTTTATTGGGCTTATTATGATTTCGACCTGACTGATGATATGACCCGTCTCTCTTCTGTTTCCTGCAATCGAGTTTTTTTTTTAATATAGTAGAGGTTTTCATGACATTTCACTTTCCCCAAACTTGGCCACACCTTTCGACAGCGGAGAATATTATAATTTTTACCTACAGTATTCATGAGTTTTCATATGCAATAGGGGGTTATGTACCCATGTTTTCATTACTACTTTGCCTTGCATTGGATGGTTATGCAAGTAACATGCTTTACTGGGCAACAGAGCAAACTATTTTGATTAGATTTGGACATGGAAATGGGTGCATTGTATCTTCTTAACCCACTGATGAAGCCGATAAATAGTATGACGTTTTTAGAACGGTTTATCTATTTCACTGCAGTAAGATAGAGGTTGTCATGTTGGTTAATTACACCAAAACCTTTCTGCATATTCCACATGAGACTGCATTGTAATTTTTACTGGAGTTTTACAGTAACTAAGCAACACGTAATTCCCAAAATGTGCATCATATTGTTACTGAGATGAGATTTATGCTGCAGTGTGGAGGGAATTTGTGTGGGGAGCAATTGCAGGCGCATTTGGAGAAGGCATGATGCATCCAGTTGACACTCTGAAAACAAGGCTTCAGAGTCAGGCTATAATGACAGGGGCTCAGGTACGGTATCGTTTCCTAAAGTTCTCTTTTCACTTTACATGGACGCGAGTTTCTTGCTGTAATGCATGATTTTGACACATGGGTGCCCTGTCTTTCTTCATTTGTTCTCAATAGGCTCAGAAGAATATTTTTCAGATGGTCAGGACAGTTTGGGCTTCTGATGGTCTGAGAGGTCAGCCCCTCTGCTTTTTTTTTTATTGAAAAAGAGAGAGAAACCTGGAATACTGTAGTAATAGCGATGCGGAAACCAGAGATAATATTCCTGTGCCTGAGCCCTGAGGGTGGGGATGGCCAAATGATTGATCCTATTCAGAGCTCTATCGTCATCCTTATAAACCCTAGCACACTTGTCCTATTTCAGGTTTTTACAGAGGAATCGGTCCAGGTGTTACTGGTTCACTTGCTACAGGTGCAACATATTTTGGTGTTATTGAATCAACTAAGACATGGCTGGAGAGTGCTAATCCTAATCTAAGTGGTCATTGGTCTCACTTCATTGCTGGAGGAATTGGTGAGAAACTGTTTTCTTATATTTGTTGTATTTCACTTTACAGGAAGTCTTATGATGTCACTTCAAATTTATACTCCCTCTGTCCCATGAAAGTTGTCTTAGATTTGTCTAAATTTGGATGTATCTAGGCATTATCTAGTGTGTAGATACATCCAAATTTTGACAAACTTAAGATAACTTTCATCGGACGGAGGGGGTACTAGGTTTTATCAGCATGTTACTAGGATTTAGATGCAGAAGGGGATATCCTTACATGATGACTGCACGGAGTTTTCAGTGAGTGTTTTTTGACATTTTGTGTGCCACACGCATGCAATGCATATGTGTTTTTTTTTAATTTCTGCGCATGCAGATTTTCTTTTTGTGGTCTTCTCCTTTGACACTCATGTCATGAAAATTTGCTATGCTGCTTCCTTGACACCACATAATTGTTTGTTCCTTATTCCAGGAGATACACTTGGATCTTTCATCTATGTGCCGTGCGAAGTCATGAAACAACGAATGCAAGTCCAAGGCTCTAGCAAATCTTGGGCACTAAATGCTACAAAAGGAAATGTTTCTCAATCTCCTGGGACTCAGATGTATGGCTACTATAATGGAATGTTCCATGCTGGTCGTTCTATCTTGAGAGATCATGGTCTGAAGGGACTCTATGCAGGGTACTGGCACTCACATCTTGTTTATGAATAATGTATTTCTTCTGTTTTCTGATAGAGATCATGGTCTGAAGAGACTCTATTTCTGTTTGTTACGTTGTTTCTGCTATGTAAGCCCACTTAGTGTCCTGGCAAAGGAAAACATATACTGCCTCTGTCCATAAAAGGATGTCACAAGTTTGTCTAAATTTAGATGTATACTTTTATGGACGGAGGGAGTAGTATTTTCAAGGAACAAGCCTGTTGAGTCAGCATTTTATTTTTCCTCCATGCTAAAATCAAATCCAATGAAGTATGCTAGCACACTTGAATACAGTTATGCAAGTATCAGTGTCTCTGTCAAAAGCTATTACAGAAAATTTGTATTAGATTTGACAAAAATTGAGGTGGTATTACTTAGCTTAGGACAGATGCCATTCTCTTGTTTAGCTAAGAATTAATTGCTCAAGCTGAACCAGCTGGCAGTCTTTCTTTTTCTGCACACTATTCGTGGATGTATGAATGTACGGTTGCTCATGGAACAAACCTGGTCAGTTTTTGTGTGTCAAAAACTGATACTATTCTGCACATGATGATGTTCTAGTTGTCACACATTTCAGTTATACTCAATCAATGAAACCATTTATTTCTCGCAGGTATGGGTCTACACTTGCCAGGGATGTCCCGTTTGCTGGTCTAATGGTAAGTGGGAAGTCAGCATATGCTTTTATCATTGTTCTAGTAATTTTGGTAAACCTGTTTGCTACTTGGAAGAAACGTTAGTTGCTTTATGTTTGGGCTAAGGTCCTATAGCCAGTAGGCAGTATACATGGCTAGATCTTAGTCATTAGAGTCAACCAGTTACTGTGGATATTGGTGTTGTCTGATTGTATCATGCATTCCCAGATCTGAAGAGTTAGAAAATCATTAACATGCCTGCTGCAGACAAGACAGCTTAAGATATTTTTGTTTCAATCCTTTTATGCGCACGATCGTTGGCATCTCCAGGTAACTTTCTACGAAGGACTGAAAGATCTGACTGAGTACGGGAAGATGAAGTATTTTCCAGACAGTGATTTACAAGTCAGCAACTCCTTTGAAGGGCTTGTTCTAGGAGGATTATCAGGCGGTATGGTCTAGTATATATTTAATAAATCGTACTCCTATGTTGGTAATCATATTTCTTGAGAATCATAGTGTTTTGCCTCTCGATTTACTACTCTTTTCCATTGTGTTTTGCAGGTTTCAGTGCATACTTGACAACCCCCTTGGATGTGATCAAGACAAGGCTGCAAGTACAAGGATCAACAACTAGGTAAAATGCAAATCTGGTTCTGTGATTGATACATGCATCTCTTTTTCTGTTAGGCATATTGATATTGATGATGGACAATGCTATTTTCCTCCCCTCCCCATTTTTTGTCTTCTAGGCCAGGTTGATATTGATAAGAGACGCATTAATTATTTTCCTCCCCTCCCCATTATTTGTCTTCTAGGCCAGGTTGATATTGATAAGAGACGCCTTAATTATTTTCCTCCCCATCTTTCTGATGAATACTGAAACCATTTTGATTATCATACTCTCTCCCTGACTGCCATGTACAACATTTCCATTTTGATTATATATGATTTTTGTCCTAAGAATTAATGTCCTTTTGTTGCGCAATCAGGTACGATGGGTGGCTGGATGCTATTAAAAAGACATGGGCTTCCGAGGGAGCAAGTGGCTTGTTCAAGGGGAGTGTTCCCAGGATCATATGGTACATACCCGCATCTGCATTCACGTTCATGGCGGTGGAATTCCTGAGGGAGAATTTCAACGAGAAGATCGATACAGATGCGGAGATGCCCCTGAACTGACTGCCCTCTCAACAGTTCTTTTTACTGCGCAAGAGAGAATTGACCCAGAGGAAATTTTTTGGTGTGTCTGGCACTGAAGTTCGTTTCACTCTTTAGAAGTAGAAATGCGCTCTTCAGTTCTGTGGAATTTTTGTAAGTAGGAGACGGAAACAGAGAAACTGAAAATCCTTCGGCAAGCCAGGAATTTTCGGAGTTAGGAATCAGCATTCTTTGGGGGCAGATCTTATTAGCCTGTCTTGAAGATAGGTGCTGCATCAGTTCCATTTGTAGCTCCTGCCATTTTTTGTCACATCTATGATTCTAAATGTCCTTACGATGTACTGTATTTTATTTCTTGTGCAAATGCTGACGAGCCATTCAGCTTTATGAAACTCCTATGCAAAATCTCAATAGTATTCATGGGTTTTACTATTATCTGTCTAAGTTCTAAGTGTCTGAACTTAACTTTATCTAGACATGAATATATCTTTAAGTGATATTTATTTAGACAAAAGTGAGACATCTATTTTTAAATAATGAAGAAAGTATCTTTTGATATTAATATATTTTCTTTATCGAAAAATGGAGAGAGTACATGTTTTCGGGGAATGTCCAAATTCACACATTCTGCACGAACACTACTCCCTGCAGACCTGGAGCGGTCGAGCGCTGACAAATCAAACGTGCGTAGTCGAGCGCGGCAAGATCGGAATCAGCCACTCTCCCAGTCAACTCCACTACCCGGCACGACTCAAATCCCACCGGCCACCGGACGGGAAGCTCCTCCGAGTCGCTGCTGAAGACCAGCTGCCTCTCCGCCGCTTGCACCCGGCAAGCTGCACACCGACGTCACGCGCGCACCAGCGCTGTCGATCGTGCGAGGGGATCAACATCGAGTCGTCCCGTTTGATGGGCCACGGCGAGCCTGATGCGGCGGCCGCGGCGGCGTGGGTGACGGTCGAGGAGTGGGGCGGCTCCTCCGGCTCCGCGCTCTCCCGCACCGCCGTCCTCACCGCCTCCGCATCCTCCCTCACCTCCCACAGGTGACGCCTCCTCCTCTCCAGATTCCAGACTCTGAGACTCCTTTCCGTTCAGTTCCTTCGTTTTCGATCCGCTCTCAGTCTCACGCGCGCGCGTTCACCGACCCAGGTTCGGAAGCCGGTGGGGGCGGATCGGCAGCCGCGTGCTCGGCGCCTTCGTGCCCGAGGTGAGTCAGCCTGAACCTCTGCTGCACTCAGCTCTCACCCCTATCATCATCACGCACACACACCCGTATTTGCGGAAGCAACACTGTAACCATATGCTCCAATACACGTCTACTCTTGCATATCCTGAGTACCCTGTCCTCTTCATGTCAGCAATAACCATTAGAATTTAGAAGTGTGAATTACTATGTGTTAAGCTGGTGGTTCTGACCTTCGCTCTGCTGGAGTCGTCTTCTCTGTTTCGCTTGTCGACATTCAATGACGAGCGATGCCTTCGATTGGCAGGGCTTTCCTGGCAGCGTCACTCCGGACTACGTCTCGTTCCAGATGTGGGATACCTTACAGGTAAAATCCATTTGTTGCAAAAACTGCTTGCAAGCTTTCTGGATCAGCAAGCTACTTCCTCTTTAGATCTCACCCAGGGTTTCTCTGATGTAGGGGCTGTCGACATACATCCGCGCAATGTTGTCTACTCAAGTAAGCTTGGCAGCGCCATGTTCCCCCATCTTTCGTTTAGTTTTTTGTTCCTTATGTTTGTTTTGCTGGTCTAAATGGACCGCCACCGGGACTGGCTTCAGGCTCTTTTAGGTGCGATTGGCGTGGGTGAGAAATCTGCCACAGTCATAGGTGCCACTTTTCAGGTAGATTGCCCCCACCAATCTTTATTTATACAATATACATATGTGCCTGAACTTGTACTTGTTCCTAGAAGCTAGCGCATAACGTGAGAATTATTTCATGAACATATGTAATCTTCCTTAAAACAATCCTGAAATATGTGCATATTTGGGATTAGTGTGGCTGCATGCGCCGCTGGTCCTGTATGCTCCATTCCTCCAAGGGGTAAGCGTCGCTGTTCTGATTGTGGCCCACAACGTAGCGATGATTCGCGCGAGTACATTAAAGACAGGCAGCTTTTTCTCGATTTCCTGAGCAATGTGCGATTGGGAATAACTAGGCAGCCTAGCCTGCACCTTCTTATTTTATTTGGTTTATTGCTGTATTTTTTTTTCTTAATACTTTCTATTCTGGCAGTGGTTTCTCAGAGATTTGACAGGAATGCTCGGAGGCATATTGTTCGCCTTTTATCAGGTACCCAGTTTTCTTACTAGTTAGAATAGGAAGCATTATCATTGTACAGCTGGAATAATTTATTTACAGATGAGATGATTTTTGTGGTCAGTTCGCTATTCGTCTGTACTAAGTGTTCATTATTTTGTCTTTTCCACCAGGGCTCTAACCTTGACAGTGACGCTAAAATGTGGCGTTTAGTTGCAGACTTTATGAATGACCTTGGTAATGTTTAATTGAAATCAAGTTATCAGTATTCAAATGATTAGTATGTTGTAAGTTGAATTAATTATTACCTGTAAGGAGTAGTACTTACTTATTTCTCCGGGATTCTTCTGTAGTAGCCTAATGGTACAATTCAGTGTGTAACATGTTCCTGGACATATACCTTACATGATCCGAGCCATACAAAGTGTGATAACACCGTTTGTTGTTGTTTTACAGGAATGTTGATGGATCTCTTAAGCCCTTTGTTTCCTTCATCATTGATAGTCATAATGTGCTTAGGCAGCTTATCTCGCTCATTCAGTAAGATAATTTACATGTCAATAATTTAGAAGCTTCTAAGGAAAAATTGGATGGTTATTTTCTTAGCCAGTTTGTTGGTCATTATGTATAGCTGGTGTTGCTAGTGGAGCAACTAGAGCAGCATTAACACAGCATTTTGCACTTGCAAATAATGCAGCTGATATATCTGCAAAGGTACATTTGAACAATCTCAACAATTTTATAGCTGCAATTTGGATGGTAAATTATTAAATGTAGCTAAAGGAGTATATTTCATTTGTCAGGAGGGCAGCCAGGAGACACTTGCAACAATGTCTGGAATGGGACTGGGAATGCTGTTGGCGCATGTTACCAGGGGGCATGATTTTGTTGTATGGGTTTCATTCCTTTCTCTCACAATATTCCATATGTTCGGTGAGTGTGTCATTACTCTATTTTAGACATACCTACTATTCTATGACATTGTTTTCGAAATAGACCAATTATAATTGAATCATCTGCATCATCACTGTGGTCTGTGGGTGCCCAACTGTTAGAACAATTATGGCATATGTGATAGAGGAAGAAAAGAAAAGCTTCCGCTTAGCTTCTACCATTAGGCATATCCTTGCATGACTGCAAATTGTGTTGATCTTTTCTGGAAGAAAACTATGTTGAATCTGTTACATGGTAGATATTGTATTAATATCTGTTCATTATGGAAGAATGCACCCCAAAAGAAAAGAAAATGGACAAAATGGGAAAATGAAATAATACACCAGATATGTTTGAAGTACGTCATCCCGTATATTGTTGCCTGCATGGATCCAAGATGGAATTTTCCTGGGATTCTGTTAACTTCAAATAGCAAGATATTCAAACAAGACAGTAATTAATTTTGAATTTCTAGTAAAAATCCTCAGTCTCGATCTCCTATTCTCCTGTTAAGTTGTGTGGCCCCACTAGAATTTGATCTCATGAGAAGTATCCAGGAAATAATGTTGACTTGATAGTGCATTTAATTAGCACAACTGAGATTTGAAGAAATCTTCTGTTTACAAACTTTTACTTGTTTTTGTTTGCACAAATTCAGCAAATTACAAGGCAGTGCAGTCACTTTCACTCAGTACACTAAATTATGAGAGAACTTCCATTTTGCTGCATTCTTTTATGGAAGATGATGAAGGTGAGTGTACCCCTTTACTTTTCCTGGTTTCACAAAATCCATCTTCTTGTGCTTTGCGGTTAGTAACCATGCAGGATCAGTAGCATCTAAGAAACTCAACTGAGTTTAGTTTGTGTTTAGCGGACCTAACAAGATATATTCCATAGTGAGAATCTTAGTTAATTTTATTATCAATTATAGTGTATGCTCCAAATTGTGGCTCTTTATCTTGTCATGTCTCATATGCAGTTTTATTGTAGATCTGTTTGTGGCATTGTAATTATCGTCTCAAGAATAACTTATACTGCTTCATTTGTTAGAATCTGCTAAAATTCAATGCAAGAAGTTTTATTATTTAATCATCAAACTCTTTTCCTAGTTCTTACTCCACAACAAGTTTCCAAGCAAGAGCACATTCTTCCGTTTTGGTCAACCTGGCGGAAATTTCTTAGAGTTAAACTTCCACATGAGCTTGTACACCTAGGTGCTAAAGCCTCAACTCTTACACACTCTGATATGTAAGTTTTAACTTCTGAATTGTGTTTCTTATGTGTGAGACATTGCCTGAGGATTAAAGAGACATTTATGGAGTATTTGTAAATTTAACAGGTTGCTAATTGCGAAAACAAGATCCTACTATACAAATGGTATGATCTTTTTTTGTTTTGTTTAATGTGATAGTATATGAATTGCTGCTGACTTTCTTCACATCCCAAATTTATTCAGCCAACTACTTTTTGCTGGACAAGGAAGGCAGCGTTCACATTTTCATACACAAGCAAGCAGTGGCAACTGATGTTTTGAAGTCCTTCATACATGGGCTCGTCTTAGCACGTCTGATGCAGAAGAGCAAATCTTGCCACGAGGAGGCTCACCAATGGATGGATGAGAAATACAGCACCTTCATCTCAAAGGTAAAACACTGTACATCCTAAGATACCCACCTTGTGATTGTCTTGTTAGGGTTGGTATTTAATGCTTTATTAAATAGAAGCTTAGCCTCTCAGTGTTCCTGTATGTCGGAAATAACAACGCAGATCAAAGAATCAGATATCATAGTTAATTCCTTGTTCATATTGTTAATGCTAGGCCTGTGGAGATTACTCCCTCAGCTTTAGGTAATGAAAAGGAGTACCGATGTGTCTGTTGTATATGGGGAATCAGTATATACAGTTTGTGAATTGATGCCTGTAAGTCACCCTATAATTTTCTTTAGCCTTGATGCATCACGGGGTGGCCTTATGCATGTTTGTAGGACAGGGAGCTTAGATTATGAAAAAGTAGTGCCTCCACAGTTATTTTCGTCATAATCTTGTGATCGACTGTTTTTGCACTTAGATTTATTGTATCCATTATTTTCCCAGCGAGTTCATGGCTCATTTACCCAAAATTATTTATCACAGCTGAAACTGGAAGGTTACTCAACAGAACGGCTTCTCTCACATTCGATTGTTTGGAAGGCACATTGGCTTTACGGTCCATCGGATGAGAAGACAAAGTAGGAGGAAACAGCTGTAGATGGTAGTATCTATTTGACATGGTCGCGTTGTATGATGAAGGATGTGCATTGCCAGGACCGAACTGTTACAGAAGAGCAAAGAAAGCACCAGCAGATGGTGAAACCGAGAATTGCAGAGAGAAGACAAAAGACTAAAAATCATTCATGTTGCCTAGCTAACTGATGTTCTCTTGCAAAGTGATTCCACATTACTGGAAGTTCACACATTGTTGAATTTTCCAGTCCTAGTTTCATCAAGTTGCACAAATTCGGCAGCTCCATTGTAACAGGGCTTGGACTTATGAATCTGTTGGTATTGTTCAAATCGAGAACTGCATCACGCATGCTGTTTTATTTATTTTTATTTTTTACGGGTTGCATCATGAATGCTCAATTATGATCACAAAAAACAGTGGACAGGGACAGAAATTTTAGAAAATTGATCAGATCAGGTAAGAGAACAACATAAACAATTTTAGTTTGAATGGGCGAACTACAGTTGTAAGTAGCGACCATACAAGATGAGTTAATGTAACATCAAACACATTACACTTCGCTAAGAATTCGGATCTACTTGACAGCTCCAAACGAGAAGAATACTGGAACACATTACACTTTGCTAAGAATTCGCATCTAATTAACAGCTCCAAACGAGAAGAATCCCTGAACACATTACACTTTGCAAAGAATTCGGATCTAATTGACAGCTCCAAATGAGAAGAATCCCTGAAGCGATGGAGCGTGAAGGCAGGCCGCCGCTACGGTGTTGTAGCTGCACCCCATGTAGAGCAGTGCTTCTTGGTCGTTGTGATCAGCCAAGAGGTTTCGCAGGTCCTCTGGAAGCTCCCAGCTAGCTGATGGCGCAGGCTGGTGTGTGTCGACCTGTTGGATGTTGTTCTTCTCCGCCTCGACCGGGGGAGTTTGCTCCTCTGATTCCCAGTCATCATCATCCCAAGGCTTGAGCAGCAGGTGCACTTCTGATTCCCTGTCTAGTGAGTCCCAGTCGAAGTCCTCATCTTCCACGGCCACGGGGAGAGTTTGCTCCTGTGGTTGCTGTAGCCCGAGAAGCTCTTCCATGGTGCAAGAAAACCGGCCCGTGTCGCCGTCAGCTTCAGGCGCGTGGGGCACCTCCGTGAACGCAGCCGGCAAGGAAACGGGTGCGGCGGACGTGAACCACACCGGACAATCATCGTACTCCATCTCCTCGGGTGCTGGGACGGGAACACCGTACAGCTTCTGAGACTTCTGTGCGTGCGTGCTCGCGGCAGGCGTGACCGGGCACTCAGGTTCCGGGACGGGGGCTGCCATCCGCATCTTCTTGGAGCAGGGCGGACCGGCGGCCGCGGCAGCAGGCGCTGCCCTCTTGTGCGATTGTGGCGTGGGTGTAGGCTCTGCTGGTTCTTGACGAAGCATCTTGTACGCGTTGGATTCTTGGCGGGCGGCGGCGGGCGCGTGCTGAGCGAGGTGGATCTTGCAGAGCACCATCTCCCCGTCGGCGACGACGGCCTCAGGACGCAGGCAGCGGTACTCCTTCATGACCCAGCCGGTGGTGGTCTTGCCCTTCTTGAAGGACAGGTGCTTGGCCTCGCCGACCTTGGCCCCCTCGTGGTAGACGTCCTCGGTGGTCTGGACGGCCCAGGTGCCGGCCCCGGCGCGGCGCACGACCCGGGCGTCGTTCCCGCTCTTGCGCCTGCAGGTCGTGAAGAAGAAGCGGTCGCCTGTGCTGGCGGCGTTAGGCACGGGCGCGAACTGGGCGGCGAGGTCCCTGGGCTCGCAGGCGTAGACGTCGGCGTGGCGGATGAGGCTGTCGGCGCCGTGCGGCAGCGGCGTGCCGGCGAGGAGGCGCGGCAGGAAGTAGGTGACGGCCTCCTCCTTGGAAGGCTTGAACTGGTGGTGCCTGTAGAAGTCGTCGAGCTGCCCGTCCGCCTCCATGGATATGGATCGGACGCGGCCGGAGCTGCTCTGCGTCTAGGTTGACTGGATGGCGGGAGGAAGAAACCTAGGTTGGATGGCGGGAGAGGGAGAGGGAGTGCTGCCGGATGGAGAGTGGGATTCAGCTACTTATAAGGATCGAAATCACGCGTACTAGAAAGGAAACTAGGAAATATTGCCACAGCCAAGAGGGTTGGGTTTCGATGTTCGAATCGGTTTCCAATTCAATACGGTTGGTTTCCATGTTTTGTGTCCCAGTTGTTTCCATGTTTTGAATCCGAGCCGTGCTTCTCTTCTGGTGGCTAACTTGCCAGCAAAGTTTCGATCTACTTTAGCCTTGCAGGCGTGTGGACGAGTCCGAATCAAAGTGCAGTTTGTAAATCCTTTGTCAAGTTTAATTAGCAAGCTCAGCTAGACTCCTCGTATCGGGCTACCCTAGCTAGCGATCGTTTGCTCAAAGCAAATTGAGCGATCGGTTTAGGACATAATTTTTTTCCATTTTAGGAATGTTTTGGACTGTAGTATATCCTATTTGAGGAAAGTTCTGCATGCATGTAGAAGGGAACAAATCTGATGACGTAAATCGAGAATCTTTCTCAATTTGAAAATTTAAAACATTTTATCTCACAAACGACAACTCCGATTTAAGATCTGTTTTTACCTATGAGTCGGTCTCGTCGAGATCTTCAAAACTAGCACCCATGTTGATATGTTTCGAGAAACTTTTTTTCGGGCTAAAAGTTATCAACCCTCTCTATCTGAATAATCAACCCCTCCGTACTTGAGTGATCAACGGTGAATTTATAAAATTATCAACCTGGTGGAGGCTATTGAGGGAAAGTTCTGCATGCATGCACAAAAAGACGAATCCGCTGATGCCAGTGGAATCTTTTCTAAATTTGAAAATTTAAAACGTTTTAACTTTCAAACGATAACTCCAAATTAAGATCCGCTTTCACCAATAAATCCGTCTCGACGAGATCTTCAAAACTAGCACCCATGTTGATATGTTTCGAGAAACTTTTTTTCGGGCTAAAAGTTATCAACCCTCTCTATCTGAATAATCAACCCCTCCGTACTTGAGTGATGAACGGTGAATGTATAAAATTATCAACGCAGTGAAATTTATTGAGGAAAGTTCCGTGCATGCACAAAAAGACGAATCCGCTGATGTCAGCGGAATCTTTTTCAAATTTGAAAATTCAAAACGTTTTAAATTTCAAACGATAACTCCAAATTAAGATCCGCTTTCACCAAAAAATCCGTCTCGACGAGATCTTCAAAACTAGCACCCATGTTGATATGTTTTGAGAAAAAAAAATTCGGGCTAAAAGTTATCAACCCTCTCTATCTGAATAATCAACCCCTCCGTACTTGAGTGATCAACGGTAAATATATAAAATTATCAACCTGGTGTAGCCTATTGAGGGAAAATTCTGCATGCATGCACAAATAGACGAATATGCTGATGTCAGTGGAATCTTTTCCAAATTTGTAAATTCAAAACGTTTTAACTTTCAAACGACAACTCCAAATTAAGATTCGCTTTCACCAATAAATCCGTCTCGACGAGATCTTCAAAACTAGCACCCATGTTGATATGTTTTGAGACACTTTTTTTCGGGCTAAAAGTTATCAACCCTCTCTATCTGAATAATCAACCCCTCCGTACTTAAGTGATCAACGGTAAATATATAAAATTATCAACCCCAAAGTTAATTTTATTTGAAAACAGTTTAGCGATTTTTTTTAATTTAGAAGCTATCAACCCGGTGTCCTGTTATTTATCAATAGTAAATATAAATAACTACTAACCCTAAAAATCTAATTTTATTTTAAATATTTTGGCGGCTCTTTTTAGTTTACAAGTTATCAACCCGGTGCCCCGTTATTTATCAATGGTAATTATAAATAACTACCAACCCTAAAAAGTATTTCATTTAGAATATTTTAGCGAATATTTTTTTATTTTACAAGCTATCAACCCGGTGCCTCGTTATTTATCAACGATAAATATAAAATAAATAATAACCGTAAAAGTATTTCATTTAGAATATTTTAGCCACTCTCTTCTAGTTTAGAAGCTATCAACCTGGTGACCCGCTATTTATCAATGGTAAATATAAATAAATATCAACCCTAAAAATTTAATTTAATTTAAAAATGTAGAGACTCTTTTTTTGTTTACAAGTTATCAACCCGGTGCCCTGTTATTTATCAACGGTAAATATAAATACCTAGCAACCCTAAAAAGTAATTTTCATTAAGAATTTTTTTAGCAACTTTTGTTAGATTACAACTTAAAACAGTACTTAATTTGAGTAGCAAGTGGTAGTTCATTTGAGTTGCAAGTGGATCTTCCCACCCGTTATTTTCCCCCTTAAAAACCACTGGCCCGAAAAAGGGAATTGCAAAAGGACCCCATTAAATATGAATTACCGTACGAAAAAAAAAACCGAAAAGGGAATTGCAAAAAGTGAATTGAGAGTCTGCCTCGCGCTGAAGAAAAAGAGTGAGATGCTATGTGTATGCATGCAACAATTTAATGAAAAGTTGGCTCATTAAATGCAAATTCGTGAGATGCTCTGTGCATGTGCATGCATGCAGTGTGAACGCTAATGCAACTTGCAAAGTAGTAATACAACCTGTTAGTGTGAACACGTGTGAACGCAATTAAAACACCACGTGATACAAAGGGAATTGAGTCGCGCTTTCGCGCGAGCGCTCCGCGCCACAGAAATCAATCGCTCGAGCGAGCGATTGCCAGGGAGGGGATTCGCCTCGTATCATCTATTCATACTATTTTTTTTTGAAACAAGTGCTTACAAGCTTTCTCTCAAAGTAGCTAATCGAATGGATAGGTTCTCTGAATCTCGTTGTATTGTGAATCTGTTCCTTAGTTAGAGCATCTTCACCTGCACGCCCGATAGTGACCCCAATAGTAATTTGGAGGTCCGGTGTGATTTTGGGCCACACTGCGCGTCTAATAAGTAGCAGGTTAGTTGCAGAGCTCAATACAATCGCCGGCAATCCCGTGTCGGCACCTTCGCGCGGGGTGCCGAACGGGGGCGCCGACGCCTCGTGCCACGTCGGATTACACATGTGAGTCCGTCCTAGCAGCGAGAGTAACCGCTAGTCATGATTAAGGGTCCGTTTGGTTGGTGGACAAATGTGTATGGTACGGGATGGATCATATTTGGTGGATGGGATGGCCCCAATTAAAGTGATCCCTTGTTTTTTTTTGAACAGGGATCGGCCTATCATTCATTGGAAGCGGTGGAGTTACAGTACAGTACATCAGGAAGACCCTACAAAGATCAAAACTTACAACTAGGTCCTGTAATTTTGCACTAAAGACCCCAGATCTGCGGATGAAAACGCGATCCGGTCCAACTCCATCTCCAACACGCTCCAGGTTCCAACCATGAACAACCATGGCGACACCGGGGACAGAACCACTTGGGTCGCCATGGCGGGAGTCAATCATGGCGGAGTAGAATAGCCTCCATAGAAGGAGGCTTTTGGTGACCTTGAGCTGGCCATCCAGCGCCAGCAACCAAGGAGGGAGTGGCCGCCCTTCGGCCTGAAGAGTCGACGGCAGAGACGCCGTCGAGGATGCACTCCCAGGAGCCTCGTCTCCAAGAATAAGTTCCGTCACTGTAGAAATCGACGCAGGACTCCGATCTTCCCCGCTCTCTCCAGATCCTGCCAGATCTAGATAGATCTTAGGACAAACTGCTCCTTCCGCCCCCATGACGGCAAGAACAAGGTCAGATCCATCTAGATCTTGCAGCTCTGGAGCACCTTCGAGCTTATTCTTCATGGAGGGTGAGGGGACGCTGCTGCTCGCCTCCAGCTCCGCCCATCGGAGCTCCGCGAGCAGAAGCCTCACCACCACCGGCCACCGAGCACCGCCCGCAAGTGCTGGCCACCAGATCTCCATCATCAGAGCGCCAGACTCCACTAAGGGAACAAACACTACATCTACACTACTATGTACAGAGGGGGGCCGACCTCCCCTCTCCCAGTCACTTCGGCCGGCGAGGCCGCCGGAGGAGAGGGAGAGGGGAGCCGGCAGAGAGGAAAAGACTCTCAAGGCTACTGTTCAGCCGCGAGAGCTGGGAAGGGGGGGGGGGAATGAGCGCCCTCACACGGGTAGTGATCCCTTGTTTTGTTTGGTTCCAAGAATTTGAGGGGTGGGATGGGATGTGATTAGCTTATATTGTTCAACAGTTGGTTAACAAGGCAAATTGCAATTAGCAAAAAAAGGGGAACGAGGAGCTCGACGCGGGTGACTGCATCTTGGTCAGGGCGAGTGCCTCGTTACGATATGCATCTGAATCCTGACCTCGGCCGTCATGCTCCACACCGTTCCCTGCTGCTCACCGCGTAATGGTTGATTCAGGCAGCCGGTGAGTGCTGCAGGCATGGGGGGAAGTTACCGGCGCAGGCGTGCGCGACGGGGAACTCGGTGATGCAGGAAGCATCGGTCGCACCGGAGAAGGGCCTCGCCGCCGCTTGCCGGGGAATGGCCTTGCCTCTGCTTTTGGGAAATTGGAAGAGAAGGGAAGAGCGGCCATGATTTTGTCCTAGGCACCGCCCAGTGCCCTGCTGGTGAGGGCCGCCATGCCGTAGAGAACCGAGCTAGCCTTGGCCGGCGCCGGCATTAGTGGGGCTGCGGTAAAGCTGCACGAGGAGCGGGCGGACGAGAGGTCAGGGCGGCAACGCACGGATGGAGCACGGGGTGGGACGCTGGGAGCTACTGGGCGGGGTCAAGGCGGCCGGGCAGAGACCTCGAGGAGGGCCAGCGCGAGGGTGAAGATGCGGCGGCGCGAACGCACCGTCGACGAGGGAGGTGACTCGGTGATGGTTTGGTTTGGCTCTTTGCGGCTAGAATGGTTTCGTTAGAGAGGCCGCCCAGTGCCCTGCTGGTGAGGGCCGCCGTGCCGTAGAGAACCGAGCTGGCCTTGGCCGGCGCCGGCATTAGTGGGGCTGCGGTAAAGCTGCACGAGGAGCGGACGGACGAGAGGTCAGGGCGGCGACGCACGGATGGAGCACGGGGTGGGACGCCGGGAGCTACTGGGCGGGGTCAAGGCGGCCGCGCGGGTAGAGACCTCGAGGAGGGCCAACGCGAGGGTGAAGATGCGGCGGCGCGAACGCACCGGCGACGAGGGAGGTGACTCGGTGATGGTTTGGTTTGGCTCTTTGCGGCTAGAATGGTTTCGTTAGAGAGGGATTAGAAGCGGTCCACCCAATTAGCAAAACGTGGATGAGGAGGGCCGGTCAATTTTGCCGGATCGGTTGATCCACGTTTTGGGGGGAATATTTGTTGGAGATATGCCCAAGAGGCAATAATAAAATGGTTATTATAATCTTTAAGTTTATGATAATGTTTACATACCATGCTATAATTGTATTAACCGAAACATTAGTACATGTGTGATATGTAGACAACAAAGAAGTCCCTAGTATGCCTCTTAAACTAGCTTGTTGATTAATGGATGATTAGTTTCATAATCATGAACATTGGATGTTATTAATAACAAGGTTATATCATTATATGAATGATGTAATGGACACACCCAATTAAGCGTAGCATAAGATCTCGTCATTAAGTTATTTGCTATAAGCTTTCGATACATAGTTACCTAGTCCTTATGACCATGAGATCATGTAAATCACTTATACCGGAAAGGTACTTTGATTACATCAAACGCCACTGCGTAAATGGGTGGTTATAAAGATGGGATTAAGTATCCGGAAAGTATGAGTTGAGGCATATGGATCAACAGTGGGATTTGTCCATCCCGATGACGGATAGATATACTCTGGGCCCTCTCGGTGGAATGTCGTCTAATGTCTTGCAAGCATATGAATGAGTTCATAAGAGACCACATACCACGGTACGAGTAAAGAGTACTTGTCAGGAGACGAGGTTGAACAAGGTATAGAGTGATACCGATGATCAAACCTCGGACAAGTAAAATATCGCGTGACAAAGGGAATTGGTATCGTATGTGAATGGTTCATTCGATCACTGAAGTCATCGTTGAATATGTGGGAGCCATTATGGATCTCCAGATCCCGCTAGTGGTTATTGGTCGGAGTGAGTACTCAACCATGTCCGCATAGTTCACGAACCGTAGGGTGACACACTTAAAGTTGGATGTTGAAATGGTAGAACTTGAATATGAAATGGAGTTCGAATATTTGTTCGGAGTCCCGGATGAGATCCCGGACATCACGAGGAGTTCCGGAATGGTCCGGAGAATAAGATTCATATATAGGAAGTCATATTCCAAGTTTGGAAATGATCCGGTGCATTTATGGCAGGTTCTAGAAGGTTCTAGAAAAGTCCGGAAGAAATCATCATGCAAAGTAGAGTCCCGGAGGGACTCCACCTTGCATGACCAGCCAACCCTAAAGGGGAGGAGTCCAAGGTGGACTCCTCTAGGGTGGCCGGCCAACCCCCCTCATGGAAGGGGGGAATCCCACCCCAAGTGGGATTCCCACCTTGGGTAGGTTTCCCTACATATGGGAGGTTTCATTGTTGGGGTCTTATTCGAAGACTTGGATACCAACACTTGGGGATTTCCACCTATATAATGAGGAGGAGAGGGAGGGGGCTGCCCACTTGGCGCACCACCTAGGGCTGCCCTTGGCCGGCGCCCTAGCCTCCCCCTCTCTCCCCAAACCCTAGCGGTCTCTCTCCTCCACCACATCCCGCACGCTTAAGCGAAGCTCCGCCGGATTTCTCCACCACCACCGACACCACGCCGTCGTGCTGTCGGATTCAAGAGGAGCTACTACTTCCGCTGCCCGCTGGAACGGGGAGGTGGACGCTGTCTTCATCAACAACCGAACGTGTGACCGAGTACGGAGGTGCTGCCCGTTCGTGGCGCCGGAACCGATCGTGATCAAGATCTTCTACGCGCTTTTGCAAGCGGCAAGTGAACGTCTACCGCAGCAACAAGAGCCTCCTCTTGTAGGCTTTGGAATCTCTTCAAGGGTGAGACTCGATAATCCCCTCGTTGCTACCGTCTTCTAGATTGCATCTTGGCTTGGATTTCGTGTTCGCGGTAGGAAAATTTTTGTTTTCTATGCAACGTTATCCTACAGTGGTATCAGAGCCGTGTCTATGCATAGATGGTTGCACGAGTAGAACACAATGGTTTGTGGGCATTGATGCTTATGTTGTCTTTAGTTTGAGTACTTTGCATCTTTGTGGCATAGTGGGATGAAGCGGCTCGGGCTAACTTTACATGACCGCGTTCATGAGATTTGCTCCACGCTCGACATGCAACTTGTATTGCATAAGTGGCTTTGCGGGTGTCTGTCTCTCCTACTATAGTGAAGATTCAATTTACTCTTCTATTGACTACACTAGTATCACCGTTGTGGTTCATGTTCGTAGGTAGATTAGATCTTACTCGAAAACCCTAAACCACGTAAAATATGCAAACCAAATTAGAGACGTCTAACTTGTTTTTGCAGGGTTTGTTGATGTGATATGGCCATGATATGATGATGAATATGTATGAAATGATCATTATTGTATTGTGGCAACCGGCAGGAGCCTTATGGTTGTCTTTAATTTTCATGTTGAGTAGTATTTCAAAGTAGTTGTAATAATTGCTACATGAGGTGAACAACCATGAAGACGCCGCCATGGACCTTGACGCTACGCCGACGATGATGGAGATCATGCCCGTTGATGATGGAGATCATGTCCGTGCTTTGGAGATGAAGATCGAAAGCGCAAAGACCAAAGGGCCATATCATATCACATATGAATTGCATGTGATGTTAATCCTTTATGCATCTTATTTTGCTTAGATCGCGACGGTAGCATTATAAGATGATCCCTTACATTAATATCAAGATAATAAAGTGTTCTCCCCTCGTATGCACCGTTGCCAAGGTTCTTCGTTTCGAAGCATCTCGTGATGATCGGATGTGATAGACTCAACGTTCATATACAACGGGTGTAAGCCATGTTGCATACGCAGAATACTTGGGTTTGCTTGACGAGCCTAGCATGTACAGACATGGCCTCGGGACAACGGAAACCGAAAGGTTGAACACGAGTCATATGGATGATATGATCAACATGTTGATGTTCACCATTGAAGCTACATCATCTCACGTGATGATCGGTTTTGGTGTAGTGGATTTGGATCGTGTACCACTAAACAACTATGAGGGATGTTGTATTAAGTGGGAGTTCATTAGTAATAAGATTAAAACATGAACTAATTATCATAAACATAGTCTGAGTAGTATTTTGTATTAATTTTGTAGTATTGGCATCCGTTGACTACTATGCGCTAGTCTTGTTATTGAGATAGAAATACTGTTAAATCTGATAAGAAACTTTATGGATTAGTACCGTATTGTTAAAGAATCAAGAATTGATTAAGTCCTATTGCAAACTTTTAGTAAACCTCACATTGTTGATTCAAAGAGCTATGGTTTCAATTAGTACTCAAAGTTATCTTGTCTCCGTGAAACTTGAAGTTCAAATCTGTTTGAAAAGTAAGGAGCTGAAAATTTAGTTTTCAGAAATAATCAAGGTATGAGATATATGTGATATCTAAGACCTTATTGCAAGATGATAGAATATAAATTTGGTGAGACTACATAAACTCATAAGTTTTATGGGAATGTATGAAGGTTGAAGACGCCAGGCGTCACAATCCTCCAACTATTGGGGCACTAATAATATTCGCATATCCATGAAGTGACCATCCTTAAATATGCACCGTTGCTAAGACTCGTCGTTTCGAAGCATCACGTGATGATCGGGTGTGATAGATTCTACGTGTGCATACAACGGGTGCGAGCTAGATTTGCACATGCAAATACCAAGGTTAAAACTTTACGAGCCTAGCATGTACAGACATGGCCTCGGAAAGTCGTCATGATATGATGGATAAAACTATGAGTGAAATTGTTCATCATATTACAAAGTTACTAATAGTGAAATCTGAAACACTTGTCATATGATGATCAACTTCAAAGTAAGAACCTCAAGGTTATTGGTATTTGACCAACAAACCTAGAAGTTAATGATGTTGAAGTGTTTTTTCTGAATAATGAGGAAAGCTAAAAAGAGAAACTACAAAAGATATTTTGGCAGAAAGAAAAGGAAAGACTAGAAAGTCTAGCTCAGGTGTATATCAATGATATACATGTTATGGATGTATTCCTCGTTTGGTCACACAATGAAATTCTTGGGTATTTGTACCATATTGGTTGGTATGAAGTGTCATACAAAACAACGCAATACAAGAATACAATGGCCTAAGTGACTGACAAGGAATATGATAGGAATGCACGTCTGGAACAAAAATAAAGTGTTATTATGTTCATCGTTGGCATTCTATCTAGCCCTTAGAATTTATAATAAAGAACTTAATAATTGTTATTTTGCTCTTGTCAAATAAAAACAATGAGTTGTTCAAATTATGACATTACTCCATGAACGATGGATAAGTTATTATAAATTTTAATGGTGAAACACACATACATAACACTGACGCTAAAATGCCGTAAGGCAAATGATTTGAATTCCACTTATTTGTGGAACCGCCATTTAGGTCATGTTGGAAAGGAACGCATGAAGAAACTCCATGCAAATGGATTTTTTGAGTCATTTGATTTTTGAATCATTTGGCGCTTGCAAATCTTTCCTAAAGAGAATGATTAAAATACCGTTCATAGGCCAAAAGTTGAACGAGCAACTAACTTAGTGGAAAAATACATGATGATGTATGTGGTTCACTGAGCATAGTTGTGTGCGGGAGATTCTTCTACTTCATGAAAACTTTCAACAATGAATTAAGTATATATATGTGGATATATTCAATAAGGAAGAAGTTTGAAACATTTGAATGGATTCAAATAAATTTCAGCATGAAGTGGAAATCATCGTAATAGAAAAGTCGAATATCTATGATTGGATCATGGTGGAAATATTTGAATTACGAGTTTTAGCGAACATCTAAGAGAGTTATGAAATTGTTCTACAACTCACATTTCTTGGAGTATCATAATGATGATATAGTATCCAAGATATGTATCCAAACCTTGTTGGATTAATGATGAGATAAAAATATTATGACGCTATTATATTTTTGTGGATTATGATTTAGTGACTACCGCTTTTTACACTAAATAGAACATCATCATGATCCGTTGAAATGATACTACACGAGTTATGGCATAGGTAAGAAACCTGATAGTCTTTTCTTAAATTTTGGTATGCACAGCATAAGTAAATAAGTTTACAACCAAAATCGGATGAATGTCTTTGTTGGTTATCCCAGAGATTTGATTGGGAATTCTTCCCACGAGACAAAGACAAAAGTGTTTGTCAATGTTTCTTGTTTCCGAGAAATTGTTTCTAGTGAAGTATTTGAGTGGGAGGACAATATAATTTGATAAGGTTTATGAACCAGAGCATAATGATCAGAGTAGCGCAGCATCGGAATTGGTTTCGGAAGCGGCCACAACGATCATGGCTCCCATGACTACAAAGTGTTTTAGTCATGGAGATCGAAGTACATATTGAACCTTGTAGGTATGGTTTACTTTGTGATCAAATAAATGATTTGTGGACAAAGGATTGATTTTGAACAATGATAAACCAACTACAAACAAAGAAGTTATGATGGGCCCTGACTCCGTTAAAATGGCCATGCGCCATGAAATCCATAATAGATGAATACTTTTTGAAAGTAAATGGATCTATAGACTTGGATGAAATATCCTTGAAAAAGCTCAACTTGTTGAAAAATTGTTTACGACAAAGTTCAAAGAGTTGACTACGATAAGATTAGATCTTCCGTAGAAATGCTTATAGTCTATATGGATTATTCTAGTAGGATGGCAAAATACATTACTTACCAGAAGTATGTATTAAAGGTGTATACAAGATACAACCAAGAGTTTTGCTGGTCCGTGGAATATTAGATAGGTATACAAACTTCAATTTGATGAAGTGAGTATCGCGGAGTTTGAATCTTCACCAGATGAAATAGTCAAAGAGTTTTTGATTTCATCAGAGACGATGAAGAGGCTTGCATTTGCAAGAAATTAAGTGGGAGCGCTAAGACATATTTATAATACTTTATGTAGGTGACATATAGTTGGTTATAAATAATGTAATTATATACTTGATTAAAAAAAAGGTTTCATTGAGAAATTAACTTCAATGAAAGGATATGGACTGAAATATATCTAGTGTCAAGATCTATGAAGATAGATTGAAACACAAATAAGTTTAAGTCAAAGTACATAGAATGGATATTGAAATAGTTCAATATAGAAATATTAAGAAAATGTTCTTGTCATGTTAAGTTTTAACAAGACTTGAGTGTATCTGACACTCAATGAGTAAAAACACATGAGTGATTATAGATCACGAATAATATGTACACAATCAGATATCATGTGCAATAAAGTGTTATGAGCATATACCAGAATGATTCATATGATGATCATTGGACGACAGTAAGAATATCCTTGAGTACTTTAGAAGAACTAAGGATATATATATATATATATTTTTGTATGATGAAATGACAAACAAATCGCTGTAAGGTGTTACACCGATATTGGTTTTGTCACATATAAAATATAATTTCAATCTCAAATTAGACTAAATGTTGTTTAAAAAAAAGTAGCACAATGAGCTAGAAGTTGTCTATGCTAGATTTAGAAGAGTTCTAAATATTGTGACGGATTCTACAAAAGAAGGCAGAGTATGTCATTGTTTTGACAATGACAAAGGATGTTAAGTCAAGAGGTTCTTTAACTTGGTGTAGTTCCGACAGAGTCAGAACTTTGAAGCTATATTGTGTGTGACAATATTAGTGACATATTTCAGACCGCGGAATTAAGGTTCCACCAGAAGACCAAACATATTTAATGCCGACTCATTTGGAAATGAGTGATGCGTTGAGACGCAAATGAATTGCAAAATACATACGGTTCTGAGCATGTCAGGTCCGTTGACTAAAACCTCTCTCATGAGCAAAACATGATAAAGCACCGGAAGGCCAAGGTGTTATATCTTTACAAATGTAAACTAGATTATTGACTCTAGTGCAAGTGGGAGACTGTTGGAGATATGCCCAAGAGGCAATAATAAAATGGTTATTATAATCTTTAAGTTTATGATAATGTTTACATACCATGCTATAATTGTATTAACCGAAACATTAGTACATGTGTGATATGTAGACAACAAAGAAGTCCCTAGTATGCCTCTTAAACTAGCTTGTTGATTAATGGATGATTAGTTTCATAATCATGAACATTGGATGTTATTAATAACAAGGTTATATCATTATATGAATGATGTAATGGACACACCCAATTAAGCGTAGCATAAGATCTCGTCATTAAGTTATTTGCTATAAGCTTTCGATACATAGTTACCTAGTCCTTATGACCATGAGATCATGTAAATCACTTATACCGGAAAGGTACTTTGATTACATCAAACGCCACTGCGTAAATGGGTGGTTATAAAGATGGGATTAAGTATCCGGAAAGTATGAGTTGAGGCATATGGATCAACAGTGGGATTTGTCCATCCCGATGACGGATAGATATACTCTGGGCTCTCTCGGTGGAATGTCGTCTAATGTCTTGCAAGCATATGAATGAGTTCATAAGAGACCACATACCACGGTACGAGTAAAGTGTGTACTTGTCAGGAGACGAGGTTGAACAAGGTATAGAGTGATACCGATGATCAAACCTCGGACAAGTAAAATATCGCGTGACAAAGGGAATTGGTATCGTATGTGAATGGTTCATTCGATCACTGAAGTCATCGTTGAATATGTGGGAGCCATTATGGATCTCCAGATCCCGCTAGTGGTTATTGGTCGGAGTGAGTACTCAACCATGTCCGCATAGTTCACGAACCGTAGGGTGACACACTTAAAGTTGGATGTTGAAATGGTAGAACTTGAATATGAAATGGAGTTCGAATATTTGTTCGGAGTCCCGGATGAGATCCCGGACATCACGAGGAGTTCCGGAATGGTCCGGAGAATAAGATTCATATATAGGAAGTCATATTCCAAGTTTGGAAATGATCCGGTGCATTTATGGCAGGTTCTAGGAGGTTCTAGAAAAGTCCGGAAGAAATCATCATGGAAAGTAGAGTCCCGGAGGGACTCCACCTTGCATGACCAGCCAACCCTAAAGGGGAGGAGTCCAAGGTGGACTCCTCTAGGGTGGCCGGCTAACCCCCCTCATGGAAGGGGGGAATCCCACCCCAAGTGGGATTCCCACCTTGGGTAGGTTTCCCTACATATGGGAGGTTTCATTGTTGGGGTCTTATTCGAAGACTTGGATACCAACACTTGGGGATTTCCACCTATATAATGAGGAGGAGAGGGAGGGGGCTGCCCACTCTTGGCCGCACCACCTAGGGCTGCCCTTGGCCGGCACCCTAGCCTCCCCCTCTCTCCCCAAACCCTAGCGGTCTCTCTCCTCCACCACATCCCGCACGCTTAAGCGAAGCTCCGCCGGATTTCTCCACCACCACCGACACCACGCCGTCGTGCTGTCGGATTCAAGAGGAGCTACTACTTCCGCTGCCCGCTGGAACGGGGAGGTGGACGTTGTCTTCATCAACAACCGAACGTGTGACCGAGTACGGAGGTGCTGCCCGTTCGTGGCGCCGGAACCGATCGTGATCAAGATCTTCTACGCGCTTTTGCAAGCGGCAAGTGAACGTCTACCGCAGCAACAAGAGCCTCCTCTTGTAGGCTTTGGAATCTCTTCAAGGGTGAGACTCGATAATCCCCTCGTTGCTACCGTCTTCTAGATTGCATCTTGGCTTGGATTTCGTGTTCGCGGTAGGAAAATTTTTGTTTTCTATGCAACGTTATCCTACAATATTCTCCTACGGGGATGGTTCCATCCTCCTCAATTACAAGCAAACACTACCTGAGAATGGATGATCCCATCCCATCCCTCGTTTTATCATGAACCAAACACACGCTAAATGCCCGCGTGGAGGAGGCCGATCGTCATCTTCAATGGGCGCGACAGTTCCGGAGGCGATGGCAAAACGACGGGACGCTGGCCGCCAGTTCCATGCGGCGACGAAACAACACTCCTCCACCCGCCTTAAACCGCCTGTTTCTCCCCGTGTCCTCCCATTCCACCACTCCCCTCCTCCATCAAACCCTAACCACTGCTGACATCTCCTCTTCGCCTCCATGGCGCACAATCACGAGGCCGTCGTTAGTGAAGACAGGTCGCACAAACTAAACCTCGACGAGGCGGAGGTGTTACCGAACCCACCTTCTCGTGCCACCGGAGTACTGCCTCTCGCACGGGTGGCATTTGTCGAACGCCGGCTATGCCATCCCGCCGCTACCGGCGGGGGCGGAGTTCCGCGCGCTCATCGACAAGCGGTGAGCACAAATGTCGCCGCAGCAGCGCACCCAGCCATGCTGGTCGCCGTCAATCCGCGACTGTGTGGACATGTTCTAGCGGCAACGCGAGGCGGAGATTGCCATGTTTGCCGGTCCCAACTCCAGCCGGTTCAACCGCGTTGGCCGGTGAGCCTGGTGGCACGGGCGTGTCGTCGATGAGATGTCGCGTATGGCTACCTCCCGCGGCTGCCTGGGGAGCCTCCTCACTGGCCGGTGTCCTACCCGGCGGCCCTGTCCAGCGATCCCACAGCTCTTTCAAGGTCGTCACGCTCCGGCTATAGCTCCAGCGGCCTGTTAAAAGGTTAGGCGTAACCATACTGAAGATACGATCCTAACCTGTATAGCTGATCTAGTCGATAGATTGAGATAGATAGATAACTCATGTTTGTTAGTTTGTTGAGTTGTAAACCCTAGCTCTGTGAGCTGAATATGAATACATTAGACGCCGGTTGCTAGAGGCACGACACAATCTATTCTTCCTCTTGTTCTTTTATATGGTATCAGAGCCAACACTCCTAAACCACCATGGCTCCGAACTCCTCACCGCCCCCAGTTTCGATCAACATCACGGCCACGCCTGAGTGCCGCCATCTCCATCAAGTTGGATCAGGAGAATTACCTGCTCTGGAAGGCACAGGCCCTGCCGGCTCTCCACGGTAATGATCTGTTCGGCTTCATCGACGGATCCAACGCTGCGCTGCCAACATGTATCCCTGCCGCGACCGGCAGCTCGAACCAAGTCGACAATCCTGAATATGCTGCCTGGCGCAAGCAGGATCAGCAAGTCCTGAGCGGGCTGCTCACCTCCCTCACGCCTGTCGTCCTTCGCCACGTCCAACTGCTGAAGACGTCGGCGCAGGTCTGGGAGGCTCTGGATCGGACCTTTGCCTCCAGGTCCAAGGCGCGGATCGTGCAACTCCGCACCACGCTAGTAAAGCTGAAGAAAAGGGACACCTCCATGTCCGCCTACTACTAGCACACGAAGAACATCGCTGACACGATGGCGATGATCGGCAACCCCCTCAGCGACGACGAGGTTGTCTCCTACATCCTTGCTGGGCTAGGCGAGGACCACGAGAACTTCATTACCTCGATGAGCGTGGTCCGGCTAACGAGGACTTCACGCTTGGTGATCTGTATGGGCATCTCACGATGTACGAGGCCCGCACCGGTGGCCGCACTTCGGGCGGTCACCACAACACACCGTTCCAGCACTCCGCCAACAACACCTAACGCGGCGGCGGGTGTGAGGGCTTCTAGCCATTCCAGAAAGGCGGAGATGGACGTGGCCGTGGCGACGGAGGCTGCGGCAACGGTGGAGGCCGCTATGGCGGCTACAATGGTGGCGGCTACGGCGGTGGCGGCTACTATGGAGGAGGCCATGGCGGAGGCCATGGCGACGGCTCTGGGCGCGATGGAAACGCCCAGGGCGGAGGTCACGACGCCCTCCAGTGTTAGTCGCGGTTCAACTACGCGATCCAGCCGGAGACATCGAACAGGGCGGCTCAATTCTCCAACACCAGCGACAACTACACCGCCGATGCCAATTGGTACATGGACTCGGGTGCCACCGACCATATGCCGAACGACATGGAGCGCCTCCACACCCACGAAACCTACAAGGTGAACGAGCAGATTCAAGTTGCCAATGGTACGCACATTCCTATTGTATGTATTGGGCAATCTAGTTTATCCAGTTCATCTCGCCCACTTCGATTATCCAATGTCTTACATGCTCCTCACATTAGTAAAAATCTGCTATCCACCGGTAAGCTTACAAATGATAACAATTGCTTTATTGAGCTTCATCCTGAATCTTTTTTTTATCAAGGACCTCACCACGAGGGAAACCCTGCTCCAAGGTAGATCGCAAGGTGGCCTGTACCCAGTTCGTCCACTCCATCATCGCCAAGCACCACGTCTTCCGCAAGTCCATACCACTTCACCATCTAGGGAACTGTGGCATCGCCGACTCGGACACCCGGCATCTCCAATTGTTCAAGCCATCCTCCAAGCCAATAAATTAGGGTTTTCACCAAATAAAGATGTAGTGCCGCATGTATGTGACGCATGCGAGCAAGCCAAACTTCACCACTGCCTTTTGCAGATTCTAGTCATGTATCTCGTTTCCCTCTAGAACTCGTTCATACGGATGTATGGGTCCAGCAATTAAATCAGTTGCCGGGTTCAGTTATTATGTTAGCTTCCTTGATGATTTCAGTAAATTTACATGGGTGTATTTGCTAAAACACAAATCCGATGTTGAGCATGTATTCTATCAGTTCCAGAACAAGTTGAGCTTTCCCTTGGAACGAAAATTATCTCTGTCCAATCAGATTAGGGAGGGGAATACCAAAAACTACATACCTATTTCACAAACACGAGCATTACCCATCGCATCTCATGTCCACACACATACCAGCAAAATGGGGCTATCGAACGCAAACATCGTCACCTAGTAGATACAACCTTAGCTTTGCTAGCTCAAGCATCCGCACCTCTAAGGTTTTGGGATGATGCTATCCTCACCGCTTGCTATCTCATTAATCGCATGCCAAGTCGCACCATCCAAAACTCTACACCTGTCACCAAACTGTTCAAAAAAGAAGTCGACTATGGCTTTCTTCGTGTCTTCGGGTGCGCATACTGGCCCAACCTCCGCCCATATAACAATCATAAAATGAGCTTTCGCTCACGCTTGTGTGTGTTCCTCGGATATAGCCCTAATCACCGAGGTTTAGGTGCCTTGATCGGTCCACATGATGCATTTATGTGTCCCGAGACGTTGTCTTCGACGAAAACCTGTATCCGTTCGCCCGTGACACTCTTTCGTCCAATCCACAACCTACTGAGGATGCTCTCCTCCTCTCTGAACCGGATACAGATGAACCCATATGTACAGATACGGCAAGTGCTACTGATCGTTATGCTCCTTGTGATTTTCAGGTGCCACTCACGTCGATCCGTCCCTGCATGGCCTGCATGCACCCCCGCACGTCGATCGCTCGGCGGTCACACACCCTGGTGCAGCTCCTGACGGCCCTGCTGGAGCTCAATATCCGCCCCACACACCGTAACCGACGGCCCATGGTCAGGCCCACAACGATGATGGGCCAACGTCTTCGCAATTGTCTCCAGCCTCGATTCAAATGGATGCATCTCCCACCAGCAGCTCCTCACCGTCCACACGTGATCATGCGCCCGATCTACCTGCTCGCCGTGCGCACCAACCTATTCGCCTCTTGGATGGTATCATCCGTTATGACCGCAAGAAGAGGGCGTTCGCTGCTGAACCCACGTCTCACGTGGATGCTCTTGTTGAACCTGTTTGGAAGGCTGCTATGGATGACGAGTATCGGGCACTCTCACTGAATCATACTTGGAGACTGGTTGATCCTCCACCCGGTCGACACATTGTTGGCTGCAAATGGGTATTTAAACTGAAACAGAAACCTGACGGCTCCATTGATCGATACAAGGCGCGACTCGTGGCTAAGGGATTTACCCAACGCCATGGAATTGACTATACTAATACTTTCTTCTCTCCGGTTGTCAAACCTACCACTGTGATCTTGTCTATCGCCGTGTCCAGGGGATGGGTGTTGCAGAAGGTTGATGCGCAGAATGCATTTCTTCATGGCGATATTCAGGAGGAGGTGTATATGTGTCATCCGCCAGGGTATGTTGATCAGAATTTTCCAAACCGTGTCTAGTCTTCAAAAGTCCTTGTATGGGTTGAAGCAGTCACCACGGGTGTGGTACTCCAAGTTGAGCTCGAAACTTCAGTCTCTGGGGTTTGTTCCGTCCAAGGCAGATACCTCTCTATTTGTGTTCATTTATACAAGAGTGATTATCTATATGCGGATCTACGTGGACGATATCATCATCACCGGATCGTGCAAGCAAGCTGTAAGTGTTTTGATGAAGAAATTGTGTGAGTCATTTGCAGTAAAGGATCTGGGAAAACCGTCCTATTTTCTTGGAGTAGAAGTGACAGATACTCACAATGGCATTGCACTAACTCAGACGAAATATGCAGCTGATCTACTGCGTCGAGTGAATATGCATAATTGCAAAGACATAGCAATACCAATGTCATCTTCAGGGAAGCTCAGCATATCTGCAGGAGTTTTGCTGACGGATAACATGGCCTTCAGTTATAGAAGTACAGTGGGAGCTTTACAGTATTTGTGTTTAACTCGACCAGATATCGCGTTCTCAGTAAACCGAGTGTGTCAATTCCTTGCCACTCCAACAGATGTGCATTGGTCAGCTGTAAAACGGATACTGAGGTACGTTAAGGGTACAACTAATCTTGGGTTGCAAATTCAGAGATCATCATCCACGGAGCTCAGTGTTTATACGGATGCGGACTGGGCAGGTTGCCCGGATGATCGTCGCTCAACCGGTGGCTATGCAGTGTTTTATGGACCAAATCTGGTGTCATGGAGCTCACGAAAACAACCAACAGTTAGTCGTTCAAGTACAAAAGCGGAGTACAAGGCGATAGCAAATGGGACGGCTGAAGTCACATGGTTGCAGTCAGTTCTAAGGGAACTGGGAGTGTTTCAGTCTCGAGCACCCACGTTGTGGTGCGATAATCTTGGAGCCACATTTCTTACCGCAAACCCTATGTTTCATGTGAGAACGAAACATATAGAGATTGACTTCCATTTTGTACGGGAGAAGGTTTCTGCAGGAGCACTGAAGGTTCACTTCATTTCGTCCCAAGATCAGCTAGCTGACGTATTTACAAAGGCACTAAATAGAGATGTCTTTTGATCGACTGACATGAGTTGTGCTTAGCTAGTACATGTTTGGATTGAGGGGGACTGTTAAAAGGTTAGGCGTAAACATACCGAAGATACTATCCTAACCTGTATAGCTGATCTAGTCGATAGATTGAGATAGATAGATAACTCATGATTGTTAGTTTGTTGAGTTGTATCATAACCGAATTTAAACCCTAGCTCTATGAGCTTTATATAAATACATCAGACGCCGGTTGCTAGAGGCACGGCACAATCTATTTTTCCTCTTGTTCTTTTATACGGCCAACAATGATCGGCGCCCTACCCTACGCCGAGGCGGAGTGGCGGAATCAGCATCCACGATGGGGCTAGGTCATCGTCCTCGGCACGGCGCCCCTCCGTCCGAAAAAGGAGCCAGCAGTGAAGGAGGAACCGCCCTTGCCGCCTCACAGCCGCTTGTACCTCGAGCGCCGAACGCCGATCCTCCCGCCGGTCCTACCGTTCCAGCCGCCGCAGCCAGAGAAAAAGTGGTGGTGAATGGAGAAGATAAAGTAGGAGGAAACAGCTATAGATGGTAGTACCTACTCCCTCAGATCCAAACTTTGTACCGGCAGATGGTGAAATCAAGAGTTGCGGAGAGAAGGAAACAAAAGACTAAAGATTATTCATGTTGCCCTGATGTTCTCCTGCAACGTGTTTCCACGCTACTGGAAATTGTAACACATTGCTGAATTGTTGAATTTTTTTCTAGTCCTATTTTCGTCAGGTTGCACAATTGGGCAGCTCCATTGTAAAGGGCTGTTCAAATCGAGAACTGCATCACGCATGCTGTTCTTTTATTTTTATTATTTGCGGGTTGCATCATGAATGCTCAATTAGGATCACAAAAAAAAAACACAGTGGACAGGGACAGAAATTTCAGAACATTGATAAGATCAGGTAAGAGAACAACATCAACAATTTAGTTTGAATGGGCGAACTACAGCTGTATGTGACGACCATACAAGACAAGTTAATGTACTAAGATCGAACACATTACACTTCGCTTAGAATTCGGATCTAATTGACAGCTCCAAACGAGAAGAATCCCTGAACACATTACACTTTGCTAAGAAATTCGGATCTAATTGACAGCTCCAAACGAGAAGAATCCCTGAAGCGATGGAGCGTGAAGGCAGGCCGCCGCTACGGTGTTGTAGCTGCACCCCATGTAGAGAAGTGCTTCTTGGTCGTTGTGATCAGCCAAGAGGTTTCGCAGGTCCTCTGGAAGCTCCCAGCTAGCTGATGGCGCAGGCTGGTGTGTGTCGACCTGTTGGATGTTGTTCTTCTCCGCCTCGACCGGGGGAGTTTGCTCCTCTGATTCCCAGTCATCATCATCCCAAGGCTTGAGCAGCAGGTGCACTTCTGATTCCCTGTCTAGTGAGTCCCAGTCGAAGTCCTCTTCTTCCACGACCACGGGGAGAGTTTGCTCTTGTTGTTGTGGCCCGAGAAGCTCTTCCATGGTGCAAGACATCCGGCCCATGTCGTCGTCAGCTTCAGGCGCGTGATGGGGCACCTCCGTGGACGCAGCCGGCGACGAAACGGGCGCGGCAGACGTGAACCACACCGGACGGTCCCCGTGCTCCATCTCCACGGGTGCTGGGACGGGAAAGGGCGTCCACATCTTGCGTACGTGCGCGCTCGCGGCAGGCGCCTGAACTATGTTCAGAAAGCATGGATGTTCAGTGAATACATACAGCCTGAGCTATGTGCGATTTGCAATAACTAGGCAGCCTGGCCTGCACGTTCTTTCTGCCTTCTCTTATTTTATTGGGTTTATCTTATTTTTTCTGAATATACTTTGTTTTCTGGCAGTGGTTTCTCAGAGATTTGACAGGAATGCTCGGAGGCATATTGTTGGCCTTTTATCAGGTACCCAGTTTTCTTACTAATTAGAATATGGCGCATTATCACTGTACTGCTGGACTAATTTATTTACAGATGAGATCATTTACGTGATCAGTCCATTATTTGCCTACTCCGAGCCTCCATCCGGGGCATCTCGCAGGGATCGGCGCCTTGGTCATGGGTTCCTCCCGCTCCACCACTGGCACGGCGCTGACCACCTGGTTGGTGGCTACACCGTACCGCAATAGAAGCTCTCCTGGCTCGGACGCCACCCACATTGGGGACGAGGCCAAGTACTTCTTAAGTTCCTCCAGCGATCGCTTCACTTCAAGCGTCCACTCGATCAACGGGCCCCTTCGACTTCAAAAGTTTGAAGAAAGGAAGGGCCCGCTCCCCTAGACGGGAGATGAACCGGCCCAAAGCGGTGATGCAACCGTTCATGCGTTGTACATCCTTGACCCTTCGGGGGATCTGCATGTCCTCGATGGCCTTGATCTTATCCGGGTTAGCCTCGATTCCTCGGTGTGAAACCAAGAAACCCATCAGCTTTCTCGATGGCACACCAAAGGCGCACTTCCTCTGTGCAGAAGCATCCCAAGGGGGGGGGGGGGGGGTGATGAATGATGACCCACAAGTATAGGGGGTTATCGTAGTACTTTCGATAAATAAGAGTGTCGAACCCAACGAGGAGCAGAAGATGTTGACAAGCAGTTTTGATCAAGGATTCATTGTAAACACAAGCAAACAAATTTTTAGGGGTTTCTGATAGTGCAAATAAATAAAGTACGAGTAAATAATAAAAGGCAGTAATAATAATTGCAGTGAGTGGCCCAATCCTTTCTAGAGCAAAGAACAATCCGGTTGTTTTACTTATGATGTCTCAACGTTCCTGAGGACACACCTGAATTTCGTCAAGTGCTTTCGCTTCACGCGGCTGAATAATCTTTATCGGATTGGTAGGTGTTGTGTGGGTGAACCTATGCTAATGCACTACCCCTACTTGGACTAATGCATACTTGTGATTATACCCCTTGCAAGCATCGACAACTAAAGAAAGTAATTAAGATAAATCTAACCACAGTCTTAAACTTAAGATCCTACACTCCCTCATACATTGGTTTCCCAACGGGGGTTTAGGTTTCTGTCACTCCAGCAACCCCACAATTAGTAGCCAAATACACGATGCATTCCACTAGGCCCATAAAGGTGAAGTATCATGTAGTCGACGTTCACATGACACCACTAGAAGAATAACACCACAACTTAAATATCAAACCATTAAATATTACTGAACATAGTTCCACTACTAATATCTTAACTTCTGCCATCTCCTCAAGAACTAAACGAACTACTGACAAAACATCATATGGATCATAATCAGAGGGGATATAATGATGAATAATAATCTGGACATAAACCTTAATCCAATGGTTTCACTCAATAGCATCAACTACAAGGAGTAATTAACACTAGGAAAGTTTCCCCTATGAACTAGACAAGATCAAACCCAAAATGTTATAGTGGGACGGAGTGGACATGGTGGAGATGATGGTGCTGGTGATGGAGATGATGATGATGATGATGATGATCCCGATGAAGTCCAGCTCGATGACGGTGACGATGACCATGATTTCCCCCCTTAGGAAAGGAATTTCCCCCGACAGATTTCTGCGTGCAGGGGAGCTTTTCTCTCTCTATGGTTTTCCGCCGCGTCGCGATGGTGAAATATTTCTCTGTTCGTCTCCCCTCTGCTTAGGGTTCTCGGGGGGATGAAATGCGCGAAGGAATGATGTCAGTGGTGGGCTAGGGCCACCCCACCAATCCTAGGCACGGCCAGGGGTGGCCCGCGCCTAGGGGTGGTGTGGGCCCCTCCTGGCCCACCTCAGGCTCCCCTTTTGCCTTCCTTCGGTATCTGGCAAAATAGGAACTTCTAGGTATTTTCCGGGAATTGCTGATCTTCACAAATATGGTATCTTGACGGTCCTTTTTCCAGCAGAATTCTGACTCCGGCAGTTAATTCTCCAATAATCATCAAACATGCAAAATAGATGAAATAACATAAGTATCATCTCTAAATATGAAATATATAAGTGAATAATAGTAAATTATAATATAAAATAGTGACGCAATTTGGACGCATCAATGAACGCTGTTTTTTCTTCATCTTCTCCCTTCATTTGGATCTGATGATACCTCGAAAAGGCGTCCAGGAAACATAGCAGGTCGCAGCCTGCGGTGGAATCCATGATCTGGTCTATGCGAGGCAAAAGGAAACGGTTCCTTTGGACAAGCGCGATTCAGGTCCATGAAATCCACACACGTCCGCTTCTTCAGGTTGGGTTTGGGCACCACGACCAGGTTTGTGGTCCAGGTCAGATGCAGGATACGGATAACCACCCCGGCAGCTTCGAGCTTCAGAACCTCATGAATGATGAAGTCTTGCCGGTCTTGGGCCTGGCGTTGCACCTTCTGATTGATAGGCCTGGCCGCTGGATCCACGGCCAACTTGTGCTCGATCACCTCCCCGGGGCACCCCGGGCATGCAAGATGAGTCCCAGGCAAAGAAATCAACGTTTTCCCGAAGGAAATCGACCAATTCCTCCTCCCGTTCCGGCGACAGGTGCGCACCTATGGTCACAGAATGAGTCATGTCGCCAAAGAGAGGAACCTGCTTGGTGAGATTTTGATCTATGCCTTGCGTAAAAATGGTCCCCTAGTAGGACCGTCGCGGGGGCCCTCTTCCCTCCCCAAGCCCCCAGTACGACCCTCCCCTTCTAGGAGGTAAGACTCCCGCGGGGCTCCAAGGGAGCGGGCTTCCGACCCGCCGACCCGCCGGCCGCGGAACCTCCCGAGGGTGGCCCTGGTCCACATCCATGAGGAGCTTCTCCACACTGTCCTTCCACTCGGCAAAGTTTGGATCTCCCCGGGCTGGGGGAAATCGGAACATGCCTCGCAGGGTAGAGCTTCTTTTTGGGTGCGTGGCGGGCCACTCGGGCCTGATGCAGTGGTCGCCAGAGTTGCGGCACCATGCCCGCTCCACGAACCTTCTCTTCTTCGCTCCTCGCCTGACCGCGGCCCTTGACGGGGCCATTCAGCGGAGACTTTCACCCAGACCTGCGCATAGTTCAGCGGGCGCTTCCCCCAAGGGGGAGGCGACACGCGAGCACATGTGAAGCTCACCTAGGGCAATCAGGCCAAGGGCTTGGCGCTTCTATGAATATACCGTGCGGACACCGATCCTGAAGCAAAGCGAGTTCCTCCCTACCTGGCGCGCCAGATGTCGCGTCCCAGGGACGGCGGACACCGAGGGTCTACACCCCTTTTTGTTCAGCTAGTGGGAACTGGGCGCTGCAAACGGGATCACGCACAACACAAGGACACACGATGTTACCCTGGTTCAGGGTGCAAAATGTAAAACCCCTACGTACTTCTTGTCTGATCTTCTTTATAATGAACAATTTACATATGGAGCGGAGACTCCCTCTTCCAACGCCTCCGATACAACTTTCTTCTCCTCCTTCCCCCAAGCCTCTATGCACTCTCCATCCCTCTAGGATGTATCTCTCCTCTCCTCCCTTGCGGGTTGCATCATGAATGCTCAATCAGGATACAGCAAAACTTGTAAATAAAAGACAGTGGACACGGACAGAAGTTTCATAACCTTGATCAGATGAGCTACGAAGAACAACAATTTTAGTTTGAACGAGCGAACTACATCTCTGTAAGTAACGACCATACAAGACAAATTAATATAGCACTGGTCAGTATCCTCGAATACAGCAGACTAAGCTAAGAATTCTACCAAAGACCGCATCTAATTGACAGCTCCAAACGAGAAGAATCCCTGAAGCGATGGAGCGTGAAGGCAGGCCGCCGCTACGGTGTTGTAGCTGCACCCCATGTAGAGCAGTGCTTCTTGATCGTCGTGATCAGCCAAGAGGTTTCGCAAGTCCTCTGGAAGCTCCCAGCTAGCTGATGGCGCAGGCTGGTGTGTGTCGACCTGTTGGATGTTGTTCTTCTCCGCCTCGATCGGGGGAGTTTGCTCCTCTTGTGCCGCTGATTCCCAGCCATCATCATCATCCCAAGGCTTGAGCAGCAGGTGCACTTCTGATTCCCTGTGTAGTGAGTCCCAGTCGAAGTCCTCATCTTCCACGGCCACGGGGAGAGTTTGCTCCTGCTGTTGCTGCGGCCCGAGAAGCTCTTCCATGGTGCAAGAAAACAGGCCCGTGTCGCTGTCAGCTTCACGCAGCCGGCGATGAAACGGGCGCGGCAGACGTGAACCACACCGGACAATCCTCGTACTCCATCTCCACGGGTCGGGAAAGGGCGTCCCCATCTTGCGTGCGCTCGCGGCAGGCTCCGGGACGGGTGCTGCCATCCGCATCTTCTTGGAGCAGGGCGGATCAGCGGCCGCGGCAGCAAGCGCTGCTGGTCTCTTGTGTGATTGCTGCGCGGGTTCTGCTGGTTGTTGAGGAAGCAGCTTGTACGCGTCAGATTCTTGGCGGGCGGCGGCGGGCGCGTGCTGAGCGAGGTGGATCTTGCAGAGCACCATCTCCCTGTCGGCGACGACGGCCTCAGGACGCAGGCAGCGGTACTCCTTCATGACCCATCCGGTGGTGATCTTGCCCTTCTTGAAGGACAGGTGCTTGGCCTCGCCGACCTTGGCCCCCTCGTGGTAGACGTCCTCGGTGGTCTGGACGGCCCAGGTGCCGGTCCCGGCGCGGCGCACGACCCGGGCGTCGTTCCCGCTCTTGCGCCTGCAGGTCGTGAAGAAGAAGCGGTCGCCGGTGCTGGCGGCGTTAGGCACGGGCGCGAACTGGGCGGCCAGGTCCTTGGGCTCGCAGGCGTAGACGTCGACGCGGCGGATGAGGCCGTCGGCGCCGTGCGGCAGCGGCGTGCCGGCGAGGAGGCGCGGCAGGAAGTAGGTGACGGCCTCCTCCTTGGAAGGCTTGAACTGGTGGTGCTTGTAGAAGTCATCGAGCTGCCCGTCCGCCTCCATGGATCGGACGCGGAGCTGCTCTGCGTCTAGGTTGACTGGATGGCGGGAGGGAGAAAGCTAGGTTGGATGGCGGGAGAGGGAGAGGGAGTGCTGCCGGATGGAGAGTGGGATTCAGCTACTTATAAGGATCGAAATCACGCGTACTAGAAAGGAAACTAGGAAATATTGCCAGAGCCCAGAGGGTTGGGTTTCGATGTTCGAATCGGTTTCCAATTCAATACGGTTGGTTTCCATGTTTTGTGTCCCAGTTATTTCCATGTTTTGAATCCGAGCCGTGCTTCTCTTCTGGTGGCTAACTTGCCAGCAAAGTTTCGATCTACTTTAGCCTTGCAGGCGTGTGGATGAGTCCGAATCAAAGTGCAGTTTGTAAATCCTTTGTCAAGTTTAATTAGCAAGCTCAGGTAGACTCCTCGGATCATCTATTCATTTTTTTTTGCTCAAAAAAAAAAAATCTATTCATATTTTTTTTGAAACAAGTGCTTACAAGCTTTCTCTCAAAGTAGCTAATCAAATGGATATGTTCTCTGAATCTCGTTGTATTGTGTGAATCTGTTCTTCAGTTAGAGCATCTTCACCCGCGCGCCCGATAGTGACCCCAATAGTAATTTGGAGGTCCGGCGTGATTTTTGGGCCACACGGCGCGTCTAATAAGCAGCCGGTTAGTTGCAGAGCTCAATACAATTGCCGACAATCCCGTGTCGGCCCCTTCGCGTGGGGTGCCGAACGGGCGCGCCGACGCCTCGCGCCACGTCGGATTACACGTGTGAGTCTGTCCTAGCAGCGAGAGTAACCGCTAGTCACGATTAAATGCCCGCGTGGAGGAGGCCGGTCGTCATCTTCAATGGGCGCGACAGTTCCGGAGGCGATGGCAAAACGACGGGACGCCGGCCGCCAGTTCCATGCGGCGACGACACAACGCTCCTCCGCCCGCCATAAACCGCCTGTTTCTCCCCGTGTCCTCCCATTCCACCACTCCCCTCCTCCATCAGACCCTAACCGCTGCTGACATCTCCTCTTCACCTCCAAGGCGCACAATCACGAGGCCGTCGTTAGTGAAGACATGTCGTACAACCTAAACCTCGACGAGGCGGAGGTGTTACCGAACCCGCCTTCTCGTGCCACCAGAGTACCGCCTCCCACATGGGTGGCATTTGTCGAACGTCGGCTACGCCATCCCGCCGCTGCCGGCGGGGGCGGAGTTCCGCGCGCTCATCGACAAGCGATGAGCACAGATGACGCCGCAGCAGCGCACCCAGCCATGTTGGTCGCCGTCAACCCGCGACCGGGTGGACATGTTCTAGCGGCAACGCGAGGCGGATATTGCCATGTTTTCCGGTCCCAACTCCGGTCGGTTCAACCGCGTGGGCCGGTGAGCCTGGTGGCACGGGCGTGCCGTCGATGAGACGTCGCGTATGGCTACCTCCCGCGGCTGCCTAGGGAGCCTCCTCGCCGGCTGGTGTCCTACCCGGCGGCCCTGTCCAGCGATCCCACAGCTCTTTCGAGGTCGTCGCGCTCAGGCTATAACTCCAGCGGCCTGTTAAAAGGTTAGGCGTAACCATACTAAAGATACGATCCTAACCTGTATAGCTGATCTAGTCGATAGATTGAGATAGATAGATAACTCATGGTTGTGTTGACGTCAGAAACCCACCGGCGGGCAGCGACGGGCAACACCGTAGAGCCGGGAAACAACCTAGGGCTGCGGCTGGCCGAGGTCCCTCCGAGCGACGGCCCGCAAAGCCTTCTGGTCACACGTCCGATGCTGATTGCAAGGGCGTGCCACCTGACCTATACCTGGTCAGGAAGGTGATGGAGATGCCTCGTTTAGTTTCCTGCATGGCATACACGTAAACATTAAATACGAGCCTCGATCGGCTCTCAGGTTATCCTGTGAATCGGCTCAGGGAGCCGATCCACCCATGATTCGTACGGGGTGCACGAATATATGGTGGTCCTGCTTAATCAAGATAAAGCTAATTAGATCTACGACGATTTAGGGTTTTCACCGCATAATCGGAACATCCTACTCAGGATTGGGCCTCGCGGCCACGCACGGTGATCGTAAGTCGATCCTAGACAAGGCCTAAAAACCAACACGAGGTTGATCCCCGGAACATCCTGTCTAGGACTAACGAACGACACCCTACGTGCCGCTGGATCCTCCAGCCCCTTGTAAGGCCTAACTATTGCAGATATTAAACTAATCCTTGATGAACAAGGAGCAATCGTAACGGATCAGATCTACTAAATAACGATCAAGCGGGGTGCCGCCCCCACACCTGAGATAGGTGTGAGGGAGGCTAGATATGCAAGGGTTGCACTACGATAGCATGTTTACGCGAAGAACTATGCTAACCCTAACACATCTATGATAACTACGTTGCTCGCCATTAACAAGGCTTCAGTACGAGCAACGCATGAACAACGTGGAGCTTGTGCTGCCTAGATCGCAAGATGCGATCTAGGCAGCATGTTGCTTACCGGTAGAAACCCTCGAGATGAAGGAGTTGGCGATGCGCCGAGATTGATTTGGTTGGTTGAACGTTGGTTGTTGTTTCTTCCATAAACCCTAGATACATATTTATAGTCCAGGGGACTTTCTAATTTAGGCGTGCACCTAACCGTGCACGGGTAAAACTCTAACTAATCGACATGTATCTTAATATGTTACAGATACAAGGGCAAACTAGCCCGAACTTAGCATATAAAGGCCGATTCACGCATTTCTTCCATATATAATCTTCGAATCCATCTCGATCGCGGCCCACCTCCGACTCGGTCAAATTCCGGTGATAACACATGCCCCCCTGGTTTTGGAATTATAATTCCAAAATCACTCTGCTTTCTCTTCGTCGGGTCATGTCGTGGTAGAGCGGAACCATCGCAGCATCCTTCATCGTGATGATCGTCTTCTCAACTTCTCTGCTGAACTTGATAGCTTCAGCATCACTTCCCTGGAAACCTGTAGCTATGTTCTTTTTTCCTTCCTCGAGCGAGCCGATGTCAGAGCCCGAATGGGACTTCGGCCTCTTGCCAGATAGCGACAAACCCTTGACTGTCGGGAAGGACGACCCCCCAGTTTCTCATTGAAAGGGAACTGGAGAGCGAGAGCGAGGATGACCTCCACTCATGGGGGACCGAAGAGGACGACGACTCCTCCTTCTCCTCCATTGGGTACCCACCGGCGGAGCGCTTCCGCGCTTGGGCGGACAATGAAGATGACGATGATGACGAAGAGGAAGAGGCTCCAGTCCAAGACTAGGGCAGCGGTGACGAGGAGCTCTCCGGAAGTAGCGCCGGTGACAGCTACGACGCCGACGACGAGGGCAGCGAGGACTAGTGACATAGCGCCAGTAGTATGCGAGCAATTGGCTCTTCTTTTGTTCCTCTTTGAACAATCGGCTCTTTATTATAAAAAACCCTCCTTTGTTAGTGAAGAAGTATTTCCAGTCAACTGTTTTGCCGACAGTCAAAGTCACAAAATCCTCCAAAAAGAGCCGATGGCATCGCATCGGTCTCTACCATCAAAACACGGGCAAAGTTCACCTAGCCGCCCTTTCAAACGGTAACCTGCGACCTCCCTCTGAAAAGGCAAACTTAGATCCCCAAATCACCGCCTGAGCAGTCCCAACCCAAAACCACCTACACAGATCTCGACCGCGCCGCCCCCAACTCCTTCAACGCATCCCATGGCGGAATCATCCAATACCGACACCACGGCTTCCGGACTGAAGGTAATCCTCAACCTCCTCTCGCCGTTCGACTTGACATGGGATTAATGGCAAACACCTGAATTAATGTTTCGTTCCGCTACTAATTTAGGTTTCAGACATCCTTCTGCCACATCCTTCTCTCGCAAATTCGATGTGCCTCGGTCCTCGTTCTTCTGAGAGTCCCGCCCTGTTAATTTCGTGCGAAGCTAACAGAATCCCCTTCGTGAGCCAGAACCTAGATCTGACTTCCTGGGCCGACTGCTTGCGAGCCTGGCCTAATCCTCCTGAGGGTTGGGTGGCATGGTACAATAGAGTATCAAAAACCCATTATGCCACTTGGGAAACCATAGGGATAGCCGATGCCCTGTCATTATCATTATCTCCTCTTGAGAAGAATGAGAATATCCTGAAAACCATCGGCTACTTCTGGTCCGACGCACTGAACTGCTTCATGTTCGGCCATGGCCCCATGACACCAACTCTGCTAGATGTGGCCATGATCACAGGCCTAGACATCGCATCCCCAAGCCCGTCTGCATTCAAACTGCCGAAGGTCCCTTTCACCCTGTCTTCTAAGAAAGAATGTACCAGCTGGGGTGCCTACCTCAATCGTTATATGAAGACCAAGGGCCCTGTGACAGAAAGGGAACATACAGCCTTCCTGAATTTCTGGTTGGAGCACTTTATTTTCTGTGGCCCATCGCTTGCCCCTACCAAGAATTACCTTTCCCTGGCCTATGAACTTGCTAAAGGTACCCAACTTGGCCTAGGCAAACTGTTTCTTGGAGAAGTCTATCGATCTCTTCAACTGATGTCTGTCAAACTGTTCTCTCAAAAGACAGTTAAAACTGGCGGCCCTTGGTGGTTTATTCAGTTATGGGCGCAGCTATATTTTCAACACCAGATCCCGGACTTCCCATCTTTGACCACCTGCACCTTTCCAGATGTTAATGGAAAGGATATCCGATGCACCAGCTATGGCCAAGCTTTGTATGGTCTCCCAGGCAGCAGGCTGATCCCCAAGGAAGCAGCAGGGTGGTTCAAGATTTTCTTCCAAGGTTTGGACAACCCCCTGTTCTTTCCTTATACTGAATCGGCGAACTTTGAAAATCCAATCTCCTTTCGATTGGATGATTTTGCCGATGACGCTAGCACCCAGCATCTGTATTCTATCATGATCCGTCCTTGCTTCCTCCCCGTTGGCATGAGTACCTCGAACCGGATCATCAAGCCTGGTTATGAGTGTTACCAACCGGTAGTGGTAGCACGACAGCTTGGCCTCGGGCAGGTGCCTCCACACTTCTTCCTACACCACCTGACAGCAAGTAGAGCTGAACTGCCTGACATTATTACTGGCCAAAGATGTTATACCTTCTTCGATGCTTTGGCCATTCCAATTCCCCGCGACCTCCGTTTCTCCTTCACCACCGATGGCTTCGAGACTTGGTGGTCCATGTGGAAGACCCATGTCTTCAGAAGGGCTCTAGGACCGCTGCTGAGACAACTTGATGCCGAGTATGACATTCCTGCAGACCAGGTACCATTACTTAAACATTTCTTGTAACAGCACTACGGTGATTGCCTGTGACTTGACTTCATCTCCTGGCAGCAACAAGATGGCCCGGCTCCCACGCAAGCCGATGGTTCCCCTTTCGTATTCCTTCCTCTGGCACCAGTGGTTCTCTTCTGCCAGAGCTCGCCACCCCTGAAGAAAGTCATAATGCAGAGTCAGCCGATTTCACCGAAATTGGCTCCCAAGAGTAAAGCATCTTCGGGGCCAGTTGCCCCCCGAGCCTCGACTCAGGCGAGGACGGTAGTGAGGAAGGTGGCTACCAGGAAAACCCCGAAGTGTAAGGCTCCTGCCCAAGAGAGCCCACGTGTAAGTTGGTTCAGACCCTGTCCACATTCATCCACTTTCCAAATCCTTTACAATACGCTCGTAATCTTTTCTACAGACCTCCACCGAAGAAACCTCCAGCAGGGCCGAAGAATCCAGTCAGGGGGACTCGAGCTTGGGCAATTCCGAGAGGTCTACCACCCAGAGCCAGACGGCTTCGCTATCGCCGGCTTCTAAGAAAAGGTCGATTCCTGAACCTCCTGCTCCCCAAGCCCCAACCAGATCGGGGTCACGCACGAAGCGCCGCTGCGTCAAAAGGGCTCGTAAGAACCCACGAGCCTCTCCATCAAGCCGAGAGGTCTCAAATGTAATTATCTCCCTGGTCATACTTCATGCTAACCCGTTGTCATTTGGATCGGCTAATCACTTCCTCCTGCAGACCGAAGAAACTTCCAGCGGAGACGTTGAGGAGGTGCCGATGCCGCCTGCCACCCTGGACCTGGCCACCTCGACGATCGCGGCTGCCCAAGTGGCTGACCTATCCAAGTCCACAGAAAAGCCGATCGTCGCTACATCGGCTGTTCCTCCTTCCTTGGGAGAGGTATGTCCCTCCTCCCTGGCTCCATCGATTTCTTCATTGCATGCCAAACTCACTTTGTTTGCCCTATCAGGGTTGTGATCTCTCGAGCTTGCTGACGTTCGATCCAGAATCCATCGAGCCAACCTCTTCCAAGGCAAGTGGGGAGCCGAGCCCTAGTACGGTCCATGGTCCACTCCAGCGTCTCAAAGACTTGCTTTCTTCCTCAACTGAGACCCTGATTGAAAATTCCGAGGACGTCAAAGGCATCCTCGAGGATATCCAGCCTCATCTTCCTATGACACTGCAAGTGAAGCTCTGGCCCGCTGTTACCCTATCGATCTTTAAGTCAAGGGTGCAATCGGCTCGTCAACGGATTACTCTTCGCCACTCCCAGCTTCCCCAGAGAGCCGATATTGCCGAAAAGTGTCGACGGCTCAACGAGCAGAAGGCTGCCCTGGACGCCAAGACGGACACTTCTGCCAATCGCGCCGAACTCGAGACCCAGCGCAAGGAGCTGGAGAGCCTTGAAGAGAGGGTAAGGATGACCAAGCAGCTCATCCAAGACAAGGAAGCCCTTATTGCCCGTTCTGAAGACGAAGCAAAAGGCCTCACAGCCGATCTGAAGATCGCTCTGGCTGAAATTCGTACCCTGAGCGGCCAGCTGGTGACGGGTAGAGACGAGGACGACGAAGCTGAGATCGCTGAGGTAGATTGCATCCGTGTCGACGCCCTTCATGCCCTCGACGCGTTCCTCCAGTAGGGACCTGTTTCGCTGAACTTCGAGTGAATCTGCTTCGACTGTACTTGCTACATTTATTTTTTCACTGGCCGATTTTCCACCGGCATTTTTTTTATTGCCCCTATGTGTCTGTCTGCCTGTTCATGTGCCCCCCGAGCCGAATCTGTTAGGTAACTGCGGATATCGGCTCTGCGGTTGTCGGTAGGATCGTGCCTGAACATCGGCTCTGCAGTCACGGACCAATGCCGAGTTCCCTGCCCTTGCAAATCGATGTAAACCCACGCTCCAGTCTCCCGTCATCCGCTGGATTGATGCTGAATACCGGCGAAAACGTATGGCGCGGATAATACGGGGCGGCTGCTGAATTGGCCCCTATTTCGACTGCACTGCTCGAAAAAAGGTTTATACCTAGTCGTGCCGGCCGATGCCTCATCACCGGCCTTCCTTCGTTTGAGACGTCATACTCCTCTTTTGCGGTCGACGCCCGTATGTGACAGGAGTGCCGTCAGCCATCTCAGATGTAGATGGCGATGTGGTCGATGCAGAAGCTGGTCCCACCGGGCGTGCCAGAATGTGTTGACGTCAGAAACCCACCGGCGGGCAGTGACGGGCAACACCGTAGAGCCGGGAACAACCTAGGGCTGCGGCTGGCCGAGGTCCCTCCGAGCGACGGCCCGCAAAGCCTTCTGGTCACACGTCCGATGCTGATTGCAAGGGCGTGCCACCTGACCTATACCTGGTCAGGAAGGTGATGGAGATGCCTCGCTTAGTTTCCTGCATGGCATACACGTAAACATTAAATACGAGCCTCGATCGGCTCTCAGGTTATCCTGTGAATCGGCTCAGGGAGCCGATCCACCCATGATTCGTACGGGGTGCACGAATATATGGTGGTCCTTCTTAATCAAGATAAAGCTAATTAGATCTACGACGATTTAGGGTTTTCACCGCATAATCGGAACATCCTACTCAGGATTGGGCCTCGCGGCCACGCACGGTGATCGTAAGTCGATCCTAGACAAGGCCTAAAAACCAACACGAGGTTGATCCCCGGAACATCCTGTCTAGGACTAACGAACGACACCCTACGTGCCGCTGGATCCTCCAGCCCCTTGTAAGGCCTAACTATTGCAGATATTAAACTAATCCTTGATGAACAAGGAGCAATCGTAACGGATCAGATCTACTAAATAACGATCAAGCGGGGTGCCGCCCCCACACCTGAGATAGGTGTGAGGGCGGCTAGATATGCAAGGGTTGCACTACGATAGCATGTTTACGCGAAGAACTATGCTAACCCTAACACATCTATGATAACTACGTTGCTCGCCATCAACAAGGCTTCAGTACGAGCAACGCATGAACAACGTGGAGCTTGTGCTGCCTAGATCGCAAGATGCGATCTAGGCAGCATGTTGCTTACCGGTAGAAACCCTCGAGATGAAGGAGTTGGCGATGCGCCGAGATTGATTTGGTTGGTTGAACGTTGGTTGTTGTTTCTTCCATAAACCCTAGATACATATTTATAGTCCAGAGGACTTTCTAATTTAGGCGTGCACCTAACCGTGCACGGGTAAAACTCTAACTAATCGACATGTATCTTAATATGTTACAGATACAAGGGCAAACTAGCCCGAACTTAGCATATAAAGGCCGATTCACGCATTTCTTCCATATATAATCTTCGAATCCATCTCGATCGCGGCCCACCTCTGACTCGGTCAAATTCCGGTGATAACAGGTTGTTAGTTTGTTGAGTTGTAAACCCTAGCTCTATGAGCTGTATATAAATACATCAGACGCCGGTTGCTAGAGGCACGACACAATCTATTCTTCCTCTTGTTCTTTTATATGGTATCAGAGCCAACACTCCTAAACCACCATGGCTCCGAACTCCTCGCCGCCCCCGGTTTCGATCAACATCGCGGCGCCGCCATCTCCATCAAGTTGGATCAGGAGAATTACCTACTCTGGAAGGCACATGAATGTTCTAGGACGTCGCCTAGAGGGGGGGGGGGGTGAATAGGCGGTGTATAAAAACTTCTACTTGAGAGCTAACCTAGGCGGAATAAAACTACACATGTGTTTACTAGTTTAGCTCAAGGCCTATCAACCAGGGGTTTGCCTAAGAGCACCAACAACGTATGCTAGCATGATGAGCACAATGTGATAACAAGCTAGGTAAAGCACATCAAGCAAGATAGATATAACAAGGTAAAGCGCATAGGTTAAGGAGCTCGGGTTGAGAAGTAACCGGTGCACGAGGAGACGACAATGTATCCTAAAGTTCACACACTAAGGTGCTACGTCTCCATCTGGAGCGGTGTGGAGGCACGTGGCACTCCAATGAGCCACTAGGGCCACCGTATTCTCCTCGAGCCTTTCCACCAAAGGAAAGCCTCGATCCACTAAGGGACACTTGAGGGTGGTCACCGAACCCGTACAAGTTTGGGCAAACACCCAAGTATCACACTTGAGGCAACTCCACAACAAGGAGGCTCTCAAGTACACAGCCACAAGAGGCAACACACACCACCAAGGACACACACTCCACCAAGGATGCTTATGCGCCACAAGAGGCTAACACACTCCACCAAGGAAACACACTCCACCAAGGATGCTAATGCGCCACAAGAGGCTAACACACTCCACCAAGGAAACGATGCGCCACACGAGGCTAACACACTCCACAAAGGAAACACGACCACTAAGGCAATGCGGCCACTAAGGCAAGATGGCCACTTAGGCAAGAACACAACTAAGGTAACAAGGCCACTAAGGCAACAACACCACTAAGGTAACATGCCCTCTACGAGATCGAAACCCCGGAGAGAACCCAAACCGATGCACCTAATGCAATGGCTAAGAACACCACTAAGATGCCCAAGTTCTTCTCTCCCAAATTCCAACAAAGCTACACAAGCTATTGGGGGAATAAGGGAGGAAGAACAAATATGTAGAGAAACACCAAATAACTCCAAGATCTAGATCTAGCAAGATCCCCTCACTTGGAGAGGGATTCAATTGGTGAAGCTCTAGATCTAGATCTCCTCTCTCCTTTCCCCCAAAAAATATGCAACAAATAGTGGGGGGATCAAGAGGAGGAAGCAAGAACCCAAGGTCAACAATGGAGGAGAGAGAATAGAGGGGAAGGGTTGTCGGGTCGGAGGTGGAAGAGAGGTATATATAGGGGGCCCAGAAATATGACTGTTGGGGCTGAAAAACGGTCAGATCTTCGCCCAAAGCGGTACTACCGCTCGCGTGCGAACTGCGCAGAAAACAGCTGAAAACGGGCCAAACGGGTAGTACCGCTTGAAACAGATCTGAGGCAAAACTGAAAATCAGAGAGAGATGGGAGGCGGCGCAGCAGCTGGGCAGAGCAGAGCAGCGCTGCAGCATGCGGTAGCAGCGGCAGCAGAACAGCGTGGGTGGGGCCAGGCAGGCCACGCGCGGGAGAAATCCCGGCCGTACGGGCGCGGGCGGGAGGCGCTACCATCGAGCGGGTCAACGCCTCGATCGAGGTTTGCACTCCTGCGGGCGCGCGGTGGGCTCAGCTGGGCGCGGCCCACGTGGGAGCAGAGACGGTGGAGGCTGGAGGAGGAAGAAACGGGCCGGCGGTAGTACCGGGCCCGGTACCGGCCTGGTACCGTAAATGGGTTACGGTACTACCGGCCTGGTACCGGCCCGGTACCGCTTTGGATCCAGTAAGCCTGGGAGGGCTGTTCGGAAGTTGGGCCGGTACTGCACGCGGTAGTACCGGCCGGCCCAAAAGCAATTTCCTTTTTCTTTTTCAAATATGATGCAAATGTAAAATCCATAACTTGAGTTAGGAAACTCGGAATGCGGTGAAACCAATTTTGTTGGAAAGAGGGCAACAAGAGCTATCACTACACAAGGTGAAAACATGGAAAAGAGTGAGTGATGATTTTCTCATGGTCATAGAGGTGTAACCTCTCAATATGGTATATCGGGAAAATCATCACCCTCGCACGTGCAACATGCGATGCATCCGGAATCCGTTTCCGATGAGCTAGAGCTTGTCATGAGAATGAACACAAGCTCTAACCCATCTCATGGATAAGAACCAAGAACAACCACGAAACACGATGCAATGCATGCAAGGTTTGAGCTCTCTCCGATGATGCGACCCACTATCCTATCGAGCACAAACCTTGACCTTGCGCGTTCCCCTCGATTCGGCAAGCTCCGTCTTCATCCTCATCAACCTTATACGTGCCACCGTCTTCCGCCACCATACACGCCACCGTCTCCATCTTGTACGCACGCCACCGTCTTCATCCATCTTCTATGTCGTCTTCGTCTCTCTTCATCTTCTACACCGTCTTCGTCTCTCTTCGACACCGTCTTCGTCATTGTACTCCGTCTTCTCCATCTTGCAACCTTGAGTCCAACACATGGCTATGGACTTGACCTAAGATTGATTCTCAATGTAACTGTTAGTCCATAGGGATTGTCATCAATTACCAAAACCACACATGGGGTAATGGACATGTTCTTTCAATCTCCCCCATTTTGGTAATTGATGACAATCTCTTTGAGAGGGTTTAAATATGGAATTTAGCGAACAACCCAAGTTGAATATTTAGAACAAACTCCCCCATAATATATGCATGTGTGAATGAACTTGAATTTCATTGCATATACCGGCAATTAAAGCCTAGCGGAGTATCCTCTAAATATTCAACCATGCAAAGCAACAAATGCAAGGCATGAAAGGCAAATGCTTAAGAACCAACAAAAGCAATTCCCTTAAACCCTCCAAACTTCTTCCCCATTGGCATCGATTGCCAAAATGGGCGAAAGGTTTGGAAGGCCAATATAGTGAATGTTCCTCCATAAGTTGTGCATTTCTCATAATTGTGAGTGAAATCAAATGCACATATTCAATGACGAATAGTCGGAGGAAATCAAACTATATTGAGGATCAAAGATTGCAAGAGAATAAGAAGGTGAGAAAGCTTCAACAAATGAAGCAAGCAATCCAATGAACCAACAATATGCTCTAAGTAATATGTGGAAGCTCCCCAAAGTTTGTGCACAAGATAAACAATTTGCATTGAGGAATAAGGTGCACAAGCATGGCATCATCACTCCCACAAGATCACTCAAAGCTTGTGCTAAAATCAACTATGAGTGCTTGAAGATGCAAATAGGATAAAACGAGCACTCATAGCCAAGTTCTTTGTGGAGTCATCAAAGAGTCAAATAGAATAAATTAATGGACTCCAACAAAGAGGGATATCAAAAGATATGCACCATCTCTTATGTATATAAGTTTCTCTAAGTGGACAACATCACAAAGATATTTATCCACAAAGAAACATGCATACACAAGATAGGTACAAGAAAAGGTATTTCTATTTTCGTGCCCCTGGTTCGTTAGTTGTACTCAGTTTTCCCAAGTCCCTTAGTTTTTCCTCAGTTTTCCCCTCCTCTAGTTTGAAACACGCACACGTGCTGGAACGGCCGGTAGCCGTCAGGTCAGAGGCCTTGACCGTTAGTCTGACCGGGTGGGGCCGCACAGGGGCAGCTCCTCCCTGATCGTCTCGTGCTGACGGGTAGGGTCAGGAGACACGTCGGAGCAGCCATCCATCTATCGCTGACGTGTGGGCCGTTTTATTTCATGATTTTATACGCGGTGCTGCCAATGACAAATGGGGCCGCTCTATAGGGCTGCCGCAGCCAATGACCAGTGGGGTCGTATATTTTTTAGGAAAAGACATATATTGCCGCTCTGTGGGGCTGCCGCAGCCAATGACCAGTGGGGTCGTCTATTTATTTAGAGAAACTCATATATTGCCGCTCTGTGGGGCCTCCGCAGCCAATGACCAGTGGGGTCGTATATTTTTCAGGAAAAGACATATATTGCCGCTCTGTGGGGCTGCCGCAGCCAATGACCAGTGAGGTCGTCTATTTATTTAGAGAAAATCATATATTGCCGCTCTGTGGGGCCCCCGCAGCCAATGACCAGTGGGGTCCTCTATTTTTCAGGAAAAGACACATATTGCCGCTCTGTGGGGCTGCCGCAGCCAATGAGCAGTGGGGTCGTCTATTTATTTAGAGAGAAAAAAATCATATATTGCCGCTCTGTGGGGCCTGCGCAGCCAATGACCAGTGGGGTCGTCTATTTTTCAGGAAAACTCACATATTGCCGCTCTGATATATGTCTTTAGAGAATATCATAGAGAGAAGCAACAAGTTCGCTAATTAATTATTCTTAAGCTAGACTGGACAACCGCTGGCAGCTCGTTCCCCACCGTCGGACGGAGCAGCCATCGCCGGCGCCTCGTCGCGCCGCCGGCTCTGTCCCCCGGCGGCGTCGGACGGACTGCGGCGCTGCTGGTCAACCACGGGTCCAGCACTTGTTTCGCCTGCACGCATTGTACCCACCGCAGGAAAGTCCGCCGCCCAAGCAGATCCGCCGCCCACGACGACCGGGATTTGTTCCGCGCACCAATTGGTATAGCTTGGTAAGACCTTCGCTTCTGCCTCCCCCGCCCCCTAATCGATTCGGTTCCCGTAATTTATTGGTGTTTGCATGTACGAAATAGTCCTCAATGTCTGGTCGTAGCGGGTACACCGGCGAGGGTGGGGATTCGATCATGTCGTGGCCACGTTCTACTTCTCCTACCTCGTCGGAAGTGCAGGTATCTAGCTTCAGCTCTCTGTACTACCGTTGAATTTGAAGTTCCGCCATGGCCTGCTGGAGTGATTTCAGTTGTTCTTTTTTCCATTATTGTTACAGTTAGCCAGGCAAGCCGATGATCCATGGTACATTGCATACCAAGATGAATCAACCCAGTGGTGTAGCCAGAGGATGGATTTGGAGGAGAAGGTGGCCAATTTAGGTGATGAATTGGCCCGTAAAAACCTGATGATATTCGCGCTGAAGCGTATTGTGGAGGAAGAAAAGAAGAATTCAGAGCTTATTCGCAAGGAGAAGTTAAGAGTTGAGACAGATCTTGCCGTATTTTATCAAGTGGTACAAAATCTAGAACATGAACTTAAAGTGATGGGAGAGGAGAAAAGTAGATTCATCTGTGCAGTTTTATTAGGTCTCATCCCTGTCCTAGCAGTTATGTGGTTCTGGTAGACGATTTAGTATAGAATTGTTATTCAGTAGATGGCTCTAACCACTGTATTTTGTTGTGGCTCTAAGCACTGTATTTTGGCGTACAATTTCCTACTTGTGCTAAGTAATGCGCACGATAATTTTAGCATGCATGAACATTTTATAAAAGTGAAGGGATCCCAAAAGTGAAAGCATGTATCAGCCTCCGGATCAAATACATATCAATATCTTCCCAATCAAGTTGGGATAGAATTCAAATTATACATACGGATGTACATTGACACATCAAGAACATGGAGAAGCTTTTTTTGAGACGGAGGTAGTAGTTCGAACAATTTTATCCCAATTGGAAATTGAAAATTACAAATTTATCATAATTTATCCCAATTTGCGGCGTCGAACACGGCCGCGCAGCGATGGGCAAGAAAGGCCGGGACGACGGGCGACTGAGGGGTGGTCATCTGCGCCATCCGCCGTTGAAGCGATGTTATCGACGATGGCTTCAATGTTCGTGGCATCGATGACCAGTGTCGGAACCGCCGCTGTCTTGGTGTACTTCATCAGCGACGGATCTGCGGAGGGCTGGATCGGCGGCTTTGCAGCGCGGTTGTAGACGATGGCTTCAATCGTCTTGGCATCGATTCACACTCTCGGCACCGGAAGTGAGACATTGATACGTCTCTGACGTATCGATAATTTCTTATGTTCCATGCCACATTATTGATGATATCTACATGTTTTATGCATACTTTATGTCATATTTATGCATTTTCCGGCACTAACCTATTAACAAGATGCCGAAGAGCCAGTTGCTATTTTCTGCTGTTTTTGGTTTCAGAAATCCTACAAAGGAAATATTCTCGGAATTGGACGAAATCAACGCCCAGGGTCCTATTTTGCCACGAAGCTTCCAGAAGACCGAAAGGGAAACGAAGTGAGGCGACGAGGCGGCGACACGCCAGGGCGGCGCGGCCCACCTCCTGGCCGCGCGGCCCTGTTGTGTGGGCCCCTCGCATCGCCTCTTGACCTGCCCTTCCGCCTACTTAAAGCCTCCGTCGCGAAACCCCCAGTACCGAGAGCCACGATACGAAAAACCTTCCAGAGACGCCGCCGTCGCCAATCCCATCTCGGGGGATTCAGGAGATCGCCTCCGGCACCCTGCCGGAGAGGGGAATCATCTCCCGGAGGACTCTTCACCGCCATGGTCGCCTCCGGAGTGACGAGTGAGTAGTTCACCCCTGGACTATGGGTCCATAGCAGTAGCTAGATGGTCGTCTTCTCCTTATGTGCTTCATTGTTGGATCTTGTGAGCTGCCTAACATGATCAAGATCATCTATCTGTAATGCTATATGTTGTGTTTGTCGGGATCCGATGGATAGAGAATACTATGTTATGTTGATTATCAATCTATTACCTATGTGTTGTTTATGATCTTGCATGCTCTCCGTTATTAGTAGAGGCTCTGGCCAAGTTTTTACTCTTAACTCCAAGAGGGAGTATTTATGCTCGATAGTGGGTTCATGCCTCCATTAAATCTGGGACAGTGACAAAGTTCTAAGGTTGTGGATGTGCTGTTGCCACTAGGGATAAAACATTGATGCTATGTCCGAGGATGTAGTTATTGATTACATTACGCACCATACTTAATGCAATTGTCTGTTGTTTGCAACTTAATACCGGAAGGGGTTCGGATGATAACCTGAAGGTGGACTTTTTAGGCATAGATGCATGCTGGATAGCGGTCTATGTACTATGTCGTAATGCCCAATTAAATCTCACAATACTTATCATATCATGTATGTGCATTGTCATGCCCTCTTTATTTGTCAATTGCCCGACTGTAATTTGTTCACCCAACATGCTATTTATCTTATGGGAGAGACACCTCTAGTGAACTGTGGACCCCGGTCCCATTCTTTTACATTAAATACAATCTACTGCAATACTTGTTTTACTATTTTCTGCAAACAATCATCATCCACACTATACATCTAATCCTTTGTTACAGCAAGCCGGTGAGATTGACAACCTCACTGTTTCGTTGGGGCAAAGTACTTTGGTTGTGTTGTGCAGGTTCCACGTTGGCGCCGGAATCCCTGGTGTTGCGCCGCACTACATCCCGTCACCAACAACCTTCAACGTGCTTCTTGGCTCCTACTGGTTCGATAAACCTTGGTTTCTTTCTGAGGGAAAACTTGCTACTGTCTGCATCACACCTTCCTCTTTGTGTTCCCAACAGACGTGTGTTAACTGCACGCATCAAGCTCTTTTTCTGGCGCCGTTGCCGGGGAGATCAAGACACGCTGCAAGGGGAGTCTCCACAATCCAATCTCTTTACTTTGTTTTTGTCTTGCTTTACTTTATTTACTTTCTTGTTTGCTGCACTTAAATCAAAACACAAAAAAATTAGTTGCTAGCTTTACTTTATTTACTGTCTTGTTCTCCATATCAAAAACACACAAAAATTTAGTTACTTGCATTTACTTTATCTAGTTTGCTTTATTTACTGTTGCTAAAATGAATACTCCTGAAAACACTAAGTTGTGTGACTTCACAACTGATGACCCACAAGTATAGGGGGTGTATCGTAGTATTTTCGATAAGTAAGAATATCGATCCCAACGAGGAGCAGAAGGTGTTGACAAGCAGTTTCGATGAAGGATTCACTGTAAATGCTCACAGACAAGTATTCAGGGGGTTTTGATGTAACAGTTGAATAAAGTACGAGTAAGTAAAGTGCGAGAGTAATAATTGCAGCGAGTGCCCCAATCCTTTTTAGCACAAAGGACAAGCCGGTTTGTTTACTTATAATGACCAAACGTTCTCGAGGACACACGGGATTTTAGTCTAGTGCTTTCGCTACATACGGCTAAATAATCTTCATTGTTATGATAAGTGTTGTGTGGGTGAACCTATGCTAATGTACCGCCCTTCCTAGGACTAATACATACTTGTGATTATACCCCTTGCAAGCATCCGCAACTACAAGAAAGTAATTAAGAATAAATCTAACCACAGCCTTAAACTCTGAGATCCTGCTATCCCTCCTGCATCGATATACCAACGGGGGTTTAGGTTTCTGTCACTCCGGCAACCCCGCAATTGGCAAACGAGTACAAGATGCATTCCCCTAGGCCCATAAATGGTGAAGTGTCATGTAGTCGACGTTCACATGACACCACTAGAAGAATAACACCACAACTTAAATATCATACCATTGAATATTACTCAACCATAGTTCACTACTAACATTTAGACTTCACCCATGTCCTCAAGAACTAAACGAACTACTCATGAGACATCATATGGAACATGATCAGAGGTGATATGATGATAAATAACAATCTGAACATAAACTTGGTTCAATGGTTTCACTCAATAGCATCAACAACAAGTAGAGATCGATACCGGGAGAGTTTCCCCTATCAAACAATCAAGATCAAACCCAAATTGCTACGGCGGAGACGAGGTGCTGCGGCAGAGATGGCGGTGATGATGATGAAGATGATGATGATGGTGATGGAGATGATGTCCAGCTCGATGACGATGACGATGGCGTCGATTTCCCCCTCCCGGAGGGAATTTCCCCGGCGGATTCATGCCCGCCGGAGAGCTCTTTTCTCTCTGGTGTTCTCCGCCCCGCAGAGGCGGCTGTAACTCTTTTCGAGGTACCCTCTGTGGCTTAGGTTTTCGGGACGAAGGATTTCGCGAAGAAAAGGAGGCGAAAGGGGCTGTGGGGCCCCCACACCACATGGTGGCGCGGCCAGGCCATGGGCCGCGCCGCCCTATGGTGTGGGCCCACCCTGGGTCCAGCTGGCTCCTCCTTCTGGCTTCCTTCGTCATCTTGAAAAATAGGATTTTTGGTATAATTTCCTTCCACAGTTGATCTTCCGAAATATTGCGTTCTGACGGTGCTTTTTCCAGCAGAATCCTGGCTCCGGTGCTTGATCCTCCAATAATGATGAAACATGCAAAATAAATGAAATAACATAAGAATTGTGTCCCAATATGAAATATATCAATGAATAACAGCAAATTATGATATAAAATAGTGATGCAAATTGGACGTATCAACTCCCCCCAAGCTTAGACTTCGCTTGTCCCCAAGCGAAACTGAGCTCGGTAAACAGGACCACATGTTTATGGAGTGAAGAGTCGATGAATAAAATACGGACAAGAAGCATCATATTCATTCACACAAGGCATTCTAGTAAACAACTTCCTCATATAACTCAACTTGAAACCAGTATAAGGTAATCACAAATAAAGGTGCATAAGAAATCATAGTTGGTGATGGAAAACTTCGTTCTTGGTCAGAGAACAATTAACAGGTTATACTTATCTCATTGAGCAGCGCTCTCATGTTAAAGTTTGTAAGGCATAACTTGCATACTCAATCATAATGGTCTCTTCATGATCATTGATAACTTGCAAAGCTATATTCATTCAGATAAAACTTGTACTAAACAAGGAAGAATAAAAGACATGATGAAGCAAATCACAATATAATGGTTTGATCACAACTACTCAAATGCTTGCTTGAGATGGAGGGAAATAGGTTTACTGACTCAACATAAAGTAAAAGACAGGCCCTTCGCAGAGGGAAGCAGGGATTAAATCATGTGCTAGAGCTTTTTCAGTTTTGAAATCGAATAAAGAGAATAAAAGTAACATTTTGAGAGGTGTTTGTTGTTGTCAACGACTGGTAGCGGGTACTCTAACCCCCTTGCCAGACAAACCTTCAAAGAGCGGCTCCCATATTATTTTCATTTTATGTGGCACTCCTTCCAACCTTTCTTTCACAAACCATGGCTAACCGAATCCTCGGGTGCCTGCCAACAATCTCATACCATGAAGGAGTGCCTTTTTATTTTAGTTTTATTATGATGATGACACTCCCCCCAACCTTTGCTTACACAAGCCATGGCTAACCGAATCCTTCGGGTGCCGTCCATCAATCACATACCATGGAGGAGTGTCTATTTAGTTTAATTAATTTGGGACTGGGAATCCCATTGCCAGCTCTTTTTGCAAAATTATTGGATAAGCGGATGAAGCCACTAGTCCATTGGTGAAAGTTGCCCAACAAGATTGAAAGATAAAACACCACATACTTTCTCATGAGCTATAAAACATTGACACAAATAAGAGATACTAAATTTTGAATTGTTTAAAGGTAGCACATGAAGTATTTACTTGGAATGGCAGAAAATACCATGTAGTAGGTAGGTATGTTGGACACAAATGACATAGGTTTGGGCTAAAGTTTGGATGCACGAGAAGTATTCCCTCTCAGTACAGGTTTTTGGCTAGCAAGGTTAATTAGCAAGCATAAGAGTTGAGGGAAACAAACAAATATACATGGGATAGAAACAATCATGCATCTTCCTTGTAAGCACAAACAATTTTAACTTCAGAATAATAAGCTATGAGCTAACAAGAAAGAAAGACAATGAAACAACTTCACGTGTTTCTCTTTTTTTTCTACTTAAACCTCAAAGTGTTGTTGCTATTGACCAATGCTAAGTTTGCCAAAACCAAATAGATTTATTCAATGCTCCCAAAGTGATACCAATACTAACAACAAGGTAAATCATATAATAGAGATTGCAAACTAAAATAAGATGTGCAATATGTAAATGATAAGACTTCTCATTAATATTCCATAACGATAACTCACACCAAGGGATACATAGATAACCAACTAAAGGAGAGATACTTCCAAACTGCAACCCATCTTATATGATAACTTCCCTACTCATGATATGACACTACTTGCCAATAAAAAGTAAAAGGTAGTGATGATGTGATACCGCGGCACTCCCCCAAGCTTGGAACAAACCAAGGGGATGCCAATACCGATGATGAATTACTCCTTTGGCGATGATGGTGATGAACTCCTCCCGCGCTTTTTACAGATCTCCTTCAGCTTCAGTTTCTCAGCTTGGCAATTCTGCACTAAGACTCGAAGAGATTCATTGTTATCCGAAGTTGGCGATGATGACCTTGTGATGTGAATCGAGTGGTATTCCAGCATTCTTCGGAGACGGCAATTCTCCTCCTGGAGTATCTCCACTTCTCTTCTTAGAGCCCGATATTGATCACAAAACTCATCGGTAGTTCGTAGAGCTTCTTCCAACACAGGGAAGGAGTCGAGGCTAAGAGCGGGTGGTAAAGGTCCCTGCAAGTTATGAGAAAAAGAACGTCGAGTGTCAACAGATCCCACAAAGATTTGCTTGCTCCCAACGACTTGCTGCTCTTGTCTTGATGGCACCCTCTTCACTTCTTCCTCTGAAAGCCCCTTGCCCTTGTTGTTGGAGGCCATGGTGCTTCTAAACCGAAAACAGATCCTGGCAGAAACAGCTTGAAACAAAACACGTCGAGAAAACGATATACGGACCTCCAGGGATACGGGGGATTATATAGCAAAGATTTTTACGACAAAAGGAAAGTACCAGATCGAACCAGAGTCGGAAAGGGGCGACGAGGAGGCCAGACCATAGGGCGGCGCGGGCCTAGGCCAGGCCGCGCCGGCCTATGGTGGCACCCCCTCGTGCGTCCTTTCCACTCCGTTTCGAACTCGTAATTTTTCATATTTTCCAAAAACAGCAAAAATATTGTTCGGAAAGTAAATTGCGAACTTTTCATTACCAGTACTGTTACCTATTCAAAGTCGAGTTCTGGCGGACTGTCAATTTGTCCTTTAATGAAAGCCTCCGGTGTTTCCACTTGAATAATATCAACATCAACATTATAAGAATCACCTGAGATATAATGCATGAGTCTTTGTCCATTCACCACTTGCGTGGCATTGCCTTGGAGAGAGCTAACTTTGATTGCTCTTGAACGATACACCTCCTCGACAACATATGGTCCTTCCCATTTCGAGAGTAATTTCCCTGCAAAAAATCTGAGACGAGACCGATACAATATGACTTTATCCCCAATATTAAATTCTCTTTTGATAATCCTTCTATCATGCCATTTTTTAACTTTCTCTTTAAAGAGTTTAGCATTTTCATAAGCTTCACTTCTCCATTCATCTAGAGAACTTAATTGCAACAACCTCTTATCACCGGCAAGTTTAGGATCTTTATTTAATTCTCTAACAGCCCAATAAGCTTTGTGCTCTAGTTCTAAAGGTAAATGACAAGCTTTCCCATAAACCATTTTATAAGGTGACATTCCCATGGGATTTTTATAAGCAGTTCTATAAGCCCATATTGCATCCTTCAATTTACTAGCCCAATTCTTTCTAGTTTTATTAACAGTCTTTCCCAAAATAGATTTAATCTCTCTATTTGATAATTCTACTTGACCACTAGTTTGAGGATGATAAGCGGAAGCAATTCTATGATTAATACCATACCTAGCAAGAGTTTTTCTAAAACCTCCATGAATAAAATGAGAACCTCCATCAGTCATAATATATCTAGGCACTCCAAATCTAGGAAAAATAATGTCTAAAAGCATTCTTAAAGAGGTCTCACCATCAGCACTTTTTGTAGGTATGGCTTCCACCCATTTAGTAACATAATCAACAGCAACAAGTATATGAGTGTTACCTTCTGAAGACGGAAAAGGTCCCATGAAGTCAAATCCCCAACAATCAAACGGTTCAATAACAAGAGTATAATTCATAGGCATTTCATTACGTCTGGAGATATTACCAACCCTTTGGCATTCATCACAAGATAAAATAAACTTTCTCGCATCCTTGAAGAGAGTTGGCCAATAAAAACCTGATTGTAGAACCTTTTGCGCGGTTCTTTCTCCGGCGTGATGTCCTCCATAAGCACTACCATGACATTTACTCAATATCTCTTGTTGTTCATATTCGGGAACACATCTTCGCATAATACCATCCACTCCTTCTTTGTATAAGTGTGGGTCATCCCAGAAATAATGCCTCAAGTCATAAAAGAATTTCCTCTTTTGCTGAGCTGAAAAGGTTGGAGGCAAGTACTTGGAAACAATAAAGTTAGCATAATCAGCATACCAAGGACTGTCTCGCGAGCTCACCTTTATTACAGCCAATTGTTCATTTGGAAAACTATCATTAACAGGAACAGGATCATAAGCAATATTTTCCAATCTAGACAAATTATCAGCAACAGGATTATCAGCACCTTTCCTATCTACAATATGTAAATCAAATTCTTGCAAAAGAAGTACCCATCTAATAAGCCTCGGCTTAGCATCTTTCTTTGTCATAAGGTATCTAATTGCAGCATGATCAGTATGAATAGTAACTTTTGAATCAACAATATAAGATCTAAATTTATCGCAAGCAAAGACTACAGCTAATAATTCTTTTTCAGTTGTAGCATAATTTCTTTGAGTAGCATCAAGAGTTTTACTAGCATAATGAATAACATTCAGTTTTTTATCTACTCGCTGTCCAAGAACAGCGCCTACAACAAAATCACTAGCATCACACATAATTTCAAATGGTAAGTTCCAATCAGGAGGTTCAACTATAGGAGCAGTTGTTAAGGCTTTCTTTAGAGTTTCAAAAGCTTCCTTACAATCGTCATCAAAAACAAAGGGTACGTCTTTTTGAAGAAGATTAGTAAGAGGCTTTGAAATCTTGGAGAAATCTTTAATAAATCTCCTATAAAACCCAGCATGACCAAGAACACTACGAATACCTTTAACATCCCTAGGATAGGGCATCTTCTCAATTGCTTCAACTTTAGCTCTATCAACTTCAATACCTCTCTCAGAAATTTTATGTCCCAATACAATTCCTTCATTAACCATAAAGTGGCATTTCTCCCAATTAAGAACAAGGTTAGTTTCTTCACATCTCTCATTCCTTACCACTTCCTTCATCTTCGGAATTAGACGACGCTGATGTTCAACAACAGGCTTTGCATCATCTTCCATATTAATAGCATGTTGGCAAATAGAAGGAGAAATCCCTTTCAAATCATCAAGAGTATAGCCAATAGCTCCTCGGTGTTTCTTCAATATTTCCAATAACCTTTCTTCCTCAATCTCTGAAAGCTTAGAACTAATAATAACAGGATATATTTTCTTATCATCAATATGAGCATATTTAAGATTATCAGGTAAAGGCTTTAAATCAAAAACAGGATCTTCCTTTGGCGGCGGTGTTGTACCCAGATCTTCCACCGGTAAATCATGCTTAAGAATAGGTTGGCGAAGAAAAATTTCCTCAAGCTCATCTCTTTCTTTCCTAAAAACTTCACTCTCGCTATCCTCCAAATGTTGCTGCAAAGGATTATTAGGAACAAGAACAATAGATGCACACTGCTCCATTTTAAAATCATCACTAGGCAAATCAGCTTTATAAGGAGTTTTGGTAAATTTAGAGAAGTTAAACTCATAAGATTCACTAGCAAATTTAGTCAAAATTTTCTCTTTCTTGCAATCTATAATAGCTCCACAAGTATTTAGAAAAGGTCTACCAAAAATAATAGGACAATAATCACTAGCAGCAGAACCAAGTACCAAAAAGTCAGCAGGATATTTAATCTTACCGCATAAAACTTCCACATCTCGAACAATACCAATTGGAGAAATAGTTTCTCTATTAGCCAGCTGAATAACCACATCCATATCTTCAAGTTCACAAGAATCAATTTCGTGCATAATCTCCGTGTAAAGCTCATAAGGAATAGCTCTAACACTTGCACCAATATCACATAAACTATAATGGCAATGATCACCAATTCTAACAGATAGCATAGGAACACTAACTTGTTTGGGTTTATTAGGATGTGAAACAATATTAGAAGCATCTTCACAGAAAATAATATGACCATCCTCCACATTTTCAGTCACAAGATCTTTAACTATTGCAACAGCAGGTTCAACTTTTATTTGTTCTTCAGGTTCTACAGGTTTCTTTTCACTTTTATGAACCGCACTATTTATAACAGAGTACTCCTTCATTTTTGCAGGGAAAGGAGTTTTTTCAATATAAGCTTCAGGAATAACATGATCAGCAGTTTCAACTACAACGCATTTATTAATAGATGAATCAATTTTATCTTTATACGGTTCATGATACTTATCAAAATTCTTCTTAGGCAATTCATAATGAGAGGCAAAAGCTTTATAAAGATTGGCAGCAACTTGAGAATCAAGACCATATGTAGCACTCATATTACGAAATTTATCAGTATCCATAAAAGCTTCAATGCATTTATAATCATAAATTATACCTGATTCTCTATCCTTGTCGTTCTCCCAACCTTCAGTATTTTCTTGGATCCGATCAAGAAGGTCCCTTTTAAACTCTTCTTTGTTGCGTGTAAATGATCCAGAACAAGAAGTATCCAGCAAGGTTTTGTTTTGAAAAGAAAGTCTTGCATAGAAATTATCAATAATAACATTACCAGGAAGCTCATGAATGGGGCATTTGAGCATTAAAGACTTCAATCTCCCCCAAGCTTGGGCAATACTCTCTCCATCATGAGGCCAAAAATTATATATGCGATTCCGATCCTTGTGAATTTCACTTGGAGGATAGAACTTAGAATAAAACCGGGGCACAATATCATTCCATTCAAGAGAATCCCCATTATCCAATAATTTATACCAATGCGCCGCTTTACCAGACAGCGATAAAGAGAATAGTTTCTTCCTCACTTCATCCATAGCAATACCTGCACACTTGAATAAACCGCATAATTCATGCAAGAACAATAAATGATCTCCAGGGTGGACAGTTCCATCCCCTTCATAGCGGTTATCCATAACACGTTCAATAATTTTCATAGGTATTTTATATGGTATCACTTCCTCACCCGGCGCCTCATCCACTACCGTTGCAGTAGTAGTAGATTTCCCAAATAAAAATTGAAGAGAAGATCTCTCCATAATGACTTATAGCAGCAGGCAAAAATAAAATCAGCACAAACAGTAAAGGTTTTCCTTACCAATTCCACTTACCAATAGCGCTTCACTCCCCGGCAACGGTGCCAGAAAATAGTCTTGATGACCCACAAGTATAGGGGGTGTATCGTAGTATTTTTGATAAGTAAGAATGTCGATCCCAACGAGGAGCAGAAGGTGTTGACAAGCAGTTTCGATGAAGGATTCACTGTAAATGCTCACAAACAAGTATTCAGGGGGTTTTGATGTAACAGTTGAATAAAGTACGAGTAAGTAAAGTGCGAGAGTAACAATTGCAGCGAGTGGCCCAATCCTTTTTAGCACAAAGGACAAGCCGGTTTGTTTACTTATAATGACCAAACGTTCTCGAGGACACACGGGATTTTAGTCTAGTGCTTTCGCTACATACGGCTAAATAATCTTCATTGTTATGATAAGTGTTGTGTGGGTGAACCTATGCTAATGTACCGCCCTTCCTAGGACTAATACATACTTGTGATTATACCCCTTGCAAGCATCCGCAACTACAAGAAAGTAATTAAGAATAAATCTAACCACAGCCTTAAACTCTGAGATCCTGCTATCCCTCCTGCATCGATATACCAACGGGGGTTTAGGTTTCTGTCACTCCGGCAACCCCGCAATTGGCAAACGAGTACAAGATGCATTCCCCTAGGCCCATAAATGGTGAAGTGTCATGTAGTCGACGTTCACATGACACCACTAGAAGAATAACACCACAACTTAAATATCATACCATTGAATATTACTCAACCATAGTTCACTACTAACATTTAGACTTCACCCATGTCCTCAAGAACTAAACGAACTACTCACGAGACATCATATGGAACATGATCAGAGGTGATATGATGATAAATAACAATCGGAACATAAACTTGGTTCAATGGTTTCACTCAATAGCATCAACAACAAGTAGAGATCGATACCGGGAGAGTTTCCCCTATCAAACAATCAAGATCAAACCCAAATTGCTACGGCGGAGACGAGGTGCTGCGGCGGAGATGGCGGTGATGATGATGAAGATGATGATGATGGTGATGGAGATGATGTCCAGCTCGATGACGGTGACGATGGCGTCGATTTCCCCTCCCGGAGGGAATTTCCCCGGCGGATTCCTGCCCGCCGGAGAGCTCTTTTCTCTCTGGTGTTCTCCGCCCCGCAGAGGTGGCTGTAACTCTTTTCGAGGTACCCTCTGTGGCTTAGGTTTTCGGGACGAAGGATTCCGCGAAGAAAAGGAGGCGAAAGGGGCTGTGGGGCCCCCACACCACATGGTGGCGCGGCCAGGCCATGGGCCGCGCCGCCCTATGGTGTGGGCCCACCCTGGGTCCAGCTGGCTCCTCCTTCTGGCTTCCTTCGTCATCTTGAAAAATAGGATTTTTGGTATAATTTCCTTCCACAGTTGATCTTCCGAAATATTGCGTTCTGATGGTGCTTTTTCCAGCAGAATCCTGGCTCCGGTGCTTGATCCTCCAATAATGATGAAACATGCAAAATAAATGAAATAACATAAGAATTGTGTCCCAATATGAAATATATCAATGAATAACAGCAAGTTATGATATAAAATAGTGATGCAAATTGGACGTATCAACAACCACTAATAATAATGATTTCCTATGCACACCTATTGCTCCACCTGCTACTACAGCAGAATTCTTTGAAATTAAACCTGCTTTACTGAATCTTGTTATGAGAGAGCAATTTTCTGGTGTTAGTTCTGATGATGCTGCTGCCCATCTTAATAATTTTGTTGAATTATGTGAAATGCAAAAGTATAAGGATGTAGATGGTGATATTTTAAAATTGAAATTGTTTCCTTTCTCATTAAGAGGAAGAGCTAAAGATTGGTTGCTATCTTTGCCTAAGAATAGTATTGATTCATGGACTAAATGTAAGGATGCTTTTATTGGTAGATATTATCCTCCCGCTAAAATTATATCTTTGAGAAGTAGCATAATAAATTTTAAGCAATTAGATAATAAACATGTTGCTCAAGCATGGGAGAGAATGAAATCTTTGGTAAAGAATTGCCCAACCCATGGACTGACTACTTGGATGATCATCCAAACCTTCTATGCAGGACTAAATTTTAATTCGTGGAACCTATTGGATTCAGCTGCTGGAGGTACCTTTATGTCCATCACCTTGGAGGCGGCTACAAAGCTTCTTGATGATATGATGATAAATTACTCTGAATGGCACACAGAAAGAGCTCCACAAGGTAAGAAGGTAAATTCTGTCGAAGAAACCTCCTCCTTGAGTGATAAGATTGATGTGATTATGTCTATGCTTGTGAAAGATAGGACTAATGTTGATCCTAATAATGTTCCATTAGCTTCATTGGTTGCTCAAGAAGAAAATGTTGATGTAAACTTCATTAAAAATAATAATTTCAACAACAATGCTTATCGGAACAATTCTAGTAATAACTATAGGCCATATCCTTATAATAATGGTAACGGTTATGGTAATTCTTATGGGAATTCTTACAACAATAATAGGAACACACCCCCTGGACTTGAAGCTATGCTTAAAGAATTTATTAGTACACAAACTGCTTTTAACAAATCTGTTGAGGAAAAGCTTAATAAAATTGATATTCTTGCTTCTAAGGTTGATAGACTTGCCTCTGATGTTGATCTTTTAAAATTGAAAGTTATGCCTAACAAGGATATTGAAAATAAAATTGTTACTACAGCAAATGCCATCCAAGTTAGAATTAATGAGAATATAAGATTAATGGCTGAATTGCATGCTAGGTGGGAAAGAGAAGAAAATGAAAAACTTGCTAAAAAGAATAATGTAGCTAAAGTTTGGACTATTACCACCACTAGTAATGTTAATGCTCCACATGTTGCTGCACCTCCTACTAATAATGGTGAAAGAATTGGTGTTGGCAATGTTTCTACTCCTAGTGCAAAGCCTGCAAAACTGCCGGAAACTGCTAAAACTGCTAAAACTGCCTGTGATAAAACTGCTGAAATTTTTTCCAACATTGGGGACAATGATCCCATTGCTGTAGATCATAATGGTTTAGACTTTGATGATTGCCACATCTCTGAAGTTATAAAGTTCTTACAAAAGCTTGCTAAAAGTCCCAATGCTAGTGCTATAAATTTGGCCTTTACAAAACATATTACAAATGCCCTCATCAAAGCAAGAGAGGAGAAACTAAAACTTGAAACCTCTATTCCTAGAAAGTTAGAAGATGGTTGGGAGCCCATCATTAAGATGAAGGTCAATGACTTTGATTGTAACGCTTTATGTGATCTTGGTGCAAGTATTTCTGTTATGCCTAAGAAAATTTATGATATGCTTGACTTGCCACCATTGAAGAATTGTTATTTGGATGTTAATCTTGTTGATCATTCTAAAAAGAAACCTTTGGGGAGAGTTGATAATGTTCGCATTACCGTTAACAATAACCTTGTCCCCATTGATTTTGTTGTCTTGGATATTGAATGCAATGCATCTTGTCCCATTATATTGGGAAGACCTTTTCTTCGAACTGTTGGAGCTATCATTGATATGAAGGAAGGTAATATTAAATATCAATTTCCTCTCAAAAAAGGTATGGAACACTTCCCTAGAAAAAGAATGAAGTTACCTTATGATTCTATTATTAGAACAAATTATGATGTCGATGCTTCATCTCTTGATAACACTTGATATACACTTTCTGCGCCTAGCTGAAAGGCGTTAAAGAAAAGCGCTTATGGGAGACAACCCATATTTTTACTAAAGTACTTTATTTTATATTTGAGTCTTGGAAGTTGTTTACCACTGTAGCAACCTCTCCTTATCTTAGTTTTGTGCATTGTTGTGCCAAGTAAAGTCGTTGATAGTAAGGTTCATACTAGATTTGGATTACTGCGCAGAAACAGATTTCTTTGCTGTCACGAATCTGAGCCTAATTCTCTGTAGGTAACTCATAAAATTATGCCAATTTACGTGAGTGATCCTCAGATATGTACGCAACTTTCATTCAATTTGGGCATTTTCATCTGAGCAAGTCTGGTGCCACTTTAAAATTCGTCTTTACGAACTGTTCTATTTTGACAGATTCTGCCTTTTATTTCGCATTGCCTCTTTTGCTATGTTGGATGAATTTCTTTGATCCATTAATGTCCAGTAGCTTTGTGCAATGTCCAGAAGTGTTAAGAATGATTATGTCACCTCTGAACATGTGAATTTTTGATTGTGCACTAACCCTCTAATGAGTTTGCTTGAAGTTTGGTGTGGAGGAAGTTTTCAAGGATCAAGAGAGGGAAATGATGCAATATGATCAAGAAGAGTGAAAGCTCTAAGCTTGGGGATGCCCCGGTGGTTCACCCCTGCATATTTTAAGAAGACTCAAGCATCTAAGCTTGGGGATGCCCAAGGCATCCCCTTCTTCATCGACAACATTATCAGGTTCCTCCCCTGAAACTATATTTTTATTCCATCACATCTTATGTGCTTTGCTTGGAGCGTCGGTTTGTTTTTGTTTTTGTTTTTGTTTGAATAAAATGGATCCTAGCATTCATTGTGTGGGAGAGAGACACGCTCCGCTGTTGCATATGGACAAATATGTCCTTAGGTTTTACTCATAGTATTCATGGCGAAGGTTGAATCTTCTTCGTTAAATTGTTATATGGTTGGAATCGGGAAATGCTACATGTAGTAATTCTAAAAATGTCTTGAATAATTTGATACTTGGCAATTGTTGTTCTCATGTTTAAGCTCTTGCATCATACACTTTGCACCCATTAATGAAGAAATACATAGAGCTTGCTAAAATTTGGTTTGCATATTTGGTCTCTCTAAAGTCTAGATAATTTCTAGTATTGAGTTTTGAACAACAAGGAAGACGGTGTAGAGTCTTATAATGTTTACAATATGTCTTTTATGTGAGTTTTGCTGCACCGGTTCATCCTTGTGTTTGTTTCAAATAACCTTGCTAGCCTAAACCTTGTATCGAGAGGGAATACTTCTCATGCATCCAAAATCCTTGAGCCAACCACTATGCCAATTGTGTCCACCATACCTACCTACTACATGGTATTTCTCCGCCATTCCAAAGTAAATTGCTTGAGTGCTACCTTTAAATTTCCATCATTCTCCTTTGCAATATATAGCTCATGGGACAAAATAGCCTTAAAAACTATTGTGGTATTGAATATGTACTTATGCACTTTATCTCTTATTAAGTTGCTTGTTGTGCGATAACCATGTTTTCTGGGGACGCCATCAACTCTTTGTTGAATATCATGTGAGTTGCTATGCATGTCCGTCTTGTCTGAAGTAAGGGCGGTTTTCACAATCAAATGGTTTGAGTATGCATACTGTTAGAGAAGAACATTGGGCCGCTAACTAAAGCCATGAATCATGGTGGAAGTTTCAGTTTGGACATAAAACCTCAATCTCTTATGAGAATATTAACTGTTGTTGAATGCTTAAGCATTAAAAGAGGAGTCCATTATCTGTTGTCTATGTTGTCCCGGTATGGGTGTCTAAGTTGAAGAATGATCAAAAGCAAGAAATCCAATGCGAACTTTCTCCTTAGACCCTTGTACAGGCGGCATAGAGGTACCCCTTTGTGACACTTGGTTGAAACATATGTTATGCAATGATAATCAGTGTTAACCCAAGCTAATTAGGACAAGGTGCGGGCACTATTAGTACACTATGCATGAGGCTTGCAACTTGTAAGATATAATTTACATGATACATATGCTTTATTACTACCGTTGACAAAATTGTTTCATGTTTTCAAAATAAAAGCTCTAGCACAAATATAGCAATCAATGCTTTCCTCTTTGAAGGACCTTTCTTTTACTTTTATGTTGAGTCAGTTCACCTATCTCTCTCCACCTCAAGAAGCAAACACTTGTGTGAACTGTGCATTGATTCCTACATACTTGCATATTGCACTTGTTATATTACTTTACATTGACAATATCCATGAGATATACATGTTATAAGTTGAAAGCAACCGCTGAAACTTAATCTTCCTTTGTGTTGCTTCAATACCTTTACTTTGATTTATTGCTTTATGAGTTAACTCTTATGCAAGACTTATTGATGCTTGTCTTGAAGTACTATTCATGAAAAGTCTTTGCTTTATGATTCAGTTGTTTACTCATGTCATTACCATTGTTTTGATCGCTGCATTCATTACATATGCTTACAATAGTATGATCAAGGTTATGATGGCATGTCACTCCAGAAATTATCTTTGTTATCGTTTACCTGCTCGGGACGAGCAGGAACTAAGCTTGGGGATGCTGATACGTCTCCGACGTATCGATAATTTCTTATGTTCCATGCCACATTATTGATGATATCTACATGTTTTATGCATACTTTATGTCATATTTATGCATTTTCCGGCACTAACCTATTAACAAGATGCCGAAGAGCCAGTTGCTGTTTTCTGCTGTTTTTGGTTTCAGAAATCCTACAAAGGAAATATTCTCGGAATTGGACGAAATCAACGCCCAGGGTCCTATTTTGCCACGAAGCTTCCAGAAGACCGAAAGGGAAACGAAGTGAGGCGACGAGGCGGCGACACGCCAGGGCGGCGCGGCCCACCTCCTGGCCGCGCGGCCCTGTTGTGTGGGCCCCTTGCGTCGCCTCTTGACCCGCCCTTCCGCCTACTTAAAGCCTCCATCGCGAAACCCCCAGTACCGAGAGTCACGATACGGAAAACCTTCCAGAGACGCCGCCGCCGCCAATCCCATCTCGGGGGATTCAGGAGATCGCCTCCGGCACCCTGCCGGAGAGGGGAATCATCTCCCGGAGGACTCTTCACCGCCATGGTCGCCTCCGGAGTGATGAGTGAGTAGTTCACCCCTGGACTATGGGTCCATATCAGTAGCTAGATGGTCGTCTTCTCCTTATGTGCTTCATTGTTGGATCTTGTGAGCTGCCTAACATGATCAAGATCATCTATCTGTAATGCTATATGTTGTGTTTGTCGGGATCCGATGGATAGAGAATACTATGTTATGTTGATTATCAATCTATTACCTATGTGTTGTTTATGATCTTGCATGCTCTCCGTTATTAGTAGAGGCTCTGGCCAAGTTTTTACTCTTAACTCCAAGAGGGAGTATTTATGATCGATAGTGGGTTCATGCCTCCATTAAATCTGGGACAGTGACAGAAAGTTCTAAGGTTGTGGATGTGCTGTTGCCACTAGGGATAAAACATTGATGCTATGTCCGAGGATGTAGTTATTGATTACATTACGCACCATACTTAATGCAATTGTCTGTTGTTTGCAACTTAATACCGGAAGGGGTTCGGATGATAACCTGAAGGTGGACTTTTTAGGCATAGATGCATGCTGGATAGAGGTCTATTTACTTTGTCGTAATGCCCAATTAAATCTCACAATACTTATCATATCATGTATGTGCATTGTCATGCCCTCTTTATTTGTCAATTGCCCTACTGTAATTTGTTCACCCAACATGCTATTTATCTTATGGGAGAGACACCTCTAGTGAACTGTGGACCCCGGTCCCATTCTTTTACATTAAATACAATCTACTGCAATACTTGTTTTACTATTTTCTGCAAACAATCATCATCCACACTATACATCTAATCCTTTGTTACAGCAAGCCGGTGAGATTGACAACCTCACTGTTTCGTTGGGGCAAAGTACTTTGGTTGTGTTGTGCAGGTTCCACGTTGGCGCCGGAATCCCTGGTGTTGCGCCGCACTACATCCCGTCACCAACAACCTTCAACGTGCTTCTTGGCTCCTACTGGTTCGATAAACCTTGGTTTCTTTCTGAGGGAAAACTTGCTACTGTCTGCATCACACCTTCCTCTTGGGGTTCCCAACGGACGTGTGTTAACTGCACGCATCAGACATCAACAGGCTCCGACATTGAAGGCTGGGTCTGCTCCGTCGAAGCGATGTTGTAGGAGATGGCTTCAATGTTCGTGGCATCGATGACCACTGTCGGCACGGCTGCCGTCTTGGTGTTCTTCATCATTCAACAGATCTGAGAAGAGAAACGAAAGTGAGACAGAGAGAGACATTTCAACTATTTCTGACGGTTAGATCCTCACCGGCACTCTTAGAACCACGGTGCACGCACAGTTAGATCCGCGCCGCCGCACGCCACCGCACGCACGGTTAGATCCGCGCCGCCGCACGCCACCGCACGCACGGTTAGATCCGCGCCGCCGCACGCACGATTAGATCCGCGCCGCCGCACGCCACCGCACGCATGGTTAGATCCGCGCCGCCGCACGCCGCCGCACGCACGGTTAGATCCGCGCCGCTGCGACCGCCGGAGTAAGAGAGGAAATACGAGAGAGGAAGATGCGACTGGAATATGCGACTGCCAGGGTTGGTAGGTATGTGCTCTGCTCTTGTCTCCGTATGCGTCCATCGTGGTAGAGAGAGATATACAGGCCGTCCGATCATAAATGATCGAACGGTGCAAGCGTTCGTTGAGCTTTCAACCAACCAAGATCCGTGTGACATACATCTCGACCAATCAGAGATCAGCCAGTGAGTACAAGTTAGGAAAACTGAGTAGAACTAAGAGGGGGAAAAGTGAGGAAATGTTTATCGGAAGGGCAAAACTGAGTAGGACTGAGTAAAACAAGTGGGTCCGGAGGGGGAAAACTGAGTAACACTAAGTAAAACAGGGGCACCCAAATAATAAACGGACTAAGGGAAATTGAAGCTTTTGGCATAAAAATTGTAAAATTGTGTTATTTGAACAATATATTACATTTTGGCCGACTAGATATTGTTTGCAATTCAAAGATACACAAGTGTGACGAATTTGGACTCATTTGGACAAAGTTTGTAAGCATAGTGGGTATTTGGGAGGTGTATTGAGTAGAAAGCCCTGCATCTTCATATCTAGTAGCTCATGGACTAGGAAGTGGTTTTGAAGCTTTTGGCATAAAAACTTCATATCTCTATATTTCCTTTTCCATTATTATTTCTCTAGGTTGTAGGTAACATAACAAGGCTCCATGGGAAGGTTCCACCATGTTTTGAATTATTTTGAATTGAACCCTAAAACCCTAAAACCCTAAACCCTAGAGAAAATGATAAATGTGGCTTAAATGTGGCATACAAATTGTTCATACAAATTCAAATTGTTGAACACAAAGGCATCCCCAATACAAATTGTTCATACAAATTCAAATTGTTCATACAAATTCAAATTGTTCAACACAAAGGCATCCCCAACACAAGGGGAACCCCAATACAAATTGTTCAACACAAAGGGATCCTCAATACAAAGGGAACCCCAATACAAATTGTTCATACAAATTCAAATTGTTCATAGAAATTCAAATTGTTCAACACAAAGGCATCCTCAATACAAAGGGAACCCCAATACAAATTGTTCAACATAAAGGCATCCTCAATACAAAGGGAACCCCAATACAAATTGTTCAACACAAAGGGATCGCCAATACAAAGGGAACCCCAATACAAATTGTTCATACAAATTCAAATTAGTTGTTCAGAATAAAATCTTTCTCTTGCTCCTGGTGTGACTCACCGGGGCCACCACCTTACTCCGGGTAACCCTACCACGGATATTACCGGTGTCTACCTTCCTTTTGCCCTCTTTCTTGTTCTTCTTCTTCTGCAAAGCTTGTGCTTTTTCTTCTGCCATGTACTCTTCGAAGTTAGCATCTATCATGGCCTTACTACTTTCGAGGTATTCTCGACTATACTGTTCCCTCTCCTCTAGACTCATCGGTTGAAGCCATTCTACATCCATCTGTTCCCTCTGCTCTCGATCCATCGGTTCAAGCAGCTCTACATCCATCTGTTCCCTCTGCTCTCGATCCATCGGTTCAATCTCCTCATGTTCAATTGCTGGTGCAATCTCCTCTGCATTTGCTGCTTCAATCTCCTCATGTTGAACTGCTGCTTCAATCTCAAGTTGAATTGCTGTTTCATTCTCCTCTGCATTTGCTGCTCCCTCCTGATCTTCCATTCCAAAAGCTGGGTCAACTGCATTTTTACAAAGCCTAGCAATGTGTCCAGGGATTCCACAACGTTTGCACTTACGTTTTCGAATCGGTGCGCCACCCTCTGCACTAGCTCTGATCCTATTCTTCCTCGGCCTACCTGCCGGTCTAGTCAATACTGGAGAGTACACTTTGAAGCCTGGATCGACTTTCATCCATTGGTCTTTTCCCAACAAGGTAGGAACATTCATAGCATATGTAGCCCTAAATTTGGCAACAGAGAAATACTCTGACACATACTGATCAACTTCACCATCTTCACCCCCTATAACACTCATGAAAAACAATGTGTGTATGCAGGGTATCCCACGGATCTGCCATCCCCTACAATGGCATGTCCTATCAACCAAACTCACTGGATACCTCCACTGCATGTTTTTACTGTCAGTGTAGGTTACCTCAGCCTCCATTCCTTTTCTGACGCATTGCATCCTCAATTGTTTTGCCCTGTCATGCAAAGACTTAATCAAAGATGGGAGCATGAGATGTCCAACATAATTTGTGGATGCAATTCTTTGACGCAGATCGATCTTTATCATGATCATCTGCCTAATCTTATCAAATATTTGCCATAGCATAAGCCCTTTCAATGACTTGACCTTTGAATTGAAACTCTCTGCAAGGTTACTTGTTACATAGTCTACCTTGCAAATTTCATTGAATTGGCTTCTTGACCACACCCTACCATGATGTTCATCCAAGTACTCCTTCACCCCAGGTTTTTATTTATACAACACATCCAAATGAAACAGATGCTTCCTAGAGCTGCATGTGTATGAAGCTGGCCATAGGTTGTCAGTAAAAACTTTACCCTTGAATTTCTTTGTAAAATTCGGTACCAAGTGTTGCATACATTCCCTATGCTCCACTCCGGGGGAATCTTTGCTTCTACCGCGATCTCCAAACCTTTGCAAGCGTACGTGTGGATAACAAGTCCTGGTGGATGACCTATAAGGTCGCGCAAATTCTGCAGAGACCAAGTCCAACTTTCACGTGACTCAACCTCCAAAACCCCATAAGCAACGAGGGAACATCCAATTATGTCCATCAAGCTGCGATGGCAAGCAACTAGCTGTCCTTTAAACCTGCCATGAAGAGCTGATGCATCCACGGCCAAATAAGGCCTGCAACCGTCCAAAAAGCCTTTCCAGCAAGCTTTGAAACAAACAAAAGCCCTTCTAAAACATTCCTTGTGCATTACCTTCCCGCTTTTCAATTTGTAGGGAACTGTATGCTTGTCTATCGCTACAACACTGCCTGGACTAGCCATCTCCACTTCAGCTTTGAAAGTGTAAAGCAACTGAAAGCTTTCATTCCATGGACCATTGATCTTGTCAAGAGCCATTTCCTTGGCATAGAACATCCTCATGTAAGGTACTTTCATTTTATACTTCTCAACCACCTTTTTTACGAGTGCTGTTGGACCAAGTGAAGGATTTTCTCTCAGCCAATCTAGGATTATATCTGCTAACCACCCAGTCTTCGCTAGCTTTGTTTTCAGCTCTGGCTCTCCCCCTAGAGGTGGACACCTATGGATCTCCTTATTCTTCTTTATCTGAAACATAATGATAAGGGATGTCAGTAATAGATAACAAATTTTACACTGTGATCTAAATACACAACTGGTTGGCGTAGTACCTGAACCAAGCTGCTTCTGCGCATTGTGGATGCATGAAGCCTAAACCTACACCTTAGGTATGGGCATTTAATTGTGAACCTACCTGGCTCACTTTTAATAACCTCATAATTATTCTTAGTGAGAATGTGATATGTAGTAATTGCATTACGGCAGTCCATCATCGTTTGAAACACGGTGCCTTCTGCAGGTTGGGGATCCTCCCTGTTCCACTCAATTGTTGGCAAGTCTTCACCTTCGTAATCGGCTAAAACGAGGTTGTCATCATTCTCATTCTTCTATTCATCATCAGTGTCATCAAATCTGGCACCAAAAGCAATATCTTCCATGTATTGATCCTCCATTGCCTGCTTACTACATTGATCTACCAATTCAGGAAACATCAACTCATCCTCATCATCTTGAGGAGACTGATCCTCATTGTCTGCATCGTCCTCCACATCGACCGTACGAACGATCTGGCTACCACTAGCACTGGGGACAGATGGTGCTGCTGTGGACCTACAAGGAGCGCCGCGGTGCACACTGTTAGAAGAGGCAGCAGCAGTAGAGAGACATGATGCCCGACCACCTGATGATGCCCCAGCACCAGAGAGACATGATGCCCGGCCCCTGTCCACATGGATACGAATTTTACCGAACCGACAAGAAGCATTCAAAGCAAAAAAGAATTCCCAGATCATCGTCGGAAATTAGTGGAACAAATCTTCCCTCCTTGTTGTGCAAATATTCGAAATGAACTGCGTCGTCAGAGCTCCAGCTGTACTGAGCGCAGATGTTAGCTTTCAAATTCCTCAACGAGATGGTGGTTGCAACCACCGCAGGGAAGTAAAACCCATTCTTATTGCGTTTAGAATCACGCGTAAAGCTAGAATCCAGCCTAACCACCAGCCGAAAAGCCAGTGCTGGATCAATCCTATTCGAAAAGCAACGCAGTTAGTTGAGCAACAATGATTGGCGCTCAAAAACTGCCTACTGTTAATTCACATAGGCAGACGATGCTTACCCAGATGGAATCCATGCGTTAGATCCCTCCGATTCCCAATCTTCTCCACGGCTGACGCGAACATTTGGCACACCAGATGGACATACAAACTTCGCGAAAGGGGTAGATCTAGATCTGGTGGAGGTGGAGCCCTCTCCGTCTCCCGGGGGTGGTGGTGGGGGCGGGGGCGGCTCGGCGGCGGACGACGCCATAAGGTAGGAGGGCAGGACGGCGTGGCGGTGGAGGGGCGGTGTGTGAGCTCCTCCAGTCTCGGGCGGAGTGGAAAGCTTTGGGTGAGCTCCTCCAGTCAACAGTCAACACAGTTCGAAAGAAACGGTCAATTCAACACCAACGTGGCTCCCTAGCCGTCACCGGTAACGGTGAAGGCCTCTGACCAGACGGCAACCCTCCTGTCTGAGCGTCTGCGACGGGTTTCAAACTAGAGGGAGGGGAAAACTGAGGAAAAACTAAGGGGCTGGGGAAAACTGAGTACAACTAACGAACCAGGGGCACGAAAATAGAAATCCCACAAGAAAAATAGAGCAAGATATCCAAAACAAGCAGGCTCAAGGACTTATCTCATTTTAGGAAAGTAAAACCAAATATCAAGTGATGAGATAGCCAACTCCCAAAGAAAGCAAGGTTCCAAATAAACCAAACCCTCAACGCTTTTCATGATGGCACAAAGTACCGAAAAGAAAAGGTTTGTCTTCCAAGTCAAATTCTTGAAACAAGAGAGTATTCTAGCAAACATAGGAGAGCTCCCCCAAAATTAGTGCACCATTTAGGATTTTGCATTTGAATACAAAATGCACAAATGCGGGGTCATCGCTCAACCATTGTTTATCAAAACACTAAAAGGTTTCAAGTGAAATAAGGAGATCCAAACGAAGCAAGGAAGACATATGGGAGTCTAACCCACAAGGACAAATTCTTGGCAAGAAATGAAACAATTGAGCACATGAGCCAAGTGTGAGGATGATCCGGAACAATACCAAACAATTTATTACCAATTGTCCAAGGACAAGAGGTATTTAGGAAATATTTCCATATGGTAGTTTGTGAGCATGTCCAAGATCATCTTCACAACAAAGAAAGCATATGGTAAAGGATAAGAATTGACCATAATGCAAAAGGAGATTCTTGAGAGCTTCAATTAGTTACACCAATCATGCAAGGCAATGAATAGCATAACATGAAGCACATGATTTTCCAAAGAGTATATGGAGCTAGCAAGACAATGTGGAAAACCATGCCAAGAAAAACTCCCACAAACAAAATCCAAGAGAATAGCAATAAGAGCATTTTATGCAAAATGGGATTTGTTTGAGAACACATGTCACATAGGAACAAGATAATCTAAAGTATCAATTCTATGTGACACAACCTCAAATGTTCACATTTTCTAGGCTTGTAAGATGCACAAAGCATAATACTCCCTCATAATGTGATAAAGATATTTTTCGTGCAAGAGGCAAATAAGAACCAAATGAGATAATTAATGGACATTATAGAATTTTATTTCATCATGTTGCACATTTTAGGATTGTGAAATGCACAAAGCATATCACTCCCCCAAAATGGGATAGTCCATTAATTTCTCACATGAGCCAACAACTAAGATATCAATAAGATGCAATAGGCTCAACAAAGAACAAGTGTACATGATGTGCCACCCAACATATATAAGCATGGAAGCAAGATAAGCAAGTAGGAAGCACAACATACACAACCACATGCAAGGTACAAAACCAACACATGTAAAAGGGGAGCGAGTAACTTTCAATGTAAAGGAGTTGAGGACTTCTTACCGCAAGGAGGAGCATGGGTAAAGGATGAAAGGGATACAACTTGACTTGAGGAAGTAAGAATGATGAAGATCCCCTAAGTCTTCATGAAATAGTTAAGTCTCCATGCCCTCCACATGTACCTATTGATCAAATTTTGACTTGTTGGTCCCCAACCAAGTTGGGTCCTAAGAAGTTAGTCACAATAGGCTTGGCAACCCAAATGGTTCTTTTTACGAAACCACTTTGAGTGCCAACATATTTGGCAAACACATCGCCAACCTTATCCTTATGTAGAGAGAATAAGCACCATGGATCAAGATAGGGTTGGATGAGTTACCACTAGTGCAAAAGGAGGAGATGTGGCCCTTCTCACAGCATATGTAGCATCTTCTTCTCTTCTCCTTCTTCTCACTTGATTTCTCCACAACGGGAGCCTTGGCTTGATCCTTCTTGGGTAGCGGCCCTTCTTCAAGTCAAGGTAGACCTTGAGCTTGGCCTTGAGGTAGACCATGAGCTCCATCTTGAGGCCGCTTCCCTTGTTTATTCACGCCAAGTGGCTTCTTCTTCAAGGGGCACAATCTAACATGATGCCCTTCAATGTTGCACTTGAAGCACACAATCTTGGCGGGGTCCTTCACATGCCCTTGGCCCTTCTTCCGCTTGTGCGTGGTGGACTTGTTCTTGTTGTTGGAGTTGAATCCAAGTCCACTCTTATCATTGGGGAATTGCTTCCCTTCATGACCCTTTACGAAGTCCTTCTTCAAAGAAGTGACTTGGGCCTCGAGCTCTTCGATTTCCCCTACATGGTTAGTAACAACACAAGTACTAGAGGAAGTGGAAACTTCATTGTTAGAGCAACAAGGCAAGGTATGTAATTCACCACAAGATATAGCAATAGCATGGGTGGGTGAATTACTAGCACTAGCACATGGAATTGTAGAACAAGGCATAGAAGGTAGTTCACCACAAGATAAGTCAATAGCATGAGTGGGTGAACTAAAAGCACTATCACATGGCAAAATAGCATTTTGAGAGGTAGTGCTAGTACTCACATGAGGCTCACAAGATTTTACCTTTGACATGATAGCCTCATGAGCTAACTTTAGCAAATCATGAGAGACTAGAAGATCATCATGGGAGCTAGAAAGCTTTCCATAATTTTCTTCCGATTTCTCATAATTGCTTGTTAGCAAAGCAAGTTGAGCCCTTAGCTCAACATTCTCCTTCAAGATGGAGGCTTCACAAGAGGTAGAGTTAGTAGCACAAGCATTATCAATTATAGCACAAGGAGAAGGCAACTTAGCAAGCTCTATTAGGTTGAGAGCCTTAAATTGCTCATGTGACTCGGTGAGTTTGATGAGCTCACTCTCAATAGCCCTAGAGATACTTTTGAGAAGCTCAAAATCCTCAAGGAGTTTAGCATGAGCACTTACTAGCTCAACATTTTTAGTTTGAAAATCATGTGCCACCTCTAAAGCTCTATCACGAGATTCCTTTACCATAGATAGCTCTAGAGTAAAGGTCTCCTCAAGAGATTCATTGGTGGTTTGTTGTTCTTTAAGAGCTTCACTAAGAGTTGCAATCTTGTTTGCATACTCGCGCTCATGCCCTTCCATTTTCTCAATAAGTTTTGTGCTCTCAATGGCGAAATCCAAGATTTTCATGAAGTTAGAGCAAGCAAATTTCTTATCATGAAGAGCATGGAATACTATCTCACCCATCATGTTTAAGGAAGCAACATTAAGTTCTTCCATATCATCATCCTCATCCTCACTAGATATATAAGGTTCCAAGGAAGGAGATTCCTTAGAAGCCTTAGCCATAAGGCAAGTGTGGGAACCATGCGATGATGAAGAGGACAAAGTAATTGAAGCTCCATCCAATATATTGTATTGGCCCATAGTATCCTTGGTTCCCTCTACATTGTTAGTCACACAAATACTAGAGGAAAGCAAAGTATGTTCATTATGGCAACAAGACAAGGCAAGCACATCATCATGGGATGAAGACATGCAAGGACTATCAACACTAGCATGTAAAGCATTTATAGTGCTATAAGTATTCAAGTCCATAGATGAAACATTGCAATGGGATAGGGATGAAGAATCATCAAGAGAAGGCTCACCATCAACAATGCAATGTTCATCACCACTCACCATATCATTACCTTGTGTCTTACCACACATTGGTGAAGTGGAAGGAGTGTGATCATCCTCAATGGTCTTCGACCCACCATATGTATCTCGAAGCTTTGTCCAAAACTCATGAGCACTCCGGAAGGGCGCGATGGAGGAAAGCACTACATGACTCACAACATGGCAAAGCACTTTAGTAGCTTGAGCATCTAGATAAGATTTTTTCTTCTCCTCAAAAGTTGGATTTTGTGGATCCTTAGGAGGAGAAAAACCCATATCAAGAATTTGCTCTACATGTGGGTGCATGCCCCTAAAATAATCAAGCATGTAGAATTTCCAAGCATCATAATTAGTGCCATCAAATGTAAAGGTGGAAATGTGCACTAATCCTCTAGCCGACGTCATACTCTCTAGGCGGTGAAGCCCAACAAGATAAGAGAGCCCTAGCTCTGATACCAATTGAATGTTCTAGGACGTCGCCTAGAGGGGGGGGGGGTGAATAGGCGGTGTATAAAAACTTCTACTTGAGAGCTAAACTAGGCGGAATAAAACTACACATGTGTTTACTAGTTTAGCTCAAGGCCTATCAACTAGGGGTTTGCCTAAGAGCACCAACAACCTATGCTAGCATGATGAGCACAATGTGATAACAAGCTAGGTAAAGCACATCAAGCAAGATAAATATAACAAGGTAAAGCGCATAGGTTAAGGAGCTCGGGTTGAGAAGTAACCGGTGCACGAGGAGACGACGATGTATCCCGAAGTTCACACACTAAGGTGCTACGTCTCCGTCTGGAGCGGTGTGGAGGCACGTGACACTCCAATGAGCCACTAGGGCCACCGTATTCTCCTCGAGCCTTTCCACCAAAGGAAAGCCTCGATCTACTAAGGGACACTTGAGGGTGGTCACCGAACCCGTACAAGCTTGGGAAAACACCCAAGTATCACACTTGAGGCAACTCCACAACAAGGAGGCTCTCAAGTACACGGCCACAAGAGGCAACACACACCACCAAGGAAACACACTCCACCAAGGATGCTAATGCGCCACAAGAGGCTAACACACTCCACCAAGGATGCTAATGCGCCACAAGAGGCTAACACACTCCACCAAGGAAACGATGCGCCACACGAGGCTAACACACTCCACAAAGGAAACACGACCACTAAGGCAATGCGGCCACTAAGGCAAGATGGCCACTTAGGCATGAACACCACTAAGGTAACAAGGCCACTAAGGCAACAACACCACTAAGGTAACATGCCCTCTACGAGATCGAAACCCCGGAGAGAACCCAAACCGATGCACCTAATGCAATGGCTAAGAACACCACTAAGATGCCCAAGTTCTTCTCTCCCAAATTCCAACAAAGCTACATAAGCTATTGGGGGAATAAGGGAGGAAGAACAAATATGTAGAGAAACACCAAATAACTCCAAGATCTAGATCTAGCAAGATCCCCTCACTTGGAGAGGGATTCAATTGGTGAAGCTCTAGATCTAGATCTCCTCTCTCCTTTCCCCCAAAAAATATGCAACAAATAGTGGGGGGATCAAGAGGAGGAAGCAAGAACCCAAGGTCAACAATGGAGGAGAGAGAATAGAGGGGAAGGGTTGTTGGGTCGGAGGTGGAAGAGAGGTATATATAGGGGGCCCAGAAATATGACTGTTGGGGCTGAAAAACGGTCAGATCTTCGCACAAAGCGGTACTACCGCTTGTCGAAGCGGTACTACCGCTTGTCGAAGCGGTACTACCGCTTGTCGAAGCGGTACTACCGCTCGCGTGCGAACTGTGCAGAAAACAGCTGAAAACGGGCCAAACCGGTAGTACCGCTTGGAACAGATCTGAGGCAAAACTGAAAATCAGAGAGAGATGGGAGGCGGCACAGCAGCTGGGCAGAGCAGAGCAGCGCTGCAGCATGCGGTAGCAGCGGCAGCAGAACAGTGTGGGTGGGGCCAGGCAGGCCACGCTCGGGAGAAATCCCGGCCGTACATGCGCGGGCGGGAGGCGCTACCATCGAGCGGGTCAACGCCTCGATCGAGGTTTGCACTCCCGTGGGCGCGCGGTGGGCTCAGCTGGGCGCGGCCCACGCGGGAGCAGAGACGGTGGAGGCTGGAGGAGGAAGAAACGGGCCGGCGGTAGTACCGGGCCCGGTACCGGCCTGGTACCGTAAATGGGTTACGGTACTACCGGCCTGGTACCGGCCCGGTACCGCTTTGGATCCAGTAAGCCTGGGAGGGCTGTGCGGAAGTTGGGCCGGTATGGCACGCGCTAGTACCGGCCCGCCCAAAGCAATTACCTTTTTCTTTTTTCAAATATGATGCAAATGTAAAATCCATAACTTGAGCTAGGAAACTCGGAATGCGGTGAAACCAATTTTGTTGGAAAGAGGGCAACAAGAGCTATCACTACACAAGGTGAAAACATGGAAAAGAGTGAGTGATGTTTTTCTCATGGTCATAGAGGTGTAACCTCTCAATATGGTATATCGGGAAAATCATCACCCTCGCACATGCAACATGTGATGCATCCGGAATCCGTTTCCGATGAGCTAGAGCTTGTCATGAGAATGAACACAAGCTCTAACCCATCTCATGGATAAGAACCAAGAACAACCACGAAACACAATGCAATGCATGCAAGGTTTGAGCTCTCTCCGATGATGCGACCCACTATCCTATCGAGCACAAACCTTGACCTTGCGCGTTCCCCTCGATTCGGCAAGCTCCGTCTTCATCCTCATCAACCTTTTACGTGCCACCGTCTTCCGCCACCATACACGCCACCGTCTCCATCTTGTACGCACGCCACCGCCTTCATCCATCTTCTATGTCGTCTTCGTCTCTCTTCATCTTCTACACCATCTTCGTCTCTCTTCGACACCGTCTTCGTCATTGTACTCCGTCTTCTCCATCTTGCAACCTTGAGTCCAACACATGGCTATGGACTTGACCTAAGATTGATTCTCAATGTAACCGTTAGTCCATAGGGATTGTCATCAATTACCAAAACCACACATGGGGTAATGGACATGTTCTTTCAGCGCAGGCCCTGCCGGCTCTCCACGGCAATGATCTGTTCGGCTTCATCGACGGATCCAACGCTGCGCTACCAACATGTATCCCTGCCGCGGCCGGGAGCTCGAACCAAGTCGACAATCCTGAGTATGCTGCCTGGCGCAAGCAGGATCAACAAGTCCTGAGTGGGCTGCTCACCTCCCTCACGCCTGCCGTCCTTGGCCACGTCCAACTGTTGAAGACGTCGGCGCAGGTCTGGGAGGCTCTGGATCGGACCTTTGCCTCAAGATCCAAGGCGCGGATTGTGCAACTCCGCACCGCGCTGGTAAAGCCGAAGAAAAGGGACACCTCCATGTCCGCCTACTACTAGCACACGAAGAACATCGCCGACACGATGGCGACGATCGGCAACCCCCTCAGCGACGACGAGGTTGTCTCCTACATCCTTGCTGGGCTAGGTGAGGACCACGAGAACTTCACTACCTCGATGAGCGTGGTCGCGGATAACGAGGACTTCACGCTTGGTGCTCTGTATGGGCATCTCACGATGTACGAGGCCCACACCGGTGGCCGCACTTCGGGCGGTCACCACTACGCACCATTCCAGCACTCCGCCAACAACACCTCACGCGACGGTGGGCGTGGGGGCTTCCAGCCATTCCAGAAAGGCGGAGACGGGCGTGGCCGTGGCGACGGAGGCCGCGACAACGGTGGAGGCCGCTATGGCGGCTACAATGGTGGCGGCTACGGTGGTGGCGGCTACTCTGGAGGATGTCAACACCCGGATTTTTAAGTCCAAATGCCTATTATGCCATACATCGCAATCCCAGGAATATTGTTTTTGCGAGACATAATAGATTGATATCACATAACATCATTCATTACAAACCATAATTGTCTTACATCGAAGGATCACATGATCCAGTCTTAATACAATAGTTTAATCTAATGATCAATTACAAAACACATAGTGGAAGCGAAGTAGTGGTCGCGGTCCATCTGTTCCACATGCAACTTTTAACGTCAGGAGTGGTCCTAGTTACCATAGACGTCTTGCTGTCCATCTTCCTGGTACTGGTTCTCCTCTTCATAGTCTGGCCATTTGAATAGCCAGGGACAAAGCCATGAGTACTTTAAAGTACTCGCAAACTAATACTAGTGTAAGCACGATCAACTATAGTAAATGGGGTTCTAAGCTCTAGGTTTATTTGCATAAAGCCAGTTTTATTTCATAAGCACTTAGTAGTAAAAGACTCTTTATTTGCCTAACTAACTTAAGTGGGAACATTAGTGTCATTCCCACAACTCTGGTGTGATCAAGTCAAATTCACCTTTCAAGTTCAAGTCACAAGTCACCAGTCATATGTCACATTTTGAAAATGGTCTGATGACAGAACAGTATAGCCTTTCCAATCGTCCGTAACCGTGGACACGGCTATTCGAATAGTTTTACACTCTGCAGAGGTCGCACACTTTTGCCACAACATTTGCAATAATCCGTCAGGGTTAACTGGCCCTGATTTATCACACTCCCTGTGCGGACTACCAACCATAATCTTTCCCTTACATACCCTAGTACAGGCACCTCTCCCCATGAGCTTGGCCTCCCAGTGAGGGCAAACCGCCAACCTGGGAACTGCACAGGGCTTGGGTCGGACATTCACCTCATTTCACGTCATTTCACTTTCAACGGAGGCAGCCTCGGCATAACCCCTATGACGCTTGTTCAGAGGGAGCCCATACTAAAACACATAAATTTCCAGTTAAGCCCTACCCAGATTCAGGTATTGTGGGGGTACTTTCAAATTGGAATGGTATCGCATCCGAACCCAACCATCAGTTTTTTGGTAAAATTCACCATGTCATTCACAAGTCATATTCACCTTCAAAATCTTTCAATAAAATGAATCATCATTCCAAGGTTTTCAAAGTCATGTGATTCACATGTTTCCCATCTAGAGTAGTCAATTTTAGTTTTAGCACTAGCAACTAGCCATGAGGGGTGCTAACTAGCTTGTAACTCTCTAAGCTAAATGTGAAGCTCTTGTGATACTCTACACTTGTACACAAACTAGCTACAACAAGTAAACTTTGGTAAATCAAAGTAAAGTTAAAGTAGGATAAAACTTGGGTTTGGATGAGTAAGACTTTAAATACCAATACACGTGCCATAGTCTCTTGCACTAGTAACTTGGCAATAGTAAACTTGCATGGGTAATAGCTTGCAATAATCTAGCTTGCCTTGATTGGTGTAGTGATCAAAGTTCTCTTCTTCTTCTTCGTAGACTTCTTCTTCCTCGTAGCACTCGTTACTAGCATCTATAAATGAATACTAGGTACACAATCACCAAACAAATACTTAAGTAAACTAGTAACCATAATGGTTCACACAAGATGACATATTATCATCACAAGCATCCACACTAGGGTTTACTTTTATTTACTTTGAAAAGTAATTTCCTCTCATTGAATATTACTAAGATTTAATCTCCTCAAATAATAAAGTATGAAGTCATGTTTACCAAAGTCAACACTTCATTTTTATCATTTGGGAAAATGATTTAAATGAGATACTTCATCTCATGCAATTTAAATACTACTATGGAACAATTTAATCTTCTCAAGTAATAACCATATGGGGTCATGAAGACTAATGTAATCACCTCACATTGAATTACTTAGAAACATGATTTAAATGAGATGCTACATCTCATAGAATTTAAATACTATTTTTTAATTAATTTAAATGAGCTAGAAATGACTACATAGCCTTTATTTGAATCTAGCCCATGATCATTTGAAACAACCATGTCATATTTTTGCACATTCAGATAGACAATATGAATTGTGATTTTTGAGAGTTGGAATCAACTCAAAATAATTCATGGTTGATTTTATAAAAATGTTTGAATTCTGAAAAGTTACTGCCTTGTTATTTTTGTTGCCATTGCTCTATAATGAACTAGGATTGGAGGCTAGTGGGGTTTGATAGATAATTTCACAAGCTTTCCAACAATATAAAATTCATCAAATTTGGCTCAGTAGATTTGAAGTTATTAAATTTCTAGCAAAGCACCAGTATTTAAATTTGATTTAAATGAATTAAACAGAATTTGAATGAAATGGGCGCGCGGGAAAAGAATTGGGCCGGCCCAGCTGTGCTCCAGTGCGCAGCGGGCCGCCTGACAGTGGCCCCCGCTTGTCAGCGAGTTATAACTAGCGAAACGGTATGAATCAATCTGGGACGCACGATTAGAACCAGATCCGACGGGCGAGAGGCGTCGTCGTCTCCGGTGAGACACGAGCTCACTGGCAGCGAGGGTAGGGGGTCGGAGGGCTCACCGGTGGCTGGCGATCGTCGGCGTGGACGCAGGAGGAGGTTGTCGAGGGTGGCAGAGCTTCTGGTACAGGTGGCGTCGCTTGAGGTGGCTCCAATCGACGGCATCCTTGCCGCAGTACTAGAGGTGCTCCGGCGAGCAATTGGAGCTGCTTCGGCGCTAATGTGGAGAGGGAGGTGGTTGAGGAGGCTCAGAAGGGAGAGGAGAGGGTGATGGCATGAAGAATGGAGGCTGGGGTTGCCTCTATTTATAGGATTGCGAGGTGGCCGAGGGGGTGCGGGCAGGTGCATGGTGGCGACGGCACTACGGGCTGCGAAGGGGCAAGGTGAAGTTGGCGTGAGGTCACTGGCATCATGGCAAGCAGAGCAAGCGTGACGGCACAACAAATGGAGGACGAGGGCGTGCGGGCGACGTCCATGTCTCCGCAGTACCGTGGCGGAGACTTTTGAAGAGGACGACGGCGACAACGCGAGCGCGGGCCAGTGGGGTTGTCCAGGAGGGAGAGGGTGGTGTGGTGATTGCGCGTGCGAGAGGAGGGAGCGAGGGGAGGACATACGCGACGGCGCGAAGGCGTGCTCTAGCGCGTCCATGGCGTGGTCCATGCGCGCTCTGGCGTGTCCTGGGCGCGTCTGGGCACGTCACTTTCCAGGCGTGGTCGTGCTCGTCTTTGGCCAGGGAGGGTACAGGCAGGACCAGGGGAGTGTGGTAAGCTTGTTTGGCAAGGTGAGTGTGACCAGAGAGGGAGGGAGATGATGAGTGGCATGGTGATGCCAAAGGTGATCGACATGGTTGAATTTTGATCATTTCCCTCATGGTACTACGGTACCAAAGCTTGGCTTTGTTCCAGTGGTGTAAGGAGAGGTCAATGATGATCATTGGTGTGATGGTGTAGCCTAAAAACCAGTGGGTAAAAGAGTGTGTGCAAATTCCATAATGTTGCACACAAGGTGTTTGTGTTAATGGCCGCAAGAGAATTAATTTTGAATTTTGGCACCAAATTTTATGGGTGTGTCTCAAATAATGTTTGTCACCTTGTGGTTGTGTTGGTTTGCAAATTGGAGTGGTTTTGTGAAAATCCAAATGTGGGGTGATCTTAAATCCGATTTAATGTCACCACTTTGCTTCCTTATATTAAGCAAAAGAAGAAGAATTAGTAAAGGTGGTCAACACCAAAGTTATTCACCTTGATGAGGTCTTGGATGAGGTGCAAAGTGTTCAGAGGGTTTGGTTTAGAAATTTCTTAATACAGGGGCTCAAAGTGAGTAAGATGCTAAAATTGTCGCATGTGACCATTATCACATGTCACTTGATTTTGATTATTCTTTGGATTTGATTTGGGTTTTCTTGATTCAAAAGTGATTCTTATTAGTTTAGTAACATTTCCAAACCTTTGACACAATTCAAAATGGCCTAGGTTAAAGATTTCCAAAAATGGCTATAAGCACATATGTGATGTTATTTTCATTTTTCTTTTCATTTTTTCTTTATTTCTCTTTGATCCAAATGATCATTGTTTTAAATTCATTTAGTGTTAGGTTAAGTTTGTTAAGGGTTTCAACCCACTGACACAATTCAAAATGGCATAGGCCAAGATTTGCAATTATGGCTATATGCCCACATATGCATTTTCTTTTAATTTGTTTTCTTTTTATTTTGTTTCTTTTTTACTTCAATGAGCAAGGTGTAGGCTTTTAGGAACATGTTCATCACTTCAACAAACAATCATGGCAAAGATCACATCCTACATGCTTGAGCACTATGCACATAACCTAGTTTAATTAAAAAAATTGTTGGTTCCAAAATTTGGAGTAAGTGAAATTCATTTTCTTTGTTTTGAAATTTTTGGGATGTTACAGAGGAGGCCATGGCGGAGGCCGTGGTGACGGCTCTGGGCGCGATGGCAACGCCCAGGGCAGAGGTCGCGGACGCGGCGGCAAATCAACTTGCCAGATTTGTTAGTCGTGGTTCAACCACGCAATCCAGCCGGAGACATCGAACAGGGCGGCTCACTTCTCCAACACCAGCGACAACTACACCGTCGATGCCAATTGGTACATGTACTCGGGTGCCACCGACCATATGACGAACAACATGGAGCGCCTCCACACCCACGAAACCTACAAGGGCAACGAGCAGATTCAAGTTTCCAATGGTACGCACATTCCTATCGTACGTATTGGGCAATCTAGTTTATCCGGTTCATCTCGCCCACTTCGATTATCTAATGTCTTACATGCTCCTCACATTAGTAAAAATCTGCTATCGACCGGTAAGCTTACAAATGATAACAATTGCTTTATTGAGCTTCATCCTGAATCTTTTTTTTATCAAGGACCTCACCACGAGGGAAACTGTCAACAACCGGATTTTTAAGTCCAGATGCCTATTATGTCATTCATCGCAATCCCAGGATAATGTTGTTGCGAGGCATAATAGTCGAATATCACAGTCACTATTTATTACAAGCCATAATGTCTTACAATCTTGAATCACATGATTCATCTTACATAAATAGTTGATCTTTCAATCAACATACATACACAAGTTCATACATAGCGGAAGCGTAACTATAGATGGACTCTCTAGTCCACAGGCCAACTTTTGACGTCAGAAACCCCTAGTTGTCGTAGGCGTCCTGCTGGTCATCCTCGTGATAGTTCTGTTCATCATCGTACTCTGGCCATTTGAATAGCCAGGGACAAAGCCGTAAGTACTTTAAGTACTTGCAAACTAATACTAATGTAAAATGCCGACTCTTGGAGTAAAGGTACTAAGCTCTAGTTTAATTTGCATAAGCCATATTTTAGTTCACAAGTATTTGATCATGTGCTAACTAACTCAAGTGGGAACATTAGTGTCATTCCCACAACATTGGTTGTAATTCCAACAAGTCACCAAGTCACCATTCACAATCACTAAGATTTTCAAAATTTTGACACCGGAAACTGTATGGCCCTTCCAACCGTCTGTAACCGTGGACACGGCTATTCAAATAGATTTACACTCTGCAGAGGTTGCACACTTGTGCCACAACATTTGATTTCATCCGTCGGAATAACTCCTAATCATCGTAACACAGTACGCGGATCATCAACCATAACCTTTCACTTACACATCCTAGTATGAGCACCTCTCCCCATGAGCTTGGCCTCCCAGTGAAAACCAACTGTTAACCTAGGAACTGCACATGGCTTGGCCGTGCAATTCACCTCAATTCACATCATTTCTCAATAACGGAGGCAGCCTCGGCATAACCCCTATGACGTGTGTTCAGAGGGAACTCATACTAAAATATATAAACTTCCAGTTAAGCCCTACCCATAATCAGGTATTGTGGGGGTACTCAAAAATTGGAAAGGTATCGCATTCAAAAATCACTATCTTCTCTTGTTCACATTCATCCTCAAATCATTCAATGGAATGTTTCATCATTCCAAGGTTTCAAATTCAACCATTCATATGTTCCCATCTAGAGTAGTCAAGTTTTAGTATTTTAGCACTAGCACTAATCATGAGGGGTGCTACATTGCTTTGCTATCTATAAGACTAACTTTGCTACCCTAGTAGTTTGATTCACCTATACCATTTGAAATCAATCTTTGAAAACACAACCAGTAAAACTTGTATGGTATAATTGTAGGATAGGATTGTATGAAGAAAGATAAGAATCATGGTGCCTTGCCCTAGGAGGGCTTTGCACTTTGCAAGAGTATTAGCTTGCCTTGGTAGTTCTCTAGGTTTTCTTCTTCCTCTTCTAGGTAGAATTCTCCTTCCTCTTGATAATCTCCGGTGCTAGCGTCTAAATTTGAATACGAAGTATAATCACTAAACAAGCTCAAAAGCTATACTAAGCACATCATTACTTCACACAAACTATGCTAAGCACACACATAGAATAATTAGGTGCATTGGTTTTCTTTATTAAAGAAAATTAATTTCCTCTCATTACAAATGTAATTAATAATTTCCATTTAGTTCTTGAGAAAAATAATTTCCTCTCATTGAAATCTTCTTAAGATTTAACTTCTCAAATAACCATACTTGAATTCATATTGACCAAAGTCAACATTCATTATTAGTATTTGAGAAAATGATTTAAATGAGGTATGTCACCTCATACCATTTTATAATTCTATACATGATTTAAATCTCCAAATATTCATATAGGAGTGTTTGGACCAGGGGTAAAAACATCACATGAATTCATTTGGGACAAGATTTAAATGAAGTAAAATACTTCATAAGCTTTACATAATAGTTTTGGACAATATCACTTAGCTAAACTAGCCATATAGTCCATTAATTAATCTAGGGCATGATCATGCAAAGTGACCACACCATTTTCTTGCAGAAACAATTAGTGTAAGTCAAATGTGAGCTATAGGAGTTGGAATTAATTCAATATCTATTTTGGTTGATTTTTAATAATTATTTGAATATGAAAAAGTCCCTGCCTTCTTCTTTTTATCATTTTATTTCTACAACAAATCTCGAGGTGAGACCAGTGGCATATTGTAGATCTTTTTGCTAGCTTTCCAAACATATAAAGTTTGTTAAATTTGGCCAAGCCAAACATATTCTATGAATTTTCAAAGTTGGGTTCTGTATTGAAATTGGTTTAAATTTATTTAAACAAGATTTAAATAAAAGGGCCGGCGGGAAATGCTAACGGGCCAAGTTTTTAAATTAATGGCCTGCTTAGCCCAACAGCGCATCCAGTGCAAGTGGGCCGCCTGACAGCGTGGGTCCCGCATGTCAGCGGCTCTTTAAACCCGAAACGGTATGGAGCAGCGCGGTGCGTTGGATTAGAACTAGATCGAACGGTTCACGCGTGTCGTCGTCGACGGCGAGAGAGAGGCTCGCCGGCGGTGCAGGTAGGGGGTCGGAGGGCTTACGGTGGCTCCAGCTAGGGTTGGCAGTATGCTCGACGAGGTTGTAGACGACGGCGAGGCTCCTAGTAGCAGTGGCGTCGCTTGGGGAGGCCTGGATCGACGGCGATTGCTGCAGGGCTTCCGCGGCAGTGATGCGTCGATTGGCCTTGCTCCGGCGACGATTGAGGTGGCTACTGGTGCTGGGCGAGGCGGTGGTGAGTGGTGATCATGGTGGTGTGCTTGGATCGTCGAGGGGAGGCCTCTATTTATAGTCGCGCGTGGGTGCTGAGGTGATGCGGCAATGGCGACAAGGGCGCGGCGATTCTGGTGGGCTAGCGAGCTAGGCGTTGGCGCCGTGGTGTTCACGACGTCACCGCGGTCCTCGGAGCGTCAACGGCGCGGTAAATGGTGGCGTACGGTGGTCGGGCGGGGGCGTGTACTGTCGCGGCCGTGGCGGGCGCGTTCGTCCTCTCCGGCGGCCGTGGTCGCCAAGGCATGACGTCGGCGTGTCCGGCAAGCTCCGCGTGGCGAGGTAAGTACCGTGGCGCGCGGATATGGTCGGGGTACGGCGAGATTTGGCGAGCGCCGCGTGGCCGGGTCGCGCGCGTCCGTGCGCCAGTGACGTCGCCCATGCCACTCGCGGCGTACAGGCGTACCTGGCGCGCGTCGTCCGGGGCTTGTCGGCGTCCTCGCGATCGACGGCGTGCACGGACGATCTCAGCAGGTCGTGGGCGACGCGTTGGACACGGTGGCCGTGGCGATGGTGGAGAGAAAAGAGGGGAGGCGTGTCGAGGGGCGACGTGGCCGGCATGGCCATGGCTGGCCATGATCTGGTCGTGTCCATGGCGTGTTCTTGCATGGGCTAGGTAGAGTGATGTCCAGGGGACTTGGTTTAGCCAAGAAATGGTAAAGGGGCAGCAAGGTTTGATCACAATTTGAAAATGGGGATTGTTGAATCTGTTTCAATGTCTCATCTTTGCTTGCTCATAACTTGTGATCACAAGTGAATTTGGTATCATGATCTTTACAAAAGTTGTTCACCTTGTTGTGTACTTGGATGACATGCAAAGAGTTGGATTTGTTTAGTTTAGAAATTTTGAAATAGAGAGGCTCAAAGTGGTGACCAGACTATAAAAGTCAGAAATAACCATTATCATATGTGATCATATTTTCAAATTTGAATTTGGTTTAAATGGTATATCTTGGATTCTCAAAGTTGTAATTACTCCTTAATATCATAGTACAACTATTGGTGAAGATCAAATGGGTCTAGGGTCAAATTTACAAAAAGGACATAGACCATATGTTAGGGTTTCTAGGGTTTTAATAATATTTGATTTCTTTCTCTTTTTGCTTTATTGAATCTATGATCATCACTTGATCACTCTAGGGTTTTAGAGTTCATCATACTCACAAAGTAACAATCATCATGGCATATCACTCAAAATGCACAAGTCCTATGCAGGGTACTATATGCAAAGTAAAAGTTTTTGTTGGTTCTGAAATTTGGATATTTGGAATTGTTCTTCTTCCTTTATTTGAAATTTGGGATGTTACAAACCCTTCCCCCTTACAAAAGATCTCGTCCCGAGATCTTAAAGAAAATTAGGTGCTAAAGAGATCTGGGTATTCCTTCTTCATGTCTTGCTCTCGCTCCCACGTGGCTTCATCTTCGGTATGATTACTCCATTGTATCTTCAGGAACTTGATGCTTCTGGTGCGGGTGGTTCTGTATGCTTCTTCCAAGATGCGAATCGGCACTTCGTGGTATGTCAGATCTTGGTTGATATCCACCGAACAGCGATCGATGTTCTTGAACACTTCAGTCTTCTCCGGGACTTCAAGGCACTTCCTGAGGAGTGAGATGTGAAACACGTCGTGCACAGCCGACATTTCTTCAGGCAACTCCAGTTGATAGGATACTTCTCCTCGGCGGCTCAGAAGTTTGAAGGGTCCGACATATCGGGGTGCAAGCTTTCCTTTCAGCTGAAATCTTTGCATTCCTTTCAGGGGGGATACTTTAAGATAGACGAAATCTCCGATCTCAAAGGTCATCTCTCGGCGTCTCTTGTTGGCGTAACTCTTCTGCCTGGATTGTGCCGTCTTGAGATATTCGCAAATCTTGTGCACCTTCTCTTCAGCTTCACGAAGAACATCATGTCCAAAGACCTGACTCTCTCCGACTTCCGACCAATTCAGGGGGGTACGGCACTTCCTTCCGTACAGAGCTTCAAAGGGGGCCATCTGTAGACTAGCTTGGTAACTGTTGTTGTACGAGAATTCTGCGTACGGCAAGCAGTCTTCCCACTTAGATCCATATTCCAGTACACATGCTCTCAGCATGTCTTCCAATATCTGGTTGACTCTCTCGGTCTGTCCATCGGTCTGTGGGTGATAGGCGGTGCTGAAATTCAGACGGGTTCCTAGTCCTTCATGCACCTTCTGCCAGAATCTTGAGGTGAATTGTGATCCTCTATCTGACACTATTGACTTCGGGGTTCCGTGCAGAGCGACTATTCTAGAGATGTACAGCTCAGCTAACTTTGGGCCTTGGTAGGTGGTCTTGACAGCGATGAAATGGGCTACCTTGGTCAATCTATCAACAACTACCCATATGGAATCATTTCCCTTGCTGGATTTGGGCAAACCGGTGATAAAATCCATTCCTACAGAGTCCCACTTCCATTCTGGAATCTGTAGTGGTTGCAGCAGTCCTGCGGGTCGCTGATGTTCGGCCTTGACTCGCTGACAGATATCACACTTGGCGATGTAGCTTCCGATCTCCCTCTTCATACCATGCCACCAAAATTGTTCCTTCAAGTCCTGATACATCTTGGTGCCTCCGGGGTGAATAGAGTATAAGGTGTCATGTGCTTCCTTCAGAATAACTTGCTTCAACTCTGAGTCTGACGGTACACACAGGCGTCCGTTGTACCAAAGAACTCCTTCTTCATCTACGGTGAATCCTGGTGCCTTTCCGGCGGCTATCTGGGTCTTGATTCCATCAATGCTGGCATTTCCCTTCTGAGCTTCCTTGATCTGACTAATCAAGGTGGGTTGTAGCTCCATGCTGGCTAGGAATCCTTCACTGACTAACTCCATTCTAAACTGCTCAAACTCCTGGTATAGGCTGGGTTGTTCTTCGGCTATCATGGAGTTCAACTGACACGGCAGTCTACTCAACGCATCCGCTACCACATTGGCCTTGCCGGGGTGGTAGTGGATCTCCATATCATAATCTTTGATTAATTCTAACCATCTTCTTTGCCTCATGTTCAGCTCCTTCTGAGTAAAGATATACTTCAGGCTCTTGTGATCCGAATAGATCTCGCAGCGATTACCCATGAGGTAATGATGCCACACCTTCAGTGCTAAGACTACGGCTGCAAGCTCGAGGTCATGGGTTGGGTAGTTCTGCTCATGCTGCTTCAGTTGCCGGGACATGTAAGATATCACTTTGCCTTCTTGCATAAGCACACATCCGAGACCAATCTTGGATGCATCGCAGTAAACGTCAAAAGGTTTGGTGATGTCTGGCATGATCAGAATTGGGGCTGAGGTCAGTCTAAGCTTGAGTTGTTGAAAACTCTCCTCACATTTGTCCGTCCATTCGAACTTCTTGTCCTTCTTCAGCAGTTGGGTCATTGGTCGAGCGATGCTCGAAAAGTCTTCCACAATCTACGGTAATATCCGGCTAATCCAAGAAAAGCGCGGACCTCGGTCTGGGTGGTTGGGGCTTTCCATTCTGCAACAGTCTTGATCTTGGCGGGATCTACGGCAATTCCTCCTGCAGACAAGATATGTCCCAGGAATCCTACTTTCTTCAGCCAAAACTCACATTTGCTGAACTTAGCGTACAGCTTATGCTCTCTAAGGGTCTCCAGAACAGCTTCTAGGTGTTGCTCATGTTCTTCCTCAGACTTAGAGTAGATTAGAATGTCATCGATGAAAACGACAACAAACTTATCCAAAAAGTTCATGAAGATCTTATTCATGAGATTCATGAAGTAAGCGGGAGCATTGGTCAATCCAAATGACATGATATTGTACTCGTACAATCCATATCTGGTGGTAAAGGCAGTTTTGGGAATGTCCGATGCACGAATCTTCAACTGGTGGTATCCAGTCCTGAGATCAATCTTTGAGAAAACTACGGCACCGGTCAGTTGATCAAACAGGTCTTCTATCTTTGGCAAGGGGTATTTGTTCTTGATGGTGACATCGTTAAGCTTACGATAGTCCGTACATAAACGACTGGCACCATCCTTCTTGTCCACAAACAAAACTGGGGATCTCCAAGGTGACGCACTTGGTCGAATCAGACCTTTGGCTAACAGTTCATCCAGTTGCTTCTTCAGCTCCACTAGCTCTGCTGGGTTCATGCTATAGGCTCTTTGGGTGATAGGTCCGGTTCCGGGGATTAACTCGATGATGAACTCGATATCCCGATCTGGGGGCATACCGGGTAAACCATCAGGAAACACATCAGGATATCGACAAACGACCCTGATCTGATCCAAGGTTGGCTTGGCTACACTCTGGTTGCAGGTAAATTTTCTGGGTAGCAGTTCAGAGACATGTTCTACTATGATACCGGTGCTACTGGTCATGGTGAAGGCTTTCTTGGCACAGTCAATCATTCCATGATGCTTTGCCATCCAATCCATACCCAGCACTATTTCCAAACCTTTGGTTCCCAGGATTATAAGATTGGCATAGAAATCTACTTCATGTATTCTGATGGGTACATTTTTACAAAATTTTCTGGCTTTAGTGGTTGATCCGGAGATTTGAACTATCATGACATGTTTCAAACTGAGAGGTTGAATTTTACTTGTTGATGCAAAGTCTTCGGTGACAAAAGAATGAGATGCTCCGGAATCAAACAACACTCTGGCAGGTACCGAGTTGACAGGAAACATACCCAGTACAACATCTGGTGCTTCCTGGGCTTCTTCGGCATTCATGTGGAAGAGACGGCCGTTGCGGTTATTGGGGTTGTTGGGGGCGAACTTCTTTCCGGTGGAGACGCGGCGTTGCTGCTGAACAGGTGCAACAGTGTTGCCGGCGAGCTTGGCGAGTCTCTTGGGGCACTCGTTGTAGTAGTGTCCCACTACACCGCACTCATAGCAAGTGATGGTGGACTTGTCCTTGGTTGCGACGGGAATGGCGTTGCTCCCAGTCCTTGGAGCGGTGTTGGTGTTGTTGTTGTTGGGGTTGGGGGCTCTCATTGGGGCATGGTTGAAGTTATTGGTGTTGCTCTGGTAGTTGTGGTTGTGGTTGGGATGGCCTCCTGGCCTGGGGTTTCCCCCACTCCGGTTCTGGAAACCGGGGCGTGAAGTCTGCATCTGGGGTTTGTTGTTTCTGGGGGCAAAACCTCCGCTTGAGCTGGGGCGATATTTGGGAGTATTGCTGGGCCCATTCTGGTGCATCATGCGGCGTTTGCGGTTCTCATTGGCTTGGTTCAACTTGCCCTCCATCTGGATGGCGGAGTCAACAAGAGCTTCAAGGTCGGCAAAGGGGATGTTGACTAGGACAGTCTGCATCTCATCATGCAGTCCGTTCAGGAATCTCTCTTGCCTCTTCTCAGTAGTGTCGGTCTCATCGGGGGCGTACCTTGATAGGGTAAGGAACCTGTCGCGGTATTCTACCACCGTCATCCGTCCTTGCTTTAGTTCGCGGAATTCATGCCGCATCTTCTTGATAAGACCCGGGGGCACATGGTACTTGCTGAACTTGAGCTTGAAATCTGCCCAAGTCATGACTTGACCTCCGTTCATGGCACGGGTGCTGGTCCACCAGGCTCGGGCTGGTCCGGCAAGGTAGTGGGTTGCAAACAGGACCTTCTCATTGGCTTCAACTCCGGCGACCTCCAAGTTGTTCTCCATGGTCTGGAGCCAGTCGTCAGCGTCGAGGGGTTCTTCAGTCTTGCTGAACACCGGAGGGTTGGTATTCTGGAAGTTCTTGAGTTTGGATCCGGGATGATCATGATTCCCATGGCCTTGGTTAGCAAGGTTTTGCAGTGCTGCGATGTTGGCTTGACGTTCAGCCCTTTCAGTCTCCCTGTCTTGAAGCAGGGTTTGCAGCAGTTGCATCATGGCATCGTTGTTGTTGCGATTGGGAGGGGCCATCTGAATATACAGGAGATTATAAGATAAGAGGGAACTTCTATGGTTTATTTTGAATTGAGTTCAAAAACTTGTAAAAACTTGAATGCTTTGGATGACACACAAAAACATTCATTCATTCATTCCACATCACATATTACAAACTAGTAGTTCAACACTCCAATGGTTTTAAGAACCATTTCACATGCTACGATACAACCGACGGGATACAACTCATGCCTACATCAGTGCTCAGGTGTGACTGCCCTCATCCTCAATGTCGATGGGAACGACATCGTCAGGTCCTGGCTCCAGGAACGCGTAATCCTCCTCCTCAGTGAACTCGTCCTCCTCGAAGTCGTCATCGTCACTCAGGAAGGCTCCTCCTCCCTGAATATCGATACCGGCTTCGTCTTCCTCCATCTCCTGCAGTTGCTCCTCCTGGGCCTTCACCGCGGTCTCAAGTGACGCTATCTGAGCGTGAAGGCGCGTGATAGTGACATCCTTCTTCGCACACCGCAGGCGAAGCTTGTTGCGGTCCCGAGACAGCATCTTGATAGCATCGCCATGGGTGGCCAGGGCGAGGTGAGTCTGGTTCGCGTACATCCTGGCGTTATCCAGATCCTGCTGAGTATGATACAACATGAAGTCTAGATGCTCGGTGTGGTGCCTCAGCTCAGGGTGAGACTGCAGAGCCATGGGTACTCCTGCGGCATCACGTTTCACTAGGTGAGCGAAATGGGACGCAAGCAGGCGCACATCATTCTGTCCGCAAAGGCGTGCCAGTGCCTCCTGCAGGCCTCGTGCAAGCCCATCAAGCCAGTTGCTCTCACGGAAAGAGAACAGGATTCTCTCCGAGGTAGGAGACTCCATGTTCCCCCTCAGATCTGCAGTAATGATCCATTGCATCTCGCCGCCAGGCTGATCGTTCACTTGGATCCCATGGAACTCGGGCTGGAGGCGCCCCAGAAAGTTCGAGACCGCGGTGAGATCATGCTCGAAAATCAAGCTGCCTCCGTTACCAAGTTGGTAAAACTTGGTGTTGACGGGTGCGTTGGGCTCCATCTGAAAGTGAATTGGGAGAATAAGTTAGAGATTTGAACAAGTGTGACAAAATTTTAAGTAGACATCATAAGAAAGAGCATGTTTTATCAAATTTCGTAAAAGCCCCCAAGACAAGAGTATGAATAATTTTTCATAAATATTTTCTTCATTTTGATTTCAAAGTTAAGTTTTTTTTATGAACGCCCATTCTAACTAAGGTTTTCTAAGGTCAAAATAATGGCTCTGATACCAACTTGTCAACACCCTGATTTTTAAGTCCAGATGCCTATTATGTCATTCATCGCAATCCCAGGATAATGTTGTTGCGAGGCATAATAGTCGAATATCACAGTCACTATTTATTACAAGCCATAATGTCTTACAATCTTGAATCACATGATTCATCTTACATAAATAGTTGATCTTTCAATCAACATACATACACAAGTTCATACATAGCGGAAGCGTAACTATAGATGGACTCTCTAGTCCACATGCCAACTTTTGACGTCAGAAACCCCTAGTTGTCGTAGGCGTCCTGCTGGTCATCCTCGTGATAGTTCTGTTCATCATCGTACTCTGGCCATTTGAATAGCCAGGGACAAAGCCGTAAGTACTTTAAGTACTTGCAAACTAATACTAATGTAAAATGCCGACTCTTGGAGTAAAGGTACTAAGCTCTAGTTTAATTTGCATAAGCCATATTTTAGTTCACAAGTATTTGATCATGTGCTAACTAACTCAAGTGGGAACATTAGTGTCATTCCCACAACATTGGTTGTAATTCCAACAAGTCACCAAGTCACCATTCACAATCACTAAGATTTTCAAAATTTTGACACCGGAAACTGTATGGCCCTTCCAACCGTCCGTAACCGTGGACACGGCTATTCAAATAGATTTACACTCTGCAGAGGTTGCACACTTGTGCCACAACATTTGATTTCATCCATCGGAATAACTCCTAATCATCGTAACACAGTACGCGGATCATCAACCATAACCTTTCACTTACACATCCTAGTATGAGCACCTCTCCCCATGAGCTTGGCCTCCCAGTGAAAACCAACTGTTAACCTAGGAACTGCACATGGCTTGGCCGTGCAATTCACCTCAATTCACATCATTTCTCAACAACGGAGGCAGCCTCGGCATAACCCCTATGACGTGTGTTCAGAGGGAACTCATACTAAAATCTATAAACTTCCAGTTAAGCCCTACCCATAATCAGGTATTGTGGGGGTACTCAAAAATTGGAAAGGTATCGCATTCAAAAATCACTATCTTCTCTTGTTCACATTCATCCTCAAATCATTCAATGGAATGTTTCATCATTCCAAGGTTTCAAATTCAACCATTCATATGTTCCCATCTAGAGTAGTCAAGTTTTAGTATTTTAGCACTAGCACTAATCATGAGGGGTGCTACATTGCTTTGCTATCTATAAGACTAACTTTGCTACCCTAGTAGTTTGATTCACCTATACCATTTGAAATCAATCTTTGAAAACACAACCAGTAAAACTTGTATGGTACAATTGTAGGATAGGATTGTATGAAGAAAGATAAGAATCATGGTGCCTTGCCCTAGGAGGGCTTTGCACTTTGCAAGAGTATTAGCTTGCCTTGGTAGTTCTCTAGGTTTTCTTCTTCCTCTTCTAGGTAGAATTCTCCTTCCTCTTGATAATCTCCGGTGCTAGCGTCTAAATTTGAATACGAAGTATAATCACTAAACAAGCTCAAAAGCTATACTAAGCACATCATTACTTCACACAAACTATGCTAAGCACACACATAGAATAATTAGGTGCATTGGTTTTCTTTATTAAAGAAAATTAATTTCCTCTCATTACATATGTAATTAATAATTTCCATTTAGTTCTTGAGAAAAATAATTTCCTCTCATTGAAATCTTCTTAAGATTTAACTTCTCAAATAACCATACTTGAATTCATATTGACCAAAGTCAACATTCATTATTAGTATTTGAGAAAATGATTTAAATGAGGTATGTCACCTCATACCATTTTATAATTCTATACATGATTTAAATCTCCAAATATTCATATAGGAGTGTTTGGACCAGGGGTAAAAACATCACATGAATTCATTTGGGACAAGATTTAAATGAAGTAAAATACTTCATATGCTTTACATAATAGTTTTGGACAATATCACTTAGCTAAACTAGCCATATAGTCCATTAATTAATCTAGGGCATGATCATGCAAAGTGACCACACCATTTTCTTGCAGAAACAATTAGTGTAAGTCAAATGTGAGCTATAGGAGTTGGAATTAATTCAATATCTATTTTGGTTGATTTTTAATAATTATTTGAATATGAAAAAGTCCCTGCCTTCTTATTTTTATCATTTTATTTCTACAAAAAATCTCGAGGTGAGACCAGTGGCATATTGTAGATCTTTTTTCTAGCTTTCCAAACATATAAAGTTTGTTAAATTTGGCCAAGCCAAACAGATTCTATGAATTTTCAAAGTTGGGTTCTGTAGTGAAATTGGTTTAAATTTATTTAAACAAGATTTAAATAAAAGGGCCGGCGGGAAATGCTAACGGGCCAAGTTTTTAAATTAACGGCCTGCTCAGCCCAACAGCGCATCCAGTGCGAGTGGGCCGCCGGACAGCGTCGGTCCCGCATGTCAGCGGCTCTTTAAACCCGAAACGGTATGGAGCAGCGCGGTGCGTTGGATTAGAACTAGATCGAACGGTTCACGCGTGTCGTCGTCGACGGCGAGAGAGAGGCTCGCCGGCGGCGCAGGTAGGGGGTAGGAGGGCTTACGGTGGCTCCAGCTAGGGTTGGCAGTATGCTCGATGAGGCTGTAGACGACGGCGAGGCTCCTGGTAGCAGTGGCGTCGCTTGGGGAGGCCTGGATCGACGGCGATTGCTGCAGGGCTTCCGCGGCAGTGATGCGTCGATTGGCCTTGCTCCGGCGACGATTGAGGTGGCTACTGGTGCTGGGCGAGGCGGTGGTGAGTGGTGATCATGGTGGTGTGCTTGGATCGTCGAGGGGAGGCCTCTATTTATAGTCGCGCGTGGGTCCTGAGGTGCTGTGGCAATGGCGACAAGGGCGCGGCGATTCTGGTGGGCTAGCGAGCTAGGCGTTGGCGCCGTGGTGTTCACGACGTCACCGCGGTCCTCGGAGCGTCAATAGCGCGGTAAATGGTGGCGTACGGTGGTCGGGCGGGCGCGTGTACTGTCGCGGCCGTGGCGGGCGCGTTCGTCCTCTCCGGCGGCCGTGGTCGCCAAGGCATGACGTCGGCGTGTCCGGCGAGCTCCGCGTGGCGAGGTAAGTACCGTGGCGCGCGAATATGGTCTGGGTACGGCGAGATTTGGCGAGCGCCGCATGGCCGGGTCGCGTGCGTCCGTGCGCCAGTGACGTCGCCCATGCCGCTCGCGGCGTACCTGGGCGCGCGTCGTCCGGGGCTTGTCGGCGTCCTCGCGATCGACGGCGTGCACGGACGATCTCAGCAGGTCGTGGGCGACGCGTTGGACACGGTGGCCGTGGCGATGGTGGAGAGAAAAGAGGGGAGGCGTGTCGAGGGGCGACGTGGCCGGCATGGCCATGGCTGGCCATGATCTGGTCGTGTCCATGGCATGTTCTTGCATGGGCTAGGTAGAGTGATGTCCAGGGGACTTGGTTTAGCCAAGAAATGGTCAAGGGGCAGCAAGGTTTGATCACAATTTGAAAATGGGGATTGTTGAATCTGTTTCAATGTCTCATCTTTGCTTGCTCATAACTTGTGATCACAAGTGAATTTGGTATCATGATCTTTACAAAAGTTGTTCACCTTGTTGTGTACTTGGATGACATGCAAAGAGTTGGATTTGTTTAGTTTAGAAATTTTGAAATAGAGAGGCTCAAAGTGGTGACCAGACTATAAAAGTCAGAAATAACCATTATCATATCTGATCATATTTTCAAATTTGAATTTGGTTTAAATGGTATATCTTGGATTCTCAAAGTTGTAATTACTCCTTAATATCATAGTACAACTATTGGTGAAGATCAAATGGGTCTAGGGTCAAATTTACAAAAAGGACATAGACCATATGTTAGGGTTTCTAGGGTTTTAATAATATTTGATTTCTTTCTCTTTTTGCTTTATTGAATCTATGATCATCACTTGATCACTCTAGGGTTTTAGAGTTCATCATACTCACAAAGTAACAATCATCATGGCATATCACTCAAAATGCACAAGTCCTATGCAAAGTACTATATGCAAAGTAAAAGTTTTTGTTGGTTCTGAAATTTGGATATTTGGAATTGTTCTTCTTCCTTTATTTGAAATTTGGGATGTTACAGAAACCCTGCTCCAAGGTAGATCGCAAGGTGGCCTGCACCCAGTTCCTCCACTCCATCATCGCCAAGCACCACGTCTTCTGCAAGTCCATACCACTTTACCGTCCAGGGAACTGTGGCATCGCCGACTCGGACACCCGGCATCTCCAATTTTTCAAGCCATCCTCCAAGCCAATAAATTAGGGTTTTCACCAAATAAAGATGTAGTGCCGCATGTATGTGACGCATGCCAGCAAGCCAAACTTCACCAACTCCCTTTTGCAGATTCTAGTCGTGTATCTCGTTTCCCTTTAGAACTCGTTCATACGGATGTATGGGGTACAACAATTAAATCAGTTGGCGGGTTCAGTTATTATGTTAGCTTCCTTGATGATTTCAGTAAATTTACATGGGTGTATTTGCTAAAACACAAATCCGATGTTGAGCATGTATTCTATCAGTTCCAGAAACAAGTTGAGCTTTCCCTTGGAACGAAAATTATCTCTGTCCAATCAGATTGGGGAGGGGAATACGAAAAACTACATACCTATTCCACAAACACGGGCATTACCCATCGCATCTCATGTCCACACACACACCAGCAAAATGGGGCTATCGAACGCAAACATCGTCACCTATTAGATACAACCTTAGCTTTGCTAGCTCAAGCATCCGCACCTCTACGGTTTTGGGATGATGCTATCCTCACCGCTTGCTATCTCATTAATCGCATGCCAAGTCGCACCATCCAAAACTCTACACCTATCACCAAATTGTTCAAAAAGGAAGTCGGCTATGGTTTTCTTTGTGTCTTCGGGTGCGCATGCTGGCCCAACCTCCGCCCATATAACAATCATAAACTGAGCTTTCGCTCATGCTTGTGTGTGTTCCTTGGATACAACCCTAATCACCGAGGTTTTAGGTGCCTTGATCGGTCCACATGACGCATTTATGTGTCCCGGGACATTGTCTTCGACGAAAACCTGTATCCATTCGCCCGTGACACTCTTCCGTCCAATCCACAACCTACTGAGGATGCTCTCCTCCTCTCTGAACCGGATACAGATGAACCCATATGTAAAGATACGGCAAGTGCTACTGATCGTTCTGCTCCTTGTGATGTTTCAGGTGCCACTCACGTCGATCCGTCCCTGCATGGCCTGCATGCACCCCCGCACGTCGATCGCCCGACGGTCACACACCCTGGTGCAGCTCCTGACGGCCCTGCCGGAGCTGAATCTCCGCCCCGCACACCATCACCAATGGCCCATGGTCAGGCCCACAACGATGATGGGCTGGCGTCTTCGCAGTTGTCTCCAGCCTCGATTCAAATGGATGCATCTCTCGCCAGCAGCTCCTCGCCGTCCACACGTGATCATGCGCCCGATCTACCTGCTCGCTGTCCGCACCAACCTGTTCGCCTCTTCGATGGTATCATCCGTTATGACCCCAAGAAGAGGGTGTTCGCTGCTGAACCCACGTCTCACGTGGATGCTCTTGCCGAACCTGTTTGGAAGGCGGCTATGGATGACGAGTATCGGGCACTCTCACTGAATAATACTTGTAGACTGGTTGATCCTCCACCCAGTCGACACATTGTTGGCTGCAAATGGGTATTTAAACTGAAACAGAAACCTGACGGCTCCATTGATGGATACAAGGCTCGACTCGTGGCTAAGGGATTTACCCAACGCCATGGAATTGACTATACTGATACTTTCTTCTCTCCGGTTGTCAAACCTACCACTGTCAGACTGATGTTGTCTATCATCGTGTCCACGGGATGGGTGTTGCAGCAGGTTGATGTGCAGAATGCATTTCTTCATGGCGATATTCAGGAGGAGGTGTATATGTGTCAGCCGCCAGGGTATGTTGATCAAAATTTTCCAAACCGTGTCTGCCATCTTCAAAAGTCCTTGTATGGGTTGTCCAGTCACCACGGGTGTGGTACTCCAAGTTGAGCTTGAAACTCCAGTCTTTGGGTTTGTTCCGACCAAGGCAGATACCTCTCTATTTGTGTTCATTGATACAAGAGTGATTATCTATATGCTGATCTACGTGGACGATATCATCATCACCGGATCGTGCAAGCAAGCTGTAAGTGTTTTGATGAAGAAATTGTGTGAGTCATTTGCAGTAAAGGATCTGGGAAAACTGTCCTATTTTCTTGGAGTACAAGTGACAGATACTCACAGCTGTTGGAGCCGTTGGGTGGAGGAAAATCGGGCGCACGGGGAGCTGTTGGAGCCGTTGGCGCAGGGAGTGGACCCAGCTGTTCATGCAGCTCCAGGGGGTTTGGACGAGGAGGAGGACGGTGAAGCATCCTTGCTTGGCACGTGTTCCGTTTCTGGTTCTTGCTCCACAGGAGTCCATGGAGCTGTTGAGGAGACACTTGCTTGGGGGAAGAAGGAGGAGTACTTCCAGGTCTCGATCTCGGAGGTAGAGCTTGGCGGGCCAAAACGCGCAGATGAGGTGTTGGCTTCAGAACAACACCACAGGTTGGAGAGTGTCGAGAGGAAGTTGCTGAGTTCCCCATGCATGTCGTTCACTGGGCCTGACAGCGACATGCAAATGGTCCCGCGCAGACAGCAGAGGGATCCAGTTCTACAGGAGGCCACACCGGAGGGGTTCGCTGAGGGAGGCATGGCAGAGCTAGAGCTGCAGCAGGAGAGGCTTGCGTTAGGCCGTATCAAGATGTTCTGCGCCTCCATTCTCAAGAAGTTGGCCCCCCCGCTGCTACGTGAGGTGGAGAGCTCGTCTAGCCTGAGAGCGGACGCGGAGCCTTTCACCCCCAGACGGATGACGAGGAGCGCTGTGGTAGCTGCGGATGCGAGAGGGAAGAAGGCGCCCAAGGCCTCGGCTGCTGAGACAGTGCTTCTCAAGGCACTGGGCATCTGCCCTGAGGAGCTGTCAGTAGACGAGGACCACCTGGCCAGCTTCAACGAGATCTTCGACTCGCCGCTTGGGGACAGACACGTGAGGGTCATGGCGTCCATCTTTGGTAAGATGGTACCCCAGAGCTTCGAGTAGCAGGAAGGCTGTAGAGTAGTGGTTGCGGTGCATTAGGCTGCCGGTAGAGTGGAGTGGAGTTGCTAGCTGTTTTTATGGATTGTAACCTAGAGATGCTGTTCTGGAACGTTCGTGGCACAAACGATCCAGCTAAAAAGAGTGCCGTTAGGGAGTTCATGGAGAGTTTGCATGTGAGCATTGTGTGTATTTCGGAGACCAAAGTTTCAGAGGTGGATGAGTTCTATATTTCACAGTGTTTGGGCCCGTCTTTTGACGGGTTTGTGTTTTTACCGGCGGATGAGACTAGAGTGGAGTGGTTCTAGCTTGGGACTCCTCGGTGATGCAAGTTAGCCATGTGAGCCGGGATTCCCACGCCATCACCGGAGAGATCACTAGTAGGGATGGATCTAAGTGGTGGCTTACCACTGTGTATGGACCCCAGACGGTTGAGGAGAAAATCTTGTTCCTGGAGGAGTTGTCGGAGAGAAGGTCCCTCTGCCCTGGGCCATGGATGGTGGCTGGAGACTTCAATATGATCCTAAACGCATCGGAGAAAAACAATGAGAATCTGGACCGTAACATGATGCAGCGCTTCAGAGCTTTTGTCCATGAGCATGAGCTTAAGGACCTTTATATGCATGGGAGGACCTTTACCTGGAGCAATGAGAGAGAAAGAGCTACCCTCACACGCATCGACAGGGTGCTAGTCTCGGTGGATTGGGACCTTCAGCACTTTGATGCAGTGCTGCAAGGTCTCTCCTCATCGATCTCGGACCACGCACCGCTACATCTGGCCCTCAACGCGGCATTCAGGCCAAAAAGGAGATTTAGGTTTGAAAACTGTTGGTTAAAGCTGGATGGGTTCGATGAGGCGGTTAAGGAGGCATGGGTTTGTGACCCTGCAATTGTTGACCCTTTCCGGAGGTTAGATGCACTCTTCAGAAGTGCCGCAGAGCACCTACAGTCATGGGGACAAAAGAGAGTGGGGAACATCAAGTTAAACATTGCGATCGCAAACACCCTGATTCTGCGCCTAGACGTGGCACAGGAGAGGCGTACGCTCACGCCAGTAGAGTTCTGGCTTAGGAAGATGCTCAAGCAATCAGTGCTGGGGCTTGCGTCGTTAGAGCGCACAATGGCGCGTCAAAGATCGAAGATTCGCTGGTTGAGGGAGGGGGACGCCAATACGGCGCTCTTTCATGCCGTGGCCAATGGTAGAAGAGTGAAAAACTACATCGCCTCAGTGAAGGTTGGAGAGGAGCTTGTCACGGATCAGGAGAGGAAAGTGGAGGCTTTCACTGAAGCCTTCTTCCAGTTGCTTGGGAGGATGCAACCTAGGGACCATTCCGTTGATTTCGAAGAGCTGGACATTCCAACAGCCCAGCTTCAGGAGTTAGACGACATGTTCACTGAGGAGGAAATATGGGGAGTGGTCAAGGAGTTGCCCCCTGACAGGGCGCCTGGACCAGATGGGTTCAATGGAGCTTTCTATCAGAGAGCGTGGCCGGTTATCAAGGGTGACATCATTGCTGGGCTGCTGAAACTCAGTGTCGGAGATGGCCGTGGCTTTGCCCGCCTAAATAGAGCCCTGATCACGCTGATCCCCAAAAAACCGGATGCTACGGAGGTTAAGGACTACCGCCCTATTAGTTTGGTGCATAGCTTTGCCAAACTGTTCTCCAAACTAATGGCTAACAGACTCCGGCGTAGACTGGGAGAGGTGGTCAGTACTAATCAGTCGGCTTTTATCCGAGGTCGGTCCCTGCATGACAACTTCATTCTTGTGAGGCAAGTGGCGAGGAAAATCAACCAGCAGAGACAGTCTGGAGTACTGCTGAAACTTGATCTCACAAGAGCCTTTGACTCGATTTCTTGGAGTTTCCTTTTTGAGGTGCTACGGCGCATGGGGTTTGGAGAGCGCTTTCTAAAATGGGTCTCCGTACTGCTGAACACGGCAAACACCAGAGTTCTGGTGAATGGGGTCCCTGGACGCCGATTCGTCCATGCCAGGGGACTGAGACAGGGCGATCCCACGTCACCGATGCTTTTCGTCACGGCGATGGAAGTACTTACGGCGGTGGTGAAGAAAGCCACGGAGAGCCAGCTCTTTTCCAGGCTTGCGGGGATCTCGGAGCATCAGAGAATATCGGTCTATGCGGATGACGTGGTTATCTTCTGCAAACCGCAGGTTGCAGAGTTGGAAGCGGTAAAAGCCATTCTGAGAGTGTTTGGCGAGGCCTCCGGGCTGTGTGTAAACTATAGGAAGACCTCGGCCACGCTGATTAGAGGACAGGACGGAGATGTCGACCGAGTTGCGGAGACCTTGGGTTGTGAGGTAGTGGGTTTCCCTATCAAATACCTGGGGATGCAGTTGGCTTTGAGACAGCTGACTAGAGCGGAGTGGCAACCGCTGATCGATCAAGTCATTCACTGCGTCCCAGCCTGGCAGAGGGGGATGATTCAGAAATCAGGGAGGCTTGTTCTCATTAAGTCCGTGATAAGTGCCAGGCCGATCCATCAGCTTATGGTCGTCGAGGCCCCAGCTTGGGTGCTTGAGGAACTGGTTAAATGGATGAGAGCCTTCTTTTGGGCTGGGAAGAGAGAGGTCAATGGAGGCCAATGTCTGGTAGCTTGGGACGCTATATGCAAACCAACTAGGTTCGGAGGACTTGGAGTGAAAGACCTGAGGCTGCAAGGACTGGCACTAAGGGTGAGATGGTGCTGGTTACGTCGTACAGATCCATCTAGGCCATGGCAAGAGCTGCCCGCTCTCCGCGACCCGGAAGCTAACGAGGTGTTCCAGAGTTTGGCGGAGTTCAAAGTGGGGGATGGAGAGAACACCCTCTTCTGGACTGACAGATGGATCAATGGGAGAAACGCTGGAGAGATAGCTCCCGAGATGGTGGCCCTAGTCCCTACTAGGAGGAGGAACGCGAGGAAGGTGAGTGAGGCCTTGCAGGATGACACCTGGCTCTCAGATGCTGTTGGAGAGCTGTCGATAGACGGATGGATGCAGTGCGCTTTGCTTTGGGAGGAAATGGAAAGGGTACCCCGGGAGGGCGGCAGGCCGGATCTGATCACTTGGAAGGGCTCGGCGTCAAGTAGATACACCGCGAGAGCGACCTACGACATGCTTTGCCAAGGGAGGATCAGTTGGGAGATGGCAAAGCCGCTATGGAGATCTTTTGCGCCACTCAAGTGTAAAATCTTTGGCTGGCTGGCGCTGAGATATAGACTTTGGACCTCGGATAGGAGGACCCGACACGGGTTGCAAGAACACTCGGATCCATGCCCTACTTGTCTTCAGGAGGAGGACAACGTCAACCATATCCTGGTGCAATGCCCTTATGCCAAGATGGTGTGGTTCGGATGCTTGAGAAGGCTGGGATCACAGCTACAGGAACCACAGGAGAACACCAATCTAGAGAGATGGTGGACGGAGGCGAGGAAGAGGCTGCAGAGGGAGGACAAGAGAGGTTTTGACACGCTAGTTTTACTGATTGCCTGGACTCTCTGGAAGCAAAGGAACGCCATGGTCTTTGGGAACCTACAGAGGCAGCTTTCCACGGAGCAGATGATAGACTCGGTACTTGAGGAGTTCAGCCTTTGGTGGGCTGCGAGAGGAGGAGAGCGGAGAGGCATGCTGCGAGAGTAGGTTTCTAGGCTAGGTGGTGTGTGTGGGTTGGCCACGGATAGATGTACGCATCCGCCGTCGGTCTCTTGTATCTTGTTTGCTACCTTCTATAAAGATTTGGCACGCCGTTCGCGTGCCCGCGAAAAAAAAGACAGATACTCACAATGGCATTGCACTAACTCAGACGAAATATGCAGCTGATCTACTGCGTCGAGTGAATATGCATAATTGCAAAGACATATCAACACCAATATCATCTTCAGAGAAGCTCAGCAAATCTGCAGGAGTTTTGCTCACGGATGACATGGCCTTCAGTTATAGAAGTACAGTGGGAGCTTTACAGTATTTGTGCTTAACTCCACCAGATATCGCGTTCTCAGTAAACCGAGTGTGTCAATTCCTTGCCACTCCAACAGATATGCATTGGTCAGCTGTAAAACGGATACTGAGGTACGTTAAGGGTACAATTAATCTTGGGTTGCAAATTCAGAGATCATCGTCCACGGAGCTCAATGTTTATACGGATGCGGACTGGGCAGGTTGCCTGGATGATCGTCGCTCAACCGGTGGCTATGAAGTGTTTTATGGACCAAATCTGGTGTCATGGAGCTCACGAAATCAACCGACAGTTAGTCGCTCAAGTACATAATCGGAGTACAAGGCGATAGCAAATGGGACGTCTCAAGTCACATGGTTGCAGTCAGTTCTAAGGGAACTGGGAGTGTTTCAGTCTCGAGCACCCACGTTGTGGTGCGACAATCTTGGAGACACATTTCTTACCGCAAACCCTATGTTTCATGTGAGAATGAAACATATAGAGATTGACTTCCATTTTGTACGGGAGAAGGTTTCTGCAGGAGCACTGCAGGTTCACTTCATTTCGTCCCGAGATCAGCTAGCTAACATATTTACAAAGGCACTAAATAGAGATGTCTTTTGATCGACTGAAATTTGAGTTGTGCTTAGCTAGTACATGTTTGGATCGAGGGGGACTGCTAAAAGGTTAGGCGTAACCATACTGAAGATACGATCCTAACCTGTATAGATGATCTAGTCGATAGATTAAGATAGATAGATAACTCATTTCACTTTTAATATTCCTTCCCTCGCTAATATTACTAACTTGTTTGGCAATTGGTTAAATGAGATTGGTAAAAAACTAAGGCGCTCATTCGAGTAGGGGTTTGTGCTTTAGTTTGGCGATCTGGAATTGCCGTAATGATGTTATTTTTAACAGGGTTGCAAAACCAAACTTCTTACAGGTTATCCACAGGGCTGCTTCATCAATTCAATGTGGTCCTACCTTCTTCCCACGGAGCAGCGGAAACCTTTGGATACTAGATGCAATCGGCTGATGGCGGCTGTACGGGCTATCTTCAGCCAGGATGGTTGGTTGCATACTAAACGTCTCGTTGGCTGATCTTTGTATCAACCCTTTGTGATCCATGAGTTGTAAACCTTGATATTTGATACTCGTGTTGCTATTAATAAGTGAAAAGCCGTGTGCATCGTTTCGGTGCAGAGGCTGGGACTGTGCTCCCATTTCGAAAAAAAGATAGATAACTCATGGTTGTTAGTTTGTTGAGTTGTATCACAACCGAATTTAAACCCTAGCTCTATGAGCTCTATATAAATACATCAGACGCCGGTTGCTAGAGGCACGGCACAATCTATTCTTCCTCTTTCTTTTATACGGCCAACAATGATCGGCGCCCTACCCTACCGAGACGGAGTGGCGGAATCAGCATCCGCGATGGGGCTAGGTCATCTTCCTCGGCACCGTCGCCCCTCCGCCCGAAAAAGGAGCCAACGGTGAAGGAGGAACCGCCCTTGCCGCCTCGCAGCCGCTTGTACCTCGAGCGCCGAACGCCGATCCTCCCGCCGGTCCTACCGTTCCAGCCGCCGCAGCCAGAGAAAAAGTGGTGGTGAATGGAGAACATAAAGTAGGAGGAAACAACTATAGATGGTAGTATCTACTTCCTCGGATCCAAACTTTGTACCAGCAGATGGTGAAATCAAGAGTTGCGGAGAGAAGGAAACGAAAGACTAAAGATTATTCATGTTGCCCTGATGTTCTCCTGCAACGTGTTTCCACGCTACTGAAAGTTGTAACACATTGCTGAATTGTTGAATTTTTTCTAGTCCTATTTTCGTCAGGTTGCACAATTGGGCAGCTCCATTGTAAAGGGCTTGGACTTGTGAATCCGTTGGCATTGTTCAAATAGAGAACTTCATCACGCATGCTGTTCTTTTATTTTTATTATTTGCGGGTTGCATCATGAATGCTCAATTAGAATCACAAAAAAAGAACACAGTGGACAGGGACAGAAATTTCAGAACATTGATAAGATCAGGTAAGAGAACAACATCAACAATTTAGTTTCAATGAGCGAACTACAGCTGTAAGTGACGTCCATACAAGACGAGTTAATGTACTAAGATCGAACACATTACACTTTGCTAAGAATTCGGATCTAATTAACAGCTCCAAACGAGAAGAATCCTGAACACATTACACTTTGCAAAGAATTCGGATCTAATTGACAGCTCCAAACGAGAAGAATCCCTGAAGCGATGGAGCGTGAAGGCAGGCCGCCGCTACGGTGTTGTAGCTGCACCCCATGTAGAGCAGTGCTTCTTGGTCGTTGTGATCAGCCAAGAGGTTTCGCAGGTCCTCTGGAAGCTCCCAGCTAGCTGATGGCGCAGGCTGGTGTGTGTCGACCTGTTGGATGTTGTTCTTCTCCGCCTCGACCGGGGGAGTTTGCTCCTCTGATTCCCAGTCATCATCATCCCAAGGCTTGAGCAGCAGGTGCACTTCTGATTCCCTGTCTAGTGAGTCCCAGTCGAAGTCCTCTTCTTCCACGACCACGGGGAGAGTTTGCTCTTGTTGTTGTGGCCCGAGAAGCTCTTCCATGGTGCAAGACATCCGGCCCATGTCGTCGTCAGCTTCAGGCGCGTGATGGGGCACCTCCGTGGACGCAGCCGGCGACGAAACGGGCGCGGCAGACGTGAACCACACCGGACGGGCAGGCGCGCAAGAAAGCCCTCGCCGGGGAACCTGAGGAGAGCTCCCTTGCCTCCGGTGACACGGTGTCCATGGTGGTGGACCCGGCCGAGGCTCGGGTGGGCTCGCCTCCGGCTGGGGAGGAGCGCCCCCCACCCTGCTCCCTTACGGTGCTGACGGCGGACAGCGAGATGGTGGTGGAGGGGCCTCAGCAGGTGTTTGGCGCACAGGTGGTGGTGGAGGAGCTGCTGCGGGACGAGCCACCCGCGGCTGCGGTTTCGGCCAGGTCTGGCCGGAATGGAGCGGCGTACTCAAGGCCACCGGCGGCTAAGGGCAGGCGCACGAAAACGGTGGTGGTCGAGACGACACGCAAGAGCACGAGGAACCGGGGAGCCGCGGCTACCCCCACCATGGAGAAGGCGCAGCAGCGGGCGGCGGAGCGGAACTTGGAGAAAGGTAATCCCTTCACTGTCCTTGATTCCCTCTCTAACTCTCACCTTTCCCGTGTTGCTTCGGATAGTTGCGTGGTCTTTACTCCCTCGGCAGGGTCTCCCACGGAGGCGCTGTCTTTGATCCGAGCGAAGGAACGAGCCCAAGCGGCGCTTGCGGAAGCGGCGGCCAGAAGGGAGGCTGCGGAGCTGGCGCATGCGCATGCTGCCAGGGAGGCAGCACAGGCTGCACAGGCGGAGCCCGGGGCGGAGCAGCCGGTGGTTTCTCGAGGCTCGGCGGCGCGCTCGGTGACAGCCGGGGAACCCTTGGACTCCACACCCAGCGGGGAGGGGCCTGTTCCGGAGGTCCTGGGTGACCAGATGCAGGGAGCATCTAGGCCCGGCACGTCGCAGGGGAAGCGTGTGCTCCGCCAGTCCTGCCCAGTTCTGGCGGTTAGGAAGGGGCGCGGCAAACGCAAAGGTGCCAGATGAGGGCTCTCTCCTACAATATCAGGGGTTTCGGTCGGGAGGGCCGGAGATCCCAGCTTAGGGATTACATTAGAACCAACAGGTTGGATATCATTGGGCTGCAAGAAACCATTAAACAGGACTTCTCCACTGCGGAGCTGCGGAGCTTAGAGGTGGGAGGCCTCTTCGCTTGGAATCACCTACCGGCGGTGGGTCACTCCGGCGGTATGCTCCTGGGATTTAGGGACGAATCCTTCGAGGTTGGGGCGTGGAGGATGGGAACCTTCTTCCTCAGCGCCATCGTCTTACAACGCAACAACAACATGAAGTGGTGCTTCATGCTGGTCTATGGTCCAGCTGACCACTCCCGCACTGAGGAGTTCCTGGGGGAACTCGAGCGTGCGGTCCAGCAGTGCCCGGTACCTTTGGTGGTGGCCGGGGATTTCAACCTTATCCGGTCAGCTCAGGATAAGAACAATGGGAACATCAACTGGCCTCGGATTCGCAGGTTCAATGACTCCATCGCGGCCATGTCACTTAGGGAAATTAATCGGGCGGGGGCACGATTTACCTGGACTAACAGGCAACTCTGTCCGATCAGGTGTGTGCTGGATAGGGTCTTTGTCTCGCCCGCCTGGGAGGCGGCCTTTCCTTTTTGCTCCGTTACGGCGATCACGAGGATTGGGTCAGACCACAACCCACTCCTCCTGGATAGTGGGGAAGTCACGGTCCGGAGACCACCACGGTTCTTCTTCCAGACTTGGTGGTTTCGTGTTGCGGGCTTTGGGGAGCTTATCAGCGGCAAGCTACACCGCTACCTACACGAGCTGGGCCCCCACTGGGACAGCATTGATGGTTGGCAGTGCATCGCTAGGAATTTACGTCAGTTCCTTAAGGGCTGGGGAGCCAATCTAGGGAAGGAGCGAAGGGTTTTTAGGGCGGACCTCCTGGCGCAGATTGACGGTCTGGACCGGCAGGCGGACGCTGATGGGTTAGATGAGGAGGGCTGGGCTCTCAGATACCATCTGGAGGACCAACTACTCCTCATGGACAGCCTAGAGGAGGAGTACTGGAGACAACGCAGTAGGGTGCGTTGGATGGTGTTGGGGGACTCTTGCACAGCATATTTCCACGCCATCGCCAACGGGAGGCGACGGAAATGCTCGATCCCTCGGCTTGTCACGGACCACGGGGAGGTTGACGAGCAGCTGGGTCTTATGGAGCATGTTTATTCGTTCTACCGCGGCCTTATGGGTGCGAGGGGGGAGGAAAGGGTTTTCTCCCTCCACTCCGATTTGTGGTCTGGGGACCAGCGGATTCGGCCGGAGGAAAACCTGGCGCTTGAGTTGACCTTTACTCCAGCCGAACTTGACGAGGTCCTGCTCAGCATGCGGCCGGATTCTGCGCCTGGGCCGGATGGGTTGCCGGTCACCTTCTTCAAACGATTCCGGGGAATCCTGCGAGAGCCCATCCTCAGGATCCTGAACGACTTCGTTTTGGGCAGGGTGGATGTCGCGCATTTGAACTTCGGGGTCATCACCCTCATCCCAAAAGTTAAGGGGGCGGATACGATCAAGCAGTTTAGGCCCATTGCGCTCATCAATGTCATCTTCAAGTTTGTGGCAAAGGCGTATGCGACCCGCTTAGCGCCGATTGCTCACAGAACCATTGATAGAAGCCAAACTGCTTTCATCCGGGGTAGGTGTCTGCATGAGGGGGTGCTCGCCCTTCACGAGATTGCACACGAGCTCCAGGCCAAGAGGCTTGGGGGCCTTCTGCTCAAACTCGATTTTGAGAAGGCCTACGACAGGGTGAATTGGGATTTCCTTCGAGAGATCCTGAGGCGCAAGGGTTTCTCGGACATGAATGTCCATAGATTGATGCAGCTGGTTATGGGAGGCCAGACTGCCATCAACGTCAATGGAGAGGTGGGTCCTTTCTTCCGGAATGCGAGGGGAGTGCGGCAGGGCGACCCCCTCTCGCCGATCCTCTTTGATTTCCTGGTGGATGGTCTCGCAGCGATTCTGGCCAAGGCCAACTCGGCTGGCCACATCCGCGGGGTCGTCTCACACCTCATCCCAGGGGGGGGTGACACATCTTCAGTATGCGGACGACACTCTTGTCATGATTGAGCCTTCGGACCTGGGGATTGCGAACCTTAAATTTCTACTGCTATGCTTTGAGAACATGTCGGGTCTCAAGATCAATTTTGACAAGAGCGAGGTTTTCGTGACAGGGGTCACGGAACCGGAGCAGCGTAGGATTGCGCACATGCTCAACTGTAGACTGGGCAAGCTCCCGATGAAATACCTGGGTCTTCCGGTGAGTAGTCGAGCGCTTCGGGTTGCGGATTGGGAATTCCTGCCTGAGAAGGTGGGTCACCGGGTCGAGCCCTGGCAAGGCCTCTTCCTTGCCTCGGCCGGCCGGCTTGAACTCACTAACTCCTGCCTTTCGAGCCTTCCTATGTTCGCTATGGGCCTGTATCTCTTACATGACTCCACCCATGCGGCGATGGACAGGTCTCGATCCCGATTCTTCTGGGAAGGAGTCGGTAAGGGGAGGAAATATCACATGGTGGATTGGGTCACCGTGTGTAAACCTAAACAGTTGGGGGGCCTGGGGATCCTCAACACCAAAACCATGAACATTGCCCTGATGTTGAAATGGATTTGGAAGTTCTATCAGAACACAGGGGGACTGTGGGCTGACTTGCTTCGGGCTAAGTACCTAGGGGAAAGGGATTTTTTCTCCCAGGACGTGCCGGCTAGGGGATCCCAGTTTTGGAATTCCATACAGAAACTTAAATGGTATTTCAAACTGGGTGCCCGCCATAAGGTCCACAACGGGAAGTGGACCTATTTTTGGCTGGATTGGTGGTCGGGGCGAGGGCCGCTTAGAACGCGCTATCCACTCCTTTTTGGGTGCTGTTCTAACCCCTTCGCCACGGTCCATTCGTCTAGGGTGGCCGATGGGAACCCCGGGGAGTGGCGTATCCGGTTCCGCCGGCACCTTGGCTTGGCGGAAAAGGTCGAATGGGATGATCTTTGCCGTGAAATCAATGGTCTCCCGGATGCCGCAGGGAATGACCAGATTTCTTGGTCCCTGGAGTCCTCAGGGGAGTACTCCACGCGGTCGGTTTACTGCGGACTTATGCAGGGCGCAGCAGTTACGCACTTTCAGGAGGTGTGGCGGACACGCGTTCCACCCAAGATCAAAGTCTTCCTCTGGCAGCTGATACGCGGAAAGCTACCCTCCTGTGACCAGGTGGCCAAGAGGCAAGGGCCGTCCAATGGCCTTTGTGCTCTTTGTGGAGAGGTGGAGGATTGCAACCACATCTTCTTTACATTCCCCATGGCAGGTTTCATGTGGGCAGGAGTTAGGGAGCTCCTACAATGCACCTGGAACCCGGCAGGGGTCGGGGATTTCATTGCCTTAGCACAGGGTTTGCTAGGTCCCCTTCGTAGATTAGTATGGTTTACCTTTGCGGCCCAATGCTGGGCCCTCTGGAATATTAGGAACAAACTAACTATTGAAGGGAAACTGATTGGCAATGCAGCTGACACCTTCTTCCACATGTTGCTTTATATGCAGTCTTGGAGGGTTCTGGTCAGACGGAGGGATCGGGCGTTGCTGGACTTCGCGGTGGACGAGGTCAGGAGGCTACATGCGCGGACTAGAGCGGCTTAGCATATTCGACCCGCTTCAGGGCTCTTTATCTTTGTGTCCTACCGCTGTGTTAGTGTCGTGCTGGGCTGAGCACATGACTTGTTTAGATGTGAGGTGTTTATCTGTTGGCTGCGCGTGTGTGGCGTGAGTCGTGTGGTGGTTTGTAAACTGAACTTTCGGTCGTTTGCTTTATTTATAAAGCTGGGTCCTCGGACCTTCGGCTTAAAAAAAAAAAAAAAAAAACCACACCGGACGGTCCCCGTGCTCCATCTCCACGGGTGCTGGGACGGGAAAGGGCGTCCACATCTTGCGTACGTGCGTGCTCGCGGCAGGCGCCTGAACTATGTTCAGAAAGCATGGATGTTCAGTGAATACATACAGCCTGAGCTATGTGCGATTTGCAATAACTAGGCAGCCTGGCCTGCACGTTCTTTCTGCCTTCTCTTATTTTATTGGGTTTATCTTATTTTTTCTGAATATACTTTGTTTTCTGGCAGTGGTTTCTCAGAGATTTGACAGGAATGCTCGGAGGCATATTGTTGGCCTTTTATCAGGTACCCAGTTTTCTTACTAATTAGAATATGGCGCATTATCACTGTACTGCTGGACTAATTTATTTACAGATGAGATCATTTACGTGATCAGTCCATTATTTGCCTACTCCCCGAGGCGGACCTTGCTCCTTCACTGCCGAGCCTCCATCCGGGGCATCTCGCAGGGATCGGCGCCTTGGTCATGGGTTCCTCCCGCTCCACCACTGGCACGGCGCTGACCACCTGGTTGGTGGCTACACCGTACCGCAATAGAAGCTCTCCTGGCTCGGACGCCACCCGCACTGGGGACGAGGCCAAGTACTTCTTAAGTTCCTTCAGCGATCGCTTCACTTCAAGCGTCCACTCGATCAACGGGCCCCTTCGACTTCAAAGGTTTGAAGAAAGGAAGGGCCCGTTCCCCTAGACGGGAGATGAACCGGCCCGAAGCGGTGATGCAACCGTTCATGCGTTGTACATCCTTGACCCTTCGGGGGATCTGCATGTCCTCGATGGCCTTGATCTTATCTGGGTTAGCCTCGATTCCTTGGTGTGAAACCAAGAAACCCATCAGCTTTCTCGATGGCACACCAAAGGCGCACTTCCTCTATGCAGAAGCATCCCAAAGGGGGGGGGGTGATGAATGATGACCCACAAGTATAGAGGGTTATCGTAGTACTTTCGATAAATAAGACTGTCGAACCCAACGAGGAGCAGAAGGTGTTGACAAGCAGTTTTGATCAAGGATTCATTGCAAACACTAGCAAACAAATTTTTAGGGGTTTCTGATAGTGCAAATAAATAAAGTACGAGTAAATAATAAAAGGCAGTAATAATAATTGCAGTGAGTGGCCCAATCCTTTCTAGAGCAAAGAACAATCCGGTTGTTTTACTTATGATGTCTCAACGTTCCTGAGGACACACCTGAATTTCGTCAAGTGCTTTCACTTCACGTGGCTGAATAATCTTTATCGGATTGGTAGGTGTTGTGTGGGTGAACCTATGCTAATTCACTACCCCTACTTGGACTAATGCATACTTGTGATTATACCCCTTGCAAGCATCGACAACTAAAGAAAGTAATTAAGATAAATCTAACCACAGCCTTAAACTTAAGATCCTACACTCCCTCATGCATTGGTTTCCCAACGGGGGTTTAGGTTTCTGTCAATCCAGCAACCCCACAATTAGTAGCCAAATACACGATGCATTCCACTAGGCCCATAAAGGTGAAGTATCATGTAGTCGACGTTCACATGACACCACTAGAAGAATAACACCACAACTTAAATATCAAACCATTAAATATTACTGAACATAGTTCCACTACTAACATCTTAACTTCTACCATCTCCTCAAGAACTAAACGAACTACTGACAAAACACCATATGGATCATAATTAGAGGGGATATAATGATGAATAACAATCTGGACATAAACCTTAATCCAATGGTTTCACTCAATAGCATCAACTACAAGGAGTAATTAGCACTAGGAAAGTTTCCCCTATGAACTAGACAAGATCAAACCCAAAATGTTACAGCGGGACGGAGTGGACATGGTGGAGATGATGGTGCTGGTGATGGAGATGATGATGATGATGATGATCCCGATGAAGTCCAGCTCGATGACGGTGACGATGACCATGATTTCCCCCCTCAGGGAAGGAATTTCCCCCGGCAGATTTCTGCGTGCAGGGGAGCTTTTCTCTCTATGGTTTTCCGCCGCGTCGCGACGGTGAAATATTTCTCTGTTCGTCTCCCCTCTGCTTAGGGTTCTCGGGGGATGAAATGCGCGAAGGAATGCTGTCAGTGGTGGGCTAGGGCCACCCCACCAATCCTAGGCACGGCCAGGGGTGGCCCGCGCCTAGGGCTGGTGTGGGCCCCTCCTGGCCCACCTCAGGCTCCCCTTTTGCCTTCCTCCGGTATCTGGCAAAATAGGAACTTCTAGGTATTTTCCGGGAATTGCAGATCTTCACAAATATGGTATCTTGACGGTCCTTTTTCCAGTAGAATTCTGACTCCGGCAGTTAATTCTCCAATAATCATCAAACATGCAAAATAGATGAAATAACATAAGTATCATCTCTAAATATGAAATATATAAGTGAATAACAATAAATTATAATATGAAATAGTGATGCAATTTGGACGCATCAATGAACGTTATTTTTTCTTCGTCTTCTCCCTTCATTTGGATCTGATGATACCTCGAAAAGGCGTCCAGGAAACACAGCAGGTCGCAGCCTGCGGTGGAATCCATGATCTGGTCTATGCGAGGCAAAAGGAAACGGTTCCTTTGGACAAGCGCGATTCAGGTCCGTGAAATCCACACACGTCCGCTTCTTCAGGTTGGGTTTGGGCACCACGACCAGGTTTGTGGTCCAGGTCAGATGTAGGATACGGATAACCACCTCGGCAGCTTCCAGCTTCAGAACCTCATGAATGATGAAGTCTTGCCGGTCTTGGGCCTGGCGTTGCACCTTCTGATTGATAGGCCTGGCCGCTGGATCCACGGCCAACTTGTGCTCGATCACCTCCCCGGGGCACCCCGGGTGTCGTTGCCTAATCGACGGTACCCCGGAGGAGGGATCCTCACGAGGGGTAGAAGAAGGAGGGGCCATAGGGCGGAGTGCACACGGGACGGTGGTACGCGAGTTACCCAGCTTCGGAACACCTGCACGATGACAGGGCCTACTGCTGCTTGTCTGGAATTATCTGGGCGCTTTCGCGTTGTTACAATGAGTTGTGGTCGTGCCTCTAAGGCTCCCGGGATCCGGCTTATATAGGCGCTCGGATCTAGGGTTTACACGGAGAGTCCTAGCCGGAATACAAGTTGCCTAACTGTGACACAAAGCCTTGTCGTGTACGTCAAGGATCCGCCTTCCTTCTAGGTCACGCTGGATCCGGATACTTCATGGGCCTTCACGGATCCGGCCTCCTTCGTAGGTCGGTTAGGATCCGGCTCCTCGTTCCTGGGCTGGACTTCATCCTTCATGATCTACAGCAACTGGGCCGCCCGATGGGCCACATGCCTCACCACCAACTATGGGCCACCCGGGCTTGCCGGATCTAGGCCATGCCGTTGATATACCCATAAAGTATACCCACAACAGTAGCCCCCGAAGTTCTCCGAGATTCATCATTCCTCCGACTTGACTAAGCTCGGAAACGAAGAGAATCTTGAAGAGCTTCAAAACTTCTTACTTGGTTTCGGGTTCATCCACTCGGAAATCCTTCATCTTCAGATCATGCATAACAACGGAAGTTCCACTTTTCCCGCGCACAACTTCCTCATTTCCCGCGCTAAATTTTCGCAGATGCAAATCTTCAGCCGGAATTTTCGGGAGTGCATGGTTAAGTTACCTCCACGTCGTTTTACCGCACTTGACCTAAAACACGTGTCATCCATCCAACGGTGCGGCCGTTCCGTTTCCACCGTCGGATCCGAATCCCGAATCTCCGCGCGCGGCCTATAAATACCCCGCGGCTCGGTAAATTTTCACTCTTTCACCTCTCCTCACCACTTCGTCTTCCTCCTCGCGCCGCGCCGCCCAACAGATCTCGACTCCGGCGAACTTCGACACGGTGAGCTCCGCGCACCGCCAATCCAAGGCTTCCCTTGCGCCAAGATTCCTGCGGTTGAACGGGAATTTCTCTCCGCCGCCGATTCGTGGTCACGTGGGCGGTTTTCTTCAAGTCCGGCGACCTCGTCTTCACCGGAGCTCCGTCGAGCCACCGCGCCATTAGCAGTAAGTGCGCCGGCCTCGTAGAAGATAGACTTAGTGTAGAAGATAGATTAAGTGATCCGGGTACTCAAACACTTTGTATGGGCGCAGCCGGAAGCATGCCACTCGATTCGTCACACTGTACTGGTAGCTCTCCGAGTAGCCCGGATCCCAATCAAATAGAGCCCATATGCCCGGATCCCATATCATTCCTGCCACCATATGTTTCCGACATCAGACTAGCTCAACCTTTTTCCGCATCTTCCAGCACCGCTCCAGGACGGATCCCTTCCCTTCAAGAGCTCCAAGAAGAACTCGAGGGACAAGCTCGGATGGCAGCAAAGGTACAGGAGGCGGAAAACAAGAGGGCGTCCAAAGCCCGGATCCGCGAAGGAGAGCGGGGTCAGTGGTGGCCTTGCGCAACTACCGATGTGGAGCTTAGATAGCTCCAGAACGAGGGCATGATCTCCACACATTGGAGTTTCACGCGCGACTCCGACGTCCCCAAGCCTGAACCCGGAGAAATTGTCATGACCAAGGCTTGGGTGGAACGCGGACTTTCACTTCCCTGTTCGGAATTCTTCCTCTCCATCCTCAACACATATGGGCTTCAGCCCCACAACATCTGCCCAAACTCTTACCTTCTCCTGTCCAACTTCGTAACTCTCTGCGAAGGACACCTTGGGATCCGGCCAGACGTCAAGTTATGGCAGTTCTTTTTCCGGGTGAAGAAAGAAACCAAGGACAAAGCAATGGTGAACTGCGGAAGCATGACTTTTATGCTCCGCCCTAGTCGCATGTATCCTCCCCATGACTCGCACGAATCCGTCCGGTACTGGAACGCCGGATGGTTCTATGAGAAAAACGCCTCAGTTCCGGATGTCCACAAAGGCCTGCCCCAGTTTATCAACGAACCTCCGGAAGAGCTTGCAAGCTGGAGCTTCGTCCCCTCGCTCGCCCAGACCCCGATATTGGAAAAGGCTGCGCGGAGAATCTCCTGGTTAGTCCACGACAGGCTGACCGGAGCCCAGCTCACACTTAGCTGGTTCTCCCGGAGAATCCAGCCTCTACGCTACAACGCGCGCCTGATGTGCGCTTATACCGGGGCGGATGATCTTCTCCGGGTTACCCGCCACGATCTTCCGGCCGACTCTCTGAAGAGGAGGCTCAAGACGCTGGTGAAGATTCCGAGGGACCAACAGGTCCCGGAACTGACGAAGGATATATACACGAACGACCAATGTCCTCCGGTAAGCTTTGTTCTTTTTGTTGATTCAAACTTCGCAAGTTTTTTGATGTTATCTCTAATTCTTGTTTATTTCTTCCAGCTCAACACTTTAGCGGAGGAAAACTTCCGCACCATTCTTCGTGTTCCCGTTAGCGGCGACGCGGCGGAGGAGGCTCCGGAAGACGACGAGGAGGAAGAGGAGCAAGCAGCCCGCAAGGCGGCCCCTCAACCTGCAAAGCGTCCCCGCGCCAAGGCTTTCGGCACTGAAGCCGGAACTAGCGGCGAGGCCTCCGCCAAGAAGCCCAAGACATCAAAACCACCTCCGCTGGACTCAAGGAAAGCGGAGCCTGCGCGCCTAAGGATGCTCTCAACAGCTGGCCAGCGCACGCGGCCCATCATCCCCGGCGCCCCGTAAGTTTCCGAACATGATGCAACTTTAACTTGGCAAAATTATCTCTTGTCTAAACCCTTTCACTTGTTTGCAGGAATCCGAGCACCACTGCCACGCGAACCACCAGCCAAGAACCCATCACCAAATATATGAAAAAGTCTCCGGCTGTTGGTCCTTCTACCCCAGTTCCGCCAAGTGCTTCCCACCCCGCTCCTCAACCATCTCCCCCTCAGGCTGATCCATCTCCCCCTCCTGCCACAAACACTCCACCGGAAATAATTCCGATTAGCAGCGAGAAGGTGGGCGGAGACGATCCTAAGGCCAAAGGCCCTGCCCAAGAAGACACGGAAGTACAAGGCCAAGGAGAGGTTGAAGTCACTTCTTCCGAGAAGGCTGGAGGCGGCGCTGGCGACATCGTCGTTTTTCCGAAGAACTTTGGAGATCCGGCTGACACCACTTCTACCCCCAAGGCATATGCTACCAAGTTTTTTAACAAGTTAACTGAGGCGGAGAAGTGGGAGCTTGAACTAGACCTGCTCAACGCCATGCTGAACAACGCCTGGGGGAAACCTGATGCTGCGACATCGGAGATCCAGGATTTTAAGAAGGATGTCGGCCAGTTCTTCGACAAGCTCATCTGCAAGCAAAAGGTACTTCCCAGTAGCCCCCAAGCATGTAGGCGGAAACTCAAATAATAGTTAGCGCTTAGATGCTTAGAGAAAGATTACTTCCAGGAAAGTTTTTGTTTTAAAAATTGGACCAGTAGCCCCCAAGCATTATGGCTGAAAGGTTCCGGCAATGATGCTTTGAAAGAAACCACTGTTACAGGCGGAATTTTTACTCCTGCCCTGTTTAAATTTTACAGGAACAGCAGGCGCTGCACTACGAGCTGCACAAGAACATTGCCCTGCAGCGCCGTGATGGCGTGTATTTCACACGTTCGTTGGGCAACCCCAAGAGGAAGGTATGATGCGCACAGCAGCAAGTTTTCCCTCGGAAAGAAACCAAGGTTTATCGAACCAGGAGGAGCCAAGAAGCACGTTGAAGGTTGATGGCGGCGGGATGTAGTGCGGCGCAACACCAGGGATTCCGGCGCCAACGTGGAACCTGCACAACACAACCAAAGTACTTTGCCCCAACGAAACAGTGAGGTTGTCAATCTCACCGGCTTGCTGTAACAAAGAGTTAACCGTATTGTGTGGAAGATGATTGTTTGCAGAAAACAGTAGAACAAGTATTGCAGTAGATTGTATTTCAGTAAAGAGAATTGGACCGGGGTCCACAGTTCACTAGAGGTGTCTCTCCCATAAGACGAACAGCATGTTGGGTGAACAAATTACAGTTGGGCAATTGACAAATAAAGAGAGCATGACCATGCACATACATATCATGATGAGTATAGTGAGATTTAATTGGGCATTACGACAAAGTACATAGACCGTCATCCAACTGCATCTATGCCTAAAAAGTCCCCCTTCAGGTTATCATCCGAACCCCCTCCAGTATTAAGTTGCAAACAACAGACAATTGCATTAAGTATGGTGCGTAATGTAACTAGTGACTACATCCTTGAACATAGCACTAATGTTTTATCCCTAGTGGCAACAGCACAACACAACCTTAGAACTTTCTCACATCCTTGTCCCGGTGTCAATGCAGGCATGAACCCACTATCGAGCATAAGTACTCCCTCTTGGAGTTACAAGCATCTACTTGGCCAGAGCATCTACTAGTAACGGAGAGCATGCAAGATCATAAACAACACATAGCATAACTTTGATAATCAACATAACAAGTATTCTCTATTCATCGGATCCCAACAAACGCAACATATAGAATTACAGATAGATGATCTTGATCATGTTAGGCAGCTCACAAGATCCGACAATGATAGCACAATGGGGAGAAGACAACCATCTAGCTACTGCTATGGACCCATAGTCCAGGGGTAGACTACTCACACATCACACCGGAGGCGACCATGGCGGCGTAGAGTCCTCCGGGAGATGATTCCCCTCTCCGGCAGGGTGCCGGAGGCGATCTCTGGATCCCCGAGATGGGATCGGCGGCGGCGGCATCTCTGGAAGGTTTTCCGTATCGTGGCTCTCGGTGCGGGGGTTTCGTCACGGAGACTTTTTATAGGCGGAAGGGCAGGTCAAGAGGCGGCACGGGGCCCCACACTACAGGCCGGCGCGGCCAAGGGGGGCCGCGCCGCCCTATGGTGTGGCCCCTTCGTGGCCCCTCTTCGTCTCTCCTTCGGACTTACGGAAGCTTCGTGAGAAAATAGGCCCCTGGGCTTTGATTTCGTCCAATTCGAGAATATTTCCTTACTAGGATTTCTGAAACCAAAAATAGCAGAAAACAGCAACTGGCACTTCGGCATCTTGTTAATAGGTTAGTTCCAGAAAATGCACGAATATGACATAAAGTGTGCATAAAACATGTAGATAACATCAATAATGTGGCATGGAACATAAGAAATTATCGATACGTCGGAGACGTATCAGCATCCCCAAGCTTAGTTCTGCTCGTCCCGAGCAGGTAAAACGATAACACAGATAATTTCTGGAGTGACATGCCATCATAATCTTGATCATACTATTTGTAAAGCATATGTAGTGAATGCAGCGATCGAAACAATGTATATGACATGAGTAAACAAGTGAATCATATAGCAAAGACTTTTCATGAATAGCACTTCAAGACAAGCATCAATAAGTCTTGCATAAGAGTTAACTCATAAAGCAATAATTCAAAGTAGAGATATTGAAGCAACACAAAAGAAGATTAAGTTTCAGCGGTTGCTTTCAACTTGTAACATGTATATCTCATGGATATTGTCAACATAGAGTAATATAATAAGTGCAATAAGCAAGTATGTAGGAATCAATGCACAGTTCACACAAGTGTTTGCTTCTTGAGGTGGAGAGAAATAGGTGAACTGACTCAACATTGAAAGTAAAAGAATGGTCCTCCATAGAGGAAAAGCATCGATTGCTATATTTGTGCTAGAGCTTTGATTTTGAAAACATGAAACAATTTTGTCAACGGTAGTAATAAAGCATATGCATCATGTAAATTATATCTTATAAGTTGCAAGCCTCATGCATAGCGTACTAATAGTGCCCGCACCTTGTCCTAATTAGCTTGGACTACCGGGTCATCACAATGCATTGTTTTTACCAAGTGTCACAAAGGGGTACCTCTATGCCGCTTTGTACAAAGGTCTAAGGAGAAAGCTCGCATTGGATTTCTCGCTATTGATTATTCTTCAACTTAGACATCCATACCGGGACAACATAGACAACAGATAATGGACTCCTCTTTTATGCATAAGCATATACCAACAATTAATAATTTTCTCATTTGAGATTTGAGGATTGTTGTCCAAAACTGAAACTTCCACCATGGAGCATGGCTTTAGTTAAGCGGCCCAATGTTCTTCTCTAACATATGCATGCTTAACCATATGGTGGTAGATCTCTCTTACTTCAGACAAGACGGACATGCATAGCAACTCACATGAAATTCAACAATGAAAAGTTGATGGCGTCCCCAGTGAACATTGTTATCGCACAACAAGCAACTTAATAAGAGATAAAGTGCATAATTACATATTCAATACCACAATAGTTTTTAAGCTATTTGTCCCATGAGCTATATATTGCAAAGGTGAATGATGGAATTTTAAAGGTAGCACTCAAGCAATTTACTTTGGAATGGCGGGAAAATACCATGTAGTATAGGTAGGTATGGTGGACACAAATGGCATAGTGGTTGGCTCAAGTATTTTGGATGCATGAGAAGTATTCCTTCTCGATACAAGGTTTAGGCTAGCAAGGCTTATTTGAAACAAACACAAGGATGAACCGGTGCAGCAAAACTCACATAAAAGACATATTGAAAACATTATAAGACTCTACACCGTCTTCCTTGTTGTTCAAACTCAAAACTAGAAATTATCTAGACCTTAGAGAAACCAAATATGCAAACCAAATTTTAGCATGCTCTATGTATTTCTTCATTAATGGGTGCAAAGCATATGATGCAAGAGCTTAATCATGAGCACAACAATTGCCAAGTATCACATTACCCAAGACATTTATAGCAATTACTACATGTATCATTTTCCAATTCCAACCATATAACAATTTAACGAAGGAGAAACTTCGCCATGAATACTATGAGTAGAAACCAAGGACATACTTGTCCATATGCTACAGCGGAGCGTGTCTCTCTCCCATAAAGTGAATGCTAGGATCCATTTTATTCAAACAAAACAAAAAACAAAAACAAACCGACGCTCCAAGAAAAAGCACATAAGATGTGATGGAATAAAAATATAGTTTCAGGGGAGGAACCTGATAATGTTGTCGATGAAGAAGGGGATGCCTTGGGCATCCCCAAGCTTAGACGCTTGAGTCTTCTTGATATATGCAGGGGTGAACCACCGGGGCATCCCCAAGCTTAGAGCTTTCACTCTCCTTGATCATGTTGCATCATACTCCTCTCTTGATCCTTGAAAACTTCCTCCACACCAAACTCGAAACAACTCATTAGAGGGTTAGTGCACAATATAAATTGACATATTCAGAGGTGACACAATCATTCTTAACACTTCTGGACATTGCATAATGCTACTGGACATTAGTGGATCAAAGAAATTAATCCAACATAGCGAAAAAGGCAATGCGAAATAAAAGGCAGAATCTGTCAAAACAGAACAGTTCGTATTGACGAATTTTAAAATGGCACCAGACTTGCTCAAATGAAAATGCTCAAATTTAATGAAAGTTGCGTACATATCTGAGGATCATGCACGTAAATTGGCTTAATTTTCTGAGTTACCTACAGGGAGGTGGACTCAGATTCGTGACAGCAAAGAAATCTGGAACTGTGCAGTAATCCAAATCTAGTACTTACTTTTCTATCAACGGCTTAACTTGGCACAACAAAACACAAAACTAAGATAAGGAGAGGTTGCTACAGTAGTAAACAACTTCCAAGACACAAAATAAAAACAAAGTACTGTAGGTAAAAACATGGGTTGTCTCCCATAAGCGCTTTTCTTTAACGCCTTTCAGCTAGGCGCAGAAAGTGTGTATCAAGTATTATCAAGAGACGAAGTGTCAACATCATAATTTGTTCTCATAATAGAATCAAAAGGTACCTTCATTCTCTTTCTAGGGAAGTGTTCCATACCTTTCTTGAGAGGAAATTGATATTTTATATTACCTTCCTTCATATCAATAATAGCACCAACAGTTCGAAGAAAGGGTCTTCCCAATATAATGGGACAAGATGCATTGCATTCAATATCCAAGACAACAAAATCAACGGGAACAAGGTTATTGTTAACGGTAATGCGAACATTATCAACTTTACCCAAAGGTTTCTTTGTAGAATGATCAGCAAGATTAACATCCAAATAACAATTTTTCAGCGGTGGCAAGTCAAGCATATTATAAATTTTCTTAGGCATAACAGAAATACTTGCACCAAGATCACATAAAGCATTACAATCAAAATCTTTAACCTTCATCTTAATGATGGGCTCCCAACCATCCTCTAGCTTTTTAGGAATAGAGGCTTCACGCTCTAGTTTCTCTTCTCTAGCTTTTATAAGAGCATTTGTAATATGATGTGTAAAAGCCAAATTTATAGCACTAGCATTAGGACTTTTAGCAAGTTTTTGCAAGAACTTTATAACTTCAGAGATGTGGCAATCATCAAAATTCAAACCATTATAATCTAAAGCAATGGGATCATCATCCCCAATGTTGGAAAAAATTTCAGCAGCTTTATCACAGGCAATTTCAGCAGTTTTAGCAGTTTCAGGCAGTTTTTCGCGCTTTGCATTAGAAGTGGAAACATTGCTAACACCAATTCTTTTATTAGTATTAGTGGGAGGTGCAGCAACATGTGTAGCATTAGCATTACTAGTGGTGGTAATAGTCCAAACTTTAGCTATATTCTTTTCTTTAGCTAGTTTTTCATTTTCTTCTCTATCCCACCTAGCACGCAGTTCAGCCATTAATCTTATATTCTCATTAATTCTAACTTGAATGGCATTTGCTGTAGTAGTAATTTTATTATGATGATTCTCATTAGGCAAAACTTTTGATTTCAAAAGATCAACATCAGCAGCAAGACTATCGACTTTAGAAGCAAGTATATCAATTTTCCCAAGCTTTTCTTCAACAGATTTGTTAAAAGCAGTTTGTGTACTAATAAATTCTTTAAGCATGGCTTCAAGTCCAGGGGGTGAACTCCTATTATTGTTGTAAGAATTCCCATAAGAATTACCATAGCCGTTGCCATTATTATAAGGATATGGCCTATAGTTGTTACTAGAATTGTTCCGGTAAGCATTGTTGTTGAAATTATTATTTTTAATGAAGTTTACATCAACATGTTCTTCTTGTGCAACCAATGAAACTAATGGAACATTATTAGGATCAATATTAGTCCTATCATTCACAAGCATAGACATAATAGCATCAATCTTATCACTCAAGGAAGAGGTTTCTTCGATAGAATTTACCTTCTTACCTTGTGGAGCTCTTTCCGTGTGCCATTCAGAGTAATTGATCATCATATTATCAAGAAGCTTTGTTTCTTCACCAAGAGTGATGGACATAAAGGTACCTCCAGCAGCTGAATCCAATAAATTCCGCGAAGAAAAATTTAGTCCTGCATAGAAGGTTTGGATGATCATCCAAGTAGTCAGTCCATGGGTTGGGCAATTTTTAACCAGAGATTTCATTCTTTCCCAAGCTTGAGCAACATGTTCAGTATCTAATTGTTTAAAATTCATTATGCTACTCCTCAAAGATATAATTTTAGCAGGGGGATAATATCTACCAATAAAAGCATCCTTGCATTTAGTCCATGAATCAATACTATTCTTAGGCAGAGATAGCAACCAATCTTTAGCTCTTCCTCTTAATGAGAAAGGGAACAATTTTAGTTTAATAATATCACCATCTACATCTTTATATTTTTGCATTTCACATAATTCAACAAAATTATTAAGATGGGCAGCAGCATCATCAGAACTAACACCAGAAAATTGCTCTCGCATAACAAGATTCAGTAAAGCAGGTTTAATTTCAAAGAATTCTGCTGTAGTAGCAGGTGGAGCAATAGGTGTGCATAAGAAATCATTATTATTTGTGGTTGTGAAGTCACACAACTTAGTATTTTCAGCGTTGGCCATTTTAGCAACAGTAAATAAAACAAACTAGATAAAGTAAATGCAAGTAAACTAATTTTTTTGTGTTTTAGATATAGCAAACAAGATAGCAAATAAAGTAAAACTAGCAACTAATTTTTTTGTATTTTGATTTAGTGCAGCAAACAAAGTAGTAAATAAAACTAAGCAAGACAAAAACAAAGTAAAGAGATTGAGAAGTGGAGACTCCCCTTGCAGCGTGTCTTGATCTCCCCGGCAACGGCGCCAGAAATTTAGCTTGATGGCGTGTATTTCACACGTTCGTTGGGCAACCCCAAGAGGAAGGTATGATGCGCACAGCAGCAAGTTTTCCCTCAGAAAGAAACCAAGGTTTATCGAACCAGGAGGAGCCAAGAAGCACGTTGAAGGTTGATGGCGGCGGGATGTAGTGCGGCGCAACACCAGGGATTCCGGCGCCAACGTGGAACCTGCACAACACAACCAAAGTACTTTGCCCCAACGAAACAGTGAGGTTGTCAATCTCACCGGCTTGCTGTAACAAAGAGTTAACCGTATTGTGTGGAAGATGATTGTTTGCAGAAAACAGTAGAACAAGTATTGCAGTAGATTGTATTTCAGTAAAGAGAATTGGACCGGGGTCCACAGTTCACTAGAGGTGTCTCTCCCATAAGACGAACAGCATGTTGGGTGAACAAATTACAGTTGGGCAATTGACAAATAAAGAGAGCATGACCATGCACATACATATCATGATGAGTATAGTGAGATTTAATTGGGCATTACGACAAAGTACATAGACCGTCATCCAACCGCATCTATGCCTAAAAAGTCCACCTTCAGGTTATCATCCGAACCCCCTCCAGTATTAAGTTGCAAACAACAGACAATTGCATTAAGTATGGTGCGTAATGTAACTAGTGACTACATCCTTGAACATAGCACTAATGTTTTATCCCTAGTGGCAACAGCACAACACAACCTTAGAACTTTCTCACATCGTCCCGGTGTCAATGCAGGCATGAACCCACTATCGAGCATAAGTACTCCCTCTTGGAGTTACAAGCATCTACTTGGCAGAGCATCTACTAGTAACGGAGAGCATGCAAGATCATAAACAACACATAGCATAACTTTGATAATCAACATAACAAGTATTCTCTATTCATCGGATCCCAACAAACGCAACATATAGAATTACAGATAGATGATCTTGATCATGTTAGGCAGCTCACAAGATCTGACAATGATAGCACAATGGGGAGAAGACAACCATCTAGCTACTGCTATGGACCCATAGTCCAGGGGTAGACTACTCACACATCACACCGGAGGCGACCATGGCGGCGTAGAGTCCTCCGGGAGATGATTCCCCTCTCCGGTAGGGTGCCGGAGGCGATCTCCTGGATCCCCCGAGATGGGATCGGCGGCGGCGGCGTCTCTGGAAGGTTTTCCGTATCGTGGCTCTCGGTACTGGGGGTTTCGTCACGGAGACTTTTTATAGGCGGAAGGGCAGGTCAAGAGGCGGCACGGGGGCCCCACACTACAGGCCGGCGCGGCCAAGGGGGGGCCGCGCCGCCCTATGGTGTGGCCCCTCCGTGGCCCCTCTTCGTCTCTCCTTCGGACTTCTGGAAGCTTCGTGAGAAAATAGGCCCCTGGGCTTTGATTTCGTCCAATTCCGAGAATATTTCCTTACTAGGATTTCTGAAACCAAAAACAGCAGAAAACAGCAACTGGCACTTCGGCATCTTGTTAATAGGTTAGTTCCAGAAAATGCACGAATATGACATAAAGTGTGCATAAAACATGTAGATAACATCAATAATGTGGCATGGAACATAAGAAATTATCGATACGTCGGAGACGTATCACGCCGCGTTACTCTGAGCCAGGCGGAAAATATCCGGACTCTGAAGCATGAGAATGCGGAGCTGACCAAACAACTGGCGGATGCCCAAGGTTGGTTTCCGCCTTCTTCGTCATTGGCCATATTCCGACTTAGAACGTTGTTGTTAACTTATGTTATTTATAGGCGCATCCTCTTCCCTTGCTACAGCCTCATCTGAACTTGAGAACCTGCGCTCCTCGTACCAAGATTTGGAAACGAAATTAAAGGAGGCGGAACTAAAGAGGGAGCAGGCCGAGAAGCAGCTGGCGGAGAAAAACTCCGAACACATCAGGGAAAAAGGCGAGCTGATACTGAAGAAAAATGCTGACAGCAAGACCATCAAGAGGCAACAAAAAGAGCTCAATGGACTCCGGAAATATATGGAGACCGCGGAGCATCATTGGGACTTGCTCAACGAGAACATTTTGGGTAGGCTACTGAAACCTTGCCCAGATGTTTGCTCCGACTTTTTACTTTGTGCTCAAATTGCATGCTTATATCCTGATTATCTTTTGCAGAGCCACTTGGTTATCCGGAACAGCGCCGGAATTTGTTCCCACGGGATGACCTTCTTCAACTTGCAGGCGATGATTGCAAAGATCTCATCTCCGCCTCCCGCAAGATATGCTATAACTTATCCATCAAGAGGAGTCGCACTTGCAACGTTCGCAAGCTTGTTGGAAAGATGGACGTTCTTCCGGAGCTGGTGACGGATCTACAAGCATCATCGGCCCGAGGCGCAGCTGCAATGGCCTTGACTATGTGCTTAGCACATAATCCGGATCTTGATCTTGATCAGGTAACCACGGGCGTTCCTCCGGATGCGGATGTTAACGCGCTCCTGGATGCAGTGAGCGGCTACGACACCCGTATCGCGCGCAGGATCCGGCACGAGGAATTCTACGACAAGGTCGTTCTTCCTGCAGACGAGCCCTTGGAAGCTGAACTTCAAAAGGAGCTCGACGCGAAGGCGCGACCTGCGGAGTCCGGAACCCAATTTACCTGGACCAGCTCCAAGGACGCTCCCCAAGAGGAACCCAAGACCAGCGCTGCAGCTGCAGAAGAAGAAGAAAGTGATGAAGACGTGTCATCTCCGGCCGAAGGTGCCGAGAAAAAAGATCCAGAGGGCAAGACTTCTCCGGCCGAGGGGGAGTGAAAACTTTTATTCCTGCGGGAGAAACAATGCATCATTTTGGCCCCAGCGAGGGTTTGTAATAAGACTTTAAATTCTTAAGTATTTAGGGACGAAACAATTATGCATGGGCGGAAAACTTATCCTGCTATCCTTTTAAATTATTTGCATGTTTCGTTTGTTAAAAGCAAGTGCTGGTTTGTTAATTTTCCGGCTTACTCATTTGACCTTCCACGAGCCGGAAAACCTTAGACCGGAAACGCTCGCCTGCGGCGACGAAGCCCAATGGCGTCCGTCCATAACCGCGGAAACAAGCCCCCAGCCTAGGTGCCGGAAATCGCTACCAGGAATCCACGAGTTCGCAACGAAAGATTTTTCCACCAGAAAACTTAAGCTTACGTCCTAAAGGACGATTTTGAAAATCACAACTTTCATACACGCCTAGGCGGAAACATCCAGCTCTGCGGTTTTAGTCGGAAAAAACATACACGATCTAAAATGAACAAGTAAAGGAGGTAAAAGACTCAAAGAGTGAACCATAAGCTTTATTTCATTAATCATGTATAACTATTACAGAGTTTTGTAACTCGGAAAAAATATGCTAAGTGTAGAAAGGACGTAGCTGTGCAATGTTCCAAGGGCGATCTGTCTCGTCGTAGATGTCATCCGGATCCTCACGCTTGCGTTTCCGGTGCCAATTAGCAGGTCTATCCCTCAGCTCGCGGAAATCAACAAGGTAGTACGACCCGTTATGGAGCACTTTGCTAACGACGAAGGGTCCTTCCCATGGAGTTTGCAGCTTATGGTCTTTCACCTGTCGAAGGCGGAGGACCAGGTCTCCTGCCATGAAGGAGCGATTCCGAACTCGACGACTGTGATAACGTCGGAGCTTCTGCTGGTAGATGGCGGAGCGCTGGTCAGCTAAGTTCCGAGCTTCCTCGATCAGGTCCACAGATAGCTGTCTGGCCTCATCAGCTGTTTCTTCATTGTAGGCGGAAACTCGCAGTGAATCGTGGATGATGTCGGAGGGAAGCACGGCTTCGGATCCGTATACCAGGAAAAAAGGGGTAAACCCTGTTGATCTGTTAGGGGTAGTTCGTAAACTCCACAAAACAGCTTCCAGTTCGTCAGCCCAAGCTCCAGCTGCTCGTCGCAGTGGTTCTTCAAGGCGCGGCTTAATTCCTGATAATATTAGACCGTTAGCCCTTTCAACCTGACCGTTAGATTGTGGATGAGCCACAGATGCAAGGTCCAGTCGAATCCCCATTGTGTCACAATAATCCCTCAACTCTCCTTGGGCGAAGTTTGTGCCATTATCTGTAATTATGCTGTGTGGGATGCCGAATCTCATCACGAGGCTGCAGACTAATTTTAGTGCCGTAGCACCATCGGCTTTTCTCACTGGCTTTGCCTCGATCCACTTGCTGAATTTGTCAACAGCGACCAGAAGGTATTCAAAACCGCCAGGAGATGATCTTTTTAACTTACCAACCATATCGAGCCCCCAGACCGCAAATGGCCAGGTGATAGGTATGGTCTTCAGCTCTTGGGCTGGAGCGTTTGGTTGAGTAGCGTAGTACTGACAACCGCGGCAGGTTTTTACCAGCTTATCAGCATCTTCTTTAGCTGTGAGCCAGTAGAATCCTAGCCGGAAAGCTTTGGCAACGAGGGATCTGGGAGCGGCGTGATGCCCGCAATCCCCTGCGTGGATCTCTCTGAGGATTTCAATGCCATCTTGATTGGAGACGCATTTGAGAAACACCCCCGCTGCACTTCGTTTGTAGAGCTGTCCATCAACAATTGTGTAGGTTCTCGCTCGTCTGACGATCTGTCGTGCGAGGACCTCGTCCTCTGGCAACTTCTGATCGATGAGGTAGTCCAGGAAAGGCTGTGTCCAAGCCGGAATGATAGCCATCACCTCCCTAGCCGGAGATACTGCCACCTCTGGATTTTCCGGGTTAGCGCCCTTCACGGAGGGTATCCGGAGATGCTCCAGGAAAATGCCGGGCGGAATTTGCTTCCTGCCGGATCCGAGCTTGGATAGCATGTCTGCCGCTGTGTTATCGTCTCTCCTGACGTACTTGACTTCGTATCCGAGGAAGCACTTGGCGATCTCATCAACTTCGTCTCTGTAGGCCGCCATGACGGAGTTTCTGGCGTTCCAGGTTCCGGCTACTTGTTGTGCCACCAGGTCGGAATCTCCACAGCATATGATGTGCTTGATCCCAATTTCCTTAGCGATGCGTAGACCGTGTAGTAGAGCCTCGTATTCCGCCATGTTATTTGTAGCTTCGAAGTGGATCTGCAGAACGTACTGCAGTTCTTCTCCGGTAGGGGACTTCAGGGTGACTCCGGCTCCTGAGCCTTGATGCTGCTTGGATCCATCGAAGTGCATGACCCATGTTTCTGGTTCCGGCTCCAGACTTGCATCCGGAGCTTCTGTCCAATCTGCGACGAAATCTGCCAAGACTTGGGATTTAACCGCAGTCCTGGGCTTGTAAGCGATGTCGAAGGCGGATAGTTCAATGCCCCATTTAGCCATACGTCCTGTTGCGTCAGCGTTGTTGAGAATTGTTGACAGCGGAGCCTTGCTCACGACTGTTACTGGATGCTCTTGGAAGTAATGCCTCAGCTTCCGGCTGCCCAGGAATACTCCATAGGCTAGCTTCTGAAAGTGAGGGTATCTTTGTTTTGACTCCGTCAGCACCTCGCTAATGTAGTAGACAGGTCTTTGGACGTCATATTCATGACCTTCTTCCTTTCGCTCCACCACGATGACGAGGCTGATGACTTTGTTGGTAGCTGCCAGATAAAGGAGCATTGGCTCTGACTCTGCTGGAGCTGCCAAAATAGGTGGGGAGGTGAGTATTTCCTTCAACCCTCGAAGAGCTGCGTCAGCTGCGTCGTCCCAGACGAATTTGTCTGTTTTCTTCAGCAGCTTGTATAGAGGTAGCGCCTTCTCGCCAAGACGGCTAACAAACCTACTGATTGCTGCGACACAACCGGTTAGGCGTTGCACATCTTTGAGACAAGTGGGCCGTTTGATGCACAGGATTGCCTTGATTTTTTCCGGGTTAACCTCAATGCCTCTGTGAGAGACTATGAAGCCAAGGAGTTTCCCGGCTGGCACGCCAAAAACGCACTTCAGCGGATTCAACATCATCTTGTACCTGCGGAGGTTGTCGAAGGTTTCTGTGAGGTCGCTGATCAAGTCGGATCCTTTCCGGGTCATGACCGCGATGTCGTCGACGTAAGCGTGCACGTTCCGGCCAATCTGGTCCTTTAGGCACCGCTGCATCGTACGTTGGTAAGTAGCACCTGCATTTTTCAAACCAAAAGGCATAGTAACATAGCAGTAAGTACCAAACGGGGTAATGAATGAAGTCGCCTTTTGGTCAGATTCCTTCATCCGGATCTGATGATACCCGGAATACGCATCAAGAAAACACAGAAGTTCCGCCCCCGCCGTCGAATCAATGACTTGGTCAATGCGCGGCAAGGGGAACGGATCCTTCGGGCAATGCTTGTTCAAGCCAGAGTAATCGATGCACATTCTTAGTATTTCAGTGTCTTTTTTGGGTACAAGGACGGGATTCGCGACCCAATCGGTGTGGATAACTTCTATTACAAAACCTGCTTCTAGTAACTTTGCTAGTTCGATTCCTATGGCGCGGCGCTTCTTGTCTCCAAAGCGTCGCATAGCTTGCTTCACCGGTTTGGCCCCCGGATTTATGTTGAGGTAGTGCTCGGCGAGTTCCCTAGGTACTCCGGACATGTCAGAAGGTTGCCATGCGAAGATATCCATGTTAGCGCGGAGGAACTCGACGAGCGCGTCTTCCTATTTGGGGTCCATGTTGGCTCCGACCGAAACCTGCTTGGAAGAGTCGCCTGGGATGAGGTCGTGCTTCTTGGTTTCTATCGCGGCCTTGAAGGAGGTTTTCTGCTCGGAAATCTGCTTCTTGGTGGTCTGCATCTCAGTCGGATCCACCGCGGCTCTGTAGCCTTTCAGCTCTTCTCCAGATATCACAGACTCTGCGAAGGCGGCTTCGCCTAACTCGCACTCATGAGCCTTTTTGTAGTCTCCGGATATGGTAATCATACCTTTAGGACCCAGAATCTTGAGCTTGTTGTAGATGTAGCACGCTCTTGCGTGGAACTTGTGGTAGGTGGGCCTGCCAAAGATGACGTGATAGGAGCTCTTGAAGGGCACAACTTCAAACGTGATCTTCTCTTGGCGGAAGTTATGAACATCGCCAAAAGCCACGGGAAGTGTTATGCTGCCGAGGGAACTCGCCTTCTTACCCGGAACCACGCCATGAAACTCAATGTTGCTGTGTTTGAGCTGTTCCTTGGTGAGGTTCATCCGCTCTAGAGTCTCCAGGTACATGATGTTCAGACTAGCCCCACCATCCATGAGGCACTTGGAGAAGTCATACCCGTCTATGCGGGGACTTACAACCAAGGCGTAGCATTCTTTTGGCACAACGGCAGGGTGATCCTCCCTGTCAAATGTGCACGGGACTTCCGACCACCTGACATACTGCGGCACAGCCGGAACTGTGGCGTTCAGGATCCGGGTAGCTGACTTGGTAGCGCGGACTGTTGGGGTTCCGAGGAAAGTGTGGTAAGCCCCCGCGCTCTTTTTATCGAATGGGTTGGATTTTCCTGCGGATCCTGCCTTGGGATCCGGCGAGTTATCATCCTCATCCATCGCCTCGGAACTATCATCTCCTTTGTCCTTGTTCTTTCCCTTGCCACCTTTGCCGCGTGGGCGGTGCTTCCGGGCGCGCTTGTATCCTGCCTCCGGGTCGTTCTTTAGATCATTGACCCATTTGCAGTTGCGGTTGGTGTGGGTGGACTTCCCTGTAGCCGGATCCAGGTGGGCCAGGCAGGGCATGTCTCTGTACTCCTCATAGGTTTGCGGGGCACGGGATCCGCCAGCTGTGACCTCGGAGATATGCTGCTGACCCCTGCCGGCTCCGCCTCCGCGTCCGCGTCCTCTGCCGCCTCCTGAACCTCCGCGTTGAAACGCTATGGCGATCATCTCGGATCCGCCACTCTTCTGGTCATCAGGGTTCTTGCGCTTATGGCTGCTGCTGCTACCGTTGTCACGGTTCTTCTTTTGCTGATGCAAGGGGATTGCTGTGGCTGCGAGATCACCGCCTGCGTCGTCATCGGCGGCAGCGTGATCGCTGGCGATGGTGATCATGTCGTCCAACGTCAGTTGATTTGCATTGACCAAGCAAGTTAGCTTGTGTCGCAGCAATCCTCCTCGCTGCAAGCCCCCGATGAAGGCGTGCATTGCTGTGCGGTTGTCAACGTTCTCGCACTCGTTTCTGCATGCCAACCATCGGGTGAGGAAATTCCTCGATGTTTCGCCCTTCTTCTGGATACATGCCTGCAGGTCGCTTGTTGTGGCAGGTCTCTTGTATGTGCCCCTGAAGTGTTTCTCGAAAGCGTTCTTCAGGTCGAACCAGCAAAAGATGGAATTTTTCTCGAGGTCGCTGAGCCAGATCCGGGCTGGACCTACAAGGTACAACTGAAGCATGCGGCAGGCGATGTTAGGGGTTCCTCCGGTGAAGGTTACAGCATTGTAGTAATCCTCAATCCAGGTATCCGGCCTTTCGGTGCCATCATAATGCTTCAGGTTTCCGGGTAGCTTGAGGTTCATCCTTGGCTTTGGTTCCTCTCGAATCATCCTGCCAAAGCACTTCGGACCAATGTAGTCGGTTCTGTATTCGTTGAGGCGATCACGTGCGTCGCGTGAGCCGTGGCGAGGAGACTTTGAGCGAGAGCGAGATCTTCGACCGTTGCCTCCGCCTCCACCTCCGCCGCCACCGCTAGGTGGTGGTGAGGGAGACCTGCGAGGTGGGCGGTTCGATTTCTTGCTTCCGCCTTCTGACTCTCCTCGGCCTTCCCGGTGCTGGCTCCGGCTTCTGTAGCTGCCTTCGCCGTGGCGCTGGCTGCCCTGGTCATTCCGGCGAGGCTCCGGGTCGCGGCTCCGGCGAGGCTCTGGGTCCCGCTCCTCGTTCCGACTCCTCCTGGGCTCGGTCTCACGAACATTGTGCTGGTTCCGGCGAGGTTCCGGCGAGCGCTCCCTGCTTCTGTTTCTTGGCAGCACGTTGTCGCGGATAACAATCCCACCATGCCCTGGGGGCCTGGTGTTTCCGGCTGGACTACGGCGGCGAGGGGGTCGCGGGTAACCGTTGGGCGGAGGAGAGGGGTTGCGGTACTTGTCCCGTCCAGAGTACATTGCATCCTTTCCCTTTCTTGGATCTGACGGTGGCGTCTTTGATGGTACGGGGATCGGATTTGGGTGTTCCCTGGCTTTCCTTCTGCGCTCCGAGGATCCGGTGTGTGATTCGTCATCGGGTCGTCGATCAGCGCGGGCGTCCTTCTGCGCGGTAGATATACAGTTATCCGGATTGGATTCCAACCTGCGCGAAGTATCCGCCTTGCTTTGCTGCTGCATTGCTGAAGCGACGAGTGTGCGAAGATAGTTGATATCAACCTCTTCGTCCTTCTTCTGCAGTAGTTCCGCAGCTTTTAGCATGTTGTCCTTTGGGGTTTCCAGCGGTCGGTGCTCGGCGGGCGTGGCGAAGTTGATCCTGCGGGGTGGGATTGCTTCTCTAACAATTCGATCGGCCTCCGCCTGCGCATAGGTCATCTTTACTTCCCACTCTTTCGCCATGCCCTTGACCTGCTCGAGTGTAGCAGCAATTTGGCGATCCTGTCTGTCGAAAGTTTCCGCCAGACCTGCAGCTTGTTCCCTTTCTTCCCTTAATGCGGCTTCGGTATCAGCGAGCTTCTTGGCTGTGGCCAGCATTTCCTGTCTGGTGGCCTCTAGAGCCTCCAAATCTGCGGCGTCGCCCGGGGTTATAGGTTTGTTAAGAACTGCTCGTGCCACCATCTCCTCAGCTGACAGGATTTCCTCCGAGGAAGAATCTCTGTGGGGTCGCACCCGAGACATTGGAGATCCTTGATGGGATGGTTGAGGGTCAGATTGGCTGGTTGGTTCTTCAGATCCAGTTTGTCCCTGCGCTGCTATCGTTGCAAGAACCTGCTTAGGCTGGGCGGAGTCGACTTCAGGCTGATCACTGTATCCGTATTCCCTTATCTTGCGAACGAAGTCATCAGACTCCATGGAGGGGGTATCTCCCGAAATTGGGCTCAGATTGCCCAAAATTGACTCTTCAACCGGAGTTTCGCTCTCTCCGACAAGCTCAGCCTGATCCGGATCCGCGTTGTGTTCCGGTGCCTCTACCTGCTCAGGACCAGCTCCGTCTTCTTGAGGGGCGGTTCCGGCGGTATGGGCCAAGAAGTGTACGAAGTGGCACCTCTGCTTTTCTAACACAGGGAGACCCGGTGGATCTGCACGTGGTCTTCCACCGTTGTTTCCTGCTCAGGGGCGGATTGGGTGGGCTTTGAAATTTCCAGATCCGAGGCGGAATCTTCCTTGGGAAGCTCCTGCATCTCAGATCGGATCTTCGCGACAGCGTCCAGCTCTGCGGCGGTCGCGTCTGCGTTACTTACCAGTGGGTTTCCGTTGGAATCGACGGTTTCCCCGATGAAGATGTGTATGCCGCCAATTGGGACGATGGAGAGCTTGACGGGGTTTGTCCTAGCCGGAATCCAGCACTCATCCGGAGGGACGATCGGCAGATTCCCGGCGTAAAGGACGCGCCCCACAGCGATGGTGTCGTCGTAGCTTCCCATGGCGGAACCCTCCCGGTTCCGGCCTCCAGACGCCACAGGCCCCACGGTGGGCGCCAACTGTCGTTGCCTAATCGATGGTACCCCGGAGGAGGGATCCTCACGAGGGGGAGAAGAAGTAGGGGCCATAGGGCGGAGTGCACACGGGACGGTGGTACGCGAGTTACCCAGCTTCGGAACACCTGCACGATGACAGGGCCTACTGCTGCTTGTCTGGAATTATCTGGGCGCTTTCGCGTTGTTACAATGAGTTGTGGTCGTGCCTCTAAGGCTCCCGGGATCCGGCTTATATAGGCGCTCGGATCTAGGGTTTACACGGAGAGTCCTAGCCGGAATACAAGTTGCCTAACTGTGACACAAAGCCTTGTCGTGTACGTCAAGGATCCGCCTTCCTTCTAGGTCACGCTGGATCCGGATACTTCATGGGCCTTCACGGATCCGGCCTCCTTCGTAGGTCGGTTAGGATCCGGCTCCTCGTTCCTGGGCTGGACTTCATCCTTCATGATCTACAGCAACTGGGCCGCCCGATGGGCCACATGCCTCACCACCAACTATGGGCCACCCGGGCTTGCCGGATCTAGGCCATGCCGTTGATATACCCATAAAGTATACCCACAACACCGGGCATGCAAGATGAGTCCCAGGCAAAGAAATCAACATTTTCCCGAAGGAAATCGACCAATTCCTCCTCCCGTTCCGGCGACAGGTGCGCACCTATGGTCACAGAACAAGTCATGTCGCCAAAGAGAGGAACCTGCTTGGTGAGCTTTTGATCTATGCCTTGCGTAAAAATGGTCCCCTAGTAGGCCCGTCGCGGGGGCCCTCTTCCCTCCCCAAGCCCCCAGTACGACCCTCCCCTTCTAGGAGGTAAGACTCCCGCGGGGCTCCAAGGGAGCGGGCTTCCGACCCGCCGGCCGCGGAACCTCCCGAGGGTGGCCCTAGCTCGCCCTGCTCCACATCCATGAGGAGCTTCTCCACACTGTCCTTCCACTCGGCAAAGTTTGGATCTCCCCGGGCTGGGGGAAATCGGAACATGCCTCGCAGGGTAGCGCTTCTTTTTGGGTGCGTGGCGGGCCACTTGGGCCTGATGCAGTGGTCGCCAGAGTTGCGGCACCATGCCCGCTCCACGAACCTTCTCTTCTTCGCTCCTCGCCTGACCGCGGCGCTTGACGGGGCCATTCAGCGGAGACTTCCACCCAGACCTGCGCATAGTTCAGCGGGCGCTTCCCCCAAGGGGGAGGCGACACGCGAGCACATGTGAAGCTCACCTAGGGCAATCAGGCCAATGGCTTGGCGCTTCTATGAATATACCGTGCGGACACCGATCCTGAAGCAAAGCGAGTGCCTCCCTACCTGGCGTGCCAGATGTCGCATCCCAGGGATGGCGGACACCGAGGGTCTACACCCCTTTTTGTTCAGCTAGTGGGAACTGGGCGCTGCAAACGGGATCACGCAAAACACAAGGACACACGATGTTACCCTGATTCAGGGTGCAAAATGTAAAACCCCTACGTACTTCTTGTCTGATCTTCTTTATAATGAACAATTTACATATGGAGCAGAGACTCCCTGTCGTTGCCTAATCGACGGTACCTCGGAGGAGGGATCCTCACGAGGGGGAGAAGAAGTAGGGGACATAGGGCGGAGAGCACTCGGGACGGTGGTGCGCGATTTACCCAGCTTCGGAACACCTGCTCGAGGACAGGGCCTACTGCTGCTTGTCTGGAATTATCTGGGCGCTTTCGCGTTGTTACAATGAGTTGTTGTCTTGCCTCTAGGGCTCCCGGGATCCGGCTTATAAAGGCGCACGGATCTAGGGTTTAGATGGAGAGTCCTACCCGGATACAGGTGAAGGAGATATGCCCTAGAGGCAATAATAAAGTGGTTATTATTTATATCTTTATGTTTATGATAAATGTTTATATATCATGCTATAATTGTATTAACCGAAACATTAGTACATGTGTGATATGTAGACAACAAGAAGTCCCTAGTATGCCTCTTAAACTAGCTTGTTGATTAATGGATGATTAGTTTCATAATCATGAACATTGGATGTTATTAATAACAAGGTTATATCATTATATGAATGATGTAATGGACACACCCAATTAAGCGTAGCATAAGATCTCGTCATTAAGTTATTTGCTATAAAGCTTTCGATACGTAGTTACCTAGTCCTTATGACCATGAGATCATGTAAATCACTTATACCGGAAAGGTACTTTGATTACATCAAACGCCACTGCGTAAATGGGTGGTTATAAAGGTGGGATTAAGTATCCGGAAAGTATGAGTTGAGGCATATGGATCAACAGTGGGATTTGTCCATCCCGATGACGGATAGATATACTCTGGGCTCTCTCGGTGGAATGTCATCTAATGTCTTGCAAGCATATGAATAAGTTCATAAGAGACCACATACCACGGTACGAGTAAAGAGTACTTGTCAGGAGACGAGGTTGAACAAGGTATAGAGTGATACCGATGATCAAACCTCGGACAAGTAAAATATCGCGTGACAAAGGGAATTGGTATCGTATGTGAATGGTTCATTCGATCACTGAAGTCATCGTTGAATATGTGGGAGCCATTATGGATCTCCAGATCCCGCTAGTGGTTATTGGTCGGAGTGAGTACTCAACCATGTCCGCATAGTTCACGAACCATAGGGTGACACACTTAAAGTTGGATGTTGAAATGGTAGAACTTGAATATGGAATGGAGTTCGAATATTTGTTCGGAGTCCCGGATGAGATCCCGGACATCACGAGGAGTTCCGGAATGGTCCGGAGAATAAGATTCATATATAGGAAGTCATATTCCAAGTTTGGAAATGATCCGGTGCATTTATGGCAGGTTCTAGAAGGTTCTAGAAAAGTCCGGAAGAAATCACCATGGAAAGTAGAGTCCCGGAGGGACTCCACCTTGCATGACCAGCCAACCCTAAAGGGGAGGAGTCCAAGGTGGACTCCCCTAGGGTGGCCGGCCAACCCACATCAAGGAAAGGTGGGAGTCCCACCTTGGGTAGGACTCCCTCCTTGAGTAGGTTTCCCACATATGGGAGGTTTTAGTGTTGGGGTCTTATTCGAAGACTTGGACTAGAACTCTTGGGGCTTCCACCTATATAATGAGGGGCATAGGAGAGGGGGCTGACCACTTCCAGCCTCAGCCTTGGCCGCACCCCTTAGAGGGCCGGCGCCCAACCCCCCTCTCTCCCCAAACCCTAGCGGTCTCTCTCATCCACCACATCCCGCACGCTTAAGCGAAGCTCCGCCGGATTTCTCCACCACCACCAACACCACGCCGTCGTGCTGTCGGATTCAAGAGGAGCTACTACTTCCGCTGCCCGCTGGAACGGGGAGGTGGACGTCGTCTTCATCAACAACCGAACGTGTGACCGAGTACGGAGGTGCTGCCCGTTCGTGGCACCGGAAGCGATCGTGATCAAGATCTTCTACGCGCTTTTGCAAGCGGCAAGTGAACGTCTACCACAGCAACAAGAGCCTCATCTTGTAGGCTTTGGAATATCTTCAAGGGTGAAACTCGATACCCCCTCGTTGCTACCGTCTTCTAGATTGCATCTTGGCTTGGATTGCGTGTTCGCGGTAGGAAATTTTTTTGTTTTCTATGCAACGTTATCCTACAGTGGTATCAGAGCCGTGTCTATGCATAGATGGTTGATGTCTACGTTCCCCCTCCTTTCCTGTAGACAGTGTTGGGCCTCCAAGAGCAGAGGTTTGTAGAACAGCAGCAAGTTTTCCCTTAAGTGGATACCCAAGGTTTATCGAACTCAGGGAGGAAGAGGTCAAAGATATCCCTCTCATGCAACCCTGCAACCACAAAGCAAGAAGTCTCTTGTGTCCCCAACACACCTAATAGGTGTACTAGTTCGGCGAAGAGATAGTGAAATACAGGTGGTATGAATAAGTATGAGCAGTAGCAACGGTGCCAGAAAATAGCTTTCAGGCGTGTAGTTGATGGTGGTAGTATTGCAGCAGTAGTAACACAGTGAAACAGTAAACAAGCAGTAGTAACGCAGTATTTAGGAACAAGGCCTAGGGATTACACTTTCACTAGTGGACACTCTCAACATTGATCACATAACAGAATAGATAAATGCATACTCTACACTTTTGTTGGATGATGAACACATTGCGTAGGATTACACGAACCCTCAATGCCGGAGTTAACAAGCTCCACAATAATGCTCATATTTTAAGTAACCTTATAGTGTAAGATAGATCAAAGGACTAAACCAAGTACTAACATAGCATGCACACTGTCACCTTCATGCATATGTAGGAGGAATAGATCACATCAATATTATCATAGCAATAGTTAACTTCGCAATCTACAAGAGATCATGATCATAGCATAAACCAAGTACTAACACGGTGCACACACTGTCACCTTTACACACGTGCAGGAGGAATAGAACTACTTTAATAACTTTGCTAGAGTAGCACATAGATAGTAGTGATACAAAACTCATATGAATCTCAATCATGTAAAGCAGCTCATGAGATCATTGTATTGAGGTACATGGGAGAGAGATGAACCACATAGCTACAGCGGAGCCCTCAGCCTCGGGGGTGGATTACTCCCTCCTCATCATGGAGGCAGCGATGGCGGTGAAGATGGCGGTGAAGACGGCGGTGGAGATGGCTCCGGGGGCAATTCCCCGTCCGGCAGGGTGCCGGAACAGAGAGTTCTGTCCCCCGAATTGGAGTTTCGCGATGGCGGCGGCGCCCCTGGAGTCTTTCTGGAGTTTCGTCAATTGGTACTGCGTTTTTAGGTCGAAAGGGCTTTTATAGGCGAAGAGGCGGCGCAGGGGGGCACCTGGGGGCGCCACACCATAGGCCGGCGCGGCCTAGGCCTGGCCCGCCGCCATGTGGTGTGGTGGCCCCCTGGCCCCTCTCCGACTCTTCTTCGGTGTTACGGACGCTTCCGGGTAAAAATAGGAGGTTTGGCGTTGATTTCGTCCAATTCCGAGAATATTGCCCGAACAGCCTTTCTGGAACCAAAAACAGCAGAAAACAGGAACTGGCACTGTGGCATCTTGTTAATAGGTTAGTTCCGGAAAATGCATGAAAATGATATAAAGTGTGAACAAAACATGTTGGTATTGTCATAAAACAAGCATGGAACATCGGAAATTATAGATACGTTGGAGACGTATCAGCATCCCCAAGCTTAGTTCCTGCTCGTCCTCGAGTAGGTAAACGATAAAAGATAATTTCTGAGGTGACATGCTACCAACATAATCTTAATCATACCATTGTAAAGCATATGAGATGAATGCAGCGATTCGAAACAATGTAAATGCAATGAGTAAACAAGTGAATCATATAGCAAAGACTTTTCATGAATAGTACTTTCGAGACAAGCATCAATAAGTCTTGCATAAGAGTTACTCATAAAGCAATAAATTCATAGTAGAGACATTGAAGCAACACAATGGAAGATTAAGTTTCAGCGGTTGCTTTCAACTTGTAACATGTATATCTCATGGATAGTTGTCAATGCAAAGCAATATAACAAATGCAATAAGCAAGTATATAAGAATCAATGCACAGTTCACACAAATGTTTGCTTCTTGAGGTGGAGAAAGATAGGTGAACTGACTCAACAATAAAAGTAAAAGAATGGTCCTTCAAAGAGGAAAGCATCGATTGCTATATTTGTGCTAGAGCTTTTATTTTGAAAACATGAAACAATTTTGTCAACGGTAGTAATAAAGCATATGTATCATGTAAATTATATCTTACAAGTTGCAAGCCTCATGCATAGTATACTAATAGTGCCTGCACCTTGTCCTAATTAGCTTGGACTACCGGATCATCACAATGCACATGTTTTAACCAAGTGTCACAAAGGGGTACCTCTATGCCGCCTGTACAAAGGTCTAAGGAGAAAGCTCGCATTGGATTTCTCGCTATTGATTATTCTCAACTTAGACATCCATACCGGGACAACATAGACAACAGATAATGGACTCCTCTTTTATGCATAAGCATGTAACAACAATTAATAATTTTCTCATATGAGATTGAGGATATATGTCCAAAACTGAAACTTCCACCATGGATCATGGCTTTAGTTAGCGGCCCAATGTTCTTCTCTAACAATATGCATGCTTAACCATAGGGTGGTAGATCTCTCTTACTTCAGACAAGACGGACATGCATAGCAACTCACATGAAATTCAACAATGAATAGTTGATGGCGTCCCCAGTAAACATGGTTATCGCACAACAAGCAACTTAATAAGAGATAAAGTGCATAATTACATATTCAATACCACAATAGTTTTTAAGCTATTTGTCCCATGAGCTATATATTGCAAAGGTGAATGATGGAATTTTAAAGGTAGCACTCAAGCAATTTACTTTGGAATGGCGGAAAATACCATGGAGTAGGTAGGTATGGTGGACACAAATGGCATAGTGTTGTTTGGCTCAGGATTTGGATGCATGAGAAGTATTCCCTCTCGATACAAGGTTTAGGCTAGCAAGGTTGTTTGAAGCAAACACAAGCACGAACTAGTACAGCAAAACTCACATAAAAGACATATTACAATCATTATAAAACTATACATCGTCTTCCTTGTTGTTCAAACATCTTACTAGAAAATATCTAGACTCTAGAGAAACCACTCATGCAAACCAAATTTTAACAAGCTCTATGTATTTCTTCACTAATAGGTGCAAGGTATATGATGCAAGAGCTTAAACAAGAGCACAACAATTGCCAAGTATCAAGTTATTCAAGACATCATACCAATTACTACATGTAGCATTTTCCAATTCCAACCATATAATAATTTAACGAAGCAGTTTCAACCTTCGCCATGAATATTATGAGCTAAGAACACATGTGTTCATACGAACCAGCGGAGCGTGTCTCTCTCCCACACAAGCATTTATTCAAACACAAACAAAAAACAAAAGCATACAGACGCTCCAAGTAAAGCACATAAGATGTGACCGAATAAAAATATAGTTTCAAGAGAAGGAACCTGATAATTTATCGATGAAGAAGGGGATGCCTTGGGCATCCCCAAGCTTAGACGCTTGAGTCTTCTTGAAATATGCAGGGATGAACCACCGGGGTATCCCCAAGCTTAGAGCTTTCACTCTTCTTGATCATAGTATATCATCCTCCTTTCTTGACCCTTGAAAACTTCCTCCACACCAAACTCGAAACAACTCATTAGAGGGTTAGTGCACAATAAAAATTAACATATTCAGAGGTGACACAATCATTCTTAACACTTCTGGACATTGCATAATGCTACTGGACATTAGTGGATCAAAGAAATTCATCCAACATAGCAAAAGAGGCAATGCGAAATAAAAGGCAGAATCTGTCAAAACAGAACAGTTCGTATTGACGAATTTTAAAATGGCACCAGACTTGCTCAAATGAAAATGCTCAAATTGAATGAAAGTTGCGTACATATCTGAGGATCATGCACGTAAATTGGCTTAATTTTCTGAGTTACCTACAGGGAGGTGGACCCAGATTCGTGACAGCAAAGAAATCTGGAACTGCACAGTAATCCAAATCTAGTACTTACTTTTCTATCAACGGCTTTACTTGGCACAACAAAACACAAAACTAAGATAAGGAGAGGTTGCTACAGTAGTAAACAACTTCCAAGACACAAATTTAAAACAAAGTACTGTAGCAAAATAACACATGGGTTATCTCCCAAGAAGTTCTTTCCTTTATAGCCATTAAGATGGGCTCAGCAGTTTTAATAATCCATTCGCGGGAAATAGTATTTGAAGCAAAAGAGAGCTTCAAGAGGCAAATTCAAAACAAATTTAAGTCTAACATGCTTCCTATGAAGAGGAATCTTGTACACAAATGAATTCATGAAGAACAAAGTGACAAGCATAAGAGGATAAAACACGAGTAACTTCAAGATTCTCAACATAAAGAGGGAAACTTAATATTATTAAGATGCATATAACCATATTTCCCTCTCTCATAATAACTTTCAGTAGCATCATTGATGAAATCCACAATATACCCATCACTTAAAACATTCTTATCATGGTTCATATGCATAGAAGTATCATTAATTTTGGCATAAGAAGAGTTATTCTCATTATTAGTAATTGGAGCAAGATTATTATCAAGAATTTGAACATGGTAAACAAGTTGCATATTAAAAGAATTGTTTTGGTAATCCAATCATGACTATGACAAGTTTCATAAGGATAATTATAACCTATATCATAGCATTCTTTATAATAATCATCAAAGATCGGAGGCACAGTGTCATCATAAGAAATAGAATAGTTATCTTTCACAGTCGGTTTATCTATAACCATACCATCATTGTTATTAGAAGGAGATGTATCAAACACATAATGATCAGTAGCAAAAGGATTTTCAAACACCTCTTCCCCAACCTTACAGCTTTCTATATTATTATGGGAGGAAGCATGGATAGCTTAACGACACTATGGCAATTATTATCATCATTTTCAGAATTAGTTTCCCGAGAGATTTGCAATATCAAAAGTAGTGTGTTCATTCAAATCATGATTGCTAATGTATGTAAAGGGCATAGGAAGATCATCGTATTCAGATTCATTATCACAATAATCATTAGGAGCAACATACTTACGGTTACCTAGCGTTATCTCATTCACGCGGGGATACGCCGTTACCTCTTTCTTTTTATTCTCCTTCTTCTTCTTCTTCTTCGTTCCCTTCTTCTTCTTCTTCTTCTTCTCTTCCTTCTCCTCGTTCCCTTCTTTAGGAGGAAGAGGCTTGAAGGGTGGCTCGTCCGCATAACCTGATTTACTTTCAGAAACAATAGAAGAAACTTGGGAGGATCCCTCCTTTTCATTAATTAGTTGAAAACACACAGCGGTCCTATCATATTTTGGCAAGGTGTCATCTTCTAAAATATTTTGTATGTAAGTATTTGTATGGCTATTATCAATGCAATAAGAAAAACACCCATGCAGGACATCATCAATATCAAGATCACTCATATGTAACAAAGAGATTTTCTCGACAGTTCTTCACACCCCAAAAATAAAGTAAGTTCATCATGCTGATTAGGAGTAATTTCATCATCACAATACAAATTTGCAGCACTCATTGGGTTCAAATTATCATTGGAGGAGCATTGAAAATTAAAATGACCCACTTCATGGCAAACTTCACAAATAAAAGGATAGAGGGCACAAACTTTTTTACCAAGATCATCTAGAGCCCTAAACCACTTTCTAGTTTTTTCATTAGCATGATGGATACAATATTCATCTTTGATTTGATTAATTCCACAAGGTCTATGTATTCCACAAAAATTAACATGCTTATAGGAAATGGCATTCTTAGGAGTTTGAGCATGCTTATTGCAATAATTAACAACAATTTCATTCTTCATGCAAGCCTCTTTAAAAGGTTCATGATACTTATCAAAATTATTTTTAGGCAATTCAAAATGAGAAGCAAAGGCTTTATAAAGATTTGCAGCAACTTGAGAGTCAAGACCATAAGTAGCACTCATATTTCGAAATTTATCGGTATCCATAAAAGCTTCAATGCATTCATAATCATAATTTATACCTGACTCTTTACCTTTGTCGTTCTCCCATCCTTCAGTGTTGTCCTCAATCCGATCAAGAAGATCCCACCTAGCTTCAACCTCCTTGCTTGTGAAAGATCCCTCCGAACACGCGTCCAGATAGTCCTTGTGTTGTCCTGAAAGCCTCGCATAAAAATTGTTAACAATAACATTACGGGGAGCTCATGAATGGGACATTTGAGCATTAGTGACTTCAGTCTCCCCCACGCTTGAGAAATACTCTCTCCATCACGAGGATAAAAGTTATAAATATAATTCCTATCAATATGCACTTCATGAGGAGGATAAAATTTAGAATAAAAGAGAGATGCAATTTCCTCCCAACCAAGAGAATGTCTATTCTCCAACAATTTATACCAATGCGCCGCTTTACCAGACAACGAAACAAAGAATATCTTCTTCCTCACTTCATCCATAGAGATACCTGCACACTTGAATAACCCGCATAATTCGTGCAAAAACAGTAAATGATCTCTAGGATGGACAGTTCCATCCCCTTTATAGTGGTTGTCCATAACACATTCGATAATTTTCATAGGTATTTTATACGGAATACTTTCAGCAGGTGGATTTAAAATATCAGAAACATCATTAGAGTTATCGCATATGGGAGATAAAGCATTATCAGAGCAAAATATTTCTTCCAAAGCTGAGGAGCAAAAAAGATTATTCTTATATAAACTAGCTTCCCCAAGCTTAGACTTATCCATAGTATTAGCAGTAATTGCATTCATACTAATAACATCGCTACTAGCATGCAAATAAGGTTCCATAGGTTTTTTAATTTTCGCATCAAACAATTCTAAATCAGGAAAAAGATTAAAAAGCTCACCAATTTTTTTGTTGTTTTCCATTATGCCTAACTAGTGTAAACAAGAAACAAAAAGATGCAATTGCAGGATCTAAAGGAAATAGCTTCGAGCACAAACACAATGGCGCTAGAAAAGTACTTTACCTGGAACCGAAGTATGAGTGCCTTTTACCTTTCCTCCCCGGCAACGGCGCCAGAAAAGTGCTTGATGTCTACGTTCCCCCTCCTTTCCTGTAGACAGTGTTGGGCCTCCAAGAGCAGAGGTTTGTAGAACAGCAGCAAGTTTTCCCTTAAGTGGATACCCAAGGTTTATCGAACTCAGGGAGGAAGAGGTCAAAGATATCCCTCTCATGCAACCCTGCAACCACAAAGCAAGAAGTCTCTTGTGTCCCCAACACACCTAATAGGTGTACTAGTTCGGCGAAGAGATAGTGAAATACAGGTGGTATGAATAAGTATGAGCAGTAGCAACGGTGCCAGAAAATAGCTTTCAGGCGTGTAGTTGATGGTGGTAGTATTGCAGCAGTTGTAACACAGTAAAACAGTAAACAAGCAGTAGTAACGCAGTATTTAGGAACAAGGCCTAGGGATTACACTTTCACTAGTGGACACTCTCAACATTGATCACATAACAGAATAGATAAATGCGTACTCTACACTTTTGTTGGATGATGAACACATTGCGTAGGATTACACGAACCCTCAATGCCGGAGTTAACAAGCTCCACAATAATGCTCATATTTTAAGTAACCTTATAGTGTAAGATAGATCAAAGGACTAAACCAAGTACTAACATAGCATGCACACTGTCACCTTCATGCATATGTAGGAGGAATAGATCACATCAATATTATCATAGCAATAGTTAACTTCGCAATCTACAAGAGATCATGATCATAGCATAAACCAAGTACTAACACGGTGCACACACTGTCACCTTTACACACATGCAGGAGGAATAGAACTACTTTAATAACTTTGCTAGAGTAGCACATAGATAGTAGTGATACAAAACTCATATGAATCTCAATCATGTAAAGCAGCTCATGAGATCATTGTATTGAGGTACATGGGAGAGAGATGAACCACATAGCTACAGCGGAGCCCTCAGCCTCGGGGGTGGATTACTCCCTCCTCATCATGGAGGCAGCGATGGCGGTGAAGATGGCGGTGAAGACGGCGGTGGAGATGGCTCCGGGGGCAATTCCCCGTCCGGCAGGGTGCCGGAACAGAGAGTTCTGTCCCCCGAATTGGAGTTTCGCGATGGCGGCGGCGCCCCTGGAGTCTTTCTGGAGTTTCGTCAATTGGTACTGCGTTTTTAGGTCGAAAGGGCTTTTATAGGCGAAGAGGCGGCGCAGGGGGGCACCTGGGGGCGCCACACCATAGGCCGGCGCGGCCTAGGCCTAGCCCGCACCGCCATGTGGTGTGGTGGCCCCCTGGCCCCTCTCCGACTCTTCTTCGGTGTTCTGGACGCTTCCGGGAAAAATAGGAGGTTTGGCGTTGATTTCGTCCAATTCCGAGAATATTGCCCGAACAGCCTTTCTGGAACCAAAAACAGCAGAAAACAGGAACTGGCACTGTGGCATCTTGTTAATAGGTTAGTTCCAGAAAATGCATGAAAATGATATAAAGTGTGAACAAAACATGTTGGTATTGTCATAAAACAAGCATGGAACATCGGAAATTATAGATACGTTGGAGACGTATCAATGGTTGCACGAGTAGAACACAATGGTTTGTGGGCGTTGATGCTTATGTTATCTTTAGTTTGAGTACTTTGCATCTTTGTGGCATAGTGGGATGAAGCGGCTCGGGCTAACTTTACATGACCGCGTTCATGAGATTTGCTCCACGCTCGACATGCAACTTGTATTGCATAAGTGGCTTTGCGGGTGTCTGTCTCTCCTACTATAGTGAAGATTCAATTTACTCTTCTATTGACAACACTAGTATCACCGTTGTGGTTCATGTTCGTAGGTAGATTAGATCTCTATCGAAAACCCTAAACCACGTAAAATATGCAAACCAAATTAGAGCCGTCTAACTTGTTTTTGCAGGGTTTGGTGATGTGATATGGCCATAATGTGATGATGAATATGTATGAGATGATCATTATTATATTGTGGCAACCGGCAGGAGCCTTATGGTTGTCTTTAAATTTCATGTTGAGTAGTATTTCAAAGTAGTTGTAATAGTTGCTACATGAGGTGAACAACCATGAAGACGGCGTCATGGACCTTGACGCTACGCCGACGATGATGGAGATCATGCCCGAAGATGATGGAGATCATGTCCGTGCTTTGGAGATGAAGATCGAAGGCACAAAATATAAAGGGCCATATCATATCACATATGAATTGCATGTGATGTTAATCCTTTATGCATCTTATTTTGCTTAGATCGCGACGGTAGCATTATAAGATGATTCCTCACATTAATATCAAGATAATAAAGTGTTCTCCCCTCGTATGCACCGTTGCCAAGGTTCGTCGTTTCGAAGCATCTCGTGATGATCGGATGTGATAGACTCAACGTTCATATACAACGGGTGTAAGCCATGTTGCACACGCGGAATACTTGGGTTTGCTTGACGAGCCTAGCATGTCTGAGACATGGCCTCGGGACAACGGAAACCGAAAGGTTGAACACGAGTCATATGGATGATATGATCAACATGTTGATGTTCACCATTGAAGCTACATCATCTCACGTGATAATCGGTTTTGGTGTAGTGAATTTGGATCGTGTACCACTTAACAACTATGAGGGATGTTGTATTAAGTGGGAGTTCATTAGTAATTAGATTAAAACATGAACTAATTATCATAAACTTAGTCTGAATAGTATTTTGAATTAATTTTGCAGTTTTGGCATCCGTTTACTACTATGCGCTAGTCTTGTAATTGAGATAGAAATACTGTTAAAATCTGACAAGAAACTTTACGGATTGGTACCGTATTGTTAAGAATCAAGAATTGATTAAGTCCTATTGCAAACTTTTAGTAAACCTCACATTGTTGATTCAAAGAGCTATGTTTTCAATTAGTACCTAAAGTTATCTTGTCTCCGTTCAAATCTGTTTGAACAGTAAGGAGCTGAGAATTTAGTTTTTCACAAACAATCAAGGTATGAGATATATGTGATATCTAAAGACCTTATTACAAGATGATAGAATATAATTTGGTGAGACTACATAAACTCATAAGTTTTATGGGAATGTACGAAGGTTGAAGACGCAAGGCGTCCCAATTCTCCAACTATTGGGGCACTAACAATATTCGCATATCCATGAAATTATTATCCTTAGTATGCACCGTTGCTAAGACTCGTCGTATCGAAGCATCACGTGATGATCAGGTGTTATAGATTCTACGTGTGCATACAACGGGTGCAAGCCAGATTTGCACATGCGAATACTAAGGTTAAACTTTATGAGCCTAGCATGTATAGACATGGTGTCAGAAAGTCGTCATGAATTGATGGATAAAATTATGAGTGAAATTGTTCATCGTATTACAAAGTTACTAATAGTGAAATCTAGAACACTTGTCATATGATGATCAAATTCAAAGTAAGAACCTCGAGGTTATTGGTATTTGACCAACAAACCTAGAAGTTATTGAAGATGAAGTGTTTTCTAAATAATGAGGAAAGCTAAAAGAGAAATTACAAAAGATATTTTGGCAGAGAAGAAAAGACTAGAAAGTCTAGCTCAGGTGTATATAAATGATATACATGTTATGGTTGTATTCCTAGTTAGGTCACACAATGAAATTCTTGGGTATTAGTACTATATTGGTTGGTATGAAGTGTCATACAAAACAACGCAATACAAGAATACAATGGCCTAAGTGACTGACAAGGAATATGATAGGAATGCACGACTAGAACAAAATAAAGTGTTATTATGTTCGTCGTTAGCATTCTATCTAGCCCTTAGAATTTATAATAAAGAACTTAATAATTGTTATTTTGCTCTGGTCAAATGAAAACAATGAGTTGTTCAAATTATGACATTACTCCATATACGATGGATAAGTTATTATAAATCTTAATGGTGAAACACACACACATAATACTGATGCTAAAATGCCATAAGGCAAATGATTTGAATTCCACTTATTTGTGGAACCGCCATTTAGGTCATATTGGAAAGGAACGCATGAAGAAACTCCATGCAAATGGATTATTGGAGTCATTTAATTTTTGAATCATTTGGCGCTTTCAAATCTTTTCAAAAGAGAATGACTAAAATACCGTTCATAGGCCAAGAGTTGAACGGGCAACTAACTTAGTGAAAAACATACATGATGGTGTATGTGGTTCACTGGGCATAGTTGTGTGCGGGAGATTCTTCTACTTCATGAAAACTTTCAAACAATGAATTGAGTATATGTGGATATATTCGATAAGGAAGAAGTTTGAAACATTTGAATGGATTCAAATAATTTTCAGCATGAAGTGGAGATCATCGTAATAGAAAAGTCAAATATCTATGATTGGATCATGGTGGAAATATTTGAATTACGAGTTTTAGCGAACATCTAAGAGAGTTATGAAATTGTTCTACAACTCACGTTTCTTGGAGTATCATAGTGATGATGAAGTATCCAAGAGATGTATCCAAACTTTGTTGGATTAATGATGAGATAAAATAAAATAAAGCCATTATATTTTTGTGGATTATGCTTTAGTGACTACCGCTTTTACACTAAATAGAGCATCATCATGATCCGTTGAAATGACACCATACGAGTTATGGCATAGGTAAGAAACCTGATAGTCTTTTCTTAAATTTTGGTATGCATAGCATAAGTAAATAAGTTTACAACCAAAATCGGATGAATGTCTTTGTTGGTTATCCCAGAGATTTGATTGGGAATTCTTCCCACGAGACAAAGACAAAAGTGTTTGTCAATGTTTCTTATTTCCGAGAAATTGTTTCTAGTGAAGTATTTGAGTGGGAGGACAATATAATTTGATAAGGTTTATGAACCTGAGCATAATGATCAGAGTAGCACAGCATCGGAATTGGTTTCGGAAGCGGCCACAACGATCATGGCTCCCATGACTACAAAGTGTTTTAGTCATGGAGATCGAAGTACATATTAAACCTTGTAGGTATGGTTTACTTTGTGATCAAATAAATGATTTGTGGACAAAGGATTGATTTTGAACAATGATAAACCAACTACAAACAAGGAAGTTATGATGGGCCCTGACTCCGTTAAAATGGCTATACGCCATGAAATCCAAGATAGATGAATACTTTTTGAAAGTAAATAGATCTATAAAATTGATGGACTTGGATGAAATATCCTTGAAGAAGCTTGACTTGTCGAAAAGTTGTTTATGACAAAGTTCAAAGAGTTGACTACGACAAAATTAGATCTTCCGTAGCAATGCTTAAAGTCTATATGGATTATTCTAGTAAACACTACATATTTCCTTTATGAGATATGTTAGTAGGATGGCAAAATACATTACTTATCAGAAGTGTGTATTAAAGGTGTATACAAGATACAACCAAGAGTTTTGCTGGTCCGTGGAATACTAGATAGGTATACGACTTCAAATTGGATGAAGTAAGTATCACGGAGTTGGAATCTTCACCAGATGAAATAGTCAAAGAGTTTTTGATTTCATCAGAGACGATGAAGAGGCTTGCATTTGCAAGAAATTAAGTGGGAGCGCTAAGACACATTTATTACACTTTATGTAGGTGACATATAGTTGGTTATAAATGATGTAATTATATACTTGATTAAAAGGTTTCATTGAGAAATTAATTTCAATGAAAGGATATGGACTGAAACATATCTAGTGTCAAAATCTATGAAGATAGATTGAAACACAAAATAAGTTTAAGTCAAAGTACATAGAATGGATATTGAAATAGTTCAATATAGAAATATTAAGAAAATGTTCTTGTCATGTGAAGTTTAACAAGACTTGAGTGTATCTGATACTCAATGAGTAAAAACACATGAGTGATTATGGATCACGAATAATATGTACACAATCAGATGTCCTGTGCGCTAAAATGTTATGAGCATATACCAGAATGATTCATGAGATGATCATTGGACGACAGTAAGAGTATCCTTGAGTACTTTAGAAGAACCAAGGATATATATATAGTTTTGTATGGAGAAATGACAAACAAATCGTTGTAATGTGATTACACCGATATTTGTTTTGTCACATATAAAAAATAGAATTTCAATCTCAAATTAGACTAAGTGTTGTTTTAAAGGTAGCACAATGAGCTAGAAGTTGTCTATGTTAGATTTAGAAGAGTTCTAAATATTGTGACGGATTCTACAAACGAAGGAAGAGTATGTCATTGTTTTGAAAAATGACTGAGGATGTTGAGTCAAGAAGTTCTTTGAGAACTTGGTGTAGTTCCGATAGTGTCAGAACTTTGAAGCTATATTGTATGTGACAATATTAGTGACATATTTCAGACCGCGGAATTAAGGTTCCACCAGAAGATCAAACATATTTAATGCCAACTCATTTGGAAATGAGTGATGCGTTGAGACGCAAATGAATTACAAAATACATACGTTTCTGAGCGTGTCAGATCCGTTGACTAAAACCTCTCCCGTGAGCAAAACATGATAAAGCACCAGAAGGCCAAGGTGTTATATCTTTGCAGATGTAAACTAGATTATTGACTCTAGTGCAAGTGGGAGACTGAAGGAGATATGCCCTAGAGGCAATAATAAAGTGGTTATTATTTATATCTTTATGTTTATGATAATTGTTTATATATCATGCTATAATTGTATTAACCGAAACATTAGTACATGTGTGATATGTAGACAACAAGAAGTCCCTAGTATGCCTCTTAAACTAGCTTGTTGATTAATGGATGATTAGTTTCATAATCATGAACATTGGATGTTATTAATAACAAGGTTATATCATTATATGAATGATGTAATGGACACACCCAATTAAGCGTAGCATAAGATCTCATCATTAAGTTATTTGCTATAAAGCTTTCGATACATAGTTACCTAGTCCTTATGACCATGAGATCATGTAAATCACTTATACCGGAAAGGTACTTTGATTACATCAAACGCCACTGCGTAAATGGGTGGTTATAAAGGTGGGATTAAGTATCCGGAAAGTATGAGTTGAGGCATATGGATCAACAGTGGGATTTGTCCATCCCGATGACGGATAGATATACTCTGGGCCCTCTCGGTGGAATGTCGTCTAATGTCTTGCAAGCATATGAATAAGTTCATAAGAGACCACATACCACGGTACGAGTAAAGAGTACTTGTCAGGAGACGAGGTTGAACAAGGTATAGAGTGATACCGATGATCAAACCTCGGACAAGTAAAATATCGCGTGACAAAGGGAATTGGTATCGTATGTGAATGGTTCATTCGATCAGTGAAGTCATCGTTGAATATGTGGGAGCCATTATGGATCTCCAGATCCCGCTAGTGGTTATTGGTCGGAGTGAGTACTCAACCATGTCCGCATAGTTCACGAACCGTAGGGTGACACACTTAAAGTTGGATGTTGAAATGGTAGAACTTGAATATGGAATGGAGTTCGAATATTTGTTCGGAGTCCCGGATGAGATCCCGGACATCACGAGGAGTTCCGGAATGGTCCGGAGAATAAGATTCATATATAGGAAGTCATATTCCAAGTTTGGAAATGATCCGGTGCATTTATGGCAGGTTCTAGAAGGTTCTAGAAAAGTCCGGAAGAAATCACCATGGAAAGTAGAGTCCCGGAGGGACTCCACCTTGCATGACCAGCCAACCCTAAAGGGGAGGAGTCCAAGGTGGACTCCCCTAGGGTGGCCGGCCAACCCACATCAAGGAAAGGTGGGAGTCCCACCTTGGGTAGGACTCCCTCCTTGAGTAGGTTTCCCACATATGGGAGGTTTTAGTGTTGGGGTCTTATTCGAAGACTTGGACTAGAACTCTTGGGGCTTCCACCTATATAATGAGGGGCATAGGAGAGGGGGCTGACCACTTCAAGCCTCAGCCTTGGCCGCACCCCTTAGAGGGCCGGCGCCCTACCCCCCTCTCTCCCCAAACCCTAGCGGTCTCTCTCCTCCACCACATCCCGCACGCTTAAGCGAAGCTCCGCCGGATTTCTCCACCACCACCGACACCACGCCGTCGTGCTGTCGGATTCAAGAGGAGCTACTACTTCCGCTGCCCGCTGGAACGGGGAGGTGGACGTCGTCTTCATCAACAACCGAACGTGTGACCGAGTACGGAGGTGCTGCCCGCTCGTAGCGCCGGAAGCGATCGTGATCAAGATCTTCTACGCGCTTTTGCAAGCGGCAAGTGAACGTCTACAGCAGCAACAAGAGCCTCATCTTGTAGGCTTTGGAATCTCCTCAAGGGTGAGACTCGATACCCCCTCGTTGCTACCGTCTTCTAGATTGCATCTTGGCTTGGATTGCGTGTTCGCGGTAGGAAATTTTTTGTTTTCTATGCAACGTTATCCTACAACAGGTTACCTATCTACGGTACAATGTCTTGCCGTGTACGCCAAGGATCCGCCCTTCCATCTATGTCGTACCAGATCCGGGTCCCTTAATGGGCCTCCGTAGATCCGGGTTCCTCCTCAATGTCGGTTGGATCCGGCTCCCTGCTCCTGGGCTGGACATCTTCCGTCAAGATCAACAGCAACTGGGCCGCCCGATGGGCCACATGCCTCACCACCATCTGTGGGCCACCCGGGCTTGCCGGATCTAGGCACTGTCGATGGTACACCCATGAAGTATACCCACAACAGTAGCCCCCAGAGTTCTCCGAGTTTCACCTGTTGTTTCTGCCTTGCTGGTCCATATGATCTCCGGCAAATGTTGGTAACGCGGAAGAACTTGAAGAACTCCAACTTCGCATTTTCTCCTTTTTCCAACTTATAGCCGGAAAATGCTCCCATCCTGCGGGACATCATCCATCGACGTTCCAAAGAACATTTCCGGGTTACTCCCTGCTTGCGAATGAGAGCCAAGTTATCCTCACGCAATTACCCGGAATCTTAAAAGACTCAAACGGTTCCGCCATCTCTGGCGCCATTTTCGCGTGATTTGTGCGGTAACTTATCTCTACCATATTTACCGCTTAGGGTTTAGGACACGTGTCACGCATCCAACGGCGCGACGCTTGCGTTCCGACCACAGGATGCGGAGCACGAATCTCGTCCCGCCGGCCTATAAATATCCGCCGTCGACGCCTTAACCCTCATTCACCCCCCTTCTCACCTCTCTGCCAAGCGCCGCCGCGAGCTCCCTCTCCGCCGTGCCGGAAACTCACCGGAATATAGCCGGAGTTGCTTCGCCGCCGCGTCAAGTTCATCCTGTTCTTAACATCAGCGAGCCACCGCGCGGAAACCTCGTCGCCGGCGACTCCGACCGCCGTAAACGCCATTACGGTTAGTTCTCGAACTTTGCTCTCGCGCCGTAGTTGGTAGGGATGAATTTGGGGAAGATGACGCTGGATCCGACTAAAGAACATTTTCCGCCATTCATCTTTTCTTCAGATGTCTTCAACGACTCCGCCTCCAGCCTCTGAACCGATCATGGCCACCCCAATATCCTCCGCCCCTCCTCCTTTCGCTCCAGTTAAGCTGGGTCCTTCAAAGGATTCCGGCAAGGAAACCGAAGGGACCTCCGCTAACCCGGAGAAGGCCTCCAGGGAGGAACAGGCGGAGCACAAGGCGGAAGAGGCCGCTGCCAAAAAATCCAAAGCTCGCCAACGGGATGCTGAAGCCAAGGGAAAATGGTGGCCTTGCACCACCACCACGATGGAGCTGACGAACCTCGAGACGGAGGGCTTCCTGCAACCCGGAAGCTGGAGGTCGGTTTCTAATGAACTAACCCCAGCTCCGGAGGAAAATGAAATGGTGCTGACGAAGGCACTGGTGGAGCGAGGTTTTTCGTTTCCGCCTTCGGACTTCTTCCTGGAGATCCTGAAGATCTACGGGTTCCAACCCCACAACATCTCTCCAAACAGCGTGCTTGCAATCAGCAATCACGTCACCCTGTGCGAGGGCCATCTCCGGGTAACTCCCGAGCTTCCTCTGTTTCAATACTACTTCACTGTCAAGAAGGAGAGGATCCGGAACTCCACCGAGCTCGCAACATGCGGATCCATCACCTTCATGATCCGCCCGGGACGCGTCTACCCCCACACTGACCGCCACGAATCCGCGCGATACTGGTCCGGAGGCTTCTTCTATTTGAAGGACGTTTCCGACCCGGCGAGCACAAGGAGACTGCCGTTGTTCCAGAACTGCCCCGCCACCGAGCTTCCGTCATGGACGCACTGCCCCCATCTCTCCGAGTCGCCCCAGCTCACTCGCGCTGTCAGGCGGATCTGCAAGCTCACAGAGGAGGGGCTGTCAGGGAAGGATTTAACCCTTTCTGTTATCACCAGAATTTGACCGAGTCAGAGGTGGGCCGCGATCAAGATGGGCTTGAAGAATATACATGGAAGAAATACGTGAATCGGCCTGTTATGCAAAGTTTGGGCTAGTTTGCCCGTGTATCTGTAATATAGTAGGATACGTGTCGGTTAGTTAGAGTTTGTCTCATGCACGGTGGGGATTATTCCCACGTTAGAAAGTCTACGGACTATAAATATGTATCTAGGGTTTATGAAATAAACAACAATCACGTTCACCACAAACCAATCTAGGCGCATCGCCAACTCCCTTGTCTTGAGGGTTTCTTCCGGGTAAGCATCATGCTGCCTAGATCGCATCTTGCGATCTAGGCAGTAAAGGTTTATTCGTCGTTCATGCGTTGCTCGTACTGAAGCCTTTTTGATGGCGAGCAACGTAGTTATCTTAGATGTGTTAGGGTTAGCATTGTGCTTCGTATCATATGCTATCGTCATGCAACCCTTAGACATCTAGCCGCCCTTACGCCTATCTTAGGCGTAGGGGCGGCACCCCGCTTGATCATTATTTAGTAGATCCGATCCGTTATGGTTGCTCCTTGTTCTTCAAGGATTAGTTTAATATCTGCATAGTTAGGCCTTACAAAGGGTTGGAGGATCCAGTGGCGCGTAGGGTGTAGTTTGCTAGCCCTAGACAGGATGTTCCGGGGATCAACCTCGTGTTGGTTTTTAGGCCCTGTCTAGGATCGGCTTACGATCACCGTGCGCGGCCGCGAGGCCCAATCACGAGTAGGACGTTCCGATTATGCGGTGAAAACCCTAAATCGTCGTAGATCGTTTTAGCTTTAGCTTGATCAAGCAGGACCACCATATATTCGTACACCTCGTGCGAATCATGGGTGGATCGGCTCTGTGAGCCGATTCACAGGACAACCTGAGAGCCGATCGAGGCTCGTATTTAATGTTTACGTGTATGCCATGCAGGAAACTAAGCGAGGCATCTCCATCACCTTCCTGACCAGGTATAGGTCAGGTGGCACGCCCTTGCACCAGCATCGGACGTGTGTGCCGGAGTTCTTTGCGGGCCATCGCTCGGAGGGACTAGGGCCAGCCGCAGCCCTAAGTTGCTCCCGGCTCTCCTGTGTTGCCCGTCGTTGCTCGCCGGTGGGTTTCTGACCGCAACACATTCTGGCACGCCCGGTGGGACAATCTTCGACATCAACCACGTCGCCATCTACATCTGAGATGGCGGACGGCACTCTAGTCACGTACGAGGATCTGACCGAGGAGCTCGAGAAGAAGTACGACGAGGTCAAAGCGATCCTCGAAGCCGACCTCATCGGCTCTTTTCACACAACCCGTTCCCATGGCGTCAGGTGGAAAGGGTTCTCGCCTGAAGGTGCGCTCGATGGAATAGACCTGTCCGCCCCGTCAGAAGAACGCACCAGGTCCCTGCGTCAGGAGATTAACTACATGGTGGCTCACTCGCTGCACCGCCACTCTGAGAACCTGGTGAACACTTTGGAGCGTGTTGCTCTTCGGGTGATCCAGGAGATCATGAGGCACCAGTACTCTCCGTCAGGACCAGCTCTCGGGACATACCAAGGAGAGATGCCACTCCAGTCCCGTCCACCGCTGCCATTCGCGTTGGCAGCACCAGAAGTGCCGAATTCACCGGCATTCGTCGTCTACAAGATCGGTGGTGACCCTAGTGACTACCAATTCTTGTACGAGGCGCCTAAGGAGATCCCTCACGGATACACGTGCACATACGTGCCAGACTGCGGTAACTGGGCGCTCACAAACCAGGCCGCAACAGCAGGGACTTACGGAAACGGGGAGGAACTTCAGCAGCAGATCTTGAGAAGCAGACGTGGCTAGCTAAGTATGCCACTCCAACAAACCTCCAGAGCTCAGCTCCTGCAGTTGGCTCAGAGCTGGAAAAGCAAGCATGGCTGGCTAAGTATGCCACTCCGGCAAATCTACAGAGTTCGACTCCTGCAGCCAGCACCGCGGATCAAATCAGTACCATACTGAGAGACCAGTTCGGCATGGTGCCGAAAAGGAGGACAATCGGCTATTCCAAGCCGTACCCCAACGAGTACGAGTTGATCCCGCTACCACCCAAATATCGGCTCCCTGATTTCTCCAAGTTCAATAGATCAGATGGTTCCAGCTCCATCGAGCATGTGAGCCGATATTTGGCACAGCTGGGCACGATCTCAGCAGCAGATGAGCTACGTGTGAGGTTCTTCGCACAGTCCCTCACAGGATCGGCTTTCGGGTGGTACACTTTGTTGCCACCAGACTCGATCCGGACTTGGAAGCAGTTGGAAGAACAGTTCCACATGCAGTATCACTCAGAGGCTTCCGAGTCTGGCCTTGCCGATCTAGCACAAATACGTCAGAAGCGTGGAGAAACTGTGGCAGAATACGTCCAGCGCTTCAGAAATCTTAGGAACCGATGTTATTCGGCTCGTGTGACTGAAAAGGAAGCAGTCGAGTTGGCAGTGGTGGGCCTTGCATCACCAATCAAGGACATGGCCTCCCAAGCAGACTACCTTTCACTGGCGCACATGGTTCAGAAACTGTCGTTATATGAACAGCGCCACCCAGACTTGTACCAGGACAAATTCAAGCGTGCGGTAGTCCTGGTTGAGGCAGATGAAGACGAAGGCTCTGCGGGAGATCAAGAAGTAGCAGTGGCTGAATGGACTCGGGGGGCAACCCCCGTGTCCTGCAAATGGGTTAAGCCACCAGGTCCGCCCAGAGGGTTTGATTTTGACGTAACTAAAACTGAGCAAATCTTCGACCTCTTACTCAAGGAGAAGCAGTTGAAGTTACCCGAAGGCCTCAAAATCCCCACGGTACAGGAGCTGAACGGAAAGCCATACTGCAAATGGCATAACTCGTTCTCCCATGCCACCAACGACTGCAGGGTGTGGCGTCAGCAGATCCAAATGGCGATAGAACAAGGACGTCTGATTTTCAACCAGTACGCCATGAAGGTCGACACCCACCCCTTCCCCGCCGTTAACATGGTGGAGTGCACTTACCCTGAAGGTTGCCAGCCGGGATTCTCGTTCAACATCAACATGGTAGGACCTGGACACCACTCTGGCAAGGATGGAGACGAGGGCAGCTGCTCTCGTAGCAAGGACACAGAGGAGGCCGCTCCACGCGATCGGCTCCGGCACGATGGCAAGCGCTATATCACAGAGGGAGAAGTAAGGAACATAAGATATCAGCAACCTCTCTCCGATCACCTCCTCAACAAGTACGTGAGTCAATATAGCCAACACCGACGATCCAGCGACGATGATGATAGAGACCGTCTGGCTAGGGACGCCAGGAGACATCGTCGGCATGATCGCGATGAGGAGGAATACGAGCGCCGTGCCAAGGAAAAATCGAGGGAGCAAGACGACGAGGATAGGCACTGGGACTGCCCCTTCTTCAGACACTGCTGGGATTCAGGAATGAGCCGATTGCCTACAATTGGCAACTGCCCAGAATGTAAACAAAAGAGGAAGGATGCAGCTAACGTGTCTGTGTTCAAACGTCTAGGGCCTCTCCCACTTCGGAACAAGCACACTGAGTCCCCTCGGGTGGAAGATCTCGAGGATTTGGAAGACGATGATGAAGAAGAAGAAGACAGGTACCACCGGCCAAGTTGGTGCCCTGATGGACTCGGCCGTTCCCAAAAGCGTAGGGTTCAGCGACTGCGCGGCTTGGAGGAAGCCGAAAGGTTATATCTGCACACGCTAAGGAAGGCGCGGCCTGATCTGGCCGCGAAGATCCAGCGATCCCTGGATGAAGAGGGTCGACCACAAAAAATGGAGTGGCGCCCCAAGCAAAGGAAAGCCGATGATGAAACATCGGCTGGCACAAACATGGTGTTCATCCTTCCTACGGAGTTCAGCGCTCCAGGATTAGACGAGGCACCTGTAGCACAACTTGACTGCGGCCCACGGCCGGTTATCTTTGAGAAGCCACGAGAAAGAAGCTACAGACATCTGAAGGCCCTGTACTTGCGAGGTTATATCGATGGGAGGCCTGTCAACAAGATGCTGGTGGACACCGGAGCGGCAGTCAACATTATGTCATACTCTATGCTACGTCGGTTGGGATGCTCTAGCTCGGATCTGATCAAGACCAACGTGACATTGAGCGATTTCAACGGCCAAGCGTCTGACGCACAAGGTGTTCTGAACGTGGATCTGACCGTAGGAAGGAAAACCATCCCTACGACGTTCTTCATCGTCGATAGCAAGAGCACCTATGCTATTCTGCTAGGAAGAGATTGGATCCACGCCAACTGTTGCATTCCCTCCACGATGCACCAATGCGTAATACAGTGGGATGGAGATGAGGTAGAGATCGTCCAGGCCGATGACTCAGCCGAGATTTCAACGGCTGGCATGAACGCTTGGGAAACAGCAGGCCAAGAGCCACTCTTAGGTATCAATTTGGACGACTGCGAGCGCATCGACGTGACAAAGGGTAGGGTTAGGCTGGTCTTATCCACCGGCCTGATCGTGTAGCAAGAACAAACCGATGAGCAAACGTGGCGAGGCCGATCCTTAGGATCGGCCCCAAGGATCTATGAAGGAACATTACAAAACCTTCATTGAGCGATTCAATATGGAGGCTGATTCCAGCAATCGGCCAAAATTATCCTCACCACATGTTCTGCTTGTGTTCAACATCGATCTACTGGGCAGCGGTTTTACGTCGGCTGATGAGTTAGGAAAAGTCAACATTGGTCCTACTGGAGCCGACGTGCAAATATAGTGCCTTGACTAACTACAGAGCCGATATCTGCAGTTACCTGACAGATTCGGCTCGGGGGGCACCTAATCAGATGAACATGTGCAGATGAACATGTGTGCAGTGAAATGTTGGGGGCCGATAGGAAAATCGGCCAGTAAAAAAAAATCAGCATCACGATATACAGCCGATGCAAGGACATCGACTTTAGAGCTAAGAAACAAAGCCGATGCACAGCCATCGACTCTAGTACGATTACACAAGATCTACCAGCTGCGTGTTCAAGACGCGGATTTCGACCAGGTCGGTTTTCAGTTCAGTTGTGAGGCCTTCTGTTTCCTCGAGGGAATGAACAATGAGCCAATTTTGGTGCCTGGATCTTCTCTTCGAGGACTTCCAACCCTTTGCGCCAGTTCAGCAGTACTGTCAGAAGCATCAGTTTGGCGTGCAAGGCAGCCTCTTTCTCATTAAGCTGTTGGTGTTTCATCTACAACATCGGCTTTCAGCGGAAGGAAGGTGATCAATGGGGGCAAGTTTGGCTCGCTTTGCGTGGTGGCTGTCTCAGATTACCTGAGCTCAAAGCCCTTTGTTTGATCTATGCATCCTCACCGCTAGTCTCGCCTTGACTGAGGCTCGGGGGGCAGTTGGTCTGGTAGATGCTCTGTTTTAGAAGCCGATTGGGATGTCATCGGCTGATCCTTCGTCGCAACCTTCTTCAAAAATGGTGAATTCTTGCAGAAGAGGATCACTGGACCTGGTGGGAGGAGTTTAAGGGTTTTCTTGAAGACTCCACATTATCCACCAGATTTCAAAGTCATCAGTTGAAGAATTGAAGGATGAATTATGAAGGACCGATGCGTTGCTATCGGCTCATTGAGCATTGGCTAAATGGACAAATCGGCAAAATCAGTATGAGGGGAAATCGGCTAAATTGGCTCAAGGGAAGTCGGCAAAATCAAATTGGGGAAATTCTTCATTGATAAGCAAGATTTCTTACATAAAGAGCTGATTGCTCTCAAAAGGAAGTACTAGGGGATACATTGCCCCGTCTACTACTACTGATCCTATGCTAATGGTCCTATCTATGGGCCGTCGCTGCCCTCGTCATCGCCGTCATCGCCGCTGTCGGTGCTACTCCCGGCGGGCTCGTGGTCGCTGCTCCAGCGGCCGCCGGCCGGGCCCTCATTGTCCTCATCCTCCTCGTCAGCATCGTCGTCATCGCTGTCGAAGTCGCTGAGGTTCCCCGGCCAGGGGCAGAAGCGTTTGGCCGGCGGCTCGTCGGAGGAGGTGTCGTCCTCCTCCTCCTCCTCCTCCTTCTCCTCCTCCTCCTCCTCCTCGGGAGAGGTGAAGTCGTCGCAGGAGAAGCGATCGTCATCGCTCTCCTCCTCCGTTTCCCCGTCGGCGAGGAAGCGGAGGTCACTTTCTCCGTCGGTCAAGGACTTCTCGTCCTCAGACCAGACGGAGAAATCATGGCTAGATTCCTCCCCGGCCTCGATGGCACGGCGGGTGTTGGCCGCATGGACCTCCTCCGGGTTCTGCTCCGGCGTCGGCTCGCGGGAAGAGGAGGACTGGGTGGAAAGATCCGATGAAGCAGAGGAGGAAGAAGACATGGTGGCGCAGGAGGGCTTTTGGAGTGCTAATGCGAAGGGGATGTGGAAGCGAACTGTTTGGAGCGGTTAAATAAAAGGGGATATAGTGGAAATTCAATGCCAAGGCAGTTTCCGAGGAAGTGATGCTTAACAAAAAAAAATTGCCAGGTCACGCGGAGAAGTTGAGAAGGCAAGGCATCATGATGAAGGATACTGCGACGGTTCTGCCACGACATGACCCGACGAAGAAAAGCAGAGTGATTTTGGAATTATCAATTCCAAAACCAGGGGGGCATGTGTTATCACCAGAATTTGACCGAGTCAGAGGTGGGCCGCGATCAAGATGGGCTTGAAGAATATACATGGAAGAAATACGTGAATCGGCCTGTTATGCAAAGTTTGGGCTAGTTTGCCCGTGTATCTGTAATATAGTAGGATACGTGTCGGTTAGTTAGAGTTTGTCTCGTGCATGGTGGGGATTATTCCCACGTTAGAAAGTCTACGGACTATAAATATGTATCTAGGGTTTATGAAATAAACAACAATCACGTTCACCACAAACCAATCTAGGCGCATCGCCAACTCCCTTGTCTCGAGGGTTTCTTCCGGGTAAGCATCATGCTGCCTAGATCGCATCTTACGATCTAGGCAGTAAAGGTTTATTCGTCGTTCATGCGTTGCTCGTACTAAAGCCTTTTTGATGGCGAGCAACGTAGTTATCTTAGATGTGTTAGGGTTAGCATTGTGCTTCGTATCATATGCTATCGTCATGCAACCCTTAGACATCTAGCCGCCCTTACGCCTATCTTAGGCGTAGGGGCGGCACCCCTCTTGATCATTATTTAGTAGATCCGATCCGTTATGGTTGCTCCTTGTTCTTCAAGGATTAGTTTAATATCTGCATAGTTAGGCCTTACAAAGGGTTGGAGGATCCAGCGGCGCGTAGGGTGTAGTTTGCTAGCCCTAGACAGGATGTTCCGGGGATCAACCTCGTCTTGGTTTTTAGGCCCTGTCTAAGATCGGCTTACGATCACCGTGCGCGGCCGCGAGGCCCAATCACGAGTAGGACGTTCCGATTATGCGGTGAAAACCCTAAATCGTCGTAGATCGTTTTAGCTTTATCTTGATCAAGCAGGACCACCATATATTCGTACACCTCGTGCGAATCATGGGTGGATCGGCTCTGTGAGCCGATTCACAGGACAACCTGAGAGCCGATCGAGGCTCGTATTTAATGTTTACGTGTATGCCATGCAGGAAACTAAGCGAGGCATCTCCATCACCTTCCTGACCAGGTATAGGTCAGGTGGCACGCCCTTGCACCAGCATCGGACGTGCGTGCCGGAGTTCTTTGCGGGCCGTCGCTCGGAGGGACCAGGGCCAGCCGCAGCCCTAAGTTGCTCTCGGCTCTCCTGTGTTGCTCGTCGTTGCTCGCCGGTGGGTTTCTGACCGCAACACTTTCCTGGTTCACCAAGCGGATCCAGCCGCTTCAACACAGGGACCGACTGATGTTCCAATACTCAGGGCGCGACGACCCAATGCGCGCCACAAAAGACAATCTTTCCGCCGACGCCATCGACAAAAGGATCCGGCTCCTCATCAAGGTTCCGCGTGAACTTCATGTTCACGTGTGCAACAAGGACATTCACACGAACGGTTCCGGAACTGCGGTACGTCGTCTCGACTTTTTAGTCCATTGCTTTCCTTCGCATCCAAACTTTTTGTCTAAGTGTTCAACACTGCATTAGCTTGAGGCGCTCGAAGAAAGTGAACTCGGAACTCTTATCCGGGTTCCTTCCACCGGCAACACGGATCCGGAGGCTGCATCTGAAGCGGAGGTTCACGAAGCTCCGCGCCCTCCTAAGAGGAAAAAGCCAGCTCCTTCCAGCCCCGCCGCTAAACGTGCCCGCGAAGTGCCTAGCACTGCGGCAACTCGGAAGGCGGAGGCGGAAAAGAAACGCCTTACACTGATTAACACCAGCAACAAGGGGCAACCCGCCATCCAGAACTTCTTCAAGCCCTCCGGGTAAGTGTCCGTTTCCGAGATCCAAGTTCTAGTTTCACGAGCATTTCCTTAGTTGTTTATGCTTTTTTCTTTTTACTGAAGCTCCAGAAGCCAGCCCCCCAAGGCTCCAAAGGCCTTGAAGAAGAAGGCCAAGCCGTCTCCGGCTTCAATTCCTGTTACTCCAGAGGTGGAGATCCCACCCAAGGCTTCATCTGCTTCAAAGCCGGATCCCAAGGACATTATTGACCTTGAAGACCTTCCGGAAGATCCCACAGACCACGGCGATTCCGCCAAGGGTGCCTCCTCGTCTGCCCCTCCTCAAGATCAACCAAGCGCCACTTTCGCGGAGCCCACCGAGGAAGAATATGAGGAGAAGGTAAAGCTCGTTCAAGCCTCCAACGCGATCCGGGTCGACCTTCAACCAACTCAGTCATTGCAAAAGCTTACCCTCGCACAACGCCACGCGGAAGTTTCCGCCATGCTGAACAAAGTTTGGGGGAAGCCAGACGAGGAGATGCGAGATCTCGCGGAGCTGGAGGACGATCTGAAGGTGTTTTTTGCCAAGCACAAGGAAGTGCGGCATGTAATACTAGCCCCCAAGCATTGGGTGAGACATTTCCGTGTAACATGTGTTAGCCGATGCTTTCTTCAAGATGTACCTTAGGTGGAAATTTAAAATTTTAAACCTCCAAGACTTTGAATTCCTCGCCAGCCCCCAAGATTTTACATATCCGACTAACTCCTCTCTGCTTCTCAGACCACGCGGAAATTGCACGAAGATCTACGCGTTCACGTGCTGGAGCAGATAACGGAGATCGAAGGGCTGCATCAGAACGCGGAAAACAGCCAGAAGGCTATCCAGCTTCTTGAGACCCGCCTCCGTGGCACGCCTTCCAAGCTTTGCGTTCATATATTGATATATGTTCATGATGTTTGATATGTGCAACTTTCCACCTTCAGAAGAAACTGCCAAGCACTCCTCGTTTGATGAGCTTTCCGCCAAGGTCAAGGTGCTTGAGGCGGAGAACGAGTCCCTCAAAACCTTCATCCAAGAATCCACTAATAAGGAGACTGAGGCGAGGAAGGAGCTCTCCGGGAAGCATGCCCATGACCTGGCGGAGCTGAACGAAAAACTGGAGAAAAGCCAGGGCCGCGTGCTTTCCGCGATAGCCAAGAACAGAGTTCTAGAAGCGGAGGCGGAGGCCATCGACAAACTTATCTTCCGTAAGCGTTTTTCCGTGTCATTGCTCCGACTACCTCATATGCTCTCTCTCTAACGAAACTGGACCTTCTTCCACAGCGAGCCTTGGCTTCGAGTGGTCAAAAGAGTCGAACCTGAAGAGGACGGAGGCATATGATGAAGCGCGGATTTCCATTGACGCGTTATTTGAAGCCTGTCGCGGAATCGCCAAGACTTTGTCTCTGAAGAAGGCCAAAACTACAATCATCGATACGATGACCAGTCTTATGGAACAAGTGCCGGACTTCATCAAGGACTGGCAAAAATCTTCCGCACGCGGAGTCGCCTCTCTGGTCTTAGCCACCTGCAAGGCTCACTTCCCCTCGCTCAACTTTGCGAATGTTGCACGCGGAGCCCCGGAAGGTTCCGACATGGGCGCCATCCTTGCGGAAACCCAAGGCTATGAGCAGCTGTTTGTCAGGCGAGTGTATCACTCGTTCTGGTATAACAAATACGATCTGCCCAAGGGATTTTCCGATGCAGAGGAGGAAGAGGAGGGTGAGCCAGAGTATTATGGCGAAGGCTCCGGGTCAAGCGTCGAGCATTCCGGAGAAGGCTCTGTTGATGACTCCGAAGCCGGATCCGATGACAACGACGGCGACGACTCCGCCTACCAGGAATCTGAAGAAGAGGACTCCGAGTAGAGTTCCTATTTAGACAATGAAACAAGTTGCATCATTTTGACCCCAGAGTGGGTTTGTAATAAGACTTTAAATTCTTAAGTAGCTAGGAAACGAAACGACTATGCATGGGGCGGAAACACTTATCCTGCTATCCGTTAATATTATGCGCATGTTTCGTTTTATATTGGAAAGCAAGTGCTGATTTTATTGTTTTTCCGGCTTGCCCGCTTGACCTTCCGCGAGCCGGAGGACCTTAGCCGGAAACACTCGCCAGCGGCGACGAAGCCCAATGGCAATCCGTCCATAACCGCGGAAACAAGCCCCCAGGCATAGGTGCCGGAAATCACTACGAGGAATCCACGAGTTCGCAACAGATAACAACTTAATCAGAAAACTTAAGCTTACGTCCTGAAGGACGATTTTTGAAACTCACAACTTTTATACACGCCTAGGCGGAAATATCCAGCTCTGCGGTTTTAGTCGGAAAACACACATGATCTAAAAATGAATAAGTAAAGGAGGTAAAAGACTCAAAGAGTGAACCATAAGCTTTATTTCATTGATCATGTATAACTATTACAGAGTTTGTAACTCAGAAAAAATACGCTAAGTGTGGAAAGGACGTAGCTGTGCGATGTTCCAGGGGCGATTTGTCTCATCGTAGATGTCATCCGGATCCTCACGCTTGCGTTTCCGGTGCCAATTAGCAGGTCTGTCCTTCAGCTCTCGGAAATCAACAAGGTAGTACGACCCGTTATGAAGCACTTTGCTAACGACGAAGGGTCCTTCCCAAGGAGACTGCAGCTTATGGTCTTTCACCCGCCGAAGGCGGAGGACCAAGTCTCCGGCCATAAATGAGCGATGCCGGACTCGACGGCTATGATAACGTCGGAGCTTTTGCTGGTATATGGTGGAACGTTGGTCAGCTAGATTCCGAGCTTCTTCGATCAGGTCCACAGATAGCTGTCTGGCCTCGTCAGCAGTTTCTTCATCATAGGCGGAAACTCGCGGTGAATCGTGGATGATGTCGGAGGGAAGCACGGCTTCGGATCCGTATACCAGGAAAAATGGGGTAAACCCTGTTGACCTGTTAGGGGTAGTTTGTAAACTCCAGAAGACAGCTTCCAACTCGTCGGCCCAAGCTCCAGCTGCTCGTCGCAGCGGTTCTTCAAGGCGTGGCTTAATTCCTGATAATATTAGACCGTTAGCCCTTTCAACTTGACCATTAGATTGTGGGTGGGCCACAGATGCAAGGTCCAGTCGAATTCCTACTGTCTCACAATAATCCTTCAATTCTCCCTGTGCGAAGTTTGTGCCGTTATCTGTGATTATGCTATGTGGGATGCCGAATCTCATCACGAGGCTGCAGACAAATTTTAGTGCCGTAGCACCGTCGGCTTTTCTCACTGGCTTTGCCTCGATCCATTTGCTGAACTTGTCAACAGCGACCAAGAGGTATTCAAAACCGCCAGGAGATGATCTTTTTAACTTACCAACCATATCGAGCCCCCAGACCGCAAACGGCCAGGTGATAGGTATGGTCTTCAGCTCTTGGGCTGGAGCGTTTGGTTGAGTAGCGTAGTACTGACAACCTCGGCAGGTCTTGACTATCTTGTCAGCATCTTCTTTAGCTGTGAGCCAATAGAATCCTAGCCGGAAGGCTTTGGCAACGAGTGATCTGGGGGCGGCATGATGCCCGCAGTCCCCTGCGTGGATCTCTCTGAGGATCTCAATGCCGTCTTGATTTGAGACGCATTTAAGAAACACCCCTGTTGCGCTGCGTTTATAGAGCTGTCCATCAACAATTGTGTAGGATCTTGCTCGTCTGATGATCTGTCGTGCGAGGACCTCGTCCTCTGGCGGCTTTTGATCGATGAGGTAGTCCAGGAAAGGCTGTGTCCAAGCCGGAGTGATAACCATCACCTCTCTAGCCGGAGAAACTGCCACCTCTGGGTTTTCCGGGTTAGCGCCCTTCACCGAGGGTATCCGTAGGTGCTCCAGGAAAATGCAAGGCGGAATTGGTTTTCTGCCGGATCCGAGCTTGGATAGCATGTCTACCGCTGCGTTATCGTCTCTCCGGACGTATTTGACTTCATATCCTAGAAAGCACTTGGCGATCTCGTCAACTTCGTCTCTGTAAGCCGCCATGACGGAATTTCTGGCGTTCCAGGTTCCGGCTACCTGCTGTGCCACCAAGTCGGAATCTCCGCAGCAAATGATGTGCTTGATCCCTATCTCCTTAGCGATGCGCAGTCCGTGTAGTAGAGCCTCGTATTCCGCCATATTGTTTGTAGCTTGGAAGTGGATCTGCAAAACGTATTGCAATTCTTCTCCGGTAGGGGATTTCAGGGTGACTCCGGCTCCTGAGCCTTGATGCTGTTTGGATCCATCGAAGTGCATAACCCATGTCTCTGGTTCCGGCTCCAAGCTTATGTCCGGAGCTTCTGTCCAATCTGCGATAAAATCTGCCAAGACCTGGGATTTGACCGCGGTCCTAGCTTTGTAGTTGATGTCGAAGGCGGACAATTCAATGCCCCATTTTGCTGTGCGTCCTGTTGCGTCAGCGTTGTTGAGAATCGTTGACAGCGGAGCCTTGCTCACGACTGTTACTGGATGCTCCTGGAAGTAGTGTCGCAGCTTCCTGCTGCCTAGGAATACTCCGTAGGCTAATTTCTGAAAGTGCGGGTAGCGCTGTTTGGATTCCGTAAGGACTTCGCTAATATAGTAGACTTGTAGGATAACGTTGCATAGAAAACAAAAAATTTCCTACCGCGAATACGCAATCCAAGCCAAGATGCAATCTAGAAGACGGTAGCAACGAGGGGGTATCGAGTCTCACCCTTGAAGAGATTCCAAAGCCTACAAGATGAGGCTCTTGTTGCTGCGGTAGACGTTCACTTGCCGCTTGCAAAAGCGCGTAGAAGATCTTGATCACGATCGCTTCCGGCGCCACGAACGGGCAGCACCTCCGTACTCGGTCACACGTTCGGTTGTTGATGAAGACGACGTCCACCTCCCCGTTCCAGCGGGCAGCGGAAGTAGTAGCTCCTCTTGAATCCGACAGCACGACGGCATGGTGTCGGTGGTGGTGGAGAAATCCGGCGGAGCTTCGCTTAAGCGTGCGGGATGTGGTGGAGGAGAGAGACCGCTAGGGTTTGGGGAGAGAGGGGGAGGCTAGGGCGCCGGCCAAGGGCAGCCCTAGGTGGTGCGGCCAAGAGTAGTCAGCCCCCTCCCTCTCCTCCTCATTATATAGGTGGAAATCCCCAAGTGTTGGTATCCAAGTCTTCGAATAAGACCCCAACAATGAAACCTCCCATATGTAGGGAAACCTACCCAAGGTGGGAATCCCACTTGGGGTGGGATTCCCCCTTTCCCCATGAGGGGGGTTGGCCGGCCACCCTAGAGGAGTCCACCTTGGACTCCTCCCCTTTAGGGTTGGCTGGTCATGCAAGGTGGAGTCCCTCCGGGACTCTACTTTCCATGATGATTTCTTCCGGACTTTTCTAGAACCTTCTAGAACCTGCCATAAATGCACCGGATCATTTCCAAACTTGGAATATGACTTCCTATATATGAATCTTATTCTCCGGACCATTCCGGAACTCCTCGTGATGTCCGGGATCTCATCCGGGACTCCGAACAAATATTCGAACTCCATTCCATATTCAAGTTCTACCATTTCAACATCCAACTTTAAGTGTGTCACCCTACGGTTCGTGAACTATGCGGACATGGTTGAGTACTCACTCCGACCAATAACCAATAGCGGGATCTGGAGATCCATAATGGCTCCCACATATTCAATGATGACTTTAGTGATCGAATGAACCATTCACATACGATACCAATTTCCCTTTGTCATGCGATATTTTACTTGTCCGAGGTTTGATCTTCGGTATCACTCTATACCTTGTTCAACCTCGTCTCCTGACAAGTACTCTTTACTCGTACCGTGGTATGTGGTCTCTTATGAACTTATTCATATGCTTGCAAGACATTAGACGACATTCCACCGAGAGGGCCCAGAGTATATCTATCCGTCATTGGGATGGACAAATCCCACTGTTGATCCATATGCCTCAACTCATACTTTCCGGATACTTAATCCCACCTTTATAACCACCCATTTACGCAGTGGCGTTTGGTGTAATCAAAGTACCTTTCCGGTATAAGTGATTTACATGATCTCATGGTCATAAGGACTAGGTAACTATGTATTGAAAGCTTATAGCAAATAACTTAATGACGAGATCTTATGCTATGCTTAATTGGGTGTATCCATTACATCATTCATATAATGATATAACCTTGTTATTAATAACATCCAATGTTCATGATTATGAAACTAATCATCTATTAATCAACAAGCTAGTTAAGAGGCATACTAGGGACTTCTTTGTTGTCTACATATCACTGTCATGGTATCGTCACGGCATATGCCATAGGGTGGCTAATCGAAGGTGGTTCCTGAGAGATCTCACGGCGGTATCCGGATGCGGGTATGGGGACGCGTGACACAGAGGCGTACCCAGGTTCGAGGCCCTCCTGTGGAGGTAACACCTCTACTCCTGCTATGAGTGTATATGATGATCACACAGTACAATGGTGCTCCTAGAGCTGTATCCGGCTTGCCCTGGGAGGCTAAGGTAGATGAAAGTCTCTCTCACAGGGCAGCGCTAAGACTAGAATGAAGTAAGAATGAGTGATCGATGGATGGATCCCCTGCACGAGAGGGGGTAGTGCGGCTTATATAGGCACCGGCACTTTACATATAAGACCCTATAGTCTACTGGCTGGCTTGGCCGGCTTCGGCTTCCGCTCCTTCCCGAGGCAGTGACGTCAGGAGCCGTTGAGGCCTCATGGCCTGTCCCATCCGGCTGCCACGGTCAGCGGTATGGAGAGGAGGTGTCCCTGTCGCCGTCAGCCACTGTAGCCAGTACGGCTCGACGTAGGCCATGATGGCCTGTCCGGCGCGCGGCACTATTGCTCCACAGTGCCCCGTGCTTTACGGAAGATGAAGTCAGCGTGGACTTTGGGAACCCGGATCACCAACCCGGTTCCTTCCAGTGCAAGACTCGCCAGCCTCGAGTCGGTCTGAGGTACAAACCCCCAGTCGGATATGGCTTGTAGAAGCCGGCCCTGCTACAGCATTGGCGGCCGTAGCCAGGCCGACTAGGACCTAGAGCCAGCCGGCTTCCGGACCAGCCGGCCACGGCGCCAGCCGGCTGCTCCTCAGCCGGCCTTTGCCGCGAGCCGGCCAGTGGCCAGCCGGCTGCTCCGCGTCCATTGCCCTACCCGGGGTCTTCCCCCCGACATTAGCCCCCGAAGCTGGCAAGGTCCTGCATTTAGAAGGACCTAGGCAGGTTTTCCTGGCTTCTCGAATATACTTGACGGCACTTGGAGGGGCCGACTGAGAATTTTCATTCAGCCGGCTGCACCCTCATCCGGCTCGTTCCTGCCAGCTGCTTCTAGCCGGCCGCAATTTACACTTATGCAGTTTTTGCTTTCTCGCAAGTTTTGGCGATACCTCCGCCTTGTTGGATGACTTTTGGTCCGAGTTGAATTTGTTGTCCGGCTCCGGCTTGCGGCGCGCCGGAATCTCCGCCGCCTCGGGTCCTGCACCCGACTTGACTGGTCTGACGCCTGGGCTCTGCCGCCGGTTCGTCTGGTCACATCAATGTCTCCTCCGGATCCGGTGCGGTAGTGGGGGACGTGGTGTGGCCGTTTTCGATAACCGCTGTGGTCATGGGCGGAGTTACGGCGCAATAAATCCGGGGACGTGGCCCACGTTCGCCACTTGGAGGCCAACCGCCCGTGGCAGGAGGCTATAAATGCCGCGGGGGAGGCATCGAGGCGGCTACTTGCCCCTTTCTTCCTCCTCGCGCTCCTGCTCTGCTCCTTCCTTCGCGCTCGAGCCCGTTGCTGCTCCGGCGAACGTCTCCCGCTGGCGAACTCCGGCGAGCGAATCTCCGCCGATCCGCCGCCGCTACTCCGACGTGCCGGCGCCACGGGGCCCCGCGTTTCGACGGAGCGCCCTCAGCCGCCGTCGTCGCCGCCGCCGTCGCAAGGCTCTTCTTCGCCCTTTCGCCTCTCGTGGTCAACTTCTTCTTCTTCCTCGACGATGGCCTCCGCCAGCGGATCGTGGAGGGACTCGTACATGCGGGAGGACGACATCGAGCGACTGGTGCGCCTCCGCCAGATCCCGTCGGTGGTTACGCGGGCGCCCGGCGAGGAGACAGAGCCCGAGCCGCAGCCCGGCGAGCGCGTCGTCTTCGGCGCGCACCTCGACCGCGGGCTGGGCCTGCCGGCATCAACCTTCTTCCGCCAGTTCCTCGACAACTTTGGCCTGCAGCCGCACCATCTGCCGGCCAACGCCTGCATCCTCCTCAGCTGCTATGTGGCTTTCATGGAGGCCTACGCCGGCTTGTGGCCGGATATCGACTTCTAGAGCCGGCTGTTCTACCTCAAGGCGCAAACCACTGAGGGCCGCCTGCGGGCCTGCGGAACCACCTTCGATTAGCCACCCTATGGCATATGCCGTGACGATACCACGACAATCACACATGTACTAATGTTTCGGTTAATACAATTATAGCATGATATATAAACATTTATCATAAACATAAAGATATAAATAATAACCACTTTATTATTGCCTCTAGGGCATATCTCCTTCAGTCTCCCACTTGCACTAGAGTCAATAATCTAGTTTACATTTGTAAAGATATAACACCTTGGCCTTCCGGTGCTTTATCATGTTTTGCTCACGGGAGAGGTTTTAGTCAACGGATCTGACACGTTCAGAAACGTATGTATTTTGTAATTCATTTGCGTCTCAACGCATCACTCATTTCCAAATGAGTCGGCATTAAATATGTTTGGTCTTCTGGTGGAACCTTAATTCCGCGGTCTGAAATATGTCACTAATATTGTCACACACAATATAGCTTCAAAGTTCTGACACTATCGGAACTACACCAAGTTCTCAAAGAACTTCTTGACTTAACATCCTTTGTCATTGTCAAAATAATGACATACTCTGCCTTCTTTTGTAGAATCCATCACAATATTTAGAACTCTTCTAAATCTAGCATAGACAACTTCTAGCTCATTGTGCTACCTTTTAAACAACACTTAGTCTAATTTGAGATTTGAAATTTTATTTTCATATGTGACAAAATTAGTATCGGTGCAACACCTTACAGCGATTTTTTTTGTCATTTCTCCATATAAAACTATATATATATACTTGGTTCTTCTTAAGTACTCAAGAATATTCTTACTGTTTTTCAGTGATCATCACATGAATCATGCTCATAACACTCTTAGAGCATAGGATATCTGATTGTGTACATATTATTCGTGATCTATAATCACTCATGTGTTTTTACTCATTGAGTGTCAGATACACTCAAGTCTTGTTAAAACTTCACATGACAAGAACATCTTCTTAATATTTCTATATTGAACTATTTCAATATCCATTCTATGTACTTTGACTTAAACTTATTTTGTGTTTCAATCTATCTTCATAGATCTTGACACTAAATTTGTTTCAGTCCATATCTTTTCATTGAAGTTAATTTATCAATGAAACCTTTTTAATCAAGTATATAATTACATTATTTATAACCAACTATATGTCACCTACATAAAATATTATAAATATGTCTTAGCGCTCCCACTTAATTTCTTGCAAATGCAAGCCTCTTCATCGTCTCTGATGAAATCAAAAACTCTTTGACTATTTCATCTGGTGAAGATTCAAACTCATGATACTCACTTCATCAAATTGAAGTTTGTATACCTATCTAATATTCCACGGACCAGCAAAACTCTTGGTTGTATCTTGTATACACCTTTAATACATACTTCTGATAAGTAATGTATTTTGCCATCCTACTAGAATAATCCATATAGACTATAAGCATTTCTACGGAAGATCTAATCTTATCGTAGTCAACTCTTTGAACTTTGTCGTAAACAATTTTTCGAAAAGTCGAGCTTCTTCAAGGATATTTCATCCAAGTCTATAGATCCATTTACTTTCAAAAAGTATTCATCTATTATGGATTTCATGGCGCATGGCCATTTTAACGGAGTCAGGGCCCATCATAACTTCTTTGTTTGTAGTTGGTTTATCATTGTTCAAAATCAATCCTTTGTCCACAAATCATTTATTTGATCACAAAGTAAACCATACCTACAAGGTTCAATATGTACTTCGATCTCCATGACTAAAACACTTTGTAGTCATGGGAGCCATGATCGTTGTGGCCGCTTCCGAAACCAATTCCGATGCTGCGCTACTCTGATCATTATGCTCAGGTTCATAAACCTTATCAAATTATATTGTCCTCCCACTCAAATATTTCACTAGAAACAATTTCTCGGAAATAAGAAACATTGACAAACACTTTTGTCTTTGTCTCGTGGGAAGAATTCCCAATCAAATCTCTGGGATAACCAACAAAGACATTCATCGGATTTTGGTTGTAAACTTATTTACTTATGCAATGCATACCAAAATTTAAGAAAAGACTATCAGGTTTCTTACCTATGCCATAACTCGTATGGTGTCATTTCAACGGATCATGATGATGCTCTATTTAGTGTAAAAGCGGAGTCACTAAAGCATAATCCACAAAAATATAATGGCGTCATAATATTTTTATCTCATCATTAATCCAACAAGGTTTGGATACATATCTTGGATACTATATCATCATTATGATACTCCAAGAAATGTGAGTTGTAGAACAATTTCATAACTCTCTTAGATGTTCGCTAAAACTCGTATTTCAAATACTTCCACCATGATCCAATCATAGATATTTGAATTTTCTATTACGATGATTCCACTTCATGCTGAAATTTATTTGAATCCATTCAAATGTTTCAAACTTCTTCCTTATTGAATATATCCACATATATATACTCAATTCATTGTTGAAAGTTTTCATGAAGTAGAAGAATCTCCCGCACACAACTATGCTCAGTGAACCACATACATCATCATGTATTTTTCCACTAAGTTAGTTGCCCGTTCAACTTTTGGCCTATGAACGGTATTTTAATCATTCTCTTTAGAAAAGATTTGCAAGCGCCAAATGATTCAAAAATCAAATGACTCAAAAAATCCATTTGCATGGAGTTTCTTCATGCGTTCCTTTCCAACATGACCTAAATGGCGGTTCCACAAATAAGTGGAATTCAAATCATTTGCCTTACGGCATTTTAGCGTCAGTGTTATGTATGTGTGTTTCACCATTAAAATTTATAATAACTTATCCATCGTTCATGGAGTAATGTCATAATTTGAACAACTCATTGTTTTTATTTGACAAGAACAAAATAACAATTATTAAGTTCTTTATTATAAATTCTAAGGGCTAGATAGAATGCCAACGATGAACATAATAACACTTTATTTTTGTTCCAGACGTGTATTCCTATCATATTCCTTGTCAGTCACTTAGGCCATTGTATTCTTGTATTGCGTTGTTTTGTATGACACTTCATACCAACCAATATGGTACAAATACCCAAGAATTTCATTGTGTGACCAAACGAGGAATACATCCATAACATGTATATCATTGATATACACCTGAGCTAGACTTTCTAGTTTTTTTTTCTTTTCTTTCTGCCAAAATATCTTTTGTAGTTTCTCTTTTTAGCTTTCCTCATTATTCAGAAAAACACTTCAACATCATTAACTTCTAGGTTTGTTGGTCAAATACCAATAACCTTGATGTTCTTACTTTGAAGTTGATCATCATATGACAAGTGTTTCAGATTTCACTATTAGTAACTTGTAATATGATGAACAATTTCACTCATAGTTTTATCCATCATATCATGACGACTTTCCGAGGCCATGTCTGTACATGCTAGGCTCGTAAAGTTTTAACCTTGGTATTTGCATGTGCAAATCTACCTTGCACCCGTTGTATGCACACGTAGAATCTATCACACCCGATCATCACGTGATGCTTCGAAACGACGAGTCTTAGCAACGGTGCATATTAAGGATGGTCACTTCATGGATATGCGAATATTATTAGTGCCCAAATAGTTGGAGGATTGTAACGCCTGGCGTCTTCAACCTTCATACATTCCCATAAAACTTATGAGTTTATGTAGTCTCACCAAATTTATATTCTATCATCTTGTAATAAGGTCTTAGATATCACATATATCTCATACCTTGATTATTTCTGAAAACTAAATTTTCAGCTCCTTACTTTTCAAACAGATTTGAACTTCAAGTTTCATGGAGACAAGATAACTTTGGGTACTAATTGAAACCATAGCTCTTTGAATCAACAATGTGAGGTTTACTAAAAGTTTGCAATAGGACTTAATCAATTCTTGATTCTTTAACAATACGGTACTAATCCATAAAGTTTCTTATCAGATTTAACAGTATTTCTATCTCAATAACAAGACTAGCGCATAGTAGTAAACGGATGCCAATACTACAAAATTAATACAAAATACTACTCAGACTACGTTTATGATAATTAGTTCATGTTTTAATCTTATTACTAATGAACTCCCACTTAATACAACATCCCTCATAGTTGTTTAGTGGTACACGATCCAAATCCACTACACCAAAACCGATCATCACGTGAGATGATGTAGCTTCAATGGTGAACATCAACATGTTGATCATATCATCCATATGACTCGTGTTCAACCTTTCGGTTTCCGTTGTCCCGAGGCCATGTCTGTACATGCTAGGCTCGTCAAGCAAACCCAAGTATTCTGCGTGTGCAACATGGCTTACACCCGTTGTATATGAACGTTGAGTCTATCACATCCGATCATCACGAGATGCTTCGAAACGACGAACCTTGCAACGGTGCATACAAGGGGAGAACACTTTATTATCTTGATATTAATGTAAGGGATCATCTTATAATGCTACCGTCGCGATCTAAGCAAAATAAGATGCATAAAGGATTAACATCACATGCAATTCATATGTGATATGATATGGCCCTTTTGTCTTTGCGCTTTCGATCTTCATCTCCAAAGCACGGACATGATCTCCATCATCAACGGGCATGATCTCCATCATCGTCGGCGTAGCGTCAAGATTCATGGCGCCGTCTTCATGGTTGTTCACCTCATGTAGCAACTATTACAACTACTTTGAAATACTACTCAACATGAAAATTAAAGACAACCATAAGGCTCCTGCCGGTTGCCACAATACAATAATGATCATCTTATACATATTCATCATCATATCATGGCCATATCACATCACCAAACCCTGCAAAAACAAGTTAGACGTCTCTAATTTGGTTTGCATATTTTACGTGGTTTAGGGTTTTCGAGTAAGATCTAATCTACCTACGAACATGAACCACAACGGTGATACTAGTGTTGTCAATAGAAGAGTAAATTGAATCTTCACTATAGTAGGAGAGACAGACACCCGCAAAGCCACTTATGCAATACAAGTTGCATGTCGAGCGTGGAGCAAATCTCATGAATGCGGTCATGTAAAGTTAGCCCGAGCCGCTTCATCCCACTATGCCACAAAGATGCAAAGTACTCAAACTAAAGATAACATAAGCATCAACACCCACAAACCATTGTGTTCTACTCGTGCAACCATCTATGCATAGACACGGCTCTGATACCACTGTAGGATAACGTTGCATAGAAAACAAAAAATTTCCTACCGCGAACACGCAATCCAAGCCAAGATGCAATCTAGAAGACGGTAGCAACGAGGGGGTATCGAGTCTCACCCTTGAAGAGATTCCAAAGCCTACAAGATGAGGCTCTTGTTGCTGCGGTAGACGTTCACTTGCCGCTTGCAAAAGCGCGTAGAAGATCTTGATCACGATCGCTTCCGGCGCCACGAACGGGCAGCACCTCCGTACTCGGTCACACGTTCGGTTGTTGATGAAGACGACGTCCACCTCCCCGTTCCAGCGGGCAGCGGAAGTAGTAGCTCCTCTTGAATCCGACAGCACGACGGCGTGGTGTCGGTGGTGGTGGAGAAATCCGGCGGAGCTTCGCTTAAGCGTGCGGGATGTGGTGGAGGAGAGAGACCGCTAGGGTTTGGGGAGAGAGGGGGAGGCTAGGGCGCCGGCCAAGGGCAGCCCTAGGTGGTGCGGCCAAGAGTAGTCAGCCCCCTCCCTCTCCTCCTCATTATATAGGTGGAAATCCCCAAGTGTTGGTACCCAAGTCTTCGAATAAGACCCCAACAATGAAACCTCCCATATGTAGGGAAACCTACCCAAGGTGGGAATCCCACTTGGGGTGGGATTCCCCCTTTCCCCATGAGGGGGGTGATGACCCACAAGTATAGGGGATCGCAACAGTCTTCGAGGGAAGTAAAACCCAATTTATTGATTCGACACAAGGGGAGACAAAGAACACTTGGAAGCCTTAACAGCGGAGTTGTCAATTCAGCTGCACCTGGAAACAGACTTGCTCGCAAGGGTTTATCGGTAATGTGATTTTATAGCGATAGCAGTAGTGAAATAACAAGAGCGAGTAACAAAGACAGCAGTAGTGATTTTAGTAAACAGCAGAATTAAAATACTGTAGGCACGGGGACGGATGACGGGCGTTGCATGGATGAGAGAAACTCATGTAACAATCATAGCAGGGCATTTGCAGATAATAATAAAACGGTGTCTAAGTACAAAGCAATCAATAGGCATGTGTTCCATATATAGTCGTGCGTGCTCGCAATGAGAAACTTGCACAACATCTTTTGTCCTACCAGCCGGTGGCAGCCGGGCCTCAAGGGAAACTACTGGATATTAAGGTACTCCTTTTAATAGAGTACCGGAGCAAAGCATTAACACTCCGTGAACACATGTGATCCTCACATTGCTACCATTCCCTCCGGTTGTCCCGATTTCTGTCACTTCGGGGCCATCGGTTCCGGACAGCGACATGTGTATACAACTTATAGGTAAGACCATAAACAATGAATATCTTGATGAAACAATAACATGTTCAGATCTGAGATCATGGCACTCGGGCCCTAGTGACAAGCATTAAGCATAACAAGTTGCAACAATATCATCAAAGTACCAATTACGGACACTAGGCACTATGCCCTAACAATCTTATGCTATTACATGACCAATCTCATCCAATCCCTACCATCCCCTTCAGCCTACAGCGGGGGAATTACTCACACATGGATGGGGGAAACATGGCTGGTTGATGTAGAGGCGTTGGCGGTGATGGCGGCGATGATCTCCTCCAATTCCCCGTCCCGGCGGAGTGCCAGAACGGAGACTTCTGGCTCCCGCGACGGAGTTTCGCGATGTGGCGGCGTTCTGGAGGGTTTCTGGCGACTTCGACTTCTCTCCGTGCATTTTTAGGTCGAGGCGAATAAGTAGTCCGAAGGAGGGCGTCGGAGGCCGGCCGAGGGGGCCACACCATAGGGCCGCGCGGCCCCCCCTAGGCCGCGCCGCCTTATGGTGTGGGGCCCTCGGGCCTCCACTTGATTTGTCCTTCTGGCTCCGTCAGTATTCTGGGAAAATAGGGCCTTCCGTCGAAATCCCGAGGTTTTTCCTGAAAGTTGGATTTCTGCACAAAAACGAGACACCAGAACAGTTCTGCTGAAAACAGCGTTAGTCCGTGTTAGTTGCATCCAAAGTGCACAAATTAGAGGCAAAACAATAGCAAAAGTGTTCGGGAAAGTAGATACGTTTTGGACGTATCAACTCCCCCCAAGCTTAGCTTATTGCTTGTCCTCAAGCAATTCAGTTAACAACTGAGCGATAAAAGAACTTTCACGAACACATTTGCTCATATGATGTATATATTCTCATGCTATGGCTAATACTTAAGCAGTTCATAATGAAATACATGCAAATTAGATCATCTAACAGCTATGCCAAACATGGAGAGGTACCAACAATTAATAATAAGCATCATGAATCATGTATATAAGCAGGATTGCAATGTTCATAAGAGAGTATGATAAAGTGGTATCTCGCTTGCCTGTATTTGATTGGCAAAACATAAATGCCCGGGCACCTCTGGAGTTCATAGAAAGACTAGAAGTAGTGATTGTCAAAAGATAAATGCATCAAAGTTATACCACAATCAATCATATTTTGAGACAAGCATATTATACTAAGAATGACAGTTGTGCTCTCAAGATAGTGCTCAAAGAAATAATGGAGACACAACATAAAAGTAAAAGATTGACCCTTCGCAGAGGGAAGCAGGGATTAACATGCGCTAGAGCTTTTCATTTTTGAAATCAGGAGTAGAATCATTTTGAGAGGTGTTTGTTGTTGTCAACGAATGGTAATGGGTACACTAACTACCTCGCCAACCGGACTTTTAAGAGCGGCTCCCATGAATTATTGCATATTTATTTGGCACTCCTTCCAACCTTTCTTTCACAAACCATGGCTAACCGAATCCTCGGGTGCCTGCCAACAATCTCATACCATGAAGGAGTGCCTTTTTATTTTATTTTTATTATGATGATGACACTCCCCCCAACCTTTGCTTACACAAGCCATGGCTAACCGAATCCTTCGGGTGCCGTCCAACAATCACAAACCATGGAGGAGTGTCTATTAAGTTAATTAATTCGGGACTGGGAATCCCATTGCCAGCTCTTTTTGCAAAATTATTGGATAAGCGGATGTGCCACTAGTCCATATGAGAGTCCGTCAAAAGTAAATGACAAGGTTGAAAGCTAAACACCACATACTTCCTCATGAGCTATGAAACATAAACACAAATTGAGAAGCATTTTGAAGGTTTTAAAGGTAGCGCATGAGAATTTACTTGGAATGGTTTGAAATGCCATGCATAGGTATTTATGGTGAACACGCTGGAATAACTTGGTTTTCATGTGGTTGGAAGCACGAGCAGCGTTCCCGCTCAGTACAAGTGAAGGCTAGCAATAGACTAGGGAGCGACAAATCAAGAGAGCAGTAACTGTCATAATCATGCTTGCGGCAAAATAAATTAACGGAGGCATAAAAGTGATACAAGAATTCTGAAGCAATATAGATCATCGAAGCTTAATTGACTTTTTGTTCAGTCATATGCATGCGTGAGCATGTGCCAAGTCGATATAAATGAATTATTCAGAGGAGGATACCACAATGCCATACTTACTTATGAATAAAACAATGCAAGCAAACATCCATGACATGCTACTCATATTAATAAATTGGAGCTAAACATGAGAGATCATAAACTACTATACTTTCTTAAATAACATATACCTCACATGAACCAACTAAGCATGCTCACATGGATGAGTATATGTACAAAAATGAAAACAAATAGAGTTCATACCAGCCTCTCACCACAATCAGATTGTCGTAGATCGTCATTATTGCCTTTTCACTAGTGCAGCTTGGATAATATGAAATGAAAACCACGCTCCAGCCACCGAAGACCATTGAACTCATAAAGAACTTTACAAACCAAATAAGAACAGCAAATATTTTTGGTGTTTTCGAATTAGAAACAAGAACAAGAGGAAACAAACAAACAAAGCAAAATCTTTTTGGGTTTTCTTATAGCAAACTAGCAATAGCAAATAAAGCGAAACAAATGCAAGAAACCAAAGCAAACAAATGGTGAAGAGAAACAACAGAAATATTTTTGGTCTTTTTGTGTTTTGGAAAGGAAACAAAGCAAAAACAAGAAATAGCAAACTAAAAGAAACGCAGAAAAGCGAGATGGCAGAAATCTGCCAAAACCTGATAGCAGTACAGAAATCGATTTTTACAAAAATCTTACGTTGCTCAGCTCGAAAAGTGTTCAACTAATGAAAGTTAGACAACAACCTGGGGAACATGCACACAAATTGGCAGCTCAAAATAACGTTCTGGCTGTGCGCACGAATTTTTCTAGTAACAGTCCAGAATCTGTTTTTAGGCAGCACTTCCCCAAATATCATCTCCCTCTCATTAGAAAACCACTCAAACGAACAAAAAAAATATGTACAAGTATCCAGCAATCATAATATGCAAAGAATGAGTGATGCCGGTATACCTCCCCCCAAGCTTAGGCTTTTGGCCTAAGTGGAGATCAACCCCATCTAGGGTCTGGGTTCCATGCCGATGAATCGTACATGCAGTAGTCATAATAAGGTACCGATGCAGAAGAAAAGCGTGGAGGCTCCATATGCCCAACATGTTGATGCGAGGAACTTGCTGCATCGGATGATGAGTCGAGGTGTTCCTCGACCTCCGTGTCGTCTCTTGCATGGTGGCCTCCTCCCTCTATGTGTGCATTCAGCGCACTTTCATTATCCCCTGAGAAACTCCTTCCATCGCAAATCATCTTGAAGAGGTCCACGAGTTCTTGCGGCGATCCCCTTATCTTCTCGCATGATCCCCATTGTGGTACTCTAATTGCTGCACAAAAATCACTGAATGGCAAGTTGACAGCTTTATTGTAAATTTTATACTGGACCGTGGGGTTAGATCGCGACCAATTGAACTTGAAGTCCTGTACAAAAGACATAGTTAATTTTACATATTGTCTTGGCTCTCCTTCAACAAAGTCACTCAGCCCTGCACGAGAAATTAGACTTTGAACATCTTCAAGTATTCCCGCGCTTCTCATAAAATCCGCGCACGGGTAATAAGAGGGGTATACTCCCTCTTCACGATTCACTCTCATAACTTGTTGGACCTCCAATTCTTGTTGGTTCAATTGATATCTATTCCACTCCATTTTCTGAAATTTTCAACAAACAATATAAAAATTTGATTTGGTGACATATAATCAAGGGGAACTACTATAGGAACTTGCTAGAGTATTAATCATGCATCAAAACTAGTTTCTATATCTTAGAACAAGCATGCAAGCTCACTAAACATGTTACCTACAGCAGCAAAATATTCAAGATATACTCAACCAAACAAAATTCTACTTGGATGGGTGGAGGAGTCACATACCGAAGAGCAAATGTGCCAAATTTCAGACAGAAATCTGAGTTGAGCAAAGAGATCGAGAAATCTGGAGCTCTGGAGCAAAAACGCGAGAGAGAGGAACTTGGTACGAGTTTTTTCGGGAGAGAGAAGGTGCTGGGAGAAAGAGATGACAAAGTGGGGCAAAGAGGGGCCCACACCACATGGTGGCGCGGCCACCTCCTAGGCCGCGCCGGCCTGTAGTGTGGCACCCTCTGGTGCCCCACAGGTCATCCTCTGGTGCTCCCAGGTGCCTCGTCGAAAAATAGGACCAACGGTATAATTTTTGTGAATTTTTGAAAACTTTGAAAAATGCACATTTCTGGGTATTTAGTTTATTATTACTGGCCAGGAAATTTTTTGAAATCTTCAATTAGCTAAGGAACTTTGCAAATTAAAAGTGCTACAGCAACTAGAGCAAGTAGAGGAAGAAAGAGATGTTGTTTACATCCTCTATGCATATAAAAAGTATTTGTTAACAAGGTTGATCAAGTCTTGCCACCAAATAAATTTTACATAGCATATGAAGAAATAAACCTCAAATCAATCATGTTACCTTGAATTGTATTCATATGGATCCAATCACGAGAGTTTGATATTCTTCTTTAGGCTCATATATAGGACAGTCAATAGTTCCCACTTTAATACTTCTCACATTAGTAATAGTATTGACTCCACATACTTTATCAATCTTCTTGGGGAAATAGACGGTATGCTCCTTATCATCAACATTAAAAGTAACCTTTCCTTTATTGCAATCAATAACAGCCCCTGCGGTGTTAAGAAAAGGTCTCCCAAGAATAATAGACATATTATCATCTTCAGGCATTTCCAACACAACAAAATCAGTTAATATCAAGCAGTTAGTAGTAACTTGAACAGGAACATTCTCACATATACCAACAGGAATAGCAGTAGATTTATCAGCCATTTGCAAAGATATATCAGTAGGTATCAACTTATCTAAGTAAAGTCTCTTATAAAGAGAAAAAGGCATAACACTAACACCGGCTCCCAAATCACATAGAGCAGTTTTAACATAATTATTCTTAATAGAACAAGGAATAGTAGGTATACCTGGGTCGCCCAACTTCTTTGGAATTTTGCCATTGAAAGAGTAATTAGCAAGCATAGTGGAAATTTCCTCATTGGGGATTTTCCTTTTGTTAGTAACAATATCTTTCATATACTTTGAATAAGGAGGCAATTTAATAGCATCAGTCAAAGGGATTTGTAAGAATAAAGGTTTCATCCAATCACAAAATTTATTATAGTGTTCTTCTTCCTTTGATTTTAGTTTCTTAGCAGGAAAAGGCATTTGCTTTTGCACCCAAGGTTCTCTTTCATTACCATGTTTCTCAGCAATAAAATCCTCTTTAGTATACTTTTTATTTTTAACATGCTTTTCAGGTTCTTCTTCAACCTCTTCTTTATCAGGAGTATTATTCTTATCATTATCTTTATCATGTTCATTACCACTTTCAGTTTCAGCATCAGAAATAGAAATACTATTAGGATCATTAACAGGTTCAGAGGATTCTACAACATTTTTATGTTTCTTCTTCTTTTTCTTCTTAGAATGAGCACTAGGTTCAATGCGTTGAGAATCTTGTTCAATTCTTTTGGGATGCCCTTCAGGATATAGAGGATCCTGGGTAGAGACACCACCTCTAGTTGTTACTTCATAAGTATGTTTTTCTTTAGAATTATTCCCTAACAAGTCATTTTGCACTTTAGTGAGTTGATCAATTTGAGTTTGAATCATATGAAAATGTTTAACAAGCATCTTAACATCATTGGAGGTTCTCTCCACAATACCATGCAATTCACTAATAGCTCGAGAATTTTCCATTAAATGATTCTCTACTCTCATATTAAAATTTTCTTGCTTAACAATATAATTATCAAACTCATCTAAGCATTGTGCAGGAGGTTTCGAATACGGAATATCCTCCCTAGTAAAGCGTTGAAGGGAGTTTACCTCAATCATGGATGAAGGGGGAATTATCTCACATATATCTTCTATGGGAGGAAGGTTCTTCACATCTTCAGATTTAATACCTTTCTCCTTGAGAGACTTCTTGGCTTCCCTCATATCTTCATCATTCAATTTAATTAAACCCCTCTTCTTCAATATTGGCGTTGGAGTTGGTTCGGGCGTAGTCCAATCATCATGATTCCGGCCTATTTTAGCCAATAATTCTTCAGCGTCGTCTGGAGTTCTTTTCCTGAAAACACAACCAGCACAACTATCCAGGTATGCCCTAGACTCAATGGTTAGTCCACTATAAAATATATCAAGTAAATCATGCTTTTCCAAATCATGGTCAGGCTGAGCTCTAATAAGAGAGCAAAATCTCGCCCAAGCCTCAGGCAATTTCTCTTCATCTCCCTGGTCAAAATTATAAATTCTCTGCAAAGCAATATGTTGAGCACTAGCAGGAAAGTATTTGCGGAAGAAAACATTAAGCAATTCTTTTGGACTTCTAATAGAATTAGGTGGCAAATTATTATACCAAGTTTTAGCGTCATCCTTTAATGAGAATGGAAAGATTTTAGCAACAAAGTAAGTACGCATCTTGACATCATCAGAAAACAAGCTACTTAGAGTAGATAACTCAGTCATGTGTTCAACAGCACTTTCTTTTTCAGTACCACAAAAGGGTGTTTTCTCAACAATAGCTATATGAGATAGATCAAGAGAAAAATCATAATCTTTATCCCTAATGTTTATAGGAGATGTGGCAAATTTAGGATCAGGAGACAGTTTATATCTAACAGCATGTTCTGCAAGCAACTTTTTAATTTTTCTTGCATCAGTAGTAGCATTGCATTTTTTAATAAAATCATCATTAAGCTCCACATAATCTTCCTCAGGATCATCACTAAAATAATCAAGTTCAGGTGAACTAACAGGTGTAGTAGCATTAGGAGTTTCAGTATTTTCAATTTGTCTAGACCTAGCAATTGTAGCATCTAGAAAGGATCCCAATGAACCACTATCATCAAGCACAGCAGAAACATTATCAATATTATGAGAGTTTTCAGATTCAGCAGAAGTACCCGCATGTGAAGCATGCGGCGGTGAAACAAGTTTATCAATCACAGATGGTGAATCAAGAGCAGCAGAGGTATTCAGAATTGTACCTTTTCTTGTAGTGGATGGTAATATGGCGATCTTAGTATCGCGAGGTTTACCCATGATGGAGAATTTGCAGCGAGCAATATTAATCCAAGTGAACTTCCAAATAAAGCTATGTTCCCCGGCAACGGCGCCAGAAAATAGTCTTGATGACCCACAAGTATAGGGGATCGCAACAGTCTTCGAGGGAAGTAAAACCCAATTTATTGATTCGACACAAGGGGAGACAAAGAACACTTGGAAGCCTTAACAGCGGAGTTGTCAATTCAGCTGCACCTGGAAATAGACTTGCTCGCAAGGGTTTATCAGTAGTAACAGTTTTATAGCAGTAGCAGTAGTGAAATAACAGCAGCAGAGTAACAAAGACAGCAGTAGTGATTTTAGTAAACAGCAGAATTAAAATACTGTAGGCACGGGGACGGATGACGGGCGTTGCATGGATGAGAGAAACTCATGTAACAATCATAGCAGGGCATTTGCAGATAATAATAAAACGGTGTCTAAGTACAAAGCAATCAATAGGCATGTGTTCCATATATAGTCGTGCGTGCTCGCAATGAGAAACTTGCACAACATCTTTTGTCCTACCAGCCGGTGGCAGCCGGGCCTCAAGGGAAACTACTGGATATTAAGGTACTCCTTTTAATAGAGTACCGGAGCAAAGCATTAACACTCCGTGAACACATGTGATCCTCACATCGCTACCATTCCCTCCGGTTGTCCCGATTTCTGTCACTTCGGGGCCATCGGTTCCGGACAGCGACATGTGTATACAACTTATAGGTAAGACCATAAACAATGAATATCTTGATGAAACAATAACATGTTTAGATCTGAGATCATGGCACTCGGGCCCTAGTGACAAGCATTAAGCATAACAAGTTGCAACAATATCATCAAAGTACCAATTACGGACACTAGGCACTATGCCCTAACAATCTTATGCTATTACATGACCAATCTCATCCAATCCCTACCATCCCCTTCAGCCTACAGCGGGGGAATTACTCACACATGGATGGGGGAAACATGGCTGGTTGATGTAGAGGTGTTGGCGGTGATGGCGGCGATGATCTCCTCCAATTCCCCGTCCCGGCGGAGTGCCAGAACGGAGACTTCTGGCTCCCGCGACGGAGTTTCGCGATGTGGCGGCGTTCTGGAGGGTTTCTGGCGACTTCGACTTCTCTCCGTGCGTTTTTAGGTCGAGGCGAATAAGTAGTCCGAAGGAGGGCGTCGGAGGCCGGCCGAGGGGGCCACACCATAGGGCCGCGCGGGCCCCCCCTAGGCCGCGCCGCCTTATGGTGTGGGGCCCTCGGGCCTCCACTTGATTTGTCCTTCTGGCTCCGTCAGTATTCTGGGAAAATAGGGCCTTCCGTCAAAATCCCGAGGTTTTTCCTGAAAGTTGGATTTCTGCACAAAAACGAGACACCAGAACAGTTCTGCTGAAAACAGCGTTAGTCCGTGTTAGTTGCATCCAAAGTGCACAAATTAGAGGCAAAACAATAGCAAAAGTGTTCGGGAAAGTAGATACGTTTTGGACGTATCAGGGGGTTGGCCGGCCACCCTAGAGGAGTCCACCTTGGACTCCTCCCCTTTAGGGTTGGCTGGTCATGCAAGGTGGAGTCCCTCCGGGACTCTACTTTCCATGATGATTTCTTCCGGACTTTTCTAGAACCTTCTAGAACCTGCCATAAAGGCACCGGATCATTTCCAAACTTGGAATATGACTTCCTATATATGAATCTTATTCTCCGGACCATTCCGGAACTCCTCGTGATGTCCGGGATCTCATCCGGGACTCCGAACAAATATTCGAACTCCATTCCATATTCAAGTTCTACCATTTCAACATCCAACTTTAAGTGTGTCACCCTACGGTTCGTGAACTATGCGGACATGGTTGAGTACTCACTCCGACCAATAACCAATAGCGGGATCTGGAGATCCATAATGGCTCCCACATATTCAACGATGACTTTAGTGATCGAATGAACCATTCACATACGATACCAATTTCCCTTTGTCATGCGATATTTTACTTGTCCGAGGTTTGATCTTCGGTATCACTCTATACCTTGTTCAACCACGTCTCCTGACAAGTACTCTTTACTCGTACCGTGGTATGTGGTCTCTTATGAACTTATTCATATGCTTGCAAGACATTAGACGACATTCCACCGAGAGGGCCCAGAGTATATCTATCCGTCATTGGGATGGACAAATCCCACTGTTGATCCATATGCCTCAACTCATACTTTCCGGATACTTAATCCCACCTTTATAACCACCCATTTACGCAGTGGCGTTTGGTGTAATCAAAGTACCTTTCCGGTATAAGTGATTTACATGATCTCATGGTCATAAGGACTAGGTAACTATGTATTGAAAGCTTATAGCAAATAACTTAATGACGAGATCTTATGCTATGCTTAATTGGGTGTGTGCATTACATCATTCATATAATGATATAACCTTGTTATTAATAACATCCAATGTTCATGATTATGAAACTAATCATCTATTAATCAACAAGCTAGTTAAGAGGCATACTAGGGACTTCTTTGTTGTCTACATATCACACATGTACTAATGTTTCGGTTAATACAATTATAGCATGATATATAAACATTTATCATAAACATAAAGATATAAATAATAACCACTTTATTATTGCCTCTAGGGCATATCTCCTTCAAGACTGGCCTTTGGACTCCATATTCGTGACCTTCTTCCTGTCGTTCCACCACGATGACGAGGCTGATGACCCTGTTGGTAGCTGCCAGGTAAAGGAGCATAGGCTCTGACTCTCCTGGAGCTGCTAGGATAGGTGGGGAGGTGAGTATGTCCTTCAACCCTTGAAGAGCTGCATCTGCTGCCTCGTCCCAGACAAACTTGTCTGTTTTCTTCAATAGCTTGTACAGGGGAAGTGCCTTCTCGCCAAGACGGCTAACAAACCTGCTGATTGCTGCGACACAACCAGTGAGCCGTTGCACATCTTTGAGACAAGTTGGCCTTTTTATGCACAAAATTGCCTTGATTTTTTCCGGGTTTACTTCAATGCCCCTGTTAGAGACAATGAAGCCAAGGAGTTTTCCAGCTGGTACGCCAAAGACGCACTTTAGCGGATTCAACATCATCTTGTACCGACGGAGATTCTGAAAGGTTTCTGTGAGATCGCTGATCAAGTCGGATCCTTTCCGGGTCATGACCGCGATATCGTCGACGTAGGCGTGTACGTTCCGGCCAATCTGGTCCTTCAAGCACCACTGCATCGTACGTTGGTAGGTGGCACCTGCGTTTTTCAAGCCAAATGGCATAGTAACATAGCAGTAAGTGCCAAATGGGGTGATGCATGAGGTCGCCTCTTGGTCAGACTCCTTCATCCGGATCTGGTGATACCCGGAATACGCATCAAGAAAACATAAAAGCTCCGCCCCTGCCGTCGAATCAATGACTTGGTCAATGCGCGGCAGGGGAAACGGATCTTTCGGGCAATGTGTGTTCACGCCAGAGTAATCGATGCACATTCTTAGTATTTCAGAATTCTTTTTGGGTACAAGGACGGGATTTGCGACCCAATCAGTGTGGATTACTTCTCTTACAAAACCTGCCTCTAGTAACTTTGCTAATTCCATTCCTATGGCGCGGCGCTTCTTATCTCCAAAGCGTCGCATAGCTTGCTTCACCGGTTTAGCCCCCGGGTATATGTTGAGGTAGTGCTCGGCGAGTTCTCTTGGTACTCCGGACATGTCAGAAGGTTGCCATGCGAAGATATCCATGTTAGCGCGGAGAAACTCGACGAGCGCGTCTTCCTATTTGGGGTCCATGTTGGCTCCGACTGAGACCTGCTTGGTAGCGTCATCTTCCTTGAAGTTGACTTTCTTGGTCTCTATCGCGGCCTTGAAGGAGTTTTTCTGTTCGGAGATCTGCTTCTTGGTGGTCTGCATTTCTGTCGGATCCACCGCTGCTCTGTAGCTTTTCAGCTCTTCTCCAGATATCACAGACTCTGCGAAGGCGGCTTCGCCCAACTCGCACTCATGAGCCTTTTTGTAGTCTCCGGATATAGTAATCATACCCTTAGGACCCGGAATCTTGAGCTTGTTGTAGATGTAGCACGCTCTCGCGTGGAACTTGTGGTAGGTGGGCCTGCCGAAGATGACGTGGTAGGTGCTCTTGAAGGGCACAACTTCAAACGTGATCTTCTCTTCGCGGAAATTGTGAACATCGCCGAAGGCCACGGGAAGTGTGATGCTGCCGAGGGAATTCGCCTTCTTACCCGGAACCACGCCATGAAACTCAGTGTTGCTGTGTTTGAGCTGTTCCTTGGTGAGGTTCATCCGCTCTAGAGTCTCCAGGTACATGATGTTCAAGCTGGCTCCACCATCCATGAGGCACTTGGAGAAGTCATACCCGTCTATGCGGGGACTTACAACCAAGGCGTAGCATTCTTTTGGCACGACGGCAGGGTGATCCTCCCTGTCAAATGTGCACGGGACTTCCGACCACCTGACATACTGCGGCACAGCCGGAACTGTGGCGTTCAGGATCCGGGTAGCTGACTTGGTAGCGCGGACTGTTGGGGTTCCGAGGAAAGTGTGGTAAGCCCCCACGCTCTTTTTCTCGAATGGGTTGGATTTACCTGCGGGCCCTGCCTTGGGGTCCGGCGAGTTATCATCCTCATCCATCGCCTTGGAACTGTCTTCCTCTTTGTCCTTGTTCTTGCCCTTGCCTCCTTTGCCGCGTGGGCGGTGCTTCCGGGCTCGCTTGTAACCTGCTTCCGGGTCGGATTTTAGATCGTTGACCCACTTGCAGTTGCGATTGGTGTGAGTGGACTTCCCTGTAGCCAGATCCAGATGGGCCAGGCAGGGCATGTCTCTGTACTCTTCATAGGTTTGGGGAGCGCGGGTTCCGGCTGCGGTGACTTCGTCACGCTGCTGGCCCCTGCCGGCTCCGCCTCCGCGGCCGCGTCCTCTTCCGCCTCCTTGACCTCCGCGTTGGAACGCCATGGCGACCCTCTCGGATCCGCCGCTCTTCTGGTCATCAGGGGGATTTTTTCGCTTGCTGCCGCTACTGTTACCGTTGTCACGGTTCTTTTTCTGCTGGTGTAGGGGGATTGCTGTGGCTGCTAGATCTCCACCAGCGTCGTCATCGGCGGCAGTATGATCACTGGCAATGGATATCATATCATCCAGGGTCAGTTTATTTGCGTTAGCTAAGCATGTGAGCTTGTGCCGTAGCAACCCTCCTCGCTGCAATCCTCCTATAAAGGCGTGCATAGCCGTGGTGTGATCGACGTTCTCACACTCGTTCCTGCATGCCAGCCATCGGGTGAGGAAGTTTCTTGATGCTTCTCCCTTCTTCTGGATACATGCCTGTAAGTCGCTTATTGTGGCTGGTCTTTTGTAGGTGCCCCTGAAGTGCTTTTCGAAGGCGTTCTTCAGGTCGAACCAGCAAAAGATGGAGTTCCTTTCGAGGTCGCTGAGCCAGATCCGGGCTGGACCTACAAGGTACAACTGAAGCATGCGGCACGCGATATTAGGGGTTCCTCCGGCGAAGGTTACAACATTGTAGTAATCCTCAACCCAGGTGTCCGGCCTTTCGGTACCATCATATGTCTTCAGGTTTCCGGGTAGCTTGAGGTTCATCCTTGGCATTGGTTCCTCTCGGATCATCCTGCCGAAGCACTTTGGGCCAATGTAGTCAGATCTGTACTCATTGAGGCGTTCTCGGGCGTCGCGTGGGCCGTCGCCTGGGTTTTTTGAGCGGGAGCGGGATCTTCGGCCACCGCCTCCGCCTCCGCCGCTGGGTGGCGGTGAAGGGGACCTGCGAGGGGGCCTGTAAGATTTTTTGCTTCCGCCGTCTGAATCCCGGCGGTCTTCCCGAGGCTCGCTCTGACTTCGGTGGCTACCTTCACCTTGGTGATAGTTTCCTCCGTCGTTCCGGCTCCTGCGAGGCTCTGGCTCACGTTCCGCGTTCCAGCTCCTCCTGGGCTCCTGCTCGCGATCATTGTTCCGGCTCCTTCTGGGCTCGGGCTCATGATCGTTGTTCTGGTTCCGACGTGGTTCCGGCGTGCGCGCCCTGGTCCTTGGCGGCGGCATATTGTCGCGGATGTTAACTCCACCAGCCCCATGGGGCCTGGTGTTTCTGGCTGGACTGCGGCGGCGAGGTGGCGAGGGACACGGGTACCCGTTAGGCGGAGGTGACAGATCCCGGTACTTGTTCCTACCAGTGTACATTGCATCCTTTCCCTTCTTTGGGTCTGATGGAGGCGTCTTCGACGGCAGGGGGATTGGGTTCGGGTGCTCCCTTGCTTTTCTTCTGCGCTCCGTGGATCTGGTGCGTGATTCATCATCAGGGTGGCGATTGATACGGGCGTCCTTCTGCGCGGTGGATACACAGTGATCCGGATTGGATTCCAACCTGCGCGAAGTATCGGCCTTACTCTGCTGCATTGCAGAAGCAACAAGCTTGCGGATGTAATCGATATCAATTTCTTCGTCCTTTTTGTTCAGGATTTCCGCCGCTTTCTGCATGTTATCCTTTGGAGTTGCGAGCGGCTGCTGTTCCACAGGGGTTGCGAGGTTGATCCTGCGGGGAGGGATTGCTTCTCTGATGATTCTATCAGCCTCCGCCTGTGCATAGGTCATTTCCACCTCCCACTCTTTTCTCATGCTCTTGACTTGCTCGAGTGTTGCGGTGATTTCGCGATCCTATCTTTCGAAACGGCCCATGAGATGCGCAGCTTCTTCCCTCTCATCCAATATAGCAGCTGCGGTATTGGCAAACTTCTTGGCTGTGGCCAACATCTCCTTTCTGGTGGCCTCTAAAGCCTCCGGATCTGCGGCGTCGCCAGGCGTTATTGGCTTGTTGAGGACGTCTGACTTTGCGACCAAATCCATGCGTGCTTGTGCAACTATTTCTTCCGGAGACAGGACATCCTCGTACGGTAGTCCCCGATCTAGCGGAGATCCTTTATTGGACGGTCCCGGATCGGAGGCGGTGTTTTCATCTTCGGGTTCCTGCTGATCTAGCTGTGCCACGGTTGCGAGAACCTGCATGGGCTGGACGGACTCGACGTCGGGCTGTTCACCGTATCCGTATTCTTTTACCTTCCGATCGAACTCTTCGGTGTCCATGGAATCCCCGGACATTGGGCTTAGGTTGCCGAGGATTGATTCCTCAGTGTTTCCGGCACCCTTCCGGACCGGAGCGTCGCTTTCTCCGACAGCCTCCTGCTGATCCGGAGCGACAGCGTTTTCCGGCGCCTCATCCTGCACGGGGCCAGCTCCGATCTCTTGAGGGGCGGCTCCGGCGGTATGGGCTATGAAGTGCACGAAGTGACACCTTTGCTTCTCTAACACCTGGGAGACCCAGGCGGATCTGCATTGGTCTTCCACCGTTATTTCCTGCTCAGGGGCGGATTGGGTGGGTTTTGATTTTTTCAGATCTAAGGCGGAATCCTTCTTAGGAAGTTCCTGCGACTCAGATCGGATCTTCGCGACTGCGTCCTGCTCAGCGGCGGTCGCGTCAGCGTTACTTACCAGTGGGTTTCCGTCGGAATCGACGGTTTCCCCGATGAAGATGTGTATGCCGCCAACTGGGACGATGGAGAGCTTGACGGGGTCGGTCTTAGCCGGAATCCAGCACTCATCCGGAGGGACGATCGGCAGATTTCCGGCGTAAAGGACACGCCCCACAGCGATTGTGTCGTCGAAGCTTCCCATGGCGGAACCCTCCCGGTTCCGGCCTCCAGACGCCGCAGGCCCCACGGTGGGCGCCAACTGTCGTTGCCTAATCGACGGTACCTCGGAGGAGGGATCCTCACGAGGGGGAGAAGAAGTAGGGGCCATAGGGCGGAGAGCACTCGGGATGGTGGTGCGCGATTTACCCAGCTTCGGAACACCTGCTCGAGGACAGGGCCTACTGCTGCTTGTCTGGAATTATCTGGGCGCTTTCGCGTTGTTACAATGAGTTGTTGTCTTGCCTCTAGGGCTCCCGGGATCCGGCTTATAAAGGCGCACAGATCTAGGGTTTACATGGAGAGTCCTACCCGGATACAGGTTACCTATCTACGGTACAATGTCTTGCCGTGTACGCCAAGGATCCGCCCTTCCATCTATGTCGTACCGGATCCGGGTCCCTTAATGGGCCTCCGTAGATCCGGGTTCCTCCTCAATGTCGGTTGGATCCGGCTCCCTGCTCCTGGGCTGGACATCTTCCGTCAAGATCAACAGCAACTGGGCCGCCCGATGGGCCACATGCCTCACCACCATCTATGGGACACCCGGGCTTGCCGGATCTAGGCACTGTCGATGGTACACCCATGAAGTATACCCACAACACTCCCTCTTCCAACGCCTCCGATACAACTTTCTTCTCCTCCTTCCCCCAAGCCTCTATGCACTCTCCATCCCTCTAGGATCTATCTCTCCTCTCCTCCCTTTTATAAGAAAAGGGAAACATACACGGAAAATGAGCATGCATCACAAGTGGCAGCCACCAAAGCCACCTCAAGAGCGGATGAACCGCGACCCTCAGCCCACGTGACCTGGCCAACGCTGAGGGATGTCCAACATCGTCTTGTCGGCCTGCACCATCCTATGCCGGCACAGGGGCCGCGGGGGGCCCTTCCGCAGTGACGCTGATTGGTGGTGCAGGGGCAGCATGCCAGGTGTTGATCATGCACCACCGGGATCATGTAGGGCGTGCCGCCCGGGGGCTCTTCCTCCCGGGGAGACCCCGTCCAGGCGGTTCTGGGCCTGCGGGGAAGTTTATTTGATTTCTCAGTAGGGCAGCCAGTAGACACTTGCAAGAATGTCCGGAATGGGAGTGGGAATGCTGTTGGCGCATGTTATTACCAGGGGGCATGATTTTGTTGTATGGATTTCATCAGAAACTCAATTCGGCTCCCGGGTCCGTATGATCCCTCTACCATAAAAACATATTTCCAAGTGTTAAAAAATTTTGATAAAAAAATTTACATGTACATCTCCATAATATATGTGTATTCGTCAAGTTTCACGAAAAAATGATATTTCTTTTAGTCTAAACGAAAAAGAGAAAATTTATCTTGTGATAAGTCTTTGTTTCAGCACAGAATTTTGTCTTTTTTACACACGCCACATGACATGTCGATTTTTCATGAAACGACTTTGTGAGCATGTAGCACATGAAGATGTACGTGCAAAAATTTTGTTTCAATTTTTTTGACATTTTAAAATGTGTCTAACATGTATTTCAAAATAAAGGGAGCATACGCTCCCATGTGCCAAAACATCACTCCCGGATTTCATTCCTTTCTCTCACAAAAGCGTCAGCTTTAGCTAATGAAAAGGAGTACCGATGTGTTCTTTGTATATGGGGAATATATACATGTAGTCTATTTGATGCGAGCTAATTACAAAAACCCACCACAATTGCAACTATGTTATCCAAAACCATCATTTTTCATTTTTTTGACAAAAAAACACCGGTTTAGTGTAACAACGTGACAAACTACTACCAGTATATTATGATGTGTGAGGCACAATGCCAGACTGACGTGAAAAGGTTGAAAGACAAGAACAAACATTAGATAGTTATAAATTATGTGTGTTTTTTTTGCACTTTTCCTAGACCCATATGTCAGCCTCCCACTCTCAGATCTAGACCCAAATATCTAGCTCCCTTTTTTCTTTTTTCCTTCAGTTTTATTTATTTTTCCGTTCTTATTTCTTTTTATCATCCGGCCAGAGCAACACTCCCTCGCCAGCGCCACTCGGCTCCCCACCACAGCATCGCCATGGACAGAGCTCTCCCGCGATGCCCCTTGGTCAGCACTCGCCCGCGCCGCTGCCCGTGGCTGGCGCTCGCTGTCGCGGCCCCTGTTAGCTCTCCCGCACCGACCTTTGTACGACGCTCGCCCGCGTCGCCGCGCCATCCATGGCCAGCGCTCAACGACGCCGCCCCACGCCGAGCTCACCGGAGTGGCCCCTGTCCAGAGTTCTGTCGTTGTGCCCCACGCCGAGCTCACCGGAGCGACCCTTGGCCGGCGCTTGACTGCGCTTGCCCGCGCCGAGCTCGCCCACGTTGTGCTGGACGCGCTGCCCTTTGGATCCCATCGGTGCACGGAGGAATTAGAGGGGCCTTGATTCTACGCCAAGCACGGCCCAACGCGTCGGCGAGCACCTCCCCAGCGAGCGCGGCGGAGGATGGTCGGCGACGGAGCACATGACTGTTGAGAAGAAAGGGAGAGAGAAGATAGAGATACAGGGTGGAGGGGAAACTTACAAAAAACCCCAGATAATTTAGTATCGCTCGCCATCCCTCTCTTTGAATGTTGTCTATCGACACATCAGCCTGGCAATGGGCCTCACACATCATAATCTCGGTTAAGTCATTTAGAGTGGCTCTTACTACATATTGGTGCTGGTAAATCACGTTATTATTCTGAACCATGGTTTTTTGTCAAAAATTAAAAGATGGTGGCTTTTTGATAACCTAGCCACAATTGTGGTGGGTTTTTGTAATTAACTCATTTGATGCCCGTGTGTCATCCTATAATTTTTGTTTAGCCTTGGTGCATCAAAGGGCGACCTTATGCAGGTTTGTAGGACATGGGGCTTCCATGTTGAAAAAGTAGTCCTCAAAGTAATTTTCGTCATAATCTTTTGATCCACTGTTTTTGCAGATAGTTTTACTGTGTCCATTCTTTTCCTAGCGAGTTCATGGCTCATTTACCTAAATTATTTATCACAGCTGAAACTGGAAGGTTACTCAACAGAACGGCTTGTCTCGCATTCGATTTTTTGGAAGGCACATTGGCTTCACGGTCCATTGGATGAGAAGACAAAGTAGGAGGAAATAACTGTAGATGGCAGTATCTGTTCGACATGGCCGTTGTATGACGAAGCGATGTACACTGTCAGGACCGAACTGTTAAAGAAGAGCAAAGAAAGCACCAGCAGATGGCAAAACCAAGAGTTGCAGAGAGAAGGAAACAAAAAACTAAAAAATATTCATGTGGCCTAGCTAACTGATGTTCTCCTGCAAAGCGACTCCACACTACTGTGAAATTCAAACGCATTGCTGAGTTGTTGAGTTTTTCTAGTCCTGGCCTAGTTTCCTCAGGTTTCACAATTTGGCAGCTCCATTGTAAAGGACTTAGACTTGTGAATCCATTGGCAAGTTCGAATCGAGAACTGCATCACGCTTGCTGTTTTTTCATTTTTTTTGCGGGTTGCATCATGAATGCTCAATCAGGATACAGCAAAACTTGTAAATAAAAGACAGTGGACACGGACAGAAGTTTCATAACCTTGATCAGATGAGCTACGAAGAACAACAATTTTAGTTTGAACGAGCGAACTACATCTCTGTAAGTAACGACCATACAAGACAAATTAATATAGCACTGGTCAGTATCCTCGAATACAGCAGACTAAGCTAAGAATTCTACCAAAGACCGCATCTAATTGACAGCTCCAAACGAGAAGAATCCCTGAAGCGATGGAGCGTGAAGGCAGGCCGCCGCTACGGTGTTGTAGCTGCACCCCATGTAGAGCAGTGCTTCTTGATCGTCGTGATCAGCCAAGAGGTTTCGCAAGTCCTCTGGAAGCTCCCAGCTAGCTGATGGCGCAGGCTGGTGTGTGTCGACCTGTTGGATGTTGTTCTTCTCCGCCTCGATCGGGGGAGTTTGCTCCTCTTGTGCCGCTGATTCCCAGCCATCATCATCATCCCAAGGCTTGAGCAGCAGGTGCACTTCTGATTCCCTGTGTAGTGAGTCCCAGTCGAAGTCCTCATCTTCCACGGCCACGGGGAGAGTTTGCTCCTGCTGTTGCTGCGGCCCGAGAAGCTCTTCCATGGTGCAAGAAAACCGGCCTGTGTCGCCGTCAGCTTCAGCCGCGTGGGGCACCTCCATGGACGCAGCCGGCGATGAAACGGGTGCGGCGGACGTGAACCACAGTGGACAATCCTCGAACTCCATCTCCACGGGTGCTGGTATGTGCGCGCTCGCGGCAGGCTCCGGGGCGGAGGCTGCCATCCTCATCTTCTTGAAGCAGGGCGGATCGGCGGCGGCGACGGAGGCAGCAGCAGGCGCTGGCCTCTTGTGCGATTGCTGCGCGGGTGCAGGCTGTGCTGGTTCTTGAGGAAGCAGCTTGTACGCGTCGGATTCTTGGCGGGCGGCGGCGGGCGCGTGCTGAGCGAGATGGATCTTGCAGAGCACCATCTCCCCGTCGGCGACGACGGCCTCCGGACGCAGGCAGCGGTACTCCTTCATGACCCAGCCGGTGGTGGTCTTCCCTTTCTTGAACGACAGGTGCTTGGCCTCGCCGACCTTGGCCCCCTCGTGGTAGACGTCCTCGGTTGTCTGGATGGTCCATGTGCCGGACCCGGCGCGGCGGACGACCCGGGCGTCGTTCCCGCTCTTGCGCCTGCAGGTCGTGAAGAAGAAGCGGTCGCCAGTGCTGGTGGCGTTAGGCACGGGCGCGAACTGGGCGGCGAGGTCCCTGGGCTCGCAGGCGTAGACGTCGGCGTGGCGGATGAGGCTGTCGGCGCCGTGCGGCAGCGGCGTGCCGGCGAGGAGGCGCGGCAGGAAGTAGGTGACGGCCTCCTCCTTGGAAGGCTTGAACTGGTGGTGCCTGTAGAAGTCGTCGAGCTGCCCGTCCGCCTCCATGGATATGGATCGGACGCGGCCGGAGCTGCTCTGCGTCTAGGTTGACTGGATGGCGGGAGGAAGAAACCTAGGTTGGTTGGCGGGAGAGGGAGAGGGAGTGGTGCCGGATGCAGAGTGGGATTCAGCTACTTATAAGGATCGAAATCACGCGTACTAGAAAGGAAACTAGGAAATATTGCCAGAGCCCAGAGGGTTGGGTTACGATTTTCGAATCGGTTTCCAATTCAATACGGTCGGTTTCCATGTTTTGTGTCCCAGTTATTTCCATGTTTTGAATCCGAGCCGTGCTTCTCTTCTGGGGCTAACTTGCCAGCAAAGTTTCGATATACTTTAGCCTTGCAGGCGTGTGGACGAGTCCAAATCAAAATGCAGTTTGTAAATCCAAATCAAGTTTAATTAGCAAGCTCAGTTAGACTCCTCGGATCATCTATTCCCCACATCTTTTTGAAACAAGTGCTTACAAGCTTCCTCTCAAAGTAGTTAATCGAATGGATAGGTCTCCGAATCTCGTTGTACTGTGAATTTGTTCCTAAGTTAGAGCATCTTCACCCGCGCGCCCGATAGTGACCCCAATAGTTGCAGAGCTCAATACAATCACCGACAATCCCGTGTCGGCCCCTTCGCGCGGGGTGCCGAACGGGCGCGCCGACGCCTCGCGCCATGTTGGATTACATGTGTGAGTCCGTCCTAGCAGCGAGAGTAACCGCTAGTCACGATTAAATGCCCGTCATCTTCATCTTCAATGGGCGCGACAGTTCCGGAGGCGATGGCAAAACGACAGGACGCCGGCCGCCAGTTCCATGCGGCGACGACACAATGCTCCTCCGCCCGCCATAAACCGCCTGTTTCTCCCCGTGTCCTCCCATTCCACCACTCCCCTCCTCCATCAAACCCTAACCGCTGCTAACATCTCCTCTTCGCCTCCATGGCGCACAATCACGAGGCCGTCGTTAGTGAACACAGGTCGCACAACCTAAACATCGACGAGGCGGAGGTGTTACTGAACCCGCCTTCTCATGCCACCGGAGTAGCGCCTCCCGAACGGGTGGCATTTGTCGAACGCCGGCTACGCCATCCCGCCGCTGCTAGCGGGGGCGGAGTTCCGCGCGCTCATTGACAAGCGATGAGCACAGATGACGCCGCAGCAGCGCACCCAGCCATGCTGGTCGCCGTCAACCCGCGACTGGGTGGACATGTTCTAGCGGCAACGCGAGGCGGAGATTGCCATGTTTGCCGGTCCCAACTCCGGCCGGTTCAACCGCGTCGGCCGGTGAGCCTGGTGGCACGGGCGTGCCATCGATGAGACGTCGCGTATGGCTACCTCCCGCGGCTGCCTGGGGAGCCTCCTCGCCGGCCGGTGTCCTACCCAGCGGCCCTGTCCAGCGATACCACGGCTCTTTCGAGGTCGTCGCGCTCCGACTATAGCTCCAGGGACCAGTTAAAAGGTTAGGCGTAACCATACTGAAGATACGATCCTAACCTGTATAGCTGATCTAGTCAATAGATTGAGATAGATAGATAACTCATGGTTGTTAGTTTGTTGAGTTGTAAACCCTAGCTCTATGAGTTGTATATGAATACATTAGACGCCGGTTGCTAGAGGCACGGCACAATCTATTCTTCCTCTTGTTCTTTTATATGGTATCAGAGCCAACACTCCTAAACAACCATGGCTCCGAACTCCTCGCCGCCACGGTTTCGATCAACATCGCGTCCACGCCTGAGCGCCGCCATCTCCATCAAGTTGGATCAGGATAATTACCTGCTCTGGAAGGCACAGGCCCTGCCGGCTCTCCACGGCAATGATCTGTTCGGCTTTGTCGACGGATCCAACGCTGCGCTGCCAACATGTATCCCTGCCGCGGCCGGCAGCTCGAACCAAGTCGACAATCCTGAGTATGCTGCCTGGCGCAAGCAGGATCAGCAAGTCCTGAGCGGGCTGCTCACCTCCCTCACGCCCGCCGTCCTTGGCCACGTCTAGCTGTTGAAGACGTCGGCGCAGGTCTGGGAGGCTCTGGATCGGACCTTTGCCTCCAGGTCCAAGGCGCGGATCGTGCAACTCAGAAAAGGGACACCTCCATGTCCGCCTACTACTAGCACACAAAGAACATCTCCGACACGATGGCGATGATCGGCGACCCCCTCAGCGACGACGAAGTTGTCTCCTACATCCTAGCTAGGCTAGGCGAGGACCACTAGAACTTCACTACCTCGATGAGCGTGGTCGCGGCTAACGAGGACTTCACGCTTGCTGATCTGTATGGGCATCTCGCGATGTACGAGGCCCGCACCGGTGGCCGTACTTCGGGCAGTCACCACGACACACCGTTCTAGCACTCCGCCAACAACACCTCACGCGGTGGCGGGCGTGGAGGCTTCCAACCATTCCAGAAAGGCGGAGGCGGGCGTGGCCGTGGCCGTGGCGACAAAGGCCGCGGCAACGGTGGAGGCCGCTATGGCGGCTACAATGGTGGCGGCTACGGCGGTGGTGGCTACTATGGAGGAGGCCATGGCGGAGGCCGGGGCAACGGCTCTAGGCGCGATGGCAACGCCCAGGGCAGAGGTCGCGGACGCGGTGGAAAATCAACTTGCCAGATTTGTGGTGTCTACGTCCACGACGCCCTCCTGTGTTAGTCACGGTTCAACCACGCGATCCAGCCGGAGACATCGAACAGGGCGACTCACTTCTCCAACACCAGCGACAACTACACTGCCGATGCCAATTGGTACATGGACTCGGGTGCCACCAACCATATGACGAACGACATGGAGCGCCTCCACACCCACGAAACCTACAAGGGCAACGAGCAGATTCAAGTTGCCAATGGTACGCATATTCCTATAGTATGTATTGGGAAATCTAGTTTATCCGGTTCATCTCGCCCACTTCGATTATCCAATGTCTTACATGCTCCTCACATTAGTAAAAATCTGCTATCCACCGGTAAGCTTACAAAATAATAATTGCTTTATTGAGCTTCATCATGAATCTTTTTCTATCAAGGACCTCACCAGGAGGAAAACCCTGCTCCAAAGTAGATCGTAAGGTGGCCTGTACCCAATTCCTCCACTCCATCATCGCCAAGCACCACGTCTTCCGCAAGTCCATACCACTGCACCGTCCAGGGAACTGTGGCATCGCCGACTCGGACACCCGGCATCTCCAATAGTTCATGCCATCCTCCAAGCCAATAAATTAGGGTTTTCACCAAATAAAGATGTAGTGCCGCATGTATGTGACGCATGTGAGCAAGCCAAACTTCACCAACTGCCTTTTCCAGATTCTAGTCGTGTATCTCGTTTCCCTTTAGAACTCGTTCATACGGATGTATGGGGTCCAGCAATTAAATCAGTTGGCGGGTTCAGTTATTATGTTAGCTTCCTTGATGATTTCAGTAAATTTACATGCGTGTATTTGCTAAAACACAAATCCGATGTTGAGCATGTATTCTATCAGTTCCAGAAACAAGTTGAGCTTTCCCTTGGAACGAAAATTATCTCTGTCCAATCAGATTGGGGAGGGGAATACCAAAAACTACTTACCTATTTCACAAACACGAGCATTACCCATCGCATCTCATGTCCACAAACACACCAGCAAAATGGGGCTATCGAACACAAACATCGTCACCTAGTAGATACAACCTTAGCTTTGCTAGCTCAAGCATCCGCACCTCTAAGGTTTTGGGATGATGCTATCCTCACCGCTTGCTATCTCATTAATCGCATGCCAAGTTGCACCATCCAAAACTCTACACCTGTCACCAAACTGTTCAAAAAGGAAGTCGACTATGGCTTTCTTCGTGTCTTCGGGTGCGCATGCTGGCCCAACCTCCGACCATATAATAATCATAAACTGAGCTTTCGCTCACGCTTGTGTGTGTTCCTCGTATACAACCCTAATCACCGAGGTTTTAGGTGCCTTGATCGGTCCACATGACGCATTTATGTGTCCCGAGACGTTGTCTTCGACGAAAACCTGTATCCATTCGCCCGTGACACTCTTTCGTCCAATCCACGACCTACTGAGGATGCTCTCCTCCTCTCTGAACCGGATACAGATGAACCCATATGTACAGATACGGCAAGTGCTACTGATCGTTCTGCTCCTTGTGATTTTCAGGTGCCACTCACGTCGATCCGTCCCTGCATGGCCTGCATGCACCCCTGCACGTCGATCGCCCGGTGGTCACACACCCTGGTGCAACTCCTGACGGCCCTGCCGGAGCTGAATCTCCGCCCCGCACACCGTAACCGACGGCCCATGGTCAGGCCCACAACGATGATGGGCCGGCATCTTCGCAGTTGTCTCTAGCCTCGATTCAAATGGATGCATCTCCCTTAGCAGCTCCTCGCCGTCCACACATGATCATGCGCCCAATCTACCTGCTCGCCGTCCGCACCAACCTGTTCGCCTCTTCGATGGTATCATCCGTTATGACCCCAAGAAGAGGGCGTTCGCTGCTGAACCCACGTCTCACGTGGATGCTCTTGCTGAACCTGTTTGGAAGGCGGCTATGGATGACGAGTATCGGGCACTCTCACTGAATCATACTTGGATACTGGTTGATCCTCCACCCGGTCGACACATTGTTGGCTGCAAATGGGTATTTAAACTGAAACAGAAACCTGACGGCTCCATTGATCGATACAAGGCGCGACTCGTGTTTAAGGGATTTACCCAACGCCATGGAATTGACTATACTAATACTTTCTTCTCTCCGGTTGTCAAACCTACCACTGTCAGAATGATCTTGTCTATCGTCGTGTCCAGGGGATGGGTGTTGCAGTAGGTTGATGTGCAGAATGCATTTCTTCATGGCGATATTCAGGAGGAGGTGTATATGTGTCAGCCGCCAGGGTATGTTGATCAGAATTTTCCAAACCGTGTCTGCCGTCTTCAAAAGTCCTTGTATGGGTTGAAGCAGTCACCACGGGTGTGGTACTCCAAGTTGAGCTCAAAACTTCAGTCTCTGGGTTTGTTCAGTCCAAGGCAGATGCCTCTCTATTTGTGTTCATTGATACAAGAGTGATTATCTATATGCGGGTCCACGTGGACGATATCATCATCACCGGATCGTGCAAGCAAGCTGTAAGTGTTTTGATGAAGAAATTATGTGAGTCATTTGCAGTAAAGGATCTGGGAAAACTGTCCTATTTTCTTGGAGTAGAAGTGACAGATACTCACAATGGCATTGCACTAACTCAGATGAAATATGCAGCTGATCTACTGCGTCGAGTTAATATGCATAATTGCAAAGACATAGCAACACCAATGTCATCTTCAGGGAAGCTCAACAAATCTGCAGGAGTTTTGCTCACGGATGACATGGCCTTCAGTTATAGAAGTACAGTGGGAGCTTTATAGTATTTGTGTTTAACTCGACCAGATATCACATTCTAAGTAAACCGAGTGTGTGAATTCCTTGCCACTCCAACAGATGTGCATTGATCAGCTGTAAAATGGATACTGTGGTATGTTAAGGGTACAATTAATCTTGGGTTGCAAATTCAGAGATCATCGTCCACAGAGCTCAGTGTTTATACAGATGCGGACTGGGCAGGTTGCCCGAATGATCGTCGCTCAACCGGTGGCTATGCAGTGTTTTATGGACCAAATCTGGTGTCATGGAGCTCACGAAAACAACCGACAGTTAGTCGCTCAAGTACAGAAGCGGAGTACAAGGAGATAGCAAATGGGGCGGCTGAAGTCACATGGTTGCAGTCTGTTCTAAGGGAAATGGGAGTGTTTCAGTCTCGAGCACCCAGTTGTGGTGTGACAATCTTGGAGCCACATTTCTTACAGCAAACCCTATGTTTCATGTGAGAACGAAACATATAGAGATTGACTTCCATTTTGTACGGGAGAAGATTTCTGCAGGAGCACTGAAGGTTCACTTCATTTCGTCCCGAGATCAGCTAGCTGACATATTTACAAAGGCACTAAATAGAAATGTCTTTTGATCGACTGAAATTTGAGTTGTGCTTAGCTAGTACATGTTTGGATTGAGGGGGACTGTTAAAAGGTTAGGCTGAAGATACGATATCAGTGGAGGTATTGCACTTTAGCGCCTCTCATTCCCTCCCTTCTCTTCTCTCACCCCGCTACAGTACCTGAGGGAGAACCTCTCCTCCCCGGGCCAAACCGAAGCTGACCTCGCCGGCGATGCCGGCCTAGGGATGCGGAGGGGAGGCGCCGGGCTTCTCTCTGTAGATATTAGGGTTAGGTCTTGGCAAGTTGCCAGTAGTTGGTTTAGTTTAGGTGCAGCTCCGGATTGGTTCGGCGAGATCTGGAGGCTAGGGTTCTTCCTCGCCTTGGTTCAGCTCCACTGGCCGGAGCTGGGATCGGCGGCGGAGACCACTACACGGTCGAATAAAATCGCTGCAAGCTTTCTCTTGCAGGTACAGACTGGTTCTGATGTGTTCTCCTCTCTGGCCGGCCGAGGTGGCGGGGGGAGCTGGGCTTGCACAGCAGCGGTTGTTCCGGTGACGGCGTACCGAGCTGCAACACCCTCTCCGGCCGACCATGGAGGCGAGGGGAGGTGGTGCTGCGGTTCACGTTCGCCCGAACCGGCAAGGAGGCGGGTTGTTCTAACCTCTGATTTGTTGCATCCCTCCTCTCTTCTTCCTCTGGACGGCTGTGGTGGCGAGGGGAGATCTAGCGGAGAGGAGATGCAGGAATCAGAGCCACAACAGAACTGGGATGCCATGAAGATCGGTCTGCGATGGATCCCAAGCGCCGGCGACTTCCGCCGCCGCTTTCTTTGGCCAAGGGGGCCTCGCTGTACCTCGGCAGTTTCTGCTCCGGGGAGTATCAACTTCCTCCACGCCTTAGGGCTGTGGTGGAAGATCTGCAAGCTCAGCTCGGGGATCCATCCTGGCGACAAACTAAGTGGCGTAGTCCCCGGCGTCGTCGCCAGCGACCGTAGTCTGAGTTTGAATCAGCGATGCAGTGGAGAAGAAGGACTTGATTGCTTCTTTAATTTTATTTCTGAGGTCCTTCTTGTAACTTTCCAGGACTCCTGTGCTATTACTTCTAAAGCCAAGGTCTTGTTTGTAATTGTGCCCACCGTTTAATGGAGCTTCTTGGCCCTTCGGGGCCTTCCCTGTTCAATTTTTTTTACTGAAGATACGATCCTAACCTGTATAGCTGATCTAGTCGATAGATTGAGATAGATAGATAACTCATGGTTGTTAGTTTGTTGAGTTGTGTCATAACCGAATTTAAACCCTAGCTCTATGAGCTGTATATAAATACATCAGACGCCTGTTGCTAGAGGCACGACACAATCTATTATTCCTCTTGTTCTTTATACGGCCAACAATGATCGGCGCCCTACCCTACGCCGAGACGGAGTGGAGGAATCAGCATCCGCGATGGGGCTAGGTCCTCGTCCTCGGCACCGGCGCCCCTCCGTCCGAAAAAAGAGCCAGCGGTGAAGGAGGAACCGCCCTTTCCACCTCGCAGCCGCTTGTACCTCGAGCGCCGAACGCCGATCCTCCCGCCGGTCCTACCGTTCCAGCCGCCGCAGCCAGAGAAAAAGTGGTGGTGAATGGAGAAGATAAAGTAGGAGGAAACAGCTATAGATGGTAGTAGCTACTCCCTCAGATCCAAACTTTGTACCAGCAGATGGTGAAATCAAGAGTTGCGGAGAGAAGGAAACAAAAGACTAAAGATTATTCATGTTGCCCTGATGTTCTCCTGCAACGTGTTTAGTTGTAACACATTGCTGAATTGTTGAATTTTTTCCAGTCCTATTTTCGTCAGGTTGCACAATTGGGCAGCTCCATTGTAAAGGGCTTGGACTTGTGAATCAAATCGAGAACTGCATCACGCATGCTGTTCTTTTATTTTTATTATTTGCGGGTTGCATCATGAATGCTCAATTAGGATCACAAAAAAACACAGTGGACATGGACAGAAATTTCAGAACATTGATAAGATCAGGTAAGAGAACAACATCAACAATTTAGTTTGAATGGGCGAACTACAGCTGTAAGTGACGACCATACAAGACAAGTTAATGTACTAAGGTCGAACACATTACACTTTGCTAAGAATTCGGATCTAATTGACAGCTCCAAACGAGAAGAATCCCTGAACACATTACACTTTGCTAAGAATTCGGATCTAATTGACAGCTCCAAACGAGAAGAATCCCTGAAGCGATGGGGCGTGAAGGCAGGCCGCCGCTACGGTGTTGTAGCTGCACCCCATGTAGAGCAGTGCTTCTTGGTCGTCGTGATGAGCCAAGAGGTTTCGCAGGTCCTCTGGAAGCTCCCAGCTAGCTGATGGCGCAGGCTGGTGTGTGTCGACCTGTTGGATGTTGTTCTTCTCAGCCTCGATCGGGGGAGTTTGCTCCGCTTGTGCCGCTGATTCCCAGCCATCATCATCATCCCAAGGCTTGAGCAGCAGGTGCACTTCTGATTCCCTGTCTAGTGAGTCCCAGTCGAAGTCCTCATCTTCCACGGCCACGGGGAGAGTTTTCTCCTGTTGTTGCTGTGGCCCGAGAAGCTCTTCCATGGTGCTAGAAAATCGGCCCGTGTCGCCGTCAGCTTCAGCCGCGTGGGGCATCTCCATGGACGCAGCCGGCGATGAAACGGGCGCGGCGGACGTGAACCACAGTGGACAATCCTCGAACTCCATCTCCACAGTTGCTGGTACGTGCACACTCGCGGCAGGCTCCGGGGCGGAGGCTGCCATCCTCATCTTCTTGGAGCAGGGCGGATCGGCGGCGGCGGCAGCATGCGCTGACCTCTTGTGCGATAGCTGCGCGGGTGCAGGCTGCGCTGGTTCTTGAGGAAGCAGCTTGTACGCGTCGGATTCTTGGCGGGCGGCGGCGGGCGCGTGCTGAGCGAGATGGATCTTGCAGAGCACCATCTCCCCACCAGCGACGACGGCCTCCGGACGCAGGCAGCGGTACTCCTTCATGACCCAGCCGGTGGTGGTCTTTCCCTTCTTGAAGGAAAGGTGCTTGGCCTCGCCGACCTTGGCCCCCTCGTGGTAGACGTCCTCGGTGGTCTGGACGGCCCAGGTGCCGGCCCCGGCGCGGCGCACGACCCGGGCGTCGTTCCCGCTCTTGCGCCTGCAGGTCGTGAAGAAGAAGCGGTCGCCGGTGCTGGCGGCGTTAGGCACGGGCGCGAACTGGGCGGCGAGGTCCCTGGGCTCGCAGGCGTAGACGTCGGCGTGGCGGATGAGGCTGTCGGCGCCGTGCGGCAGCGGCGTGCCGGCGAGGAGGCGCGGCAGGAAGTAGGTGACGGCCTCCTCCTTGGAAGGCTTGAAGTGGTGGTGCTTGTAGAAGTCATCGAGCCCGTCCGTCTCCATGGATCGGACGTGGAGCTGGTCTGCGGAAATGGAGAAGAAGTTTGGATGGCGGGAGGGAGGGAGGGAGAAACCTAGGTTGGATGGCGGGAGAGGGAGTGGTGCCGGATGGGGAGCGGGATTCAGCTACTTATAATCGAAATCACGCGTAAGGGCTTGTTTGGTACTAGTGTTTTTGTGAGAATTAGTGGGGATAATACTCTAGAGTATTGAGTGAATCCCAATCCCCACAAACCCCATCCCCAATCCACTAGGTAGGGGTAGAGTATTGGGGATTGAAAAAATTACACTAAAATTTAGGGGAAAAGTGGGGAAAACTGAGGATAAGTGGGGATTAAACTCTCTCATACTCTAGCACCAAACATGTTGTGGTAATTCTTATGGGAATTCTTACAACAATAATAGGAACACACCCCCTGGACTTGAAGCTATGCTTAAAGAATTTATTAGTACACAAACTGCTTTTAACAAATCTGTTGAGGAAAAGCTTAATAAAATTGATATTCTTGCTTCTAAGGTTGATAGACTTGCCTCTGATGTTGATCTTTTAAAATTGAAAGTTATGCCTAACAAGGATATTGAAAATAAAATTGTTACTACAGCAAATGCCATTCAAGTTAGAATTAATGAGAATATAAGATTAATGGCTGAATTGCATGCTAGGTGGGAAAGAGAAGAAAATGAAAAACTTGCTAAAAAGAATAATGTAGCTAAAGTTTGGACTATTACCACCACTAGTAATGTTAATGCTCCACATGTTGTTGCACCTCCTACTAATAATGGTGAAAGAATTGGTGTTGGTAATGTTTCTACTTCTAGTGCAAAGCCTGCAAAACTGCCGGAAACTGCTAAAACTGCTGAAACTGCCTGTGATAAAACTGCTGAAATTTTTTCCAACATTGGGGACAATGATCCCATTGCTGTAGATCATAATGGTTTAGACTTTGATGATTGCCACATCTCTGAAGTTATAAAGTTCTTACAAAAGCTTGCTAAAAGTCCCAATGCTAGTGCTATAAATTTGGCCTTTACAAAACATATTACAAATGCCCTCATCAAAGCAAGAGAGGAGAAACTAAAACTTGAAACATCTATTCCTAGAAAGTTAGAAGATGGTTGGGAGCCCATCATTAAGATGAAGGTCAATGACTTTGATTGTAACGCTTTATGTGATCTTGGTGCAAGTATTTCTGTTATGCCTAAGAAAATTTATGATATGCTTGACTTACCACCATTGAAGAATTGTTATTTGGATGTTAATCTTGTTGATCTTTCTAAAAAGAAACCTTTGGGGAGAGTTGATAATGTTCGCATTACCGTTAACAATAACCTTGTCCCCGTTGATTTTGTTGTCTTGGATATTGAATGCAATGCATCTTGTCCCATTATATTGGGAAGACCTTTTCTTCGAACTGTTGGAGCTATCATTGATATGAAGGAAGGTAATATTAAATATCAATTTCCTCTCAAAAAAGGTATGGAACACTTCCCTAGAAAAAGAATGAAGTTACCTTATGATTCTATTATTAGAACAAATTATGATGTCGATGCTTCATCTCTTGATAACACTTGATATACACTTTCTGCGCCTAGCTGAAAGGCGTTAAAGAAAAGCGCTTATGGGAGATAACCCATATTTTTACTAAAGTACTTTATTTTATATTTGAGTCTTGGAAGTTGTTTACCACTGTAGCAACCTCTCCTTATCTTAGTTTTGTGCATTGTTGTGCCAAGTAAAGTCGTTGATAGTAAGGTTCATACTAGATTTGGATTACTGCGCAGAAACAGATTTCTTTGCTGTCACGAATCTGGGCCTAATTCTCTGTAGGTAACTCATAAAATTATGCCAATTTACGTGAGTGATCCTCAGATATGTACGCAACTTTCATTCAATTTGGGCATTTTCATCTGAGCAAGTCTGGTGCCACTTTAAAATTCGTCTTTACGAACTGTTCTATTTTGACAGATTCTGCCTTTTATTTCGCATTGCCTCTTTTGCTATGTTGGATAAATTTCTTTGATCCATTAATGTCTAGTAGCTTTGTGAAATGTCCAGAAGTGTTAAGAATGATTATGTCACCTCTGAACATGTGAATTTTTGATTGTGCACTAACCCTCTAATGAGTTTGCTTGAAGTTTGGTGTGGAGGAAGTTTCCAAGGATCAAGAGAGGGAAATGATGCAATATGATCAAGAAGAGTGAAAGCTCTAAGCTTGGGGATGCCCCGGTGGTTCACCCCTGCATATTTTAAGAAGACTCAAGCGTCTAAGCTTGGGGATGCCCAAGGCATCCCCTTCTTCATCGACAACATTATCAGGTTCCTCCCCTGAAACTATATTTTTATTCCATCACATCTTATGTGCTTTGCTTGGAGCGTCGGTTTGTTTTTGTTTTTGTTTTTGTTTGAATAAAATGGATCCTAGCATTCATTGTGTGGGAGAGAGACACGCTCCGCTGTTGCATATGGACAAATATGTCCTTAGGCTTTACTCATAGTATTCATGGCGAAGGTTGAATCTTCTTCGTTAAATTGTTATATGGTTGGAATCGGGAAATGCTACATGTAGTAATTCTAAAAATGTCTTGAATAATTTGATACTTGGCAATTGTTGTTCTCATGTTTAAGCTCTTGCATCATACACTTTGCACCCATTAATGAAGAAATACATAGAGCTTGCTAAAATTTGGTTTGCATATTTGGTCTCTCTAAAGTCTAGATAATTTCTAGTATTGAGTTTTGAACAACAAGGAAGACGGTGTAGAGTCTTATAATGTTTACAATATGTCTTTTATGTGAGTTTTGCTGCACCGGTTCATCCTTGTGTTTGTTTCAAATAACCTTGCTAGCCTAAACCTTGTATCGAGAGGGAATACTTCTCATGCATCCAAAATCCTTGAGCCAACCACTATGCCAATTGTGTCCACCATACCTACCTACTACATGGTATTTCTCCGCCATTCCAAAGTAAATTGCTTGAGTGCTACCTTTAAATTTCCATCATTCTCCTTTGCAATATATAGCTCATGGGACAAAATAGCCTTAAAAACTATTGTGGTATTGAATATGTACTTATGCACTTTATCTCTTATTAAGTTGCTTGTTGTGCGATAACCATGTTTTCTGGGGACGCCATCAACTCTTTGTTGAATATCATGTGAGTTGCTATGCATGTCCGTCTTGTCTGAAGTAAGGGCGGTTTTCACAATCAAATGGTTTGAGTATGCATACTGTTAGAGAAGAACATTGGGCCGCTAACTAAAGCCATGAATCATGGTGGAAGTTTCAGTTTGGACATAAAACCTCAATCTCTTATGAGAATATTAAGGGTTGTTGAATGCTTAAGCATTAAAAGAGGAGTCCATTATCTGTTGTCTATGTTGTCCCGGTATGGGTGTCTAAGTTGAAGAATGATCAAAAGCGAGAAATCCAATGCGAACTTTCTCCTTAGACCCTTGTACAGGCGGCATAGAGGTACCCCTTTGTGACACTTGGTTGAAACATATGTTATGCAATGATAATCAGTGTTAACCCAAGCTAATTAGGACAAGGTGCGGGCACTATTAGTACACTATGCATGAGGCTTGCAACTTGTAAGATATAATTTACATGATACATATGCTTTATTACTACCGTTGACAAAATTGTTTCATGTTTTCAAAATAAAAGCTCTAGCACAAATATAGCAATCAATGCTTTCCTCTTTGAAGGACCTTTCTTTTACTTTTATGTTGAGTCAGTTCACCTATCTCTCTCCACCTCAAGAAGCAAACACTTGTGTGAACTGTGCATTGATTCCTACATACTTGCATATTGCACTTGTTATATTACTTTACATTGACAATATCCATGAGATATACATGTTATAAGTTGAAAGCAACCGCTGAAACTTAATCTTCCTTTGTGTTGCTTCAGTACCTTTACTTTGATTTATTGCTTTATGAGTTAACTCTTATGCAAGACTTATTGATGCTTGTCTTGAAGTACTATTCATGAAAAGTCTTTGCTTTATGATTCAGTTGTTTACTCATGTCATTACCATTGTTTTGATCGCTGCATTCATTACATATGCTTACAATAGTATGATCAAGGTTATGATGGCATGTCACTCCAGAAATTATCTTTGTTATCGTTTACCTGCTCGGGACGAGCAGGAACTAAGCTTGGGGATGCTGATACGTCTCCGACGTATCGATAATTTCTTATGTTCCATGCCACATTATTGATGATATCTACATGTTTTATGCATACTTTATGTCATATTTATGCATTTTCCGGCACTAACCTATTAACAAGATGCCGAAGAGCCGATTCTTTGTTTTCTGCTGTTTTTGGTTTCAGAAATCCTACAAAGGAAATATTCTCGGAATTGGACGAAATCAACGCCCAGGGTCCTATTTTGCCACGAAGCTTCCAGAAGACCGAAAGGGAAATGAAGTGAGGCGACGAGGCGGCGACACGCCAGGGCGGCGCGGCCCACCTCCTGGCCGCGCGGCCCTGTTGTGTGGGCCCCTCGCGTCGCCTCTTGACCTGCCCTTCCGCCTACTTAAAGCCTCCATCGCGAAACCCCCAGTACCGAGAGTCACGATACGGAAAACCTTCCAGAGACGCCGCCGCCGCCAATCCCATCTCGGGGGATTCAGGAGATCGCCTCCGGCACCCTGCCGGAGAGGGGAATCATCTCCCGGAGGACTCTTCACCGCCATGGTCGCCTCCGGAGTGATGAGTGAGTAGTTCACCCCTGGACTATGGGTCCATAGCAGTAGCTAGATGGTCGTCTTCTCCTTATGTGCTTCATTGTTGGATCTTGTGAGCTGCCTAACATGATCAAGATCATCTATCTGTAATGCTATATGTTGTGTTTGTCGGGATCCGATGGATAGAGAATACTATGTTATGTTGATTATCAATCTATTACCTATGTGTTGTTTATGATCTTGCATGCTCTCCGTTATTAGTAGAGGCTCTGGCCAAGTTTTTACTCTTAACTCCAAGAGGGAGTATTTATGATCGATAGTGGGTTCATGCCTCCATTAAATCTGGGACAGTGACAGAAAGTTCTAAGGTTGTGGATGTGCTGTTGCCACTAGGGATAAAACATTGATGCTATGTCCGAGGATGTAGTTATTGATTACATTACGCACCATACTTAATGCAATTGTCTGTTGTTTGCAACTTAATACCGGAAGGGGTTCGGATGATAACCTGAAGGTGGACTTTTTAGGGATAGATGCATGCTGGATAGCGGTCTATGTACTTTGTCGTAATGCCCAATTAAATCTCACAATACTTATCATATCATGTATGTGCATTGTCATGCCCTCTTTATTTGTCAATTGCCCTACTGTAATTTGTTCACCCAACATGCTATTTATCTTATGGGAGAGACACCTCTAGTGAACTGTGGACCCCGGTCCCATTCTTTTACATTAAATACAATCTACTGCAATACTTGTTTTACTATTTTCTGCAAACAATCATCATCCACACTATACATCTAATCCTTTGTTACAGCAAGCCGGTGAGATTGACAACCTCACTATTTCGTTGGGGCAAAGTACTTTGGTTTTGTTGTGCAGGTTCCACGTTGGCGCCGGAATCCCTGGTGTTGCGCCGCACTACATCCCGTCACCAACAACCTTCAACGTGCTTCTTGGCTCCTACTGGTTCGATAAACCTTGGTTTCTTTCTGAGGGAAAACTTGCTACTGTCTGCATCACACCTTCCTCTTGGGGTTCCCAACGGACGTGTGTTAACTGCACGCATCAGACATCAACAGGCTCCGACATTGAAGGCTGGGTCTGCGCCATCGAAGCGATGTTGTAGGCGATGGCTTCAATGTTCGTGGCATCGATGACCACTGTCGGCACGGCCGCCGTCTTGGTGTTCTTCATCATTCAACAGATCTGAGAAGAGAAACGAAAGTGAGACAGAGAGAGACATTTCAACTATTTCTGACGGTTAGATCCTCACCGGCACTCTTAGAACCACGGCGCACGCACGGTTAGATCCGCGCCGCCGCACGCCACCGCACGCACGGTTAGATCCGCGCCGCCGCACGCCGCCGCACGCACGGTTAGATCCGCGCCGCCGCACGCCACCGCACGCATGGTTAGATCCGCGCCGCCGCACGCCGCCGCATGCACGGTTAGATCCGCACCGCTGCGACCGCCGGAGTAAGAGAGGAAATACGAGAGAGGAAGATGCGGCTGGAATATGCGACTGCCAGGGTTGGTAGGTATGTGCTCTGCTCTTGTCTCCGTATGCGTCCATCGTGGTAGAGAGAGATATACAGGCCGTCCGATCATAAATGATCGAACGGTGCAAGCGTTCGTTGAGCTTTCAACCAACCAAGATCCGTGTGACATACATCTCGACCAATCAGAGATCAGCCAGTGAGTACAAGTTAGGAAAACTGAGTAGAACTAAGAGGGGGGAAAGTGAGGAAATGTTTATCGGAAGGGCAAAACTGAGTAGGACTGAGTAAAACAAGTGGGTCCGGAGGGGGAAAACTGAGTAACACTAAGTAAAACAGGGGCACCCAAATAATAAACGGACTAAGGGAAATTGAAGCTTTTGGCATAAAAATTGTAAAATTGTGTTATTTGAACAATATATTACATTTTGGCCGAGTAGATATTGTTTGCAATTCAAAGATACACAAGTGTGACGAATTTGGACTCATTTGGACAAAGTTTGTAAGCATAGTGGGTATTTGGGAGGTGTATTGAGCAGAAAGCCCTGCATCTTCATATCTAGTAGCTCATGGACTAGGAAGTGGTTTTGAAGCTTTTGGCATAAAAACTTCATATCTCTATATTTCATTTTCCATTATTATTTCTCTAGGTTGTAGGTAACATAACAAGGCTCCATGGGAAGGTTCCACCATGTTTTGAATTATTTTGAATTGAACCCTAAAACCCTAAAACCCTAAAACCCTAAACCCTAGAGAAAATGATAAATGTGGCTTAAATGTGGCATACAAATTGTTCATACAAATTCAAATTGTTGAACACAAAGGCATCCCCAATACAAATTGTTCATACAAATTCAAATTGTTCAACACAAAGGCATCCCCAACACAAGGGGAACCCCAATACAAATTGTTCAACACAAAGGGATCCTCAATACAAAGGAAACCCCAATACAAATTGTTCATACAAATTCAAATTGTTCATAGAAATTCAAATTGTTCAACACAAAGGCATCCTCAATACAAAGGGAACCCCAATACAAATTGTTCAACATAAAGGCATCCTCAATAAAAAGGGAACCCCAATACAAATTGTTCAACACAAAGGGATCGCCAATACAAAGGGAACCCCAATACAAATTGTTCATACAAATTCAAATTAGTTGTTCAGAATAAAATCTTTCTCTTGCTCCTGGTGTGACTCGCCGGGGCCACCACCTTACTCTGGGTAACCCTACCAGGGATATTACCGGTGTCTACCTTCCTTTTGCCCTCTTTCTTGTTCTTCTTCTTCTGCAAAGCTTGTGCTTTTTCTTCTGCCATGTACTCTTCGAAGTTAGCATCTATCATGGCCTTACTACTTTCGAGGCATTCTCGACTATACTGTTCCCTCTCCTCTAGACTCATCGGTTGAAGCCATTCTACATCCATCTGTTCCCTCTGCTCTCGATCCATCGGTTCAAGCAGCTCTACATCCATCTGTTCCCTTTGCTCTCGATCCATCGGTTTAATCTCCTCATGTTCAATTGCTGCTGCAATCTCCTCTGCATTTGCTGCTTCAATCTCCTCATGTTGAACTGCTGCTTCAATCTCAAGTTGAATTGCTGTTTCATTCTCCTCTGCATTTGCTGCTCCCTCTTGATCTTCCATTCCAAAAGCTGGGTCAACTGCATTTTTACAAAGCCTAGCAATGTGTCCAGGGATTCCACAACGTTTGCACTTACGTTTTCGAATCGGTGCACCACCCTCTGCACTAGCTCTGATCCTATTCTTCCTCGGCCTACCTGCCGGTCTAGTCAATACTGGAGAGTACACTTTGAAGCCTGGATCGACTTTCATCCATTGGTCTTTTCCCAACAAGGTAGGAACAGTCATAGCATATGCAGCCCTAAATTTGGCAACAGAGAAATACTCTGACACATACTGATCAACTTCACCATCTTCACCCCCTATAACACTCATGAAAAACAATGCGTGTATGCAGGGTATCCCACGGATCTGCCATCCCCTACAATGGCATGTCCTGTCAACCAAACTCACTGGATACCTCCACTGCATGTTTTTACTGTCAGTGTAGGTTACCTCAGCCTCCATTCCTTTTCTGACGCATTGCATCCTCAATTGTTTTGCCCTGTCATGCAAAGACTTAATCAAAGATGGGAGCATGAGATGGCCAACATAATTTGTGGATGCAATTCTTTGACGCAGATCGATCTTTATCATGATCATCTGCCTAATCTTATCAAATATTTGCCACAGCATAAGCCCTTTCAATGACTTGACCTTTGAATTGAAACTCTCTGCAAGGTTACTTGTTACATAGTCTACCTTGCAAATTTCATTGAATTGGCTTCTTGACCACACCCTACCATGATGTTCATCCAAGTACTCCTTCACCCCAGGTTTTTATTTATACAACACATCCAAATGAAACAGATGCTTCCTAGAGCTGCATGTGTATGAAGCTGGCCATAGGTTGTCAGTAAAAACTTTACCCTTGAATTTCTTTGTAAAATTCTGTACCAAGTGTTGCATACATTCCCTATGCTCCACTCCAGGGAATACTGCTTCTACCGCAGTCTCCAAACCTTTGCAAGCGTCTGTGTGGATAACAAGTCCTGGTGGATGACCTATAAGGTCGCGCAAATTCTGCAGAAACCAAGTCCAACTTTCCTGTGACTTGATGACGCGTAAAGCACACGCTCGTTGGGAACCCCAAGTGGAAGGTGTGATGCGTACAGCAGCAAGTTTCCCTCAGTAAGAAACCAAGGTTTATCGAACCAGTAGGAGTCAAGAAGCACGTTGAAGGTTGATGGCGGCGAGATGTAGTGCGGCGCAACACCAGGGATTCCGGCGCCAACGTGGAACCTGCACAACACAACCAAAGTACTTTGCCCCAACGAAACAGTGAGGTTGTCAATCTCACCAGCTTGCTGTAACAAAGGATTAACCGTATTGTGTGGAAGATGATTGTTTGCAGAAAACAGTAGAACAGTATTGCAGTAGATTGTATTTCAGTAAAGAGAATTGGACCGGGGTCCACAGTTCACTAGAGGTGTCTCTCCCATAAGATAAACAGCATGTTGGGTGAACAAATTACAGTTGGGCAATTGACAAATAAAGAGAGCATGACCATGCACATACATATCATGATGAGTATAGTGAGATTTAATTGGGCATTACGACAAAGTACATAGACCGCCATCCAGCATGCATCTATGCCTAAAATGTCCACCTTCAGGTTATCATCCGAACCCTCCAAATTAAGTTGCTAACAACAGACAATTGCATTAAGTATTGCGCGTAATGTAACTAGTGACTACATCCTTGAACATAGCACCAATGTTTTATCCCTAGTGGCAACAAAGACATCCGTAACCTTAGTGGTTCTTGTCACCCCTCCAGATTCACGGAGACATGAACCCACTATCGAGCATAAATACTCCCTCTTGGAGTTACTAGCATCAACTTGGCCAGAGCATCTACTAATAACGGAGAGCATGCAAGATCATAAACAACACATAGATATAACTTTGATAATCAACATAACAAGTATTCTCTATTCATCGGATCCCAACAAACGCAACATATAGAATTACAGATAGATGATCTTGATCATGTTAGGCAGCTCACAAGATCCGACAATGATAGCACAATGGGGAGAAGACAACCATCTAGCTACTGCTATGGACCCATAGTCCAGGGGTAGACTACTCACACATCACTCCGGAGGCGACCATGGCGGCGTAGAGTCCTCCGGGAGATGAATCCCCTCTCCGGCAGGGTGCCGGAGGCGATCTCCTGGATCCCCCGAGATGGGATCGGCGGCGGCGGCGTCTCAGTAAGGTTTTCCGTATCGTGGCTCTCGGTACTGGGGGTTTCGTCACAGAGGCTTTAAGTAGGCGGAAGGGCAAGTCAGGAGGGGGCACAGGGGCCCCACACCATAGGCCGGCACGGCCAGGGGGTGGGCCGCGCCGCCCTAGGGTTTGGCCACCCTGTGGCCCCACTTCGTTTTGTCTTCGGACTTCTGGAAGCTTCGTGGAAAAATAGGCCCCTGGGCGTTGATTTCGTCCAATTCCGAGAATATTTCGTTACTAGGATTTCTGAAACCAAAAACAGCAGAAAACAGCAACTGGCACTTCGGCATCTTGTTAATAGGTTAGTTCCATAAAATGCACGAATATGACATAAAGTGTGCATAAAACATGTAGATAACATCAATAATATGGCATGGAACATAAGAAATTATCGATACGTTGGAGACGTATCAGCATCCCCAAGCTTAGTTCTGCTCGTCCCGAGCAGGTAAAACGATAACACAGATAATTTCTGGAGTGACATGCCATCATAATCTTGATCATACTATTTGTAAAGCATATGTAGTGAATGCAGCGATCAAAACAATGTATATGACATGAGTAAACAAGTGAATCATAAAGCAAAGACTTTTCATGAATAGCACTTCAAGACAAGCATCAATAAGTCTTGCATAAGAGTTAACTCATAAAGCAATAATTCAAAGTAAAGGCATTGAAGCAACACAAAAGAAGATTAAGTTTCAGCGGTTGCTTTCAACTTGTAACATGTATATCTCATGGATATTGTCAACATAGAGTAATATAATAAGTGCAATATGCAAGTATGTAGGAATCAATGCACAGTTCACACAAGTGTTTGCTTCTTGAGGTGGAGAGAAATAGGTGAACTGACTCAACATTGAAAGTAAAAGAATAGTCCTCCATAGAGGAAAAGCATCGATTGCTATATTTGTGCTAGAGCTTTGATTTTGAAAACATGAAACAATTTTGTCAACGGTAGTAATAAAGCATATGTATCATGTAAATTATATCTTACAAGTTGCAAGCCTCATGCATAGTATACTAATAGTGCCCGCACCTTGTCCTAATTAGCTTGGACTACCGGATCATCACAATGCACATGTTTTGACCAAGTGTCACAAAGGGGTACCTCTATGCCGCCTGTACAAAGGTCTAAGGAGAAAGCTCGCATTGGATTTCTCGCTATTGATTATTCTTCAACTTAGACATCCATACCGGGACAACATAGACAACAGATAATGGACTCCTCTTTTATGCATAAGCATGTAACAACAATTAATAATTTTCTTTTGAGATTGAGGATATTTGTCCAAAACTGAAACTTCCACCATGGATCATGGCTTTAGTTAGCGGCCCAATGTTCTTCTCTAACAATATGCATGCTTAACCATAAGGTGGTAGATCGCTCTTACTTCAGACAAGACGAACATGTATAGCAACTCACATGAAATTCAACAATGAATAGTTGATGGCGTCCCCAGTGAACATGGTTATCGCGCAACAAGCAACTTAATAAGAGATAAAGTGCATAATTACATATTCAATACCACAATAGTTTTTAAGCTATTTGTCCCATGAGCTATATATTGCAAAGGTGAATGATGGAATTTTAAAGGTAGCACTCAAGCAATTTACTTTGGAATGGCGGAGAAATACCATGTAGTAGGTAGGTATGGTGGACACAAATGGCATAGTGGTTGGCTCAAGTATTTTGGATGCATGAGAAGTATTCCCTCTCGATACAAGGTTTAGGCTAGCAAGGCTTATTTGAAACAAACACAAGGATGAACCGGTGCAGCAAAACTCACATAAAAGACATATTGAAGACATTATAAGACTCTACACCGTCTTCCTTGTTGTTCAAACTCAATACTAGAAATTATCTAGACCTTAGAGAAACCAAATATGCAAACCAAATTTTAGCATGCTCTATGTATTTCTTCATTAATGGGTGCAAAGCATATGATGCAAGAGCTTAAACATGAGCACAACAATTGCCAAGTATCACATTACCCAAGACATTTATAGCAATTACTACATGTATCATTTTCCAATTCCAACCATATAATAATTTAACGAAGGAGAAACTTCGCCATGAATACTATGAGTAGAAACCAAGGACATACTTGTCCATATGCTACAGCGGAGCGTGTCTCTCTCCCATAAAGTGAATGCTAGGATCCATTTTATTCAAACAAAACAAAAACAAAAACAAACCGACGCTCCAAGAAAAAGCACATAAGATGTGATGGAATAAAAATATAGTTTCAGGGGAGGAACCTGATAATGTTGTCGATGAAGAAGGGGATGCCTTGGGCATCCCCAAGCTTAGACGCTTGAGTCTTCTTGATATATGCAGGGGTGAACCACCGGGGCATCCCCAAGCTTAGAGCTTTCACTCTCCTTGATCATGTTGCATCATACTCCTCTCTTGATCCTTGAAAACTTCCTCCACACCAAACTCGAAACAACTCATTAGAGGGTTAGTGCACAATAAAAATTAACATATTCAGAGGTGACACAATCATTCTTAACACTTCTGAACATTGCATAACGCTACTGGACATTAGTGGATCAAAGAAATTCATCCATCATAGCAAAAGAGGCAATGCGAAATAAAAGGCAGAATCTGTCAAAACAGAACAGTTCGTATTGACGAATTTTAAAATGGCACCAGACTTGCTCAAATGAAAATGCTCAAATTGAATGAAAGTTGCGTACATATCTGAGGATCATGCACGTAAATTGGCTTAATTTCCTGAGCTACCTACAGGGAGGTAGACCCAGATTCGTGACAGCAAAGAAATCTGGAACTGCGCAGTAATCCAAATCTAGTACTTACTTTTCTATCAACGGCTTAACTTGGTACAACAAAACACTAAACTAAGATAAGGAGAGGTTGCTACAGTAGTAAACAACTTCCAAGACACAAATTAAAAACAAAGTACTGTAGGTAAAACATGGGTTGTCTCCCATAAGCGCTTTTCTTTAACGCCTTTCAGCTAGGCGCAGAAAGTGTGTATCAAGTATTATCAAGAGACGAAGTGTCAACATCATAATTTGTTCTCATAATAGAATCAAAAGGTAACTTCATTCTCTTTCTAGGGAAGTGTTCCATACCTTTCTTGAGAGGAAATTGATATTTTATATTACCTTCCTTCATATCAATAATAGCACCAATAGTTCGAAGAAAAGGTCTTCCCAATATAATGGGACAAGATGCATTGCATTCAATATCCAAGACAACAAAATCAACGGGAACAAGGTTATTGTTAACGGTAATACGAACATTATCAACTTTACCCAAAGGTTTCTTTGTAGAATGATCAGCAAGATTAACATCCAAATAACAATTTTTCAGCGGTGGTAAGTCAAGCATATTATAAATTTTCTTAGGCATAACAGAAATACTTGAACCAAGATCACATAAAGCATTACAATCAAAATCTTTAACCTTCATCTTAATGATGGGCTCCCAACCATCCTCTAGCTTTTTAGGAATAGAGGCTTCACGCTCTAATTTCTCTTCTCTAGCTTTTATGAGAGCATTTGTAATATGATGTGTGAAAGCCAAATTTATAGCACTAGCATTGGGACTTTTAGCAAGTTTTTGCAAGAACTTTATAACTTCAGAGATGTGGCAATCATCAAAATTAAAACCATTATAATCTAAAGCAATGGGGTCATCATCCCCAATGTTGGAAAAAATTTCAGCAGCTTTATCACAGGCAGTTTCAGCAGTTTTAGCAGTTTCAGGCAGTTTTTCGCGCTTTGCATTAGAAGTGGAAACATTGCTAACACCAATTCTTTTATTAGTATTAGTAGGAGGTGCAGCAACATGTGTAGCATTAGCATTACAAGTGGTAGTAATAGTCCAAACTTTAGCTACATTCTTCTCTTTAGCTAGTTTTTCATTTTCTTCTCTATCCCACCTAGCACGCAATTCAGCCATTAATCTTATATTCTCATTAATTCTAACTTGAATGGCATTTGCTGTAGTAACAATTTTATTATGATGATTTTCATTAGGCATAACTTTCGATTTCAAAAGATCAACATCAGCAGCAAGACTATCGACTGTAGAAGCAAGTATATCAATTTTCCCAAGCTTTTCTTCAACAGATTTGTTAAAAACAGTTTGTGTACTAATAAATTCTTTAAGCATGGCTTCAAGTCCAGGGGGTGAACTCCTATTATTGTTGTAAGAATTCCCATAAGAATTACCATAGCCGTTGCCATTATTATAAGGATATGGCCTATAGTTATTACTAGAATTGTTCCGGTAAGCATTGTTGTTGAAATTATTATTTTTAATGAAGTTTACATCAACATGTTCTTCTTGTGCAACCAATGAAGCTAATGGAACATTATTAGGATCAATATTAGTCCTATCATTCACAAGCATAGACATAATAGCATCAATCTTATCACTCAAGGAAGAGGTTTCTTCGACAGAATTTACCTTCTTACCTTGTGGAGCTCTTTCCGTGTGCCATTCAGAGTAATTGATCATCATATTATCAAGAAGCTTTGTTGCTTCACCAAGAGTGATGGACATAAAGGTACCTCCAGCAGCTGAATCCAATAGGTTCCGTGAAGAAAAATTTAGTCCTGCATAGAAGGTTTGGATGATCATCCAAGTAGTCAGTCCATGTGTTGCGCAATTTTTAACCAGAGATTTCATTCTTTCCCAAGCTTGAGCAACATGTTCAGTATCTAATTGTTTAAAATTCATTATGCTACTCCTCAAAGATATAATTTTAGCAGGGGGATAATATCTACCAATAAAAGCATCCTTGCATTTAGTCCAGGAATCAATACTATTCTTAGGCAGAGATAGCAACCAATCTTTAGCTCTTCCTCTTAATGAGAAAGGAAACAATTTCAATTTAATAATATCACCATCTACATCCTTATACTTTTGCATTTCACATAGTTCAACAAAATTATTAAGATGGGCAGCAGCATCATCAGAACTAACACCAGAAAATTGCTCTCTCATAACAAGATTCAGTAAAGCAGGTTTAATTTCAAAGAATTCTACTGTAGTAGCAGGTGGAGCAATAGGTGTGCATAGGAAATCATTATTATTTGTGGTTGTGAAGTCACACAACTTAGTATTTTCAGGAGTATTCATTTTAGCAACAGTAAATAAAGCAAACTAGATAAAGTAAATGCAAGTAACTAATTTTTTTGTGTTTTTGATATAGCAAACAAGATAGTAAATAAAGTAAAACTAGCAACTAATTTTTTTTTGTATTATGATTTAGTGCAGCAAACAAAGTAGTAAATAAAACTAAGCAAGACAAAAACAAAGTAAAGAGATTGAGAAGTGGAGACTCCCCTTGCAGCGTGTCTTGATCTCCCCGGCAACGGCGCCAGAAATTTAGCTTGATGACGCGTAAAGCACACGCTCGTTGGGAACCCCAAGTGGAAGGTGTGATGCGTACAGCAGCAAGTTTCCCTCAGTAAGAAACCAAGGTTTATCGAACCAGTAGGAGTCAAGAAGCACGTTGAAGGTTGATGGCGGCGAGATGTAGTGCGGCGCAACACCAGGGATTCCGGCGCCAACGTGGAACCTGCACAACACAACCAAAGTACTTTGCCCCAACGAAACAGTGAGGTTGTCAATCTCACCGGCTTGCTGTAACAAAGGATTAACCGTATTGTGTGGAAGATGATTGTTTGCAGAAAACAGTAGAACAGTATTGCAGTAGATTGTATTTCAGTAAAGAGAATTGGACCGGGGTCCACAGTTCACTAGAGGTGTCTCTCCCATAAGATAAACAGCATGTTGGGTGAACAAATTACAGTTGGGCAATTGACAAATAAAGAGAGCATGACCATGCACATACATATCATGATGAGTATAGTGAGATTTAATTGGGCATTACGACAAAGTACATAGACCGCCATCCAGCATGCATCTATGCCTAAAAAGTCCACCTTCAGGTTATCATCCGAACCCCCTCCAGTATTAAGTTGCTAACAACAGACAATTGCATTAAGTATTGCGCGTAATGTAACTAGTGACTACATCCTTGAACATAGCACCAATGTTTTATCCCTAGTGGCAACAGCACATCCGTAACCTTAGTGGTTCTTGTCACCCCTCCAGATTCACGGAGACATGAACCCACTATCGAGCATAAATACTCCCTCTTGGAGTTACTAGCATCAACTTGGCCAGAGCATCTACTAATAACGGAGAGCATGCAAGATCATAAACAACACATAGATATAACTTTGATAATCAACATAACAAGTATTCTCTATTCATCGGATCCCAACAAACGCAACATATAGAATTACAGATAGATGATCTTGATCATGTTAGGCAGCTCACAAGATCCGACAATGATAGCACAATGGGGAGAAGACAACCATCTAGCTACTGCTATGGACCCATAGTCCAGGGGTAGACTACTCACACATCACTCCGGAGGCGACCATGGCGGCGTAGAGTCCTCCGGGAGATGAATCCCCTCTCCGGCAGGGTGCCGGAGGCGATCTCCTGGATCCCCCGAGATGGGATCGGCGGCGGCGTCTCAGTAAGGTTTTCCGTATCGTGGCTCTCGGTACTGGGGGTTTCGTCACGGAGGCTTTAAGTAGGCGGAAGGGCAAGTCAGGAGGGGGCACAGGGGCCCCACACCATAGGTCAGCGCGGCCAGGGGGTGGGCCGCGCCGCCCTAGGGTTTGGCCACCCTGTGGCCCCACTTCGTTTCGTCTTCGGACTTCTGGAAGCTTCGTGGAAAAATAGGCCCCTCGGCGTTGATTTCGTCCAATTCCGAGAATATTTCGTTACTAGGATTTCTGAAACCAAAAACAGCAGAAAACAGCAACTGGCACTTCGGCATCTTGTTAATAGGTTAGTTCCAGAAAATGCACGAATATGACATAAAGTGTGCATAAAACATGTAGATAACATCAATAATGTGGCATGGAACATAAGAAATTATCGATACGTTGGAGACGTATCATGACTCAACCTCCAAAACCCCATAAGCAACAGGGAACATCCAATTATGTCCATCAACTGCAGTAGCAGCAACTAGTTGTCCTTTAAACCTGCCATGAAGAGTTGATGCATCCACGGCCAAATAAGGCATGCAACCGTCCAAAAAGCCTTTCCAGCAAGCTTTGAAACAAACAAAAGCCCTTCTAAAACATTCCTTGTGCATTACCTTCCCGCTTTTCAATTTGTAGGGAACTGTATGCTTGTCTATCGCTACAACACTGCCTGAACTAGCCATCTCCACTTCAGCTTTGAAAGTGTAAAGCAACTGAAAGCTTTCATTCCATGGACCATTGATCTTGTCAAGAGCCATTTCCTTGGCATAGAACATCCTCATGTAAGGTACTTTCATTTTATACTTCTCAACCACCTTTTTTACGAGTGCTGTTGGACCAAGTGAAGGATTTTCTCTCAGCCAATCTAGGATTATATCTGCTAACCACCCAGTCTTCGCTAGCTTTGTTTTCAGCTCTGGCTCTCCCCCTAGAGGTGGACACCTATGGATCTCCTTATTCTTCTTTATCTGAAACATAATGATAAGGGATATCAGTAATAGATAACAAATTTTACACCATGATCTAAATACACAACTGGTTGGCGTAGTACCTGAACCAAGCTGCTTCTGCGCATTGTGGATGCATGAAGCCTAAACCTACACCTTAGGTATGGGCATTTAATTGTGAACCTACCTGGCTCACTTTTAATAACCTCATAATTATTCTTAGTGAGAATGTGATATGTAGTAATTGCATTACGGCAGTCCATCATCGTTTGAAACACGGTGCCTTCTGCAAGTTGGGGATCCTCCCTGTTCCACTCAATTGTTGGCAAGTCTTCACCTTCGTAATCGGCTAAAACGAGGTTGTCATCATTCTCATTCTTCTATTCATCATCAGTGTCATCAAATCTGGCACCAAAAGCAATATCTTCCATGTATTGATCCTCCATTGCCTGCTTACTACATTGATCTACCAATTCAGGAAACATCAACTCATCCTCATCATCTTGAGGAGACTGATCCTCAATGTCTGCATCGTCCTCCACATCGACCGTACGAACGATCTGGCTACCACTAGCACTGGGGACAGATGGTGCTGCTGTGGACCTACAAGGAGTGCCGCGGTGCACACTGTTAGAAGAGGCAGCAGCAGTAGAGAGACATGATGCCCGACCACCTGATGATGCCCCAGCACCAGAGAGAGATGATGCCCGGCCCCTGTCCACATGGATACGAATTTTACCGAACCGGCAAGAAGCATTCAAAGCAAAAAAGAATTCCCAGATCATCGTCGGAAATTAGTGGAACAAATCTTCCCTCCTTGTTGTGCAAATATTCGAAATGAACTGCGTCGTCAGAGCTCCAGTACATGCGAGCGCAGATGTTAGCTTTCAAATTCCTCAACGAGATGGTGGTTGCAACCACCGCAGGGAAGTAAAACCCATTCTTATTGCGTTTAGAATCACGCGTAAAGCTAGAATCCAGCCTAACCACCAGCCGAAAAGCCAGTGCTGGATCAATCCTATTCGAAAAGCAACGCAGTTAGTTGAGCAACAATGATTGGCACTCAAAAACTGCCTACTGTTAATTCACATAGGCAGACGATGCTTACCCAGATGGAATCCATGCGTTAGATCCCTCCGATTCCCAATCTTCTCCACGGCTGACGCGAACATTTGGCACACCAGATGGACATACAAACTTCGCGAAAGGGGTAGATCTAGATCTGGTGGAGGCGGAGCCCTCTCCGCCTCCCGGGGGTGGTGGTGGGGGCGGGGGCGGCTCGGCGGCGGACGACGCCATAAGGTAGGAGGGCAGGACGGCGTGGCGGCGGAGGGGCGGTGTGTGAGCTCCTCCAGTCTCGGGCGGAGTGGAAAGCTTTGGGTGAGCTCCTCTAGTCAACAGTCAACACAGTTCGAAAGAAACGGTCAATTCAACACCAACGCGGCTCCCTAGCCGTCACCGGTAACGGTGAAGGCCTCTGACCAGACGGCAACCCTCCTGTCTGAGCGTCTGCGACGGGTTTCAAACTAGAGGGAGGGGAAAACTGAGGAAAAACTAAGGGGCTGGGGAAAACTGAGTACAACTAACGAACCAGGGGCACGAAAATAGAAATCCCACAAGAAAAATAGAGCAAGATATCCAAAACAAGCAGGCTCAAGGACTTATCTCATTTTAGGAAAGTAAAACCAAATATCAAGTGATGAGATAGCCAACTCCCAAAGAAAGCAAGGTTCCAAATAAACCAAACCCTCAACGCTTTTCATGATGGCACAAAGTACCGAAAAGAAAAGGTTTGTCTTCCAAGTCAAATTATTGAAACAAGAGAGTGTTCTAGCAAACATAGCAGAGCTCCCCCAAAATTAGTGCACCATTTAGGATTTTGCATTTGAATACAAAATGCACAAATGCGGGGTCATCGCTCAACCATTGTTTATCAAAACACTAAAAGGTTTCAAGTGAAATAAGGAGATCCAAACGAAGCAAGGAAGACATATGGGAGTCTAACCCACAAGGACAAATTCTTGGCAAGAAATGAAACAATTGAGCACATGAGCCAAGTGTGAGGATGATCCGGAACAATACCAAACAATTTATTACCAATTGTCCAAGGACAAGAGGTATTTAGGAAATATTTCCATATGGTAGTTTGTGAGCATGTCCAAGATCATCTTCACAACAAAGAAAGCATATGGTAAAGGATAAGAATTGACCATAATGCAAAAGGAGATTCTTGAGAGCTTCAATTAGTTACACCAATCATGCAAGGCAATGAATAGCATAACATGAAGCACATGATTTTCCAAAGAGTATATGGAGCTAGCAAGACAATGTGGAAAACCATGCCAAGAAAAACTCCCACAAACAAAATCCAAGAGAATAGCAATAAGAGCATTTTATGCAAAATGGGATTTGTTTGAGAACACATGTCACATAGGAACAAGATAATCTAAAGTATCAATTCTATGTGACACAACCTCAAATGTTCACATTTTCTAGGCTTGTAAGATGCGCAAAGCATAATACTCCCTCATAATGTGATAAAGATATTTTTCGTGCAAGAGGCAAATAAGAACCAAATGAGATAATTAATGGACATTATAGAATTTTATTTCATCATGTTGCACATTTTAGGATTGTGAAATGCACAAAGCATATCACTCCCCCAAAATGGGATAGTCCATTAATTTCTCACATGAGCCAACAACTAAGATATCAATAAGATGCAATAGGCTCAACAAAGAACAAGTGTACATGATGTGCCACCCAACATATATAAGCATGGAAGCAAGATAAGCAAGTAGGAAGCACAACATACACAACCACATGCAAGGTACAAAACCAACACATGTAAAAGGGGAGCGAGTAACTTTCAATGTAAAGGAGTTGAGGACTTGTTACCGCAAGGAGGAGCATGGGTAAAGGATGAAAGGGATACAACTTGACTTGAGGAAGTAAGAATGATGAAGATCCCCTAAGTCTTCATGAAATAGTCAAGTCTCCATGCCCTCCACATGTACCTATTGATCAAATTTTGACTTGTTGGTCCCCAACCAAGTTGGGTCCTAAGAAGTTAGTCACAATAGGCTTGGCAACCCAAATGGTTCTTTTTACGAAACCACTTTGAGTGCCAACATATTTGGCAAACACATCGCCAACCTTATCCTTATGTAGAGAGAATAAGCACCATGGATCAAGATAGGGTTGGATGAGTTACCACTAGTGCAAAAGGAGGAGATGTGGCCCTTCTCACAGCATATGTAGCATCTTCTTCTCTTCTCCTTCTTCTCACTTGATTTCTCCACAACGGGAGCCTTGGCTTGATCCTTCTTGGGTAGCGGCCCTTCTTCAAGTCAAGGTAGACCTTGAGCTTGGCCTTGAGGTAGACCATGAGCTCCATCTTGAGGCCGCTTCCCTTGTTTATTCACGCCAAGTGGCTTCTTCTTCAAGGGGCACAATCTAACATGATGCCCTTCAATGTTGCACTTGAAGCACACAATCTTGGCGGGGTCCTTCACATGCCCTTGGCCCTTCTTCCGCTTGTGCGTGGTGGACTTGTTCTTGTTGTTGGAGTTGAATCCAAGTCCACTCTTATCATTGGGGAATTGCTTCCCTTCATGACCCTTTACCAAGTCCTTCTTCAAAGAAGTGACTTGGGCCTCGAGCTCTTCGATTTCCCCTACATGGTTAGTAACAACACAAGTACTAGAGGAAGTGGAAACTTCATTGTTAGAGCAACAAGGCAAGGTATGTAATTCACCACAAGATATAGCAATAGCATGGGTGGGTGAATTACTAGCACTAGCACATGGAATTGTAGAACAAGGCATAGAAGGTAGTTCACCACAAGATAAGTCAATAGCATGAGTGGGTGAACTAAAAGCACTATCACATGGCAAAATAGCATTTTGAGAGGTAGTGCTAGTACTCACATGAGGCTCACAAGATTTTACCTTTGACATGATAGCCTCATGAGCTAACTTTAGCAAATCATGAGAGACTAGAAGATCATCATGGGAGCTAGAAAGCTTTCCATAATTTTCTTCCGATTTCTCATAATTGCTTGTTAGCAAAGCAAGTTGAGCCCTTAGCTCAACATTCTCCTTCAAGATGGAGGCTTCACAAGAGGTAGAGTTAGTAGCACAAGCATTATCAATTATAGCACAAGGAGAAGGCAACTTAGCAAGCTCTATTAGGTTGAGAGCCTTAAATTTCTCATGTGACTCGGTGAGTTTGATGAGCTCACTCTCAATAGCCCTAGAGCTACTTTTGAGAAGCTCAAAATCCTCAAGGAGTTTAGCATGAGCACTTACTAGCTCAACATTTTTAGTTTGAAAATCATGTGCCACCTCTAAAGCTCTATCACGAGATTCCTTTACCATAGATAGCTCTAGAGTAAAGGTCTCCTCAAGAGATTCATTGGTGGTTTGTTGTTCTTTAAGAGCTTCACTAAGAGTTGCAATCTCGTTTGCATACTCGCGCTCATGCCCTTCCATTTTCTCAATAAGTTTTGTGCTCTCAATGGAGAAATCCAAGATTTTCATGAAGTTAGAGCAAGCAAATTTCTTATCATGAAGAGCATGGAATACTATCTCACCCATCATGTTTAAGGAAGCAACATTAAGTTCTTCCATATCATCATCCTCATCCTCACTAGATATATAAGGTTCCAAGGAAGGAGATTCCTTAGAAGCCTTAGCCATAAGGCAAGTGTGGGAACCATGAGATGATGAAGAGGACGAAGTAATTGAAGCTCCATCCAATATATTGTATTGGCCCATAGTATCCTTGGTTCCCTCTACATTGTTAGTCACACAAATACTAGAGGAAAGCAAAGTATGTTCATTATGGCAACAAGACAAGGCAAGCACATCATCATGGGATGAAGACATGCAAGGACTATCAACACTAGCATGTAAAGCATTTATAGTGCTATAAGTGTTCAAGTCCATAGATGAAACATTGCAATGGGATAGGGATGAAGAATCATCAAGAGAAGGCTCACCATCAACAATGCAATGTTCATCACCACTCACCATATCATTACCTTGTGTCTTACCACACATTGGTGAAGTGGAAGGAGTGTGATCATCCTCAATGGTCTTCGACCCACCATATGTATCTCGAAGCTTTGTCCAAAACTCATGAGCACTCCGGAAGGGCGCGATGGAGGAAATCACTACATGACTCACAACATGGCAAAGCACTTTAGTAGCTTGAGCATCTAGATAAGATTTTTTCTTCTCCTCAAAAGTTGGATTTTGTGGATCCTTAGGAGGAGAAAAACCCATATCAAGAATTTTCTCTACATGTGGGTGCATGCCCCTAAAATAATCAAGCATGTAGAATTTCCAAGCATCATAATTAGTGCCATCAAATGTAAAGGTGGAAATGTGCACTAATCCTCTAGCCGACGTCATACTCTCTAGGCGGTGAAGCCCAACAAGATAAGAGAGCCCTAGCTCTGATACCAATTGAATGTTCTAGGACGTCGCCTAGAGGGGGGGGTGAATAGGCGGTGTATAAAAACTTCTACTTGAGAGCTAAACTAGGCGGAATAAAACTACACATGTGTTTACTAGTTTAGCTCAAGGCCTATCAACTAGGGGTTTGCCTAAGAGCACCAACAACCTATGCTAGCATGATGAGCACAATGTGATAACAAGCTAGGTAAAGCACATCAAGCAAGATAAATATAACAAGGTAAAGCGCATAGGTTAAGGAGCTCGGGTTGAGAAGTAACCGGTGCACGAGGAGACGACGATGTATCCCGAAGTTCACACACTAACGTGCTACGTCTCCGTCTGGAGCGGTGTGGAGGCACGTGACACTCCAATGAGCCACTAGGGCCACCGTATTCTCCTCGAGCCTTTCCACCAAAGGAAAGCCTCGATCTACTAAGGGACACTTGAGGGTGGTCACCGAACCCGTACAAGCTTGGGAAAACACCCAAGTATCACACTTGAGGCAACTCCACAACAAGGAGGCTCTCAAGTACACGGCCACAAGAGGCAACACACACCACCAAGGAAACACACTCCACCAAGGATGCTAATGCGCCACAAGAGGCTAACACACTCCACCAAGGATGCTAATGCGCCACAAGAGGCTAACACACTCCACCAAGGAAACGATGCGCCACACGAGGCTAACACACTCCACAAAGGAAACACGACCACTAAGGCAAGATGGCCACTTAGGCAAGAACACCACTAAGGTAACAAGGCCACTAAGGCAACAACACCACTAAGGTAACATGCCCTCTACGAGATCGAAACCCCGGAGAGAACCCAAACCGATGCACCTAATGCAATGGCTAAGAACACCACTAAGATGCCCAAGTTCTTCTCTCCCAAATTCCAACAAAGCTACACAAGCTATTGGGGGAATAAGGGAGGAAGAACAAATATGTAGAGAAACACCAAATAACTCCAAGATCTAGATCTAGCAAGATCCCCTCACTTGGAGAGGGATTCAATTGGTGAAGCTCTAGATCTAGATCTCCTCTCTCCTTTCCCCCAAAAAATATGCAACAAATAGTGGGGGGATCAAGAGGAGGAAGCAAGAACCCAAGGTCAACAATGGAGGAGAGAGAATAGAGGGGAAGGGTTGTTGGGTCGGAGGTGGAAGAGAGGTATATATAGGGGGCCCAGAAATATGACTGTTGGGGCTGAAAAACGGTCAGATCTTCGCCCAAAGCGGTACTACCGCTTGTCGAAGCGGTACTACCGCTCGCGTGCGAACTGCGCAGAAAACAGCTGAAAACGGGCCAAACGGGTAGTACCGCTTGAAACAGATCTGAGGCAAAACTGAAAATCAGAGAGAGATGGGAGGCGGCGCAGCAGCTGGCGAGAAGCGAGCAGCGCTGCAGCATGCGGTAGCAGCGGCAGCAGAACAGCGTGGGTAGGGCCAGGCAGGCCACGCGCGGGAGAAATCCCGGCCGTACGGGCGCGGGCGGGAGGCGCTACCATCGAGCGGGTCAACGCCTCGATCGAGGTTTGCACTCCCGCGGGCGCGCGGTGGGCTCAGCTGGGCGCGGCCCACGCGGGAGCAGAGACGGTGGAGGCTGGAGGAGGAAGAAACGGGCCGGCGGTAGTACCGGGCCCGGTACCGGCCTGGTACCGTAAATGGGTTACGGTACTACCGGCCTGGTACCGGCCCGGTACCGCTGGATCCGATAAGCCTGGGAGGGCTGTTCGGAAGTTGGGCCGGTACTGCACGCGGTAGTACCGGCCGGCCCAAAAGCAATTTCCTTTTTCTTTTTCAAATATGATGCAAATGTAAAATCCATAACTTGAGTTAGGAAACTCGGAATGCGGTGAAACCAATTTTGTTGGAAAGAGGGCAACAAGAGCTATCACTACACAAGGTGAAAACATGGAAAAGAGTGAGTGATGATTTTCTCATGGTCATAGAGGTGTAACCTCTCAATATGGTATATCAGGAAAATCATCACCCTCACACGTGCAACATGCGATGCATCCGGAATCCGTTTCCGATGAGCTAGATCTTGTCATGAGAATGAACACAAGCTCTAACCCATCTCATGGATAAGAACCAAGAACAACCACGAAACACGATGCAATGCATGCAAGGTTTGAGCTCTCTCCGATGATGCGACCCACTATCCTATCGAGCACAAACCTTGACCTTGCGCATTCCCCTCGATTCGGCAAGCTCCGTCTTCATCCTCATCAACCTTATACGTGCCACCGTCTTCCGCCACCATACACGCCACCGTCTCCATCTTGTACGCACGCCACCGTCTTCATCCATCTTCTATGTCGTCTTCGTCTCTCTTCATCTTCTACACCGTCTTCGTCTCTCTTCGACACCGTCTTCGTCATTGTACTCCGTCTTCTCCATCTTGCAACCTTGAGTCCAACACATGGCTATGGACTTGACCTAAGATTGATTCTCAATGTAACCGTTAGTCCATAGGGATTGTCATCAATTACCAAAACCACACATGGGGTAATGGACATGTTCTTTCAGCGCAGGCCCTGCCGGCTCTCCACGGCAATGATCTGTTCGGCTTCGTCGACGGATCCAACGCTGCGCTACCAACATGTATCCCTGCCGCGGCCGGGAGCTCGAACCAAGTCGACAATCCTGAGTATGCTGCCTGGCGCAAGCAGGATCAACAAGTCCTGAGCGGGCTGCTCACCTCCCTCACGCCTGCCGTCCTTGGCCACGTCCAACTGTTGAAGACGTCGGCGCAGGTCTGGGAGGCTCTGGATCGGACCTTTGCCTCAAGATCCAAGGCGCGGATTGTGCAACTTCGCACCGCGCTAGTAAAGCCGAAGAAAAGGGACACCTCCATGTCCGCCTACTACTAGCACACAAAGAACATCGCCGACACGATGGCGACGATCGGCAACCCCCTCAGCGACGACAAGGTTGTCTCCTACATCCTTGCTGGGCTAGGTGAGGACCATGAGAACTTCACTACCTCGATGAGCGTGGTCGCGGATAACGAGGACTTCATGCTTGGTGCTCTGTATGGGCATCTCACGATGTACGAGGCCCACACCGGTGGCCGCACTTCGGGCGGTCACCACTACGCACCGTTCCAGCACTCCGCCAACAACACCTCACGCGACGGTGGGCGTGAGGGCTTCCAGCCATTCCAGAAAGGCGGAGACGGGCGTGGCCGTGGCGACGGAGGCCGCGACAACGGTGGAGGCCGCTATGGCGGCTACAATGGTGGTGGCTACGGTGGTGGCGGCTACTATGGAGGATGTCAACACCCGGATTTTTAAGTCCAAATGCCTATTATGCCATACATCGCAATCCCAGGAATATTGTTTTTGCGAGACATAATAGATTGATATCACATAACATCATTCATTACAAACCATAATTGTCTTACATCGAAGGATCACATGATCCAGTCTTAATACAATAGTTTAATCTAATGATCAATTACAAAACACATAGCGGAAGCGAAGTAGTGGTCGCGGTCCATCTGTTCCACATGCAACTTTTAACGTCAGGAGTGGTCCTAGTTACCATAGACGTCTTGCTGTCCATCTTCCTGGTATTGGTTCTCCTCTTCATAGTCTGGCCATTTGAATAGCCAGGGACAAAGCCATGAGTACTTTAAAGTACTCGCAAACTAATACTAGTGTAAGCACGATCAACTATAGTAAATGGGGTTCTAAGCTCTAGGTTTATTTGCATAAAGCCAGTTTTATTTCATAAGCACTTAGTAGTAAAAGACTCTTTATTTGCCTAACTAACTTAAGTGGGAACATTAGTGTCATTCCCACAACTCTGGTGTGATCAAGTCAAATTCACCTTTCAAGTTCAAGTCACAAGTCACCAGTCATATGTCACATTTTGAAAATGGTCTGATGACAGAACAGTATAGCCTTTCCAATCGTCCGTAACCGTGGACACGGCTATTCGAATAGTTTTACACTCTGCAGAGGTCGCACACTTTTGCCACAACATTTGCAATAATCCGTCAGGGTTAACTGGCCCTGATTTATCACACTCCCTGTGCGGACTACCAACCATAATCTTTCCCTTACATACCCTAGTACAGGCACCTCTCCCCATGAGCTTGGCCTCCCAGTGAGGGCAAACCGCCAACCTGGGAACTGCACAGGGCTTGGGTCGGACATTCACCTCATTTCACGTCATTTCACTTTCAACGGAGGCAGCCTCGGCATAACCCCTATGACGCTTGTTCAGAGGGAGCCCATACTAAAACACATAAATTTCCAGTTAAGCCCTACCCAGATTCAGGTATTGTGGGGGTACTTTCAAATTGGAATGGTATCGCATCCGAACCCAACCATCAGTTTTTTGGTAAAATTCACCATGTCATTCACAAGTCATATTCACCTTCAAAATCTTTCAATAAAATGAATCATCATTCCAAGGTTTTCAAAGTCATGTGATTCACATGTTTCCCATCTAGAGTAGTCAATTTTAGTTTTAGCACTAGCAACTAGCCATGAGGGGTGCTAACTAGCTTGTAACTCTCTAAGCTAAATGTGAAGCTCTTGTGATACTCTACACTTGTACACAAACTAGCTACAACAAGTAAACTTTGGTAAATCAAAGTAAAGTTAAAGTAGGATAAAACTTGGGTTTGGATGAGTAAGACTTTAAATACCAATACTAGTGCCATAGTCTCTTGCACTAGTAACTTGGCAATAGTAAACTTGCATGGGTAATAGCTTGCAATAATCTAGCTTGCCTTGATTGGTGTAGTGATCAAAGTTCTCTTCTTCTTCTTCGTAGACTTCTTCTTCCTCGTAGCACTCGTTACTAGCGTCTATAAATTAATACTAGGTACACAATCACCAAACAAATACTTAAGTAAACTAGTAACCATAATGGTTCACACAAGATGACATATTATCATCACAAGCATCCACACTAGGGTTTACTTTTATTTACTTTGAAAAGTAATTTCCTCTCATTGAATATTACTAAGATTTAATCTCCTCAAATAATAAAGTATGAAGTCATGTTGACCAAAGTCAACACTTCATTTTTATCATTTGGGAAAATGATTTAAATGAGATACTTCATCTCATGCAATTTAAATACTACTATGGAACAATTTAATCTTCTCAAGTAATAACCATATGGGGTCATGAAGACTAATGTAATCACCTCACATTGAATTACTTAGAAACATGATTTAAATGAGATGCTACATCTCATAGAATTTAAATACTATTTTTTAATTAATTTAAATGAGCTAGAAATGACTACATAGCCTTTATTTGAATCTAGCCCATGATCATTTGAAACAACCATGTCAAATTTTTGCACATTCAGATTGACAATATGAATTGTGATTTTTGAGAGTTGGAATCAACTCAAAATAATTCATGGTTGATTTTATAAAAATGTTTGAATTCTGAAAAGTTACTGCCTTGTTATTTTTGTTGCCATTGCTCTATAATGAACTAGGATTGGAGGCCAGTGGGGTTTTATAGATAATTTCACAAGCTTTCCAACAATATAAAATTCATCAAATTTGGCTCAGTAGATTTGAAGTTATTAAATTTCTAGCAAAGCACCAGTATTTAAATTTGATTTAAATGAATTAAACAGAATTTGAATGAAATGGGCGCGCGGGAAAAGAATTGGGCCGGCCCAGCTGTGCTCCAGTGCGCAGCGGGCCGCCTGACAGTGGCCCCCGCTTGTCAGCGAGTTATAACTAGCGAAACGGTATGAATCAATCTGGGACGCACGATTAGAACCAGATCCGACGGGCGAGAGGCGTCGTCGTCTCCGGCGAGACACGAGCTCACTGGCAGCGAGGGTAGGGGGTCGGAGGGCTCACCGGTGGCCGGCGATCGTCGGCGTGGACGCAGGAGGAGGTTGTCGAGGGTGGCAGAGCTTCTGGTACAGGTGGCGTCGCTTGAGGTGGCTCCAATCGGCGGCGTCCTTGCCGCAGTACTAGAGGTGCTCCGGCGAGCAATTGGAGCTGCTTCGGCGCTAATGTGGAGAGGGAGGTGGTTGAGGAGGCTCAGAAGGGAGAGGAGAGGGTGATGGCATGAAGAATGGAGGCTGGGGTTGCCTCTATTTATAGGATTGCGAGGTGGCCGAGGGGGTGCGGGCAGGTGCATGGTGGCGACGGCACTACGGGCTGCGAAGGGGCAAGGTGAAGTTGGCGTGAGGTCACTGGCATCATGGCGAGCAGAGCAAGCGTGACGGCACAGCAAATGGAGGACGAGGGCGTGCGGGCGACGTACATGTCTCCGCAGTACCGTGGCGGAGACTTTTGAAGAGGACGACGGCGACAACGCGAGCGCGGGCCAGTGGGGTTGTCCAGGAGGGAGAGGGTGGTGTGGTGATTGCGCGTGCGAGAGGAGGGAGCGAGGGGAGGACATACGCGACGGCGCGAAGGCGTGCTCTAGCGCGTCCATGGCGTGGTCCATGCGCGCTCTGGCGTGTCCTGGGCGTCCTGGGCGCGTCTGGGCACGTCACTTTCCAGGCGTGGTCGTGCTCGTCTTTGGCCAGGGAGGGTACAGGCAGGACCAGGGGAGTGTGGTAAGCTTGTTTGGCAAGGTGAGTGTGACCAGAGAGGGAGGGAGATGATGAGTGGCATGGTGATGCCAAAGGTGATCGACATGGTTGAATTTTGATCATTTCCCTCATGGTACTATGGTACCAAAGCTTGGCTTTGTTCCAGTGGTGTAAGGAGAGGTCAATGATGATCATTGGTGTGATGGTGTAGCCTAAAAACCAGTGGGTAAAAGAGTGTGTGCAAATTCCATAATGTTGCACACAAGGTGTTTGTGTTAATGGCCGCAAGAGAATTAATTTTGAATTTTGGCACCAAATTTTATGGGTGTGTCTCAAATAATGTTTGTCACCTTGTGGTTGTGTTGGTGTGCAAATTGGAGTGGTTTTGTGAAAATCCAAATGTGGGGTGATCTTAAATCTGATTTAATGTCACCACTTTGCTTCCTTATATTAAGCAAAAGAAGAAGAATTAGTAAAGGTGGTCAACACCAAAGTTATTCACCTTGATGAGGTCTTCGATGAGGTGCAAAGTGTTCAGAGGGTTTGGTTTAGAAATTTCTTAATACAGGGGCTCAAAGTGAGTAAGATGCTAAAATTGTCACATGTGACCATTATCACATGTCACTTGATTTTGATTATTCTTTGGATTTGATTTGGGTTTTCTTGATTCAAAAGTGATTCCTATTAGTTTAGTAACATTTCCAAACCTTTGACACAATTCAAAATGGCCTAGGTTAAAGATTTCCAAAAATGGCTATAAGCACATATGTGATGTTATTTTCATTTTTCTTTTCATTTTTTCTTTATTTCTCTTTGATCCAAATGATCATTGTTTTAAATTCATTTAGTGTTAGTTTAAGTTTGTTAAGGGTTTCAACCCACTGACACAATTCAAAATGGCATAGGCCAAGATTTGCAATTATGGCTATATGCCCACATATGCATTTTCTTTTAATTTGTTTTCTTTTTATTTTGTTTCTTTTTTACTTCAGTGAGCAAGGTGTAGGCTTTTAGGAACATGTTCATCACTTCAACAAACAATCATGGCAAAGATCACATCCTACATGCTTGAGCACTATGCACATAACTTAGTTTAATTAAAAAAATTGTTGGTTCCAAAATTTGGAGTAAGTGAAATTCATTTTCTTTGTTTTAAAATTTTTGGGATGTTACAGAGGAGGCCATGGCGGAGGCCGTGGTGACGGCTCTGGGCGCGATGGCAACGCCCAGGGCAGAGGTCGCGGACGCGGCGGCAAATCAACTTGCCAGATTTGTTAGTCGTGGTTCAACCACGCGATCCAGCCGGAGACATCGAACAGGGCGGCTCACTTCTCCAACACCAGCGACAACTACACCGTCGATGCCAATTGGTACATGTACTCGGGTGCCACCGACCATATGATGAACAACATGGAGCGCCTCCACACCCACGAAACCTACAAGGGCAACGAGCAGATTCAAGTTTCCAATGGTACGCACATTCATATCGTACGTATTGGGCAATCTAGTTTATCCGGTTCATCTCGCCCACTTCGATTATCTAATGTCTTACATGCTCCTCACATTAGTAAAAATCTGCTATCGACCGGTAAGCTTACAAATGATAACAATTGCTTTATTGAGCTTCATCCTGAATCTTTTTTTTATCAAGGACCTCACCACGAGGGAAACTGTCAACAACCGGATTTTTAAGTCCAGATGCCTATTATGTCATTCATCGCAATCCCAGGATAATGTTGTTGCGAGGCATAATAGTCGAATATCACAGTCACTATTTATTACAAGCCATAATGTCTTACAATCTTGAATCACATGATTCATCTTACATAAATAGTTGATCTTTCAATCAACATACATACACAAGTTCATACATAGCGGAAGCGTAACTATAGATGGACTCTCTAGTCCACAGGCAAACTTTTGACGTCAGAAACCCCTAGTTGTCGTAGGCGTCCTGCTGGTCATCCTCGTGATAGTTCTGTTCATCATCGTACTCTGGCCATTTGAATAGCCAGGGACAAAGCCGTAAGTACTTTAAGTACTTGCAAACTAATACTAATGTAAAATTCCAACTCTTGGAGTAAAGGTACTAAGCTCTAGTTTAATTTGCATAAGCCATATTTTAGTTCACAAGTATTTGATCATGTGCTAACTAACTCAAGTGGGAACATTAGTGTCATTCCCACAACATTGGTTGTAATTCCAACAAGTCACCAAGTCACCATTCACAATCACTAAGATTTTCAAAATTTTGACACCGGAAACTGTATGGCCCTTCCAACCGTCCGTAACCGTGGACACGGCTATTCGAATAGATTTACACTCTGCAGAGGTTGCACACTTGTGCCACAACATTTGATTTCATCCATCGGAATAACTCCGAATCATCGTAACACAGTACGCGGATCATCAACCATAACCTTTCACTTACACATCCTAGTATGAGCACCTCTCCCCATGAGCTTGGCCTCCCAGTGAAAACCAACTGTTAACCTGGGAACTGCACAGGGCTTGGCCGTGCAATTCACCTCAATTCACATCATTTCTCAACAACGGAGGCAGCCTCGGCATAACCCCTATGACGTGTGTTCAGAGGGAACTCATACTAAAATCTATAAACTTCCAGTTAAGCCCTACCCATAATCAGGTATTGTGGGGGTACTCAAAAATTGGAAAGGTATCCGCATTCAAACCAATATCAGGTTTTCATCAAAAATCACTATCTTCTCTTGTTCACATTCATCCTCAAATCATTCAATGGAATGTTTCATCATTCCAAGGTTTCAAATTCAACCATTCATATGTTCCCATCTAGAGTAGTCAAGTCTTTAGCACTAGCACTAATCATGAGGGGTGCTACATTGCTTTGCTATCTATAAGACTAACTTTGCTACCCTAGTAGTTTGATTCACCTATACCATTTGAAATCAATCTTTGAAAACACAACCAGTAAAACTTGTATGGTATAATTGTAGGATAGGATTGTATGAAGAAAGATAAGAATCATGGTGCCTTGCCCCAGGAGGGCTTTGCACTTTGCAAGAGTATTAGCTTGCCTTGGTAGTTCTCTAGGTTTTCTTCTTCCTCTTCTGGGTAGAATTCTCCTTACTCTTGATAATCTCCGGTGCTAGCGTCTAAATTTGAATACGAAGTATAATCACTAAACAAGCTCAAAGGCTATACTAAGCACATCATTACTTCACACAAACTATGCTAAGCACACACATAGAATAATTAGGTGCATTGGTTTTCTTTATTAAAGAAAATTAATTTCCTCTCATTACATATGTAATTAATAATTTCCATTTAGTTCTTGAGAAAAATAATTTCCTCTCATTGAAATCTTCTTAAGATTTAACTTCTCAAATAACCATACTTGAATTCATATTGACCAAAGTCAACATTCATTATTAGTATTTGAGAAAATGATCTAAATGAGGTATGTCACCTCATACCATTTTATAATTCTATACATGATTTAAATCTCCAAATATTCATATAGGAGTGTTTGGACCAGGGGTACAAACATCACATGAATTCATTTGGGACAAGATTTAAATGAAGTAAAATACTTCATATGCTTTACATAATAGTTTTGGACAATATCACTTAGCTAAACTAGCCATATAGTCCATTAATTAATCTAGGGCATGATCATGCAAAGTGACCACACCATTTTCTTGCAGAAACAATTAGTGTAAGTCAAATGTGAGCTATAGGAGTTGGAATTAATTCAATATCTATTTTGGTTGATTTTTAATAATTATTTGAATATGAAAAAGTCCCTGCCTTCTTCTTTTTATCATTTTATTTCTACAACAAATCTCGAGGTGAGACCAGTGGCATATTGTAGATCTTTTTGCTAGCTTTTCAAACCTATAAAGTTTGTTAACTTTGCCCAAGCCAAACAGATTCTATGAATTTTCAAAGTTGGGTTCTGTATTGAAATTGGTTTAAATTTATTTAAACAAGATTTAAATAAAAGGGCCGGCGGGAAATGCTAACGGGCCAAGTTTTTAAATTAATGGCCTGCTTAGCCCAACAGCGCATCCAGTGCGAGTGGGCCGCCTGACAGCGTGGGTCCCGCATGTCAGCGGCTCTTTAAACCCGAAACGGTATGGAGCAGCACGGTGCGTTGGATTAGAACTAGATCGAACGGTTCACGCGTGTCGTCGTCGACGGCGAGAGAGAGGCTCGCCGGCGGTGCAGGTAGGGGGTCGGAGGGCTTACGGTGGCTCCAGCTAGGGTTGGCAGTATGCTCGACGAGGTTGTAGACGACGGCGAGGCTCCTAGTAGCAGTGGCGTCGCTTGGGGAGGCCTGGATCGACGGCGATTGCTGCAGGGCTTCCGCGGCAGTGATGCGTCGATTGGCCTTGCTCCGGCGATGATTGAGGTGGCTACTGGTGCTGGGCGAGGCGGTGGTGAGTGGTGATCATGGTGGTGTGCTTGGATCGTCGAGGGGAGGCCTCTATTTATAGTCGCGCGTGGGTGCTGAGGTGATGCGGCAATGGCGACAAGGGCGCGGCGATTCTGGTGGGCTAGCGAGCAAGGCGTTGGCGCCGTGGTGTTCACGACGTCACCGCAGTCCTCGGAGCATCAACGGCGCGGTAAATGGTGGCGTACGGTGGTCGGGCGGGCGCGTGTACTGTCGCGGCCGTGGCGGGCGCGTTCGTCCTCTCCGGCGGCCGTGGTCGCCAAGGCATGACGTTGGCGTGTCCGGCAAGCTCCGCGTGGCGAGGTAAGTACCGTGGCGCGCGGATATGGTCGGGGTACGGCGAGATTTGGCGAGCGCCGCGTGGCCGGGTCGCGCGCGTCCGTGCGCCAGTGACGTCGCCCATGCCTCTCGCGGCGTACCTGGGCGTACCTGGGCGCGCGTCGTCCGGGGCTTGTCGGCGTCCTCGCGATCGACGGCGTGCACGGACGATCTCAGCAGGTCGTGGGCGACGCGTTGGACACGGTGGCCATGGCGATGGTGGAGAGAAAAGAGGGGAGGCGTGTCGAGGGGCGACGTGGCCGGCATGGCCATGGCTGGCCATGATCTGGTCGTGTCCATGGCGTGTTCTTGCATGGGCTAGGTAGAGTGATGTCCAGGGGACTTGGTTTAGCCAAGAAATGGTCAAGGGGCAGCAAGGTTTGATCACAATTTGAAAATGGGGATTGTTGAATCTGTTTCAATGTCTCATCTTTGCTTGCTCATAACTTGTGATCACAAGTGAATTTGGTATCATGATCTTTACAAAAGTTGTTCACCTTGTTGTGTACTTGGATGACATGCAAAGAGTTGGATTTGTTTAGTTCAGAAATTTTGAAATAGAGAGGCTCAAAGTGGTGACCAGACTATAAAAGTCAGAAATAACCATTATCATATGTGATCATATTTTCAAATTTGAATTTGGTTTAAATGGTATATCTTGGATTCTCAAAGTTGTAATTACTCCTTAATATCATAGTACAACTATTGGTGAAGATCAAATGGGTCTAGGGTCAAATTTACAAAAAGGACATAGACCATATGTTAGGGTTTCTAGGGTTTTAATAATATTTCATTTCTTTCTCTTTTTGCTTTATTGAATCTATGATCATCACTTGATCACTCTAGGGTTTTAGAGTTCATCATACTCACAAAGTAACAATCATCATGGCATATCACTCAAAATGCACAAGTCCTATGCAGGGTACTATATGCAAAGTAAAAGTTTTTGTTGGTTCTGAAATTTGGATATTTGGAATTGTTCTTCTTCCTTTATTTGAAATTTGGGATGTTACAAACCCTTCCCCCTTACAAAAGATCTCGTCCCGAGATCTTAAAGAAAATTAGGTGCTAAAGAGATCTGGGTATTCCTTCTTCATGGCTTGCTCTCGCTCCCACGTGGCTTCATCTTCGGTATGATTACTCCACTGTATCTTCAGGAACTTGATGCTTCTGGTGCGGGTGGTTCTGTATGCTTCTTCCAAGATGCGAATCGGCACTTCGCGGTATGTCAGATCTTGGCTGATATCCACCGAACGGTGATCGATGTTCTTGAACACTTCAGTCTTCTCCGGGACTTCAAGGCACTTCCTGAGGAGTGAGATGTGAAACACGTCGTGCACAGCCGACATTTCTTCAGGCAACTCCAGTTGATAGGATACTTCTCCTCGGCGGCTCAGAACTTTGAAGGGTCCGACATATCGGGGTGCAAGCTTTCCTTTCAGCTGAAATCTTTGCATTCCTTTCAGGGGGATACTTTAAGATAGACGAAATCTCCGATCTCAAAGGTCATCTCTCGGCGTCTCTTGTCGGCGTAATTCTTCTGCCTGGATTGTGCCGTCTTGAGATATTCGCGAATCTTGTGCACCTTCTCTTCAGCTTCACGAAGAACATCAGGTCCAAAGACCTGACTCTCTCCGACTTCCGACCAATTCAGGGGGGTACGGCACTTCCTTCCGTACAGAGCTTCAAAGGGGGCCATCTGTAGACTAGCTTGGTAACTGTTGTTGTACGAGAATTCTGCGTACGGCAAGCAGTCTTCCCACTTAGATCCATATTCCAGTACACATGCTCTCAGCATGTCTTCCAATATCTGGTTGACTCTCTCGGTCTGTCCATCGGTCTGTGGGTGATAGGCGGTGCTGAAATTCAGACGGGTTCCTAGTCCTTCATGCACCTTCTACCAGAATCTTGAGGTGAATTGTGATCCTCTATCTGACACTATTGACTTCGGGGTTCCGTGCAGAGCGACTATTCTAGAGATGTACAGCTCAGCTAACTTTGGGCCTTGGTAGGTGGTCTTGACAGCGATGAAATGGGCTACCTTGGTCAATCTATCAACAACTACCCATATGGAATCATTTCCCTTGCTGGATTTGGGCAAACCGGTGATAAAATCCATTCCTACAGAGTCCCACTTCCATTCTGGAATCTGTAGTGGTTGCAGCAGTCCTGCGGGTCGCTGATGTTCGGCCTTGACTCGCTGACAGATATCACACTTGGCGATGTAGCTTCCGATCTCCCTCTTCATACCATGCCACCAAAATTGTTCCTTCAAGTCCTGATACATCTTGGTGCCTCCGGGGTGAATAGAGTATAAGGTGTCATGTGCTTCCTTCAGAATAACTTGCTTCAACTCTGAGTCTGACGGTACACACAGGCGTCCGTTGTACCAAAGAACTCCTTCTTCATCTACGGTGAATCCTGGTGCCTTTCCGGCGGCTATCTGGGTCTTGATTCCATCAATGCTGGCATTTCCCTTCTGAGCTTCCTTGATCTGACTAATCAAGGTGGGTTGTAGCTCCATGCTGGCTAGGAATCCTTCACTGATTAACTCCATTCTAAACTGCTCAAACTCCTGGTATAGGTTGGGTTGTTCTTCGGCTATCATGGAGTTCAACTGACACGGCAGTCTACTCAACGCATCCGCTACCACATTGGCCTTGCCGGGGTGGTAGTGGATCTCCATATCATAATCTTTGATTAATTCTAACCATCTTCTTTGCCTCATGTTCAGCTCCTTCTGAGTAAAGATATACTTCAGGCTCTTGTGATCCGAATATATCTCGCAGCGATTACCCATGAGGTAATGACGCCACACCTTCAGTGCTAAGACTACGGCTGCGAGCTCGAGGTCATGGGTTGGGTAGTTCTGCTCATGCTGCTTCAGTTGCCGGGACAGGTAAGATATCACTTTGCCTTCTTGCATAAGCACACATCCGAGACCAATCTTGGATGCATCGCAGTAAACGTCAAAAGGTTTGGTGATGTCCGGCATGATCAGAATTGGGGCTGAGGTCAGTCTAAGCTTGAGTTGTTGAAAACTCTCCTCACATTTGTCCGTCCATTCGAACTTCTTGTCCTTCTTCAGCAGTTGGGTCATTGGTCGAGCGATGCTCGAAAAGCCTTCCACAATCTACGGTAATATCCGGCTAATCCAAGAAAAGCGCGGACCTCGGTCTGGGTGGTTGGGGCTTTCCATTCTGCAACAGTCTTGATCTTGGCGGGATCTACGGCAATTCCTCCTGCAGACAAGATATGTCCCAGGAATCCTACTTTCTTCAGCCAAAACTCACATTTGCTGAACTTAGCATACAGCTTATGCTCTCTAAGGGTCTCCAGAACAGCTTCTAGGTGTTGCTCATGTTCTTCCTCAGACTTAGAGTAGATTAGAATGTCATCGACGAAAACGACAACAAACTTATCCAAAAAGTTCATGAAGATCTTATTCATGAGATTCATGAAGTAAGCGGGAGCATTGGTCAATCCAAATGACATGACATTGTACTCGTACAATCCATATCTGGTGGTAAAGGCAGTTTTGGGAATGTCCGATGCACGAATCTTCAACTGGTGGTATCCAGTCCTGAGATCAATCTTTGAGAAAACTACGGCACCGGTCAGTTGATCAAACAGGTCTTCTATCTTTGGCAAGGGGTATTTGTTCTTGATGGTGACATCGTTAAGCTTATGATAGTCCGTACATAAACGACAGGCACCATCCTTCTTGTCCACAAACAAAACTGGGGATCTCCAAGGTGACGCACTTGGTCAAATCAGACCTTTGGCTAACAGTTCATCCAGTTGCTTCTTCAGCTCCACTAGCTCTGCTGGGTTCATGCTATAGGCTCTTTGGGCGATAGGTCCGGTTCCGGGGATTAACTCGATGATGAACTCGATATCCCGATCTGGGGGCATACCGGGTAAACCATCAGGAAACACATCAGGATATCGACAAACGACCACGATCTGATCCAAGGTTGGCTTGGCTACACTGCGGTTGCGGGTAAATTTTACGGGTAGCAGTTCAGAGACATGTTCTACTATGATACCGGTGCTACTGGTCATGGTGAAGGCTTTCTTGGCACAGTCAATCATTCCATGATGCTTTGCCATCCAATCCATACCCAGCACTATTTCCAAACCTTTGGTTCCCAGGATTATAAGATTGGCATAGAAATCTACTTCATGTATTCTGATGGGTACATTTTTACAAAATTTTCTGGCTTTAGTGGTTGATCCGGAGATTTGAACTATCATGACATGTTTCAAACTGAGAGGTTGAATTTTACTTGTTGATGCAAAGTCTTCGGTGACAAAAGAATGAGATGCTCCGGAATCAAACAACACTCTGGCAGTGCGAGTTGACAGGAAACATACCCAGTACAACATCTGGTGCTTCCTGGGCTTCTTCGGCATTCATGTGGAAGAGACGGCCGTTGCGGTTATTGGGGTTGTTGGGGGCGAACTTCTTTCCGGTGGAGACGCGGCGTTGCTGCTGAACAGGTGCAACAGTGTTGCCGGCGAGCTTGGCGAGTCTCTTGGGGCACTCGTTGGAGTAGTGTCCCACTACACCGCACTCATAGCAAGTGATGGTGGACTTGTCCTTGGTTGCGACGGGAATGGCGTTGCTCCCAGTCCTTGGAGCGGTGTTGGTGTTGTTGTTGTTGGGGTTGGGGGCTCTCATTGGGGCACGGTTGAAGTTATTGGTGTTGCTCTGGTAGTTGTGGTTGTGGTTGGGATGGCCTCCTGGCCTGGGGTTTCCCCCACTCCGGTTCTGGAAACCGGGGCGTGAAGTCTGCATCTGGGGTTTGTTGTTTCTGGGGGCAAAACCTCCGCTTGAGCTGGGGCGATATTTGGGAGTATTGCTGGGCCCATTCTGGTGCATCATGCGGCGTTTGCGGTTCTCATTGGCTTGGTTCAACTTGCCCTCCATCTGGATGGCGGAGTCAACAAGAGCTTCAAGGTCGGCAAAGGGGATGTTTACTAGGACAGTCTGCATCTCATCATGCAGTCCGTTCAGGAATCTCTCTTGCCTCTTCTCAGTAGTGTCGGTCTCATCGGGGGCGTACCTTGACAGGGTAAGGAACCTGTCGCGGTATTCTACCACCGTCATCCGTCCTTGCTTTAGTTCGTGGAATTCATCCCGCATCTTCTTGATAAGACCCGGGGGCACATGGTACTTGCTGAACTTGAGCTTGAAATCTGCCCAAGTCATGACTTGACCTCCGTTCATGGCACGGGTGCTGGTCCACCAGGCTCGGGCTGGTCCGGCAAGGTAGTGGGTTGCAAACAGGACCTTCTCATTGGCTTCTAGTCCGGCGACCTCCAAGTTGTTCTCCATGGTCTGGAGCCAGTTGTCAGCGTCGAGGGGTTCTTCAGTCTTGCTGAACACCGGAGGGTTGGTATTCTGGAAGTTCTTGAGTTTGGATCTGGGATGATCATGATTCCCATGGCCTTGGTTAGCAAGGTTTTGCAGTGCTGCGATGTTGGCTTGACGTTCAGCCCTTTCAGTCTCCCTGTCTTGAAGCAGGGTTTGCAGCAGTTGCACGTTGTTGTTGCGATTGGGAGGGGCCATCTGAATATACAGGAGATTATAAGATAAGAGGGAACTTCTATGGTTTATTTTGAATTGAGTTCAAAAACTTGTAAAAACTTGAATGCTTTGGATGACACACAGAAACATTCATTCATTCATTCCACATCACATATTACAAACTAGTAGTTCAACACTCCAATGGTTTTAAGAACCATTTCACATGCTACGATACAACCGACGGGATACAACTCATGCCTACATCAGTGCTCAGGTGTGACTGCCCTCATCCTCAATGTCGATGGGAACGACATCGTCAGGTCCTGGCTCCAGGAACGCGTAATCCTCCTCCTCAGTGAACTCGTCCTCCTCGAAGTCGTCATCGTCACTCAGGAAGGCTCCTCCTCTCTGAATATCGATACCGGCTTCGTCTTCCTCCATCTCCTGCAGCTGCTCCTCCTGGGCCTTCACCGTGGTCTCAAGTGACGCTATCTGAGCGCGAAGGCGCGTGATAGTGACATCCTTCTTCGCACACCGCAGGCGAAGCTTGTTGCGGTCCCGAGACAGCATCTTGATAGCATCGCCATGGGTGGCCAGGGCGAGGTGAGTCTGGTTCGCGTACATCCTGGCGTTATCCAGATCCTGCTGAGTATGATACAACATGAAGTCTAGATGCTCGGCGTGGTGCCTCAGCTCAGGGTGAGACTGCAGAGCCATGGGTACTCCTGCGGCATCACGTTTCACTAGGTGAGCGAAACGGGACGCAAGCAGGCGCACATCATTCTGTCCGCAAAGGCGTGCCAGTGCCTCCTGCAGGCCTCGTGCAAGCCCATCAAGCCAGTTGCTCTCACGGAAAGAGAACAGGATTCTCTCCGAGGTAGGAGACTCCATGTTCCCCCTCAGATCTGCAGTAATGATCCATTGCATCTCGCCGCCAGGCTGATCGTTCACTTGGATCCCATGGAACTCGGGCTGGAGGCGCCCCAGAAAGTTCGAGACCGCGGTGAGATCGTGCTCGAAAATCAAGCTGCCTCCGTTACCAAGTTGGTAAAACTTGGTGTTGACGGGTGCGTTGGGCTCCATCTGAAAGTGAATTGGGAGAATAAGTTAGAGATTTGAACAAGTGTGACAAAATTTTAAGTAGACATCATAAGAAAGAGCAAGTTTTATCAAATTTCGTAAAAGCCCCCAAGACAAGAGTATGAATAATTTTTCATAAATATTTTTTTCATTTTGATTTCAAAGTTAAGTTTTTTTATGAACGCCCATTCTAACTAAGGTTTTCTAAGGTCAAAATAATGGCTCTGATACCAACTTGTCAACACCCTGATTTTTAAGTCCAGATGCCTATTATGTCATTCATCGCAATCCCAGGATAATGTTGTTGCGAGGCATAATAGTCGAATATCACAGTCACTATTTATTACAAGCCATAATGTCTTACAATCTTGAATCACATGATTCATCTTACATAAATAGTTGATCTTTCAATCAACATACATACACAAGTTCATACATAGCGGAAGCGTAACTATAGATGGACTCTCTAGTCCACAGGCCAACTTTTGACGTCAGAAACCCCTAGTTGTCGTAGGCGTCCTGCTGGTCATCCTCGTGATAGTTCTGTTCATCATCGTACTCTGGCCATTTGAATAGCCAGGGACAAAGCCGTAAGTACTTTAAGTACTTGCAAACTAATACTAATGTAAAATGCCAACTCTTGGAGTAAAGGTACTAAGCTCTAGTTTAATTTGCATAAGCCATATTTTAGTTCACAAGTATTTGATCATGTGCTAACTAACTCAAGTGGGAACATTAGTGTCATTCCCACAACATTGGTTGTAATTCCAACAATTCACCAAGTCACCATTCACAATCACTAAGATTTTCAAAATTTTGACACCGGAAACTGTATGGCCCTTCCAACCATCCGTAACCGTGGACACGGCTATTCGAATAGATTTACACTCTGCAGAGGTTGCACACTTGTGCCACAACATTTGATTTCATCCGTCGGAATAACTCCTAATCATCATAACACAGTACGCGGATCATCAACCATAACCTTTCACTTACACATCCTAGTATGAGCACCTCTCCCCATGAGCTTGGCCTCCCAGTGAAAACCAACTGTTAACCTAGGAACTGCACAGGGCTTGGCCGTGCAATTCACCTCAATTCACATCATTTCTCAACAACGGAGGCAGCCTCGGCATAACCCCTATGACGTGTGTTCAGAGGGAACTCATACTAAAATCTATAAACTTCCAGTTAAGCCCTACCCATAATCAGGTATTGTGGGGGTACTCAAAAATTGGAAAGGTATCGCATTCAAACCAATATCAGGTTTTCATCAAAAATCACTATCTTCTCTTGTTCACATTCATCCTCAAATCATTCAATGGAATGCTTCATCATTCCAAGGTTTCAAATTCAACCATTCATATGTTCCCATCTAGAGTAGTCAAGTTTTAGTATTTTAGCACTAGCACTAATCATGAGGGGTGCTACATTGCTTTGCTATCTATAAGACTAACTTTGCTACCCTAGTAGTTTGATTCACCTATACCATTTGAAATCAATCTTTGAAAACACAACCAGTAAAACTTGTATGGTATAATTGTAGGATAGGATTGTATGAAGAAAGGTAAGCATCATGGTGCCTTGCCCTAGGAGGGCTTTGCACTTTGCAAGAGTATTAGCTTGCCTTGGTAGTTCTCTAGGTTTTCTTCTTCCTCTTCTGGGTAGAATTCTCCTTCCTCTTGATAATCTCCGGTGCTAGCGTCTAAATTTGAATACGAAGTATAATCACAAACAAGCTCAAAAGCTATACTAAGCACATCATTACTTCACACAAACTATGCTAAGCACACACATAGAATAATTAGGTGCATTGGTTTTCTTTATTAAAGAAAATTAATTTCCTCTCATTACATATGTAATTAATAATTTCCATTTAGTTCTTGAGAAAAATAATTTCCTCTCATTGAAATCTTCTTAAGAATTAACTTCTCAAATAACCATACTTGAATTCATATTGACCAAAGTCAACATTCATTATTAGTATTTGAGAAAATGATTTAAATGAGGTATGTCACCTCATACCATTTTATAATTCTATACATGATTTAAATCTCCAAATATTCATATAGGAGTGTTTGGACCAGGGGTAAAAACATCACATGAATTCATTTGGGACAAGATTTAAATGAAGTAAAATACTTCATATGCTTTACATAATAGTTTTGGACAATATCACTTAGCTAAACTAGCCATATAGTCCATTAATTAATCTAGGGCATGATCATGCAAAGTGACCACACCATTTTCTTGCAGAAACAATTAGTGTAAGTCAAATGTGAGCTATAGGAGTTGGAATTAATTCAATATCTATTTTGGTTGATTTTTAATAATTATTTGAATATGAAAAAGTCCCTGCCTTCTTCTTTTTATCATTTTATTTCTACAACAAATCTCGAGGTGAGACCAGTGGCATATTGTAGATCTTTTTTCTAGCTTTCCAAACATATAAAGTTTGTTAAATTTGGCCAAGCCAAACAGATTCTATGAATTTTCAAAGTTGGGTTCTGTATTGAAATTGGTTTAAATTTATTTAAACAAGATTTAAATAAAAGGGCCGGCGGGAAATGCTAACGGGCCAAGTTTTTAAATTAACGGCCTGCTCAGTCCAACAGCGCATCCAGTGCGAGTGGGCCGCCTGACAGCGTGGGTCCCGCATGTCAGCGGCTCTTTAAACCCGAAACGGTATGGAGCAGCGCGGTGCGTTGGATTAGAACTAGATCGAACGGTTCACGCGTGTCGTCGTCGACGGTGAGAGAGAGGCTCGCCGGCGGCGCAGGTAGGGGGTCGAAGGGCTTACGGTGGCTCCACCTAGGGTTGGCAGTATGCTCGACGAGGTTGTAGACGACGGCGAGGCTCCTGGTAGCAGTGGCGTCGCTTGGGGAGGCCTGGATCGACGGCGATTGCTGCAGGGCTTCCGCGGCAGTGATGCGTCGATTGGCCTTGCTCCGGCGACGATTGAGGTGGCTACTGGTGCTGGGCGAGGCGGTGGTGAGTGGTGATCATGGTGGTGTGCTTGGATCGTCGAGGGGAGGCCTCTATTTATAGTCGCGCGTGGGTGCTGAGGTGCTGTGGCAATGGCGACAAGGGCGTGGCGATTCTGGTGGGCTAGCGAGCTAGGCGTTGGCGCCGTGGTGTTCACGACGTCACCGCGGTCCTCGGAGCGTCAACAGCGCGGTAAATGGTGGCGTACGGTGGTCGGGCGGGCGCGTGTACTGTCGCGGCCGTGGCGGGCGCGTTCGTCCTCTCCGGCGGCCGTGGTCGCCAAGGCATGACGTCGGCGTGTCCGGCGAGCTCCGCGTGGCGAGGTAAGTACCGTGGCGCGCGGATATGGTCTGGGTACGGCGAGATTTGGCGAGCGCTGCGTGGCCGGGTCGCGCGCGTCCGTGCGCCAGTGACGTCGCCCATGCCTCTCGCGGCGTACCTGGGCGTACCTGGGCGCGCGTCGTCCGGGGCTTGTCGGCGTCCTCGCGATCGACGGCGTGCACGGACGATCTCAGCAGGTCGTGGGCGACGCGTTGGACACGGTGGCCGTGGCGATGGTGGAGAGAAAAGAGGGGAGGCGTGTCGAGGGGCGACGTGGCCGGCATGGCCATGGCTGGCCATGATCTGGTCGTGTCCATGGTGTGTTCTTGCATGGGCTAGGTAGAGTGATGTCCAGGGGACTTGGTTTAGCCAAGAAATGGTCAAGGGGCAGCAAGGTTTGATCACAATTTGAAAATGGGGATTGTTGAATCTGTTTCAATGTCTCATCTTTGCTTGCTCATAACTTGTGATCACAAGTGAATTTGGTATCATGATCTTTACAAAAGAAGTTCACCTTGTTGTGTACTTGTATGACATGCAAAGAGTTGGATTTGTTTAGTTTAGAAATTTTGAAATAGAGAGGCTCAAAGTGGTGACCAGACTATAAAAGTCAGAAATAACCATTATCATATGTGATCATATTTTCAAATTTGAATTTGGTTTAAATGGTATATCTTGGATTCTCAAAGTTGTAATTACTCCTTAATATCATAGTACAACTATTGGTGAAGATCAAATGGGTCTAGGGTCAAATTTACAAAAAGGACATAGACCATATGTTAGGGTTTCTAGGGTTTTAATAATATTTGATTTCTTTCTCTTTTTGCTTTATTGAATCTATGATCATCACTTGATCACTCTAGGGTTTTAGAGTTCATCATACTCACAAAGTAACAATCATCATGGCATATCACTCAAAATGCACAAGTCCTATGCAGGGTACTATATGCAAAGTAAAAGTTTTTGTTGGTTCTGAAATTTGGATATTTGGAATTGTTCTTCTTCCTTTATTTGAAATTTGGGATGTTACAGAAACCCTGCTCCAAGGTAGATCGCAAGGTGGCCTGCACCCAGTTCCTCCACTCCATCATCGCCAAGCACCACGTCTTCTGCAAGTCCATACCACTTTACCGTCCAGGGAACTGTGGCATCGCCGACTCGGACACCCGGCATCTCCAATTTTTCAAGCCATCCTCCAAGCCAATAAATTAGGGTTTTCACCAAATAAAGATGTAGTGCCGCATGTATGTGACGCATGCCAGCAAGCCAAACTTCACCAACTTCCTTTTGCAGATTCTAGTCGTGTATCTCGTTTCCCTTTAGAACTCGTTCATACGGATGTATGGGGTTCAGCAATTAAATCAGTTGGCGGGTTCAGTTATTATGTTAGCTTCCTTGATGATTTCAGTAAATTTACATGGGTGTATTTGCTAAAACACAAATCCGATGTTGAGCATGTATTCTATCAGTTCCAGAAACAAGTTGAGCTTTCCCTTGGAACGAAAATTATCTCTGTCCAATCAGATTGGGGAGGGGAATACGAAAAACTACATACCTATTCCACAAACACGGGCATTACCCATCGCATCTCATGTCCACACACACACCAGCAAAATGGGGCTATCGAACGCAAACATCGTCACCTATTAGATACAACCTTAGCTTTGCTAGCTCAAGCATCCGCACCTCTACGGTTTTGGGATGATGCTATCCTCACCGCTTGCTATCTCATTAATCGCATGCCAAGTCGCACCATCCAAAACTCTACACCTATCACCAAATTGTTCAAAAAGGAAGTCGGCTATGGTTTTCTTTGTGTCTTCGGGTGCGCATGCTGGCCCAACCTCCGCCCATATAACAATCATAAACTGAGCTTTCGCTCATGCTTGTGTGTGTTCCTTGGATACAGCCCTAATCACCGAGGTTTTAGGTGCCTTGATCGGTCCACATGACGCATTTATGTGTCCCGGGACATTGTCTTCGACGAAAACCTGTATCCATTCGCCCGTGACACTCTTCCGTCCAATCCACAACCTACTGAGGATGCTCTCCTCCTCTCTGAATCGGATACAGATGAACCCATATGTAAAGATACGGCAAGTGCTACTGATCGTTCTGCTCCTTGTGATGTTTCACGTGCCACTCACGTCAATCCGTCCCTGCATGGCCTGCATGCACCCCCGCACGTCGATCGCCCGACGGTCACACACCCTGGTGCAGCTCCTGACGGCCCTGCCGGAGCTGAATCTCCGCCCCGCACACCGTCACCAATGGCCCATGGTCAGGCCCACAACGATGATGGGCTGGCGTCTTCGCAGTTGTCTCCAGCCTCGATTCAAATGGATGCATCTCCCGCCAGCAGCTCCTCGCCGTCCACACGTGATCATGCGCCCGATCTACCTGCTCGCTGTCCGCACCAACCTGTTCGCCTCTTCGATGGTATCATCCGTTATGACCCCAAGAAGAGGGTGTTCGCTGCTGAACCCACGTCTCACGTGGATGCTCTTGCCGAACCTATTTGGAAGGCGGCTATGGATGACGAGTATCGGGCACTCTCACTGAATAATACTTGTAGACTGGTTGATCCTCCACCCAGTCGACACATTGTTGGCTGCAAATGGGTATTTAAACTGAAACAGAAACCTGACGGCTCCATTGATCGATACAAGGCTCGACTCGTGGCTAATGGATTTACCCAACGCCATGGAATTGACTATACTGATACTTTCTTCTCTCCGGTTGTCAAACCTACCACTGTCAGACTGATGTTGTCTATCGTCGTGTCCACGGGATGGGTGTTGCAGCAGGTTGATGTGCAGAATGCATTTCTTCATGGCGATATTCAGGAGGAGGTGTATATGTGTCAGCCGCCAGGGTATGTTGATCAAAATTTTCCAAACCGTGTCTGCCATCTTCAAAAGTCCTTGTATGGGTTGTCCAGTCACCACGGGTGTGGTACTCCAAGTTGAGCTTGAAACTCCAGTCTCTGGGTTTGTTCCGACCAAGGCAGATACCTCTCTATTTGTGTTCATTGATACAAGAGTGATTATCTATATGCTGATCTACGTGGACGATATCATCATCACCGGATCGTGCAAGCAAGCTGTAAGTGTTTTGATGAAGAAATTGTGTGAGTCATTTGCAGTAAAGGATCTGGGAAAACTGTCCTATTTTCTTGGAGTACAAGTGACAGATACTCACAGCTGTTGGAGCCGTTGGGTGGAGGAAAATCGGGCGCACGGGGAGCTATTGGAGCCGTTGGCGCAGGGAGTGGACCCAGCTGTTCATGCAGCTCCAGGGGGTTTGGACGAGGAGGAGGACGGTGAAGCATCCTTGCTTGGCACGTGTTCCGTTTCTGGTTCTTGCTCCACAGGAGTCCATGGAGCTGTTGAGGAGACGCTTGCTTGGGGGAAGAAGGAGGAGTACTTCCAGGTCTCGATCTCGGAGGTAGAGCTTGGCGGGCCAAAACGCGCAGATGAGGTGTTGGCTTCAGAACAGCACCACAGGTTGGAGAGTGTCGAGAGGAAGTTGCTGAGTTCCCCATGCATGTCGTTCACTGGGCCTAACAGCGACATGCAAATGGTCCCGCGCGGTGACGAGAGGGATCCCGATTCTACGAGGAGGCCACACCGGAGGGGTTCGTGAGGAGGCATGGCGAGCTAGAGCTGCAGCGAGGAGAGGCTTGCGTTAGGCCGTATCAAGATGTTACTGCGCCTCCATTCTCAAGAAGTTGGCCCCCGCTGCTACGTGAGGTGGAGAGCTCGTCTAGCACGAGAGCGGACGCGGAGCCTTTCACCCCGGACGGATGACGAGGAGCGCTGTGGTAGCTGCGGATGCGAGAGGGAAGAAGGCGCCCAAGGCCTCGAGCTGCCGAGACGGTGCTTCTCAAGGCACCGGGCATCTGCCCTGAGGAGCTGTCAGTAGACGAGGACCACCTGGCCAGCTTCAACGAGATCTTCGACTCGCCGCTTGGGGACAGACACGTGAGGGTCATGGCGTCCATCTTTGGTAAGATGGTACCCCAGAGCTTCGAGCAGCAGGAAGGCTGTAGAGTAGTGGTTGCGGCGCATTAGGCTGCCGGTAGAGTGGAGTGGAGTTGCTAGCTGTTTTTATGGATTGTAACCTAGAGATGTTGTTCTGGAACGTTCGTGGCACAAACGATCCAGCTAAAAAGAGTGCCGTTAGGGAGTTCATGGAGAGTTTGCATGTGAGCATTGTGTGTATTTCGGAGACCAAAGTTTCGGAGGTGGATGAGTTCTATATTTCACAGTGTTTGGGCCCGTCTTTTGACGGGTTTGTGTTTTTACCGGCGGATGAGACTAGAGGTGGAGTGGTTCTAGCTTGGGACTCCTCGGTGATCCAAGTTAGCCATGTGAGCCGGGATTCCCACGCCATCACCGGAGAGATCACTAGTAGGGATGGATCTAAGTGGTGGCTTACCACTGTGTATGGACCCCAGACGGTTGAGGAGAAAATCTTGTTCCTGGAGGAGTTGTCGGAGAGAAGGTCCCTCTGCCTTGGGCCATGGATGGTGGCTGGAGACTTCAATATGATCCTAAACGCATCGGAGAAAAACAATGAGAATCTGGACCGTAACATGATGCAGCGCTTCAGAGCTTTTGTCCATGAGCATGAGCTTAAGGACCTTTATATGCATGGGAGGACCTTTACCTGGAGCAATGAGAGAGAAAGAGCTACCCTCACACGCATCGACAGGGTGCTAGTCTCAGTGGATTGGGACCTTCAGCACTTTGATGCAGTGCTGCAAGGTCTCTCCTCGTCGATCTCGGACCACGCACCGCTACATCTGGCCCTCAACGCGGCATTCAGGCCAAAAAGGAGATTTAGGTTTGAAAACTGTTGGTTAAAGCTGGATGGGTTCGATGAGGCGGTTAAGGAGGCATGGGTTTGTGACCCTGCAATTGTTGACCCTTTCCGGAGGTTAGATGCACTCTTCAGAAGTGCCGCAGAGCACCTACAGTCATGGGGACAAAAGAGAGTGGGGAACATCAAGTTAAACATTGCGATCGCAAACACCCTGATTCTGCGCCTAGACGTGGCACAGGAGAGGCGTACGCTCACGCCCGGTAGAGTTACAGCTTAGGAAGATGCTCAAGCAATCAGTGCTGGGGCTTGCATCGTTAGAGCGCACAATGGCGCGTCAAAGATCGAGGATTCGCTGGTTGAGGGAGGGGGACGCCAATACGGCGCTCTTTCATGCCGTGGCCAATGGTAGAAGAGTGAAAAACTACATCGCCTCAGTGAAGGTTGGAGAGGAGCTTGTCACGGATCAGGAGAGGAAAGTGGAGGCTTTCACTGAAGCCTTCTTCCAGTTGCTTGGGAGGATGCAACCTAGGGACCATTCCGTTGATTTCGAAGAGCTGGACATTCCAACAGCCCAGCTTCAGGAGTTAGACGACATGTTCACTGAGGAGGAAATATGGGGAGTGGTCAAGGAGTTGCCCCCTGATAGGGCGCCTGGACCAGATGGGTTCAATGGAGCTTTCTATCAGAGAGCGTGGCCGGTTATCAAGGGTGACATCATTGCTGGGCTGCTGAAACTCAGTGTCGGAGATGGCCGTGGCTTTGCCCGCCTAAATAGAGCCCTGATCACGCTGATCCCCAAAAAACCGGATGCTACGGAGGTTAAGGACTACCGCCCTATTAGTTTGGTGCATAGCTTTGCCAAACTGTTCTCCAAACTAATGGCTAACAGACTCCGGCGTAGACTGGGAGAGGTGGTGAGTACTAATCAGTCGGCTTTTATCCGAGGTCGGTCCCTGCATGACAACTTCATTCTTGTGAGGCAAGTGGCGAGGAAAATCAACCAGCAGAGACAGTCTGGAGTACTGCTGAAACTTGATCTCACAAGAGCCTTTGACTCGATTTCTTGGAGTTTCCTTTTTGAGGTGCTACGGCGCATGGGGTTTGGAGAGCGCTTTCTAAAATGGGTCTCCGTACTGCTGAACACGGCAAACACCAGAGTTCTGGTGAATGGGGTCCCTGGATGCCGATTCGTCCATGCCAGGGGACTGAGACAGGGCGATCCCACGTCACCGATGCTTTTCGTCGCGGCGATGGAAGTACTTACGGCGGCGGTGAAGAAAGCCACGGAGAGCCAGCTCTTTTCCAGGCTTGCGGGGATCTCGGAGCATCAGAGAATATCGGTCTATGCGGACGACGTGGTTATCTTCTGCAAACCGCAGGTTGCAGAGTTGGAAGCGGTAAAAGCCATTCTGAGAGTGTTTGGCGAGGCCTCCGGGCTATGTGTAAACTATAGGAAGACCTCGGCCACGCTGATTAGAGGATAGGACGGAGATGTCGACCGAGTTGCGGAGACCTTGGGTTGTGAGGTAGTGGGTTTCCCTATCAAATACCTGGGGATGCAGTTGGCTTTGAGACCGCTGACTAGAGCGGAGTGGCAACCGCTGATCGATCAAGTCATTCACTGCGTCCCAGCCTGGCAGAGGGGGATGATTCAGAAATCAGGGAGGCTTGTTCTCATTAAGTCCGTGATAAGTGCCAGGCCGATCCATCAGCTTATGGTCATCGAGGCCCCAGCTTGGGTGCTTGAGGAACTGGTTAAATGGATGAGAGCCTTCTTTTGGGCTGGGAAGAGAGAGGTCAATGGAGGCCAATGTCTGGTAGCTTGGGACGCTATATGCAAACCAACTAGGTTCGGAGGACTTGGAGTGAAAGACCTGAGGCTGCAAGGACTGGCACTAAGGGTGAGATGGTGCTGGTTACGTCGTACAGATCCATCTAGGCCATGGCAAGGGCTGCCCGCTCTCCGCGACCCGGAAGCTAACGAGGTGTTCCAGAGTTTGGCGGAGTTCAAAGTGGGGGATGGAGAGAACACCCTCTTCTGGACTGACAGATGGATCAATGGGAGAAACGCTGGAGAGATAGCTCCCGAGATGGTGGCCCTAGTCCCTACTAGGAGGAGGAACGCGAGGAAGGTGAGTGAGGCCTTGCAGGATGACACCTGGCTCTCAGATGCTGTTGGAGAGCTGTCGCTAGACGGATGGATGCAGTGCGCTTTGCTTTGGGAGGAAATGGAAAGGGTACCCCGGGAGGGCGGCAGGCCGGATCTGATCACTTGGAAGGGCTCGGCGTCAAGTAGATACACCGCGAGAGCGACCTACGACATGCTTTGCCAAGGGAGGATCAGTTGGGAGATGGCAAAGCCGCTATGGAGATCTTTTGCGCCACTCAAGTGTAAAATCTTTGGCTGGCTGGCGCTGAGATATAGACTTTGGACCTCGGATAGGAGGACCCGACACGGGTTGCAAGAACACTCGTATCCATGCCCTACTTGTCTTCAGGAGGAGGACAACGTCAACCATATCCTGGTGCAATGCCCTTATGCCAAGATGGTGTGGTTCGGATGCTTGAGAAGGCTGGGATCACAGCTACAGGAACCACAGGAGAACACCAATCTAGAGAGATGGTGGACGGAGGCGAGGAAGAGGCTGCGGAGGGAGGACAGGAGAGGTTTTGACACGCTAGTTTTACTGATTGCCTGGACTCTCTGGAAGCAAAGGAACGCCAGGGTCTTTGGGAACCTACAGAGGCAGCTTTCCACGGAGCAGATGATAGACTCGGTACTTGAGGAGTTCAGCCTTTGGTGGGCTGCGAGAGGAGGAGAGCGGAGAGGCATGCTGCGAGAGTAGGTTTCTAGGCTAGGTGGTGTGTGTAGGTTGGCCACGGATAGATGTACGCATCCGCCGTCGGTCTCTTGTATCTTGTTTGCTACCTTCTATAAAGATTTGGCACGCCGTTCGCGTGCCCGCGAAAAAAAAGACAGATACTCACAATGGCATTGCACTAACTCAGCTGATCTACTGCGTCGAGTGAATATGCATAATTGCAAAGACATATCAACACCAATATCATCTTCAGAGAAGCTCAGCAAATCTGCAGGAGTTTTGCTCACGGATGACATGGCCTTCAGTTATAGAAGTACAGTGGGAGCTTTACAGTATTTGTGCTTAACTCCACCAGATATCGCGTTCTCAGTAAACCGAGTGTGTCAATTCCTTGCCACTCCAACAGATATGCATTGGTCAGCTGTAAAACGGATACTGAGGTACGTTAAGGGTACAATTAATCTTGGGTTGCAAATTCAGAGATCATCGTCCACGGAGCTCAATGTTTATACGGATGCGGACTGGGCAGGTTGCCTGGATGATCGTCGCTCAACCGGTGGCTATGAAGTGTTTTATGGACCAAATCTGGTGTCATGGAGCTCACGAAATCAACCGACAGTTAGTCGCTCAAGTACATAATCGGAGTACAAGGCGATAGCAAATGGGACGTCTGAAGTCACATGGTTGCAGTCAGTTCTAAGGGAACTGGGAGTGTTTCAGTCTCGAGCACCCACGTTGTGGTGCGACAATCTTGGAGACACATTTCTTACCGCAAACCCTATGTTTCATGTGAGAATGAAACATATAGAGATTGACTTCCATTTTGTACGGGAGAAGGTTTCTGCAGGAGCACCGCAGGTTCACTTCATTTCGTCCCGAGATCAGCTAGCTAACATATTTACAAAGGCACTAAATAGAGATGTCTTTTGATCGACTGAAATTTGAGTTGTGCTTAGCTAGTACATGTTTGGATCGAGGGGGACTGCTAAAAGGTTAGGCGTAACCATACTGAAGATACGATCCTAACCTGTATAGATGATCTAGTCGATAGATTAAGATAGATAGATAACTCATTTCACTTTGAATATTCCTTCCCTCGCTAATATTACTAACCTGTTTGGCAATTGGTTAAATGAGATTGGTAAAAAAACTAAGGCGCTCATTCGAGTAGGGGTTTGTGCTTTAGTTTGGCGATCTGGAATTGCCGTAATGATGTTATTTTTAACAGGGTTGCAAAACCAAACTTCTTACAGGTTATCCACAGGGCTGCTTCATCAATTCAATGTGGTTCTACCTTCTTCTCACGGAGCAGCGGAAACCTTTGGATACTAGATGCAATCGGCTGATGGCGGCTGTACGGGCTATCTTCAGCCAGGATGGTTGGTTGCATACTAAACGTCTCGTTGGCTGATCTTTGTATCAACCCTTTGTGATCCATGAGTTGTAAACCTTGATATTTGACGTGTTGCTATTAATAAGTGAAAAGCCGTGTGCATCGTTTCGGTGCAGAGGCTGGGACTGTGCTCCCATTTCGAAAAAAAGATAGATAACTCATGGTTGTTAGTTTGTTGAGTTGTATCACAACCGAATTTAAACCCTAGCTCTATGAGCTCTATATAAATACATCAGACGCCGGTTGCTAGAGGCACGGCACAATCTATTCTTCCTCTTTCTTTTATACGGCCAACAATGATCGGCGCCCTACCCTACCGAGACGGAGTGGCGGAATCAGCATCCGCGATGGGGCTAGGTCATCTTCCTCGGCACCGTCGCCCCTCCGCCCGAAAAAGGAGCCAACGGTGAAGGAGGAACCGCCCTTGCCGCCTCGCAGCCGCTTGTACCTCGAGCGCCGAACGCCGATCCTCCCGCCGGTCCTACCGTTCCAGCCGCCGCAGCCAGAGAAAAAGTGGTGGTGAATGGAGAAGATAAAGTAGGAGGAAACAACTATAGATGGTAGTATCTACTTCCTCGGATCCAAACTTTGTACCAGCAGATGGTGAAATCAAGAGTTGCGGAGAGAAGGAAACGAAAGACTAAAGATTATTCATGTTGCCCTGATGTTCTCCTGCAACGTGTTTCCACGCTACTGAAAGTTGTAACACATTGCTGAATTGTTGAATTTTTTCTAGTCCTATTTTCGTCAGGTTGCACAATTGGGCAGCTCCATTGTAAAGGGCTTGGACTTGTGAATCCGTTGGCATTGTTCAAATCGAGAACTGCATCACGCATGCTGTTCTTTTATTTTTATTATTTGCGGGTTGCATCATGAATGCTCAATTAGGATCACAAAAAAAAAACACAGTGGACAGGGACAGAAATTTCAGAACATTGATAAGATCAGGTAAGAGAACAACATCAACAATTTAGTTTGAATGGGCGAACTACAGCTGTATGTGACGACCATACAAGACAAGTTAATGTACTAAGATCGAACACATTACACTTCGCTTAGAATTCGGATCTAATTGACAGCTCCAAACGAGAAGAATCCCTGAACACATTACACTTTGCTAAGAAATTCGGATCTAATTGACAGCTCCAAACGAGAAGAATCCCTGAAGCGATGGAGCGTGAAGGCAGGCCGCCGCTACGGTGTTGTAGCTGCACCCCATGTAGAGAAGTGCTTCTTGGTCGTTGTGATCAGCCAAGAGGTTTCGCAGGTCCTCTGGAAGCTCCCAGCTAGCTGATGGCGCAGGCTGGTGTGTGTCGACCTGTTGGATGTTGTTCTTCTCCGCCTCGACCGGGGGAGTTTGCTCCTCTGATTCCCAGTCATCATCATCCCAAGGCTTGAGCAGCAGGTGCACTTCTGATTCCCTGTCTAGTGAGTCCCAGTCGAAGTCCTCTTCTTCCACGACCACGGGGAGAGTTTGCTCTTGTTGTTGTGGCCCGAGAAGCTCTTCCATGGTGCAAGACATCCGGCCCATGTCGTCGTCAGCTTCAGGCGCGTGATGGGGCACCTCCGTGGACGCAGCCGGCGACGAAACGGGCGCGGCAGACGTGAACCACACCGGACGGTCCCCGTGCTCCATCTCCACGGGTGCTGGGACGGGAAAGGGCGTCCACATCTTGCGTACGTGCGAGCTCGCGGCAGGCGCCGGGACGGGGGCTGCCATCCGCATCTTCTTGGAGCAGGGCGGAGCGTTGGCCGCGGCAGCAGGCGCTGGCCTCTTGTGCGATTGTGGCGCGGGTGGCTCTGCTGGTTCTTGACGAAGCAGCTTGTACGCGTCGGATTCTTGGCGGGCGGCGGCGGGCGCGTGCTGAGCGAGATGGATCTTGCAGAGCACCATCTCCCCGCCGGCGACGACGGCCTCCGGACGCAGGCAGCGGTACTCCTTCATGACCCAGCCGGTGGTGGCCTTGCCCTTCTTGAACGACAGTTGCTTGGCCTCGCCGACCTTGGCCCCCTCATGGTAGACGTCCTCGGTTGTCTGGACGGCCCAGGTGCCGGCCCCGGCGCGGCGCACGACCCGGGCGTCATTCCCGCTCTTGCGCCTGCAGGTCGTGAAGAAGAAGCGGTCGCCGGTGCCGGCGGCGTTAGGCACGGGCGCGAACCGGGCGGCGAGGTCCCTGGGCTCGCAGGCGTAGACGTCGGCGTGGCGGATGAGGCCGTCGGCGCCGTGCGGCAGCGGCGTGCCGGCGAGGAGGCGCGGCAGGAAGTAGGTCACGGCCTCCTCCTTGGAAGGCTTGAACTGGTGGTGCCTGTAGAAGTCGTCGAGCTGCCCGTCCACCTCCATGGATCGGACGCGGAGCTGCTCTGCGTCTAGGTTGACTGGATGGCGGGAGGGAGAAAGCTAGGTTGGATGGCGGGAGAGGGAGAGGGAGAGGGAGTGGTGCCGGATGGAGAGTGGGATTCAGCTACTTATAGACGAAATCACGCGTAATATTGGCGGCCGAGGGTTTGGGTTTGAAGTCGATTTCCAATTCAATACGCGGTGGTGGCTTTCCATGTTTTGTTTCCAATCGGTTTCCACTTTCCAATCGAAATCACTCGCATACTGCTCACTTTCCATGTTTTGTTTCCATGTTTTGATTCCGTGAGGCATGTCATTCTCTTTGAGCACGCACGTTGACCACTGCTTGACCTCGCTCTCGCTCCGCGCAGGCCGGCGTACGTGCACACGATGTGCCTAGCTACTTGTGACAAAGCATGGATGTTCAGTGAATACATACAGCCTGAGCTATGTGCGATTTGCAATAACTAGGCAGCCTGGCCTGCACGTTCTTTCTGCCTTCTCTTATTTTATTGGGTTTATCTTATTTTTTCTGAATATACTTTGTTTTCTGGCAGTGGTTTCTCAGAGATTTGACAGGAATGCTCGGAGGCATATTGTTGGCCTTTTATCAGGTACCCAGTTTTCTTACTAATTAGAATATGGCGCATTATCACTGTACTGCTGGACTAATTTATTTACAGATGAGATCATTTACGTGATCAGTCCATTATTTGCCTACTCCGAGCCTCCATCCGGGGCATCTCGCAGGGATCGGCGCCTTGGTCATGGGTTCCTCCCGCTCCACCACTGGCACGGCGCTGACCACCTGGTTGGTGGCTACACCGTACCGCAATAGAAGCTCTCCTGGCTCGGACGCCACCCGCACTGGGGACGAGGCCAAGTACTTCTTAAGTTCCTTCAGCGATCGCTTCACTTCAAGCGTCCACTCGATCAACGGGCCCCTTCGACTTCAAAGGTTTGAAGAAAGGAAGGGCCCGTTCCCCTAGACGGGAGATGAACCGGCCCGAAGCGGTGATGCAACCGTTCATGCGTTGTACATCCTTGACCCTTCGGGGGATCTGCATGTCCTCGATGGCCTTGATCTTATCCGGGTTAGCCTCGATTCCTTGGTGTGAAACCAAGAAACCCATCAGCTTTCTCGATGGCACACCAAAGGCGCACTTCCTCTATGCAGAAGCATCCCAAGGGGGGGGGGGGGTGATGAATGATGACCCACAAGTATAGAGGGTTATCGTAGTACTTTCGATAAGTAAGACTGTCGAACCCAACGAGGAGCAGAAGGTGTTGACAAGCAGTTTTGATCAAGGATTCATTGCAAACACTAGCAAACAAATTTTTAGGGGTTTCTGATAGTGCAAATAAATAAAGTACGAGTAAATAATAAAAGGCAGTAATAATAATTGCAGTGAGTGGCCCAATCCTTTCTAGAGCAAAGAATAATCCGGTTGTTTTACTTATGATGTCTCAACGTTCCTGAGGACACACCTGAATTTCGTCAAGTGCTTTCACTTCACGCGGCTGAATAATCTTTATCGGATTGGTAGGTGTTGTGTGGGTGAACCTATGCTAATTCACTACCCCTACTTGGACTAATGCATACTTGTGATTATACCCCTTGCAAGCATCGACAACTAAAGAAAGTAATTAAGATAAATCTAACCACAGCCTTAAACTTAAGATCCTACACTCCCTCATGCATTGGTTTCCCAACGGGGGTTTAGGTTTCTGTCACTCCAGCAACCCCACAATTAGTAGCCAAATACACGATGCATTCCACTAGGCCCATAAAGGTGAAGTATCATGTAGTCGACGTTCACATGACACCACTAGAAGAATAACACCACAACTTAAATATCAAACCATTAAATATTACTGAACATAGTTCCACTACTAACATCTTAACTTCTACCATCTCCTCAAGAACTAAACGAACTACTGACAAAACATCATATGGATCATAATTAGAGGGGATATAATGATGAATAACAATCTGGACATAAACCTTAATCCAATGGTTTCACTCAATAGCATCAACTACAAGGAGTAATTAGCACTAGGAAAGTTTCCCCTATGAACTAGACAAGATCAAACCCAAAATGTTACAGCGGGACGGAGTGGACATGGTGGAGATGATGGTGCTGGTGATGGAGATGATGATGATGATGATCCTGATGAAGTCCAGCTCGATGACGGTGACGATGACCATGATTTCCCCCCTCAGGGAAGGAATTTCCCCCGGCAGATTTCTGCGTGCAGGGGAGCTTTTCTCTCTATGGTTTTCCGCCGCGTCGCGACGGTGAAATATTTCTCTGTTCGTCTCCCCTCTGCTTAGGGTTCTCGGGGGATGAAATGCGTGAAGGAATGCTGTCAGTGGTGGGCTAGGGCCACCCCACCAATCCTAGGCACGGCCAGGGGTGGCCCGCGCCTAGGGGTGGTGTGGGCCCCTCCTGGCCCACCTCAGGCTCCCCACTACTAGGGAAAGGCTTATAGCCGCACTTACTACCGCCGGCGAGTCCGGTTCGAAGTGGCCGGCGGTAAGGCCTTTTAGGCCCTCCTCGCGTTACCGCCGGCGAGTTGGTTTCGGGTCGCCGGGGATAGGACAGTTACCGCCGGCGAATCGGGGTTGCAACTGCCAGGGATAAGGTGGGCCGAGAGCACCTGGATGAGACTCCCCTTACCGCCGGCGAGTTTGTCTCGAAAATGCCGGGGGTAAATTAACTACCGCCGGCGAAACCAATTTACGTGTGCCGGAGGTAAAGTGGGCTGCTGCGTGACATTTGGGCCGAAATTAACGCCAGCATCCCCATTTCGTTTTCGCCGGGGGTATTTCGCCGTTTTGGCTTTCTCCACCCCAACCGAACACAACCCCACTGACCCACCCCCGCCCGCACTCCCTCAGATCCGGCCCACGCTGCTCGTCTAGTTCTTCTCCCTCGCCGCTGCGCTCTTCTTCGCCTCCTGGTACCTTCTCCTCGACTCCGCCGCCGCGCTCGACACCCGCCGCCAGGGGCTCTTTTCATCCATGTCTTGCTCTACCTCTCCGCTTTGCCCCATCTCTGTAGATCTTTTAGGGTTTCTCTCCTGCACATCCTCCACTCTAGATCGGCTCAAGATATTTTATGGTTTGTTGTGGTGCAAGCGCGAGAAGGTGCTCGAGGTGGAGGCCATCGACCGAGAGCAGCTGGTGGCGACCACGGCGGCTTCCTCTCTGCTCCGGAGACCATGGACGATGGGAGCCACGCGATGTGGCTGATGCAGATAAGGCGGCCGAGCGCGTGGGGAGACCAGCAGGCGGCGGGGACCTGCCCATCCTCCCACCATCGAGCGCCGCTGCTGTGGTGGTGTTCTCCTTCGGAGAGAAGGTGCACCGGAGGAGCATGGCCCGACGCCACCAGACAGGTCTCTCTCTCACTCTCCCGTTGGTATGCTAGCAAAGTCGACCAGATCTCGATCCCTGGTAGGTCGTGGTAGAACCTCTCTCTCTCTCGTAATTGGCATGCTAGCAACCTGACCAGATCTTGATTCTTGGCAGGTTGTGGTGAGAAATCCTTCACAGATTGAGGCATCAATCCGGCCACCACCTGCTGCAACGTTCATCAGGGCATCAGATCAGCAAGGTATGCTGCAACATTCAGCAGAGCATCAGATCAGCTTGTCGCCAAGGTAACTAGCTCTCCTATTGCATCCATACTCTTTAGGCATATTTATTAAAAAGATTAGGTTCCCCTTTCCTTTTTTATGTCATATTCATTTGTTCAGTACTGGAATCTGTCGAGTGCACATTGGACAGTGGTAATCTGCAGTTACAAAAGGAGTCATATTATTAAAGTATAAAATAGAGTGTTTTTCTTTTGAAGCCATGGATCTTAAGTATTTGTATGGCTCAGACTGCAGATCTAGACTTGGGTCAAGTAGTTTAGCGACTTACTGTGGTGTGCCATCAAGCATGTGTATTCTGAGGACATGAGTGCAGCTGCAGTAGTTTAGCAGTGTTTATTCATATTGTTTATGACAGTGTTCTTGCCTGACGCAAATGTACTTGATTGTTTCCTGTTGCCTAATTCACATAGGCGCCTAGTTTGGATCAGAAAACCAGTAGCTTTGGAGGCAGTGATCTGTTGTTGAATTGCTGAGTAGTATAATATAAAAATGAAGGTGCTTTTGTTTTGCATCGTTGTTTGATTACAATTCTGTAAAATGTAGTTTCAGATTTAAAGCATTTCACTTCTACTGACAAGGATAAGCATTAGGAAAACATGTTGTTCGGTAAACGTGGATACACATTATTTTGGATATTTTATGCATTAGAAAAATATTTCACTCAATTTTTCAGCTTATCTGAATATGAAGCAACTTCGTTTTTGCTTGTGCAGCTTATCTGAATAATCATGCTATTTCAGTTAGCAGGAGGTCGGTGTCCTCTTCCTGACTTGGGGAGAATGTTGAGGACGACGACAAGTTCGGGGAAGCTCTCCTTGTCGAGCCGGTGAGACCGACACTGCCCTCCCGGCGGCAAGAAGCTGAGACGCGATGGAGCTCTGCTTGTCCAACTGAAGCTTATGGCGATACCACAAGCTGGAGGCGTGCTGAGCCCTGCACGAGATGGATCGAGAGGAGGTGGGAAGTGGAGCAGAGTAGGGCGGGATGGAGGCACGCGCGGATGCGCAGTGCTGGGCAGCTAGCTCGATGGATGCTAGAGTAGACTAATCGCTACTGGGTGCAGTGGGCAGCTAGCTAGCTCGATGTGCTAGAGTAGACTAATTGCATTCTGTAACTATTATAATTTTTTTTTGTTTCTTAAATTCATTACCGCCGGCGCATAGCCTTTGTTGCCAGGGGTAACTGATTTTAATTCTTTTTTTTGTTTCTTTAATTATGTACCGCTGGCACATACAAATATGGCTTAATTGCCGGGGGTAACAGATACCCCCGGCGAATACGTGAAGGCGCCGGGGATAACCGCAGGTTACCACCGGCGAAAACGAAGATGCCGGCGGTAAGGCATTACCACCGGCGAGGTTACCACCGGCGAATGCGAATGTGCCGGCGGTAAGCCTTTCCAGGTCGCCGGTGGTAAGCCTTTTCCTAGTAGTGCCCCTTTTGCCTTCCTCCGGTATCTGGCAAAATAGGAACTTCTAGGTATTTTCCGGGAATTGCAGATCTTCACAAATATGGTATCTTGACGGTCCTTTTTCCAGCAGAATTCTGACTCCGGCAGTTAATTCTCCAATAATCATCAAACATGCAAAATAGATGAAATAACATAAGTATCATCTCTAAATATGAAATATATAAGTGAATAACAATAAATTATAATATAAAATAGTGATGCAATTTGGACGCATCAATGAACGTTGTTTTTTCTTCGTCTTCTCCCTTCATTTGGATCTGATGATACCTCGAAAAGGCGTCCAGGAAACACAGCAGGTCGCAGCCTGCGGTGGAATCCATGATCTGGTCTATGCGAGGCAAAAGGAAACGGTTCCTTTGGACAAGCGCGATTCAGGTCCGTGAAATCCACACACGTCCGCTTCTTCAGGTTGGGTTTGGGCACCACGACCAGGTTTGTGGTCCAGGTCAGATGTAGGATACGGATAACCACCCCGGCAGCTTCCAGCTTCAGAACCTCATGAATGATGAAGTCTTGCCGGTCTTGGGCCTGGCGTTGCACCTTCTGATTGATAGGCCTGGCCGCTGGATCCACGGCCAACTTGTGCTCGATCACCTCCCCGGGGCACCCCGGGCATGCAAGATGAGTCCCAGGCAAAGAAATCAACATTTTCCCGAAGGAAATCGACCAATTCCTCCTCCCGTTCCGGCGACAGGTGCGCACCTATGGTCACAGAACGAGTCATGTCGCCAAAGAGAGGAACCTGCTTGGTGAGTTTTTGATCTATGCCTTGCGTAAAAATGGTCCCCTAGTAGGCCCGTCGCGGGGGCCCTCTTCCCTCCCCAAGCCCCTAGTACGACCCTCCCCTTCTAGGAGGTAAGACTCCCGCGGGGCTCCAAGGGAGCGGGCTTCCGACCCGCCGGCCGCGGAACCTCCCGAGGGTGGCCCTAGCTCGCCCTGCTCCACATCCATGAGGAGCTTCTCCACACTGTCCTTCCACTCGGCAAAGTTTGGATCTCCCCGGGCTGGGGGAAATCGGAACATGCCTCGCAGGGTAGCGCTTCTTTTTGGGTGCGTGGCGGGCCACTTGGGCCTGATGTAGTGGTCGCCAGAGTTGCGGCACCATGCCCGCTCCACGAACCTTCTCTTCTTCGCTCCTCGCCTGACCGCGGCGCTTGACGGGGCCATTCAGCGGAGACTTCCACCCAGACCTGCGCATAGTTCAGCGGGCGCTTCCCCCAAGGGGGAGGCGACACACGAGCACATGTGAAGCTCACCTAGGGCAATCAGGCCAAGGGCTTGGCGCTTCTATGAATATACCGTGCGGACACCGATCCTGAAGCAAAGCGAGTGCCTCCCTACCTGGCGTGCCAGATGTCGCATCCCAGGGATGGCGGACACCGAGGGTCTACACCCCTTTTTGTTCAGCTAGTGGGAACTGGGCGCTGCAAACGGGATCACGCAAAACACAAGGACACACGATGTTACCCTGGTTCAGGGTGCAAAATGTAAAACCCCTACGTACTTCTTGTCTGATCTTCTTTATAATGAACAATTTACATATGGAGCAGAGACTCCCTGTCGTTGCCTAATCGACGGTACCTCGGAGGAGGGATCCTCACGAGGGGGAGAAGAAGTAGGGGACATAGGGCGGAGAGCACTCGGGACGGTGGTGCGCGATTTACCCAGCTTCGGAACACCTGCTCGAGGACAGGGCCTACTGCTGCTTGTCTGGAATTATCTGGGCGCTTTCGCGTTGTTACAATGAGTTGTTGTCTTGCCTCTAGGGCTCCCGGGATCCGGCTTATAAAGGCGCACGGATCTAGGGTTTACATGGAGAGTCCTACCCGGATAGAGGTGAAGGAGATATGCCCTAGAGGCAATAATAAAGTGGTTATTATTTATATCTTTATGTTTATGATAAATGTTTATATATCATGCTATAATTGTATTAACCGAAACATTAGTACATGTGTGATATGTAGACAACAAGAAGTCCCTAGTATGCCTCTTAAACTAGCTTGTTGATTAATGGATGATTAGTTTCATAATCATGAACATTGGATGTTATTAATAACAAGGTTATATCATTATATGAATGATGTAATGGACACACCCAATTAAGCGTAGCATAAGATCTCGTCATTAAGTTATTTGCTATAAAGCTTTCGATACATAGTTACCTAGTCCTTATGACCATGAGATCATGTAAATCACTTATACCGGAAAGGTACTTTGATTACATCAAACGCCACTGCGTAAATGGGTGGTTATAAAGGTGGGATTAAGTATCCGGAAAGTATGAGTTGAGGCATATGGATCAACAGTGGGATTTGTCCATCCCGATGACGGATAGATATACTCTGGGCCCTCTCGGTGGAATGTCGTCTAATGTCTTGCAAGCATATGAATAAGTTCATAAGAGACCACATACCACGGTACGAGTAAAGAGTACTTGTCAGGAGACGAGGTTGAACAAGGTATAGAGTGATACCGATGATCAAACCTCGGACAAGTAAAATATCGCGTGACAAAGGGAATTGGTATCGTATGTGAATGGTTCATTCGATCACTGAAGTCATCGTTGAATATGTGGGAGCCATTATGGATCTCCAGATCCCGCTAGTGGTTATTGGTCGGAGTGAGTACTCAACCATGTCCGCATAGTTCACGAACCGTAGGGTGACACACTTAAAGTTGGATGTTGAAATGGTAGAACTTGAATATGGAATGGAGTTCGAATATTTGTTCGGAGTCCCGGATGAGATCCCGGACATCACGAGGAGTTCCGGAATGGTCCGTAGAATAAGATTCATATATAGGAAGTCATATTCCAAGTTTGGAAATGATCCGGTGCATTTATGGCAGGTTCTAGAAGGTTCTAGAAAAGTCCGGAAGAAATCACCATGGAAAGTAGAGTCCCGGAGGGACTCCACCTTGCATGACCAGCCAACCCTAAAGGGGAGGAGTCCAAGGTGGACTCCCCTAGGGTGGCCGGCCAACCCACATCAAGGAAAGGTGGGAGTCCCACCTTGGGTAGGACTCCCTCCTTGAGTAGGTTTCCCACATATGGGAGGTTTTAGTGTTGGGGTCTTATTCGAAGACTTGGACTAGAACTCTTGGGGCTTCCACCTATATAATGAGGGGCATAGGAGAGGGGGCTGACCACTTCAAGCCTCAGCCTTGGCCGCACCCCTTAGAGGGCCGGCGCCCAACCCCCCTCTCTCCCCAAACCCTAGCGGTCTCTCTCCTCCACCACATCCCGCACGCTTAAGCGAAGCTCCGCCGGATTTCTCCACCACCACCGACACCACGCCGTCGTGCTGTCGGATTCAAGAGGAGCTTCTACTTCCGCTGCCCGCTGGAACGGGGAGGTGGACGTCGTCTTCATCAACAACCGAACGTGTGACCGAGTACGGAGGTGCTGCCCGTTCGTGGCGCCGGAAGCGATCGTGATCAAGATCTTCTATGCGCTTTTGCAAGCGGCAAGTGAATGTCTACCGCAGCAACAAGAGCCTCATCTTGTAGGCTTTGGAATCTCTTCAAGGGTGAGACTCGATACCCCCTCGTTGCTACCGTCTTCTAGATTGCATCTTGGCTTGGATTGCGTGTTCGTGGTAGGAAATTTTTTTGTTTTCTATGCAACGTTATCCTACAGTGGTATCAGAGCCGTGTCTATGCATAGATGGTTGCACGAGTAGAACACAATGGTTTGTGGGCGTTGATGCTTATGTTATCTTTAGTTTGAGTACTTTGCATCTTTGTGGCATAGTGGGATGAAGCGGCTCGGGCTAACTTTACATGACCGCGTTCATGAGATTTGCTCCACGCTCGACGTGCAACTTGTATTGCATAAGTGGCTTTGCGGGTGTCTGTCTCTCCTACTATAGTGAAGATTCAATTTACTCTTCTATTGACAACACTAGTATCACCGTTGTGGTTCATGTTCGTAGGTAGATTAGATCTCTATCGAAAACCCTAAACCACGTAAAATATGCAAACCAAATTAGAGACGTCTAACTTGTTTTTGCAGGGTTTGGTGATGTGATATGGCCATAATGTGATGATGAATATGTATGAGATGATCATTATTATATTGTGGCAACCGGCAGGAGCCTTATGGTTGTCTTTAAATTTCATGTTGAGTAGTATTTCAAAGTAGTTGTAATAGTTGCTACATGAGGTGAACAACCATGAAGACGGCGTCATGGACCTTGACGCTACGCCGACGATGATGGAGATCATGCCCGAAGATGATGGAGATCATGTCCGTGCTTTGGAGATGAAGATCGAAGGCACAAAATATAAAGGGCCATATCATATCACATATGAATTGCATGTGATGTTAATCCTTTATGCATCTTATTTTGCTTAGATCGCGACGGTAGCATTATAAGATGATTCCTCACATTAATATCAAGATAATAAAGTGTTCTCCCCTCGTATGCACTGTTGCCAAGGTTCGTCGTTTCGAAGCATCTCGTGATGATCGGATGTGATAGACTCAACGTTCATATACAACGGGTGTAAGCCATGTTGCACACGCGGAATACTTGGGTTTGCTTGACGAGCCTAGCATGTACAGACATGGCCTCGGGACAACGGAAACCAAAAGGTTGAACACGAGTCATATGGATGATATGATCAACATGTTGATGTTCACCATTGAAGCTACATCATCTCACGTGATGATCGGTTTTGGTGTAGTGAATTTGGATCGTGTACCACTTAACAACTATGAGGGATGTTGTATTAAGTGGGAGTTCATTAGTAATTAGATTAAAACATGAACTAATTATCATAAACTTAGTCTGAGTAGTATTTTGAATTAATTTTGTAGTTTTGGCATCCGTTTACTACTATGCGCTAGTCTTGTAATTGAGATAGAAATACTGTTAAAATCTGACAAGAAACTTTACGGATTGGTACCGTATTGTTAAGAATCAAGAATTGATTAAGTCCTATTGCAAACTTTTAGTAAACCTCACATTGTTGATTCAAAGAGCTATGTTTTCAATTAGTACCTAAAGTTATCTTGTCTCCGTTCAAATCTGTTTGAACAGTAAGGAGCTGAGAATTTAGTTTTTCAGAAATAATCAAGGTATGAGATATATGTGATATATAAAGACCTTACTACAAGATGATAGAATATAATTTGGTGAGACTACATAAACTCATAAGTTTTATGGGAATGTACGAAGGTTGAAGACGCAAGGCGTCCCAATTCTCCAACTATTGGGGCACTAACAATATTCGCATATCCATGAAATTATTATCCTTAGTATGCACCGTTGCTAAGACTCGTCGTATCGAAGCATCACGTGATGATCGGGTGTTATAGATTCTACGTGTGCATACAACGGGTGCAAGCCAGATTTGCACATGCGAATACTAAGGTTAAACTTTATGAGCCTAGCATGTACAGACATGGTCTCAGAAAGTCGTCATGAATTGATGGATAAAATTATGAGTGAAATTGTTCATCGTATTACAAAGTTACTAATAGTGAAATCTAGAACACTTGTCATATGATGATCAAATTCAAAGTAAGAACCTCGAGGTTATTGGTATTTGACCAACAAACCTAGAAGTTATTGAAGATGAAGTGTTTTCTGAATAATGAGGAAAGCTAAAAGAGAAATTACAAAAGATATTTTGGCAGAGAAGAAAAGACTAGAAAGTCTAGCTCAGGTGTATATAAATGATATACATGTTATGGTTGTATTCCTAGTTAGGTCACACAATGAAATTCTTGGGTATTAGTACTATATTGGTTGGTATGAAGTGTCATACAAAACAACGCAATACAAGAATACAATGGCCTAAGTGACTGACAAGGAATATGATAGGAATGCACGACTAGAACAAAATAAAGTGTTATTATGTTCGTCGTTAGCATTCTATCTAGCCCTTAGAATTTATAATAAAGAACTTAATAATTGTTATTTTGCTCTGGTCAAATGAAAACAATGAGTTGTTCAAATTATGACATTACTCCATATACGATGGATAAGTTATTATAAATCTTAATGGTGAAACACACACACATATCCGACGCTAAAATGCCATAAGGCAAATGATTTGAATTCCACTTATTTGTGGAACCGCCATTTAGGTCATATTGGAAAGGAACGCATGAAGAAACTCCATGCAAATGGATTATTGGAGTCATTTAATTTTTGAATCATTTGGCGCTTGCAAATCTTTTCAAAAGAGAATGACTAAAATACCGTTCATAGGCCAAGAGTTGAACGGGAAACTAACTTAGTGAAAAACATACATGATGGTGTATGTGGTTCACTGGGCATAGTTGTGTGCGGGAGATTCTTCTACTTCATGAAAACTTTCAAACAATGAATTGAGTATATGTGGATATATTCGATAAGGAAGATGTTTGAAACATTTGAATGGATTCAAATAATTTTCAGCATGAAGTGGAAATCATCGTAATAGAAAAGCCAAATATCTATGATTGGATCATGGTGGAAATATTTGAATTACGAGTTTTAGCGAACATCTAAGAGAGTTATGAAATTGTTCTACAACTCACGTTTCTTGGAGTATCATAGTGATGATGAAGTATCCAAGAGATTTATCCAAACTTTGTTGGATTAATGATGAGATAAAATAAAATAAAGCCATTATATTTTTGTGGATTATGCTTTAGTGACTACCGCTTTTACACTAAATAGAGCATCATCATGATCCGTTGAAATGACACCATACGAGTTATGGCATAGGTAAGAAACCTGATAGTCTTTTCTTAAATTTTGGTATGCATAGCATAAGTAAATAAGTTTACAACCAAAATTGGATGAATGTCTTTGTTGGTTATCCCAGAGATTTGATTGGGAATTCTTCCCACGAGACAAAGACAAAAGTGTTTGTCAATGTTTCTTATTTCCGAGAAATTGTTTCTAGTGAAGTATTTGAGTGGGAGGACAATATAATTTGATAAGGTTTATGAACTTTGAGCATAATGATCAGAGTAGCACAGCATCGGAATTGGTTTCGGAAGCGGCCACAACGATCATGGCTCCCATGACTACAAAGTGTTTTAGTCATGGAGATCGAAGTACATATTAAACCTTGTAGGTATGGTTTACTTTGTGATCAAATAAATGATTTGTGGACAAAGGATTGATTTTGAACAATGATAAACCAACTACAAACAAGGAAGTTATGATGGGCCCTGACTCCGTTAAAATGGCTATATGCCATGAAATCCAAGATAGATGAATACTTTTTGAAAGTAAATAGATCTATAAAATTGATGGACTTGGATGAAATATCCTTGAAGAAGCTTGACTTGTCGAAAAGTTGTTTATGACAAAGTTCAAAGAGTTGACTACGACAAAATTAGATCTTCCGTAGCAATGCTTAAAGTCTATATGGATTATTCTAGTAAACACTACATATTTCCTTTATGATATATGTTAGTAGGATGGCAAAATACATTACTTATCAGAAGTGTGTATTAAAGGTGTATACAAGATACAACCAAGAGTTTTGCTGGTCCGTGGAATACTAGATAGGTATACGACTTCAAATTGGATGAAGTAAGTATCACGGAGTTGGAATCTTCACCAGATGAAATAGTCAAAGAGTTTTTGATTTCATCAGAGACGATGAAGAGGCTTGCATTTGCAAGAAATTAAGTGGGAGCGCTAAGACACATTTATTACACTTTATGTAGGTGACATATAGTTGGTTATAAATGATGTAATTATATACTTGATTAAAAGGTTTCATTGAGAAATTAATTTCAATGAAAGGATATGGTAGAAACATATCTAGTGTCAAGATCTATGAAGATAGATTGAAACACAAAATAAGTTTAAGTCAAAATACATAGAATGGATATTGAAATAGTTCAATATAGAAATATTAAGAAAATGTTCTTGTCATGTGAAGTTTTAACAAGACTTGAGTGTATCTGATACTCAATGAGTAAAAACACATGAGTGATTATGGATCACGAATAATATGTACACAATCAGATGTCCTGTGCGCTAAAATGTTATGAGCATATACCAGAATGATTCATGAGATGATCATTGACGATGACAGAAGAGTATCCTTGAGTACTTTAGAAGAACCAAGGATATATATATAGTTTTGTATGGAGAAATGACAAACAAATCGTTGTAATGTGATTACACCGATATTTGTTTTGTCACATATAAAAAATAGAATTTCAATCTCAAATTAGACTAAGTGTTGTTTTAAAGGTAGCACAATGAGCTAGAAGTTGTCTATGTTAGATTTAGAAGAGTTCTAAATATTGTGACGGATTCTACAAACGAAGGCAGAGTATGTCATTGTTTTGACAAATGACTGAGGATGTTGAGTCAAGAAGTTCTTTGAGAACTTGGTGTAGTTCCGATAGTGTCAGAACTTTGAAGCTATATTGTATGTGACAATATTAGTGACATATTTCAGACCGCGGAATTAAGGTTCCACCAGAAGATCAAACATATTTAATGCCAACTCATTTGGAAATGAGTGATGCGTTGAGACGCAAATGAATTACAAAATACATACGTTTCTGAGCGTGTCAGATCCGTTGACTAAAACATCTCCCGTGAGAAAAACATGATAAAGCACCAGAAGGCCAAGGTGTTATATCTTTGCAGATGTAAACTAGATTATTGACTCTAGTGCAAGTGGGAGACTGAAGGAGATATGCCCTAGAGGCAATAATAAAGTGGTTATTATTTATATCTTTATGTTTATGATAAATGTTTATATATCATGCTATAATTGTATTAACCGAAACATTAGTACATGTGTGATATGTAGACAACAAGAAGTCCCTAGTATGCCTCTTAAACTAGCTTGTTGATTAATGGATGATTAGTTTCATAATCATGAACATTGGATGTTATTAATAACAAGGTTATATCATTATATGAATGATGTAATGGACACACCCAATTAAGCGTAGCATAAGATCTCGTCATTAAGTTATTTGCTATAAAGCTTTCGATACATAGTTACCTAGTCCTTATGACCATGAGATCATGTAAATCACTTATACCGGAAAGGTACTTTGATTACATCAAACGCCCTTTGCGTAAATGGGTGGTTATAAAGGTGGGATTAAGTATCCGGAAAGTATGAGTTGAGGCATATGGATCAACGATTAGGATTTGTCCATCCCGATGAGCGGATAGATATACACTGGCCCTCTCGGTGGAATGTCGTCTAATGTCTTGCAAGCATATGAATAAGTTCATAAGAGACCACATACCACGGTACGAGTAAAGAGTACTTGTCAGGAGACGAGGTTGAACAAGGTATAGAGTGATACCGATGATCAAACCTCGGACAAGTAAAATATAACGTGACAAAGGGAATTGGTATCGTATGTGAATGGTTCATTCGATCACTGAAGTCATCGTTGAATATGTGGGAGCCATTATGGATCTCCAGATCCCGCTAGTGGTTATTGGTCGGAGTGAGTACTCAACCATGTCCGCATAGTTCACGAACCGTAGGGTGACACACTTAAAGTTGGATGTTGAAATGGTAGAACTTGAATATGGAATGGAGTTCGAATATTTGTTCGGAGTCCCGGATGAGATCCCGGACATCACGAGGAGTTCCGGAATGGTCCGGAGAATAAGATTCATATATAGGAAGTCATATTCCAAGTTTGGAAATGATCCGGTGCATTTATGGCAGGTTCTAGAAGGTTCTAGAAAAGTCCGGAAGAAATCACCATGGAAAGTAGAGTCCCGGAGGGACTCCACCTTGCATGACCAGTCAACCCTAAAGGGGAGGAGTCCAAGGTGGACTCCCCTAGGGTGGCCGGTCAACCCACATCAAGGAAAGGTGGGAGTCCCACCTTGGGTAGGACTCCCTCCTTGAGTAGGTTTCCCACATATGGGAGGTTTTAGTGTTGGGGTCTTATTCGAAGACTTGGACTAGAACTCTTGGGGCTTCCACCTGTATAATGAGGGGCATAGGAGAGGGGGCTGACCACTTCAAGCCTCAGCCTTGGCCGCACCCCTTAGAGGGTCGGCGCCCAACCCCCTCTCTCCCCAAACCCTAGCGGTCTCTCTCCTCCACCACATCCCGCACGCTTAAGCGAAGCTCCGCCGGATTTCTCCACCACCACCGACACCACGCCGTCGTGCTGTCAGATTCAAGAGGAGCTACTACTTCCACTGCCCGCTGGAACGGGGAGGTGGACGTCGTCTTCATCAACAACCGAACGTGTGACCGAGTACGGAGGTGCTGCCCGTTCGTGGCGCCGGAAGCGATCGTGATCAAGATCTTCTACGCGCTTTTGCAAGCGGCAAGTGAACGTCTACCGCAGCAACAAGGGCCTCATCTTGTAGGCTTTGGAATCTCTTCAAGGGTGAGACTCGATACCCCCTCGTTGCTACCATCTTCTAGATTGCATCTTAGCTTGGATTGCGTGTTCGCGGTAGGAAATTTTTTGTTTTCTATGCAACGTTATCCTACAACAGGTTACCTATCTACGGTACAATGTCTTGCCGTGTACGCCAAGGATCCGCCCTTCCATCTATGTCGTACCGGATCCGGGTCCCTTAATGGGCCTCCGTAGATCCGGGTTCCTCCTCAATGTCGGTTGGATCCAGCTCCCTGCTCCTGGGCTGGACATCTTCCGTCAAGATCAACAGCAACTGGGCCGCCCGATGGGCCACATGCCTCACCACCATCTGTGGGCCACCCGGGCTTGCCGGATCTAGGCACTGTCGATGGTACACCCATGAAGTATACCCACAACAGTAGCCCCCAGAGTTCTCCGAGTTTCACCTGCTGTTTCCACCTTGCTGGTCCATATGATCTCCGGCAAATGTTGGTAACGCGGAAGAACTTGAAGAACTCCAACTTCGCATTTTCTTCTTTTTCCAACTTATAGCCGGAAAATGCTCCCATCCTGCGGGACATCATCCATCGACGTTCCAAAGAACATTTCCGGGTTACTCCCTGCTTGCGAATGAGAGCCAATTTATCCTCACGCAATTACCCGGAATCTTAAAAGACTCAAACGGTTCCGCCAACTCTGGCGCCATTTTCGCGCGATTTGTGCGGTAACTTATCTCTAGCCATTTTTACCGCTTAGGGTTTAGGACACGTGTCACGCATCCAACGGCGCGACGCTTGCGTTCCGACCACAGGATGCGGAGCACGAATCTCGTCCCGCCGGCCTATAAATATCCGCCGTCGACGCCTTAACCCTCATTCACCCCCCTTCTCACCTCTCTGCCAAGCGCCGCCGCGAGCTCCCTCTCCGCCGTGCCGGAAACTCACCGGAATATCGCCGGAGTTGCTTCACCGCCGCGTCAAGTTCATCCTGTTCTTAACATCAGCGAGCCACCGCGCGGAAACCTCGTCGCCGGCGACTCCGACCGCCGTAAACACCATTACGGTTAGTTCTCGAACTTTGCTCTCGCGCCGTAGTTGGTAGGGATGAATTTGGGGAAGATGACGCTGGATCCGACTAAAGAACATTTTCCGCCATTCATCTTTTCTTCAGATGTCTTCAACGACTCCGCCTCCAGCCTCTGAACCGATCATGGCCACCCCAATCTCCTCCGCCCCTCCTCCTTTCGCTCCAGTTAAGCTGGGTCCTTCAAAGGATTCTGGCAAGGAAACCGAAGGGACATCGGTTCCTAAGATTTCTGAAGCGCTGGACGTATTCTGCCACAGTTTCTCCACGCTTCTGACGTATTTGTGCTAGATCGGCAAGGCCAGACTCGGAAGCCTCTGAGTGATACTGCATGTGGAACTGTTCTTCCAACTGCTTCCCAGAAAATTTCTCACCGGTATCATAGTAGAACATGTCTCTGAGTTGTTACCCAGAAAATTTACCTGCAACCAGAGTGTAGCCAAGCCAACCTTGGATCAAATCAGGGTCGTTTGTCGATATCCTGATGTGTTCCCTGATGGTTTACCCGGTATGCCCCCAGATCGGGATATCGAGTTCATTATCGAATTAATCCCCGGAACTGGACCTATAGCCCAGAGAGCTTATAGCATGAACCCAGCAGAGCTAGTGGAGCTGAAGAAGCAATTGGATGAACTGTTAGCCAAAGGTCTGATCCGACCAAGTGCGTCACCTTGGAGATCCCCAGTTTTGTTTGTGGATAAGAAGGATGGTGCCAGTCGTTTATGTACGGACTATCGTAAGCTTAACGATGTCACCATCAAGAACAAATACCCCTTGCCAAAGATAGAAGACCTGTTTGATCAGCTGACCGGTGCCGTAGTTTTCTCAAAGATTGATCTCAGGACTGGATACCACCAGCTGAAGATTCGTGCATCGGACATTCCCAAAACTGCCTTTACCACCAGATATGGATTGTACGAGTACAATGTCATGTCATTTGGATTGACTAATGCTCCCGCTTATTTCATGAATCTCATGAATAAGATCTTCATGGATTTTCTGGATAAGTTTGTTGTCGTATTCATCGATGACATCCTTATCTACTCCAAGTCTGAGGAGGAACATGAGCAACACTAGAAGCTGTCCTAGAGACCCTTAGAGAGCATAAGCTGTATGCTAAGTTCAGCAAATGTGAGTTTTGGCTGAAGGAAGTAGGATTCCTAGGATATATCTTGTCTGCAGGAGGAATTGCCGTAGATCCCGCCAAGATCAAAACTGTTGCAGAATGGAAAGCCCCAACCACCCAGACCGAGGTCCGCGCATTTCTTGGACTAGCCGGATATTACCGCAGATTTCTGGAAGGTTTTTCGAGTATCGCTCGACCAATGACCCAACTGCTGAAGAAGGACAAGAAGTTTGTTTGGACTGACAAATGTGAGGAGAGTTTCCAACAACTCAAGCTTAGACTGACCACAGCCCCAATTCTGATCATGCTGGACATTACCAAACCCTTTGACGTTTACTGCGATGCATCCAAGATTGGTCTCGGATGTGTGCTTATGCAAGAAGGCAAAGTGATATCTTATCTGTCCCGACAATTGAAGCAGCATGAGCAGAACTACCCAACCCATGACCTCGAGCTCGCAGCCGTAGTTTTAGCACTGAAGGTGTGGCGTCATTACCTCATGGGTAATCGCTGCGAGATCTATTCGGATCACAAAAGCCTGAAGTATATCTTCACCCAGAAGGAGCTGAACATGAGACAAAGAAGATGGTTAGAATTAATCAAAGATTATGATATGGAGATCCACTATCACCCCGGCAAGGCCAATGTGGTAGCAGATGCGTTGAGTAGACTGCCGTGTCAGTTAAACTCAATGATAGCCGAAGAACAACCCAGCCTATACCAGGAGTTTGAGCAGTTTAGAATGGAGTTAGTCAGTGAAGGATTCCTAGCCAGCATGGAGCTGCAACCCACCTTGATTGGTCAAATCAAGGAAGCTCAGAAGGGAAATGCCAGCATTGATGGAATCAAGACCCAGATAACCGCCGGAAAAGCACCGGGATTCACCGTAGATGAAGAAGGAGTCCTCTGGTACAACGGACGTCTGTGCGTACCGTCAGACTCAGAGTTGAAGCAAGTTATTCTGAAGGAAGCCCACGACACCCTATATTCTATTCACCCCGGAGGTACCAAGATGTATCAGGACTTAAAGGAACAGTTCTGGTGGCATGGAATGAAGAGGGAGATCGGAAGCTACATCGCCAAGTGTGATATCTGTCAGCGAGTCAAGGCAGAACATCAACGACCCGCAGGACTGCTGCAACCCCTACAAATCCCAGAATGGAAGTGGGACTCTGTAGGAATGGACTTTATCACCGGTTTGCCCAAATCCAGCAAGGGAAATGACTCCATATGGGTAGTTGTCGATAGATTGACCAAGGTAGCCCATTTCATAGCTGTCAAGACCACCTACCAAGGCCCAAAGTTAGCTGAGCTGTATATCTCCAGAATTGTCGCCCTGCACGGAACCCCGAAGTCAATAGTGTCAGATAGAGGTTCGCAATTCACCTCAAGATTCTGGCAGAAGGTGCATGAAGGACTAGGAACCCGTCTGAATTTCAGCACTGCTTATCACCCGCAGACCGATGGACAGACTGAGAGAGTCAACCAAATCTTGGAGGACATGCTGAGAGCATGTGTACTAGAATATGGATCTAAGTGGGAAGACTGTTTGCCGTACGCAGAGTTCTCATACAACAACAGTTACCAAGCCAGTTTACAGATGGCCCCCTTTGAAGCTCTGTACGGAAGGAAGTGTCGTACCCCCCTGAACTGGTCGGAAGTCGGAGAAAGTCAAGTCTTTGGACCTGATGTACTTCGTGAAGCCGAAGAGAAGGTGCACAAGATTCGAGAGTACCTCAAGACGGCGCAATCCAGGCAGAAGAGTTACGCTGACAAGAGACACCGAGATATGACCTTTGAGATCGGAGACTTCGTTTATCTTAAGGTATCCCCCTTGAAAGGAATGCAAAGATTTCAGCTAAAAGGAAAGCTAGCACCCCGATATGTTGGACCCTTCAAAGTTCTGAGTCGCCGAGGAGAAGTATCCTATCAACTGGAGTTGCCAGAAGAAATGTCGGCCGTACACAACGTGTTTCACATCTCACTCCTTCGGAAGTGCCTTGAGGTTCCTGAGAAGACTGAAGTGTTCAAGAACATCGATCACCGTTCGGTGGATATCAACCAAGATCTGACATACCGCGAAGTGCCAATCCGCATCTTGGAAGAGGCATACAGAACCACCCGCACCAGAAGCATCAAGTTCCTGAAGATACAATGGAGCAATCATACCGAAGATGAAGCCACTTGGGAACGAGAGGAAGATATGAGGAAGGAATACCCAGATCTCTTTAGTACCTAATTTTTCTTTAAGATCTCGGGACGAGATCTTTTGTAAGGAGGAAGGGTTTGTAACATCCCAAAATTTAAATAAAGGAAGAAGAACAATTCCAAATATCCAAAAATCAGAACCAACAAAAACTTTTACTTTGCATATAGTAACATGCATAGGACTTGTGCATTTTGAGTGATATACCATGATGATGGTTACTTTGTGTATGTGATGAACTACAAAACCCTAGAGTGATCAAGTGATCATCATAAATCAAATCCATCAAAAAGAGAAAGAAATCAAATATTATTAAAACCCTAAACACCCTAACATATGGTCTATGGCATTTTTGTAAATTTGACCCTAGACCTATTTGATCTTCACCAATAGTTGTAATATGATAGTAATGAGTAATTCCAACTTTGAGAATCAAAGAAATACCAATTTAACCAAATTCAAATTTGAAAATATGATCACATATGATAATGGTCATTTTTGACTTTTATAGACTGGTCCCCACTTTGAGCCTCTCTATTTCAAAATTTCTAAACTAAACAAATCCAACTTTTTGCATGTCATCCAAGTACACAACAAGGTGAACAACTTTTGTAAAGATCATGGTATCAAATTCATTATGGATCAATGGTTATGATCAAGAGAAGAGGAGACATTGAAACATATGTAAGATTCCCAAATTTTGAAATGTGATCAAACCTGGCCAAACTTTGACCATCACTTGACCTAGCCCTACTCCCCAGACCTAAACCTACCTAGCCCATGCAAAATATCGCCATGGACACGACCAGATCATGGCCAGCCATGGCCATGCCGGCCACGTCGCCCTCGACACGCCTCCCTCTCTTTCCCTCCACGATCGACCTCGCCACCTTGTCCAGTAGCTCGCCCTCGATCCCAGAAGATCACCCGTACTCACCCTTGACCGAGGAGACGACGACAAGACCCGGACGACGCGCGCCCAGTACGTCCCAGGTACGCCGCGAGCGGCATGGGCGACGTCACTAGCGCACGGACACGCCCACGCGGCGCTCGCCAAATCTCGCCGTACCCGACCACATCCGCGCGCCGTAGTACTTCTCTCGCCACGCGGAGCTCGCCGGACATGCTGACGTCCTGCCTTGGCGACCACGGCCGCCGGAGAGGACGAACGCGCCCGCCACGGCCGCGACAGTACACGCGCCCGCCCGACCACCGTACGCGTCGCATTAACTCGCCGCAGACGCTCACGGATTCGCCGTACCCTCACGATCGTCGCTGCGTCACGCCTAGCCCCCTAGCTCGCTGGAGACGCCACGCTCGCGACGACCAGCTCCATGCCTCGCAGCACTCCCTCCCTCCTATAAATAGAGCACTCCCTGGACACAACCAAGCACACCACCATGATCACCACTCACCACCGCCTCGCCCAGCACCAGTAGCCACCTCAATCGTCGCCAGAGCAAGGTCAATCGACGCCTCACTGCCGCGGAAGCTCTGCAGCAATCGCCGTCGATCCAAGCCTCCCCAAGCGACGCCACTGCTACCAGGAGCTTCGCCGTCGTCTACAACCTCGTCGAGCATACTGCCAACCCTAGCTGGAGCCACCGTAAGCCCTCCGACCCCCTACCTGCGCTGCCGGCGAACTCTCTCTCGCCGTCGACGACGATGCTTGTGAGCCGTTAGATCACGTTCTAATCCAACGCGCCTCGTTGATCCATACCGCTTCGGTGTTAAGCGTCGCTGACGGGTGGAGCTCACTGTCAGGCGGCCCGCGCGTGCACAGATGCGTGGTGGGCTGGCCTTGGGCCGTTTTTAAATCATTGAGCCCAGTAGTTTTTCCCGCCGGCCTTTTTAATTCAAATTTCGTTTAATAAATTTAGTTTAAATTCAATATAGAACCCAACTTTAAAAATTCATAGAATCTGTTTGGCTCGGCCAAATTTAACAAACTTTATATATTTGGAAAGCTAGTAAAAAGATCTACATTATGCCACTGGTCTCACTTCGAGATCTATTGTGGAAATAAAATGATAAAAAGAAGAAGGTAGGGACTTTTTCACACTTAAATAATTATTAAAAATCAACCAAATTAGATATTGAATTAATTCCAACTCCTATAGCTCACATTTGACTTACACTAATTGTTTCTGCAAGAAAATGGTGTGGTCACTCTGCATGATCATGCCCTAGATTAATTAATGGACTATATGGCTAGTTTAGCTGTGTGATATTGTCCAAAACTATTATGTAAAGCATGTGAAGTATTTTACTTCATTTAAATCTTGTCCCAAATGAATTCATGTGATGTTGGTACCCTAGGTTCAAACACTCCTATATGAATATTTGGAGATTTAAATCATTTGTAAAGTCATAAAATGGTATGAGGTGCCCTACCTCATTTAAATCATTTTCTCAAATACTACTAATGAATGTTGACTTTGGTCAATATAAATTCAAGTATGGTTATTTGAGAAGTTAAATCTTAAGAAGATTTCAATGAGAGGAAATTAGTTTCCTCAAGAACTAAATGAAGATTTATTAACTACATATGCTATGAGAGGAAATCATTTTTCTTTAATAAAGAAAACCAATGCACCTAATTATTTTATGTGTGTGCTTAGCCTAGATTGTGTGAGATAATGATGTGCTTAGCATAGTCTTTGAGCTTGTTTAGTGATAATACCTCGTATTCAAATTTAGACGCTAGCACCGGAGAATTCCAAGAGGAAGGAGAATTCTACCCAGAAGAGGAAGAAGAAAACCTAGAGAACTACCAAGGCAAGCTAACACTCTTGCAAAGTGCAAAGCCCTCCTTGGGCAAGGCACCATGATTCTTATCTCTGTTCATACTATCCTATCCTACAGTTATACCATACAAGTTTTACTTGTTGTGTTTTCAAAGAATTGATATCAAATGGTATAGTGAATATAACTACTAGAGTAGCAAAGTTAGCAAAGCAATGTAGCACCCCTCATAATTAGTGCTAGTGCTAAAGTACTAAAACTTGACTACTCTAGATGGGAACATATGACTTGTTGAAACTTTGGAATGGTGAAGCATTCCATTGAATGATGTGAAGTTGATGGTGAACAAGAGAAGATAGTGATTTTTGATAAAACCTTGATATTGGTTTGAATGCGATACCTTTCCAATTTTTGAGTACCCCCACAATACCTGATTATGGGAAGGGCTTAACTGGAAGTTTATAGATTTTAGTATGAGTTCCCTCTGAACACACATCATAGGGGTTATGCCGAGGCTGCCTCCGTTGTTGGGATATGATGTGAACTGAGGTGAAATTGTACGGCCAAGCCCTGTGCAGTTCCCAGGTTAACAGTTGGTTTTCACTGGGAGGCCAAGCTCATGGGGAGAGGTGCTCATACTAGGATGTGTAAGTGAAAGGTTATGGTTGATGATCCGCGTACTGTGTTACGGTGACTCGGAGTTATTCCGACGGATGAAATCAAATGTTGTGGCACAAGTGTGCAACCTCTGCAGAGTGTCAATCTATTCGAATAGCCGTGTCCACGGTTACGGACGGTTGGAAGGGCCATACAGTTTCCAGTGTCAGATATTTTAAAAAACCTTAGTGAATGTGAAGGGTGATGTGGTGACTTGTTGAAATATTATCCATGATGTGGGAATGACACTAATGTTCCCATTTGAGTTAGTTAGACCATGATTCAAGCTTGTGAACTAAAACTTGGCTTATGCAAGTTAAACTAGAGAGAAAATACCTTTAGTGATCATTTTACACTAGTATTAGTTTGCAAGTACTTAAAGTACTTACGGCTTTGTCCCTGGCTATTCAAATGGCCAGAGTACGATGATGAACAGAATTACCACGAGGATGACCAGCAGGACGCCTACGACAACTAGGGGTTTCTGACGTCAGATGTTGGCTTGTGGACTAGAGAGTCCCTCTATAGTTACGCTTCCGCTATGTGTGAACTGGTGTATGTTAGTTGATGGAAAGATCAACTATTTATGTAAGATGAATCAGGTGATTCAAGATTGTATGATATTATGGCTTGTAATAAATAATGACTGTGATATTCGACTATTATGCCTCGCAACAACATTATCCTGGGATTGCGATGAATGACATAGTAGGCATCTGGACTTAAAAATCCGGGTGTTGACAATCGCCAACTCCCTTGTCTCGAGGGTTTCTTCCGGGTAAGCATCATGCTGCCTAGATCGCATCTTGCGATCTAGGCAGTAAAGGTTTATTCGTCGTTCATGCGTTGCTCGTACTGAAGCCTTTTTGATGGCGAGCAACGTAGTTATCTTAGATGTGTTAGGGTTAGCATTGTGCTTCGTATCATATGCTATCGTCATGCAACCCTTAGACATCTAGCCGCCCTTACGCCTATCTTAGGCGTAGGGGCGGCACCCCGCTTGATCATTATTTAGTAGATCCGATCCGTTATGGTTGCTCCTTGTTCTTCAAGGATTAGTTTAATATCTGCATAGTTAGGCCTTACAAAGGGTTGGAGGATCCAGCGGCGCGTAGGGTGTAGTTTGCTAGCCCTAGACAGGATGTTCCGGGGATCAACCTCGTGTTGGTTTTTAGGCCCTGTCTAGGATCGGCTTACGATCACCGTGCGCGGCCGCGAGGCCCAATCACGAGTAGGACGTTCCGATTATGCGGTGAAAACCCTAAATCGTCGTAGATCGTTTTAGCTTTATCTTGATCAAGCAGGACCACCATATATTCGTACACCTCGTGCGAATCATGGGTGGATCGGCTCTGTGAGCCGATTCACAGGACAACCTGAGAGCCGATCGGGGCTCGTATTTAATGTTTACGTGTATGCCATGCAGGAAACTAAGCGAGGCATCTCCATCACCTTCCTGACCAGGTATAGGTCAGGTGGCACGCCCTTGCACCAGCATCGGACGTGCGTGCCGGAGTTCTTTGCGGGCCATCGCTCGGAGGGACCAGGGCCAGCCGCAGCCCTAAGTTGCTCCCGGCTCTCCTGTGTTGCCCGTCGTTGCACGCCGGTGGGTTTCTGACCGCAACACATTCTGGCACGCCCGGTGGGACAATCTTCGACATCAACCACATCGCCATCTACATCTGAGATGGCGGACGGCACTCCAGTCACGTACGAGGATCTGACCGAGGAGCTCGAGAAGAAGTACGACGAGGTCAAAGCGATCCTCGAAGCCGACCTCATCGGCTCTTTTCACAGAACCCGTTCCCATGGCGTCAGGTGGAAAGGGTTCTCGCCTGAAGGTGCGCTCGATGGAATAGACCTGTCCGCCCCGTCAGAAGAACGCACCAGGTCCCTGCGTCAGGAGATTAACTACATGGTGGCTCACTCGCTGCACCGCCACTCTGAGAACTCCGGTGAACACTTTGGAGCGTGTTGCTCTTCGGGTGATCCAGGAGATCATGAGGCACCAGTACTCTCCGTCAGGACCAGCTCTCGGGACATACCAAGGAGAGATGCCACTCCAGTCCCGTCCACCGCTGCCATTCGCGTTGGCAGCACTAGAAGTGCCGAATTCACCGGCATTCGTCGTCTACAAGATCGGTGGTGACCCTAGTGACTACCAGTTCTTGTACGAGGCGCCTAAGGAGATCCCTCACGGATACACGTGCACATACGTGCCAGACTGCGGTAACTGGGCGCTCACAAACCAGGCCGCAACAGTAGGAACTTCTGGAAAAGCAGGAGGAACTTCAGCAGCAGATCTTGAGAAGCAGACGTGGCTAGCTAAGTATGCCACTCCAACAAACCTCCAGAGCTCAGCTCCTGCAGTTGGCTCAGAGCTGGAAAAGCAAGCATGGCTGGCTAAGTATGCCACTCCGGCAAATCTTCAGAGTTCGACTCCTGCAGCCAGCACCGCGGATCAAATCAGTACCATACTGAGAAACCAGTTCGGCATGGTGCCGAAAAGGAGGACAATCGGCTATTCCAAGCCGTACCCCAACGAGTACGAGTTGATCCCGCTACCACCCAAATATCGGCTCCCTGATTTCTCCAAGTTCAATGGATCAGATGGTTCCAGCTCCATCGAGCATGTGAGCCGATATTTGGCACAGCTGGGCACGATCTCAGCAGCAGATGAGCTACGTGTGAGGTTCTTCGCACAGTCCCTCACATGATCGGCTTTCGGGTGGTACACTTCGTTGCCACCAGACTCGATCCGGACTTGGAAGCAGTTGGAAGAACAGTTCCACATGCAGTATCACTCAGAGGCTTCCGAGTCTGGCCTTGCCGATCTAGCACAAATACGTCAGAAGCGTGGAGAAAGCGTGGCGAGAATACGTCCAGCGCTTCAGAACTCTGAGGACCCGCGGTGAGGCGGCTCGTGTGACTGAAACGGAAGCAGTCGAGTTGGCAGCGGTGGGCCTTGCATCACCAATCAAGGACATGGCCTCCCAAGCGGACTACCTTTCTTTGGCGCACATGGTTCGAAAGCTGTCGTTATATGAACAGCGCCACCCGGACTTGTACCGGGACAAATTCAAGCGTGCGGTAGTCCTGGTTGAGGCGATGAAGACGAAGGCTGCGGGAGATCAAGAAGTAGCGGTGGCTGAATGGACTCGGGGGCAACCCCGTGTCCCGCAAACGGGTTAAGCCACCAGGTCCGCCCAGAGGGTTTGATTTTGACGTAACTAAAACTGAGCAAATCTTCGACCTCTTACTCAAGGAGAAGCAGTTGAAGTTACCCGAAGGCCTCAAAATCCCCACGGTACAGGAGCTGAACGGAAAGCCATACTGCAAATGGCATAACTCGTTCTCCCATGCCACCAACGACTGCAGGATGTGGCGTCAGCAGATCCAAATGGCGATAGAACAAGGACGTCTGATTTTCAACCAGTACGCCATGAAGGTCGACACCCACCCCTTCCCTGCCGTTAACATGGTGGAGTGCACTTACCCTGAAGGTTGCCAGCCGGGATTCTCGTTCAACATCAACATGGTAGGACCTGGACACCACTCTGGCAAGGATGGAGACGAGGGCAGCTGCTCTCGTAGCAAGGACACAGAGGAGGCCGCTCCACGCGATCGGCTCCGGCACGATGGCAAGCGCTATATCACAGAGGGAGAAGTAAGGAACGTAAGATATCAGCGACCTCTCTCTGATCACCTCCTCAACAAGTACGTGAGTCAATATAGACAACGCCGACGATCCAGCGACGATGATGATAGAGACCGTCTGGCTAGGGACGCCAGGAGACATCGTCGGCATGATCGCGATGAGGAGGAATATGAGCGCCGTGCCAAGGAAAAATTGAGGGAGCAAGACGACGAGGATAGGCACTGGGACTGCCCCTTCTTCAGACACTGCTGGGATTCAGGAATGAGCCGATTGCCTACAATCGGCAACTGCCCAGAATGTAAACAAAAGAGGAAGGATGCAGCTAACGTGTCCGTGTTCAAACGTCTAGGGCCTCTCCCACTTCGGAACAAGCACGCTGAGTCCCCTCGGGTGGAAGATCTCGAGGATTTGGAAGACGATGAAGAAGAAGAAGACAGGTACCACCGGCCAAGGTGGTGCCCTGATGGACTCGGCCGTTCCCAAAAGCGTAGGGTTCAGCGACTGCGCGGCTTGGAGGAAGCCGAAAGGTTATATCTGCACACGCTAAGGAAGGTGCGGCCTGATCTGGCCGCGAAGATCCAGCGAACCCTGGATGAAGAGGGTCGACCACAAAAAATGGAGTGGCGCCCCAAGCAAAGGAAAGCCGATGATGAAACATCGGCTGGCACAAACATGGTGTTCACCCTTCCTACGGAGTTCAGCGCTCCAGGATTAGACGAGGCACCTGTAGCACAACTTGACTGCGGCCCACGGCCGGTTATCTTTGAGAAGCCACGAGAAAGAAGCTACAGACATCTGAAGGCCCTGTACTTGCGAGGTTATATCGATGGGAGGCCTGTCAACAAGATGATGGTGGACACCGGAGCGACAGTCAACATTATGCCATACTCTATGCTACGTCGGTTGGGACGCTCTAGCTCGGATCTGATCAAGACCAACGTGACATTGAGCGATTTCAACGGCCAAGCGTCTGACGCACAAGGTGTTCTGAACGTGGATCTGACCGTAGGAAGGAAAACCATCCCTACGACGTTCTTCATCATCGATAGCAAGAGCACCTATGCTGTTCTGCTAGGAAGAGATTGGATCCACGCCAACTGTTGCATTCCCTCCACGATGCACCAATGTGTAATACAGTGGGATGGAGATGAGGTAGAGATCGTCCAGGCCGATGACTCAGCCGAGATTTCAACGGCTGGCATGAACGCTTGGGAAACAGCAGGCCAAGAGCCACTCTCAGGTATCAATTTGGACGACTGCGAGCGCATCGACGTGACAAAGGGCAGGGTTAGGCTGGTCTTATCCACCGGCCTGACCGTGTAGCAAGAACAAACCGATGAGCAAACGTGGCGAGGTCGATCCTTGGGATCGGCCCCAAGGATCTATGAAGGAACATTACAAAACCTTCATTGAGCGATTCAATATGGAGGCCGATTCCAGCAATCGGCCAAAATTATCTTCACCACATGTTCTGCTTGTGTTCAACATCGATCTACTGGGCAGCGGTTTTACATCGGCTGATGAGTTAGGAAAAGTCAACATTGGTCCTACTGGAGCCGACGTGCAAATACAGTGCCTTGACTAACTACAGAGCCGATATCTGCAGTTACCTGACAGATTCGGCTCGGGGGGGCACCTAATCAGATGAACATGTGCAGATGAACATGTGTGCAGTGAAATGTTGGGGGCCGATAGGAAAATCGGCCAGTAAAAAAAAAATCAGCATCACGATATACAGCCGATGCAAGCACATCGACTTTAGAGCTAAGAAACAAAGCCGATGCACAACCATCGACTCTAGTACGATTACACAAGATCTACCAGCTGTGTGTTCAAGACGCGGATTTCGACCAGGTCGGTTTTCAGTTCAGCTGTGAGGCCTTCTGTTTCCTCGAGGGAATGAACAATGAGCCAATTTTGGTGCCTGGATCTTCTCTTCGAGGACTTCTAACCCTTTGCGCCAGTTCAGCAGTACTGTCAGAAGCATCAGTTTGGCGTGCAAGGCAGCCTCTTTCTCATTAAGCTGTTGGTGTTTCGTCTACAACATCGGCTTTCAGCGGAAGGAAGGTGATCAATGGGGGCAAGTTTGGCTCGCTTTGCGTGGTGGCTGTCTCAGATTACCTGAGCTCAAAGCCCTTTGTTTGATCTATGCATCCTCACCGCTAGTCTCGCCTTGACTGAGGCTCGGGGGGCAGCTGGTCTGGTAGATGCTCTGTTTTAGAAGCCGATTGGGATGTCATCGGCTGATCCTTCGTCGCAACCTTCTTCAAAAATGGTGAATTCTTGCAGAAGAGAATCACTGGACCTGGTGGGAGGAGTTTAAGGGTTTTCTTGAAGACTCCACATTATCCACCAGATTTCAAAGTCATCAGTTGAAGAATTGAAGGATGAATTATGAAGGACCGATGCGTTGCTATCGGCTCATTGAGCATTGGCTAAATGGACAAATCGGCAAAATCAGTATGAGGGGAAATCGGCTAAATTGGCTCAAGGGAAATCGGCAAAATCAAATTGGGGAAATTCTTCATTGATAAGCAAGATTTCTTACATAAAGAGCTAATTGCTCTCAAAAGGAAGTACTAGGGGATACATTGCCCCGTCTACTACTACTGATCCTATGCTAATGGTCCTATCTATGGGCCGTCGCTGCCCTCGTCATCGCCGTCGTCGCCGCTGTCGGCGCTACTCCCGGCGGGCTCCTCGTCGCTGCTCCAGCGGCCGCCGGCCGGGCCCTCATTGTCCTCATCCTCCTCGTCAGCATCGTCGTCGTCGCTGTCGAAGTCGCTGAGGTTCCCCGGCCAGGGGCAGAAGCGTTTGGCCGGCGGCTCGTCGGAGGAGGTGTCGTCCTCCTCCTCCTCCTTCTCCTCCTCCTCCTCCTCGGGAGAGGTGAAGTCGTCGCAGGAGAAGCGATCGTCATCGCTCTCCTCCTCCGTTTCCCCGTCGGCGAGGAAGCGGAGGTCACTTTCTCCGTCGGTCAAGGACTTCTCGTCCTCAGACCAGACGGAGAAATCATGGCTAGATTCCTCCCCGGCCTCGATGGCACGGCGGGTGTTGGCCGCATGGACCTCCTCCGGGTTCTGCTCCGGCGTCGGCTCGCGGGAAGAGGAGGACTGGGTGGAAAGATCCGATGAAGCAGAGGAGGAAGAAGACATGGTGGCACAGGAGGGCTTTTGGAGTGCTAATGCGAAGGGGATGCGGAAGCGAACTGTTTGGAGCAGTTAAATAAAAGGGGATATAGTGGAAATTCAATGCCACGGCAGTTTCCGAGGAAGTGATGCTTAACAAAAAAAAATTGCCAGGTCACGCGGAGAAGTTGAGAAGGCAAGGCATCATGATGAAGGATACTGCGACGGTTCTGCCACGACATGACCCGACGAAGAAAAGCAGAGTGATTTTGGAATTATCAATTCCAAAACCAGGGGGCATGTGTTATCACCAGAATTTGACCGAGTCAGAGGTGGGCCGCGATCAAGATGGGCTTGAAGAATATACATGGAAGAAATACGTGAATCGGCCTGTTATGCAAAGTTTGGGCTAGTTTGCCCGTGTATCTGTAATATAGTAGGATACGTGTCGGTTAGTTAGAGTTTGTCTCGTGCACGGTGGGGATTATTCCCACGTTAGAAAGTCTACGGACTATAAATATGTATCTAGGGTTTATGAAATAAACAACAATCACGTTCACCACAAACCAATCTAGGCGCATCGCCAACTCCCTTGTCTCGAGGGTTTCTTCCGGGTAAGCATCATGCTGCCTAGATCGCATCTTGCGATCTAGGCAGTAAAGGTTTATTCGTCGTTCATGCGTTGCTCGTACTGAAGCCTTTTTGATGGCGAGCAACGTAGTTATCTTAGATGTGTTAGGGTTAGCATTGTGCTTCGTATCATATGCTATCGTCATGCAACCCTTAGACATCTAGCCGCCCTTACGCCTATCTTAGGCATAGGGGCGGCACCCCGCTTGATCATTATTTAGTAGATCCGATCCGTTATGGTTGCTCCTTGTTCTTCAAGGATTAGTTTAATATCTGCATAGTTAGGCCTTACAAAGGGTTGGAGGATCCAGCGGCGCGTAGGGTGTAGTTTGCTAGCCCTAGACAGGATGTTCCGGGGATCAACCTCGTGTTGGTTTTTACGCCCTGTCTAAGATCGGCTTACGATCACCGTGCGCGGCCGCGAGGCCCAATCACGAGTAGGACGTTCCGATTATGCGGTGAAAACCCTAAATCGTCGTAGATCGTTTTAGCTTTATCTTGATCAAGAAGGACCACCATATATTCGTACACCTCGTGCGAATCATGGGTGGATCGGCTCTGTGAGCCGATTCACAGGACAACCTGAGAGCCGATCGAGGCTCGTATTTAATGTTTACGTGTATTCCATGCAGGAAACTAAGCGAGGCATCTCCATCACCTTCCTGACCAGGTATAGGTCAGGTGGCACGCCCTTGCACCAGCATCGGACGTGCGTGCCGGAGTTCTTTGCGGGCCGTCGTTCGGAGGGACCAGGGCCAGCCGCAGCCCTAAGTTGCTCCCGGCTCTCCTGTGTTGCCCGTCGTTGCTCGCCGGTGGGTTTCTGACCGCAACACTTTCCTGGTTCACCAAGCGGATCCAGCCGCTTCAACACAGGGACCGGCTGATGTTCCAATACTCAGGGCGCGACGACCCAATGCGCGCCACAAAAGACAATCTTTCTGCCGACGCCATCGACAAAAGGATCCGGCTCCTCATCAAGGTTTCGCGTGAACTTCATGTTCACGTGTGCAACAAGGACATTCACACGAACGGTTCCAGAACTGCGGTACGTCGTCTCGACTTTTTAGTCCATTGCTTTCCTTCGCATCCAAACTTTTTGTCTAAGTGTTCAACACTGCATTAGCTTGAGGCGCTCGAAGAAAGTGAACTCGGAACTCTTATCCGGGTTCCTTCCACCGGCAACACGGATCCGGAGGCTGCATCTGAAGCGGAGGTTCACGAAGCTCCGCGCCCTCCTAAGAGGAAAAAGCCAGCTCCTTCCAGCCCCGCCGCTAAACGTGCCCGCGAAGTGCCTAGCACTGCGGCAACTCGGAAGGCGGAGGCGGAAAAGAAACGCCTTACACTGATTAACACCAGCAACAAGGGGCAACCCGCCATCCAGAACTTCTTCAAGCCCTCCGGGTAAGTGTCCGTTTCCGAGATCCAAGTTCTAGTTTCACGAGCATTTCCTTAGTTGTTTATGCTTTTTTCTTTTTACTGAAGCTCCAGAAGCCAGCCCCCCAAGGCTCCAAAGGCCTTGAAGAAGAGGGCCAAGCCGTCTCCGGCTTCAATTCCTGTTACTCCAGAGGTGGAGATCCCACCCAAGGCTTCATCTGCTTCGAAGCCGGATCCCAAGGACATTATTGACCTTGAAGACCTTCCGGAAGATCCCACAGACCACGGCGATTCCGCCAAGGGTGCCTCCTCGTCTGCCCCTCCTCAAGATCAACCAAGCGCCACTTTCGCGGAGCCCACCGAGGAAGAATATGAGGAGAAGGTAAAGCTCGTTCAAGCCTCCAACGCGATCCGGGTCGACCTTCAACCAACTCAGTCATTGCAAAAGCTTACCCTCGCACAACGCCACGCGGAAGTTTCCGCCATGCTGAACAAAGTTTGGGGGAAGCCAGACGAGGAGATGCGAGATCTCGCGGAGCTGGAGGACGATCTGAAGGTGTTTTTTGCCAAGCACAAGGAAGTGCGGCATGTAATACTAGCCCCCAAGCATTGGGTGAGACATTTCCGTGTAACATGTGTTAGCCGATGCTTTCTTCAAGATGTACCTTAGGCGGAAATTTAAAATTTTAAACCTCCAAGACTTTGAATTCCTCGCCAGCCCCCAAGATTTTACATATCCGACTAACTCCTCTCTGCTTCTCAGACCACGCGGAAATTGCACGAAGATCTACGCGTTCACGTGCTGGAGCAGATAACGGAGATCGAAGGGCTGCGTCAGAACGCGGAAAACAGCCAGAAGGCTATTCAGCTTCTTGAGACCCGCCTCCGTGGCACGCCTTCCAAGCTTTGCGTTCATATATTGATATATGTTCATGATGTTTGATATGTGCAACTTTCCGCCTTCAGAAGAAACTGCCAAGCACTCCTCGTTTGATGAGCTTTCCGCCAAGGTCAAGGTGCTTGAGGCGGAGAACGAGTCCCTCAAAACCTTCATCCAAGAATCCACTAATAACGAGACTGAGGCGAGGAAGGAGCTCTCCGAGAAGCATGCCCGCGACCTGGCGGAGCTGAACGAAAAACTGGAGAAAAGCCAGGGCCGCGTGCTTTCCGCGATAGCCAAGAACAGAGTTCTAGAAGCGGAGGCGGAGGCCATCGACAAACTTATCTTCCGTAAGCGTTTTTCCGTGTCATTGCTCCGACTACCTCATATGCTCTCTCTCTCTAACGAAACTGGACCTTCTTCCACAGCGAGCCTTGGCTTCGAGTGGTCAAAAGAGTCGAACCTGAAGAGGACGGAGGCATATGATGAAGCGCGGATTTCCATTGACGCGTTATTTGAAGCCTGTCGCGGAATTGCCAAGACTTTGTCTCTGAAGAAGGCCAAAACTACAATCATCGATACGATGACCAGTCTTATGGAACAAGTGCCGGACTTCATCAAGGACTGGCAAAAATCTTCCGCACGCGGAGTCGCCTCTCTGGTCTTAGCCACCTACAAGGCTCACTTCCCCTCGCTCAACTTTGCGAATGTTGCACACGGAGCCCCGGAAGGTTCCGACATGGGCGCCATCCTTGCAGAAACCCAAGGCTATGAGCAGCTGTTTGTCAGGCGAGTGAATCACTCGTTCTGGTATAACAAATACGATCTGCCCAAGGGATTTTCCGATGCAGAGGAGGAAGAGGAGGGTGAGCCAGAGAATTATGGCGAAGGCTCCGGGTCAAGCGTCGAGCATTCCGGAGAAGGCTCTGGTGATGACTCCGAAGCCGGATCCGATGACAACGACGGCGACGACTCCGCCTACCAGGAATCTGAAGAAGAGGACTCCGAGTAGAGTTCCTGTTTAGACAATGAAACAAGTTGCATCATTTTGACCCCAGAGTGGGTTTGTAATAAGACTTTAAATTCTTAAGTAGCTAGGAAACGAAACGACTATGCATGGGGCGGAAACACTTATCCTGCTATCCGTTAATATTATGCGCATGTTTCGTTTTATATTGGAAAGCAAGTGCTGATTTTATTGTTTTTCCGGCTTGCCCGCTTGACCTTCCGCGAGCCGGAGGACCATAGCCGGAAACACTCGCCAGCGGCGACGAAGCCCAATGGCAATCCGTCCATAACCGCGGAAACAAGCCCCCAGGCATAGGTGCCGGAAATCACTACGAGGAATCCACGAGTTCGCAACAGATAACAACTTAATCAGAAAACTTAAGCTTACGTCCTGAAGGACGATTTTTGAAACTCACAACTTTTATACACGCCTAGACGGAAATATCCAGCTCTGCGGTTTTAGTCGGAAAACACACATGATCTAAAAATGAATAAGTAAAGGAGGTAAAAGACTCAAAGAGTGAACCATAAGCTTTATTTCATTGATCATGTATAACTATTACAGAGTTTGTAACTCAGAAAAAATACGCTAAGTGTGGAAAGGACGTAGCTGTGCGATGTTCCAGGGGCGATCTGTCTCACGCTTGCGTTTCCGGTGCCAATTAGCAGGTCTGTCCTTCAGCTCTCGGAAATCAACAAGGTAGTACGACCCGTTATGAAGCACTTTGCTAACGACGAAGGGTCCTTCCCAAGGAGACTGCAGCTTATGGTCTTTCACCTGCCGAAGGCGGAGGACCAAGTCTCCGGCCATAAACGAGCGATGCCGGACTCGACGGCTATGATAACATCGGAGCTTTTGCTGGTATATGGTGGAACGTTGGTCAGCTAGATTCCGAGCTTCTTCGATCAGGTCCACAGATAGCTGTCTGGCCTCGTCAGCAGTTTCTTCATCATAGGCGGAAACTCGCGGTGAATCGTGGATGATGTCGGAGGGAAGCACGGCTTCGGATCCGTATACCAGGAAAAATGGGGTAAACCCTGTTGACCTGTTAGGGGTAGTTCGTAAACTCCACAAGACAGCTTCCAACTCGTCAGCCCAAGCTCCAGCTGCTCGTCGCAGCGGTTTTTCAAGGCGTGGCTTAATTCCTGATAATATTAGACCGTTAGCCCTTTCAACTTGACCATTAGATTGTGGGTGGGCCACAGATGCAAGGTCCAGTCGAATTCCTACTGTCTCACAATAATCCTTCAATTCTCCCTGTGCGAAGTTTGTGCCGTTATCTGTGATTATGCTATGTGGGATGCCGAATCTCATCACGAGGCTGCAGACAAATTTTAGTGCCGTAGCACCGTCGGCTTTTCTCACTGGCTTTGCCTCGATCCATTTGCTGAACTTGTCAACAGCGACCAAGAGGTATTCAAAACCGCCAAGAGATGATCTTTTTAACTTACCAACCATATCGAGCCCCCAGACCGCAAACGGCCAGGTGATAGGTATGGTCTTCAGCTCTTGGGCTGGAGCGTTTGGTTGAGTAGCGTAGTACTGACAACCTCGGCAGGTCTTGACTATCTTGTCAGCATCTTCTTTAGCTGTGAGCCAATAGAATCCTAGCCGGAAGGCTTTGGCAACGAGTGATCTGGGGGCGGCATGATGCCCGCAGTCCCCTGCGTGGATCTCTCTGAGGATCTCAATGCCGTCTTGATTTGAGACGCATTTAAGAAACACCCCTGTTGCGCTGCGTTTATAGAGCTGTCCATCAACAATTGTGTAGGATCTTGCTCGTCTGATGATCTGTCGTGCGAGGACCTCGTCCTCTGGCAGCTTTTGATCGATGAGGTAGTCCAGGAAAGGCTGTGTCCAAGCCGGAGTGATAACCATCACCTCTCTAGCCGGAGAAACTGCCACCTCTGGGTTTTCTGGGTTAGCGCCCTTCACCGAGGGTATCCGTAGGTGCTCCAGGAAAATGCCTGGCGGAATTGGTTTTCTGCCGGATCCGAGCTTGGATAGCATGTCTGCCGCTGCGTTATCGTCTCTCCGGACGTATTTGACTTCGTATCCTAGAAAGCACTTGGCGATCTCATCAACTTCGTCTCTGTAAGCCGCCATGACGGAATTTCTGGCGTTCCAGGTTCCGGCTACCTGCTGTGCCACCAAGTCGGAATCTCCGCAGCAAATGATGTGCTTGATCCCTATCTCATTAGCGATGCGCAGTCCGTGTAGTAGAGCCTCGTATTCCGCCATATTGTTTGTAGCTTGGAAGTGGATCTGCAAAACGTATTGCAATTCTTCTCCGGTAGGGGATTTCAGGGTGACTCCGGCTCCTGAGCCTTGATGCTGTTTGGATCCATCGAAGTGCATAACCCATGTCTCTGGTTCCGGCTCCAAGCTTATGTCCGGAGCTTCTGTCCAATCTGTGATAAAATCTGCCAAGACCTGGGATTTGACCGCGGTCCTAGCTTTGTAGTTGATGTCGAAGGCGGACAATTCAATGCCCCATTTTGCTGTGCGTCCTGTTGCGTCAGCGTTGTTGAGAATCGTTGACAGCGGAGCCTTGCTCACGACTGTTACTGGATGCTCCTGGAAGTAGTGTCGCAGCTTCCTGCTGCCTAGGAATACTCCGTAGGCTAATTTCTGAAAGTGCGGGTAGCGCTGTTTGGATTCCGTAAGGACTTCGCTAATATAGTAGACTTGTAGGATAACGTTGCATAGAAAACAAAAAATTTCCTACCGCGAACACGCAATCCAAGCCAAGATGCAATCTAGAAGACGGTAGCAACGAGGGGGTATCGATTCTCACCCTTGAAGAGATTCCAAAGCCTACAAGATGAGGCTCTTGTTGCTGCGGTAGACGTTCACTTGCCGCTTGCAAAAGCGCGTAGAAGATCTTGATCACGATCGCTTCCGGCGCCACGAACGGGCAGCACCTCCGTACTTGGTCACACGTTCGGTTGTTGATGAAGACGACGTCCACCTCCCCGTTCCAGCGGGCAGCGGAAGTAGTAGCTCCTCTTGAATCCGACAGCACGACGGCGTGGTGTCGGTGGTGGTGGAGAAATCCGGCGGAGCTTCGCTTAAGCGTGCGGGATGTGGTGGAGGAGAGAGACCGCTAGGGTTTGGGGAGAGAGGGGGAGGCTAGGGCGCCGGCCAAGGGCAGCCCTAGGTGGTGCGGCCAAGAGTAGTCAGCCCCCTCCCTCTCCTCCTCATTATATAGGTGGAAATCCCCAAGTGTTGGTATCCAAGTCTTCGAATAAGACCCCAACAATGAAACCTCCCATATGTAGGGAAACCTACCCAAGGTGGGAATCCCACTTGGGGTGGGATTCCCCCTTTCCCCATGAGGGGGGTTGGCCGGCCACCCTAGAGGAGTCCACCTTGGACTCCTCCCCTTTAGGGTTGGCTGGTCATGCAAGGTGGAGTCCCTCCGGGACTCTACTTTCCATGATGATTTCTTCCGGACTTTTCTAGAACCTTCTGGAACCTGCCATAAATGCACCGGATCATTTCCAAACTTGGAATATGACTTCCTATATATGAATCTTATTCTCCGGACCATTCCGGAACTCCTCGTGATGTCCGGGATCTCATCCGGGACTCCGAACAAATATTCGAACTTCATTCCATATTCAAGTTCTACCATTTCAACATCCAACTTTAAGTGTGTCACCCTACGGTTCGTGAACTATGCGGACATGGTTGAGTACTCACTCCGACCAATAACCAATAGCGGGATCTGGAGATCCATAATGGCTCCCACATATTCAACGATGACTTTAGTGATCGAATGAACCATTCACATACGATACCAATTTCCCTTTGTCATGCTATATTTTACTTGTCCGAGGTTTGATCTTCGGTATCACTCTATACCTTGTTCAACCTCGTCTCCTGACAAGTACTCTTTACTCGTACCGTGGTATGTGGTCTCTTATGAACTTATTCATATGCTTGCAAGACATTAGACGACATTCCACCGAGAGGGCCCAGAGTATATCTATCCGTCATTGGGATGGACAAATCCCACTGTTGATCCATATGCCTCAACTCATACTTTCCGGATACTTAATCCCACCTTTATAACCACCCATTTACGCAGTGGCGTTTGGTGTAATCAAAGTACCTTTCCGGTATAAGTGATTTACATGATCTCATGGTCATAAGGACTAGGTAACTATGTATTGAAAGCTTATAGCAAATAACTTAATGACGAGATCTTATGCTATGCTTAATTGGGTGTGTCCATTGCATCATTCATATAATGATATAACCTTGTTATTAATAACATCCAATGTTCATGATTATGAAACTAATCATCTATTAATCAACAAGCTAGTTAAGAGGCATACTAGGGACTTCTTTGTTGTCTACATATCACACATGTACTAATGTTTCGGTTAATACAATTATAGCATGATATATAAACATTTATCATAAACATAAAGATATAAATAATAACCACTTTATTATTGCCTCTAGGGCATATCTCCTTCAGTCTCCCACTTGCACTAGAGTCAATAATCTAGTTTACATTTGTAAAGATATAACACCTTGGCCTTCCGGTGCTTTATCATGTTTTGCTCACGGGAGAGGTTTTAGTCAACGGATCTGACACGTTCAGAACCGTATGTATTTTGTAATTCATTTGCGTCTCAACGCATCACTCATTTCCAAATGAGTCGGCATTAAATATGTTTGGTCTTCTGGTGGAACCTTAATTCCGCGGTCTGAAATATGTCACTAATATTGTCACACACAATATAGCTTCAAAGTTCTGACACTATCGGAACTACACCAAGTTCTCAAAGAACTTCTTGACTTAACATCCTTTGTCATTGTCAAAATAATGACATACTCTGCCTTCTTTTGTAGAATCCATCACAATATTTAGAACTCTTCTAAATCTAGCATAGACAACTTCTAGCTCATTGTGCTAACTTTTAAACAACACTTAGTCTAATTTGAGATTTGAAATTTTATTTTCATATGTGACAAAATTAGTATCGGTGCAACACCTTACAGCGATTTGTTTTGTCATTTCTCCATATAAAACTATATATATATACTTGGTTCTTCTTAAGTACTCAAGAATATTCTTACTGTTTTTCAGTGATCATCACATGAATCATGCTCATAACACTCTTAGAGCATAGGATATCTGATTGTGTACATATTATTCGTGATCTATAATCACTCATGTGTTTTTACTCATTGAGTGTCAGATACACTCAAGTCTTGTTAAAACTTCACATGACAAGAACATCTTCTTAATATTTCTATATTGAACTATTTCAATATCCATTCTATGTACTTTGACTTAAACTTATTTTGTGTTTCAATCTATCTTCACAGATCTTGACACTAAATTTGTTTCAGTCCATATCTTTTCATTGAAGTTAATTTCTCAATGAAACCTTTTTAATCAAGTATATAATTACATTATTTATAACCAACTATATGTCACCTACATAAAATATTATAAATATGTCTTAGCGCTCCCACTTAATTTCTTGCAAATGCAAGCCTCTTCATCGTCTCTGATGAAATCAAAAACTCTTTGACTATTTCATCTGGTGAAGATTCAAACTCCGCGATACTCACTTCATTAAATTGAAGTTTGTATACCTATCTAATATTCCACGGACCAGCAAAACTCTTGGTTGTATCTTGTATACACCTTTAATACATACTTCTGATAAGTAATGTATTTTGCCATCCTACTAGAATAATCCATATAGACTATAAGCATTTCTACGGAAGATCTAATCTTATCGTAGTCAACTCTTTGAACTTTGTCGTAAACAATTTTTTGACAAGTCGAGCTTCTTCAAGGATATTTCATCCAAGTCTATAGATCCATTTACTTTCAAAAAGTATTCATCTATTATGGATTTCATGGCGCATGGCCATTTTAACGGAGTCAGGGCCCATCATAACTTCTTTGTTTGTAGTTGGTTTATCATTGTTCAAAATCAATCCTTTGTCCATAAATCATTTATTTGATCACAAAGTAAACCATACCTACAAGGTTCAATATGTACTTCGATCTCCATGACTAAAACACTTTGTAGTCATGGGAGCCATGATCGTTGTGGCCGCTTCCGAAACCAATTCCGATGCTGCGCTACTCTGATCATTATGCTCAGGTTCATAAACCTTACCAAATTATATTGTCCTCCCACTCAAATATTTCACTAGAAACAATTTCTCGGAAATAAGAAACATTGACAAACACTTTTGTCTTTGTCTCGTGGGAAGAATTCCCAATCAAATCTCTGGGATAACCAACAAAGACATTCATCCGATTTTGGTTGTAAACTTATTTACTTATGCTATGCATACCAAAATTTAAGAAAAGACTATCAGGTTTCTTACCTATGCCATAACTCGTATGGTGTCATTTCAACGGATCATGATGATGCTCTATTTAGTGTAAAAGCGGAGTCACTAAAGCATAATCCACAAAAATATAATGGCGTCATAATATTTTTATCTCATCATTAATCCAACAAGGTTTGGATACATATCTTGGATACTATATCATCATTATGATACTCCAAGAAATGTGAGTTGTAGAACAATTTCATAACTCTCTTAGATGTTCGCTAAAACTCGTATTTCAAATATTTCCACCATGATCCAATCATAGATATTTGACTTTTCTATTACGATGATTTCCACTTCATGCTGAAATTTATTTGAATCCATTCAATTGTTTCAAACTTCTTCCTTATTGAATATATCCACATATATATACTCAATTCATTGTTGAAAGTTTTCATGAAGTAGAAGAATCTCCCGCACACAACTATGCTCAGTGAACCACATACATCATCATGTATTTTTCCACTAAGTTAGTTGCCCGTTCAACTTTTGGCCTATGAATGGTATTTTAATCATTCTCTTTAGAAAAGATTTGCAAGCGCCAAATAATTCAAAAATCAAATGACTCAAAAAATCCATTTGCATGGAGTTTCTTCATGCGTTCCTTTCCAACATGACCTAAATGGCGGTTCCACAAATAAGTGGAATTCAAATCATTTGCCTTACGACATTTTAGCGTCAGTGTTATGTATGTGTGTTTCACCATTAAAATTTATAATAACTTATCCATCGTTCATGGAGTAATGTCATAATTTGAAAAACTCATTGTTTTTATTTGACAAGAACAAAATAACAATTATTAAGTTCTTTATTATAAATTCTAAGGGCTAGATAGAATGCCAACGATGAACATAATAACACTTTATTTTTGTTCCAGACGTGCATTCCTATCATATTCCTTGTCAGTCACTTAGGCCATTGTATTCTTGTATTGCGTTGTTTTGTATGACACTTCATACCAACCAATATGGTACAAATACCCAAGAATTTCATTGTGTGACCAAACGAGGAATACATCCATAACATGTATATCATTGATATACACCTGAGCTAGACTTTCTAGTTTTTTTTTCTTTTCTTTCTGCCAAAATATCTTTTGTAGTTTCTCTTTTTAGCTTTCCTCATTATTCAGAAAAACACTTCAACATCATTAACTTCTAGGTTTGTTGGTCAAATACCAATAAACTTGAGGTTCTTACTTTGAAGTTGATCATCATATGACAAGTGTTTCAGATTTCACTATTAGTAACTTTGTAATATGATGAACAATTTCACTCATAGTTTTATCCATCATATCATGACGACTTTCCGAGGCCATGTCTGTACATGCTAGGCTCGTAAAGTTTTAACCTTGGTATTTGCATGTGCAAATCTAGCTTGCACCCGTTGTATGCACACGTAGAATCTATCACACCCGATCATCACGTGATGCTTCGAAACGACGAGTCTTAGCAACGGTGCATATTAAGGATGGTCACTTCATGGATATGCGAATATTATTAGTGCCCCAATAGTTGGAGGATTGTAACGCCTGGCGTCTTCAACCTTCATACATTCCCATAAAACTTATGAGTTTATGTAGTCTCACCAAATTTATATTCTATCATCTTGCAATAAGGTCTTAGATATCACATATATCTCATACCTTGATTATTTCTGAAAACTAAATTTTCAGCTCCTTACTTTTCAAACAGATTTGAACTTCAAGTTTCACGGAGACAAGATAACTTTGGGTACTAATTGAAACCATAGCTCTTTGAATCAACAATGTGAGGTTTACTAAAAGTTTGCAATAGGACTTAATCAATTCTTGATTCTTTAACAATACGGTACTAATCCATAAAGTTTCTTATCAGATTTAACAGTATTTCTATCTCAATAACAAGACTAGCGCATAGTAGTAAACGGATGCCAATACTACAAAATTAATACAAAATACTACTCAGACTATGTTTATGATAATTAGTTCATGTTTTAATCTTATTACTAATGAACTCCCACTTAATACAACATCCCTCATAGTTGTTTAGTGGTACACGATCCAAATCCACTACACCAAAACCGATCATCACGTGAGATGATGTAGCTTCAATGGTGAACATCAACATGTTGATCATATCATCCATATGACTCGTGTTCAACCTTTCGGTTTCCGTTGTCCCGAGGCCATGTATGTACATGCTAGGCTCGTCAAGCAAACCCAAGTATTCTGCGTGTGCAACATGGCTTACACCCGTTGTATATGAACGTTGAGTCTATCACATCCGATCATCACGAGATGCTTCGAAACGACGAACCTTGCAACGGTGCATACGAGGGGAGAACACTTTATTATCTTGATATTAATGTAAGGGATCATCTTATAATGCTACCGTCGCGATCTAAGCAAAATAAGATGCATAAAGGATTAACATCACATGCAATTCATATGTGATATGATATGGCCCTTTTGTCTTTGCGCTTTCGATCTTCATCTCCAAAGCACGGACATGATCTCCATCATCAACGGGCATGATCTCCATCATCATCGGCGTAGCGTCAAGATTCATGGCGCCGTCTTCATGGTTGTTCACCTCATGTAGCAACTATTACAACTACTTTGAAATACTACTCAACATGAAAATTAAAGACAACCATAAGGCTCCTGCCGGTTGCCACAATACAATAATGATCATCTTATACATATTCATCATCATATCATGGCCATATCACATCACCAAACCCTGCAAAAACAAGTTAGACGTCTCTAATTTGGTTTGCATATTTTACGTGGTTTAGGGTTTTCGAGTAAGATCTAATCTACCTACGAACATGAACCACAACGGTGATACTAGTGTTGTCAATAGAAGACACCCGCAAAGCCACTTATGCAATACAAGTTGCATGTCGAGCGTGGAGCAAATCTCATGAACGCGGTCATGTAAAGTTAGCCCGAGCCGCTTCATCCCACTATGCCACAAAGATGCAAAGTACTCAAACTAAAGATAACATAAGCATCAACGCCCACAAACCATTGTGTTCTACTCGTGCAACCATCTATGCATAGACACGGCTCTGATACCACTGTAGGATAACGTTGCATAGAAAACAAAAAATTTCCTACCGCGAACACGCAATCCTAGCCAAGATGCAATCTAGAAGACGGTAGCAACGAGGGGGTATCGAGTCTCACCCTTGAAGAGATTCCAAAGCCTACAAGATGAGGCTCTTGTTGCTGCGGTAGATGTTCACTTGCCACTTGCAAAAGCGCGTAGAAGATCTTGATCACGATCGCTTCCGGCGCCACGAACGGGCAGCACCTCCGTACTCGGTCACACGTTCGGTTGTTGATGAAGACGACGTCCACCTCCCCGTTCCAGCGGGCAGCGGAAGTAGTAGCTCCTCTTGAATCCGACAGCACGACGGCGTGGTGTCGGTGGTGGTGGAGAAATCCGGCGGAGCTTCGCTTAAGCGTGGTGGATGTGGTGGAGGAGAGAGACCGCTAGGGTTTGGGGAGAGAGGGGGAGGCTAGGGCGCCGGCCAAGGGCAGCCCTAGGTGGTGCGGCCAAGAGTAGTCAGCCCCCTCCCTCTCCTCCTCATTATATAGGTGGAAATCCCCAAGTGTTGGTATCCAAGTCTTCGAATAAGACCCCAACAATGAAACCTCCCATATGTAGGGAAACCTACCCAAGGTGGGAATCCCACTTGGGGTGGGATTCCCCCTTTCCATGAGGGGGGTTGGCCGGCCACCCTAGAGGAGTCCACCTTGGACTCCTCCCCTTTAGGGTTGGCTGGTCATGCAAGGTGGAGTCCCTCCGGGACTCTACTTTCCATGATGATTTCTTCCGGACTTTTCTAGAACCTTCTAGAACCTGCCATAAATGCACCGGATCATTTCCAAACTTGGAATATGACTTCCTATATATGAATCTTATTCTCCAGACCATTCCGGAACTCCTCGTGATGTCCGGGATCTCATCCGGGACTCCGAACAAATATTCGAACTCCATTCCATATTCAAGTTCTACCATTTCAACATCCAACTTTAAGTGTGTCACCCTACGGTTCGTGAACTATGCGGACATGGTTGAGTACTCACTCCGACCAATAACCAATAGCGGGATCTGGAGATCCATAATGGCTCCCACGTATTCAACGATGACTTTAGTGATCGAATGAACCATTCACATACGATACCAATTTCCCTTTGTCATGCGATATTTTACTTGTCCGAGGTTTGATCTTCAGTATCACTCTATACCTTGTTCAACCTCGTCTCCTGACAAGTACTCTTTACTCGTACCGTGGTATGTGGTCTCTTATGAACTTATTCATATGCTTGCAAGACATTAGACGACATTCCACCGAGAGGGCCCAGAGTATATCTATCCGTCATTGGGATGGACAAATCCCACTATTGATCCATATGCCTCAACTCATACTTTCCAGATACTTAATCCCACCTTTATAACCACCCATTTACGCAGTGGCGTTTGGTGTAATCAAAGTACCTTTCCGGTATAAGTGATTTACATGATCTCATGGTCATAAGGACTAGGTAACTATGTATTGAAAGCTTATAGCAAATAACTTAATGACGAGATCTTATGGTATGCTTAATTGGGTGTGTCCATTACATCATTCATATAATGATATAACCTTGTTATTAATAACATCCAATGTTCATGATTATGAAACTAATCATCTATTAATCAACAAGCTAGTTAAGAGGCATACTAGGGACTTCTTTGTTGTCTACATATCACACATGTACTAATGTTTCGGTTAATACAATTATAGCATGATATATAAACATTTATCATAAATATAAAGATATAAATAATAACCACTTTATTATTGCCTCTAGGGCATATCTCCTTCAAGACTGGCCTTTGGACTCCATATTCGTGACCTTCTTCCTGTCGTTCCACCACGATGACGAGGCTGATGACCCTGTTGGTAGCTGCCAGGTAAAGGAGCATAGGCTCTGACTCTCCTGGAGCTGCTAGGATAGGTGGGGAGGTGAGTATGTCCTTCAACCCTTGAAGAGCTGCATCTGCTGCCTCGTCCCAGACAAACTTGTCTGTTTTCTTCAATAGCTTGTACAGGGGAAGTGCCTTCTCGCCAAGACGGCTAACAAACCTGCTGATTGCTGCGACACAACCAGTGAGCCGTTGCACATCTTTGAGACAAGTTGGCCTTTTTATGCACAAAATTGCCTTGATTTTTTTCCGGGTTTACTTCAATGCCCCTGTTAGAGACAATGAAGCCAAGGAGTTTTCCAGCTGGTACGCCAAAGACGCACTTTAGCGGATTCAACATCATCTTGTACCGACGGAGATTCTCAAAGGTTTCTGTGAGATCGCTGATCAAGTCGGATCCTTTTCGGGTCATGACCGCGATATCGTCGACGTAGGCGTGTACGTTCCGGCCAATCTGGTCCTTCAAGCACCGCTGCATCGTACGTTGGTAGGTGGCACCTGCGTTTTTCAAGCCAAATGGCATAGTAACATAGCAGTAAGTGCCAAATGGGGTGATGCATGAGGTCGCCTCTTGGTCAGACTCCTTCATCCGGATCTGGTGATACCCGGAATACGCATCAAGAAAACATAAAAGCTCCGCCCCTGCCGTCGAATCAATGACTTGGTCAATGCGCGGCAGGGGAAATGGATCTTTCGGGCAATGTTTGTTCACGCCAGAGTAATCGATGCACATTCTTAGTATTTCAGAATTCTTTTTGGGTACAAGGACGGGATTTGCGACCCAATCAGTGTGGATTACTTCTCTTACAAAACCTACCTCTAGTAACTTTGCTAATTCCATTCCTATGGCGCGGCGCTTCTTATCTCCAAAGCGTCGCATAGCTTGCTTCACCGGTTTAGCCCCCGGGTATATGTTGAGGTAGTGCTCGGCGAGTTATCTTGGTACTCCGGACATGTCAGAAGGTTGCCATGCGAAGATATCCATGTTAGCGCGGAGAAACTCGACGAGCGTGTCTTCCTATTTGGGGTCCATGTTGGCTCCGACTGAGACCTGCTTGGTAGCGTCATCTTCCTTGAAGTTGACTTTCTTGGTCTCTATCGCGACCTTGAAGGAGTTTTCTGTTCGGAGATCTGCTTCTTGGTGGTCTACATTTCTGTCGGATCCACCGCTGCTCTGTAGCTTTTCAGCTCTTCTCCAGATATCACAGACTCTGCGAAGGCGGCTTCGCCCAACTCGCACTCATGAGCCTTTTTGTAGTCTCCGGATATAGTAATCATACCCTTAGGACCCGGAATCTTGAGCTTGTTGTAGATGTAGCACGCTCTCGCGTGGAACTTGTGGTAGGTGGGCCTGCCGAAGATGACGTGGTAGGAGCTCTTGAAGGGCACAACTTCAAACGTGATCTTCTCTTCGCGGAAATTGTGAACATCGCCGAAGGCCACGGGAAGTGTGATGCTGCCGAGGGAATTCGCCTTCTTACCCGGAACCACGCCATGAAACTCAGTGTTGCTGTGTTTGAGCTGTTCCTTGGTGAGGTTCATCCGCTCTAGAGTCTCCAGGTACATGATGTTCAAGCTGGCTCCACCATCCATGAGGCACTTGGAGAAGTCATACCCGTCTATGCGGGGACTTACAACCAAGGCGTAGCATTCTTTTGGCACGACGGCAGGGTGATCCTCCCTGTCAAATGTGCACGGGACTTTCGACCACCTGACATACTGCGGCACAGCCGGAACTGTGGCGTTCAGGATCCGGGTAGCTGACTTGGTAGCGCGGACTGTTGGGGTTCCGAGGAAAGTGTGGTAAGCCCCCACGCTCTTTTTCTCGAATGGGTTGGATTTACCTGCGGGCCCTGCCTTGGGGTCCGGCGAGTTATCATCCTCATCCATCGCCTCGGAACTGTCTTCCTCTTTGTCCTTGTTCTTGCCCTTGCCTCCTTTGCCGCGTGGGCGGTGCTTCCGGGCTCGCTTGTAACCTGCTTCCGGGTCGGATTTTAGATCGTTGACCCACTTGCAGTTGCGATTGGTGTGAGTGGACTTCCCTGTAGCCGGATCCAGATGGGCCAGGCAGGGCATATCTCTGTACTCTTTATAGGTTTGGGGAGCGCGGGTTCCGGCTGCGGTGACTTCGTCACGCTGCTGGCCCCTGCCGGCTCCGCCTCCGCGGCCGCATCCTCTTCCGCCTCCTTGACCTCCGCGTTGGAACGCCATGGCGACCCTCTCGGATCCGCCGCTCTTCTGGTCATCAGGGGGATTTTTTCGCTTGCTGCCGCTACTGTTACCGTTGTCACGGTTCTTTTTCTGCTGGTGTAGGGGGATTGCTGTGGCTGCTAGATCTCCACCAGCGTCGTCATCGGCGGCAGTATGATCGCTGGCAATGGATATCATATCATCCAGGGTCAGTTTATTTGCGTTAGCTAAGCATGTGAGCTTGTGCCGTAGCAACCCTCCTCTCTGCAATCCTCCTATAAAGGCGTGCATAGCCGTGGTGTGATCGACGTTCTCACACTCGTTCCTGCATGCCAGCCATCGGGTGAGGAAGTTTCTTGATGTTTCTCCCTTCTTCTGGATACATGCCTGTAAGTCGCTTATTGTGGCTGGTCTTTTGTAGGTGCCCCTGAAGTGCTTTTCGAAGGCGTTCTTCAGGTCGAACCAGCAAAAGATGGAGTTCCTTTCGAGGTCGCTGAGCCAGATCCGGGCTGGACCTACAAGGTACAACTGAAGCATGCGGCACGCGATATTAGGGGTTCCTCCGGCGAAGGTTACAGCATTGTAGTAATCCTCAACCCAGGTGTCCGGCCTTTCGGTACCATCATATGTCTTCAGGTTTCCGGGTAGCTTGAGGTTCATCCTTGGCATTGGTTCCTCTCGGATCATCCTGCCGAAGCACTTTGGGCCAATGTAGTCAGATCTGTACTCATTGAGGCGTTCTCGGGCGTCGCGTGGGCCGCCGCCTGGGGTTTTTGAGCGGGAGCGGGATCTTCGGCCACCGCCTCCGCCTCCGCCTCCGCCGCTGGGTGGCGGTGAAGGGGACCTGCGAGGGGGCCTGTAAGATTTTTTGCTTCCGCCGTCTGAATCCCGGCGGTCTTCCCGAGGCTCGCTCCGACTTCGGTGGCTACCTTCACCTTGGTGATAGTTTCCTCCGTCGTTCCGGCTCCTGCGAGGCTCTGGCTCACGTTCCGCGTTCCGGCTCCTCCTGGGCTCCTGCTCGCGATCATTGTTCCGGCTCCTTCTGGGCTCGGGCTCATGATCGTTGTTCTGGTTCCGACGTGGTTCCGGCGTGCGCGCCCTGGTCCTTGGCAGCGGCATATTGTCGCGGATGTTAACTCCACCAGCCCCATGGGGCCTGGTGTTTTCGGCTGGACTGCGGCGGCGAGGTGGCGGGGGACGCGGGTACCCGTTAGGCGGAGGTGACAGATCCCGGTACTTGTTCCTACCAGTGTACATTGCATCCTTTCCCTTCTTTGGGTCTGACGGAGGCGTCTTCGACGGCACGGGGATTGGGTTCGGGTGATCCCTTGCTTTTCTTCTGCGCTCCGTGGATCCGGTGCGTGATTCATCATCAGGGTGGCGATTGATACGGGCGTCCTTCTGCGCGGTGGATACACAGTGATCCGGATTGGATTCCAACCTGCGCGAAGTATCGGCCTTACTCTGCTGCTGCATTGCAGAAGCAACGAGCTTGCGGACGTAATCGATATCAATTTCTTCGTCCTTTTTGTTCAGGATTTCCGCCGCTTTCTGCATGTTATCCTTTGGAGTTGCGAGCGGCTGCTGTTCCACAGGGGTTGCGAAGTTGATCCTGCGGGGAGGGATTGCTTCTCTGATGATTCTATCAGCCTCCGCCTGTGCATAGGTCATTTCCACCTCCCACTCTTTTCTCATGCTCTTGACTTGCTCGAGTGTTGCGGTGATTTCGCGATCCTGTCTTTCGAAACGGCCCATGAGATGCGCAGCTTCTTCCCTCTCATCCAATATAGCAGCTGCGGTATTGGCAAACTTCTTGGCTGTGGCCAGCATCTCCTTTCTGGTGGCCTCTAAAGCCTCCGGATCTGCGGCGTCGCCAGGCGTTATTGGCTTGTTGAGGACGTCTGACTTTGCGACCAAATCCATGCGTGCTTGTGCAACTATTTCTTCCGGAGACAGGACATCCTCGTACGGTAGTCCCCGATCTAGCGGAGATCCTTTATTGGACGGTCCCGGATCGGAGGCGGTGTTTTCATCTTCGGGTTCCTGCTGATCCAGCTGTGCCACGGTTGCGAGAACCTGCATGGGCTGGGCGGACTCGACGTCGGGCTGTTCACCGTATCCGTATTATTTTACCTTCCGATCGAACTCTTCGGTGTCCATGGAATCCCCGGACATTGGGCTTAGGTTGCCGAGGATTGATTCCTCAGTGTTTCCGGCACCCTCTGGACCCGGAGCGTCGCTTTCTCCGACAGCCTCCTGCTGATCCGGAGCGACAGCGTTTTCCGGCGCCTCATCCTGCACGGGGCCAGCTCCGATCTCTTGAGGGGCGGCTCCGGCGGTATGGGCTATGAAGTGCACGAAGTGACACCTTTGCTTCTCTAACACCTGGGAGACCCAGGCGGATCTGCATTGGTCTTCCACCGTTATTTCCTGCTCAGGGGCGGATTGGGTGGGTTTTGATTTTTTCAGATCTAAGGCGGAATCCTTCTTAGGAAGTTCCTGCGACTCAGATCGGATCTTCGCGACTGCGTCCTGCTCGTCACGGTCGCGTCAGCGTTACTTACCAGTGGGTTTCCGTCGGAATCGACGGTTTCCCCGATGAAGATGTGTATGCCGCCAACTGGGACGATGGAGAGCTTGACGGGGTTGGTCTTAGCCGGAATCCAGCACTCATCCGGAGGGACGATCGGCAGATTTCCGGCGTAAAGGACACGCCCCACAGCGATTGTGTCGTCGAAGCTTCCCATGGCGGAACCCTCCCGGTTCCGGCCTCCAGACGCCGCAGGCCCCACGGTGGGCGCCAACTGTCGTTGCCTAATCGACGGTACCTCGGAGGAGGGATCCTCACGAGGGGGAGAAGAAGTAGGGGCCATAGGGCGGAGAGCACTCAGGACGGTGGTGCGCGATTTACCCAGCTTCGGAACACCTGCTCGAGGACAGGGCCTACTGCTGCTTGTCTGGAATTATCTGGGCGCTTTCGCGTTGTTACAATGAGTTGTTGTCTTGCCTCTAGGGCTCCCGGGATCCGGCTTATAAAGGCGCACGGATCTAGGGTTTACATGGAGAGTCCTACCCGGATACAGGTTACCTATCTACGGTACAATGTCTTGTCGTGTACGCCAAGGATCCGCCCTTCCATCTATGTCGTACCGGATCCGGGTCCCTTAATGGGCCTCCGTAGATCCGGGTTCCTCCTCAATATCGGTTGGATCCGGCTCCCTGCTCCTGGGCTGGACATCTTCCGTCAAGATCAACAAGAATCGGCTGGGCCCGATGGGCCACATGCCTCACCACCATCTGTGGGCCACCCGGGCTTGCCGGATCTAGGCACTGTCGATGGTACACCCATGAAGTATACCCACAACACTCCCTCTTCCAACGCCTCCGATACAACTTTCTTCTCCTCCTTCCCCCAAGCCTCTATGCACTCTCCATCCCTCTAGGATCTATCTCTCCTCTCCTCCCTTTTATAAGAAAAGGGAAACATACACGGAAAATGAGCATGCATCACAAGTGGCAGCCACCAAAGCCACCTCAAGAGCGGATGAACCGCGACCCTCAGCCCACGTGACCTGGCCAACGCTGAGGGATGTCCAACATCGTCTTGTCGGCCTGCACCATCCTATGCCAGCACAGGGGCCGCGGGGGCCCTTCCGCAGTGACGCTGATTGGTGGTGCAGGGGCAGCATGCCAGGTGTTGATCATGCACCACCGGGATCATGTAGGGCGTGCCGCCCGGGGGCTCTTCCTCCCGGGGAGACCCCGTCCAGGCGGTTCTGGGCATGCGGGAAGTTTATTTGATTTCTCAGGAGGATAGCCAGTAGACACTTGCAAGAATGTCCGGAATGGGAGTGGGAATGCTGTTGGCGCATGTTATTACCAGGGGGCATGATTTTGTTGTATGGATTTCATTCCTTTCTCTCACAAAAGCGTCAGCTTTAGCTAATGAAAAGGAGTACCGATGTGTTCTTTGTATATGGGGAATAGATACATGTAGTCTATTTGATGCGAGCTAATTACAAAAACCCACCACAATTGCAACTATGTTATCCAAAACCATCATTTTTCATTTTTTTGACAAAAAAACACCGGTTTAGTGTAACAACGTGACAAACTACTACCACTATATTATGATGTGTGAGGCACAATGCCAGACTGACGTGAAAAGGTTGAAAGACAAGAACAAACATTAGATAGTTATAAATTATGTGTGTTTTTTTTGCACTTTTCCTAGACCCATATGTCAGCCTCCCACTCTCAGATCTAGACCCAAATATCTAGCTCCCTTTTTTCTTTTTTCCTTCAGTTTTATTTATTTTTCCGTTCTTATTTCTTTTTATCATCCGGCCAGAGCAACACTCCCTCGCCAGCGCCACTCGGCTCCCCACCACAGCGTCGCCATGGACAGAGCTCTCCCGCGATGCCCCTTGGTCAGCACTCGCCCGCGCCGCTGCCCGTGGCTGGCGCTCGCTGGCGCTCGCTGTCGCGGCCCCTGTTAGCTCTCCCGCACCGACCTTTGTACGACGCTCGCCCGCGTCGCCGCGCCATCCATGGCCAGCGCTCAACGACGCCGCCCCACGCCGAGCTCACCGAAGTGGCCCCTGTCCAGAGTTCTGTCGTTGTGCCCCACGCCGAGCTCACCGGAGCGACCCTTGGCCGGCGCTTGACTGCGCTTGCCCGCGCCGAGCTCGCCCACGTTGTGCTGGACGTGCTGCCCTTTGGATCCCATCGGTGCACGGAGGAATTAGAGGGGCCTTGATTCTACGCCAAGCACGGCCCAACGCGTCGGCGAGCACCTCCCCAGCGAGCGCGGCGGAGGATGGTCGGCGACGGAGCACATGACTGTTGAGAAGAAAGGGAGAGAGAAGATAGAGATACAGGGTGGAGGGGAAACTTACAAAAAAACCCAGATAATTTAGTATCGCTCGCCATCCCTCTCTTTGAATGTTGTCTATCGACACATCAGCCTGGCAATGGGCCTCACACATCATAATCTCGGTTAAGTCATTTAGAGTGGCTCTTACTACATATTGGTGCTGGTAAATCACGTTATTATTCTGAACCATGGTTTTTTTGTCAAAAATTAAAAGATGGTGGCTTTTTGATAACCTAGCCACAATTGTGGTGGGTTTTTGTAATTAACTCATTTGATGCCCGTGTGTCATCCTATAACTTTTGTTTAGCCTTGGTGCATCAAAGGGCGACCTTATGCAGGTTTGTAGGACATGGGGCTTCCATGTTGAAAAAGTAGTCCTCAAAGTAATTTTCGTCATAATCTTTTGATCCACTGTTTTTGCAGATAGTTTTACTGTGTCCATTCTTTTCCTAGCGAGTTCATGGCTCATTTACCTAAATTATTTATCACAGCTGAAACTGGAAGGTTACTCAACAGAACGGCTTGTCTCGCATTCGATTTTTTGGAAGGCACATTGGCTTCACGGTCCATTGGATGAGAAGACAAAGTAGGAGGAAATAACTGTAGATGGCAGTATCTGTTCGACATGGCCGTTGTATGACGAAGCGATGTACACTGTCAGGACCGAACTGTTAAAGAAGAGCAAAGAAAGCACCAGCAGATGGCAAAACCAAGAGTTGCAGAGAGAAGGAAACAAAAAACTAAAAAATATTCATGTGGCCTAGCTAACTGATGTTCTCCTGCAAAGCGACTCCACACTACTGTGAAATTCAAACGCATTGCTGAGTTGTTGAGTTTTTCTAGTCCTAGTTTCCTCAGGTTTCACAATTTGGCAGCTCCATTGTAAAGGACTTAGACTTGTGAATCCATTGGCAAGTTCGAATCGAGAACTGCATCACGCTTGCTGTTTTTTCATTTTTTTTGCGGGTTGCATCATGAATGCTCAATCAGGATACAGCAAAACTTGTAAATAAAAGACAGTGGACACGGACAGAAGTTTCATAACCTTGATCAGATGAGCTACGAAGAACAACAATTTTAGTTTGAACGAGCGAACTACATCTCTGTAAGTAACGACCATACAAGACAAATTAATATAGCACTGGTCAGTATCCTCGAATACAGCAGACTAAGCTAAGAATTCTACCAAAGACCGCATCTAATTGACAGCTCCAAACGAGAAGAATCCCTGAAGCGATGGAGCGTGAAGGCAGGCCGCCGCTACGGTGTTGTAGCTGCACCCCATGTAGAGCAGTGCTTCTTGATCGTCGTGATCAGCCAAGAGGTTTCGCAGGTCCTCTGGAAGCTCCCAGCTAGCTGATGGCGCAGGCTGGTGTGTGTCGACCTGTTGGATGTTGTTCTTCTCCGCCTCGATCGGGGGAGTTTGCTCCTCTTGTGCCGGTGATTCCCAGCCGTCATCATCATCCCAAGGCTTGAGCAGCAGGTGCACTTCTGATTCCCTGTGTAGTGAGTCCCAGTCGAAGTCCTCATCTTCCACGGACACGGGGAGAGTTTGCTCATGTTGTTCCTGTGCCCCCAGAAGCTCTTCCATGGTGCAAGAAAACCGGCCTGTGTCGCCGTCAGCTTCAGCCGCGTGGGGCACCTCCATGGACGCAGCCGGCGATGAAACGGGTGCGGCGGACGTGAACCACAGTGGACAATCCTCGAACTCCATCTCCACGGGTGCTGGTATGTGCGCGCTCGCGGCAGGCTCCGGGGCGGAGGCTGCCATCCTCATCTTCTTGAAGCAGGGCGGATCGGCGGCGGCGACGGAGGCAGCAGCAGGCGCTGGCCTCTTGTGCGATTGCTGCGCGGGTGCAGGCTGTGCTGGTTCTTGAGGAAGCAACTTGTACGCGTCGGATTCTTGGCGGGCGGCGGCGGGCGCGTGCTGAGCGAGATGGATCTTGCAGAGCACCATCTCCCCGTCGGCGACGACGGCCTCGGGACGCAGGCAGCGGTACTCCTTCATGACCCATCCGGTGGTGGTCTTCCCTTTCTTGAACGACAGGTGCTTGGCCTCGCCGACCTTGGCCCCCTCGTGGTAGACGTCCTCGGTGGTCTGGACGGCCCAGGTGCCGGCCCCGGCGCGGCGCAGGACCCGGGCGTCGTTCCCGCTCTTGCGCCTGCAGGTCGTGAAGAAGAAGCGGTCGCCGGTGCTGGCGGCGTTAGGCACGGGCGCGAACTGGGCGGCAAGGTCCCTGGGCTCGCAGGCGTAGACGTCGGCGTGGCGGATGAGGCTGTCGGCGCCGTGCGGCAGCGGCGTGCCGGCGAGGAGGCGCGGCAGGAAGTAGGTGACGGCCTCCTCCTTGGAAGGCTTGAAGTGGTGGTGCTTGTAGAAGTCGTCGATCCCATCCGTCTCCATGGATCGGACGTGGAGCTGGTCTGCGGAAGTAGAGGGGTTTGGATGGCGGGAGGGAGGGAGAGAGAGAAAGCTAGGTTGGATGGCGGGAGAGGGAGTGGGACTCAGCTACTTATAATCGAAATGACGCGTAATATTGGCGGAGGGTTTGGGTTTGGGTTTGGAATCGGTTTCCAATTCAATACGGTGGCTTTCCATGTTCTGTGCCTACACAAAATATGTCTACTGATGCTCCCAGTTGTTTCCATATGTTAATATGTCTACTGATGCTCCCAGTTGTTTCCATGTTTTGAATCCGAGCCGTGCTTCTCTTCTGGTGGCTGACTTGCCAGCAACGTTTCGATCTACTTTAGCCTTGCGCGTGGACGAGTCTGAATTGATGGAATCTCGTTCTACTGTGAATCTGTTTTTCAGTTAGCGTTAGCTGTCAGGCTTGGGCCTGTCATGCGCACACCTTGCTGAGGATATACCAGATGTCGTTAAAGTTCAGACATACATGCACCACAGACGGTCTGACATCGTGTTAACAGCAGTTTGCACCACGTAAACTTGACACTTTACAAAAACAACAACGATACTTCTCCAGCCTGAGCCGGAGGTAGTACTTATTTCGACATAACATTAGACATATTCACTACCTAATAGGCTTCAGTTCCCTACCCAAAATACTGGCTGTCCAGACCGACCTACACACATAAAACTACTCGCTGTCTGGAAGTAGCAGTTCCACCGATACCACCTGAAAATGCGTTAGCCACATGGCCTGAAGAGGAGGCGTAGCTGCATATCATCTTTTGCCACCATTGAGGACACGACGGTCCACGGATCCGTTCAGCGCGATGCGTCCGTTCACCCTGAGCCTTTTGGTCGCCTCAGCACCAGAAGGCTCGAATAGTTCCAGCTGGCCTCTCTTCCTGCAATGTTTTTGTACCTCAGGAGGCCCCGCCTCTTGAAACTTGCTCGCTCTTGGCACAGCTGCAGCAGATCTGCAAACTTCAGAGCAGTTACTAGGTCTGGACAAGATACTGTCGTTGTTGCTCGAGGAGGCAGAAGAGGAACCCAGGATATCCGAGAGCCGCTTGATTTTCGGAAACTGCCGCTCCTCGGAATCGTCATCCACTTGCACGTCAACCTGCACAGGTACAGATGAGTTTCTTCTTACTAACAGGAAAGCCATAACAAAGAAAAAAAGCACTTTATTTGAATAACTAAGGCACAACTAAGCAGTAAGAAATGGAACATTGCTGCACCTTATCATGCTTTACATGTATGTTTCCAGTCGCTGTCATTTTATCCTTAGCCTTAGAGAATGCCGGTAACCCAGGCGGCGTTTGAATAGTCCTTGTAACATTCAGAGAGAATTTGATTGCAGACTTCTCAGAGAAAAGAGTGGAATGTAACCCGCGGTGTGCTGATGTGAACCCAGGAGGAACATCATCCAAAATAAGGCTGCAAGAGTCGATCTGCGATTCTGCGGTTTCCCCTCTACGAAGCATGCGGTGTGCTGATGTAAACCCAGGAGGGGGGCCATCAAGAGGAAATCCTGGAGGCGAGTCCAACGTAAGGCCTCCGCAAGCAGCAGTTCTCGCAGCAGATTTACAAGGAGAACCTATATAATTCAAGGAAAATGCAGTGAAAAAGCACGAATCAACAAAAGTATGGGAGCTGCACTGCTTGGATAACAAGATGTACAAAATCGAAAAAAGTTTTTACCTGCCGAGACAGGACTGCAAGACCCAGTGAAGAAAGAAACAGCGGGAGCTGCGTTACTGGTAGCATTTGCATCAGGCGCTTTAACCATGGGCATACATTTGTTAATCCCACTTGTCTCTTCCTCCCCAGTTGAATCCAGTATGATGCCACTTTTCTTACATTCCACCTTCTCTGTATCATTATTGGCTGGGTGCTGCTTCTTTCTGAAATGCTTCCGGAAAATTCCACAAAAGTAAAGTTTTCCGTCTTTTGCTGTTACAACAAACTCAATAGTTAGATCATGCATACTAGTTTTTCAAACATTCCAGAAATCATTTAGTAGGTATTTCCTAGCTTATCAAAACATCCGGATCACAGAAAGAAAATGAAATAAAGCAGTTTCAAGCATAACATTACAAATTAAAATCTTCCACACAGCAGCAATAGCTGTGGTAGAATTTATCTGTGGATTTTAACCCAAAAAACCGTGGTGTGGGGTTCACCCTTTTCCAAAACACTTAGTAAGAGTCATGTGGACATACTTTGATCATCTTCCGTAAGCAACTTGGACGAAAATATTAGCAACTCTGTGATGCCGATGTTAGCCCGCAAGCCAGTATGTGAAGAAATCTTCTCCAGGAGATGGTCAAAGTTTCTATTTGGCCTGCAATAAATATAGAAAACATGGGCTTATATAACGCTAGCTCATACTTGTGAACACAATTCTAGATATTCTCCAAAGGTCTCCCGCTGCATGAATTTAGTTGTATGGAATAGAAGTGGGGACTTTTTATATGGTATCTGGCATAGCTGCAAGTTAGTCTATCATTGCTGATGCTTATTTAATGTAAGTGGAAGCTAAGATGATGAGTGTACCTTTGATGAGAGCTTATGAAGCACAGTCCAATATCATGTGCATCAGGGGGTTCCATCTTGAATTTTTTTGGCAAGAGATGAGAAAGAGGTAGAGCCTCTAGCTTCAAGACTTCAGGCATTTGTTTTGAAGCTTCGTAAACTTTGATAAAAATTTCATGAGGGAAATGAGCTTCAAGCTCATCACAAGTGTGCGTTAGCTCTCCTGTTACTTCAAATTTGCCCCTAAAGAGAATAGATACAAATCTGAGTGTTCAGCTTAAAGTGAAAACCCCACAGGGTCGTCTTGTGGCTTAATTCAGCACTAGATTAGAAGTTCAACCCCTTGAAATCACAGACGATCTCAATAAGCTTAAACCGGTATCACTTGGCACATGAACATTCTTCTATAATATAGCTGATGACATAATTTATTGATGCCTATACAGCTAATTAACTACAGTATAAATGGTTCATTATAAACAGTATAGACATAAACCGTCATCACCTGGCTATCAGACAAGATTCAAAGGCTTATAGCAGGTCCAGTATAAATGGTATAGAAGTTTCAAGCCACACACACATGGGTTGTGTTTCACCCTTTTGTGTTTCCTCTTGGGCAGGTAAACTTCTGGTGTTACTGAGTTTTGCGCTTGAGCAGTCCCAAACAAAATTTCATTCAATTTGACAGGTAAAATTTTCACATCAATACACTCATGCAGCAAACAAATTCCACCAATTCTGATAATTAAATTCCAAGAAACTGAAGTACTTACTTCCAGCAGGCGTCTGGTCGGCATGTCTTGCGCGGTTCTGTATGTAAAATTAGTGAGGCGCCTGTTTCCCAAATACCAAATGTCATTAACGACGAATTTGTACAAGAAATATTTCAGCAAGAGACAAAAAGAACATACAGTTGTGTCATTGATCCTATCCTTCTAAAGACATGCACTGAACTTTTAAACAATACTACAGAAGTATGGGAAACATGATGTACAAATCTAAAAAGTCTAAAAGTTGGGCTCTCATATTTGACTCCTCTGTTTTCCTGGATCTAACGTTGAGGGCGAAAAGCAATCGATACTCTTTGGTCCTTTCATGAGGACAGAAGGGATATTTAACATAGTAAAAAAGTCAAAAAAGGAAAACCCAAAGTATTGGAATTAAGTGCACCAAATATCATGCATGCCAATTATTTTAGATACATTGAAAAAAATAGAAAAAATATTACTGTCAGGATCGTCACTGTACCTGAAGGCATGTCACAGCTATTTGATCCTTCCTGGTTTGTTTGTCGCTCATTCCTGATATGGCATTTAGTCGAAGGAACAGCATCCAAATCATTAGACAATTCAACATATGGGCCTGCAGTTGTGGATTCTGGTTGGTATGGCTTATTGTACAGTTCTGTATGTACCATTGCTTGGGCACCTGGTTCCAGACACCAAATGTCACAATAACGAATTTTCCAAAAGAACTATCTCAGCAATAGATAAAGAAAGACTCATGTAATTATTTTGTGTTATGATATTCTGTCCTTGCAAATTTATGCACTGAACTACAAAAAAAAACTCCAAAAAATTGGAAACATACGTAAAAGTCTTAAAGGGATAAAAGGTTGGGTTTCCTATCTACTCCCTCCGGTCCTTTTTAATTGACTCAAATTTAGTACAAAGTTGTAAGTAACGACCATAATCTACAAAGTTGTACTAAATCCGAGTCAATTAAAAGAGACCGGATGGATACTACATTTTTCTTGGATCTAATGTTCAGGGAAAATACTCTTATGAGGAATGTAGAGATACTCAACATAGTAAACAAAAGAAGTCTGAAAACAGAAGTTCAAATATTGGAACTAGGTGCAGATATCATGCATGGTATTTATTTTAGACGTAGATGAAAAAATCAGAAACCCGTGTGTACCTGTAGACAGGTTACAACTAAGTGATTCTTCATTATTTATTTCTGGCTCATTCTTGATATGGATCTTAGAGGATGGACCAGCTTCAAAATCGTTGGACAGTCCAACACGTGGGGCTTGAGTTGTGGATTTTGACTGATCTGGTTTCTTGTACAGTTTGTTATGTAAAACTTCTGGGGCATCTGTTTCCCAAAATATCAAACGTCATAACGAAGAATTTTCCAAAAGAACTATTTCAGCAATAGACAGAAGAGTATCATTCAGTTATTTTGTGTTACAAAATTTGTCCTTACATATACATGCACTGAACTATAAAACAGCTCCATACACATATGGAAAGGTATGTACAGATTCTAAAGGGTTAACAGTTTGTTTTTCCTATATGATTCTTCTATTTCATTGGATCTAATGTTTGGGGCAATACAGTAAGCAATGCTCTTGTATCCTTTCATGAAGACTGAATGGATACTCGACATAGTAGACAAAGTTAGTCCGAAAATAAGAAATCCAAATATTGGAGCTAGGTGCAAATATCATGGTATTTCTTAGATTTTCAGATTAAAAACATAAAAAGGTTACCATCAGGATCCTCACTGTACCTGAAGACATGTTACAGGTAATATATGCTTCCTTGTTTGTTTGTGGTTCATCCCTGATATGACCCTTAGTGGAAGGAGCAGCTTCAAAATCATTAGACTGTTCAACACATGTGGCTTGAGTTGTGTAATCTGGGCATTTTGCTCGAGGCATGCTCGTCTCAGGCTGCAGTGAGGCCAGCTTGCATTTTCCATCAAACAAACTTGGTCTGGACGAAGGCCTTGATCTAGCATCTGGGCATACCTCATTGGAACTTATACTAAGCACAGATGTTGGGCTCAGCAATGAAAGTTTCACATTAAGTTCTTTTTCCACGATAGGATCTGCACTGCGTTTTGGACGTTGACATTCAAGTGTGGCCTGATTGCTTGTAGAGTACAAGTTATCAACTGTGCTGACACTCTTAGGAGAAGGTTCTGCCTTTGTAGCAAGAGCAACCTTAGTTGAATGTGCAGGAAGCACATGCACAGAACTAGGAGAGATGGGATTCATCTCTGACTCTTTTCGCAAAACAGCTGGTGGAACTGCACCTCTCTGGACAACCTTGCAGAATGGTGATGTCCGTTTGAGAGAAACAACTTGCCTGTTGTTTTCAGCTGTCTCAGATCTCTTAACAGAAATACATGAGGCAACAGGTGGGGGTGGTGCCGTAGGCTTGTGAGCAAGTGGCGACGTCGGCTTGTGAGCAAGTGGCGACGTCGGCTTGTGAGCAAATGGCGACGTCGGGTTGTGAGCAAGTGGCGACGTTGGCTTGTGAGCAAGTGGCGACGTCGGCTTGTGAGCAAGTGGCGACGTCGGCTTGTGAGAAAGTGGCGACATCGGCTTGTGAGCAAGTGGCGACGTTGGCTTGTGAGCAAGTGGTGACGTCGGTTTGTGAGCAAGTGGCGACGTCGGCTTGTGAGCAAATGGCGACGTCGGCTTGTGAGCAAGTGGCGACGTTGGCTTGTGAGAAAGTGGCGACGTCGGCTTGTGAGGTGGAAGCGGCGCTGTGGCCTTGTGAGGAAGCGGTGTCAACCTCGCAAGGGAAACTATACGTGAACTGGGAGGAGGAGTGACACTCCGTCTGCGGTGTCTTTTCTCCAATTTATCTGAACCAACATTTCTAGCATAAGTTTTTCCATGCCGTACATATGTGATCTCTTCTGCAGGAATCAGCTTTACTCTTGCTTCAGGTCTTGAATATGTCCCGCCAGAAGGCTTCTGCACGCTGTAAAACAGAGAGGAAGTTACGATAAATTTTATAATAAATACATCTAGAAAAAAAACATTGCAATGGAGAAGACAAGAATGCTATTTAAGTGCAATCCAGATAACATGAATGGCTTGCTAGTATGTCAAGAACCTAAACAAAAAAAAGTGTAGCTTCCCATAAAAAAAATTACATATCATACCCTAAATAATTCCACATTGCCTAGTCCAGATGTTATATAACCTCAAGGTATTTATTCGAGTACTTTAGTGTTAAGGTGACGGATGTTTTGCCAAAATCTAGTGCCTTCTGACAAGATTCAGGACTCGAAGATACATGGTAAAGATTAACCCTGGTAAAACGTTGTTGTTTGAGGCTGAGCACACAATAATCCGGCTCAAGCATGTATGAATCAAATAGATCATGACCATGTCATGGTTTTGAAAGATAACACCATTTACCATGCTGGACGATAAACCCGACGATAGAGGAACCATAAATGAAGCACAGATTAACATGCAAACAAAAGAGATGATAGTATCAACACTCGGCCCAGCATTTCAGGACTGAACACTTGAGCTCATATCTAGATCATGACCAAGGTTTTTGTGTACCGAAATCCCTGATGTAAGCTCAATAAGCTGATTCATCAGCTCCATGACAGAACTGTTGTTAACACAGTCAATTTCCGGTGAAGCAACTTGTAAGTTAAGCAAGTAGAAATTAGTATGTTCTTCCAAGCAAAGGGAGCAAGGTAAAGAAGAAGCTAAATGAGTATGCCTTGAAAAAGGAAAACATAAGACATGTTTTCCTTGTATAACTCATACTTACACGTTATCTGGTGCTTTGTTGCACTGCCCTGGACGGCCTTTGTCGCCAGCAGGGGTTGCACAAGGTGCATCCTGCAAGAGCGAAAAGAAACAAATGAATGTTGCATGATTCCTGGTTCTTCTCTGTATATCATTAGGAGCCGGGAAAAGTCATGCATGGTATAAGCATGCCAATCCTAACGCAAGTGAGAAAGTTGGTAATGTACGCAGTTGTATATCCAGAGTACAACATATCCAGTGCAGAAGTAAATGCTACTCTACCCAAAGTACAATATAAGCTAGTGCAGAAGTAAATGCTAGCCTACCCAAAGTAGTACAATGTATAACAGGTAGTAACAAATTAACCAAAGAAAGATACCAAGTGCAGTACTGCAGCAAGAGATGAAGGTAGCAGTAATGCAGTAGCACCCCCCGGCAAGATAGGTAGTGCAGACTGCAGAGCTAAATGCTACTCCACCCACAGTACAATATTTAGTTCAGAACAGGGCAGATGACAAGCGCAGTGAAGTAGTAGTAGATGGTGAAATTAACCTCGGGATGGAGGGAAAGAACACAGGGCCGGGGAACAATGTTCCATGGAGAAGCCGTTTCTTTTCTGGCTAGGCTACAACACCAAATCGTCAAGCACCGGTGTACGTACGGACAAGAAAACCCCCGAGAAAGCAGGAAGCTCTCCGGTATAGATTGGGGGTAGCGAGACGATCGATTCGAGCGCAGGCGACGCCGCACACGTACGTAGTAGGGGCAGCAAAAAACCCCAGCCCAGGGAAGCCCTTCCTTCCATGAACAGAAAACCCCTTTCTTCCATTCCTGGCCGTACGCGGGCGGAAAGCCCTAACCAACGGAGCCTCCTCGCGGCGCGCGGCGACGGTCGAGGAAGAAGGCAGGGGGTGGGGGGAAGAGGATGCGTCCAAAGAAAAGGGGGCGGAGAAAGCCGGGGTTGATCGATGGATCACCTTGGGCCGCGCGGGGGCGCCGGGGCGGGCGAGCGGCGGCGGCGGCGGGGGTGGCCGGAAAGCGGCGCAGGGGTTGGGCAGCTTGGGCTCCGGGGGCATCGCCGCCTGCGCCATTGGATCCCGCCGCCCTCCCTCTCGATCGCCGCAGAGAGAGAGTGAATGGAGTAGAGCTCTGGGTTGTTGCTGTGAGAGACGGTTGCGGAAATGTTGAGGGGTCCCTGGCCATTGCGTGACGCCCGTCGCCACACCCGTTTACGGAAAGGGGACCGACCCGCTTTCCTCTCGAACGGTCTGGCGGGTCGATGACGGGTGGGACCAATGTTGGTGGGCCCGCGGTGTCATTGTCAGACGACGGCGGCGGCGTACGAGGCGCGGTGGGTCGCGTTAGTTGTACGCTCGACGCTCCTGGAACGGGGAGTGGGGCCCGCAGCGGCGTGAACTGGCTGGCAGATGCCATGTTCGCCAGGCCGCATCCGGCGGGACGCGTGGGCGGATCGGACGGTTCTGGGCTAGCGAGTATGCGACGGCTGGGTACTTGGTGTGACGGCTGGGTCCGGCTTAGTAGATGACATGTGGGACTGGGTGCAGTCGGGCCGACGTGTCACGGATAGCTCGTCGGATGGTCGTTGGTGCGGCATTGCGAAGGCGCCGGCTTTTGCCCATGGGTTTTACCGGGAGAAAATTCCTTTCTATAACACTGCCTTAAAATTAGATGCCTTATTTGACACTAGCTAACATTTTCTTCCCTACATGACCTCTTTCCTTAAAATTTTGCCTCCTATGACACTATAGTGCATTTTCTCACCAAAAGGTGTTAAACGGAGAGACGAACATACCATTTTACCCCTGGTTCATAATATAAACAAAAAAACTGTACAACACCATTTCAGACCACATAATTTAGTAAGTACATTAAAAAAATTGGACAGAGCCTTCCCTATTTTTATGCCATTTCTCATACAGTTCATATATATATCTCTACTAATAAGTTACGGATCGGTGGTGTTGGTAGGTCAAAAAAAACCGGAACAAATTTTCGTTCGTAAAAAAAATCGGAACTTTGGTTCATTCGTTTCCTTCGTCCGCTGCTTGGTTTCGTGATTTTTGACCATCGTCCGTGGCCTGTTTGAAGTCGTATAATATCCGCTGTTTACATCTACATGGTAATTCCGAAAATAACTCCACGTCAATCACCCATAGGCTTTCCTAGCGTGGACGTTCTAAACTCTCACAGCAGCATTTGGATCGGATTTTCATCTGCATGTGCGCACCCGCCGCCGCGCCATGGCCGCCCGCCGCCGCGTCCTGCCCGCTCGAAGCTGCGCCATGGCCGCCCGCCGCCGCGTCCTGGCTGCTCGACGCCGCGCCAGGGCCGCCCGCCGCCGCGTCCTGGCCGCTCGACGCCGCGCCATGGCCGCCCGCCTCCGCGCCATGGCCGCCCGCCGCGTTCTGGCGGCTCGACGCGGCGCCAGGGCCGCCCGACGCCGCGTCCTGGCCGCTCGACGCCGCGCCATGGCCGCCCGACGCCGTGTCCTGGCCGCTCGATGCCGCGCCATGGCCGTCCGACGCCGCGTGTATTCTGGTCTTCTACACATAGGGGTATTTTGGTCTACACATGTGAAAACTAACGGAAAAACGTGACGGGAGTGACGGCAGTGTCATGAGAGGCAAAATTTTAAGGAAACATGTCATATAGGGAAGAAAATGTTGGCCAGTGTCAAATAAGGCATGTGATTTTAAGGCAGTGTCATAGAAGGAATTTTCTCTTTTACCGGAGTTGGCCTAGAGGATGCTGGAACTCCAGGATCCTACACGCAGTTGAGATTCGCCGCCACAGTACGTGTGGATAAGATAGAGATCAAATACACATGCAATTACTTCAGCTTTGTAATGTTGCTACCGGTCTCTCTCTGCGTATCTTGGCAATGTAAATGTGTTCGCCTTCCAAACACGCTTCGCCCCTCGAGTCGCCCACTCATGGTAACCCAAGGAGCGAGCCCTAATACCTTCCGCCATCGGCTCCTTCTCCCTACCTCCTCGCATTCCCCACAGATGCTGCCGGTCAGAGCCCGCGACGCTGTTGAAGGGGGCTACGGGGATCTAGGCCCTTAGCTCCTCACGCGGGGAATCGGCGGAGGAACTCAACGCGGGGTCGTCGTGGCCATGGCGGCTGCTCGGTGGGCTTTCCACGTTGGCGGTCTACTAGGTGTGGGGGGTACCTAGAAGCCAGCGGCCCTGGGTGGTGTGGATGGCGTTGGCCCTGCGGCGGGCGGTGGTTGTGGTTTCGGGCTGGCCATCGTACTCGGTCGTGCGCGCGGCGAGGCGACGGAGGTTGTGGATCGCATCAAAAGGAGCGGCTTTATCGGATTTGGGGTTTTTCGGAGAGGGGGGGAGGAAGAAGGAGGAACAACCCGGGTGATTGGAGGTACGGTGATGCGACGTCGTACCCCTTCTTGGATGTTGGGGACTGTAGATAGGTTTGAACAATGGTGTCTAAGGTGGCCATGGTGACTTGCTCTATTCGGCGAAGTCTTCGCCTTGTGTCGACTAGCAGGTGCATGGCATCCTGCTCTGCCGCCCCATTGTCCCTACTTGCTGGTGGGTCGACGTCCTCGAGTCTAGACGAAAAAGGGGAAAGGGGTTCCCCTTTACGGCGGCAGCGACGATGGGCTGGTGAGCGAGTGTGCCCATGCCGTGGTGGTCCTTTTCATTCGCGGCTGGGGTGGGCTCTACCATCTTCCACTGTTTCGCCTTCGGTCTGTCTTCTTCCTACAGCTTCGGTCTGGTGTGGTGGCTACTCCTGTGTTGTTCGTTATCTCGGTGAAGCACACTGCATCTCCGCTGGTTTCTCCCTTGGCAGTCTAGCCTCCGTTGTTATGTTGTGTTCTTGGGAGAACTCCTTCACCTCCCAACGGTACGGTGCGCTTCGATCCAAGGCCAGGAACAAGGGGTCCCTTTCAGGAGGTGGAGGCGGCGACGGTTTTGGAAATTGTCCTGTCTAATGAGAGTAGTCGACGACATGCTCCGGTGGCCTCCCCAATCCCGCTGCCTTCCTGGGGTTGTTCTCAGAGCCTAGTTGTGGTTTAGGTGTCTCAAGTTGTGCTCTTTTTCGATCGGTAGTTTGCTTGTGTAGACTTTTCCTTTGAGTTATCTATAAGCTCGTTTTTACGGGTCGTTGGTTGTTTTATTAATTTAGAGCTGGGCTAAAGCCTTATGTTTAAGACGTCTATGTGTTTGTTTTATTCTCTCAGTAAGTGTGAGAGGAACTATAGTTTAGTAGTGTTTTGAAGTACATTTAAATTTAGATATATCTGAAATATAGTTTATGTGACGGAGGTATTAAAACATTAAAACGTGTGTGCTTATCTTTTTTTCCATTTTAACAATATATTTTCTATCTTGGCATTGGGCACTAGGCATTGGCTAGGTAATGTGTTTGTTTTTAGTCTCTCAGCAAAAGTGTGGGAGAGGGAAATCCGGCCAATTCGGCTCCCATACAAACCTATTATTTGAAGAAAAATATTAATGTCAAAAAAAAAGAAAAAATATTAACATCTACCTTGGGGCATGTTTTTTCGCACACAAGTTTTTAGAAAAAATAGTATTTTTATGTTCCGTGTAAAAAAACATTTTTTATGCTCCAAAATAACTATTTATAAGAATTTTCTTTGTTTTTTCACATGCACATAAAATGTTCTTGTCTCCTGCAAACTTCTATGTGAATATAGAATGTTCGGATGTAAGCGCGAATTTTCTTTCAAACTATTTTGGCATGTTAAAACTTATTTTTATAGTATATTTATGTGCACCCGGGAGCTAAAACCCTCTGGTGAGAGAGGGTTATACAACATTAAAACATGTGTTCTTATATTTTTTTCCTTCTAACAATCTTTCAATGGTGCGTGATGAGCGTCCCCCAGGGTATCAAATACCCCATGTCGCCAACCGTCTAATCAAACCGACATGGACCGTCTGATCAACATCGTCGACCATCTCGTGCCCGATTTTGCTACCATGAAGCAAAACAATCCACAAATGCATCAAAATTTGAATAGAACATATAAAAAGGAAAACCTAGCAATAAAAATGGAGCTCTCGCGGCGTCGACGCTCGGCGATGGTGGGGACGTTGCGCGATGAGGAGAGTTAAAAATGCTTCTATTTGTGTTGGTGCACATACGTTTCCCATTGACTTTGTAGTAGTGGATTAGCCTAGTGATTATTCTTGTCCAATTATTTTTGAAAGAACGCTTCTAAGAACTGCAGGGGCAGTCATAAACGGCAAGGAGAAAAAAATTATTCTCAAGTTTGGGGAAGTGAAAATAAAATTTCACATCTCTAAATTTCAAGATAATCCCAAGTGTGAAAAACTTAAACAGCCAAAATACGGACAAGGGAAGACTATCGCCGAGCTAGGAGATGTGTACTTTGGTACACCAATTAATGAATTGGCGAGAAGCTTAGTTGATAATGATAATACCCTGATGACAACGAAAAGGAGGAGCTCGATGAATATCTTGATGAAGCTCCTGTACTAGAGTCTCCCATGAATGAGACTTATGAGGTACCAGAAAGGAAGGGAGATGAATAATTCCCACCTCCTAAACTTAAACCTTTAGCTCAAGAACTTAAATAAAAGTTCTTAGATCCCTTCGCCTCTTCCGTTGCTCCTCTCTGCTACCAAAAATCCTTCGGCTGCTCCCGTTGCCGTTCCCATGTAGGCCCACTGAGGCTATTGGTGGGGCGATGGTATCTGGAGCTGAAGTCCTTAAGCTTGACGCAGTTGAATTTGGAAGTCGAAGAAATCCTCCGGAATCGATGATGAAGTGGACACCGCCGAAGGTTGCATCCATATTTTTACGCAACTCCGAAGAGATCGGACGCGATGCTTCAGCGCGCGGAGTGAACTCGAAGGAACCGCAACGAACTGAGTTTCTTGGACTTGGAGGTGTTGGTGAAGTCAGCACGAACGCTGCTAATGTGACCGGTGCTGATGTCATGCCTTGTGCCGACAGTCTTCCCACAGACGGTGCCAATTGACGAGGGGGCTCCTCGGCAATGCCCACCTTTTGGGGCTTAGGGTTGACGGAATCCTGCAGGCTAACACGAGACATCGGATACCAAACAAACGGGGATAGAGATTTATCCAGGTTCGGGGCCCTCGATGAGGTAAAACCCTTACTTCATGCTTGCGTGATCTTGATTATCGAAATTATCGGGTTACAATGGGGTAGCCGAAGGCTAAGACTATGATCTCGTCGAGAAGCTAAGATTTCTAATGACCTAGCTCTATACTTGCTGTGGTTCTAGCTGCGGTGATTGTGTGTCCCTCGGCAGACCCTCTCCTGGCCCTTATATTGCAGGCCAGGTCCCGAGAGTTCTGTCTGGATCCAGCTAGGTTACAAAGAATTATACATCTAAACTTTCCCTGTTCTTCGTCTTCTTGCCTTGTTCGTCAAGAATCTTTCTTCGGAACCAACATTACGGCCCACCTTGGTCGGTGGATGATCTTCATGGGCCCCTGGTTGGGCCTTAGGAGGTAGCATAATATTGGTTACTCGAAGGTAATGCCCACATCACCCGGTGATCAGGTGTATATTGAGCATGCGGTTACTAACTGCCATGTGTCAAACGACGTTTATTGTCCGTCAAGGACTGGAATCGATTAGCAATTGATCCCCTTAATGGTCAACCTCTTTTGGCCTGTCCGCAGTCGAGGCGCGGCCGGACAAGACTCAGTTCAGCCCGGAGCTCTCCGTGCAACACTGTTGTGGGTATACTTCATGGGTGTACTATCGACAGTGCCTAGATCCGGCAAGCCCGGGTGGCCCACAGATGGTGATAAGGCATGTGGCCCATCGGGCGGCCCAGTTGCTGTTGATTGATGCGTGTAGTTGACACGTCCGTTGGGAACCCCAAGAGGAAGGTGTGATGCGCACAGCGGCAAGTTTCCCTCAGTAAGAAACCAAGGTTTAATCGAACCAGTAGGAGTCAAGAAGCACGTTGAAGGTTGATGGCGGCGGGATGTAGTGCGGCGCAACACCAGGGATTCCGGCGCCAACGTGGAACCTGCACAACACAACCAAAGTACTTTGCCCCAACGAAACAGTGAGGTTGTCAATCTCACCGGCTTGCTGTAACAAAGGATTAGATGTATAGTGTGGAAGATGATTGTTTGCAGAAAACAGTAGAACAGTATTGCAGTAGATTGTATTTCAGTATAGAGAATTGGACCGGGGTCCACAGTTCACTAGAGGTGTCTCTCCCATAAGATAAACAGCATGTTGGGTGAACAAATTACAGTTGGGCAATTGACAAATAAAGAGAGCATGACCATGCACATACATATTATGATGAGTATAGTGAGATTTAATTGGGCATTACGACAAAGTACATAGACTGCTATCCAGCATGCATCTATGCCTAAAAAGTCCACCTTCAGGTTATCATCCGAACCCCTTCCAGTATTAAGTTGCTAACAACAGACAATTGCATTAAGTATTGCGCGTAATGTAATCAGTGACTACATCCTTGAACATAGCACCAATGTTTTATCCCTAGTGGCAACAGCACATCCATAATCTTAGAGATTTCTGTCACTTCCCCAGATTCACGGAGACATGAACCCACTATCGAGCATAAATACTCCCTCTTGAAGTTACAAGCATCTACTTGGCCAGAGCATCTACTAGTAACGGAGAGCATGCAAGATCATAAACAACACATAGACATAACTTTGATAATCAACATAACAAGTATTCTCTATTCATCGGATCCCAACAAACGCAACATATAGAATTACAGATAGATGATCTTGATCATGTTAGGCAGCTCACAAGATCCGACAGTGAAGCACAATGGGGAGAAGACAACCATCTAGCTACTGCTATGGACCCATAGTCCAGGGGTAGACTACTCACTCATCACTCCGGAGGCGACCATGGCGGTGAAGAGTCCTCCGGGAGATGAATCCCCTCTCCGGCAGGGTGCCGGAGGCGATCTCCTGAATCCCCCAAGATGGGATTGGCGGCGGCGGCGTCTCTGGAAGGTTTTCCGTATCGTGGCTCTCGGTACTGGGGGTTTCGCGACAGAGGCTTTAAGTAGGCGGAAGGGCAGGTTAGGAGGCGGCACGAGGGGCCCACACCACAGGGCCGCGCGGCCAAGGGGGGGCCGCGCCGCCCTAGGGTGTGGCCACCTCGTGGCCCCACTTCGTCTCCTCTTCGGTCTTCTGGAAGCTTCGTGGCAAAATAGGACCCTGGGCGTTGATTTCGTCCAATTCCGAGAATATTTCGTTACTAGGATTTCTGAAACCAAAAACAGCAGAACAAAGAATCGGCACTTCGGCATCTTGTTAATAGGTTAGTTCCAGAAAATGCACGAATATGACATAAAGTGTGCATAAAACATGTAGATAACATCAATAATGTGGCATGGAACACAAGAAATTATCGATACGTCGGAGACGTATCATTGATCATGAAGGATGAACTCCTGCCAGGATCAGGAAGCCGGATCCCAACCGACCCACGAAGGAGGCCGGATCCGTGGAGGCCCATGAGGAACCTGGATCCAGTACGACATAGATACAAGGCGGATCCTTGACGTACACGGCAAGATATTGTATCAGTTAGGAGACCTGTAATCCGGCTAGGACTCTCTGTGAAAACCCTAGATCCGTGCTCCTTTATAAGCCGGATCCTGGGAGCCCTAGAAGCACAACCACAACTCATTGTAACAACGCGAAAGCGCCCAGATAATTCCAGACAAGCAGCAGTAGGCCTTGCCATCGTGCAGGTGGTCCTAAGCTGGGTAAATCGCGTACCACTGATACGTCTCCAACGTATCTATAATTTCTTATGTTCCATGCTAGTTTTATGACAATACCAATATGTTTTATTCACACTTTATAATGTTTTTATGCATTTTCTGGGACTAACCTATTAACAAGATGCCACAGTGCCAGTTCCTTTTTTCTGTAGTTTTTTATTTCAGAAAAGTTGTTTTACAAATATTCTCGGAATTGGACGAAACAAAAGCCCACGGCCCTATTTTCCACGGAGTGTTCCAGAAGACCGAAGAGGAGTCGAGGAAGGCCAGCAGGGGGCCCTCCCCATATGGCGGCGCGGGGGGCCCCACTGCCGCGCCGTGACGTGGGGAGGGAGCCCCCTGGCTCCCCCGACGCTGCCCCTTCACCTATTTATTCCTTCGTCCCCGAAAACCCTAGTACCGAGAGCAAAAATACCAGAACAATTCCAGAGACACCGCCGCCGTCAACCCTAACTCGGGGGGTTCAGAAGATCTCCTCCGGCACCCTGCCGGAGAGGGGAATCATCACCGGAGGGCTCTACATCACCATGCCCGCCTCCGGACTGATGCATGAGTAGTTCATCCTTGGACTACGGGTCCATAGCAGTAGCTAGATGGTTGTCTTCTCCTATTGTGGCATCATGTTTAGATCTTGTGAGCTGCCTATCATGATCAAGGTCGTCTATTTGTAATGGTACATGTTGTGTTTGTTGGGATCCGATGAATATGGAATACTATGTCAAGTTGATTATTGATCTATCATATATGTGTTGTTTATGATCTTGCATGTTCTCCGTTGCTAGTAGAGGCTCTGGCCAAGTTGATACTTGTAACTCCAAGAGGGAGTATTTATGCTAGATAGTGGGTTCATGTCTCCATTGAATCTGGGGGAGTGATAGCAACCCCTAAGGTTGTGGATGTGTTGTTGCCACTAGGGATAAAACATCAATGCTTTGTCTAAGGATATTTGTATTATTTACATTACGCATAGTACTTAATGCAATTGTGTGTTGCTTGCAACTTAATACTGGAAGGGGTGCGATGCTAACCCGAAGGTGGACTTTTTAGGCATAGATGCATGCTGGATGGCGGTCTATGTTCTTTGTCGTAATGCCCTAAGTAAATCTCATAGTAGTCATCATGATATGTATGTGCATTGTTATGCCCTCTCTATTTGTCAATTTCCCAGCTGCAATCATTGTTCTCTTTTGTTTTCTACAAGCAAACATCATTTTCCACACCATACGTTTAATCTTATGTTTTCAGCAAGCCGGTGAGATTGACAACCTCACTGTTAAGTTGGGGCAAAGTAGTTTGATTGTGTTGTGCAGGTTCCACGTTGGCACCGGAATCCCTGGTGTTGCGCCGCACTACACTCCTTCACCAACAACCTTCACGTGATCTTCATCTCCTACTGGTTCGATAACCTGATTGGTTTCTTACTGAGGGTTCCCAACGGACGTGTGCTTTAACGTCACAAGCAGCGACTTTTCTGGCGCCGTTGCCGGGGAGATCAAGACACGCTGCAAGGGGAGTCTCTCACACCCAATCTCTTTACTTTGTTTATTGTCTTGCTTTATTTTATTTTCTGTCTTGTTTGCTTTCTTTATATCAAAAACACACAAAAAAATAGTTACTCGCATTTACTTTATTTATCGGTTTACCCTTGTTTATTTCATCATGCTTCTCCCTAAGTTCACTTTGAAATATATATCGGTAGGGAGTGGATCTATCATTGGAAGAGATAATATAGAAGAATTTTTCAATCATGTTAGTAAGGTTAAAGATTTTGAAGATAGATCCTTGGTGGAACTTGCTCCTAATTATGAAATTGCTACTGCCTCTTTAGTGCACATGTTGGAAGCTAGATTTGTTAATCTTAATCCTATAATGCAACATATGTTTCTTACACTCCGTGATATGGAAGAAGGAGAGAAGAAAGATTTTGTTTTAGAAACCCTTCTTAAAGAATTTGGGGTGATGTAGCTAGTGAAGCTAGGAAAGTCTTTATTCAACATAAGATGCTTGGTTTTTATATCAATGTTGCAAATACCCTTGAAAGGATGGAAAAAAGATAGGCTAAAGTACACTAATGAAGCCAATTGTGAGGGGGAGACTAAAGTACCAATACCTTATAAGCTCATAGGAATACATGAGGCACTAGAAAAGAATTTTGATTGGATTGTTCCTGAAAATTAATTTGAGAAGGATAGTGAGCCTAAAAGTAATGAAAGAGGAGCTTCTGAAACTTACATAGATAAGATACAATGCATCATTGAGAAAACTCCCAACTCCTCTGTTGATGCTTCTTCTCTTGATGTTACTTGATTTTCACTTTCTGCGCCTAGCTGAAAGGCGTTAAAGAAAAGCGCTTATGAGAGACAACCCATTATTTTATTTCTGCAAAAAAAATTATATTTGAGTCAAGGTGCTTATTAGCACCGTAGCAAAGTCTTTGATAGAAAGTTGATACTAGATTTGGATTTCTGCGCAGAAACAGATTTTTAGCTGTCACGAATTTTATCTTTTCTCTCTGTAGAAAAATCTAAAAATTCTGAAAAAATTCATGAGTAATCCTCAGATATGTACGCAACTTTTGTTCAACTGGAGTTTTTCCATCTGAGCATGTTAAGTGCCTCGAAAAAATTCATCTTTACGGACTGTTCTGTTTTTGACAGATTCTGCCTTTTATTGCGCATTGCCTCTTTTACTGTGTATGAGTGGATTTCTTTGCTCCATTAAATTTCAGTAGCCTTGGGTAATGTCCAGAAGTGTTGGGAATGATTGTGTCCTTGCTGAACATGTGAATTTTTAATTATGCACTAACTCTCTAATGAGACTGCTTTGAGTTTGGTGTGAAGAAAGTTTTCAAGGATCAAGAGAGGAGGATGATATAATATGATCAAGAAGAGTGAAAAGTCTAAGCTTGGGAATGCCCCCGTTGACATAGGCATCCCCAATGGGCCTGCCGATGATGGTACCCGGGGTTTACTGAAAGCCCATTACCCGAAGAATAAGAAGATTCGGAAGCCCAAGATATTGTTAAGGAAAGCTAGAGTTGTAATAGGAAGCATTATTTGTAATCTTGCGGGAGGAGTTAGAAACCTTCCCGGACTCTGTGACTTATACAATACGAATCCCTCGGCTCCGCCTCCTATATAAGGGGGAGTCGAGGGACACAGAAGGGATCGAGTCATTGTTTTCTCAAACCCTAGTTTTCATATTCGTCGAGTACTTTTCGGCTGAAACCTTCGAGATCTACTTGCCCTCTACATCCAACTAAACCCTAGTCTACAATCCGTAGGCATTGACAAGTTAATACCTTGTCAATTGGCGCCGTCTGTGGGATCTAGAGGCGACAACGAGCTGATCTCGATGGCACATTCAAGATCGTCGACTTCATCAGTAGCAAGCAACATCATGGACAGAGGTAAACAGATCGAAACTGGTCTCGTTGATTTTATTCCTCACCCGCCCTCCCGTTTGGATGCATATGCGTATCTGGAGGAGCCCATGAAGATGACGTTTGGAAAATTCCACTTCCACGTCGAGAAAGAAGGATCGTATCGTCTCGAAGTTCCGATCTCGTCGGGATTATCGGCGGATGGTCTTGATTTCTCAAACTCAGTATCATCCGTCAAGTCAAGCGACAAGGAGATTTCGTCACCACGCTTCATCGGCAGCAGGGCAAGTGAAAAACTCGCCAAAATCTTCAGCGACATGTCCTTCGAGTCATCGGCGGACTCCTATATAAGCGATGATTCGAGCGACACCGATAGCTTCGACTTCATCGACAAATCCATCTCTATTGGGAAGGTCTTCACCAATCTCTATGATGGTGTCACCGAACCAAGCAAAGCGAAAACTCCAAAATATCACCAAGTTTATGCCATTGGAGAAGCAAGTCGCGATCAAGAGGAAACATCGGAGGCTTTCGACGATTTGGGAAATCCCTATGTCGATCCCTCAGATCTAAGGAGAGGTTTGGGCACTAAATATGTCGGGCCCACACCACGTGCCAGAGTTCAACTTCCACAAGCAGCCTGGGATAGAGCTGCGAAAGCTTTGGATGGCTCTGAACCAATGGAGACAACTGCTACAGTCGAAGAACTGCAAGCTTATCAATATAGACTTGCCCGAGCTGGAAGAGAGTTGGAAAAACAGACAGCTGCTTTGAACAGAAGAAGGGAGGCAGCTTTCGCATCAAGCAGGCGACAAGCGGAATTAAGTCGACACTCAAAAACTTCGGGAGATAGTCACAGAGAAGCTCGGAGGAGAGCAAGATCTCGACTGCAAAATATACCGGAAGCTGAAAGAGAGACTCTAATCCAAAACCTCGACATGTCTTTTATGTCAATCGACGCAAGGGGGAATATTATCCCAAAAACACCGGAAGTAGGGTACATGGCGACACAAGCTTTCATCTTAGCGTCCAGACCACCTCCCGGAGATCCAAGAGAAGCGTTGTACAACATGGCCATGGCAGGATGTGGAGCCATGGGAGCAGCGTTCACAGCCACACCTCCCGAAGGAACTGCAAGGCAAAATAGTCCGAGACCTACCGTAGCAGTGCAAGATCCACCAAGAGCAAGTGGAGCCAGGGATACAGCAACTCAGGCCAGAGTCGATAGAGCGCGACAAGAAAGAAGGGAACGTCGGCATTCACCAGACCTTGCTGAAGAGGACATGTGTGGACTTCCATGTTTCACACGACGGGTCCGAAAAACTCGAGTTCCATCAGGATTCAAGCTACCCGATAGTTTCAAGAAATTCGATGGCTTGCAAGACCCCGAGGATTGGCTTGTGGATTACCTCGAGACAGTAAAATTGATAGGCGGGACCAGAGCAACAGCCATGCAGAGCATCCAGATACATCTGAGCGGAGCCGCCAGATCATGGATAAAAAAGCTTCCCCCAGGTTCCATCGACAGCTGGGAAAGTTTTGAGGACGTGTTTATCAAGAATTTCCGGTCAACCTGCAAGAAACCTGCGACACTAGAGGAGTTGAGGTCATGTCGACAAAAGCATGATGAATCAATGAGGAAGTACATTCAAAGGTGGAACATCATCAAAAACTCGGCAGAAAATATATCTGACGAAAGAGCTGATGACCCACAAGTATAGGGGATCGCAACAGTCTTCGAGGGAAGTAAAACCCAAATTTATTGATTCGACACAAGGGGAGGTAAAGAATACTTATAAGCCTTAACAACTGAGTTGTCAATTCAGCTGCACCTGGAAAAGGACTAGTAACAGGGGTGATGTGAAAGTAGCAGTAATATGAGAGCAGTAGTAACAGTAACACAGCAGCAGTAATAGCAATATGAGAGCAATGGCACCAGAAGATAGTTGATACTACTTCCAATGACATGTAGAACAAGTATATGATGATGAGAGATGGACCGGGGTTCCCAGCGATCTACACTAGTGGTAACTCTCCAATAAGTGACAAGTGTTGGGTGAACAAATTACAGTTGGGCAATTGATAGGAATCAAAGCATTAAGCTAGAACATCAAGATTATTAATTATGTAGGCATGTTTTCCAATATAGTCGTACGCGCTCGCAATGAGAAACTTGCACAACATCTTTTGTCCTACCAGCCGGTGGCAGCCGGGCCTCAAGGGAAACTACTGGATATTAAGGTACTCCTTTTAATAGAGTACCGGAGCAAAGCATTAACACACCGTGAAAACATGTGATCCTCACATCACCGCCATCCCCTCCGGTTGTCCCGATTCTTGTCACTTCGGGGCCTTTGGTTCCGGACAGTGACATGTGCATACAACTTGTAGATACAATCTAAGCAATTCATATAGAGCTTAAATCTAAGATCATGCCACTCGGGCCCTAGTGACAAGCATTAAGAATAACAAGATTGCAGCAACAACAACTTCACAAACTTTATAGATAGACTAATCATAATGTATCATCCATCGGATCCCAACAAACACAACACCGATTACATCAGATGAATCTCAATCATGTAAGGCAGCTCATGAGACCATTGTATTGAAGTACATGGGGGAGAGTATACCGACATAGCTACTGCTAGAACCCGTAGTCCATGGGGGAACTACTCACGGAGCATGGCGGAGGCGGTGGCGTTGATGGAGATGGCTTCCGGGGGCACTTCCCCGTTCCGGCAGGGTGCCGGAACAGAGTTCTGTCCCCCGAATTGGAGTTTCGCAACGGTGGCGGCGCCCCTGGAGTCTTTCTGGAGTTTCGTCAATTGGTACTGCGTTTTTAGGTCGAAAGGGATTTTATAGGCGAAGAGGCGGCGCAGGGGGGCACCTGGGGGCGCCACACCCTAGGCCGGCGCGGCCAGGGTCTGGCCCGCGCCGCCATGTGGTGTGGTGGCCCCCTGGCCCCTCTCCGACTCTTCTTCGGTGTTCTGGAGCCTTCCGGGAAAAATAGGAGGTTTGGCGTTGATTTCGTCCAATTCCGAGAATATTGCCCGAACAGCCTTTCTGGAACCAAAAACAGCAGAAAACAGGAACTGGCACTGTGGCATCTCGTTAATAGGTTAGTTCCGGAAAATGCATGAAATCATCATAAAGTGCAAGCAAAACATGTAAGTATTGTCATAAAACAAGCATGGAACGACAGAAATTATGGATACGTCGGGGACGTATCAGCATCCCCAAGCTTAGTTCCTGCTCGTCCCGAGCAGGTAAACGATAAAAGAATAATTTCTGTAGTGACATGCTACTTACATAACCTTGATCATACTATTACAAAGCATATGAAATGAATGAAGTGACTCAAGGCAATGATCTATAGTTGCTAACAAATAGATAACATATAGCAAAACTTTTCATGAATAGTACTTTCAAGACAAGCATCAAAAGATTGCACAAGAGTTAACTCATAAAGCAATAGATTCAAAGTAAAGGCATCGAAGCAACACAAAGGAAGATATAAGTTTCAGCGGTTGCTTTCAACTTTCAACATGCATATCTCATGGATAATTGTCAACACAAAGTAATATGATGAATGCAAATATGCAAGTATGTAAGAATCAATGCACAGTTGACACAAGTGTTTGCTTCTAAGGTGGGAGGAATTAGGTAACTGACTCAACATAAAAGTAAAAGAATGGCCCTTCTACGAGGGAAGCATCGATTGCTATATTTGTGCTAGAGCTTTTATTTTGAAAACATAGAGAGAGCATAAAAGTAAAGTTTTGAGAGGTGTTTGTTGTTGTCAACGAATGGTAATGGGTACACTAACTACCTCGCCAACCGGACTTCCAAGAGCGGCTCCCATGAATTATTTGCATATTTATGTGGCACTCCTTCCAACCTTTCTTACACAAACCATGGCTAACCGAATCCTCGGGTGCCTGCCACAATCTCATACCATGAAGGAGTGCCTTTTTATTTTAGTTTTATTATGATGATGACACTCCCCCCAACCTTTGCTTACACAAGCCATGGCTAACCGAATCCTTCGGGTGCCGTCCATCAATCACAAACCATGGAGGAGTGTCTATTTAAGTTAATTAATTTGGGACTGGGAATCCCATTGCCAGCTCTTTTTGCAAAATTATTGGATAAGCGGATGTGCCACTAGTCCATATGAGAGTCCGTCAAAAGTAAATGACAAGGTTGAAAGCTAAACACCACATACTTCCTCATGAGCTATAAAACATTAACACAAATTGAGAAGCATTTTGAATTGTTTAAAGGTAGCACTCAAGCAATTTACTTTGGAATGGCAGGAAATACCACATAGTAGGTAGGTATGGTGGACACAAATGGCATAGTGGTTGGCTCAAGGATTTTGGATGCATGAGAAGTATTCCCTCTCAGTACAAGGCTTAGGCTAGCAAGGTTGTTTGAAGCAAACACAAGTATGAATCGGTACAGCAAAACTTACATAAGAACATATCGCAAGCATTATAATACTCTACACTGTCTTCCTTGTTGCTCAAACACTTTTACCAGAAAATATCTAGACCTTAAGAGAGATCAATTACGCAAACCAATTTCAACAAGCTCTACGGTAGTTCTCCACTAATAGGTTTAAACTACATGAAAAAAAACTTAATCTACTTGAGAGCTCAAAACAATTGCCAAGTGTCAAATTATCCACAACATATGAGGCATTTTCTGTTTCCAACCAAACAATAAGTATTGTAGCTTCCAACTTTTATCATTGAACATTAAAAGTAAAACGAAGAACAAGTGTTCATATGAAAAAGCGGAGCGTGTCTCTCTCCCAAACAAGGATTGCTAGGATCCGAATTTATTCAAACAAAAACAAAAATAAAAGCACACAGACGCTCCAAGTAAAGCACATAAGATGTGACCGAATAAAAATATAGTTTCAGGGGAGGAACCTGATAAGTTGATGAAGAAGGGGATGCCTTGGGCATCCCCAAGCTTAGACGCTTGAGTCTTCTTGAAATATGCAGGGATGAACCACGGGGGCATCCCCAAGCTTATACTTTTCACTCTTCTTGATCATATATCATCCTCCTCTCTTGACCCTTGAAAACTTCCTTCACACCAAACTTCTCATAAACTTCATTAGAGGGGTTAGTACTCAAAAAATTTGAATCCACCTTGGTCCTGTAGTGGCACATTGCAAGAACTCAATAAAACATTAGCTACAGCCCTCTACGTCTAGAAAAGCTCGCTTAAAGTCCACAAGAGACAATGCAAAAAACAGAGATAGAATCTACCAAAACAGAACAGCCAGTAAAGACGAATTTTAATAAAATACTTCCGTTGCTCAAATCAGAAAACTCAAAACTAATGAAAGTTGCGTACATATCTGAGGAACATGCACGTAAATTGGCATATTTTTATAAGTTACCTACAGAGAAAACAGCCCAGATTCGTGACAGATAGAAATCTGTTTCTGCGCAGAAATCCAAATCTAGCATCAACCTTCGATTAGAGGCTTTACTTGGCACAAAAAAACACAAAACTAAGATAAGGAGAGGTTGCTACAGTAGTAAACAACTTCCAAGACACAAATATAAAATAAAGTACTGTAGCAAAATAACACATGGGTTATCTCCCAAGAAGTTGCTTTCTTTATAGCCATTAAGATGGGCTCAGCAGTTTTAATGATGCACTCGCAAGAAATAGTATTGGAGGCAAAAGAGAGCATCAAAAAGCAAATCCAAAACAAATTTAAGTCTAACATGCTTCCTATGCAAAGGAATCTTGTAAATAAACAAGTTCATGAAAAGCAAAGTAACAAGCATAGGAAGATAGAACAAGTATAACTTCAAAATTTTAAGCATATAGAGAGGTGTATTAGTGCCATGCAAATTTCTACAACCATATTTTCCTCTCTCATAATAATTTTCAGTAGCTTCATGAACAAACTCAACAATATAGCTATCACATGCAGCAAACTTTTCATGATCCATAGACATATAATTTTTATCAAGTTCAAGAATAGTGGAATTAAAACTTTCAAACACACTTTTATCAATAATATAACAAGGTAGTTGATCAATCTCAAGAGATATGGGACTCATAGAATAAGTCAAGAACTCTCCAATCCCATTTTCATTAGTAGTACAATTAATATTATCAAGTAACATAGGACCATCATCTAGAGCTTTATCATAAACATTTGCTAAGCAAAATTCTTTAGTACCATGCATTTCGACATCAGGCACAAACAAAGCATTATCATAAGATTTATCAAAGTAGCATGGATTATCATATATAACAGTAGCATAATTATCTTCACAAGTTTTACTCATAGGGACTATTTCAAAAGAATCCACAGGAACATAACATTCAACCTCTTTCGGTAAGCATGGAGGACAATCAAATAGTGTAGGAGATAAAGAGTTACTCTCATTAGAAGGTTGGTATGGGTAGCTAATCCATTCTTCCTCCTTTTGTTCGTCGCTCTCCTCTTCTTTTTCATCCAATGAGCTTTCAGGTTCATCAATTTCCTCCTCTTTTTCATCCAATGAGCTTTCAGGTTCATCAGTTTCTTCTTCCACCGGTTCCTGCAAATTGTGAGTGCATTCTTGTGCATTAATGTGTCTCTCTTTATAATCAAGGATATAAGGATTCCCTCGTAGCATTCTATGCAAGAATTAAGGATAGTAGAGACATAATCTTTAAGGTCCTTACAAATAGCACAAGTTTCATAATTCTCAACCATGAAGGATTCTATCTCGGAGGCTCCCATAAATAAGACAAATTGTTCTACCTCTTCGAACCCATAATGAATATAGCAATTCCGGTTATAGTTCTTAATAAAAAATTCCTCACTAAAGCCACATTGAAATTTGAGATGTTTAGTATCCTGTTGAGAGCAACAGTTTATATCATGGCGTCTAAGCAAGATTCTAGCAATTGTATTTAATTTCTCTATCATAGCACTCATTATTTTACCAGTTCTTGATTCTCTATAATTATTATAACATTCTATAAGCTCCAAGTAGGTTGTAGGTTCTCCCATAACAGCAGTTTTTAATTTTTTTGGTTTTTCAAATTTTTATGGATTTTTGGGTATATGAGACAAATAAAACAAGACAAAAATAAACTAAGCAAAAGTAAACCACGCAAAATAATACTAGACAGAAATAAACTAAGCACAAATAAACTAGACAAAAGTAAACTAAGCAAAACAAAATAAAATAAAACAGAGAGAGAGGTAGAGTGTACTCCCCAGGTGAACTTATGAGTAGAGCTATGCCTCCCCGGCAACGGCGCCAGAAAATAGTCTTGATGACCCACAAGTATAGGGGATCGCAACAGTCTTCGAGGGAAGTAAAACCCAAATTTATTGATTCGACACAAGGGGAGGTAAAGAATACTTATAAGCCTTAACAACTGAGTTGTCAATTCAATTGCACCTGAAAAGCACTAGTAACAGGGGTGATGTGAAAGTAGCGATAATATGAGAGCAGTAATGATAACACAAAGAGCAGTAATAGCAATATGAGAGCAATGGCACTAGAAGATAGTTGATACTACTTCCAATGACATGTAGAACAAGTATATGATGATGAGAGATGGACCGGGGTTCCCAGCGATCTACACTAGTGGTAACTCTCCAATAAGTGACAAGTGTTGGGTGAACAAATTACAGTTGGGCAATTGATAGGAATCAAAGCATTAAGCTAGAACATCAAGATTATTAATTATGTAGGCATGTTTTCCAATATAGTCGTACGCGCTCGCAATGAGAAACTTGCACAACATCTTTTGTCCTACCAGCCGGTGGCAGCCGGGCCTCAAGGGAAACTACTGGATATTAAGGTACTCCTTTTAATAGAGTACCGGAGCAAAGCATTAACACACCGTGAAAACATGTGATCCTCACATCACCGCCATCCCCTCCGGTTGTCCCGATTCTTGTCACTTCGGGGCCTTTGGTTCCGGACAGTGACATGTGCATACAACTTGTAGATACAATCTAAGCAATTCATATAGAGCTTAAATCTAAGATCATGCCACTCGGGCCCTAGTGACAAGCATTAAGAATAACAAGATTGCAGCAACAACAACTTCACAAACTTTATAGATAGACTAATCATAATGTATCATCCATCGGATCCCAACAAACACAACACCGATTACATCAGATGAATCTCAATCATGTAAGGCAGCTCATGAGACCATTGTATTGAAGTACATGGGGGAGAGTATACCGACATAGCCTCTTGCTAGAACCCGTAGTCCATGGGGGAACTACTCACGGAGCATGGCGGAGGCGGTGGCGTTGATGGAGATGGCTTTCGGGGCACTTCCCCATTCCTACAGGTGCGGAACGCAGTTCCGTCCCCGAATTGGAGTTTCGCGACGGTGGCGGCGCCCCTGGAGTCTTTCTGGAGTTTCGTCAATTGGTACTGCGTTTTTAGGTCGAAAGGGATTTTATAGGCGAAGAGGCGGCGCAGGGGGGCACCTGGGGGCGCCACACCCTAGGCCAGCGCGGCCAGGGTCTGGCCCGCGCCGCCATGTGGTGTGGTGGCCCCCTGGCCCCTCTCCGACTCTTCTTCGGTGTTCTGGAGCCTTCCGGGAAAAATAGGAGGTTTGGCGTTGATTTCGTCCAATTCCGAGAATATTGCCCGAACAGCCTTTCTGGAGCCAAAAACAGCAGAAAACAGGAACTGGCACTGTGGCATCTCGTTAATAGGTTAGTTTCGGAAAATGCATGAAATCATCATAAAGTGCAAGCAAAACATGTAAGTATTGTCATAAAACAAGCATGGAACGACAGAAATTATGGATACGTCGGGGACGTATCAAGAACGATAGATGCATTTGTTGCAGGAGTTCGACGAGGAGATTTCGTGGAGGACTTGGGGAGGACAAACCCAAGAATAGTATCAGCTTTAATGGAGATAGCAAACAGATGGGCAGATGGCGAAGATGCGGTACATAACAAACGACATAGGTCCCCAGAGGAAGATCGCAGTCGAAATTTTCAAAATAGACGTCGATTCCCTCGTCAATTTTCAAGTTACGATGCACCTGGCCAAATATCGGCTGGCTTTCGGGGAAACAATGGAGGAAACAGTAGAGATGACTACCAAAGAAGTAATGCACAGCAAGGCGACAATAGAGATAACAGGCAAAATAGCGGGCCAAGGTTCCAGAGACCTTTTGTGTCTCCCGAAGAGATGATGAACGGGCCGTGTCAGATGCATTTCTTTCTCGATAGCAATGGAAAAAGACAGTCAGGACACTTGCAAAAGGACTGCCGAAATTTCCAGGCAATGTTAAGGTGGGCAGGACATGCAAATGCTCAGGCAGCTCACAGAAATCCTCAAGGACCTAGGAGTGAGATTCACTTGCCACCTCCTCCCGCGGTTCTGCATTTAAAAATCGACATCATCTCAGAATAGAGGCAGCACCTGCTCCACCGCCCTACGTCGATCCTAACTCTAACGGAGCGGTCTCGATGATTCAGAAAGGCAGGCCATCCAATAGAGCTCAGAAAGTAATCTCGCGACAGGTGTTTATGGCAGAAAAGATGCCACCACCAACAGTCGAGTACCTTAACTGGTCAGGGCAAGATATTGGCTTCACAATAGCTGATCATCCACAGCAAGTTCCTCGACCAGGGCAGTCAGCACTGATCTTACCAGCAGTAATTGCGGGATTCGATGTATCTCGAGTATTCATAGATGGCGGCAGCAGTCTAAACCTTATGTACGCAGATACGCTAAGGAAGATGAATATTTCCCTCGCAAATTTGAAACCAACCGACACACGTTTCCACGGCATCACACCAGAGAAGCCAAGTTACCCACTGGGGAAGATCAATCTCGACGTTCAGTTTGGGACCCGAGAAAACTACAGGATAGAGAGGCTGGAATTCGAAGTTGTGGATTTCCCGTCGCAGTATCACGCTCTGTTGGGGCGACCAGCATATGCCAGGTTTATGGCGGTACCACATTACACGTACTTGCTTTGGAGGTTACCTGGACCCAAGGGACCGATCACAGTCAAAGGAAGCTTCGCGCTAGCCGATAAATGCGACAAAGATTTTCATCGACTAGCAGAAACTTTCGGGATGCAGGCAGAGTACGCAGCGTCAAGGCTCATGACTGATTATGATGTGCTGCCAGACGTAGGGAGGCCCAACAAGGAATCAACTTTCAATACAGCAAAAGATTCTAAGGAAGTGCAGATTCACCCGACAGATCCGAAGAAAACAACATCCATCGCAACAAACATGGACCTCGCATAGGAAAGCGCGCTCGTCGAGTTCCTCCGTGAGCACTGGAAAATCTTCGCATGGTGTCCAGCTGACATGCCAGGAGTACCCAGGGAACTTGCCGAGCACCACCTAAACTTGGATCCTATTGCGAGACCAATCAAGCAACCTTTGCGGCGTTTTTCGGAACCAAACCGCAAAGCCATGCTGTCAGAAATTGATCGACTTAGAGAAGCTGGTTTCATCAAAGAGATATCTACTGAGGCCACTTGGGTAGCTAACCCAGTGATGGTGCCGAAGAAAAACACGAAAGTCCTTCGCATGTGTGTCGACTTTACGTGCCTCAATAAACATTGTCCAAAGGATCACTTTCCCCTCCCAAGGATCGACCAGATCATCGACTCCACGGCAGGATGTGAACGTCTTTCCTTCTTGGACGCATATTCTGGTTACAATCAGATCAGATTAAAAGAAGACGACGAAGCTAAAACAGCGTTCATCACACCGTACGGTGTATTTTGTTACAAAACAATGCCCTTCGGGTTGAAAAACGCGGGAGCAACATATCAACGGATGATGCAGAAGTGCCTAGCAACACAGATTGGGAAAAATGTACAAGTGTACATCGATGACGTCGTCATCACATCGAAAAAGGGGGCAACATTAATCGAGGACTTGAAGGAAACTTTCGACAACCTCGACAAATTTTGTCTCAAGTTGAACCCGACGAAATGTTCTTTCGGCGTCCCTGCAGGAGAACTTCTCGGGTTCCTAGTTTCAGCGAGGGGGATTGAAGCAAATCCTGAAAAAATCCAAGCTATCGTAACAATGAGGAAGCCAACAAAGTTGAAGGAAATACAGCAGCTAACTGGGCGAGTCGCAGCTTTAAGCAGATTCGTCGCCAGGCTGGGAGAAAAGGCGTTACCATTCTACGCCTTAATCAAACAAGGAGAGAAGTTTCAATGGAACGAAGATGCAGATAGGGCCTTCGAGGACCTCAAGCAGAAAATTTCGACACCACCAATTCTAGTAGCGCCAAAAGAGAAAGAACCGCTCCTGTTATATATTGCGGCTACACCTCAGGTGGTCAGCACAGCGCTAGTCGTCGAAAGAGAAGAAGAAGGAAAAATCCATGGAGTGCAAAGGCCAGTATATTTCATCAGCGAAGTATTATCGCCTTCAAAACAGAGGTACCCGCAGTACCAAAAGTTAGCATATGGAGTATTCACAACCGCAAGAAAGTTGCGCCACTATTTTTCGGCGCATCCGATAATAGTGGTCAATGAGGCGCCTTTATCCAACATACTCAATAATCCAGAAGCTACAGGCCGTGTCTCCCTTTGGGGAATAGAACTTTCTCCTCGGGACATCACGTATGAAAAAAAGGGCAATAAAGTCACAAATTCTACCAGACTTCATCGCAGAGTGGATGGAGTTGCAAAACACAGGACCTCCGGATTTATCGAGAACCTGGACCATGAACTTCGACGGGTCCAAAAGGTTAGAAGGAGCTGGAGCAGGGGTAATACTCATATCACCTGAAGGCGACAAATTGAAATACGTCCTGCGGATGACGTTCCCAAACGCATCTAATAATGAGGCAGAATATGAAGCCCTTATACATGGGATGAAGATGGCGAAAGCCTGCGGCGCAACTCGACTAAAAATATTTGGCGACTCACAATTGGTAGCTCAGCAAGTCATGAACCAATGTGATGCGGTCAATGATAGCATGGTGGCGTACAAAGAGATGTATAATGAGCTGGAGAAGCTGTTTGACGGATGCGAAGTAAACCATATCAGTAGGCTGAGCAATGATGAAGCCGATGTTCTTGCAAACATCGGGTCGCAGTGCCTCGCAATTCCCCCAGGTGTGTTCTGGGAAGAAATAATAGAGAGGTCCACGAAGCCGAAGAAATTAACAAAGAAAGAGAAGAGTGAGAAACCCTCGGGGGCTGTGAAAGAAGCATTGGAAGAAGAAGACGAGGAGCAAGATCTAGTACTGATGGTACAAATCCCATGGATGCAAGCATACATATCATACATCCTAAGAAAGACAATACCCGATGATCCAGTTGAAGCAAGGCGAGTTATTAGGCGATCCAAAGCTTTCACGGTGGTCAAAGGGGAGTTGTACAAACGCAGTATCTCGGGTGTGTTACATAGGTGCGTCACACCCGAAGAAGGAAGGATCATTCTGAAGGACGTACACGAAGGAGTATGTGGCCACCACGCGAGCAGTCGAGCTATTGCAGCCAAAGTTTTTCGAGCAGGATTTTACTGGTTGACAGCAATCGAGGACGCGAAGGAGATAGTGCGAACTTGCAATGCATGTCAGAGATTTGCCGCAAAACCTCATTCTCCGGCAGCAGAATTAATGCCAATACCCTTATCTTGGCCTTTTGCTCGATGGGGTCTCGATATGGTGGGAAAATTACATAAAGCTTCGCCAGGAGGATACGAGTACATGTTGGTTGCTGTGGACAAATTCACCAAGTGGATAGAAGCAAAACCAATAAATTCACCAGATGCAGCATCAGCAATAAAGTTCGTGAAGGGCATCGTTTTTCGATTTGGAGTACCTCACAGCATCGTCACAGACAATGGCAGCAATTTTACATCAAATGAGTTCAAGGCGTACTGTGCAGAGGTAGGCATCAAATTGCACTTCGCGTCAGTTGCACATCCTCAAACCAATGGTCAAGTCGAGAAAGCCAACGGTATCATCTGCAACGGCATCAAGAAACGCTTGATAGGACCACTGGAAAAAGCTCGACATACCTGGCCAGAAGAGTTACCAAGTGTGTTATGGAGCATCCGAACAACACCAAATACAGCAACACATGAGACCCTGTTTTTCCTTGTCCATGGAGCAGAGGCAGTACTGCCGATAGAAATAGAGCACGACTCCCCCAGATTCACAGAGTATAACGAAGAAGTTTCTAGGAAAGCATTGGAAGACGACGTCGACGCACTCGACGAAGCTCGAGACGAAGTATTGTCAAGGGTAACTAAATATCAGCAAGACCTGAAAAATTACCATAGTCGACGTTTGCGACCAAGATCTTTTCAAGTCGGAGACTTAGTTTTGCGACTCAACCAAGAGCGCACTGAAAAACTCGAGTCGCCATGGCTTGGCCCTTACGTCATCACGGAAGTAATCGAAGGAGGAGCATACAGGATAAAAGACAAGAAGACAGGGGTTCCCGAGAAAAACCCCTGGAACGTGGCACAGCTCAGGCGGTTCTACGCTTAGAGTCGAAATATAGTCCTCCCCTGTAAAAATACAATGTACTGAAATGCCCGCGAGTTTTCAGACGCACTCTTTTCCTTTTCGGGGCACCGAGTGGGACCGGAAAGGTTTTTAATGAGGCGGGCTCGCGGTGCTGCAATATAATAAAGATAGTGGAGATATACTTCTTATCCTTCGACACGCCCGGGGGCTCAATGCCTTCAAAGTTACAAAATATATACAATATAGATAAAACTAGGCTTACCGAAATATTTCGCCTTGGTACAAGAATACCTCGCCAATTAGAACGTCGGAAGCCAACAACTATGAATATAGTGTACTCATCAAAATGTTATTGCTTTGGTCTGAAAACCTCGCAACAAAAAGATAGAACGTCACCACCAAGACACTCGGGGGCTCGTACCCATTGATAGCGAAATATATGTACGTTCTCGCAATAAGAGAAAAATCTTCGGGATAACAAAATAGTATAAGCCCCAGCCAAAGGCTCGGGGGCTCGACGATCAAAAATAGAAACAATATATACTTACAGAGTTGACAACTTTACAATATAGATCATGTGTACAAAGACGTATCAATGGTGAAACTACAGAAAAAGGAAAAATTCTCAGTGGCTACCTAGCACATGGTCTATGGTTACTCCTTCATTGGAAGGACGGGTACTATGCTCGGCATAGCTACCCTTCACAAAGAACTCAGCGTCCATCCGAAGAAGTTCATCCATCATATCTTCGGCCACAGGAGTCACCAGATCATCAATCTTGCTCATGTTTCTCTTTTTCTTCGACATTTTAGCCAGGCACGTAGGAACAATTTGATCCATGGGCAATTTTGGATGGCAAATCTTTATCATCATCATAGCAAATCTCGCGCCAGCAGAGAGTTGAGCCCGCACAAAGCCATGGATTCGAGGAGCATCTCGAAATTTTTCCATTAATGCAGGAAGAGTCTCTGGCATTTTGTTGCGAGGGAACATGGTTCCATAAACTAAAAATAGGGTCTTCGTACAGAAATCAAGGAAATCATGGACTTGACCCGTGCGATCTTGGAATCTGACAATTTGACGGGTACGCTCGGGAGTAACCCAAAAGATAGAACCATGTTGTGCAGCCAGTTTGAGCAAAGCATTGGCTCAAGCTTCAACACGTTGATCTTCGGCAGCAGTATCCAAAAATGAGCCTGGTACAACGAATAAATTGATAAGGAAGGAAAAATAGCAAAAATAACATCCAGCATGGTTGTGAGCAAGAAACATACCTGTCATGTCCAAACTGGCATCAGTCATTAGCTGAAGCATATAATTTTCTCGAGAGGAAGCTTCGGTAGCCTCAGCAACAGCAGCATCCCTTGCAGCAATGGCTTCTTGTGACTGTTGAAGAGCAATTTTTTCCCTCTCGGATGCTTGTCGAGATTGTTCCATCATCGCAAGAGTTTGTTTTTTCATGGATTGGAGTTGTTGGCGCAATTCTTGCAAATCTTGCAACAGATGTTTCCCGGAAGAACCGTCGACAAAGTTATCATTGACTAGTGTTCTCTTCGAGAAGGAGGAAGCAGGAGAAGTATCGGCAGAATGAGGATCGGCAGAGTAGTTATCAAATATCAACTGGAAAAGAAAATTCCAATATCAAAGGATTGCACAAGACAGAATTCCATTGATCTTCAAGAAATTTACATGGATATTACAAAAGGAGTTCTTCAAAAAGTACTAAGGAAATTGTCGCCAAAGCTAATATGGCGACAATAGCTAAAGAAACAAGAAAAATAAAAAGAAGGGGCATTCAACTAGACCTCCGGCTTTGATGAGCTAGGAGTCGAAGATGGCTTGATCCTGAGATAGGACAGGATTTTCTTCGTGTTGGGCTTTGCCGCCTTGATCAACGATCGCCATTTTTTCTGCTCTACCTGTTCTGTGTCGCCTACTTTCGCCCAGTCGATAGTTTGTTGGCTATCAGCAACCAAGGCAACAGTGCTTTCAGCAGCGACCTTCATATTTTCCTGGCGCATCTTCAGCCCAAGATCTTCAGGAGGATTAAAGCACTTGGCAAGAGCAAGGAAAGTTGCGGGTTCCTCTTTCTTCGGGAAGAAATACGGGAAGAGTCGCGACAACCCTGCTTTAGCTTGATCAATGCCCTTGATGCTGTCCAGGACTGGCGCGTGGTTGGCGAGGGAGGAAATTCCTGTTGTGTAGCTTTCTGGTCCCCGGCAACGGCGCCAGAAAATAGCTTGCTGGCGTGTAGTTGATGGTGGTAGTATTGCAGCAGTAGTAACGCAGTAAAACAGTAAACAAGCAGTAGTAACTCAGCAGTATTTAGGAACAAGGCCTAGGGATTACACTTTCACTAGTGGACACTCTCAACATTGATCACATAACAGAATAGATAAATGCATACTCTACACTCTTGTTGGATGATGAACGCATTGCGTAGGATTACACGAACCCTCAATGCCGGAGTTAACAAGCTCCACAATTTGTTCATATTTAAGTAACCTTATAGTGTAAGATAGATCAAAAGACTAAACCAAGTACTAACATAGCATGCACACTGTCACCTTCATGCATATGTAGGAGGAATAGATCACATCAATATTATCATAGCAATAGTTAACTTCACAATCTACAAGAGATCATGATCATAGCATAAACCAAGTACTAACACGGTGCACACACTGTCACCTTTACACACGTGCAGGAGGAATAGAACTACTTTAATAACTTTGCTAGAGTAGCACATAGATAAATTGTGATACAAACTCATATGAATCTCAATCATGTAAAGCAGCTCATGAGATTATTGTATTGAGGTACATAGGAGAGAGATGAACCACATAGCTACAGCGGAGCCCTCAGCCTCGGGGGTGGATTACTCCCTCCTCATCATGGAGGCAGCGATGGCGGTGAAGATGGCGGTGAAGACGGCGGTGGAGATGGCTCCGGGGGCAATTCCCCGTCCCGGCAGGGTGCCGAAACAGAGTTCTGTCCCCCAAATTGGAGTTTCGCGATGGCGGCGGCGCCCCTGGAGTCTTTCTGGAGTTTCGTCAATTGGTCCTGCGTTTTTAGGTCGAAAGGGATTTTATAGGCGAAGAGGCGGCGCAGGGGGTCGAAGGGGTGCCCACACCATAGGGTGGCGCGGGCCCCCCTGGCCGCGCCGCCATGTGGTGTGGTGGCCCCCTGGCCCCTCTCCGACTCTTCTTCGGTGTTCTGGAGCCTTCCGGGAAAAATAGGAGGTTTGGCGTTGATTTCGTCCAATTCCGAGAATATTGCCCGAACAGCCTTTCTGGAACCAAAAACAGCAGAAAACAGGAACTGGCACTGTGGCATCTTGTTAATAGGTTAGTTCCAGAAAATGCACGAATATGACATAAAGTGTGCATAAAACATGTAGATAACATCAATAATGTGGCATGGAACATAAGAAATTATCGATACGTCGGAGACGTATCAGCCCTCGCGTGCTTCTGTTCCATGAAACTCAAGGAACGAAATGGCGTCAAGAAGAGGATCGTTGTCGGGATCTTCAAGTTCAAATTCTTGAGATGTTTTATCTATCAAGATAAAAACTTATTGATCAACAAACGAGTGAAAGAAAGAAAGTCGAAAGGATGCGAAGTGGTTCAGATACTTACTGACAAAGCGACGGTTTTGTGACCTTACGCGCTTAATGATCGCTTCCTCGCGAGCAGATGTAGTGAATGCAGCAATCCAAGACAATGGTAATGACATGAGTAAACAAGTGAATCATAAAGCAAAGACTTTTCATGAATAGCACTTCAAGACAAGCATCAATAAGTCTTGCATAAGAGTTAACTCATAAAGCAATAATTCAAAGTAAAGGCATTGAAGCAACACAAAAGAAGATTAAGTTTCAGCGATTGCTTTCAACTTGTAACATGTATATCTCATGGATATTTGTTAATGCAAAGCAATATAACAAATGCAATATGCAAATATGTAGGAATCAATGCACAGTTCACACAAGTGTTTGCTTCTTGAGATGGAGAGAAATAGGTGAACTGACTCAACAATGAAAGTAAAAGAATGGTCCTCCATAGAGGAAAAGCATCGATTGCTATATTTGTGCCAGAGCTTTGATTTTGAAAACATATAGAGAGCATAAAAGTAAAATTTTGAGAGGTGTTTGTTGTTGTCAACGAATGGTAGTGGGTACTCTAACCCCCTTGCCAGACAAACCTTCAAAGAGCGGCTCCCATGAATTATTTTTATTTTTGGGTGGCACTCCTTCCAACCTTTCTTTCACAAACCATGGCTAACCGAATCCTCGGGTGCCTGCCAACAATCTCATACCATGAAGGAGTGCCTTTTTATTTTAGTTTTATTATGATGACACTCCTCCCAACCTTTGCTTACACAAGCCATGGCTAACCGAATCCTTCGGGTGCCGTCCAACAATCACATACCATGGAGGAGTGTCTATTTTTGTTAATTAATTTGGGAGTGGGAATCCCATTGCCAGCTCATTTTGCAAAATTATTGGATAAGCGGATGAAGCCACTAGTCCATTGGTGAAAGTTGCCCAACAAGATTGAAAGATAAACACCACATACTTCCTCATGAGCTATAAAACATTGACACAAATCAGAGGTGATAAATTTTGAATTGTTTAAAGGTAGCACTCAAGCAATTTACTTTGGAATGGCGGAGAAATACCATGTAGTAGGTAGGTATGGTGGACACAAATGGCATAGTGGTTGGCTCAAGTATTTTGGATGCATGAGAAGTATTCCCTCTCGATACAAGGTTTAGGCTAGCAAGGCTTATTTGAAACAAACACAAGGATGAACCAGTGCAGCAAAACTCACATAAAAGACATATTGAAAACATTATAAGACTCTACACCGTCTTCCTTGTTGTTCAAACTCAATACTAGAAATTATCTAGACCTTAGAGAGACCAAATATGCAAACCAAATTTTAGCATGCTCTATGTATTTCTTCATTAATGGGTGCAAAGTGTATGATGCAAGAGCTTAAACATGAGCACAACAATTGCCAATTATCACATTACCCAAGACATTATAGCAATTACTACATGTATCATTTTCCAATTCCAACCATATAACAATTTAACGAAGAGGAAACTTCGCCATGAATATTATGAGCTAAGAACACATGTGTTCATACGAACCAGCGGAGCGTGTCTCTCTCCCATACAAGCATGATGTAATCCAATTTATTCAAACACAAACAAAAACAAAAGCACACAGACGCTCCAAGTAAAGTACATAAGATGTGACTGAATAAAAATATAGTTTCAGGGGAGGAACCTGATAATGTTGTCGATGAAGAAGGGGATGCCTTGGGCATCCCCAAGCTTAGATGCTTGAGTCTTCTTGAAATATGCAGGGATGAACCACCGGGGCATCCCCAAGCTTAAAGCTTTCACTCTTCTTGATCATAGTATATCATCCTCCTCTCTTGACCCTTGAAAACTTCCTTCACACCAAACTTCTCATAAACTTCATTAGAGGGGTTAGTACATAATCAAAAACTCACATGTTCAGAGGTGACACAATCATTCTTAACACTTCTGGACATTGCCCAAAGCTACTGGAGTTTAATGGAACAAATAAATCCATCCCACATAGCAAAAGAGGCAATGCGAAATAAAAGGCAGAATCTGTCAAAACAGAACAGTCCGTAAAGACGAATTTTAAATAAATACTTCCGTTGCTCAGATCAGAAAACTCAAAACTAATGAAAGTTGCGTACATATCTGAGGAACACGCACGTAAATTGGCATATTTTTATGATTTTTTTACAGAGAAAACAGCCCAGATTCGTGACAGATAGAAATCTGTTTCTGCGCAGAAATCCAAATCTAGTATCAACCTTCGATTAGAGGCTTCACTTGGCACAACAAAACACAAAACTAAGATAAGGAGAGGTTGCTAAAGTAGTAAACAACTTCCAAGACACAAATATAAAACAAAGTACTGTAGCAAAATAACACATGGGTTATCTCCCAAGAAATTCTTTCTTTATAGCCATTAAGATGGGCTCAGCAGTTTTAACGATCCACTCGCAGGAAATAGCATTTGAAGCAAAAAGAGAGCTTCAAGAGGCAAATTAAAAACAAATTTAAGTCTAACATGCTTCCTATGAAGAGGAATCTTGTATACAAATGAATGCATGAAGAACAAAGTGACAAGCATAAGCGGATAAAACACGAGTAACTTCAAGATCCTCAACATAAAGAGGGGGAAATTAATATTATTAAGATGCATATAACCATATTTCCCTCTCTCATAATAACTTTCAGTAGCATCATTGATGAAATCCACAATATAGCCATCACTTAAAACATTCTTATCATGATTCATATGCATAGAAGTATCATTAATTTTGGCATAAGGAGAGTTCTTCTCACTAATAGTAATTGGAGCAAGATTATTATCAAGAATTTGAACATGGTAAACAAGTTGCATATTAAGGGAATTGTTTTTGGTAATCCAATCATGACTATGACAAGTTTCATAAGGATAGTTAGAACCTATATCATAGCATTCTTTATAATAATCATCAAAGATCGGAGGCACAGTGTCATCATAAGAAATAGAATAGTTATCTTTCACAGTTGGTTTATCTGTGTCCATACCATCATTGTTATTAGAAGGAGATGTATCAAACACATAATGATCAGTAGCAAAAGGATTTTCAAACACCTCTTCCCCAAGCTTAGAGCTTTCTATATCATTATGGGAGGAAGCATGGATAGCACTGACACTATGGCAATTATTATCATCATTTTCAGAATTAGTTTCCCAGAGATTTGCAATATCAAAAGTAGTGTGCTCATTCAAATCATGATCGCTAATGTATGTAAAGGGCATAGGAAGATCATCATATTCAGATTCATTGTCACAATAATCATTAGGAGCAACATACTTACGGTTACTTAGCGTTATCTCATTCACGCGGGGATACGCCGTTACCTCTTTCTTTTTATTCTCCTTCTTCTTCTTCTTCTTCTTCTTCGTTCCCTTCTTCTTCTTCTTCTCTTCCTTCTTCTCGTTCCCTTCTTTAGGAGGAAGAGGCTTGAAGGGTAGCTTGTCCGCATAACCTGATTTATTTTCAGAAACAATAGAAGAAACTTGGGAGGATCCCTCCTTTTCATTAATTAGTTGAAAACACACAGCGGTCCTATCATATTTTGGCAAGGTGTCATCTTCTAAAATATTTTGTACGTAAGTATTTGTATGGCTATTATCAATGCAATAAGAAAAACACCCATGCAGGACATCATCAATATCAAGATCACTCATATGTAACAAAGAGATTTTTCTCGACAGTTCTTCACACCCCAAAAATAAAGTAAGTTCATCATGCTGATTAGGAGTAATTTCACCATCACAATACAAATTTGCAGCACTCATTGGGTTCAAATTATCATCGGAGGAGCATTGAAAATTAAAATGACCCACTTCATGGCAAACTTCACAAATAAAAGGATAGAGGGCACAAATTTTTTTACCAAGATCATCTAGAGCCCTAAACCACTTTCTAGTTTTTTCATTAATATGATGGATGCAATATTCATCTTTGACTTGATTAATTCCACAAGGTCTATGCATTCCACAAAAATTAACATGCTTATAAGAAATAGCATTCTTAGGAGTTTGAGCATGCTTATTGCAATAATTAACAACAATTTGATTCTTCATGCAAGCCTCTTTAAAAGGTTCATGATACTTATCAAAATTCTTCTTAGGCAATTCAAAATGAGAAGCAAAGGATTTATAAAGATTTGCAGCAACTTGAGAGTCAAGGCCATAAGTAGCACTCATATTTCGAAATTTATCGGTATCCATAAAAGCTTCAATGCATTCATAATCATAATTTATACCTGACTCTTTACCTTCATTGTTCTCCCATCCTTCGGCGTTCTCCTTAATCCGATCAAGAAGATCCCACCTAGCTTCAACCTCCTTGCTTGTGAAAGATCCCTCCAATGTGCATCCAGATAGTCCTTGTGTTGTCCTGAAAGTCTCGCATAAAAATTGTTAACAATAACATTACGGGGGAGCTCATGAATGGGACATTTGAGCATTAGCGACTTTAGTCTCCCCCACGCTTGAGAAATACTCTCTCCATCACGAGGATAAAAGTTATAAATATAATTCCTATCAGTATGCACTTCATGAGGAGGATAAAATTTAGAATAAAAGAGAGATGCAATTTCCTCCCAACCAAGAGAATGTCTATTCTCCAACAATTTATACCAATGCGCCGCTTTACTGCAAATAAACAGAAAATAGCTTCTTCCTCACTTCATCCATAGAGATACCTGCACACTTGAATAACCCGCATAATTCGTGCAAAAACAGTAAATGATCTCTAGGATGGACAGTTCCATCCCCTTTATAATGGTTGTCCATAACACGTTCAATAATTTTCATAGGTATTTTATACGGAATACTTTCAGCAGGTGGATTTAAAATATCAGAAGCATCATTAGAGTTATCGCATATGGGAGATAAAGCATTATCAGAGCAAAATATTTCTTCCAAAGCTGAGGAGCAAAAAAGATTATTTTTATATAAACTAGCTTCCCCAAGCTTAGACTTTTCCATAGTATTAGCAGTAATTGCATTCATACTAATAACATCGCTACTAGCATGCAAATAAGGTTCCATAGGTTTTTTAATTTTCGCATCAAACAATTCTAAATCAGGAAAAAGATTAAAAAGCTCACCAATTTTTTTGTTGTTTTCCATTATGCCTAACTAGTGTAAACAAGAAACAAAAAGATGCAATTGCAGAATCTAAAGGAAATAGCTTCGAGTACTTACAACGGCGGAAAATAGCTTGGTAGCCGAGGTCCGGAGTGTGAGTACCTTTTACCTTTCCTCCCCGGCAACGGCGCCAGAAAATAGCTTGATGTTGTCCAGGACTGGCGCGTGGTTGGCGAGGGAGGAAATTCCTGTTGTGTAGCTTTCTGGTCCCCGGCAACGGCGCCAGAAAATAGCTTGCTGGCGTGTAGTTGATGGTGGTAGTATTGCAGCAGTAGTAACGCAGTAAAACAGTAAACAAGCAGTAGTAACTCAGCAGTATTTAGGAACAAGGCCTAGGGATTACACTTTCACTAACATTGATCACATAACAGAATAGATAAATGCATACTCTACACTCTTGTTGGATGATGAACGCATTGCGTAGGATTACACGAACCCTCAATGCCGGAGTTAACAAGCTCCACAATTTGTTCATATTTAAGTAACCTTATAGTGTAAGATAGATCAAAAGACTAAACCAAGTACTAACATAGCATGCACACTGTCACCTTCATGCATATGTAGGAGGAATAGATCACATCAATATTATCATAGCAATAGTTAACTTCACAATCTACAAGAGATCATGATCATAGCATAAACCAAGTACTAACACGGTGCACACACTGTCACCTTTACACACGTGCAGGAGGAATAGAACTACTTTAATAACTTTGCTAGAGTAGCACATAGATAAATTGTGATACAAACTCATATGAATCTCAATCATGTAAAGCAGCTCATGAGATTATTGTATTGAGGTACATAGGAGAGAGATGAACCACATAGCTACAGCGGAGCCCTCAGCCTCGGGGGTGGATTACTCCCTCCTCCTCATGGAGGCAGCGATGGCGGTGAAGATGGCGGTGAAGACGGCGGTGGAGATGGCTCCGGGGGCAATTCCCCGTCCCGGCAGGGTGCCGAAACAGAGTTCTGTCCCCCGAATTGGAGTTTCGCGATGGCGGCGGCGCCCCTGGAGTCTTTCTGGAGTTTCGTCAATTGGTCCTGCGTTTTTAGGTCGAAAGGGATTTTATAGGCGAAGAGGCGGCGCAGGGGGGTCGAAGGGGTGCCCACACCATAGGGTGGCGCGGGCCCCCCTGGCCGCGCCGCCATGTGGTGTGGTGGCCCCCTGGCCCCTCTCCGACTCTTCTTCGGTGTTCTGGAGCCTTCCGGGAAAAATAGGAGGTTTGGCGTTGATTTCGTCCAATTCCGAGAATATTGCCCGAACAGCCTTTCTGGAACCAAAAACAGCAGAAAACAGGAACTGGCACTATGGCATCTTGTTAATAGGTTAGTTCCAGAAAATGCACGAATATGACATAAAGTGTGCATAAAACATGTAGATAACATCAATAATGTGGCATGGAACATAAGAAATTATCGATACGTCGGAGACGTATCAGCCCTCGCGTGCTTCTGTTCCATGAAACTCAAGGAACGAAATGGCGTCAAGAAGAGGATCGTTGTCGGGATCTTCAAGTTCAAATTCTTGAGATGTTTTATCTGTCAAGATAAAAACTTATTGATCAACAAACGAGTGAAAGAAAGAAAGTCGAAAGGATGCGAAGTGGTTCAGATACTTACTGACAAAGCGACGGTTTTGTGACCTTACGCGCTTAATGATCGCTTCCTCGCGAGCAGATTGTGAGGCTATATGCTCGCTCAGCGAAGTCTCGGCATCATGAAGTCTCTTCCTAAGATCTTCGACACCAGCAGCATAGGTCTTGGCCTTGTCAGCCTCTGCTCTAGCTTGGATAGCATCTGATTCGGCCTTCTTACGAGCCTCTTCACTTTGCTCTAATTTTTGAGCAAGTGTATTGGCACGTTCGTTGACCTCTGCCAGTTTTTCTGCCAAGAAAGTTAAATATAGTTAAAAGCATCGACAACAAAGGAGTAAGAAAGCAAGGGCAAAAAGAAGCAGTGATACGTCTCCAACGTATCGATAATTTCTTATGTTCCATGCCACATTATTGATGTTATCTACATGTTTTATGCACACTTTATGTCATATTCGTGCATTTTCTGGAACTAACCTATTAACAAGATGCCGAAGTGCCGCTTGTTTTCTGCTGTTTTTGGTTTCAGAAATCCTAGTAACGAAATATTCTCGGAATTGGACGAAATCAACGCCCAGGGTCCTATTTTGCCACGAAGCTTCCAGAAGACCGAAGAGGAGACGAAGTGGGGCCACGAGGTGGCCACACCCTAGGGCGGCGTGGCCCCCCCCCTTGGCCGCGCGGCCCTATGGTGTGGGCCCCTCGTGCCGCCTCCTGACCTGCCCTTCCGCCTACTTAAAGCCTCCGTCGCGAAACCCCCAGTACCGAGAGCCACGATACGGAAAACCTTCCAGAGACGCCGCCGCCGCCAATCCCATCTCGGGGGATTCAGGAGATCGCCTCCGGCACCCTGCCGGAGAGGGGAATCATCTCCCGGAGGACTCTACGCCGCCATGGTTGCCTCCGGAGTGATGAGTGAGTAGTCTACCCCTGGACTATGGGTCCATAGCAGTAGCTAGATGGTTGTCTTCTCCCCATTGTGCTTCATTGTCGGATCTTGTGAGCTGCCTAACATGATCAAGATCATCTATCTGTAATTCTATATGTTGCGTTTGTTGGGATCCGATGAATAGAGAATACTTGTTATGTTGATTATCAAAGTTATGTCTATGTGTTGTTTATGATCTTGCATGCTCTCCGTTACTAGTAGATGCTCTGGCCAAGTAGATGCTTGTAACTCCAAGAGGGAGTATTTATGCTCGATAGTGGGTTCAAGTCTCCGTGAATCTGGGGAAGTGACAGAAATCTCTAAGATTATGGATGTGCTGTTGCCACTAGGGATAAAACATTGGTGCTATGTTCAAGGATGTAGTCACTGATTACATTACGCGCAATACTTAATGCAATTGTCTGTTGTTAGCAACTTAATACTGGAGGGGGTTCGGATGATAACCTGAAGGTGGACTTTTTAGGCATAGATGCATGCTGGATAGCGGTCTATGTACTTTGTCGTAATGCCCAACTAAATCTCACTATACTCATCATAATATGTATGTGCATGGTCATGCCCTCTTTATTTGTCAATTGCCCAACTGTAATTTGTTCACCCAACATGCTGTTTATCTTATGGGAGAGACACCTCTAGTGAACTGTGGACCCCGGTCCAATTCTCTATACTGAAATACACCCATCTGCAATACTGTTCTACTGTTCTCTGCAAACAATCATCATCCACACTATACATCTAATCCTTTGTTACAGCAAGCCGGTGAGATTGACAACCTCGCTGTTTCGTTGGGGCAAAGTACTTTGGTTGTGTTGTGCAGGTTCCACGTTGGCGCCGGAATCCCTGGTGTTGCGCCGCACTACATCCCGCCGCCATCAACCTTCAACGTGCTTCTTGACTCCTACTGGTTCGATTAAACCTTGGTTTCTTACTGAGGGAAACTTGCCGCTGTGCGCATCACACCTTCCTCTTGGGGTTCCCAACGGACGTGTCAACCACACGCATCAAGCAAATTTCTGGCGCCGTTGCCGGGGAGATCAAGACACGCTGCAAGGGGAGTCTCCACATCACAATCTCTTTACTTTGTTTTTCTCTTGCTTAGTTTTATTTACTACTTTGTTTGCTGCACTAAATCAAAATACAAAAAAATTAGTTGCTAGTTTTACCTTATTTGCTATCTTGTTTGCTATATCAAAAACACAAAAAAATTAGTTACTTGCATTTACTTTATCTAGTTTGCTTTATTTACTGTCTTGCACTCTATATTAAAAATACAAAAAAAATTAGTTACTTTTGTTACCATGCCTAACTCTGAACCTGTTACTTCTTCGCCTGAAGAATTAGTCTTCACTTTTAAACAAGGGGATGAGGAGAGTTTTAAGGATGCTTGGTCTAGAATTTTTACTTCTTATCGTAAAACTGAACCTCAAATGACTCTAAGTTTGCTCCTTAGTAATTTTTATTTTGGTCTTATGATTCGTTATAGATATGCTTTGGATGCTTTAGTGGGAGGAGATTTCCTTCATTGTAATGGGGATCAAGCTTTTAATGCCATAAAGAAGTTGGTTGCATCACATGATTCAGCTAATAACCTTGATTCAGCCCTTATTAGCATTTATAATAGATTAAACAATCTCGAGATAAGTACATCTCGCTTGGATGACAACTATCACCATGTTCGTAATCGTCTTGAACAAGTTTTAGTGAACTCTAAACTTTCATTATGGGATCCTACTGTTAAAATTGCTATCGGTGATCGAACTCTTCGTGCCAACTGTGATATTATGTCTGAATTTTGCCTTATACCTGAGAGCATTTATAAATCTTTGAAACTTTGGGGAGTTGATGAAGGAGGAGAAGAAATAACTCTCATTAATAACTCTGTTATAATTCCTAAGGGAATAGCCGCAGGTGTGCATACAACCATTCTTGGAAGAACAATATCTATTGATTATCTTGTTATTGAATGTGTAGGGACAGGAAAAATCACACTCGGAAGATCCCTGCTGAAACTATTGGGAGCAGTCATTGATGTGGGAGAAGGCACCCTGGAATTCACCTCTACACCGGGGGGAAATCATATATTTCCTAAATCAAAGGGAAAGAAAAACAACAAGAAAGGTAAGGGTAAAGCCCAAGGTAAGGTTGACACACCACCCTTCGATAATACTTGATACACACTTTCTGCGCCTAACTGAAAGGCGTTAAAGAAAAGCGCTTATGGGAGACAACCCATGCTTTTACCTACAGTACTTTGTTTTTATTTTGTGTCTTGGAAGTTGTTTACTACTGTAGCAATCTCTCCTTATCTTAGTTTAGTGTTTTGTTGTGCCAAGTAAAGTCGTTGATAGAAAAGTTCATACTAGATTTGGATTACTGCACAGAAACAGATTTCTTTGCTGTCACGAATCTGGGCTGTTTTCTCTGTAGGTAACTCAGAAAATTATGCCAATTTACGTGAGTGATCCTCAGATATGTACGCAACTTTCATTCAATTTGAGCATTTTCATTTGAGCAAGTTTGGTGCCTCGATAAAATTCGTCAATACGAACTATTCTGTTTTGACAGATTCTACCTTTTATTTCGCATTGCCTCTTTTGCTATGTTGGATGAATTTCTTTGATCCATGAATGTCCAGTAGCTTTATGCAATGTCCAGAAGTGTTAAGAATGATTGTGTCACCTCTGAACATGTTAATTTTTATTGTCGCTAACCCTCTAATGAGTTGTTCTAAGTTTGGTGTGGAGGAAGTTTTCAAGGATCAAGAGAGGAGTATGATGCAACATGATCAAGGAGAGTGAAAGCTCTAAGCTTGGGGATGCCCCGGTGGTTCACCCCTGCATACTCTAAGAAGACTCAAGCGTCTAAGCTTGGGGATGCCCAAGGCATCCCCTTCTTCATCGACAACACTATCAGGTTCCTCCCCTGAAACTATATTTTTATTCCATCACATCTTATGTGCTTTGCTTGGAGCGTCGGTTTGTTTTTGTTTTTGTTTTGTTTGAATAAAATGGATCCTAGCATTCACTTTGTGGGAGAGAGATACGCTCCGCTGTAGCATATGGACAAGTATGTCCTTAGTTTCTACTCATAGTATTCATGGCGAAGTTTCTTCTTCGTTAAATTGTTATATGGTTGGAATTGGAAAATGATACATGTAGTAATTGCTATAAATGTCTTGGGTAATGTGATACTTGGCAATTGTTGTGCTCATGTTTAAGCTCTTGCATCATATGCTTTGCACCCATTAATGAAGAAATACATAGAGCATGCTAAAATTTGGTTTGCATATTTGGTTTCTCTAAGGTCTAGATAATTTCTAGTATTGAGTTTGAACAACAAGGAAGACGGTGTAGAGTCTTATAATGTTTTCAATATGTCTTTTATGTGAGTTTTGCTGCACCGGTTCATCCTTGTGTTTGTTTCAAATAAGCCTTGCTAGCCTAAGCCTTGTATCGAGAGGGATTACCTCTCATGCATCCAAAATACTTGAGCCAACCACTATGCCATTTGTGTCCACCATACCTACCTACTACATGGTATTTTCCGCCATTCCAAAGTAAATTGCTTGTGTGCTACCTTTAAAATTCCATCATTCACCTTTGCAATATATAGCTCATGGGACAAATAGCTTAAAAACTATTGTGGTATTGAATATGTACTTATGCACTTTATCCCTTATTAAGTTGCTTGTTGTGCGATAACCATGTTCACTGGGGACGCCATCAACTACTCTTTGTTGAATTTCATGTGAGTTGCTATGCATGTTCGTCTTGTCTGAAGTGAGAGAGATCTACCACCTTATGGTTAAGCATGCATATTGTTAGAGAAGAACATTGGGCCGCTAACTAAAGCCATGATCCATGGTGGAAGTTTCAGTTTTGGACAACATCCTCAATCTCATATGAGAAAATTATTAATTGTTGTTACATGCTTATGCATAAAAGAGGAGTCCATTATCTGTTGTCTATGTTGTCCCGGTATGGATGTCTAAGTTGAGAATAATCAATAGCGAGAAATCCAATGCGAGCTTTCTCCTTAGACCTTTGTACATGCGGCATAGAGGTACCCCTTTGTGACACTTGGTTAAAACATGTGCATTGTGATGATCCGGTAGTCCAAGCTAATTAGGACAAGGTGCGGGCACTATTAGTATACTATGCATGAGGCTTGCAACTTGTAAGATATAATTTACATGATACATATGCTTTATTACTACCGTTGACAAAATTGTTTCATGTTTTCAAAATCAAAGCTCTAGCACAAATATAGCAATCAATGCTTTTCCTCTATGGAGGACCATTCTTTTACTTTCATTGTTGAGTCAGTTCACCTATTTCTCTCCACCTCAAGAAGCAAACACTTGTGTGAACTGTGCATTGATTCCTACATACTTGCATATTGCACTTATTATATTACTCTATGTTGACAATATCCATGAGATATACATGTTATAAGTTGAAAGCAACCGCTGAAACTTAATCTTCCTTTGTGTTGCTTCAATGCTTTTACTATGAATTATTGCTTTATGAGTTAACTCTTATGCAAGACTTATTGATGCTTGTCTTGAAGTACTATTCATGAAAAGTCTTTGCTATATGATTCACTTGTTTACTCATGTCATATACATTGTTTTGATCGCTGCATTCACTACATATGCTTTACAAATAGTATGATCAAGGTTATGATGGCATGTCACTCCAGAAATTATCTGTGTTATCGTTTTACCTGCTCGGGACGAGTAGAACTAAGCTTGGGGATGCTGATACGTCTCCAACGTATCGATAATTTCTTATGTTCCATGCCACATTATTGATGTTATCTACATATTTTATGCACACTTTATGTCATATTCGTGCATTTTCTGGAACTAACCTATTAACAAGATGCCGAAGTGCCAGTTGCTGTTTTCTGCTGTTTTTGGTTTCAGAAATCCTAGTAACGAAATATTCTCGGAATTGGACGAAATCAACGCCCAGGGTCCTATTTTGCCACGAAGCTTCCAGAAGACCGAAGAGGAGACGAAGTGGGGCCACGAGGTGGCCACACCCTAGGCGGCGCGGCCCCCTTGGCCGCGCGGCCCTATGGTGTGGGCCCTCGTGCCGCCTCCGACCTGCCCTTCCGCCTACTTAAAGCCTCCATCGCGAAACCCCCAGTACCGAGAGCCACGATACGGAAAACCTTCCAGAGACGCCGCCACCGCCAATCCCATCTCGGGGGATTCAGGAGATCGCCTCCGGCACCCTGCCGGAGAGGGGAATCATCTCCCGGAGGACTCTACGCCGCCATGGTCGCCTCCGGAGTGATGAGTGAGTAGTCTACCCCTGGACTATGGGTCCATAGCAGTAGCTAGATGGTTGTCTTCTCCCCATTGTGCTTCATTGTCGGATCTTGTGAGCTGCCTAACATGATCAAGATCATCTATCTGTAATTCTATATGTTGCGTTTGTTGGGATCCGATGAATAGAGAATACTTGTTATGTTGATTATCAAAGTTATGTCTATGTGTTGTTTATGATCTTGCATGCTCTCCGTTACTAGTAAATGCTCTGGCCAAGTAGATGCTTGTAACTCCAAGAGGGAGTATTTATGCTCGATAGTGGGTTCATGTCTCCGTGAATCTGGGGAAGTGACAGAAATCTCTAAGATTATGGATGTGCTGTTGCCACTAGGGATAAGACATTGGTGCTATGTTCAAGGATGTAGTCACTGATTACATTACGCGCAGTACTTAATGCAATTGTCTGTTGTTAGCAACTTAATACTGGAGGGGGTTCGGATGATAACCTGAAGGTGGACTTTTTAGGCATAGATGCATGCTGGATAGCGGTCTATGTACTTTGTCGTAATGCCCAACTAAATCTCACTATACTCATCATAATATGTATGTGCATGGTCATGCCCTCTTTATTTGTCAATTGCCCAACTGTAATTTGTTCACCCAACATGCTGTTTATCTTATGGGAGAGACACCTCTAGTGAACTGTGGACCCCGGTCCAATTCTCTATACTGAAATACAATCTACTGCAATATTGTTCTACTGTTCTCTGCAAACAATCATCATCCACACTATACATCTAATCCTTTGTTACAGCAAGCCGGTGAGATTGACAACCTCGCTGTTTTGTTGGGGCAAAGTACTTTGGTTGTGTTGTGCAGGTTCCACGTTGGCGCCGGAATCCCTGGTGTTGTGCCGCACTACATCCCGCCGCCATCAACCTTCAACGTTCTTCTTGACTCCTACTGGTTCGATTAAACCTTGGTTTCTTACTGAGGGAAACTTGCCGCTGTGCGCATCACACCTTCCTCTTGGGGTTCCCAACGGACGTGTCAACCACACGCATCAAGCAAATTTCTGGCGCCGTTGCCGGGGAGATCAAGACACGCTGCAAGGGGAGTCTCCACATCGCAATCTCTTTACTTTGTTTTTCTCTTGCTTAGTTTTATTTACTACTTTGTTTGCTGCACTAAATCAAAATACAAAAAAATTAGTTGCTAGTTTTACCTTATTTGCTATCTTGTTTGCTATATCAAAAACACAAAAAAATTAGTTACTTGCATTTACTTTATCTAGTTTGCTTTATTTACTGTCTTGCACTCTATATTAAAAATACAAAAAAATTTAGTTACTTTTGTTACCATGCCTAGCTCTGAACCTGTTACTTCTTCGCCTGAAGAATTAGTCTTCACTTTTAAACAAGGGGATGAGGAGAGTTTTAAGGATGCTTGGTCTAGAATTTTTACTTCTTATCGTAAAACTGAACCTCAAATGACTCTAAGTTTGCTCCTTAGTAATTTTTATTTTGGTCTTATGATTCGTTATAGATATGCTTTGGATGCTTTAGTGGGAGGAGATTTCCTTCATTGCAATGGGGATCAAGCTTTTAATGCCATAAAGAAGTTGGTTGCATCACATGATTCAGCTAATAACCTTGATTCAGCCCTTATTAGCATTTATAATAGATTAAACAATCTCGAGATAAGTACATCTCGCTTGGATGACAACTATCACCATGTTCGTAATCGTCTTGAACAAGTTTTAGTGAACTCTAAACTTTCATTATGGGATCCTACTGTTAAAATTGTTATCGGTGATCGAACTCTTCGTGCCAACTGTGATATTATGTCTGAATTTTGCCTTATACCTGAGAGCATTTATAAATCTTTGAAACTTTGGGGAGTTGATGAAGGAGGAGAAGAAATAACTCTCATTAATAACTCTGTTATAATTCCTAAGGGAATAGCCGCAGGTGTGCATACAACCATTCTTGGAAGAACAATATCTATTGATTATCTTGTTATTGAATGTGTAGGGACAGGAAAAATCACACTCGGAAGATCCCTGCTGAAACTATTGGGAGCAGTCATTGATGTGGGAGAAGGCACCCTGGAATTCACCTCTACACCGGGGGGAAATCATATATTTCCTAAATCAAAGGGAAAGAAAAACAACAAGAAAGGTAAGGGTAAAGCCCAAGGTAAGGTTGACACACCACCATTCGATAATACTTGATACACACTTTCTGCGCCTAGCTGAAAGGCGTTAAAGAAAAGCGCTTATGGGAGACAACCCATGCTTTTACCTACAGTACTTTGTTTTTATTTTGTGTCTTGGAAGTTGTTTACTACTGTAGCAACCTCTCCTTATCTTAGTTTAGTGTTTTGTTGTGCCAAGTAAAGTCGTTGATAGAAAAGTTCATACTAGATTTGGATTACTGCGCAGAAACAGATTTCTTTGCTGTCACGAATCTGGGCTGTTTTCTCTGTAGGTAACTCAGAAAATTATGCCAATTTACGTGAGTGATCCTCAGATATGTACGCAACTTTCATTCAATTTGAGCATTTTCATTTGAGCAAGTCTGGTGCCTCGATAAAATTCGTCAATACGAACTGTTCTGTTTTGACAGATTCTGCCTTTTATTTCGCATTGCCTCTTTTGCTATGTTGGATGAATTTCTTTGATCCATGAATGTCCAGTAGCTTTATGCAATGTCCAGAAGTGTTAAGAATGATTGTGTCACCTCTGAACATGTTAATTTTTATTGTCGCTAACCCTCTAATGAGTTGTTCTAAGTTTGGTGTGGAGGAAGTTTTCAAGGATCAAGAGAGGAGTATGATGCAACATGATCAAGGAGAGTGAAAGCTCTAAGCTTGGGGATGCCCCGGTGGTTCACCCCTGCATACTCTAAGAAGACATCAAGCAGCAAGGCATTACCTTCAGTCTTACTCGCATACTCACGATACCCAATGAATTGGGCACCAATACGAATAAGCTCTTTGATCATAGGCTGTCAAAGAAGGACAAAGAAAGAAAATGTCGGTATGGGAAAAATATGATGGCATAAAGAAGCAAACAGAGGAAATATAGATAGTGATACGAAAATTAAGAACTTACATCATCCAAGAGAGGGTTAGAGGAGCTACTCAATTGAAGAGTAGGCTCCGAGATTGTTTCAACCCTTGCCCTTTTCGGTGAAGGGACAAGGGGGCTTGAAGGAGGAGTAGAAGCGCCGACGTTTTGTTGAGGAGGCGAGGATTCCTCTCCTTCAACTGGCGTCTCCGAAACAACTAGAGTATGTGACGTACTCGTTCGAGCAGCCACCTCAAAAGCTGGTACTTCTTCCTCATCATCACTGCGATTAAATGTTGGCAGCATAAAAAGCAAGATAGGAAAAAATCTTCGAGTACAAAAATAAAAAAAATAAAGAGAGAAAAAGGTAACTTACGAACTGATGAGGGCCTCAAGGTATGGATCATAAGCTGCCTTCTGGTGTGGAGGAACAGTTTCTTCGGCTTTGGAGGTGCCGGAATCTTCGACATCACTCCTTTTCCTTTTGTTCTTTGGAGAAACAGCAGGAGGAGGAGATTGTGCGGATGCAGTACCTTCAGAGGCAGCCTCCTTTTCAACAGATCCCGCAGATTTTCGAGAATCTGCGGGTTCATTCACAAAAGAGGGGGCATCTTGGTTGTCGTCGATAACAACGGCCCTTTCCTCGACTTCTCCACCTTCAGGAAGGGGAGGAAGCGAGACAAGATTTGGATGGTTCTATATAAAAACAGGGGAAGATGTCAAAAAAAGGAGTTACAGAAAAATAGCAAGGCAATAACAAATCAACTGATAAAAATTACCTCGGGAAGCGCATTGGTGGCGCTGTACGGTTTTACACGACAGGAAGAAGGGATAGAATCTTTTTTGCTGAGAGAAGAGATTTTTCGGACAAGCTTTTCTAAATCCTTGACCTCCAAATCCACCGACAGCCGATCTGCGTCCTCGTCGCCAGCATACTTCCAGAGAGGATTTTTGCGAGCCTGAAGAGGCTGCACTCTGGTTCTAAGAAAATACGCCGTGATTTGGATACCTGACAATTCTTCGCCACGAGTATTTTGCAACTCATGGATGCGAGTCATCAAGGCCTCTATCGATGTTTTTTCTTCCTCGGTGTCCTCTGCATCCCAGGAGCGGCGGCGAAGGATTTTTTCGGCACCATCAAAAGGAGGGATGTTGTCTTCAGCGCATCCATGGTTCTCCTCTTGAATGTACAACCACTTCTTGCGCCACCCTTGAACTGAGTCAGGAAGTTTGACGTCGAAGTAATCGACAGTGGGGCGTACAGAAATAACAACGCCGCCTATATTATAGGCGACATTGGGAGAGCCATTGCGGCGACAAAAGAAAATACGCTTCCATAGCGCCCAGTTAGGCTGAACGCCAAGGAAGGCCTCACAGAGGGTGATGAAAATGGAGATATGAAGGATAGAATTGGGCGTGAGGTGGTGAAGTTGAAGACCATAAACAAAAAGTAGTCCACGGAGGAAAGGATGAATGGGGGCTGAAAGACCGCGGATGAGATGGTCGACGAAACTTACCCGATACCCCATTGGAGGGGTTGGGTAGCTTTCTTCGCTAGGGAAGCACAGCGCCTTAGGCTTCTTGCTAATTCCCAGCTTCTTCAAGAGATTGATGTCCTGGGTGGAAATCTTGGACCTTTCCCACTCCGCGCTTCCCAGATCTACGGCAGCCATTGATGATTCAGGCGTGCTGCGCTTGGTCAATCGACGCGGTGGCATCAACAATGGCGCAGGAATGCAGCTTGGAGAAGATGAGCTTAGGAAGTTGTGAGGCGTAGGCGGCGGTTTTGCAAAGGAGAGCAGGAGAGCGGCGTGAGTAGAAGTGCTCGAGGAAGAAGAAGGAGATCTTATATAGAGGTGCGGTGAAGCGGCGGACCGTTGGATGGAAAAACTGTGTGACAGATGATAAACACATGGAATCAAGGGTAAAAAAGTATTTTAACACTGGAGAAGTTACGGTACGTGCGCCAGGAAAAGCGGAGGCCGTGTGTCCCCCACCTACACGACGTGTCAAGATAATGGATAATTTGGGCCCGCAAGGCAGTGGGAGAAAACTTCTCGCCATTTTCGGATTTGCAATCGTGGCTATCGTCAGCAATAACGTCACCTTGTCAGAGAGAAAAATTCGACTCAACAGCGGCATAAAAAGGCGACATGAAAAAAATTGGAGAGCCTTTGATCAAATACAATTTTTTGATCAAATGCTCGGGGGCTACTTTGGAAAAATGAAAAGATCAAGCAAGACAAAATAGAAATGGCATGAGCCTATGATCAAATACAAATATTTGTTCATAGCCTCGGGGACCACTCCCATCGGGAGCGCTGTTCGCGCACCCGAGAAATTATAAAACTTCGGGAGAGAAAGAAAATATAGCGGCATAAGGCGTGGAGCCTACAACCAAGGACAAGTCCTTGGCTGTAGCCTCGGGGGCTACTCCCATCGGGAACGCTGTTCGCGTGCCCGGTGAAATTATAAATAAAGAGAGAGAGAAAGAAAGAATGAAAAGAAGAAAGATAGAAGGGCAACAAAGTATATTTTGAGTTATAAATAACTCTGCATATACTCCCATCGGGAGAGCAATATAAGTCATCTTTGACTCAATAAAATGTGCCATTCCAACAGCCGAATAAGCACTCGACAATATATTCTCAGAACGCCAAAGTTGCGATCAATTTCTGAATGCCGCAAAACTTTGCGAAGGTAAGACCCCAGATCCGTTCTGTGAGGCGTGGCGCCGTCTCTGACGTCGGTTTGCTACTATTATCCGTATCAACAGATACGAAGAAAAATCCTAACGGACGCGTTAGGTACCCGATAAATATAACTGGGACTCGACAGAATGGTAAGACCTTAAGCGGCACCTGTCGAAGTTTACACCAGTATCCCGAGATCATGTCCAGGGACGTGATTTTGAAGTAGGTTTTTGCGGATTGCCACTAGAGCAGTTAACTAGTACCTGATCCGTCAGATGAACTAGCCCCAACTACCATTATCCCTGCACAATATAGAAATTTATGTGAAGAAATATAGAAAGGTTTTGAATTGTCGAGTAAAAATAAACAGTGGAGATTTTCCCTGACTCTGCGATTCAAGCAAAATCTCGGGGGCTACTGACATAGGCATCCCCAATGGGCCTGCCGATGATGGTACCCGGGGTTTACTGAAAGCCCATTACCCAAAGAATAAGAAGATTCGGAAGCCCAAGATATTGTTAAGGAAAGCTAGAGTTGTAATAGGAAGCATTATTTGTAATCTTGCGGGAGGAGTTAGAAACCTTCCCGGACTCTGTGACTTGTACAATACGAATCCCTCGGCTCCGCCTCCTATATAAGGGGGAGTCGAGGGACACAGAAGGGATCGAGTCATTGTTTTCTCAAACCCTAGTTTTCATATTCGTCGAGTACTTTTCGGCTGAAACCTTCGAGATCTACTTGCCCTCTACATCCAACTAAACCCTAGTCTACAATCCGTAGGCATTGACAAGTTAATACCTTGTCACCCGTGGTTCATCCCTGCATATTTCAAGAAGACTCAAGCGTCTAAGCTTGGGGATGCCCAAGGCATCCCCTTCTTCATCAAACTTATCAGGTCACCTCTAGTGAAACTATATTTTAATTCCGTCACATCTTATGTGCTTTACTTGGAGCGTCCGTGTGCTTTTATTCTCGTTTGTTATTTTAAGTTTTCTTAATAAATCGGATCCTAACATGCTTGTGTGGGAGAGAGACACGCTCCGCTTTTTCATTTGAACACTTGTGTTCTTCGTTTTATTTTTCATGTTTGTGACGAAAGCTGAAAGCCGCAGCACTTATTGTTATTTGGTTGGAAACAGAAAATGCTTCATGTGGTAATTGGTATATTGTCTTGAATAATTTGATACTTGGCAATTGTTTTGAGCTCTCAAGTAGATCATGTTTAAGCTCTTGCATCATGTAGTTTAAACCTATTAGTGGAGAACTACCGTAGAGCTTGTTGAAATTTGGTTTGCATGATTGGTCTCTCTAAGGTCTAGATATTTTCTGGTAAAAGTGTTTGAGCAACAAGGAAGATAGTGTAGAGTCTTATAATGCTTGCAATATGTTCTTATGTAAGTTTTGCTGTACCGGTTTATACTTGTGTTTGCTTCAAACAACCTTGCTAGCCAAAGCCTTGTACCGAGAGGGAATGCTTCTCGTGCATCCAAAACCTTGAGCCAAAACCTATGCCATTTGTGTCCACCATAACTACCTACTATGTGGTATTTTTCTGCCATTCCAAATAAATACTTCATGTGCTACCTTTAAACAATTCAAAACTTTATTACTCCTTATTTGTGTCAATGTTTTATAGCTCATGAGGATGTATGTGCTATTTTATCTTTCAATCTTGTTGGGCAGACTTTCACCAATGGACTAGTGGCATATACATCCGCTTATCCAATAATTTTGCAAAAAGAGCTGGCAACGGGGTGCCCAGCCCCAATTAATTAAATTTCATTAATAATTCTCTTCACATGTTTTGCCCTGATTTATCAGTAAGCAACTTAATTTTGCAATAGACACTCCTCCATGGTATGTGAAATGTTGGAAGGCACCCGAGGATTCGGTTAGCCATGGCTTGTGAAAGCAAAAGGTTGGGAGGAGTGTCACCTATAAATAAAACTTAAATACATGTGTAAACAAAAGAGAAGAGGGATGATCTACCTTGCTGGTAGAGATAACGTTTTTCATGGGAGCCGCTCTTTGAAAGTCTGTTTGACAAGGGGGTTAGAGTGCCCACTACCATTCGTTGACAACAACAAACACCTCTCAAAACTTTATTTTTATGCTCTCTTTATGATTTCAAAACTTGAAAAGCTCTAGCACATGATATAATCCCTACTTCCCTCTGCGAAGGGCCTTTCTTTTACTTTATGTTGAGTCAGTTTACCTACTTCTTTCTATCTTAGAAGCAAACACTTGTGTCAACTGTGTGTATTGATTCGTGCATGCTTACTTATTGCACTTATTATATTACTTTGTGTTGACAATTATCCATGAGATATGCATGTTGAAGTTGAAAGCAATTGCTGAAACTTAGATCTTCCTGTGTGTTGCTTCAAAACCCTGTATTAAGAATCTATTGCTTTATGAGTTAACTCTTATGCAAGACTTTTTGATGCTTGTCTTGAAAGTACTATTCATGAAAAGTTTTTGCTATATGATTCAGTTGTTTAGTCATTATCTTTTTGTTAGCAAACTATAGACCATTGTTTTGAGTCACTTCATTCATCTCATATGCTTTACAATAGTATTAATCAAGATTATGTTGGTAGCATGTCACTTCAGAAATTATTCTTTTTATTGTTTACCTACTCGAGGGCGAGTAGGAACTAAGCTTGGGGATGCTTGATACGTCTCCAACGTATCTATAATTTCTTATGTTCCATGCTAGTTTTATGATAATACCTATGATGCGTGTAGTTGACACGTCCGTTGGGAACCCCAAGAGGAAGGTGTGATGCGCACAGTAGCAAGTTTCCCTCAGTAAGAAACCAAGGTTTAATCGAACCAGTAGGAGTCAAGAAGCACGTTGAAGGTTGATGGCGGAGGAGTGTAGTGCGGCGCAACACCAGGGATTCCGGCGCCAACGTGGAACCTGCACAACACAATCACAGAACTTTGCCCCAACGTAACAGCGAGGTTGTCAATCTCACCGGCTTGCTGTAAACAAAGGATTAGATGTATAGTGTGGATGATGATGTTTGTTTGCGAAGAACAGTAAAGAACAATTGCAGTAGATTGTATTTTAGATGTAAAGAATAGGACCGGGGTCCACAGTTCACTAGTGGTGTCTCTCCCATAAGATAGCAGATGTTGGGTGAACAAATTACAGTTGGGCAATTGACAAATAAAGAAGGCATTCCAATGCACATACATATATCATGATGAGTACTATGAGATTTAATCAGGGCATTACGACAAAGTACATAGACCGCCATCCAACATGCATCTATGCCTAAAAAGTCCACCTTCAGGTTATCATCTGAACCCCCTCCAGTATTAAGTTGTAAACAACAGACAATTGCATTAAGTATGGTGCGTAATGTAATCAACACAAATATCCTTAGACAAAGCATCGATGTTTTATCCCTAGTGGCAACAGCACATCCACAACCTTAGAACTTTTTGTCACTGTCCCAGATTTAATGGAGGCATGAACCCACTATCGAGCATAAATACTCCCTCTTGGAGTCACAAGTATCAACTTGGCCAGAGCCTCTACTAGCAATAGAGAGCATGCAAGAACATAAATAACATATATGATAGATTGATAATCAACTTGACATAGTATTCAATATCCATCGGATCCCAACAAACACAACATGAAGGATTACAAATAGACGATCTTGATCATGATAGGCAGCTCACAAGATCGAACATGATAGAACAATGAGGAGAAGACGACCATCTAGCTACTGCTATGGACCCATAGTCCAGGGGTGAACTACTCACACATCGATCCGGAGGCGATCATGGCGATGAAGAGACCTCCGGGAGATGATTCCCCTCTCCGGCAGGGTGCCGGAGGCGATCTCCTGAATCCCCCGAGATGGGATTGGCGGCGGCGGCGTCTCTGGAAGGTTTTCCGTATCATGGCTCTCGGTACTGGGGGTTTCGCGACGGAGGCTTTAAGTAGGCGGAAGGGCGGAGTCGGGAGAGTCACGGGGGCCCCACACGCTAGGGCCGCGCGGGCCCTCTCTAGGGCGCGCCGCCCTAGTGTGGCGACGCCCCGTGGCCCCACTTCGTCTCCCCTCCGGTCTTCTGGAAGCTTCGTGGAAAAATAGGCCCCTGGGCGTTGATTTCGTCCAATTCCGAGAATATTTCCTTACTAGGATTTCTGAAACCAAAAACAGCAGAAAACAAAGAATCGGCTCTTCGGCATCTCGTCAATAGGTTAGTGCCGGAAAATGCATAAATATGACATATAATGTGTATAAAACATGTGAGTATCATCATAAAAGTAGCATGGAACATAAGAAATTATAGATACGTTTGGGACGTATCAAGCATCCCCAAGCTTAGTTCCTACTCGCCCTCGAGTAGGTAAACGATAACAAAGATAATTTCTGAAGTGACATGCTATCATAATCTTGATCAATACAATTGTAAAGCACATGAGATGAATGCAGCGATTCGAAGCAATGATGAAGATAATGAGTAAACAAATGAATCATATAGCAAAGACTTTTCATGAATAATACTTTCAAGACAAGCATCAATAAGACTTGCATAAGAGTTACTCATAAAGCAATAAGTTCAAAGTAAAGGTACTGAAGCAACACAAAGGAAGATTAAGTTTCAGCAGTTGCTTTCAACTTCAACATGTATATCTCATGGATAATTGTCAACACAAAGTAATATAACAGGTGCAATAGGTAAACATGTAAGAATCAATGCACACAGTTGACACAAGTGTTTGCTTCTAAGATAGAAAGAATAGGCAAACTGACTCAACAATAAAGTAAAAGATAGGCCCTTCGCAGAGGGAAGCATTGATTACTATTTTTGTGCTAGAGCTTTTCATTTTGAAAACATAGAAACAATTTTGTCAACGGTAGTAATAAAGCATATGTGTTATGTATAAGATATCTTATAAGTTGCAAGCCTCATGCATAGTATACCAATAGTGCCCGCACCTTGTCCTAATTAGCTTGGATTAACACGGATTATCATTGCATAGCATATGTTTCAACCAAGTGTCACAAAGGGGTACCTCTATGCCGCCTGTACAAAGGTCTATGGAGAAATCTCGCATTGGATTTCTCGCTTTTGATTATTCTCAACTTAGACATCCATACCGGGACAACATAGACAACAGATAATGAACTCCTCTTTAATGCATAAGCATTCAAAAACAGTTAATATTCTCATAAGAGATTGAGGATTAATTGTCCACACTGAAACTTCCACCATGAATCATGGCTTTAGTTAGCGGCCCAATGTTCTTCTCTAACAGTATGCATACTCAAACCATTTGATTGTGAAAACCGCCCTTACTTCAGACAAGACGAACATGCATAGCAACTCACATGATATTCAACGAAGGTAAAAGTTGATGGCGTCCCCAGAAAACATGGTTACCGCTCAACAGGCAACTTACTAAGAAATAAGACACATAAGTACATATTCTTCACCACGATAGTTTTTAAGCTATTTTGTCCCATGAGCTATATATTGCAAAGGCAAAGAATAGAATTTTAAAGGTAGCACTCAAGTAATGTACTTTGAAATGGCGGAGAAATACCATGTGGTAGGTAGGTATGGTGGACACAAATGGCATGGTTATTGGCTCAAGGATTTGGATGCACAAGAAGAATCCCTCTCAATACAAGGCTAGGCTAGCAAGGTTGTTTGAAGCAAACTCAAGTATGAAATGGTGCAGCAAGACTCACATATAAACATATTGTAAGCATTATAAGACTTTACATCGTCTCCTTGTTGTTCAAACACCTCAACCAGAAAATATCTAAACTTAGGGAGACCAATCATGCAAACCAAATTTTAACATGCTCTATGTAGTTATTCATTAATGGGTACAAGGTACATGATGCAAGAGCTTAAACAAGATCTATATGAGCACAACAATTGCCAAGTATCACATTATTCAAGACATTATACCATTTACCACATGCGGTATTTTCCGTTTCCAACCATATATCAATGAATGAAATAGTTCAAATTTCGCAATGAACATTAAAGATAAAGCTAAGAACATATGTGTTCATACGAAACAGCGGAGCGTAATATCTCCAATATAAAGAATGCTAGGATCCGATTTTATTCAAACAAAAACAAAAACAAAAACAAACAGACGCTCCAAGTAAAGCACATAAGATGTGACGGAATAAAAATATAGTTTCACTAGAGGAACCTGATAAGTTGTCGATGAAGAAGGGGATGCCTTGGGCATCCCCAAGCTTAGACGCTTGGGTCTTCTTAAAATATGCAGGGATGAACCACGGGGGCATCCCCAAGCTTTGACTTTTCACTCTTCTTGATCATATTGTATCATCCTCCTCTCTTGACCCTTGAAAACTTCCTCCACACCAAACTCGAAACAAACTCATTAGAGGGTTAGTGCATAATTCATATATTCAGAGGTGACATAATCATTCTTAATACTTCTGGACATTGCACAAAGCTACTGAAAGTTAATGGAACAAAGAAATCCATCAAACATAGCAAAACATGCAATGCGAAATAAAAGGCAGAATCTGTCAAAACAGAACAGTCCGTAAAGACGAATTTTAAAGTGGCACCATACTTGCTCAGATGAAAATGCCCAAATTGAATGAAAGTTGCGTACATATCTGAGGATCACGCACGTAAATTTGCAGATTTTTCTGACTTACCTACAGAGAATTCCGCCCAGATTCGTGACAGCAAGAAATCTGTTCCTGTGCAGTAATCCAAATCTAGTATTGGCTTTACTATCAAAGACTTTACTTGGCACAACAATGCAATAAAATAAAGATAAGGAGTGGTTGCTACAGTAGTAAACAACTTCCAAGACTCAAATATAAAATAAAGTAATGTCGTAAAATCATGGGTTGTCTCCCATAAGCGCTTTTCTTTAACGCCTTTCAGCTAGGCGCAGAAAGTGTGAATCAAGTATTATCAAGAGACGAAGCATCAACATAGGTGTTGGGAGTTTTCTCAACTATGCATTTTATCTTATCTATGTGAGTTTCAGAGGCTCCCTTTTCATTATTCTTAGGTTTGTTGTCCTCGTCAAACAAATTTTCAGGAACAAGCCAACCATAGTTATTTTCTAGTGCCTCGAACATTCCTGCGAGCTTGCAAGGTATTGATGTCTTAATATTCCCCCCATCATTAACATTATTAGTGTACCTTATTCTATCCATGTCCATCTTCTCAAGGGTACTAGCAAAGTTGGTATAAGAGCCAAGCATATTGTATTTAATAAAGACCTTTCTAGCCTCTCTTGCTACACCACCAAATTCTTTAAGAAGGGTTTCTAAAACAAAATCTTTCTTTTCCCCTTCCTCCATATCACCGAGTGTGAGAAACATGTGTTGGATTATAGGATTGAGATTAACAAATTTAGTTTCCAACATGCGAACTAAAGAAGCAGCAGTAATTTCATAAGTAGGAGCAAGTTCTACCAAGTGTCTATCTTCAAAATCTTCAGCGGTACTAACATGAGTGAAAAAATCTTCTATATTATCTCTTCCAATTATAGACCCTCGGCCTACCGGTATGTCTTTTAGAGTGTACTTAGGAGGAAACATGATGAAATAAACAAGAGGTAAATAAAGTAAATGCAAGTAACTTATTTTTTTGTGTTTTTGATATAGAGAACGCAAACAAGATAGTAAATAAAGTAAAACTAGCAACTAATTTTTTTGTTTTTTGTTTTAGTGCAGCAAACAAAGTAGTAAATAAAGTAAAGCAAGACAAAAACAAAGTAAAGAGATTGGAAGTGGAGACTCCCCTTGCAGCGTGTCTTGATCTCCCCGGCAACGGCGCCAGAAATTTGCTTGATGCGTGTAGTTGACACGTCCGTTGGGAACCCCAAGAGGAAGGTGTGATGCGCACAGTAGCAAGTTTCCCTCAGTAAGAAACCAAGGTTTAATCGAACCAGTAGGAGTCAAGAAGCACGTTGAAGGTTGATGGCGGAGGAGTGTAGTGCGGCGCAACACCAGGGATTCCGGCGCCAACGTGGAACTTGCACAACACAATCACAGAACTTTGCCCCAACGTAACAGCGAGGTTGTCAATCTCACCGGCTTGCTGTAAAGAAAGGATTAGATGTATAGTGTGGATGATGATGTTTGTTTGCGAAGAACAGTAAAGAACAATTGCAGTAGATTGTATTTCAGATGTAAAGAATAGGACCGGGGTCCACATTTCGCTAGTGGTGTCTCTCCCATAAGATAGCAGATGTTGGGTGAACAAATTACAGTTGGGCAATTGATAAATAAAGAAGACATAACAATGCACACACATATATCATGATGAGTACTATGAGATTTAATCAGGACATTACGACAAAGTACATAGACCGCCATCCAACATGCATCTATGCCTAAAAAGTCCACCTTCAGGTTATCATCCGAACCCCCTCCAGTATTAAGTTGTAAACAACAGACAATTGCATTAAGTATGGTGCGTAATGTAATCAACACAAATATCCTTAGACAAAGCATCGATGTTTTATCCCTAGTGGCAACAACACATCCACAACCTTAGAACTTTCTGTCACTGTCCCAGATTTAATGGAGGCATGAACCCACTATCGAGCATAAATACTCCCTCTTGGAGTCACAAGTATCAACTTGGCCAGAGCCTCTACTAGCAACGGAGAGCATGCAAGAACATAAATAACATATATGATAGATTGATAATCAACTTGACATAGTATTCAATATCCATCGGATCCCAACAAACACAACATGAAGGATTACAAATAGATGATCTTGATCATGATAGGCAGCTCACAAGAATGAACATGATAGCACAATGAGGAGAAGACGACCATCTAGCTACTGCTATGGACCCATAGTCCAGGGGTGAACTACTCACACATCGATCCGGAGGCGATCATGGCGATGAAGAGACCTCCGGGAGATGATTCCCCTCTCCGGCAGGGTGCCGGAGGCGATCTCCTGAATCCCCCGAGATGGGATTAGCGGCGGCGGCGTCTCTAGAAGGTTTTCCGTATCGTGGCTCTCGGTACTGGGGGTTTCGCGATGGAGGCTTTAAGTAGGTGGAAGGGCGGAGTCGGGAGAGTCACGGGGGCCCCACATGCTAGGGCCGCGCGGGCCCCCTCTAGGCCGCGCCGCCCTAGTGTGGCGGCGCCCCGTGGCCCCACTTCGTCTCCCCTCCAGTCTTCTGGAAGCTTCGTGGAAAAATAGGCCCCTGGGCGTTGATTTCGTCCAATTCCGAGAATATTTCCTTACTAGGATTTCTGAAACCAAAAACAGCAGAAAACAGCAACTGGCTCTTCGGCATCTCGTCAATAGGTTAGTGCCGGAAAATGCATAAATATGACATATAATGTGTATAAAACATGTGAGTATCATCATAAAAGTAGCATGGAACATAAGAAATTTAAGATACGTTTGGGACGTATCAACCTACATGTTTTATTCACACTTTATAATGTTTTTATGCATTTTCTAGGACTAACCTATTAACAAGATGCCACAGTGCCAGTTCCTGTTTTTGATTTCAGAAAAGTTGTTTTACAAATATTCTCGGAATTGGACGAAACAAAAGCCCACGGCCCTATTTTCCACGGAGTGTTCCAGAAGACCGAAGAGGAGTCGAGGAAGGCCAGCAGGGGGCCCTCCCCATATGGCGGCGTGGGGGGCCCCACAGCCGCGCCAAGACGTGGGGAGGGAGCCCCCTGGCTCCCCCGACGCTGCCCCTTCGCCTATTTATTCCTTCGTCCCGAAAACCCTAGTACCGAGAGCCAAAATAGCAGAACAGTTCCAGAGACGCCGCCGCCGTCAACCCTAACTCGGGGGGTTCAGAAGATCTCCTCCGGCACCCTGCCGGAGAGGGGAATCATCACCGGAGGGATCTACATCACCATGCCCACCTCCGGACTGATGCGTGAGTAGTTCATCCTTGGACTACGGGTCCATAGCAGTAGCTAGATGGTTGTCTTCTCCTATTGTGCCGTCATGTTTAGATCTTGTGAGCTGCCTATTGATACGTCTCCGACGTATCGATAATTTCTTATGTTCCATGACACACTATTGATGTTATCTACATGTTTTATGCACACTTTATGTCATATTCGTGCATTTTCTGGAACTAACCTATTAACAAGATGCCGAAGTGCCGATTCTGTTTTTTTGCTGTTTTTGGTTTCAGAAATCCTAGTAAGGAAATATTCTCGGAATTGGACGAAATCAAAGCCCGGGGCCTATTTTCTCACGAAGCTTCCAGAAGTCCGAAGGAGAGACGAAGAGGGGCCACGGAGGGCCACACCATAGGCGGCGCGGCCCCCCTTGGCCGCGCCGGCCTCGTGGTCTGGGGCCCCGTGCCGCCTCTTGACCTGCCCTTCCGCCTATAAAAGGTCGCCGTGACGAAACCCCGGTACCGAGAACCACGATACGGAAAACCTTCCAGAGACGCCGCCGCCGCCGATCCCATCTCGGGGGATCCAGGAGATCGCCTCCGGCACCCTGCCGGAGAGGGGAATCATCTCCCGGAGGACTCTACGCCGCCATGGTCGCCTCCGGTGTGATGTGTGAGTAGTCTACCCCTGGACTATGGGTCCATAGCAGTAGCTAGATGGTTGTCTTCTCCCCATTGTGCTATCATTGTCGGATCTTGTGAGCTGCCTAACATGATCAAGATCATCTATCTGTAATTCTATATGTTGCGTTTGTTGGGATTCGATGAATAGAGAATACTTGTTATGTTGATTATCAAAGTTATGCTATGTGTTGTTTATGATCTTGCATGCTCTCCGTTATTAGTAGATGCTCTGGCCAAGTTGATGCTAGTAACTCCAAGAGGGAGTATTTATGCTCGATAGTGGGTTCATGTCTCCGTGAATCTGGAGGAGTGACAAGAACCACTAAGGTTACGGATGTGCTGTTGCCACTAGGGATAAAACCTTGGTGCTATGTTCAAGGATGTAGTCACTGATTACATTACGCGCAATACCTAATGCAATTGTCTGTTGTTAGCAACTTAATACTGGAGGGGGTTCGGATGATAACCTGAAGGTGGACTTTTTAGGCATAGATGCAGTTGGATGACGGTCTATGTACTTTGTCGTAATGCCCAATTAAATCTCACTATACTCATCATGATATGTATGTGCATGGTCATGCCCTCTTTATTTGTCAATTGCCCAACTGTAATTTGTTCACCCAACATGCTGTTTATCTTATGGGAGAGACACCTCTAGTGAACTGTGGACCCTGGTCCAATTCTCTTTACTGAAATACAATCTACTGCAATACTTGTTCTACTGTTTTCTGCAAACAATCATCTTCCACACAATACGGTTAACTCTTTGTTACAGCAAGCCGGTGAGATTGACAACCTCACTGTTTCGTTGGGGCAAAGTACTTTGGTTGTGTTGTGCAGGTTCCACGTTGGCGCCGGAATCCCTGGTGTTGCGCCGCACTACATCCCGCCGCCATCAACCTTCAACGTGCTTCTTGGCTCCTCCTGGTTCGATAAACCTTGGTTTCTTTCTGAGGGAAAACTTGCTGCTGTGCGCATCATACCTTCCTCTTGGGGTTGCCCAACGAACGTGTGAAATACACGCCATCAAGCTCTTTTTCTCGCGCCGTTGTCGGGAGATCAAGACACGCTGCAAGGAGTCTCCACTTCTCAATCTCTTTACTTTGTTTTTGTCTTGCTTAGTTTTATTTACTACTTTGTTTGCTGCACTAAATCAAAATACAAAAAAATTAGTTGCTAGTTTTACTTTATTTGCTATCTTGTTTGCTATATCTAAAACACAAAAAAATTAGTTTACTTACATTTACTTTATCTAGTTTGCTTTATTTACTGTTGCTAAAATGGCCAACGCTGAAAATACTAAGTTGTGTGACTTCACAACCACAAATAATAATGATTTCTTATGCACACCTATTGCTCCACCTGCTACTACAGCAGAATTCTTTGAAATTAAACCTGCTTTCTTGAATCTTGTTATGCGAGAGCAATTTTCTCAGTGTTAGTTACGATGATGCTGCTGCCCATCTTAATAATTTTGTTGAACTATGTGAAATGCAAAAATATAAAGATGTAGATGGTGATATTATTAAACTAAAATTGTTCCCTTTCTCATTAAGAGGAAGAGCTAAAGATTGGTTGCTATCTCTGCCTAAGAATAGTATTGATTCATGGACTAAATGCAAGGATGCTTTTATTTGTAGATATTATCCCCCTGCTAAAATTATATCTTTGAGGAGTAGCATAATGAATTTTAAACAATTAGATACTGAACATGTTGCTCAAGCTTGGGAAAGAATGAAATCTCTGGTTAAAAATTGCCCAACCCATGGACTGACTACTTGGATGATCATCCAAACCTTCTATGCAGGACTAAATTTTTCTTCACAGAATTTATTGGATTCAGCTGCTGGAGGTACCTTTATGTCCATCACTCTTGGTGAAGCAACAAAGCTTCTTGATAATATGATGATCAACTACTCTGAATGGCACACGGAAAGGGCTCCACAAGGTAAGAAGGTAAATTCTGTCGAAGAAACCTCTTCCTTGAGTGATAAGATTGATGCTATTATGTCTATGCTTGTGAATGATAGGACTAATATTGATCCTAATAATGTTCCGTTAGCTTCATTGGTTGCACAAGAAGAACATGTTGATGTAAACTTCATTAAAAATAATAATTTCAACAACAATGCTTACCGGAACAATTCTAGTAACAACTATAGACCATATCCTTATAATAATGGCAACGGCTATGGTAATTCTTATGGGAATTCTTACAACAATAATAGGAGTTCACCCCCTGGACTTGAATCCATGCTTAAAGAATTTATTAGTACACAAACTGCTTTTAACAAATCATTGAAGAAAAGCTTGGGAAAATTGATATACTTGCTTCTAAAGTCGATAGTCTTCTTGCTGATGTTGATCTTTTGAAATCAAAAGTTTTGCCTAATGAGAATCATCATGATAAAATTACTACTACAGCAAATGCCATTCAAGTTAGAATTAATGAGAATATAAGATTAATGGCTGAACTGCGTGCTAGGTGGGATAGAGAAGAAAATGAAAAACTAGCTAAAAAGAAGAATATAGCTAAAGTTTGGACTATTACCACCACTAGTAATGCTAATGCTACTCATGTTGCTGCACCTCCCACTAATACTAATAAAAGAATTGGTGTTAGCAATGTTTCCACTTCTAATGCAAAGCGCGAGAAACTGCACAAAGCGCTAAAACTCTTTGAAACTGCCTGTGATAAAGCTGCTGAAATTTTTTCCAACATTGGGGATGATGATCCCATTGCTTTAGATTATAATGGTTTGAATTTTGATGATTGCCACATCTCTGAAGTTATAAAGTTCTTGCAAAAACTTGCTAAAAGTCCTAATGCTAGTGCTATAAATTTGGCTTTTACACATCATATTACAAATGCTCTTATAAAAGCTAGAGAAGAGAAACTAGAGCGTGAAGCCTCTATTCCTAAAAAGTTAGAGGATGGTTGGGAGCCCATCATTAAGATGAAGATTAAAGATTTTGATTGTAATGCTTTATGTGATCTTGGTGCAAGTATTTCTGTTATGCCTAAGAAAATTTATAATATGCTTGACTTGCCACCGCTGAAAAATTGTTATTTGGATGTTAATCTTGCTGATCATTCTACAAAGAAACCTTTGGGGAAAGTTGATAATGTTCGCATTACCGTTAACAATAACCTTGTTCCCGTTGATTTTGTTGTCTTGGATATTGAATGCAATGCATCTTGTCCCATTATATTGGGAAGACCTTTTCTTCAATTGTTGGTGCTGTTATTGATATGAAGGAAGGTAATATAAAATATCAATTTCCTCTCAAGAAAGGTATGGAACACTTCCCTAGAAAGAGAATGAAGGTACCTTTTGACTCTATTATGAGAACAAATTATGATGTTGACACTTCGTCTCTTGATAATACTTGATACACACTTTCTGCGCCTAGCTGAAAGGCGTTAAAGAAAAGCGCTTATGGGAGACAACCCATGTTTTTACCTACAGTACTTTGTTTTTATTTTGTATCTTGGAAGTTGTTTACTACTGTAGCAACCTCTCCTTATCTTAGTTTTGTGTTTTGTTGTGCCAAGTTAAGCCGTTGATAGAAAAGTAAGTACTAGATTTGGATTACTGCACAGTTCCAGATTTCTTTGCTGTCACGAATCTGGGTCCACCTCCTTGTAGGTAGCTCAGAAAATTAAGCCAATTTACGTGCATGATCCTCAGATATGTACGCAACTTTCATTCAATTTGAGCATTTTCATTTGAGCAAGTCTGGTGCCATTTTAAAATTCGTCAATACGAACTGTTCTGTTTTGACAGATTCTGCCTTTTATTTCGCATTGCCTCTTTCGCTATGTTGGATGAATTTCTTTGATCCATTAATGTCCAGTAGCATTATGCAATGTCCAGAAGTGTTAAGAATGATTGTGTTACCTCTGAATATGTCAATTTATATTGTGCACTAACCCTCTAATGAGTTGTTTCGAGTTTGGTGTGGAGGAAGTTTTCAAGGATCAAGAGAGGAGTATGATGCAACATGATCAAGGAGAGTGAAAGCTCTAAGCTTGGGGATGCACCCGGTGGTTCACCCCTGCATATATCAAGAATACTCAAGCGTCTAAGCTTGGGGATGCCCAAGGCATCCCCTTCTTCATCGACAACATTATCAGGTTCCTCCCCTGAAACTATATTTTTATTCCATCACATCTTATGTGCTTTTTCTTGGAGCGTCGGTTTGTTTTTGTTTTTTGTTTTGTTTGAATAAAATGGATCCTAGCATTCACTTTATGGGAGAGAGACACGCTCCGCTGTAGCATATGGATAAGTATGTCCTTGGTTTCTACTCATAGTATTCATGGCGAAGTTTCTCCTTCGTTAAATTGTTATATGGTTGGAATTGGAAAATGATACATGTAGTAATTGCTATAAATGTTTTGGGTAATGTGATACTTGGCAATTGTTGTGCTCATGATTAAGCTCTTGCATCATATGCTTTGCACCCATTAATGAAGAAATACATAGAGCATGCTAAAATTTGGTTTGCATATTTGGTTTCTCTAAGGTCTAGATAATTTCTAGTATTGAGTTTGAACAACAAGGAAGACGGTGTAGAGTCTTATAATGTTTTCAATATGTCTTTTATGTGAGTTTTGCTGCACCGGTTCATCCTTGTGTTTGTTTCAAATAAGCCTTGCTAGCCTAAACCTTGTATCGAGAGGGAATACTTCTCATGCATCCAAAATACTTGAGCCAACCACTATGCCATTTGTGTCCACCATACCTACCTATACTACATGGTATTTTTCCGCCATTCCAAAGTAAATTGCTTGAGTGCTACCTTTAAAATTCCATCATTCACCTTTGCAATATATAGCTCATGGGACAAATAGCTTAAAAACTATTGTGGTATTGAATATGTAATTATGCACTTTATCTCTTATTAAGTTGCTTGTTGTGCGATAACCATGTTCACTGGGGACGCCATCAACTATTCGTTGTTGAATTTCATGTGAGTTGCTATGCATGTTCGTCTTGTCTGAAGTAAGAGAGATCTACCACCATATGGTTAAGCATGCATATGTTAGAGAAGAACATTGGGCCGCTAACTAAAGCCATGATCCATGGTGGAAGTTTCAGTTTTGGACAACAATCCTCAAATCTCAAATGAGAAAATTATTAATTATTGTTATATGCTTATGCATAAAAGAGGAGTCCATTATCTATTGTCTATGTTGTCCCGGTATGGATGTCTAAGTTGAAGAATAATCAATAGCGAGAAATCCAATGCGAGCTTTCTCCTTAGACCTTTGTACAGGCGGCATAGAGGTACCCCTTTGTGACACTTGGTAAAAACAATGCATTGTGATGACCCGGTAGTCCAAGCTAATTAGGACAAGGTGCGGGCACTATTAGTACACTATGCATGAGGCTTGCAACTTATAAGATATAATTTACATGATGCATATGCTTTATTACTACCGTTGACAAAATTGTTTCATGTTTTCAAAATCAAAGCTCTAGCACAAATATAGCAATCGATGCTTTTCCTCTATGGAGGACCATTCTTTTACTTTCAATGTTGAGTCAGTTCACCTATTTCTCTCCACCTCAAGAAGCAAACACTTGTGTGAACTGTGCATTGATTCCTACATACTTGCTTATTGCACTTATTATATTACTCTATGCTGACAATATCCATGAGATATACATGTTACAAGTTGAAAGCAACCGCTGAAACTTAATCTTCTTTTGTGTTGCTTCAATATCTCTACTTTGAATTATTGCTTTATGAGTTAACTCTTATGCAAGACTTATTGATGCTTGTCTTGAAGTGCTATTCATGAAAAGTCTTTGCTATATGATTCACTTGTTTACTCATGTCATATACATTGTTTCGATCGCTGCATTCACTACATATGCTTTGCAAATAGTATGATCAAGATTATGATGGCATGTCACTCCAGAAATTATCTGTGTTATCGTTTTACCTGCTCGGGACGAGCAGAACTAAGCTTGGGGATGCTGATACGTCTCCGACGTATCGATAATTTCTTATGTTCCATGACACACTATTGATGTTATCTACATGTTTTATGCACACTTTATGTCATATTCGTGCATTTTCTGGAACTAACCTATTAACAAGATGCCGAAGTGCCAGTTGCTATTTTCTGCTGTTTTTGGTTTCAGAAATCCTAGTAAGGAAATATTCTCGGAATTGGACGAAATCAAAGCCCAGGGGCCTATTTTCTCACGAAGCTTCCAGAAGTCCGAAGGAGAGACGAAGAGGGGCCACGGAGGGGCCACACCATAGGGCGGCGCGGCCCCCCCCCTTGGCCGCGCCGGCCTGTGGTGTGGGGCCCCCGTGCCGCCTCTTGACCTGCCCTTCCGCCTATAAAAGGTCGCCGTGACGAAACCCCCAGTACCGAGAACCACGATACGGAAAACCTTCCAGAGACGCCGCCGCCGCCGATCCCATCTCGGGGGATCCAGGAGATCGCCTCCGGCACCCTGCCGGAGAGGGGAATCATCTCCCGGAGGACTCTACGCCGCCATGGTCGCCTCCGGTGTGATGTGTGAGTAGTCTACCCCTGGACTATGGGTCCATAGCAGTAGCTAGATGGTTGTCTTCTCCCCATTGTGCTATCATTGTCGGATCTTGTGAGCTGCCTAACATGATCAAGATCATCTATCTGTAATTCTATATGTTGCGTTTGTTGGGATCCGATGAATAGAGAATACTTGTTATGTTGATTATCAAAGTTATGCTATGTGTTGTTTATGATCTTGCATGCTCTCCGTTATTAGTAGATGCTCTGGCCAAGTTGATGCTAGTAACTCCAAGAGGGAGTATTTATGCTCGATAGTGGGTTCATGTCTCCGTGAATCTGGAGGAGTGACAAGAACCACTAAGGTTACGGATGTGCTGTTGCCACTAGGGATAAAACATTGGTGCTATGTTCAAGGATGTAGTCACTGATTACATTACGCGCAATACTTAATGCAATTGTCTGTTGTTAGCAACTTAATACTGGAGGGGGTTCGGATGATAACCTGAAGGTGGACTTTTTAGGCATAGATGCAGTTGGATGACGGTCTATGTACTTTGTCGTAATGTCCAATTAAATCTCACTATACTCATCATAATATGTATGTGCATGGTCATGCCCTCTTTATTTGTCAATTGCCCAACTGTAATTTGTTCACCCAACATGCTGTTTATCTTATGGGAGAGACACCTCTAGTGAACTGTGGACCCCGGTCCAATTCTCTTTACTGAAATACAATCTACTGCAATACTTGTTCTACTGTTTTCTGCAAACAATCATCTTCCACACAATACGGTTAACTCTTTGTTACAGCAAGCCGGTGAGATTGACAACCTCACTGTTTCGTTGGGGCAAAGTACTTTGGTTGTGTTGTGCAGGTTCCACGTTGGCGCCGGAATCCCTGGTGTTGCGCCGCACTACATCCCGCCGCCATCAACCTTCAACGTGCTTCTTGGCTCCTCCTGGTTCGATAAACCTTGGTTTCTTTCTGAGGGAAAACTTGCTGCTGTGCGCATCATACCTTCCTCTTGGGGTTGCCCAACGAACGTGTGAAATACACGCCATCACCTATCATGATCAAGATCATCTATTTGTAATGCTACATGTTGTGTTTGTTGGGATCCGATGAATATGGAATAATATGTCAAGTTGATTATTGATCTATCATATATGTGTTGTTTATGATCTTGCATGCTCTCTGTTGCTAGTAGAGGCTCTGGCCAAGTTGATACTTGTAACTCCAAGAGGGGGTATTTATGCTAGATAGCGGGTTCATGTCTCCATTGAATCTGGGGGAGTGACAGCAACCCCTAAGGTTGTGGATGTGTTGTTGCCACTAGGGATAAAACATCAATGCTTTGTCTAAGGATATTTGTATTTTTTACATTACGCACAGTACTTAATGCAATTGTCTGTTGCTTGCAACTTAATACTGGAAGGGGTGCGATGCTAACCCGAAGGTGGACTTTTTAGGCATAGATGCATGCTGGATGGCGGTCTATGTTCTTTGTCGTAATGCCCTAAGTAAATCTCATAGTAGTCATCATGATATGCATGTGCATTGTTATGCCCTCTCTATTTATCAATTGCCTAACTGTAATTTGTTTACCCAACATGTTATTTATCTTATTGGAGAGACACCACTAGTGAACTGTGGACCCCGGTCCATTCTTTTACATCTGAAATACAACCTACTGCAATCATTGTTCTCTTTTGTTTTCTGCAAGCAAACATCATTTTCCACATCATACGTTTAATCTTTTGTTTTCAGCAAGCCGGTGAGATTGACAACCTCACTGTTCAGTTGGGGCAAAGTAGTTTGATTGTGTTGTGCAGGTTCCACGTTGGCACCGGAATCCCTGGTGTTGCGCCGCACTACACTCCTTCACCAACAACCTTCACGTGATCTTCATCTCCTACTGGTTCGACAACCTTGGTTTCTTACTGAGGGAAAACTCGCTGTTGTACTCATCATACCTTCCTCTTGGGGTTCCCAACGGACGTATGCTTTACCATCACAAGCAGCTACTTTTCTGGCACCGTTGCCGGGGAGATCAAGACACGCTGCAAGGGGAGTCTCTCACACCCAATCTCTTTACTTTGTTTATTGTCTTGCTTTATTTTATTTTCTGTCTTGTTTGCTTTCTTTATATCAAAAACACAAAAAAATTAGTTACTCGCATTTACTTTATTTATCGGTTTACCCTTGTTTATTTCATCATGCTTCTCCCTAAGTTCACTTTGAAAGATATATCGGTAGGGAGTGGGTCTATCATTGGAAGAGATAATATAGAAGAATTTTTCAATCATGTTAGTAAGGTTAAAGATTTTGAAGATAGATCCTTGGTGGAACTTGCTCCTAATTATGAAATTGCTTCTGCCTCTTTAGTGCACATGTTGGATGCTAGATTTGTTAATCTTAATCCTATAATGCAACATATGTTTCTTACACTCCGTGATATGGAAGAAGGAGAGAAGAAAGATTTTGTTTTAGAAACCCTTCTTAAAGAATTTGGTGATGTAGCTAGTGAAGCTAGGAAAGTCTTTATTCAACATAAGATGCTTGGATTTTATATCAATGTTGCAAATACCCTTGAAAGGATGGAAAAAAGATAGGCTAAATTACACTAATGAAGCCAATTGTGAGGGGAGACTAAAGTACCAATACCTTATAAGCTCATAGGAATGCATGAGGCACTAGAAAAGAATTTTGATTGGATTGTTCCTGAAAATTTATTTGAGGAGGATAGTGAGCCTAAAAGTAATGAAAGAGGATCTTCTGAAACTTACATAGATAAGATACAATGCATCGTTGAGAAAACTCCCAACTCCTCTATTGATGCTTCTTCTCTTGATGTTACTCGATTTTCACTTTCTGCGCCTAGCTGAAAGGCGTTAAAGAAAAGCGCTTATGGGAGACAACCCATTATTTTATTTCTGCAATTTTTGTTTTATATTTGAGTCAAGGTGCTTGTTACTACTGTAGCAATACCTTTGTATCTTTATTTTCTTGCATTGTTGTGCCAAGTAAAGTATTTGATAGAAAGTTGATACTAGATTTCGATTTCTGCGCAGAAATAGATTTTTAGCTATCACGAATTTGAGATTTTCTCTCTGTAGAGAAATCTAAAAATTCTGAAAAAAAACATTAGTAATCCTCAAATATGTACGCAACTTTCGTTCAACTGGAGATTTTCCATCTGAGCATGTTAAGTGCCTCGAAAAAATTCGTCTTTACGGACTTTTCTGCTTTTGACAGATTCTGCATTTTATTTCGCATTGCCTCTTTTAATGTGTTTCAGTGGATTTCTTTGCTCCATTAAATTTCAGTAGCCTTGGGTAATGTCAAGAAGTGTTGGGAATGATTGTGTCCTTGCTGAACATGTGAATTTTTGATTATGCACTAACCCTCTAATGAGATTGCTTTGAGTTTGGTGTGAAGGAAGTTTTCAAGGATCAAGAGAGGAGGATGATATAATATGATCAAGAAGAGTGAAAAGTCTAAGCTTGGGGATGCCCCCGTGGTTCATCCCTGCATATTTCAAGAAGACTCAAGTGTCTAAGCTTGGGGATGCCCAAGGCATCCCCTTCTTCATCAAACTTATCAGGTCACCTCTAGTGAAACTATATTTTAATTCCGTCACATCTTATGTGCTTTACTTGGAGCGTCCGTGTGCTTTTATTCTCGTTTGTTATTTTAAGTTTTCTTAATAAATCGGATCCTAACATGCTTGTGTGGGAGAGAGACACGCTCCGTGATGTGGGCATTACCCTTCGAGTAACCGATGTTGCTCTACCCTATACGGTCCAGCTGGAGGCCCACGAAGGTACTCGATGGCAAGATGGGCCACTAGGACGGTGCAACGGAAGGTTCCTTGAAGTACAAGACACGGAAGGAGTCGAACAAGGAAAGTCTAGAAATAAATCTGTTGTAAACCTAGTCGTACTCGATTAGGCCTCTCGAGACCTAGCCTCCTATATAAAGGCCAGGAGAGGGGCTGTCGGGGGACACAATCAATCTTAGCGATCTTAGCCAACAGAAGCCTAGACCTAGGTTACCCTAGTACTTAGCTATCTCGACGAGATCTCAGCCGAACTATTCGGCACCCCATTGTAACCCATTATCATCATAATCAAGAACAGATAGGAAGGACGTAAGGGTTTTACCTCATCGAGGGCCCCGAACCTGGGTAAATCGCTCTCCCCGCTTGTCTGTGAACCGATGTCTCGTGTCAGCTTGCAGGATTCCATCAACCCTAAGCCCCTATCGGAGGGCATTTCCGAGGGGCACCCTCGACAATTGGCGCCGTCTGTGGGAAACCTGTCGGCACAAGGCAGGGCATCGGCGATACCAGTCACATCTGCAGCGTTCGTGCTCGAGTCACCGACACCTCCGGATCCAAAGGACCCGATTCGCTACGGATCCTTCGAGTTCGTACCACACCTCAAGCCGCCGCACTTGATCCCTGCAGAATCGTGCGACGACATGACCGCCACTTTTGGAGGCGTTCACTTCATCATCGACTCCGGGGGCTTTCTTCGCCTCCCTAGGACAAATACATCTGGTTCGGGGCCCTCAGTTTCGGCAGATGACACCCCGGCAGCGACTTTGGAAATCCCGCCCAGAAACGCGCAAAGAGGCAGCCGAGGAAGTTTTGACCTCACAACGGGGTGAAAGAAGAGGCGAAGGGACTTGCACCATGGAGAAGGAGAACGTACAGTGCCTCACCCTCGCCAGTCCGAACGAGGGCAGGAGGACGTGCAACCGATCCATGGCCGCGCTCATTTACCGCACTTATCGGCCACAGAACAACTCGATGCGCCGTGCTACCTCCACTCCTACATCGATCCAAAGGATGGTCGAGAGAAATCCAGTCACCTATTAAGGAACTGCCGACACTTTCTGGAGATTCGACAGTTCTGTGATGATCTCAGGAGCGAAGCTATATCAAGAGTTCACATAATGGAGAAGAGGGCAAGATCTTACAGCTATCAGCCAGAACCGTATGTACCAGAGCCGTACGAACCGATGGAAAAAGACGAGTATGTACCAGCCGAGATATTCCCAGAACCGCGCGGGCAGGTCAACATGATCCATAAAACCAGCTTTTCAAAAAGAGAAAACAAGAAATTTTCGCGAGAAGTGAAGTATGCGGAAGTTGCTATGGTTGACACACCCGAATTCATCGACTGGTCGGAACAAAGTATCTCCTTCGACAGGACAGACCACCCGAAAGCCGTCCCTAGACCAGGTCATGCAGCCCTTGTCCTTGAGGCGCAGATTGGAGGGTACAACATGAGCAAAGTATTCATGGATGGAGGAAGCGGCTTAAACCTACTATTCGCCAACCAATGGGTCTAACAGTCGATATGCTAAGAGAATCTGACACAGGATTCCATGGCATTATACCGACTCGACCCGCTTATTCTCTCGGAAAAACGTCATTGGACGTAGTCTTCGGTACGCCCACCAATTTCAGGAAAGAAAAGATCGAGTTCGAAGTAGTCGACTGGGAGTCTCAATATCACGCCATCCTCGGCAGGCCCGCGTTTGCTAAATTTATGGCCGTACCTCATTATGCGTACCTAAAACTGAAGATGCCAGGCAACAACGGGACCCCAATAACCATTCATGGGAGCTTTGCTCGATCAGACACCTGTGACAGGGAGTTCCAGAAGATTGTCTCGAAGTTTGGTGCCAAGGAAGAACTCAACGCGATCGATGCTGCCGTAGATCATACGCAGCCACCAGCCGACAACTGAAACGTAAGATCCGACGAGTTTGATGCTACGAAGGAAGCCAAGAAGCTGCAGGTGCATCCCACCGACCCGAAAAAAACGGTCAATATATCGGCTGATCTTACGGTCGCATAGGAAGGCGCGCTCATCGAGTTCCTCCGTCAGCGCTGGGAGATATTTGCATGGGAACCATCCGACATGCCAGGTATCCCCAGGGAACTCGCTGAGCACGCCCTTAATGTTGACCCGACAGCCAAACCAGTGCAGCAGTCAATGCGTCAATTTTCTGAACCAAAGAGGAGAGCAATTGGTGAGGAAATCAATCGACTCCGTAAAGCAGGATTTATCCGAGAGCTCAAGGAATCAGAGTGGGTGGCCAACCCTGTCATGGTGCCCAAAAAGGACATCACCGCTCTGCGTATGTGTATCGATTACACTAGCCTCAACAAACACTGTCCGAAAGACCACTTCCCGCTGCCTCGAATTGACCAGATAGTCGATTCCACAGCCGGATGCGACCGCCTCTCCTTCCTTGATGCATACTCCGGATATAATCAGATCAAACTGAAGAAAGAAGACCAGGAGCTAACCGCATTCATCACCCCACACGGCGTTTTCTGTTACAACGTCATGACCTTCGGATTGAAAAACGCAGGAGCAACTTACCAACATTGTATGCAAGCTTGCCTTGGAGAGCAGATCGGGAGAAACATCGAAGTCTATATTGACGATATCGTGGTGAAAACAAAGCACACTGCCACTCTCGTCGATGATCTACGGGAGACTTTTGATAACTTAGACAAGTATAAAATCAAGTTGAATCCCAAAAAATGCTTCTTCGGAGTACCAGGGGGGCAAGTGCTAGGGTACTTCATCTCGGCCAGAGGGATCGAAGCCAACCCTTTGAAAATCAAAGCTATTCTCGACATGGAGCCGCCAAAGAATCTGCATCAAGTGCAGCAACTGGCAGGACGATTAGCAGCGCTCAGCAGGTTCATCGCCAAGCTAGGGGAAAAAGCTTTGCCCTTCTACAATTTGATGAAAAAATCTGAAAAGTTCGAGTGGACAAAAGAGGCGCAGGAATCCTTCGACAATCTGAAGAAAATCTTGTCGACATCTCCAGTCCTTGTAACCCCCCGTGAGAAGGAAACACTGCTCATGTATATAGCTGCGACAGCCCAAGTCTTCAGCAGCGTCTTGGTCGTCGAACGAGAAGAAGCAGGGAGAGTTCATGGCGTGCAGAGGCCCATTTACTATCTCAGTGAAGTGCTCACACCTGCAAGACAGAGGTACCCTCATCATCAGAAGCTGGCATACGCAGTGTGGAGGTCAGCCCGAAAGTTACAGCACTACTTCACAGAGCACCCGATTGTCGTCGTGAGCGAAGCACCGTTGAAGAACATAATGACCAATCCAGAGGCCACAGGTCGAGTATCCCAATGGGCTATCGAGATAGCGCCACACGACATAACTTACGTTAACCGGACAGCTATAAAATCCCAAATCCTCCCAGATTTTGTGGCAGACTGGATCCAATCCCAGACACCAGCGGCACCTGACATGTCGGGATCGTGGATAATGTACTTCGACGGGTCGAAACGAAGCACAGGCGCAGGAGCAGGAGTGGTGTTGATATCACCGCAGGGAGATAAGATGAAGTACATACTACGTATGAATTTCTCGCTGCCGACAAACAATGAAGAAGAATACGAAGCACTGCTGCACGGGATGAAGATGGCAAAGGCATGCGGGGCAACTCGTCTGGAAATCTACGGGGACTCAAACTTGGTGGTGCAGCAGTCGATGAACTTGTGCGACGCGGTCAGCGACAACATGATCGCCTATCGGCAGCTGTACCAAAACATGGAAGCTAAATTCGAAGGATGTGAGCTCAAACATATCGGCAGAGCCAGCAACGAGGAAGCCGATACTTTGGCAAACATCGGGTCCATGTGCTCCCCTATCCCAGACGGAGTGTTTTACGAAGTGATCACTCAACGATCAATAAAAGAGAAGGCGTCGGTACCTCCCAAACAATTGGCTGATGAATTAAAGGCGAGCTCGCAGCAAGCTGCCGAAGAATCTCCGACTCTCCCTGCCGAACAAGTCCTCCTCCTCGAACCACTGTGGACCAAGCCATTCCTAGCGTATCTAACAAAGCAGGAGTTACCTGAGGACCCGATAGAAGCAAGACGAATCGTTAGACGATCAAAAGCTTTCACCATAGTAAATGGTGAACTTTACAAGCGCAGCATTTCCGGTATTTTCCAAAGGTGCATTGCCATTGACGATGGAAAAGCCCTGTTGCGCGAGATACATGAAGGAACTTGCGGGCATCACGCAGGAAGCAGGGCCCTCGTAGCAAAGGCCTTCAGAGCGGGATTTTACTGGCCAACAGCAGCATCGAATGCTCGAGATCTGGTCATGAAGTGTGATCCCTGTCAGCGATTTTCACCAAAACCACACGTCCCTGCCACAGACCTGATGACGATACCTCTGGCATGGCCGTTCGCCCAATGGGGACTCGACCAAGTTGGACCACTGCCAAGATCATCGCCTGGAGGACACACGTATCTATTGGTCGCAGTCGACAAATTTACAAAGTGGATCGAGGCAGTACCGGTGCGAAACCAGAAAGCAAAAATAGCAGTACAATTCTTCAGGGGAATAACATGTCGATTTGGTATGCCTCATAGTATCGTCACAGACAACGGAACCAACTTCGACTCCAAAGAATTTTGAAAATTCTGCGATGACGGAGGAATCAAACTAAAGTTTGCATCAGTGGCCCACCCACAGACCAATGGCCAGGTGGAAAGGATCAACGGTCTCATAGGGGATGCCTCAAGAAACTCCTTACAGGTGCAGCTGGAGCTTGGGTCGAAGAATTGCCATCCGTACTCTGGAGTTTGCGCACTACACCCAACAGGTCGACTCAGTACACCCCATTCTTCTTGGTGCATGGAGCCGAGGCAGTCCTGCCAGCCGACGTTCGGTTTGAAGCACCTCGGGTGACAGCATACATGGAGTCCTCTTCCAATATCGCGCTACAGGACGCTGTGGACCTCCTCGATGAGGCGCGGGACATCGCCTTGGCAAGAACGACGGTATACCAGTAGGCGCTAAGAAATTATCACAGCCGACGAATACGTAGTCGAAGCTTTAATGTCGGAGATATGGTACTTCGGCTGAGGCAAGAGAGACCCTTGAAGCTCGAATCCCCATGGGAAGGACCATATATCGTCACCGAAGTGATACCAGGAGGAGCCTATCGGCTCAAAAACCCAGCTTCCGGAAAAGACATTGAGAATCCATGGAACGTCGCACACTTGCGACGGTTCTATACATAGGATACGATTGTTTTTAATTACTCGACAGCCCTTAAGGTTGCTTTTGCATTATGAATAAAAATTCTAATCAGGTTCTCTACCTTTTTTCTTGCTCCAGGCCCTATCACCCGAACATACTTTATGGGGCCTCGGGAGCGCTGGCCTAAAAATAAGCTTACACAGCGTCATTAAATAAATACTCTCAATGGGAGCTAAAATTAATGATGCATACAAACAACCAATCCAAGCCTCGAGTAAATACACGAGTGCTGCAGTCGATGGTTACATCACTACAAAATGAGGCTCAAACCGGTGCACCGCGTGACGAAGCCAAGCATCTAATTCCCTCGACTAAGTCGATGGGTCTCGCTCTTATAAAACTTACATATAGGCTTCGCAATAACATTGCATAATTCAACGAAGTCGTCGAGAGAGCAGGTTGAACTGATCACTCAGCCGCCCTCGACAATAAAATATCAATCGAACTAACATAGCGTGCAACGTACGCAGTAAATTTATACAAAACAATCTTATGCGGGTACAAGGCTGTTACATTCATGATCGGGTTCCCCGGTCCCAGTGGGCCTTTAGCTCCTTTTCAAGGCATGACTCCATCCGAGAAACAATGGTGTATGCGGGACCTCTAGCAACATCATAGTATTGGCCTAAGCTCCTCTCGGTGTTTGCTACGGCTCCCAAGTCTAAAGACGGGTGGCACGCCAATATCGAAGCAAAGGCAAGCTCAGCACCAGCCAGGAGTTCCTTCCGCACCAACTGTCGAATCCTTTCGGGAGACTTGAATCGTGTGAACAAGGCAGATAAAGTTTCGGGTGCTTGGTCCAGAGGGAACAAAGTATTCCAGACCATCGTGAGATGAGCGTGGAACTTATCAAAGTAATAATGCACCTTCCCTACCTGATACTTAAACTTCGCCATGACAACAGCCTTCGGACGATGCAGCCATAAACCGTGATTCGGATGCGCAACGTCAGTCATCGCCTCGACCTCTTCATGGATCCTCTCGTTTTCTTCAGCTGCATCCGAAGCTACAACTGGAAGGGAACGAATGTTAGTTAAAAGAACGTTTAGGCTACGTCACGAATCAGAAAACAGGCTAATACTTACAGCCCAAACTTTCGGTAGCAACATGAAGACCATCGAGAGCGTATTGCTCGATAGCGGTCGCTATCTCCCCTTTTTTCTTCACCAAGGCCGCCATCGCACGAAGAGAAGTGATATCTTTGTCTAGACTAGACACTTGGTCATGTAAGCGGCGAACGAGGCTTGATTCATCATTACTCGAAGGGTTTGAGAAAAGCTCGGCACGGGAAGAAGTTGAAGGAATCTGCAGTATAGTCCCCAGTTCAGAATAGCATTCAAATAAAAACTCCCATCGGGAGCGCTGGGCATATATCATACATTCAGAAGGGTGTTTGAATTGGCAACAGAGCCGAGATAAAAGAAGACTACGTCAAAGTTACGACTGATCTTATTTACAACAAGTCAAACAAAAAGTTCAAGGATTCGCCGATGATGAACCAGGGGCAGAGTCGGGAACAGGCTTGGCTTATGCTTCATCTACCAGCTTCAGAAGTTGATTGGCACAAGTTACTGCCGATCTTTTGAAAGGCTCAAGGTCGACTAAGTGATTGTCATCATCGACATGCAATGCCTTGGATAACTCCTCCAATTCTGACCCCATCCCATGGCCCATGAGCAACTGGAAAGTAAGAACCGCCCCAAATAAACGGCTACGGCGTTTCAATACCTCCACAGGCTCGGAAGGATCAACAAGGAAAGAAGCCGCCATTTCGTCGAGAGTCTTGTCCTGCTTCATCTTCGGGAAAATCATCGAGTATAGCCTCGACAGCGCTCCTTTGGTCTTTTTCAAAAGACCAAGGACTTGGACATTAGACTCGGCGGCAAGTGACAAGGCGTCGGCTGTAGAGTCCTCCCGGAGCTGATGACGCCGAGTGACAGTTATATCGGCGGCCTCTGAAAGAAAGACAGATCAGTAATCAATAATAAAAACACCAAGAAAGAAACGGTGTACCATGGATTTTACCTAGTAAATCCTTGATGGATTCGCGAAGAATGCCTTCCTTCTTGTTGACTGCAGCCGCCGCCGCACGCCTGGCATCTTGTTCATCCTTCAGCCGCTGCTTCAGCTTCTTCACCTCTTCCTTCAGCAAGGCGTTCTCATTCTGGGCATCGGTTGCAAGCCTGTTGGCTTCAAGCACCTGGTCAGCTGAAGATCTGATAGTCTTTCGAAGTTGAGAGTTCTCAGCTTCTAGTCGGGTGAACTGCTCGGCGAAATCCACCACGGCATTGACTGTGGCGTAAATTGGCTGTAACAGGAGAAATTAAGAAGATTCAGTCGATAGAAACTCGGCGAAGCAAAGAAGATTGAATACTTACATGATCGCGATCAGCCGAGGAAGCGGGAGCGTCGCCAGGAGGGATAACCTTCGACACTGGGACCTTCTCTACAACCGTTCGCGAGGGGGGCGTCGACTTGGCAGGAGAAGGATTAGATTCCTTAGCTGATGCGGCTCTCTCAAAGACAAATTTAGCCCTCTTCGCAAGAGGGACTTCATCATCATTATCAGAGCTACTTAAGTGCAACGCACGGTTAGCATGCAAAATGATAAGAAATAAATCAAGAAAAGAGTATAAAACGCTCACAGGTCCAGGTCATCTTCGCCTGCGAAGAAACTTGTTGAACTCTTCTTGACGGGAGGAGGCGCAGCAGCTTCATCGGCATCATTATCTCCTCCGCTAGGACTTGATTCAGCTGTTGTGATATAATCGTCGTGTACTTGCTTGCGGCGCCTGCTCCTGATGAAGGCGTCATCTTCGGCAGCCTCTTCCTCTTGGACATCGCTGTCCTCAAGGGCGTGCTGGGCATCCTCGGTTCCCTCAGAATCTTCATCATCGTCCTCTAGTACTACACCGCTTTCGGGTGTAGGAGGATAGCATTGGGCAACGGCGAGGGCCTGTCGAAGAAAAAGAAATTTGTGAGACACAACAGAAAAAGGAGTAACAACAGCAAACAAAGAAAAGGATTACCTCGGTTGGAAGATGGTCAAAATCATAAGGGGGATGAGCCGACGTCAAGACGATGTTGTCCCTCATGCTAAGGCACGTCAAGCGGCAGACTTCATCCCAGAGGTCTTCAGCCGACAGGTCGGCAGAGCTGACTCTAGACCTATCGTCCTTACCCGTGTAAAGCCACAGCTGATGGGGTCGAGACATCAACGGTTGCACTCGACGTTGTAAAAACACTGAGACTACCTCAGTGCCGCACATCGTCAAGCCTCCCGTATTCTTTAGGATGACGACTTGCTCGAATAGCTTGTCCGCTGTCGATCTCTCTTCGGGAGAAAGGACGTTTTGCCAAGACTTCTTCGGTTTAGCTATCAGTTTATCTTCGAAAGGAGGGAGGTTTGAGCGCCGTCCAGGAACCGAAGAATCTCGCAGATACAACCACTTGTTACGCCAGCCCTGGACGGACTCCTTCATTGGATAATCAAAGTAGTTGACCTCTTTCCTAACAACAAAGCCAACGCCACCGACGACGGGGGGGCCATTGCTGTCATTATGGCGCTTCACGTAGAAGATCTTCCTCCAAAGACCCCAGTGAGGGTCAATGCCAAGGAAGGCCTCTCAAACAGTGATGAAGATAGAAAGGTGGAGGATGGAGTTTGGGGTCAGCTGCCAGAGCTGGATCCCGTAAAAATAAAGAAGAGAACGAAGGAATTCGTGGGCTGGAAGAGAAAGACTGATGTCTACGGGTGCTTCTATTCTTGTAGACAGTGTTGGGCCTCCAAGAGCAGAGGTTTGTAGAACAGCAGCAAGTTTCCCTTAAGTGGATTACCCAAGGTTTATCGAACTCAGGGAGGAAGAGGTCAAAGATATCCCTCTCATGCAACCCTGCAACCACAAAGCAAGAAGTCTCTTGTGTCCCCAACACACCTAATAGGTGCACTAGTTCAGCGAAGAGATAGTGAAATACAAGTGGTATGAATGAATATGAGCAGTAGTAACGGCGCCAGAAAAGTGCTTGCTGGCGTGCAGTTGATGGTAGTAATATTGCAGGAAGTAAAGATGCAAGAAACAAGTAAACAAGCAGCGATAGCAGTATTTAGGAACAAGGCCTAGGGATCATACTTTCACTAGTGGACACTCTCAACATTGATCACATAACAGAATAAATAGATAGATGCTAGACTCTACACCCTCTTGTTGGATGATGAACACCACTAACTGTGTAGGATTACACGAACCCTCAATGCCGGAGTTAACAAGCTCCACAATATTCAATGTTCATATTTAAATAACCTTAGAGTGCATAACATATCAACATAACCAAACCAAGTACTAACATAGCATGCACACTGTCACCTTCACACTACGAAAGGAGGAATAGATCACATCAATACTATCATAGCAATAGTTAACTTCATAATCTACAAGAGATCACAATCATAGCCTACGCCAAGTACTACACGATGCACACACTGTCACCATTACACCGTGCAGGAGGAATAAACTACTTTAATAACATCACTAGAGTAGCACACAGATAAATTGTGATACAAAACACATTGCAATCATAAAGAGATATAAATAAGCACTTCACTATGCCATTCATAATAGTGAATAAGTATTCTGTGAAATATAGCCTAAGAGACCCACACGGTGCACACACTGTCACCTTTACACACGTGGGACAAGGAGTCTCCGGAGATCACATAAGTAAAATCCACTTGACTAGCATAATGACATCTAGATTACAAGCATCATCATATGAATCTCAATCATGTAAGGCAGCTCATGAGATTATTGTATTGAAGTACATAGGAGAGAGATGAACCACATAGCTACCGGTACAGCCCCGAGCCTCGATGGAGAACTACTCCCTCCTCATGGGAGACAACAGCGTTGGTGAAGATGGCGGTGGTGTTGATGGAGAAGCCTTCCGGGGGTACTTCCCCGTCCCGGCGGCGTGCCGGAACAGAGACTCTTGTCCCCCAGATCTTGGCTTCGCGATGGCGGCGGCTCTGGAAGGTTTTCTCTGGTTTCGTCGAACGTAATAGGGTTTTCGCGACGGAGACTTTAAGTAGGCGGAAGGGCAAGGTCGGTGGAGTCCTGGTGGGGCCACACACTAGGCCGGCGCGGCCAGGGCTTGGGCCGCGCCGCCCTACTGTGTCCCCACCTCGTGGCCCCACTTCGTTTCCCCTTCGGACTGGAAGCTTCGTGGAAAAATAGGAGCCTGGGCTTTGATTTCGTCCGATTCCGAGAATATTTCCTTACTAGGATTTCGAAACCAAAAACAGCAGAAAACAAGAATCGCCCTTCGGCATCTCGTCAATAGGTTAGTTCCGGAAAACGCATAAATATGACATAAAGTATGCATAAAACATGTAGATATCATCAATAATGTGGCATGGAACATAAGAAATTATCGATACGTCGGAGACATATCAGCATCCCCAAGCTTAGTTCCTGCTCGTCCCGAGCAGGTAAACGATAACAAAGATAATTTCTGGAGTGACATGCCATCATAACCTTGATCATACTATTGTAAGCATATGTAATGAATGCAGCGATCAAAACAATGGTAATGACATGAGTAAACAACTGAATTATAAAGCAAAGACTTTTCATGAATAGTACTTCAAGACAAGCATCAATAAGTCTTGCATAAGAGTTAACTCATAAAGCAATAAATCAAAGTAAAGTATTGAAGCAACACAAAGGAAGATTAAGTTTCAGCGGTTGCTTTCAACTTATAACATGTATATCTCATGGATAGTGTCAATGTAAAGTAATATAACAAGTGCAATATGCAAGTATGTAGGAATCAATGCACAGTTCACACAAGTGTTTGCTTCTTGAGGTGGAGAGAAATAGGTGAACTGACTCAACATAAAAGTAAAAGAAAGGTCTTTCAAAGAGGAAAACATCGATTGCTATATTTGTGCTAGAGCTTTTATTTTGAAAACATGAAACAATTTTGTCAACGGTAGTAATAAAGCATATGTATCATGTAAATTATATCTTACAAGTTGCAAGCCTCATGCATAGTATAATAGTAGTGCCCGCACCTTGTCCTAATTAGCTTGGATTAACACGGATTATCATTGCATGACATATGTTTCAACCAAGTGTCACAAAGGGGTACCTCTATGCCGCCTGTACAAGGGTCTAAGGAGAAAGTTCGCATTGGATTTCTCGCTTTTGATCATTCTTCAACTTAGACACCCATACCGGGACAACATAGACAACAGATAATGGACTCCTCTTTTAATGCTTAAGCATTCAACAGTTAATATTCTCATAAGAGATTGAGGTTTTATGTCCAAACTGAAACTTCCACCATGATTCATGGCTTTAGTTAGCGGCCCAATGTTCTTCTCTAACAGTATGCATACTCAAACCATTTGATTGTGAAAACCGCCCTTACTTCAGACAAGACGAACATGCATAGCAACTCACATGATATTCAACAAAGTGTTGATGGCGTCCCCAGGAGCATGGTTATCGCACAACAAGCAACTTAATAAGAGATAAAGTGCATAAGTACATATTCAATACCACAATAGTTTTTAAGGCTATTTTGTCCCATGAGCTATATATTGCAAAGGCGAATGATGGAAATTTAAAGGTAGCACTCAAGAAATTTACTTTGGAATGGCGGAGAAATACCATGTAGTAGGTAGGTATGGTGGACACAAATGGCATAGTGGTTGGCTCAAGGATTTTGGATGCATGAGAAGTATTCCCTCTCGATACAAGGTTTAGGCTAGCAAGGTTATTTGAAACAAACACAAGGATGAACCGGTGCAGCAAAACTCACATAAAAGACATATTGTAAACATTATAAGACTCTACACCGTCTTCCTTGTTGTTCAAAACTCAATACTAGAAATTATCTAGACTTTAGAGAGACCAAATATGCAAACCAAATTTTAGCAAGCTCTATGTATTTCTTCATTAATGGGTGCACAGTATATGATGCAAGAGCTTAAACATGAGCACAACAATTGCCAAATATCAAATTATTCAAGACATTTTAGAATTACTACATGCAGCATTTCCCGATTCCAACCATATAACAATTTAACGAAGAAGATTCAACCTTCGCCATGAATACTATGAGTAAAGCCTAAGGACATATTTGTCCATATGCAACAGCGGAGCGTGTCTCTCTCCCACACAATGAATGCTAGGATCCATTTTATTCAAACAAAAACAAAAACAAACCGACGCTCCAAGCAAAGCACATAAGATGTGATGGAATAAAAATATAGTTTCAGGGGAGGAACCTGATAAATTTGTCGATGAAGAAGGGGATGCCTTGGGCATCCCCAAGCTTAGATGCTTGAGTCTTCTTGAAATATGCAGGGATGAACCACCGGGGCATCCCCAAGCTTAGACTCTTCACTCTTCTTGATCATAGTATATCATCCTCCTCTCTTGACCCTTGAAAACTTTCTCCACACCAAACTCGAAACAAACTCATTAGAGGGTTAGTGCATAATCAAAAATTCACATGTTCAGAGGTGACACAATCATTCTTAACACTTCTGGACATTGCCCAAAGATACTGGAGGTTAATGGAACAAAGAAATCCATCCAACACAGCAAAAGAGGCAATGCGAAATAAAAGGCAGAATCTATCAAAACAGAACAGTCCGTAAAGACGAATTTTAAAGTGGCACCAGACTTGCTCAGATGAAAATGCCCAAATTTAATGAAAGTTGCGTACATATCTGAGGATCACGCACGTAAATTGACAGATTTTTCTGAGTTACCTACAGAGAATTCTGCCCAGATTCGTGACAGACAGAAATCTGTTTCTGCGCAGTAATCCAAATCTAGTATCAACATTACTATCAAAGACTTTACTTGGCACAACAATGCAATAAAATAAAGATAAGGAGAGGTTGCTACAGTAGTAAACAACTTCCAAGACTCAAATATAAAACAAAAGTGCTGTAGTAAAATAAACACATGGGTTATCTCCCAAGAAGTGCTTTCTTTATAGCCATTAAGATGGGCTCAGTAATTTTAATGATGCACTCGCAAGAAATAAGAGTTGAAGCAAAAGAGAGCATCAAAAAGCAAATTCAAAACACATTTAAGTCTAACATGCTTCCTATGCATAGGAATCTTGTAAATAAACAAGTTCATGAAGAGCAAAGTAACAAGCATAGGAAGATAAAACCAGTGTAACTTCAAAAATTTCAACATATAGAGAGGTGTTTTAGTAACATGAAAATTTCTACAACCATATTTTCCTCTCTCATAATAATTTTCAGTGGCATCATGAACAAACTCAACAATATAACTATCACATAAAAGCATTCTTATCATGAGTCTCATGCATAAAATTATTACTACTCCCAACATAAGCATAGTCATTCTTATTAATTGTAGTGGGAGCAAATTCAACAAAGTAGCTATCATTATTATTCTCATCAAGTGTAGGAGGCATAGTATTATCATCATAAAAATTACTCTCCATAGTAGGCGGCACTAAAAGACCAATATCATTATAATCATCATAAATAGGAGGCAAAGTATCGTCAAAGTAAATTTTCTCCTCAATGCTTGGGGGACTAAAAATATCATGCTCATCAAAGCCAGCTTCCCCAAGCTTAGAATTTTCCATATCATTAGCAACAATGGTGTTCAAAGCGTTCATACTAATATGTTCCATAGGTTTTTTAATTTTCGCATCAAACCATCCATGTCTTAAATCAGGAAATAGAATAAGAAGCTCATTGTTGTCCATTATGCCAAACTAGTGTAAACAAGAAACAAAAAGATGCAATTGTAGGATCTAAAGGAAATAGCTTCGAGCACACACACAATGGCAACAGAAAAGTACTTAGTACCTGGGATCGGAGTATGAATGCCTTTTACCTTTCCTCCCCGGCAACGGCGCCAGAAAAGTGCTTCGTTGCCGGGATCCGGTGTGTGAGTGCCGTTTACCTTTCCTCCCCGGCAACGGCGCCAGAAAAGTGCTTGATGTCTACGGGTGCTTCTATTCTTGTAGACAGTGTTGGGCCTCCAAGAGCAGAGGTTTGTAGAACAGCAGCAAGTTTCCCTTAAGTGGATCACCCAAGGTTTATCGAACTCAGGGAGGAAGAGGTCAAAGATATCCCTCTCATGCAACCCTGCAACCACAAAGCAAGAAGTCTCTTGTGTCCCCAACACACCTAATAGGTGCACTAGTTCGGCGAAGAGATAGTGAAATACAAGTGGTATGAATGAATATGAGCAGTAGTAACGGCGCTTAAAAGTGCTTGCTGGCGTGCGATTGATGGTAGTAATATTGCAGGAAGTAAAGATGCAGAAAAAAGAAACAAGCGATGATAGCAGTATTTAGGAACAAGGCCTAGGGATCATACTTTCACTAGTGGACACTCTCAACATTGATCACATAACAGAATAAATAGATAGATGCTAGACTCTACACCCTCTTGTTGGATGATGAACACCACTAACTGTGTAGGATTACACGAACCCTCAATGCCGGAGTTAACAAGCTCCACAATATTCAATGTTCATATTTAAATAACCTTAGAGTGCATAACAGATCAACATAACCAAACCAAGTACTAACATAGCATGCACACTGTCACCTTCACACTACGAAAGGAGGAATAGATCACATCAATACTATCATAGCAATAGTTAACTTCATAATCTACAAGAGATCACAATCATAGCCTACGCCAAGTACTACACGATGCACACACTGTCACCATTACACCGTGCAGGAGGAATAAACTACTTTAATAACATCACTAGAGTAGCACACAGATAAATTGTGATACAAAACACATTGCAATCATAAAGAGATATAAATAAGCACTTCACTATGCCATTCATAACAGTGAATAAGTATTCTGTGAAATATAGCCTAAGAGACCCACACGGTGCACACACTGTCACCTTTACACACGTGGGACAAGGAGTCTCCGGAGATCACATAAGTAAAATCCACTTGACTAGCATAATGACATCTAGATTACAAGCATCATAATATGAATCTCAATCATGTAAGGCAGCTCATGAGATTATTGTATTGAAGTACATAGGAGAGAGATGAACCACATAGCTACCGGTACAGCCCCGAGCCTCGATGGAGAACTACTCCCTCCTCATGGGAGACAGCAGCGTTGGTGAAGATGGCGGTGGTGTTGATGGAGAAGCCTTCCGGGGGCACTTCCCCGTCCCGGCGGTGTGCCGGAACAGAGACTCCTGTCCCCCAGATCTTGGCTTCGCGATGGCGGCGGCTCTAGAAGGTTTTCTCTGGTTTCGTCGAACGTAATAGGGTTTTCGCGACGGAGACTTTAAGTAGGCGGAAGGGCAAGGTCGGTGGAGTCCTGGTGGGGCCACACACTAGGCCGGCGCGGCCAGGGCTTGGGCCGCGCCGCCCTACTGTGTCCCCACCTCGTGGCCCCACTTCGTTTCCCCTTCGGACTTCTGGAAGCTTCGTGGAAAAATAGGACCCTGGGCGTTGATTTCGTCCGATTCCGAGAATATTTCCTTACTAGGATTTCTGAAACCAAAAACAGCAGAAAACAGCAACTGGCCCTTCGGCATCTCGTCAATAGGTTAGTTCTGGAAAACGCATAAATATGACATAAAGTATGCATAAAACATGTAGATATCATCAATAATGTGGCATGGAACATAAGAAATTATCGATACGTCGGAGACGTATCAAAGACCACGGAACAAAAAGGCGACAAACATAACAGTGAAACCCTTCGGGGGCTTTGGGCGAGAATCCGCACCTGGAAGACGAATATCATCTTCAGATGCGGAGATGAATCCAAGGGAGCGCAGCTTGTTGATGTCGCGGCTGGAAATGGCGGAGGCGCTCCAATCACGGCTAACTTTGACCGCGTCCGAGGCACTGACACCCTTCTTTTTACCCATGGCGTCTGAAGCTTTCAAGGGAAGGATGCAGGAGGCAAGAAAGGATGGGCGAGGAAGATGAGCAGTAAGGAGGTGTAAAAAAGTAAAAACAAGGGAGCCCTCTATTTATACCATGAGAATTAGCGTGAGATCATGGCCATAACTCCACAGGCGTCGTGGGAGGTGGAGCGGATCTAGCTGTACACGTGGCGCTTGAAAAAGGGATGGAACCGGCGGCCCATTATTCCCACGTCACGCGAAAATCGAGGAAACGCCTCGGTCGCTGCGCGTGCACTGGTCAAAACCTAAAAACTGCCCGCGCAGAACTAGGGTGGGCCCGGTAGGTCAAGTCTTGTCAATCGAGCCACGGTAGCGGCGCGTCATCAATGACATCATGGGCGCTGTTGAAGACATTCGAAGGAATGAAAAGCTATCGGATGGTCAATTTGAGTCTATGCACAGATTGCAAAGCATCTGCACTTAGACTCGGGGGCTACTCCCATCGGGAGCGCTGGACGCGCACTCGACAGAATGAGGACTCGAAGGAAAAACTCGACTCGAGTCTGCACCCGGACGCAAGCGCCCGTGCCCAGACTCGGGGGCTACTCCCATCGGGAGCGCTGGACGCGCACCCGACAGAACTTTTTTCGCACTCCAGGATCATGCCCGGGGACTTGATTCTGTGTAGGGTAACGTTGTTTTCCCATCGGCAGTTAACCAGCAAAAGCTGGGCACGTTACTCATTATCCCTTGCATGAAGAAAATATATCGGATGGCCTATGAAGACTTGCAGAAAAACTTCGGCAGAGAAAAACGTTCGAGTAGTGCAACTTAAGTCTACGCACGGATTGCAAGCATCCGTACCTAGACTCGGGGGCTACTCCCATCGGGAGCGCTGACGCGCACCCGATAGAAGAAGAAGGTGCAGACAGAAAGAAAACAAGAATGATCAAGGAGAAGGATGTCGGAAGAAGACATGCTTTAGTCTCTACCCGAACTATGTTCGGCTAGACACTCGGGGGCTACTGACGTGGGCATTACCCTTCGGGTAACCGATGTTGCTCTACCCTATACGGTCCAGCTGGAGGCCCACGAAGGTACTCGATGGCAAGATGGGCCACTAGGACGGTGCAACGGAAGGTTCCTTGAAGTACAAGACACAGAAGGAGCCGAACAAGGAAAGTCTATAAATAAATCTGTTGTAAACCTAGTCATACTCGATTAGGCCTCTCGAGACCTGGCCTCCTATATAAAGGCCAGGAGAGGGGCTGTCGGGGGACACAATCAATCTTAGCGATCTTTGCCAACAGAAGCCTAGACCTAGGTTACCCTAGTACTTAGCTATCTCGACGAGATCTCAGCCAAACTATTCGGCACCCCATTGTAACCCATTATCATCATAATCAAGAACAAACAGGCAGGACGTAAGGGTTTTACCTCATCGAGGGCCCCGAACCTGGGTAAATCGCTCTCCCCGCTTGTCTGTGAACCGATGTCTCGTGTCACCTTGCAGGATTCCATCAACCCTAAGCCCCTATCGGAGGGCATTGCCGAGGGGCACCCTCGACACTCTGCTTTTTCATTTGAACACTTGTGTTCTTCGTTTTATTTTTCATGTTTGTGGCGAAAGCTGAAAGCCGCAGCACTTATTGTTATTTGGTTGGAAGCAGAAAATGCTACATGTGGTAATTGGTATATTGTCTTGAATAATTTGATACTTGGCAATTGTTTTGAGCTCTCAAGTAGATCATGTTTAAGCTCTTGCGTCATGTAGTTTAAACCTATTAGTGGAGAACTACCGTAGAGCTTGTTGAAATTTGGTTTGCATGATTGGTCTCTCTAAGGTCTAGATATTTTCTGGTAAAAGTGTTTGAGCAACAAGGATCGAAGACATTGTAGAGTCTTATAACGCTTGCAATATGTTCTTATGTAAGTTTTGCTGTACCGGTTTATACTTGTGTTTGCTTCAAACAACCTTGCTAGTACTGAGAGGGAATGCTTCTCGTGCATCCAAAACCTTAAGCCAAAACCTATGCCATTTGTGTCCACCATAACTACCTACTATGTGGTATTTTTCTGCCATTCCAAGTAAATACTTCATGTGCTACCTTTAAACAATTCAAAACTTTATTACTCCTTATTTGTGTCGATGTTTTATAGCTCATGAGGAAGTATGTGCTGTTTTATCTTTCAATCTTGTTGGGCAGACTTTCACCAATGGACTAGTGGCATATACATCCGCTTATCCAATAATTTTGCAAAAAGAGCTGGCAACGGGGTGCCCAGCCCCAATTAATTAACTTTCATTAATAATTCTCTTCACATGTTTTGCCCTGATTTATCAGTAAGCAACTTAATTTTGCAATAGACACTCCTCCAGGGTATGTGAAATGTTGGAAGGCACCCGAGGATTCGGTTAGCCATGGCTTGTGAAAGCAAAAGGTTGGGAGGAGTGTCATCTATAAATAAAACTAAAATACATGTGTAAACAAAAGAGAAGAGGGATGATCTACCTTGATGGTAGAGATAACGTTCTTCATGGGAGCCGCTCTTTGAAAGTCTATTTGACAAGGGGGTTCGAGTGCCCACTACCATTCGTTGACAACAACAAACACCTCTCAAAACTTTATTTTTATGCTCTCTTTATGATTTCAAAACTTGAAAAGCTCTAGCACATGATTTAATCACTGCTTCCCTCTGCGAAGGGCCTTTCTTTTACTTTATGTTGAGTCAGTTTACCTACTTCTTTCTATCTTAGAAGCAAACACTTGTGTTAACTGTGTGCATTGATTCTTACATGCTTACTTATTGCACTTATTATATTACTTTGTGTTGACAATTATCCATAAGATATGCATGTTGAAGTTGAAAGCAATTGCTGAAACTTAGATCTTCCTTTGTGTTGCTTTAAAACCTTGTATTAAGAATCTATTGCTTTATGAGTTAACTCTTATGCAAGACTTTTTGATGCTTGTCTTGAAAGTACTATTCATGAAAAGTTTTTGCTATATGATGCAGGAAACTATAGACCACTGTTTTGAGTCACTTCATTCATCTCATATGCTTTACAATAGTATTAATCAAGATTATGTTGGTAGCATGTCACTTCAGAAATTATTCTTTTTATCGTTTACCTACTCGAGGGCGAGTAGGAACTAAGCTTGGGGATGCTTGATACGTCTCCAACGTATCTATAATTTCTTATGTTCCATGCTAGTTTTATGACAATACCTACATGTTTTATTCACACTTTATAATATTTTTATGCATTTTCTGGGACTAACCTATTAACAAGATGCCACAGTGTCAGTTTCTGTTTTCTGCTGTTTTTGATTTCAGAAAAGTTGTTTTACAAATATTCTCGGAATTGGACGAAACAAAAGCCCACGGCCCTATTTTCCACGGAGTGTTCCAGAAGACCGAAGAGGAGTCGATGAAGGCCAGCAGGGGGCCCTCCCCATATGGCGGCGCGGGGGGCCCCACAGCTGCGCCAAGACGTGGGGAGGGAGCCCCCCGGCTCCCCCGACGCAGCCCCTTCGCCTATTTATTCCTTCGTCCCCGAAAACCCTAGTACCGAGAGCCAAAATAGCAGAACAGTTCCAGAGACGCCGCCGCCGTCAACCCTAACTCGGGGGGTTCAGAAGATCTCCTCCGGCACCCTGCCGGAGAGGGGAATCATCATCGGAGGGCTCTACATCACCATGCCCGCCTCCGGACTGATGCGTGAGTAGTTCATCCTTGGACTACGGGTCCATAGCAGTAGCTAGATGGTTGTCTCCTCCTATTGTGCCATCATGTTTAGATCTTGTGAGCTGCCTATCATGATCAAGATCATCTATTTGTAATGCTACATGTTGTGTTTGTTGGGATCCAATGAATATGGAATACTATGTCAAGTTGATTATTGATCTATCATATATGTGTTGTTTATGATCTTGCATGCTCTCCGTTGCTAGTAGAGGCTCTGGCCAAGTTGATACTTGTAACTCCAAGAGGGGGTATTTATGCTAGATAGTGGGTTCATGTCTCCATTGAATCTGGGGGAGTGACAGCAACCCCTAAGGTTGTGGATGTGTTGTTGCCACTAGGGATAAAACATCAATGCTTTGTCTAAGGATATTTGTATTGTTTACATTACGCACAGTACTTAATGCAATTGTCTGTTGCTTGCAACTTAATACTGGAAGGGGTGCGGATGCTAACCCGAAGGTGGACTTTTTAGGCATAGATGCATGCTGGATGGCGGTCTATGTTCTTTGTCGTAATGCCCTAAGTAAATCTCATAGTAGTCATCATGATATGTATGTGCATTGTTATGCCCTCTCTATTTGTCAATTGCCCAACTGTAATTTGTTTACCCAACATGTTATTTATCTTATTGGAGAGACACCACTAGTGAACTATGGACCCCGGTCCATTCTTTTACATCTGAAATACAACCTACTGCAATCATTGTTCTCTTTTGTTTTCTGCAAGCAAACATCATTTTCCACACCATACGTTTAATCTTTTGTTTTCAGCAAGCCGGTGAGATTGACAACCTCACTGTTAAGTTGGGGCAAAGTAGTTTAATTGTGTTGTGCAGGTTCCACGTTGGCACCGGAATCCCTGGTGTTGCGCCGCACTACACTCCTTCGCCAACAACCTTCACGTGATCTTCATCTCCTACTGGTTCGATAACCTTGGTTTCTTACTGAGGGAAAACTCGCTGTTGTACTCATCATACCTTCCTCTTGGGGTTCCGAACGGACGTGTGCTTTACCGTCACAAGCAATGCAGTCGTCGCCCCGTACGAGATCCTGACCATCGCCGTCAACCCGGCCTCCACCGCCGCCTCCAGACCCAATTAGCTCCGCGCCCTCCTCTGTCTACATCCAGGGCGGAGCCGCCCAGGGAGCTAGCTCAAGGGTTGGCCATGGTGGTTCCCGTCGGTGGTGGTCGGGGCAGGGAGGCAGGGTGAGCTGCGCCGCCGTGTGCCCCGTCTCGGTAGGAGAGTCTGTGGTTCCCGGTCGCCGGCCCTCCCACAGGAGTCCACATGCGTCCATGGCGTGGCCCTCCAATTCCAACGAGATAGCTCAAGGGTTGGCCATGGTGGCCCAATTCGAGTCAACGAGCCTTCAGCGCCTCCAGTAGTTCACCAAGGTGTGGGGGAAGAGGTGATCGATGGACGTGACGTGTTTCAGCCAACCAGAAAATGACATGTTGCCCACAACAACACAAAATGCACAAACGGACGTTAACTGGATGTCAGCCCATCCAACGGTGCCGGCTTGCATCCAACAGTGACGAACACATGCACACATATCCACCTGATCACCGAATCCACTCTCAAAGAAATAATACTAATTATTCTCGCACTTGGAAGAAAAGGCACTGAAGAAAGCAGCCAAACACGACATCTAAGAGTTTGGAGACCACTGGTACGATGGGCCCTGCCCTCGTACAGTCCACCCTTACCACGTGTCACCGCCTTCGCCTCTTCAAATAATTTTACTTTGTGCAAATAGATCAGAGATCCAACATTCGTAGGCACCAGAAAACGCATAAACCTCACACCCGGAAGGGATTTGGAGGGTGAACTAGCATAAGGGCACCGATCCTCGCTGCTACTTGAATCCTTGTAGGGCTTGGGCATCATATCCATCACTAACCGCACATCAACACCTTCATTCATTTCCATCTTATTGTATTTCCTATACCTTGTGGATTTGAGCAAGTATTCACCCCCCTATGTACTTGATCTATTTTATTGCCATGATGATGTCTCCTACCTCTATGTGTGAGTAGATTACCTTGTTCTTGGGGATATGGTGAAATCCTAGTTATGGATTTGACATGAAGTAAAGATGTTTTATTGTGTTAATTGTCTCTCTTGATGTTGTATGAAGTCGGCCATGCAACATTTACCTCTAATGACAAGAGAGGGGGTTATCCTTGGACAAGTGGTAGAGAGGAGGCGTCAAGTGACACTCTCACACTAATCCTCTATCACGTGGTTAAGGAGGAATAAGAGAATATTCATAGAGCATACATTCATATCCATGTGATCTTTGTGGAACCCTTAATAGTGATGTACCAAGGTGGCTTGATCTTTACATTGTTGTGGTTATGAGATGACGGTTCAACAAATAGTTGGTCTGTAACCGCCCGATGTGGAGCTTCTCCCATACATATGTATAAAGAATGGCTAGAACTATCTTAATCTTTAATATTCCAAATACTAGAGGTGGATCTGAGACTCCCCGAGAACACTTTGGCCCACTTCAGTTTCATTACATTTACAATGCGATGTTCTCTTTTTTTAGGGGTGTAACCGAATCAGATTAGATCGGATTAGATTTTTCTCGTACCATATCCTTTACCATATTTTTTTCCGGATTCGGATCAGCGTGAACTTTACGTTTTCAGATTCGGATGCGGATAAACCGGATTGCAGAATCAAATCGCAAAAGGGACGGATTGGAACTGGAAACAAAATAGTGAGATATATCTCTTATTGTCACATTGGTAGATAGTTATAGTTCTTGCAAATCTTGGGAGGAATTTAAAATTTCAGTCTTGTGTAGTAAAAAAAGAGACTCAATACCAAGCATTGGTAAAAGTTTAGAGCTAAATATGCTCAAATGAATTTCGTAATTCAATAAGTACTAAACTTGTGACATTAGCCTTGGCATTTGACTAAAAAAATGAATTATCCAGTTTAAAACTTTCGGATTATCCCAATTAAATTGCTGATAATCTATATCCGCGTGCTATTTGCTATGCCATATACTATACCGTATCTGGAGCACCACTTCCAGAATCGAATATCATTATCTATCGAATTCTTTAAAATTGGATACAGATACCTTAAAACAGATCTGGGACCGGTTTCAGCGCGGAATTTTATCCTATCTGTTTACACCTTTATCTTTTTCCTTAGTCACTTTTAGCACTTTTACATTTAATTTTATTTACACTCAATCAATTTTATTTCTCTTGGTTGGAATTTATGGCATCTTTGTGCATTTCTTGGTATTGGTAACGAGGAACAAATCTCTTACAATAGCCGGTAGGCTCTTTGTGGGATCGTTACTTTTATTTTGAAACTAGATACATCTACATGTGCACTTACAATTATCATAACACATAACTTGCTGCCTACTCCAACGAGCACGCGCTGGTCCCTAGACCCACTCCCAGCGAGCCAGCAAGGGTGTCGCTCACAACAAGGCCATAAATCGCCCGCAACGACGACATACTTACTACCGGAGGCCCCAGAGAAGCAGGACTCCGACAGCACCAAACGGTCATGGACAGATCCGGGCTCGACTAGCCCAGATCAAGCCCGGATGCAGGCGGCGAAGGAAGGTGTGGCGGCGGAGGAGAAACAACAAGTAGCGCGCCTTAGACCACCAACAAATCCAATTAATGGATCTCGATGGGCTTCTAGGCCCAAATATAGGCCCACAAGCCCAGATCCGACCATCACCACACCCGTAGACGCCGACGGCTAGAGCGCCAAGAGGCAACCCCCGTTGCACTCGCCCACCTTGTCGATCCCCAGGGCCGAGGCCGCACCGGCCGGAAACGGGGCCAGCGCCACTGCTCCGCTCCACCGCGAGGAAAGGAACCGCCCCATCAACGGGATCCACGCGCGAGGAGGAGGACCGTCGGCACCAATTGTTCTGCCTCAGACTTTGACAGCATCTGAAAGGAAACATGCATTTCGAAAAAAAAAGGAAACATGCATTAACTTTAACTCATTGCTTGCAACGAGAAATTTACATCACGTGCACAGCCATAAGCTAAGAATACATTATTTTCGAGAAACCTGAGAATACATTTGCTAAACATTACGATTTACCTCTTCTGAATCGCCAGTCACAATTTCATCATTAGGATAACATATCAACTTGAGAGCTGTTGCAAGTTTCAGTCTATCCCAATTCTTAGAGTCAATTCCTGATACCTCTTCAAGCTGCTTGCTACCATTCTGCAACGATGCAACACGTGCATCCTCAAAAAGATCACATTCATACACGGTAGATGCCATATCAATGATGCCTGAATTAACCTGCGTAAAAGGAATACTATTTCATCTCAAACAGAAGGACACAAAGGGCAAAGTTTTCTGCCAGAATATCGTACAAATACTTGTGTCAGTGGCTGGAAGAGGGAAGAGCACAAACTATTGGAAAGTGTAACAACACATGACATGGAGCAAACCATCTGAGACACAGGAAAGGAAGTGACGAGCTCACCAAGCTGGCATCAACCTCAAAGCCATAACGATCCAGGACCAGTTTCATTCCTTGGCTAATCTGGAGGCAGTCCTCATTAGTCAGTTCTAATTCTTCATCAGGCACTAAAAACTTGATAAGGTTCTTCAAGCCCCACATTACTTCCAGCACAGCTTCATCAAACAGGCAGTGAATTCCCTGGCAAAACAAACCCAGAGCAAAAATTGTGCTCAAACTGTTCACAGGCGTAAGCATACAAGGGAAGTTTACATACAAAGGAAGTTTACACTCACCAAACTTGCTTCAATAATGTCTTTATATTCCTGTTTTCCAACAGCAAGTTTCATGCCAGGCCAGAGCGTACTCTTGATCATCTTACCAAGCTTAGAACAGACACCAATACTCTTAATGGCACTGGACTTGTCTTCGAAAGTTTGAAATCCTTTAAAAAATGCAACCTAATAAATAAACCAAGACAAGCATGCATCTTAGCAGGGAAAACAAAGAATCAGTCAAACACTATGCCATGTCTCAATCATGACTAGAGAGGATGCATGTGCAGGTATGTGTCAACTGTAAATATGGAGCCTATGAAAGTCCTCATTATCAAATTATTGCAGTGTAATTCAGAATAGATTCATGTTCAAAGATAATGCGATGTATGCCGTTTAAAAAAATCATAGTTGTGTCGTTTGGTAGAAGTATCCTACTACCAAGCTCCTGGCAAAATACCCATCCTTAAGGCTTCGTTCGGTTCCCTGGGATTGAAACCAGATCTGGAACTAATCCACACAGGGATTGGGTTGATCCCGGCCATTCACCCAAGCCCCACTAACCCCTACTAATCCCTTCCCAATAATCACTAGCATATTTCAGCCTTCGGTTAATACGTCTTCACGTATCGTGGCTTCGCACTTTGCTGTCTTCGCGTCATGGAATATTTTCCATAGGGTCGATGGGGATTATTTTTTTCCAGACCAGCTGAGTGGAAGATGGCTGGGATACAATGGGCGAGAATCCCGTCCTGGCATAACCGAAGGCTTCAAAATTACTGGGTTGGATAATTTACCTCGCCGGGCTGGAAAACCAGCACCGGGCCGAATCCAGGCAAACCCCTGCCTCTTAGGGATGAAACGAACGAGGCCTAACCGGTTACCCTTTAGTCTAACTGATATGTTAAACCTTTTTTCACCCGGAATAATTACAATTATAATATCTGTAAAGAAGACATAGAGTCGACGCTTTAAACCAATTTACAGTCACATTTTCCCTTTTTTAGCTTCGTATCCTGTATTTCCTATTGTGCACTGCTTACTCGAATAATCTCTTGTCCATTTTACTTGACAAGCTATTAGGAACACTTCTTGAGGAAAAATCAAGTCAGATCTGGTAGTAGAGGGAATCAAAGAAGTACTCGCTGCAGGAACTAACATGAGTATAGAACAAACAGATAGGTGAAGGACTGAAGACTGTTATTCTGAAGAAGAGGAACTAAAATAATTGGAGAAGGAAACTAACAGGGGGATGAAATCCGTCGGTTTTGATCAAGTAAGCCCGCACTACTCAAAAGTTCCTAAATCTTGTTCAAAAGAGTATCAGATCCCACTCATGTATTTGATCGGTTCAAATATCATGTCAGGCCTTAGACTAGTCATAGTGGGGAGTAACATAGAGTAGTAACATGGTGCATGTTACTACCCTATGTTACTACCTCCATAGTGGATAGTTACTTATATGTGTTATCATGCATGTTATATTTATTAAATTGTAGACTCAACTTGTATTGAGAAGTGTGATGTTATGGTAACATAGCTAGTTACCACCTCACTCTCTTTCTTCATTTATTATCATGCCATGTCACCAAAATGCATTGGGGTGTGATGTTACTAGCTATGTTACTCCCACTATGAGTAGTCTTAATCATCATAGCTGGCAGTTAGCCAGCTACTAGTCACAAACTGGTAGCAAAACGAGGATGTGTTTTCAGACTGTTACATATAATTTGGTAAACAACTGATGGACCACTCGGAAAGAAAAAAAAACTAACGGCCAATAGAATGTGCCTGTTTTCATTCAATTCGTCTCTTCAATAAGAGGGAGAATGAAACATAAATTTAAGAACACGAGGATATGATGCAAGATAGAAATAAGAGGTACCGACGTTTTGTGCCGTATCCATGTTGATGAATTCTGACCAGATATCCTGCAATCAATCCGGACAAAATTAGGTGGGCGACAAAGACGACAATCCAGAATGCAAGCAAGTATATCAATAAATAAATAAATAAATAGAAGGGAAGAATAAGAAAGCAAGAGGGGGGAAATAGGTACCTCCAAGGCTTTTGGACGAAAAAGTTTGACCCCATCATAATTTATGAGTGCAAATCGAGATGGCGTCTCAAAGAGCACCAAGATTATCCCGTAATGCCCCAGCCATTGGGCTGTTGGTGGAAAAACAGAAGTAAAGCAAACTTAGGCAAGCGGCAGGATTGTAGAGTATTCAGATAGATATCAAATGTTAATTCAGAAGCGGCTTAGAGATGCAGAAGGACCCCATCCCAGCCGGATCAGCGCCACTGCTTAATCCCTTCGCCGCCAAACCCTAACTCGCTGAAGGAAGTGGGGAGGGGTCTTGGATCTGGGAATTGCTCGAATCCAAATTGGCTTTATGAGCCCACAGTTCGCCTCATCCAAAGCCGTCTGTTCTCACTGGGCATATGGTAGGGATAGGGTTTCATTTCTCATTCTCTCACGTATGTGTGGCATTCAGATTGAGAGAGGAGAGGAAGATGGAGGCCCGAGACTCACCAAAACCGACGGACGACGTTCCAGGGGGAGGAGGGGGAGAAGGAGCAAGGGAGGCGCGGGCAAGACGACGACGATCCCTCCCTCCCTTTGCGCGTTTCCCCATCGAGGCAGATCCGGATTGCTGAGGCTGATGAAGAGGCGGGATGGGATGGGATTTAAATAGAGAGAGTATGATGTGAGTCGATTTTGCCTAATTCTTTCTTGGGCCGGCCCAGTATTCTTGTTACTCCTTGTTTTATCTTTTTTTTTTGCGGGAATCAGAAGATAGTATTAACCAACCGATCTTACAAAAAGGTCCAGAAAAGAAAGGAAAATACAAGTCAGCCCTGCTGGACCTCGACGGCACCGACGAAACAGAGGCTGTCGGTGGCGCGCCACTGCCGCCGCTCCGCACAAAGCCTTGGACAGGAGCCAGCTCCTGGCAGCTGGGAAGTCGCCGAGCACCGGATCCGGAGATCCTACCACCTGGAACGTCGTCGTCGTCGCGGAAGTCGTCAACACCATCTTCTTCTTCATCTTCACAAACCGGATCCACCGCCTAGCAAGATCCGGGAGGAGCTTGACGAGCATGGCCGATCCGTCGATCAGCGAGCTCGAGGAAGTCGACCGCCACACGCCAGAGCTCCGAGGAGCGCCGACGCCGAAGGGGAGGCAAGCCGACACCAAACACCGCGCCACCAGCACCTCCACCTCCATGGCGCTGCCGGCCGGAACCCTACCGAGCCCTACACTATATACAGGCCGGGATCCGTGGATTCCCCAACCTCCCGCCGCCGGAGCGGCCGCCGGAGGCGGAGGGATCCACGAATCGCCGGCGAGTGAGGTGGGACGACGGGGAGTTCTACAAATCGCCTCTCTCGCACTGTAGACGGGGGAGAGGTGCGGTCCAAGTCGCTTCCCCAGGATCCTACTCCTTGTTTTATCTTTAACTAGCACAATATACCCGTGCGTTGCTACGGTTTCGCAACTGGCCAGCACTTGCACCTATCGTGTTGACTCTTTATCCTCCATCTTTCACAAGCGCACAACTCCGCTCATGTTCCTACTTACCAGGCAACGGCCCGCCTCCTTGCTCAACAACGCTACCCTCCCTCCCTCTTCAATCTAGTCTCAAGTGCCACCCTTCCCTCTCATTCACTAACATGCTTCCCTAGATCGGGTCCGGGCGTCTTTCACCCTTTGTCATCCAGCTTTGGAGCATTGGGTGGCCATCACCCTGGGTCGCCCCCATCTCGATTCCTAGGAGGCATCTCCCTTCGCCGCCGGGCTCCTCACATCCATTGGTCACCTCCAGCTTGTCCGTCATTCGAAAGGGACCGCATAGCCTTTTTGCGAGCGAAGTAGTAGATGCGATGACATGAGCCGCAGTGAGTCCATCCTCATTTTTTTTTTTTTTTGAGGCCCTATTATTTGGACAGATGCAAAATTTGTAACTTGGTGAACCGTTTTGCATAGTGTATATGGCATTGAAAAATAAAATCTTGGGTATTGCCATGATTGCACTCGTTACCATCATAAAATCAATTTTCATTTAAATGAAAAAATATACTTAGAAGAATTCTACATCTAGCCATTTTTCTGGACATAGCTGAGCATATCAGGGAGGCGTGCGATGTGAACCCGGGTGCACTTGCATCTTATTATGAAAATTTCAAAAAATGCTATTTTAAAGTTTAGGAAAAATGAAAAAAATTCACGCATGTATATCCTATGTTGCTTACTTGTGCAGATTTTGCCATAAAAACGACCATTTGTGACCTACACATAAATATATAATTAGACCTTTCTATTTTCACGAACATTACAAAACTAATCATTATAGTGTTATTTGGATATTTTATCATTTTTGTGTAAGCCACATAATCGTATTTTTCCGTAAAAATTTACCCAAATAAGTATCAACATAATATGTAGATGAAAAAAATTATTATATATTTTTGAAAAGAATTAGATAATATTTTTCAAATAGTGAGGAAAACCGATACACGTGCTGTATTTTCCAGGATATCATGAATATTGCCACGATTGAAATTTGTAGGCGCATATCAGGAAGAGCGCCTCTGGCTGGTATACACATAAATATATAATTAGATCTTTCTATTTTCGCGAACATACAAAACTAATCATTATAGTGTTATTTGGATATTTTATCATTTTTGTGTAAGCCACATAATCGTATTTTTCCGTAAAAATTTACCCAAATAAGTATCAACATAATATGTAGATGAAAAAAATTATTATATATTTTTGAAAAGAATTAAATAATATTTTTTCAAATAGTGAGGAAAACAGATACACGTGCTGTATTTTCCAGGATATCATGAATATTGCTACGATTGAAATTTGTAGGCGCATATCAGGAAGAGCGCCGCTGGCTATAATTCCCTTCCCATGGCCTGATCAAAGCCCGCATATTAGCCAACCGAACTATGCTTGCACGTCTTAGCATAGGCTGCGTAGCTGGTGCTCCTGGGAGAGCATCTTGCCGGCCACTTCCTTTCCGTCTTCGTCGTCCACATAGGACTCCTTTTAATTATGCACGATGCAGGTGGCAGCCAGCCCACAATCCATCCCGTTTTGTTGCTACTTGTTGATTTCCTAGTCACCTTGTGTTCAAGCAACTTGTGGACGTATATAAATCGGTGGCACTTGGTGCAAGGAAGCAAGGTGGGACTAAAACCCGAGGGTGATTCGTACGAATACTCGAATAGTTCATCATGGTTATTTTCCAATCCTCGTACATTGCACAGGGACGCGAGCTTCTGGCCCGGTGCACGTGAACTGGGCTCATCCATTCGATTTTTCTTGCCGGCCCAACACGCACATCGTGTAGTCGTGTGCAACCTGCGTGCCGCTTGTCTATTTACGATTCTGAACGAACCGTTTTGGTGAACTAAGCGGTGGCACTGTTAGTAAATATTTGTAAAAAGTAAGGATAGATCTAAAACGGACGAAAATAAAGGGGAGAAATCTTACTTCCTTTATTAGTAGGTAAAGATTAACTAGCATAGGTTGAACAATATTTTGCATCCCCTGTCCTAAACATATACCCCTCTGTACAAAAAATAAGTTGCTCGGTCTCCAAAACAACTTACTCGATTTTTTATATATATAAATGTATCTATAACTAAAATATGTCTACATACTTTTAAAGCTACATGAAGTTGAATAAGTTATTTTTAGGAAAGATTGAGTGTTTAAAACATTATAAAACGTGTGTTCCCGTGCATGTTTTACTACCATAGAAAAGAATACTATAATATTAGAGTACTTAATATATATACTATATATATGAAAACACACTTTATGATGTATCTAATCATACTTCACTCTTCTTAATCTACTTCCTCCATATTAGTACATCCAAATCAGCAACAACTCTTCTTAATCTTCTCCCTCTGTTTATATTAGTACATCCAAATCAGCGACAAACTAATTAGAACGGAGGGATTAGTATTTAACTACCGAAGGTAACAAATATGCTCAAAGGAAGGCTGATATATATGTTGAAATGAAAACATTTTTATTGTGAATGAATTAAAACATGTATATATATTAATCATTATGTTTGAGAAAACTTGAAAATACTGATATTTTTTCTAGCAACTTGAAAATACTTGCAACCTCTTGCCCATCTCTAAAGAGCACTAAGCTCCCAGTGTTGGGAGAGCCTGAGAACGATTAGCAGGTCACTATCGTGGGGCCCGCCGGATTAGTTGGGTCGGCGATGGGATTTTCGCTGGGCTGAACGTGGTGGCCTCGGTATTGGCCTCTGCTCGATTTGTCCAGTGCGGCCCCGTTCTTATCCTTCCACCAATCCTGCGCTCAGCTCCCGACTCCCCGGCGCCTCCTTTCCGCTCCTCCTCCGCCCGCTGGTCCGGTTGGAGATGGGAGGGGGAGGGGGAGGGGCTCGGTGCCTCGCCTTCATCTGTTTATTCACAGTTCCTTGTGTCCCAGGCTGCTTGTCGCCGCTGCCGTGTTCGTCGCCGGTCACGGCATAGCTGGGTCTGAAGCTCCGCCCATAAATAACCTCCCGCCGACCAGGTATGTCCTGGCGGCCGGCCGTTGCCGTCTTACTCGAGTAAATCCCTGTAGGTTCCGTCCATGTTCGCTGAATTTAGCCCCACAAATCCTTCAATTTCATCGTTCTGACCCGTCGATCTATAGAGCTTCGGTTCTTAACCAAATCCGATTTTGGGAAGTTTGTTTGGGGGAGGAGCATGTATTCAATTCGTTCGTCTTGGCTCCCCTCTGTTCTTTCTCTGTTAATCATATTCTGTTTCGTCTTTCTTTTTGTGTGGTGTTCTGAACTCCCAGATCGATGACAGACCTGGAACATAGTTTTACCATCCATACATGCATAGAGTTTATGAGTTTAAAATAACAACTTATATTCTAGATCGTCCCTGCGGCCTATTGTAATGCGGATGAATCTATTAGATATGGGCATCATATTCAATTGCATATCTTTTTTATGATCAAGAAAATTATCTTTATATCATAGCCTACATTGTAGTGATGTCAAATTCTAAATGTTTAGTTTTACATCTTATTGATTGTAAAATAAATTCAGCAAGAGTTGTTTGCAGTAAAGCTTCCATATTAAACAGACAATCGTGTATATAATGAGCAAACTGCATCTTTGTTTTAGAATACAACATCCGATTTTTATTTCAACGAAGAAAAAATTGAAAAGTTTTACGCATAGTGCATGAAATGTGGACTATGCATACAAGATTGCAACATCACGAAACGGTTTGCCAGTTGGCTTGGTAGGTCCAATTCTAATCTTTCATTTAATTTTTATTTTCCTGTTTTGCAAAATCTTATCACTATTCAGCTGCTCCTAGATAACTACTTATGCTCCTGAGAAATATTTAATCATTCTTTTCTTCTGCATTTTGATTACAAGTGTTCCCTGTAACTTCTAACATACAACCATATCTGTGGTAGAAAAATATGGATCCAGTAGTTTAATGCTTCTTATATGTGGATTTGTAGCAAATAATTATTTCTCTGTAGGAGTACGTAGTACCTAAGTAACATGATAGTCAAGCTGATCTTTGCATATAAATTAGAATGATTTGTTAAATAGTTCACACCTTTATATAATATATCGGTAGCTAAGATGATAAAGGAATTATTTTACATAAATAGAGATTGGTAAAATAAATATTCTCTGTATCAGTCTATTAAATCATTAGATTAAGTGATAGTAAACATTGATAGTTCAAAGTATAAGTTTCAGAGAATGAGCTACTGTTTTTCATGCTTCGGCTGCTGACTGTTAATGTTGTTGGGGAAGCTATGCTTTATCATACAATAATTCAGATATTTAAAGAGACACTCTTAGGTTTATGAACTGGAGTGAACCAAGAGATTGTGCGGAGAATCCCGCACAGATATATCAATTCCATGTGTTCACGGAACAGTTCTAGCCTAGATATAATATCCCTTCCTGTAATCTTATCTAGAGCCTCTGTTTCCTCTTAGCTTGTGTGCCCTCCTGGACTGCCACGTACCTTACATCGGCCACCGTTCACCTCTTTGTCGGCGTTCCTTGGTAAATTGGCTTCCAGATGTCTGATTAAATTGCCACACACCAACTGGGGTTCGCCATCTTGCCTGATTCCACCATCAGCATCAATGCTACTGTCTCCTAGCCATACGCCGCCGTGAACTGCCAACATGTAAATCCTGTGTTTGTGAAAGATTTTTTTTCCTTAGACCAGTTGCCTCAATTCAGGCATATGATTTGGGAATCAGAGTTAAAAAATGGTAGTTATATTTATGTGGATTGGTAGCACAGAAATTGCAGAGGCAATAGGTGTGAGCTGATTGTTTCAACAGTTACAAGTTGTTTTCTTGATGTTTTTCCCTTGCAGGTGAATACCCATGGCACAATATTTATAAAATGTTGCTGAGATTTGTGGGTTGTTTTTGTTATCAATTGATTACTGTTTAGACTTTCAGGCCATTAGCTATTGTTAGGTGAACAGAATTGCAAGTGTGCCTGCAGATCAGCAATAAAATATGCCATCAACGCAGCAATTTACACATGCTTAGTTCTACTTATAATCTATATAATTTCATAGTGGGCAATGGATTCCAATGCGAGCACTTCTGTTACTGAGTGTCTTCCATGTAACCTGAACAAACATCAAACGGTCAAGGTTTGATACATAACGGGCATGGCGTTTGAGAGGCTTCAGGATGTTATGCTCATGTTTACTTCAGAATATGAGAGTTGTGCACAAAAAATTCTCCAATTCAAACGATAATGACCAGCTTCTCTATTTCATATTGCATCAATCAAAGTTCAGAAACTAATATAACTCTAAAAGACTTCTACCTGAGATAAGGAATTTCTAAGTTGGTTAATATTTGCTTTCCAAGCAATGTTGGTGGATGCAGAACGAAATGTTAAACAAAGTGATAGTATCCTCTTTGATAGTACATGTGATTGCTTGTCATCTTTATGCGGAATTTTCCCTTTTCTTTTCTATACGGGAGCATGAACAAAAGTTGATGCCATGGTTTCACCACAAACATATAAACGGTATTTCACATGGAAATATCTTTGTTCTACCTTCTTCTTAGCCCGAAATTGAATTTTCTATTTCCTTCTACCTGATTCAAAATAGTTCTGTCTCGGATAGGTAAGACTTATTTGTAACATACAAATGAATTAAAACTAAGAAAATTACAATGACGGATGCACGCTTCTTATTTGTTTTTGTGATACTGATCATCTTCTCATGGAAGGGATAAATGTCCTGATGTTATTCTCTCATTAAATAGAAAAAACCCGACTCTTACATGTAATTTAGAATGTTTTTTCAAATACTTAACTTCTGCATATCGATCTTGCCTCTTGGTAGTAATGATGCAACATAAATTGTGTACTGTTAAGTTGATATCCTGATCCCCTTGAACTGCTTTCTATAATTTTCATCTTCCACTTTAATCAATGTAGTTGAGATTTTGACAACGTTGTTGACTTAAGATAGAATAACCATTTTTTGCATCAAAATTACATTTCAGACTATGGCCTAATGCTATTTTCAATATTATCTATTATTACCTCCTTTGCTATGCGTTCCAATGTTGTAGTGAAGTCGTCGGCGGATGGTTTGCCTCAGGTTTTGGATGCACCTCATGTGTTGGGAGGCTCCTCGAGCTTCTGGTTTCCATGGTTGCGGTGGAGCAGTTTTTCTTTTTCCTTGATCTATGTTATTTGTTCCATATCTCTTTTACTTGAGGATATCATTATCTTATTTTAGTTGAGGATTGCTGTTGCAGGCACACATACACAGCCACGAAAAAATAGAAACTCTTACAACAAAAAATGGCGCAGCAACGCGCGTGGGGTCCTTCTAGTATTAATTGTCGCATAGTGCTTAAGAAACTGCTACGACCTTGTGAACAATACAGGACAAGTGCAATTGGAATTGAAGGGAGTACCTTTTTCTTTAGGCCTCTTGAAAGTAAAACCACATTTGTCAACCAGGAAAGAGTGATGTTTAGGGGTGCTCCTATTCAACGCTTGTAGCGCATGAAAATAAGATGGCCCGATGCCCACGGGGAGATAAGATGGTCCTCGACCCATCAACTTCTTCTTTCCCACACATCTTCTTCTCCCCCACCTCCTGTCCTCCACCGTGTTCTCAAGCCCCCGCCTTCACCGCCGCTCGGATTGCTTGCTGCCGCCACCCGCCGGCCAAGCTCCCTCAGTGTCTCGCCGCACCACCCTCCTACATTCATCGCCCGTCGCCGGTCTGCCGCCACCCGGACCTCCCTCTAAACCCGTCCGCCTCCTCAATTCCGGCGAACCCCCTGCACCCTAAACCCTGAGACGCGATGAGCCCCTGCACCCGAACCTGAACGCTAAGACCCTAGCACCCGAAACCCTAAGTACCCTTCCTCGTCTCCATTTTCGGCGAGGTCCTTTCCTCGCCCTCGACAACAATGTCACGGCCATCCCCACGCCGTCTTCGGCTCCGGCGAGGTCCTCCGTCGTCATCCTTTTCTAGCTCTCGATCTCTTTCGAAACAGAAAAAGGCCGAGACCCATGTCCCTCCTGATGCGGGCGTCATCGCCCTAATGGACTCAAAGAGCGTCAAATAGGCTTCGTTTTCTTGGGCCAGCCAGGATTGGCCCAGTGACGTAGGAGAAGGCCCACTGCCCCCTAAAAGACCACCATACACAAACAAAAAAAAATGATATATTCCCAGCAACGGGGAGATTAGGCGATTTACACAAAAATAACCCAAAACTGAAAGAAAAGCACAGACTGACCCTCCGGCGAAACTATTTCACGGATCTAACCCTTTTGTGTGGCGCCCCCCTCACGGGCGCCACACATGTCCATGCGGCGCCCCTGGCCCTGGCGCCACACACCCATCCGACGTGGCCCGTCGACGCTGAGCTGGTGACCCCGATCCGACGTGGCAGCACGAGTGGCGCCGCTCTCGCCGGCGCCACACTTTGACTTAAGTTTGGGCCGCGCGCGCGCCCCCAGCCCGACCCTTCTTCTTTCTCCTCCCTCTGTTCTTCTCCTCCCTCTCCCCCCAGCCCGGTTCTCTCTCTCCTCCCTCTCCCCCCACCAAATCCACCACCAAATCGTCAGATCTATCCGTGGAGATCGTTCCCCATCCATTTGTCAAGGTAATCTCCTTCAAATCTTCTCCATTCATCCACTAATTTCATAGATCGGGCTATATTTGGACATGAACCCTAGATATCTTTTGTGCACTCTATATTGTATTGTTTGTGTTGGAGATGGTAGCCTCATGTATGCATGTGTTTGAACCATAGATTTGTAGAAATCTACATATGAAATTTCACATGTATGTGTATGAACTCTATGTATGTATGTGTATGTATGTGTATGAATCCACATGTATGCCTAGTATTTGTGATGGAGTAACTCATATTTGTTAGTGGAATGGATCGTAATATGGTTCAAAAATGTAAACATGTAGGATGGCCGGTCCCGGTGGCCGGGGAAGGGGCCGCCGCGGTCCTGGGCGCCCCCCGGGCCGGGGAAGGGGCCGCCGCGGTGGAGCAGCAAGGGCCCCACGGTCACCGTCACCTGCATCCTCCTCGTCTTCGCATGAGGAACGCTGCTTCGAGTTCCTCCTCCGCATCGACAACGACCCACTCGGCATCAAGCGGCTACGGACAAGTTCGCCGAGTTCGTCGACGGCCACGAGCCGGCGCACTTGCAGCTACGGGAGGCTAGCTGCAACTTCGCCGCCGCTGGTCCGTGGAGGTCTGTTCGACGGCAGGGCAAGATGTACCTGCACACGGGGTGGGACAAGTTCGCCCGTGACCTCCACCTCGAGCCCGGCTGCCAGCTCACCTTCCTGTACGAGGGGGACGGCGAGATGATCGTCAAGGTGTTCGACGACACCGCCTGCCGTGTGCACTACCCCCACACCGGCGAATCCGGCTCCGACACCGATAGTTAGATCGTTGAGTGTTGTCAACTCTATCTTCGTTGCTTCGTGTTGTTTGAATGCTATCTTAAATTGTATGAAACTATGTGCTACGATGTTAGGTATGATGATGTTATGTCCATGATGTGTGTACAAAATGGCTGTTGATATGATGTGTGTATGACATAGCTTTTCACATGATGGCAGTTTTGTTGGAATATGGTAGGATTATTCATGGTTTCAACACATGTAAATGTGAGGCGCCCTTCCCATCGGCGCCAAGATTGCACTGTGTGGCGCCCGTGCCACGGGCGCCACACATGCATGTCTAGTTGCCCAAAACATACTGTAAGACAAATCGTCTGGGACTTAGCCGTTTTGGCGAGGCTCTTTGTGTGGCGCCGACGCCACGGGCGCCACACAAGCATGTGTGGCGCCGATGCCACGGGCGCCACACAAAGAGGGTCGCCAAAACGGCTAAGGACTTATCGTCCGGAGCCCCTGGATGTTTTCGACCCAGTAGTTCATATAAGTTGGCACGTGTGGCGCCGGCGGGAAGGGCGCCACACATTGACTTGTGTTAAAACCATGAAAAATCCTACCATATTCCAACAGTTTTTTGACAACAAGAAGATTGCACTGAATATGTACCACACATTGACACAGCATAATGGTTCAAATGACAAATAAGGTTCGACGACATCAAGGTTTCAATTACAATAAGGTTCAACGACACGAAGGTTCGAGAAGATCAAGGTTCACAAAACATAAAGGTTCGACAACAAGAACATAGGCAAAGGGACATCACTGCGTCGCAAAGGCTCCCTCCCCCCTTGCCTTCTTCTTCTTAGCTTCTTCAGCCAATTCTTCCTTCTCCCTTAAGTCACGAGCCAACTGAACGACCGAATCGAAGAAGTGGTGGCGCTCCTCCGTCTTTGCAGCTTCCGCTTGAGCTCTCTCCTCCTTGATGCGTTCAGCCTCCCTAGCCACCTCCTCTAGGTGCATCCTATTGGCCCTCTCCCTCGCAATTTGCTCAAGTTGGCAGCTCCTCAGGAATTTTATCCGTGCCTCGCGGTCCCGTTCGGCCTTCAGCTTGGCATTCCTCCTCTTGTGGAACAATATGTATTCATCATACTGTTTTTGCATACGGGCACGCTCCGCCATCTTGTTGTCTTCCTCCTCCTTCTTCTTCCTCTCTAGTTCTTCCTTCTCCTTCTTCCGCACCGTCCTTACCGCCTCCTCCCAAGCGGACTCCTCCTTCTCATTGCCCTCCCATGCTCCCTTCCCCTTGGTGGGTTGAGTTGTGTGGTGACCCGGCATACCACTGCATGGTGTAGTATGCAAGTCTGATATAACACCAATGAAACACCGTTCCACTAGTATTATATCGCTCAGAGTGGTACAACAGAAACATATGCGGGTCCAAGGTATGTCTATAGAATTACAACAACGACTCTGTTACATAAGATCATCACAACCTCCTACTTTACAATGAGGTAAAACTACAAATAACTCCAGAAGAACGACTCGTAGTCTAATCTTATCACGAACTCTATTTGTAGAGTATCTAACTAGCTACAGAGGCTAAGAATAGATTCTAGCTACTTAGGAGCTAGGTTTAGGAAGCTGGTTCCCTTCTATGGTTAAACTAGGTTTTCTCCTTGATGGATGTGGTATCTGACTCCTCTGACAGGGTCCTGTATCTTGAAGTAGTTGTTGACTCCTCGGCCTTCGAGTTGCACTGTGGATCCTCCTTCGATGCCTCCATATCTAAGCAGGGGATTTAAGAGTGGGATGAGTACGAGCGTACTCAACAAGTTCATTATAGGAAAGAGGTGTTTAATGCACTAGCTACAGCATTAGACCAGAAAGTCTAATACCAATGCAAGTTTTCGTAACCATTTCTTCAAAAGATTGCTTTTATTCAGAAGAACTATGTCCGTCAGCCTTCACCGGTTTACTAGAACTTCATGGAGCTCCTTTCCGGCCGCGTTCAGCCTCCATATCCCGGAACAGGGAGTGACAGGTCACGGTTCTTTACACTCTGCAGAGGTGTGTTGCTTTACCCATAAGAGATCTTATCCTTGGTGCCAACCAGGTGTACATTCCTGTCCACACTTCCTATGGTGTGAGGCCCGGTATAAGGTCTAGCCAATCATGTTCCTCCGCTACCTCGAACACCCACCCTTTGTTGCATACCCCGACCCTGGGTCCTCGTCGGTCCTCTTATACCACTTAAGGATGGACCCCGACCACGACAACAGTTTGGGACTCGTTAACCAAACTCCTTCGCCGGTAGCTGCAACCCATCATAGACCGCAATACCGTGGGGACTTTAGGCTTCCCCAGCCCACCGCTTGCACTTCGAGCGACAAGTGTCTACGGACTATGCCGTGGGGACTTAAGGCTTCCCCAGCCCACCGCTTGCCCTGACAGATACAAGTGTCTACGGTAAAGCGCATCCGTTGATGAACGAGAGGTGGAAACACTTTTGACTACTCCGTCCCACTCCGGATCTTATGGTTAACACGGATATTACGGCACAAGAATCACTGGCGACATTTGTTGTTTAATCCTAGATGGATATAAGCCCGTGCAATGGAACCTCCACCATATCAACACAATCCATGGTTCCATTGCCCACCACATAGTCATATTCATAGTTATGAAAGTAGTGGTTTTGATTTTTGTGCAATAGTGATAACCATAATACTTTGCAAGTAATTTGATAAAAATACTCAAATGACATGAGCAAGTGATGAACTTGCCTTTCTTGGCTGTAAGATTATGCAGACAAGGTCTTCGATGCGTAATAATTCCAAATTCTGAAATAGCATCATCGTCCGGTAAGGACGATGTTTAAAAGATTGGCAAGGATGCAATAATGCATAAGAATGAGATGCAATCGCTCTAAGCGTGACCTAACCCCGATGATTTAGGATTAGTGAGTGGTAATAATTGATTCAGTGGTGTGTTGCACTTTTAGAGTGATTCACAAACAAGGTTCTTATTCAGGTGTGATTACTTGGTATCATGAACAGTAGATAATAAGGTACGAATCAATTGAGCACACAAAGAATGATAATTGGAATAATGTTAACGTATCAAGAACAGTTGTCAATTTTAGTACTATATGGCATAGTTAATGATTTCTTGTTATATTCTTCAAAAGAATAACTTTTGAAGAACATGTTCTTTAATAAAGAACAAGTATGATAATTAGACGTGGGGTTCTATGGTTGACTATGGTTTCATCTAGTTTCTGAAGTAGTTATTAGATGGATCACAACCTAGTTGGATTCATCAACTACTAGGGCTTATATGGTTGAATTAAGTCTAAACATCTGAATTACCAATAGTTGCTATCAAGGTGGTATACCTTGTTGGTGATAGCTGATTAGGGTTTATAGGTCCTTATAAGCAGGGTTGATGATGATTCTTTATTTACTTCAAAAGAATAACTTTTGAAGAACATACTTCTTAAATAATAAGAAGTATATCAATTAGGGTTGAGGTTGTCTAGGTTTTGTCATTTGATCCACTAAGTAAGGAATGATTGGCTCCTAAATAGGATGGTTCATAATTATGAAGTATTTGTAGGGTTCAGTGGACTATGGTTATGTAATGATAAATATTGGGCCTAGATGCTATTGGGTTTCATCACAATGGTGTGATGCTAAGCATGGATGAATAAGGATGATGGTTTTGACAGTAGAAGCTAGGGTCTAAACTTGGTTGATCCTACTTGATCAACTAGGTTTAATGATATGCATACATGGAATACTAATTTGCTAGTGATAGGGTTCTACATTTTATGTGGACATAGGTATGTCTTTTAGTTGCTAATGGTGGCTCTATGATTTGAATTAGAGTACCATGATCACCTGTTTTAACCTTGGGTTTAGGTTTTAGAAGTAATTTAGGGTTCATATGAAGTAGTGGAGCTAAGGTTCCTAATTGAATTAGGGTTTTAGGGTTTCACATGAAATGATGAATTCATGTTTTCCTACCATATGGAACTAGGGTTTTCTAATTACCCTATAATTCTATGATTAATAACTTCAATTTAAAGTTGAAGTTATTAATAATTTGGGAATAAAAATAATATTTAATTTGGTATTTTATTATTTTAAACAATTAATAACTAGGTAATTATTAATTAGGGTTTAATTCTCACTAATTAAAGATTTAACAAAATGATAAATAAAGAAAATTAGTCTTAATGTTTTCTTTATTTATTTATTGGTTTTTATTTACTTTTGTGAATTTTTACTAATTATTGAATTTAAGTGAATTTAGAATTAAAATTAAAGGCTTAAATAACAAGTATTAATAATTAAATTTTTATTAAAAATAAAAATTTCATTTTATATTTTTATTGGATAGGATTTATCTTTATAAGAATTTTGATATCTTATATTTATTTTTCTGAGCTATATTGGATTTTCTACAATTTATCTAAGTTTCAGCAATTATTGGATTTGAAATAAAACAAAAGAAATACTAAGTGTACCCGGTACGTAGTTAACCCCGGTGACCGACTAGTGGGACCACAGCCACGTTGGCTGCCACGCGGGCATTGACTAGTCAAAATAGATGAGGTGGCCGTGGAGCTCTGTGCCGGCGGTCAAACGGCGACGGCGCCGCCGATTCTGGGTTCGCGGACGAATTAACCACGCCACTCGACTCGGCACGCCGCGGTGAATGCAAGGGTACCATCGCCGCCCCAAAATCGTCGCCGGAGCTAGTCCGACGGCGAGGTGCGGCGGTGTCCACGGGCCTACGATGCTGGGTATGCTAGGGGATGCTAGAGGAGGAGCGAGGATGCTCAGGAGGGTCGCCGGCTCACCGTGAGCACGTAGGGCATGTCGGCGAGACCGATGGAGGTTTGAATCGCCGGATTTCATGTCGCCGGTGTCGGAGAAGATGACCTCGTCGGCGCCGATTTAGGGCACGGCGGCTTAATTCCTTTTGTGGGTTGACCTTGTCGAGGACGGTGATCACGCCGGTGTGCTTGTCTTGGCTCGAGGAGGCTTCTATCGCCGGCGGTAATGGATACTAGCGGAGCCAGGGTTTCGGTTTGGGAGAGAATTGAGCAGGAGGAGGAAGAACTCGGGCTAGGGTTTCGTCGTGGGGTATTTATAAGCTCCAGAGACGAGCCTCGTCACGAATTGGAGTAAGGAGAGGACGCCAGCGAGGGAGAGAAGAAGAACACGGCGTCGAGGTGGCCTCCAGTGCTCGGAGGGGATGAGGACGACCACCTCCCGTTGTTTTATTTAGCGAAGGGGTATCGTGGGCTACGGTTTGGTGATGGTCTGGGCCAAGTGTTGGGCTGCTCCTGGGCTCTGATGCTGGGCTGCGGTGGCCAGGTGAGCTCTTTTTCCTCTTTTTGCTTTTTTCTATATTCTGTTTTCAATTCTGTTTTATAATCCTTCTTTTAATTTCAAATTTAAATCATATGTTGCCATGCAGGTATCAAATTTTGAATTTCAGTAGGACTATTGAAGGATGAATCCTTTCCTGCATTGTTTTTGGGATAAACATTTTATACATGTGAGCTACATTGCAAACTTTTATTGATCATGATTTTATATTCTCATTATATTTTTATGTTTTTCTTGTGGATCAATCTATTTGAAGTATTATAGTTGGTAAGTCTAGCTCAAAGTATCTTAGAGTTTACCATTAGGACTTGTTATCTTGTTTGAGGAGTTGGTTGTTCACATATGATTTTTTTTGTGAGCATCAACTATTGGGGTTTTATGATTTCTATTACAACCCCCTGTAAAGTTAACACTATTATTAAATTTGAAAGTATCTACGGTAGGCATTGTTCTATCATGGTTGATCTTGGTTACAAAGATAAATAGTTGATCACCATGTGTGGGTTTTAACTATAGAACTTATCATTGGATACCCCTTGTGTTTAGTAATTGAGCATGAGAGTGCAATGCTAGGGTTGTAATGATGTTCACCTAATGACCATGGGTTTGATTCACAATTATGGTCTAGGTTTATATTATGATCACCATAGTGATACATAAACTAAAGTTGGGATTTAATTCTAGGTTGTAAAGATGAGATGACAACATGTTGCATGTGTTAGGGTTTAATCTCCCCTAACCATGATAATATGGTTACTTGCTTCCTATTTTATGTGCTTCCCTAATTACTAAAGATTTGAGAATTGGTTTTATCTTCTACCAATTAACTTCTAATATTATCCTCAATTTATCATTAAAGTAACTACATTGGTTATAGTTCTTTTTATAGTTAACTTTGGTCATATGGATATATGGTTTCTCACCATATAAAGTATAAGGTTTTACTCTAAGGTTTTCTTATGTTTCTTAAATAAAGAATATATGGAATGTAGATATGGTAGAATTCTACTTATGATCACCAATTGAATCACAAGTTAAGGTTGGAATATAAGCCTAGGATTGCCTACTAGTTGCCACCCTATGATTTCATGTGGGGAATAATATCTAATAATCATATTAGGGTTTAACTTATCCTCACATACCTCAAGAGCATGATCATGGATTAGGCATGATCAACTTGTTCTTAATATCTCTACCTCAAGTTCTTAGGGTTTATGATCATCACTCAATTTATAATGATCAAGGTTTGGCTTCCTAAGGGATCTCTCATTAAATGGGTTTCTCACTTCCATGATCAAGCATTGTCTTGATGAACTAAGGTGTAGCACTTCTATTTTATTTTCTAGGATGAGCTATTATGGTGGCCTCTATAATTGATATCCCAGGAGATTGCCTGAGTTATTTCTTAGGATTCTTTCCAGGGAATGATGATATAATCATCTGAGTATATGGATAGTTCTTTTTCCCAAGTCCAAGTGTTGCCTCATTAATTTGAGTGTAACACCATAACTTGAGTTCCCTAATATAGGAATAGTTATTCTAGGGTTTATGGTGTACTCCTAATATTTTAGTGCAATGGTTGTCCTTTATTCTTAAATAGGTAAAGCTAAGATTGGCATGATTGGTCCCTCTCTTATTTGGGAAAGACTTTAATACTAACCTAATATTAGGCTCCATAGAGGTTGATGTGAACATCAAGATCTATGTTTAACATTAATGGTTATCTCTATCTAGGGTTGTCTTGAAGATGATGATTTGAATACTTGGATGTATATCCAAGGTTTAACTCAAAGTTTGTTATTGCTTCTTTAATAATTATAATAGAACTCTCACCTCTCTAGGTTTGATGTGTAATAACTTGGAATGGAGAAGAATATCTATTTATGGAGTGGATCTTCTTGTTATATTTCCAATGTGGAAGTGGAATGAATACCATGAGGTTTCATGGTAGGATTAGGATTAGTTTTAAGGCATGGAGAAGATAGTCAAGAATGGCTTCTCCATTTTATTGTTACTTGGTTTGTACTTAAACAGATGTTCTTATTTTATGGCAAAGGTTACCATATTATGATCTTTAATAAGATCAAGTAATTGATCCTTGATTCATATGTTCTTGTGTTGGTTTTAATTCCATTTGATCTAACCCCTTAGATCAAATCATCTCTACCCAAAACAAGGTTTTAGTAAAGTCACATTGAGGTTTATAGCGCTTGACTTGATGAGCTACTTCAATTCCACCAAGGTCAAGTGAAACTTCGCCATCGTGGACTGTTTTACTTTAAAGCGCGAAAATTCCCCAGATTTTCTATGCATGAATGCAATGCACACATCTGTTTCCTCTATTTTTGTAACCCCATGCACTGGGATATTACGATCTCTACCCTTAAACTAAACTTCGTCCTCGAAGTTTGATATCTCTCACGTTTCGGAGTGTGGATCTGTCTTGTGCAGACTACATCTTTTCTCAAACTCCTTGGTGATCTCACTGGATATAATTGAATATATCCCTTGTCCAGATTCTTCCTGGAATCCATTAGGGTTTGTCTCTGAACATTAGTTTCTAACTCCAGTTCTATGATTTTCTTCCGGGAATCTAATAATACCTGTCTCTGAACCATGGCTCTTACTTTGATTCATTGATTTCTTCCAACTATTATAATCTTGTTTCCTTTCTCATTGAATATTCAATGATTAGGACTTCTTCTGGTCCTGACAGTCTTAATTGAGGACTAATTGGATAACAATCTCCTATTTGAAAAAATAGGTCTTTGTTTTCCCTTACTACCAAAAGTGCAGTAATGGTACTTGGTAAGGCACTTACCATGGAAATGGTTGTGATGGTTTCTTTCCCTAGGAATGGATTAGACTCATTTAGTCCATCCAATCAGAGTTTATAATTGATACCTATAACTATTTTGGGTTATTTAGGTTCCATGAAAGGAATCATTCTATTAGTCTTTGGTATTGGTATGTTCAATTTCCTTCGGTCTTTGGCCTTATTGAGCTGTATATGGTATATAGTATTTTCTTCGTCCAACTTCTTTATGCTTAACTTACTTGAGCTTTCGTACTTCTGAGTAAATATTACTCACTTTCTCAAGTTCTAGTCCTCTTCTTTCTTCCTCGAGGTATGAATCTCGACTTCTGGTTTGACATCCTTCTGAAAGTGGTGTTCAACAATCTTATGAAAATAAGATTGAACTTCCTCTCAGTTCAGACCTTCTTCTTCTATTTTGTTCCAAGTATTGAGTCATTGTACATCCAACTTGATTTTTACTCTACCCCTTAGAGTTTTCTATGGTTTTCAACTCCTTTTCTTCCAACTATAGGACTTATAGTTGGAGTATTGGTCTGGGTCAGACTTATGGTTTGTGCTCCTTCTAAGGTTTTGCAAAGAATATATGTGGTGCATCCACTCAATTGTGGACTATTTGTAATACCAACCGATACCACTGTGGTTATTATACCAAGCGTGGCTATTTGATATCTAAAAAATGGATTTTATTATAGGTTCTGATCAACTCGGACGAGATATCTTCTCGCTTTATCTCACAGTATTGATCCTATATCAATTGTGGTCTTCGATATCAACTATGGTCTTCTTATATCTGTTATGGTTTCAGATATCATCTTCCTTCATTCAGGGTTTATTTTGCAAGAAAACCACTAGCTGATACTATGATTATAGCATCCAAAGTGATTTCCCATGCATTCCCTCTTCCTTAATGACTATGGTTCTACTTCTACTTCTCCATAATCATCATATTTCTCACCTTCATGCTTCTTATGTACTAAAGTACTCCTCTGTGGAGGTAAAGCATGAATGTTGATTGGTACTACCTTCTGAATATTGTGGTTGCTTCCCACAACTTTGTTTTCTTTCTTCTAATGAACCTTCATCTTGTCTTCCGAATCTTCCAGAATTCGTCGCTTCCTCACACGAATACTATTACCCTCTAGATCTATAGCATCAAGTAAGGACTTGATTTTGCAACATGCATTTGCATATCAAAGTCAAACTTCATGTATGGATCTAGTCAAACAATGAAAATCCATAAAATCCAAGAAGATTCAGCTTTGTGCTTATAATACACACCATCGTAGGCCTGAATAAAATAGTTGAGTAAGACATCTCTAAACATCAGGCTCTGATGTGTAGTATATAACACCACATAAGATAGGTTTATATCGTGATACTTAGCACGAATACATGGGATTCTACTATTTGTCTCAACTTTTACCTTAATTGCACATTTGCAATGAGATAAACTTGAAACAAAGTGGTCTGGGATGGTTGAGGTTAACCTAAGTTCTTTGGAAGTATTAACTTGGCTTCCATTTTATTTGAGGACTACTTCACATGACATGTCTAAGTTCTAACTTTGCTACTCTAAACACGTACATAACTATGGAAATCTAGCTCCTATTCTTCCAAGTGTTTCAATCCTAAGTCTATGGTCATGATGTGCTTGGCACACTTCCCATTGTTTTGAAGCATCATTCTTACACTATTGTTTTGCCCTTGGCTTCTTATTGTACTCCTCTTAATTAATTATGAGGTTCTAGTCCATCACATAATGATTCTCAGGTGAATCATATATGATTTCTATTTCTACCATGTAAGTAGGCATATTTTATTCCTATCTCTCTTCCTTACCTCCCATGATTGACTCATCATGGTCTATACTACCTCATATAAATCAGAGTTATCACTTACTATCTATTGTTTCACATGTCTAAATAAATTTTACTTACCCTATTACTTGTCTCTGGTCTACATCTTCTAGTAGGATATCTTTCGTATATACTATCTTCATCCTGGTATTACTCCTATTACATGTCTGAATAGTTCTTACTTAATCATAACGTGTGTTGGTACACATCTTCCAATAGGATATCTTCCTTATGGTTGTATCCTCTCTTTGGACTACCATGTATTGTATACCAACTGTGATCCACCCATCTATTGTTTAGGAACTTAATTGTGTACTACATGTTTGGGATTAGCTGACTAACTTTACTTTATTTTGGTGAGCTAGGTAAGAAATGTTGACTCAAGTGTGTCAGGATTATTCTCAAGTGAATATCCATCTCAAGTCATAAGAAGTATTTGGTTTATCTACAACAACTTCCTATAGACACTACCAATCCTATAGGTCTCCTTTAAAGGGTTTTAATCCTAAGGTCAAAGCATTTGCTCTGATACCAACTGTGGTGACCCGGCATACCACTGCATGGTGTAGTATGCAAGTCTGATATAACACCAATGAAACACCGTTCCACTAGTATTATATCGCTCAGAGTGGTACAACAGAAACATATGCGGGTCCAAGGTATGTCTATAGAATTACAACACCGACTCTGTTACATAAGATCATCACAACCTCCTACTTTACAATGAGGTAAAACTACAAATAACTCCAGAAGAACGACTCGTAGTCTAATCTTATCACGAACTCTATTTGTAGAGTATCTAACTAGCTACAGAGGCTAAGAATAGATTCTAGCTACTTAGGAGCTAGGTTTAGGAAGCTGGTTCCCTTATATGGTTAAACTAGGTTTTCTCCTTGATGGATGTGGTATCTGACTCCTCTGACAGGGTCATGTATCTTGAAGTAGTTGTTGACTCCTCGGCCTTCGAGTTGCACTGTGGATCCTCCTTCGATGCCTCCATATCTAAGCAGGGGATTTAAGAGTGGGATGAGTACGAGCGTACTCAACAAGTTCATTATAGGAAAGAGGTGTTTAATGCACTAGCTACAGCATTAGACCAGAAAGTCTAATACCAATGCAAGTTTTCGTAACCATTTCTTCAAAAGATTGCTTTTATTCAAGAACTATGTCCGTCACCTTCACCGGTTTACTAGAACTTCATGGAGCTCCTTTCCCGCTGTCAGCGATTCCATATCCCGAACAGGAGTGACAGGTCACGGTTCTTTACACTCTGCAGAGGTGTGTTGCTTTACCCATAAGAGATCTTATCCTTGGTGCCAACCAGGTGTACATTCCTGTCCACACTTCCTATGGTGTGAGGCCCGGTATAAGGTCTAGCCAATCATGTTCCTCCGCTACCTCGAACACCCACCCTTTGTTGCATACCCCGACCCTGGGTCCTCGTCGGTCCTCTTATACCACTTAAGGGTGGACCCCGACCACGACAACAGTTTGGGACTCGTTAACCAAACTCCTTCGCCGGTAGCTGCAACCCATCATAGACCGCAATACCGTGGGGACTTTAGGCTTCCCCAGCCCACCGCTTGCACTTCGAGCGACAAGTGTCTACGGACTATGCCGTGGGGACTTAAGGCTTCCCCAGCCCACCGCTTGCCCTGACAGATACAAGTGTCTACGGTAAAGCGCATCCGTTGATGAACGAGAGGTGGAAACACTTTTGACTACTCCGTCCCACTCCGGATCTTATGGTTAACACGGATATTACGGCACAAGAATCACTGGCGACATTTGTTGTTTAATCCTAGATGGATATAAGCCCGTGCAATGGAACCTCCACCATATCAACACAATCCATGGTTCCATTGCCCACCACATAGTCATATTCATAGTTATGAAAGTAGTGGTTTTGATTTTTGTGCAATAGTGATAACCATAATACTTTGCAAGTAATTTGATAAAAATACTCAAATGACATGAGCAAGTGATGAACTTGCCTTTCTTGGCTGTAAGATTATGCAGACAAGGTCTTCGATGCATAATAATTCCAAATTCTGAAATAGCATCATCGTCCGGTAAGGACGATGTTTAAAAGATAGGCAAGGATGCAATAATGCATAAGAATGAGATGCAATCGCTCTAAGCGTGACCTAACCCCGATGATTTAGGATTAGTGAGTGGTAATAATTGATTCAGGGTGTGTTGCACTTTTAGAGTGATTCACAAACAAGGTTCTTATTCAGGTGTGATTACTTGGTATCATGAACAGGTAGATAATAAGGTACAGTAATCAATTGAGCACACAAAGAATGATAATTGGAATAATGTTAACGTATTAAGAACAGTTGTCAATTTTAGTACTATATGGCATAGTTAATGATTTCTTGTTATATTCTTCAAAAGAATAACTTTTGAAGAACATGTTCTTTAATAAAGAACAAGTATGATAATTAGACTGGTGGGGTTCTATGGTTGACTATGGTTTCATCTAGTTTCTGAAGTAGTTATTAGATGGATCACAACCTAGTTGGATTCATCAACTACTAGGGCTTATATGGTTGAATTAAGTCTAAACATCTGAATTACCAATAGTTGCTATCAAGGTGGTATACCTTGTTGGTGATAGCTGATTAGGGTTTATAGGTCCTTATAAGCAGGGTTGATGATGATTCTTTATTTACTTCAAAAGAATAACTTTTGAAGAACATACTTCTTAAATAATAAGAAGTATATCAATTAGGGTTGAGGTTGTCTAGGTTTTGTCATTTGATCCACTAAGTAAGGAATGATTGGCTCCTAAATAGGATGGTTCATAATTATGAAGTATTTGTAGGGTTCAGTGGACTATGGTTATGTAATGATAAATATTGGGCCTAGATGCTATTGGGTTTCATCACAATGGTGTGATGCTAAGCATGGATGAATAAGGATGATGGTTTTGACAGTAGAAGCTAGGGTCTAAACTTGGTTGATCCTACTTGATCAACTAGGTTTAATGATATGCATACATGGAATACTAATTTGCTAGTGATAGGGTTCTACATTTTATGTGGACATAGGTATGTCTTTTAGTTGCTAATGGTGGCTCTATGATTTGAATTAGAGTACCATGATCACCTGTTTTAACCTTGGGTTTAGGTTTTAGAAGTAATTTAGGGTTCATATGAAGTAGTGGAGCTAAGGTTCCTAATTGAATTAGGGTTTTAGGGTTTCACATGAAATGATGAATTCATGTTTTCCTACCATATGGAACTAGGGTTTTCTAATTACCCTATAATTCTATGATTAATAACTTCAATTTAAAGTTGAAGTTATTAATAATTTGGGAATAAAAATAATATTTAATTTGGTATTTTATTATTTTAAACAATTAATAACTAGGTAATTATTAATTAGGGTTTAATTCTCACTAATTAAAGATTTAACAAATGATAAATAAAGAAAATTAGTCTTAATGTTTTCTTTATTTATTTATTGGTTTTTATTTACTTTTGTGAATTTTTACTAATTATTGAATTTAAGTGAATTTAGAATTAAAATTAAAGGCTTAAATAACAAGTATTAATAATTAAATTTTTATTAAAAATAAAAATTTCATTTTATATTTTTATTGGATAGGATTTATCTTTATAAGAATTTTGATATCTTATATTTATTTTTCTGAGCTATATTGGATTTTCTACAATTTATCTAAGTTTCAGCAATTATTGGATTTGAAATAAAACAAAAGAAATACTAAGTGTACCCGGTACAGAGTTAACCCTGGTGACTGACTAGTGGGACCACAGCCACGTTGGCTGCCACGCGGGCATTGACTAGTCAAAATAGATGAGGTGGCCAGGGAGCTCCAGGCCGGCGGTCAAACGGCGACGGCGCCGCCGATTCTGGGTTCGCGCGGACGAATTAACCACGCCACTCGACTCAGCACGCCGCGGTGAATGCAAGGGTACCATCGCCGCCCCAAAATCGTCGCCGGAGCTAGTCCGACGGCGAGGTGCTGCGGCGGTGTCCACGGGCCTACGATGCTGGGTATGCTAGGGGATGCTAGAGGAGGAGCGAGGATGCTCAGGAGGGTCGCCGGCTCACCGTGAGCACGTAGGGCATGTCGGCGAGACCGATGGAGGTTTGAATCGCCGGATTTCATGTCGCCGGTGTCGGAGAAGATGACCTCGTCGGCGCCGATTTAGGGCACGGCGGCTTAATTCCTTTTGTGGGTTGACCTTGTCGAGGACGGTGATCACGCCGGTGTGCTTGTCTTGGCTCGAGGAGGCTTCTATCGCCGGCGGTAATGGATACTAGCGGAGCCAGGGTTTCGGTTTGGGAGAGAATTGAGCAGGAGGAGGAAGAACTCGGGCTAGGGTTTCGTCGTGGGGTATTTATAAGCTCCAGAGACGAGCCTCGTCACGAATTGGAGTAAGGAGAGGACGCCAGCGAGGGAGAGAAGAAGAACACGGCGTCGAGGTGGCCTCCAGTGCTCGGAGGGGATGAGGACGACCACCTCCCGTTGTTTTATTTAGCGAAGGGGTATCGTGGGCTACGGTTTGGTGATGGTCTGGGCCAAGTGTTGGGCTGCTCCTGGGCTCTGATGCTGGGCTGCGGTGGCAGTGTGAGCTCTTTTTCCTCTTTTTGCTTTTTTCTATATTCTGTTTTCAATTCTGTTTTATAATCCTTCTTTTAATTTCAAATTTAAATCATATGTTGCCATGCAGGTATCAAATTTTGAATTTCAGTAGGACTATTGAAGGATGAATCCTTTCCTGCATTGTTTTTGGGATAAACATTTTATACATGTGAGCTACATTGCAAACTTTTATTGATCATGATTTTATATTCTCATTATATTTTTATGTTTTTCTTGTGGATCAATCTATTTGAAGTATTATAGTTGGTAAGTCTAGCTCAAAGTATCTTAGAGTTTACCATTAGGACTTGTTATCTTGTTTGAGGAGTTGGTTGTTCACATATGATTTTTTTTGTGAGCATCAACTATTGGGGTTTTATGATTTCTATTACAACCCCCTGTAAAGTTAACACTATTATTAAATTTGAAAGTATCTACGGTAGGCATTGTTCTATCATGGTTGATCTTGGTTACAAAGATAAATAGTTGATCACCATGTGTGGGTTTTAACTATAGAACTTATCATTGGATACCCCTTGTGTTTAGTAATTGAGCATGAGAGTGCAATGCTAGGGTTGTAATGATGTTCACCTAATGACCATGGGTTTGATTCACAATTATGGTCTAGGTTTATATTATGATCACCATAGTGATACATAAACTAAAGTTGGGATTTAATTCTAGGTTGTAAAGATGAGATGACAACATGTTGCATGTGTTAGGGTTTAATCTCCCCTAACCATGATAATATGGTTACTTGCTTCCTATTTTATGTGCTTCCCTAATTACTAAAGATTTGAGAATTGGTTTTATCTTCTACCAATTAACTTCTAATATTATCCTCAATTTATCATTAAAGTAACTACATTGGTTATAGTTCTTTTTATAGTTAACTTTGGTCATATGGATATATGGTTTCTCACCATATAAAGTATAAGGTTTTACTCTAAGGTTTTCTTATGTTTCTTAAATAAAGAATATATGGAATGTAGATATGGTAGAATTCTACTTATGATCACCAATTGAATCACAAGTTAAGGTTGGAATATAAGCCTAGGATTGCCTACTAGTTGCCACCCTATGATTTCATGTGGGGAATAATATCTAATAATCATATTAGGGTTTAACTTATCCTCACATACCTCAAGAGCATGATCATGGATTAGGCATGATCAACTTGTTCTTAATATCTCTACCTCAAGTTCTTAGGGTTTATGATCATCACTCAATTTATAATGATCAAGGTTTGGCTTCCTAAGGGATCTCTCATTAAATGGGTTTCTCACTTCCATGATCAAGCATTGTCTTGATGAACTAAGGTGTAGCACTTCTATTTTATTTTCTAGGATGAGCTATTATGGTGGCCTCTATAATTGATATCCCAGGAGATTGCCTGAGTTATTTCTTAGGATTCTTTCCAGGGAATGATGATATAATCATCTGAGTATATGGATAGTTCTTTTTCCCAAGTCCAAGTGTTGCCTCATTAATTTGAGTGTAACACCATAACTTGAGTTCCCTAATATAGGAATAGTTATTCTAGGGTTTATGGTGTACTCCTAATATTTTAGTGCAATGGTTGTCCTTTATTCTTAAATAGGTAAAGCTAAGATTGGCATGATTGGTCCCTCTCTTATTTGGGAAAGACTTTAATACTAACCTAATATTAGGCTCCATAGAGGTTGATGTGAACATCAAGATCTATGTTTAACATTAATGGTTATCTCTATCTAGGGTTGTCTTGAAGATGATGATTTGAATACTTGGATGTATATCCAAGGTTTAACTCAAAGTTTGTTATTGCTTCTTTAATAATTATAATAGAACTCTCACCTCTCTAGGTTTGATGTGTAATAACTTGGAATGGAGAAGAATATCTATTTATGGAGTGGATCTTCTTGTTATATTTCCAATGTGGAAGTGGAATGAATACCATGAGGTTTCATGGTAGGATTAGGATTAGTTTTAAGGCATGGAGAAGATAGTCAAGAATGGCTTCTCCATTTTATTGTTACTTGGTTTGTACTTAAACAGATGTTCTTATTTTATGGCAAAGGTTACCATATTATGATCTTTAATAAGATCAAGTAATTGATCCTTGATTCATATGTTCTTGTGTTGGTTTTAATTCCATTTGATCTAACCCCTTAGATCAAATCATCTCTACCCAAAACAAGGTTTTAGTAAAGTCACATTGAGGTTTATAGCGCTTGACTTGATGAGCTACTTCAATTCCACCAAGGTCAAGTGAAACTTCGCCATTCGTGGACTGTTTTACTTTAAAGCGCGAAAATTCCCCAGATTTTCTATGCATGAATGCAATGCACACATCTGTTTCCTCTATTTTTGTAACCCCAGTACCTGGGATATTACAAGTTGCCATACCTGTAAACCAAATTGAAAAACCAAAGTTAGTCATGGAATATGAAAATAGAAAGTACAATGCAATTGGTAACTTGGAGACACATACGGGTAAGGCCCCGCTAGGTATCGTAGCATACTAGCACCGCGACGGCCACCTCTACTAAGCCCTACGTGAATCCTTTGTTGCCTTGGAGCTTGTCGCCATTGTGGTTGATGCCTTGAGGCTTGTTGCCTTGGAGGTTGTTGCGTAGGAGCTTGTTGCCGTTGGGCTTGTGTGCTTGGGGTTTGTTGCTGTTGGGCTTGTGTGCTTGGAGCTTGTTCACGCGTTTGGCTTGGAGGAGGTTGACGCGTTTGGCTTGGAGGAGGTTGACGCGTTTGGCTTGGAGGAGGTTGACGCGTTTGGCTTGGAGCTTGTTGGCTTGGAGCTTGTTGGCTTGGGGTTTGTTGGCTTGGAGGTTGATTTGAAGCTTGTTGGCTACTTGATGCTTGACTTGTGCTAGCATCATTGCCCTTTGATTTTTTGCCGGATGTGCACTTCCTTTTATTGTGGCCCTTACTATTGCATGATCCACAATTAGTTGGCTCGCGAGACTCTTGGAATAACTTGTTTCCCGAATGACCCCATCTATCCATATCTCCGTGATACCTCTTTGTCTTTCTTCTTCCACGTTTCACAACCTTCCATTCCGGATCTGGCCAAACTTGCACTCCATGATACTCCGGCCATTGTGATTGATCCAAGTAAGGAGAAAACCTTGGAGCCCATGTCCTCTTTGTGGCTTCGATTGAGAACTCGGACTCCCTAACGGTGAGCGGGTTATTGTAGTCGACACGTCTAGTGCGTGCCGCTGTGAGCAAGTGGGAGCAAGCCAAATGAAGCAAAGAGGGCCTCCTACATGTGCATTCACATGTCTTTAGGGACACACGGAAAGCCCGGCCTCCATGTTGGACACCACCTTGTGTGGTGCCTCCCGGCTCATTCACTTGGTAAATCCATTCAACATTGTCATAACATGTAGCTGTTTGGGAGTCTGCCTTCCTCGCCTGAAATTCCATGAACTCTTCAACCTTCGTAGGGAACTCGCAATTCCTAGCAATTTCCTTCTCCGTTTCATCGGTGTAGTTCTGGAAATAGACATTCAACTTCTCGAATGTGTATTGAATGATTGCCGTCACGGGCAATGCACGGACACCCTTCAACACATTGTTGAAGCACTCGGCCATGTTGCTTGTCATTTGGCCATATCTCCTCCCATCCTCATCATAAGCTCTTGCCCACTTTGAGTTAAATATGAGGTGTCTATGAAGAAACTCTTGACCACCCGCGTTGAGGTCTTTGTGCTTCAGCAAGCCGTTGTATAGGTTTGCGAAGCGGCGCTCAGAGTAAGCGAGGCAACAATCTTGAAGGAGGTCAGACAACTCTTTGCTCTTGCATGCCCGGTAGAAGTTTGCACAAAAATGCCTCATGCACCATCGGTGATGCAAGGGAGCATGCCCGGGAATTGCAACCTCCACCGCATTGAGAATTCCTTGATGACGATCGGAGATGACACACACTTCCTTTGAGGGTGGTATGACCCTCGTCCTCAATATATGGAAAAACCATTGCCAGTTATCATTGTTCTCAATCTCTACCAATGCAAAAGCCAATGGTACTAAACGGTTGCTCGCATCACTTGCTATTGCCACCAATAGTGTGCCCTTGTACTGACCGGTCAAGAAGGTACCATCCACGGCTATGACGGGCCTACAATGTTCGAATGCCCTCGTGCATTGCTCGAATGACCAAAATGCACGGTGAAATACCCTCACTCTTTTACCATCATGCAATGTCATTTTGGTTGCGGAAGGCTCCACCGCATGCACCATGCCCGGGTTAGGCTAACAACAACCTAGGGATACGGTTGTATGCTTCCTCCCAATCACCGTACAACATCTTGAATGCGGCTTGTTTGGCCTTCCATGCCTTCCCGTACTTGACGTCGTAGGCAAACCGGGATTTGACCGTATCTTGCACGGACCTAATGCTCATGATAGGAAGTGATGAGATCTCCGCCGAGAGCTTGTATGCAATGAACTCGGATGTGAGTTGACGGTGGTCCGGCTGTGCATCCTTGCCATCAAGCTTCGGCCCCCGGCACATGTGAGTGGCTACACAACTTGTTATGTGCCAAGAGGGCCCTTTTTTGAAAGGTCGTGCACGGACAACCCATGGGCACCTTTTATCCACACATTTTAGCGTGTACCGCTTCTTCAAGTCCGAGTGAACAACGATGTAAGGGCGATGATGCTTAATGGAGAACTCCTTCAACCATATCTTCAATTCCAAGAATGTATCAAACGTTAGCCCTTTAGAGATCATAGCCGTCCTACCATTGTTGCGGTCAAAACCCACCGGCGGGCAGCGACAGGCAACACAGTAGAGCCGGGAACAACCTAGGGCTTCGGCTGGCCCTGGTCCCTCCGAGCGACGGCCCGCAAAGCCTCTGGTACACACGTCCGATGCTGATGCAAGGGCGTGCCACCTGACCTATACCTGGTCAGGAAGGTGATGGAGATGCCTCGCTTAGTTTCCTGCATGGCATACACGTAAACGTTAAATACGAGCCTCGATCGGCTCTTAGGTTATCCTGTGAATCGGCTCAAGGAGCCGATCCACCCATGATTCGTACGAGGTGCACGAATATATGGTGGTCCTGCTTGATCAAGATAAAGCTAATGAGATCTACGACGATTTAGGGTTTTCACCGCATAATCGGATCATCCTACTCACGATTGGGCCTCGCGGCCACGCACGGTGATCGTAAGCCGATCCTAGACAAGGCCTAAAAACCAACACGAGGTTGATCCCCGGAACATCCTGTCTAGGACTAGCAAACGACACCCTACGTGCCGCTGGATCCTCCAACCCTTTGTAAGGCCTAACTATTGCAGATATTAAACTAATCCTTGTAGAACAAGGAGCAACCGTAACGGATCGGATCTACTAAATAATGATCAAGCGGGGTGCCGCCCCCACACCTAAGATAGGTGTGAGGGCGGCTAGATATGCAAGGGTTGCACTACGATAGCATATGATACGAAGAACAATGCTAACCCTAACACATCTATGATAACTACGTTGCTCGCCATCAAAAAGGCTTCAAAGACGAGCAACGCATGAACAACATAAAGCCTGCTGCCTAGATCGCAAGATGCGATCTAGGCAGCATGATGCTTACCGGTAGAAACCCTCGAGACGAAGGAGTTGGCGATGCGCCGAGATTGATTTGTTGGTTGAACGTTGGTTGTTGTTTATTCCATAAACCCTAGATACATATTTATAGTCCAGGGGACTTTCTAATTTAGGCGTGCACCTAACCGTGCACGGGTAAAACTCTATCTAAGATGCGATCTACTATATTACAGATATATGGGCAATCTAGCCCAACTTCGCATATAAGGCCGATTCACGTATTTCTTCAGTATATAATCTTTAAACCCATCTTGATCGCGGCCCACCTCTGACTCGGTCAAATTCCGGTGATAACACATGCCCCCCTGGTTTTGGAATTGATAATTCCAAAATCACTCTGTTTTTTCTTCGTCGGGTCATGTCATGGCAGAAAGCGTAACCATCGCAGCATCCTTCATCATGACACTCGTCTTCTCAACTTCTCTGCTGAACTTGATAGCTTCAGCATCACTTCCTTGGAAACTGCAATGGCATTAAATCTCCACTAAGCTCCTTCTTATTTAACCGTGCCGATTGATCAACCCTTCTTCATCCCCTTCCTCTGTTCTAGCTATCGGCACCAAAAAACCCCCTTTCCCTGTAGCTATGTCTTCTTCTTCCTCTGTCTCCTCCGGCCTCTCTTTCCAATCTTCTTCCTCGAATGAGCCGATGTCAGAGCCCGAGTGGGACTTCGGCCTCTTGTCAGATAGCGACAAGCCCCTGACTGACGGGGAGGACGACCTCCAGTTCCTCATTGAAAGGGAACTGGAGAGCGAGAGCGAGGATGACCTCCACTCATGGGGGAACGAAGAGGAAGACGACTCCTCCTCCTCCTCCGCTGGGTACCCACCGGCGAAGCGCTTCCGTGCTTGGGCGGACAGTGAAGATGACGATGATGACGAAGAGGAAGGAGCTCCAGTCGAAGACTGGGGTAGCGGCGACGAGGAGTTCTCCGGAAGCAGCGCCGGCGGAAGCTATGACGCTGACGACGAGGGCAGCGAAGATCAGTAGAATAGGATCAATAGTATGCGAGCAATCGGCTCTTCTTTTGTTCCTCTTTTCTTTGAGCAATCGGCTCTTCATTGTAAAAAACCCTCCTTTGTTAATGAAGAAGTATTTCCCGTCACCCTTTTGCCGATAGTCAAAGTCAAACGATTTCCCCAAAAGAACCGATGGCACCGCATCGGTCTTTACTATAAAAACACGAGTGAGGTCGCCCTAGCCGCCCTTCCAAACGGTAACCTGCGACCTTCATCTGAGGAAGCAAACTCAGATCCCCAAATCGCCGCCTGAGCAGCTCCCACTCACGGCCGCCTTCGTTTCAGATCTCGACCGCACCGCCTGCAACTCTTCAGCGCATCCAATGGCGGAATCATCCAACACCAACGCCACGGTCTCCGATCTGACGGTAACCCCTAATCTTCTCTGGCCATCCGAATTGACGTTAGGATTAATAGCAAGCACCTGAATTAATGTTTTGCTCCGTTACTCATTTTAGGTTTCAGACATCCTACTGCCACATCCTTCTCTCGCAAATTCTATGTGCCTCGGTCCTCGTTCTTCCGAGAGTCCCGCCCTGTTAATTTCGTGCGAAGCTAACAGAATCCCCTTCGTGAATCAGAACTTAGATCTGACTTCCTGGGCCGACTGCCTGCGAGCCTGGCCTAATCCTCCTGAGGGTTGGGTGCCATGGTACAATAGAGTATCCAAAACCCATTATACCACTTGGGAAACCATAGGGATAGCCGATGCCTTGTCATTATCATTGTCTCCTCTTGAGAAGAATGAAAATATTCTGAAAACCATCGGCTACTTCTGGTCTCGATGCACCTTTGAATTGCTTCATGTTTGGCCATGGCCCTATGACACCGACTCTGCTGGATGTGGCCATGATCACAGGCCTAGACATTGCATCCCCCAGCCCTTCTGCATTCAAACTGCCAAAAGTCCCTTTTACTCTTTCCTCTAAAAAAGAGTGTACCAGCTGGGGTGCCTACCTCAACCGTTATATGAAAAACAAAGGCCCCGTGATGAGAGGGAACACACAGCCTTCCCGAACTTCCGGGCTGGAGCACTTCATATTCTGTGGCCCGTCGCTTGCCCCTACCAAGAATTACCTTTCCCTGGCCTATGAACTCGCTAAAGGCACCCATCTCGGCCTAGGCAAACTGTTTCTTGGAGAAGTCTATCGATCCCTTCAACTGATGTCTGTCAAACTGTTCTCTCAAAAGACAAGCTTAAACCGGCGGCCCCCGGTGGTTTATTCGGTTGTGGGCCCAACTATACTTCCGAACCAGATCCCAGGACTTCCCACCGCTGACCACCCGCACCTTTCCAGGATGTTAATGGAAAAGAAATTCGATGCACCAGCTATGGCCAAGCTCTGTATGGTCTCCCGGGAGCAGGTGATCCCCAAGGAAGCAAAGCAGGGTGGTTTAAGATTTTCTTCCAAGGTTTGGACAACCCCTGTTCTACCCTTATACCGAATCGGCAAACTTTGAAAACCCAGTCTCTTTTCGATTGGACAACTTTGCCGATGACGCCAAAGACCCAAGCATTCGTACTCCATCATGATTCGTCCTTGCTTCCTCCCTGTTGGCATGAGTACCTCGAACCGGATCATCAAGCCCGGTTATGAGTGTTATCAACCGGTAGTGGCAGCCCGACAGCTTGGTCTTGGACAGGTGCCTCCACACTTCTTCTTACATCACCTGACAGCAAGTAGAGCTGAACTGCCTGACATCCTTACTGCCCAAAGGTGTTATACCTTCTTTGATGCTTTGGCCATTCCAATTCCCCACGACCTCCGTTTCTCCTTCACTGCCGACGGTTTTGAAACTTGGTGGTCCATGTGGAAGACCCACGTCTTCAGGAGGGCTCTAGGACCGCTGCTGAGACAACTTGATGCCGAGTATGACATCCCTGCAGACCTGTACCGTCACTTAAACATTTCTTGTAACAGCATTATGGTGATTGTTTGTGACCTGACATCCATCTCCTGGCAGCAACAAGATGGCCCGGCTCCCACACAAGCCGACGGTTCCCCTTTCGTGTTCCTTCCTCCGGCACCAGTGGTTCTCTTCTGCCAGAGCTCGCCACCCCTGAAGAAAGCCATAATGCAGATTCAGCCGATTTCACCGAAATCGGCTCCCAAGAGTAAAGCATCTTCGGGGCCAGTTGCCCCCCGAGCCTCGACTCAGGCGAGGACGGCAGTGAGGAAGGTGGCTGCCAGGAAAACCCTGAAGCGTAAAACTCCTGCCCAAGAAAGCTTGCGTGTAAGTTGGTTCAGGCCCTGTCCACATTTATCCATTTTCCAAGTCTTTTACAACACGCTCGTATTCTTTTCTGCAGACTTCCACCGAAGAAACCCCCAGCGGGGCCGAAGAATCCAGTCAGGGGGACTCGAGCTCGGGCAATTCTGAGAGGTCCACCACCCAGAGCCAGACGGCTTCACCAGCGCCGGCTTCTAAGAAAAGGTCGATCCCTAAACCTCCTGCTCCCCAAGCCCCGACCAGATCGGGGTCACGCACGAAGCGCCGCTGCGTCAAAAGGGCTCGTAAGAACCCACGAGCCTCTCCATCAAGCCAGGAGGTCTCAAATGTAATTATCTCCCTGGTCACACTTCATGCTAACCCGTTGTCATTTGGATCGGCTAATCACTTCCTCCTGCAGACCGAAGAAACTTCTAGTGGAGATGTTGAGGAGGTACCGATGCCGTCCGCCACCCTGGACCTAGCCACCTCGACGATCGCGGCTGCCCAAGTGGCTGACCTATCCAAGTCCACAGAAAAGCCGATCGTCACTACATCGGCTGTTCCTCCTACCTTGGGAGAGGTATGCCCCTTCTCCTTGGCTCCATCAATTTCTTCATTGCATGCTAAACTCACTTTGTTTGCCCTATCAGGGTTGTGATCTCTCGAGCTTGCTGACGTTCGATCCAGAATCCATCGAACCAACTTCTTCCAAGGCAAGTGGAGAGCCGAGTCCTAGTACGGTCCATGGTCCACTCCAGCGCCTCAAAGACTTGCTTTCTTCCTCAACTGAGACCCTGATTGAAAATTCCGAGGAAGTCAAAGGCATCCTCGAGGATATCCAGCCCCATCTCCCTATGACACTGCAAGTGAAGCTCTGGCCCGCTGTTACCCTGTCGGTCTTTAAGTCAAGGGTGCAATCGGCTCGACAAAGGATTACTCTTCGCCACACCCAGCTTCCACTGAGAGCCGATATTGCCGAAAAGTGTCGACGGCTCAACGAGAAGAAGGCTGCTCTGGACGCCAAGACGGACACTTCTGCCAATCGTGCTGAACTCGAGACCCTGCGCAAGGAGCTGGAGAGCCTTGAAGAGAGGGTAAGGGTGACCAAGCAACTCATCCACGACAAGGAAGCCCTTATTGCCCGTTCTCAAGATGAAGCAAAAGGCCTCACAGCCGATCTGAAGACCGATCTGGCTGAAATTCGTACCCTGAGCAGCCAACTGGTGACGGGTAAAGACGAGGACGACGAGGCTGAGATCGCTGAGGTAGATTGCATCAGTGTTGACGCCCTTCACGCCCTCGACGCATTTCTTCAGTAGGGCCCCCAGAGACAAATGTTCCGTTGAACTTGAGAAGTACCGATGAATCTGCTTCGGCTGTACTTGTTACATTTTTTTTTACTGGCCGATTTTCCATCAGCTCCTAATATTTCATTGCCTATGCATTTGTCTGCCTGATCATGTGCCCCCCGAGCCGAATCTGTCAGGTCACTGCAGATATCGGTTCTGCGGTTATCGGTAGGATTATTCCTGAACATCGGCTCTGCAGTCAGGACCAATGCTGATTTCCCTGAACTTGCCAGCCGATGTAACCAATGCTGATTGTCCGGTCCCACTGGGCGTGCCAGAATGTGTTGCGGTCAAAACCCACCGGCGGGCAGCGACGGGCAACACAGTAGAGCCGGGAACAACCTAGGGCTTCGGCTGGCCCTGGTCCCTCCGAGCGACGGCCCGCAAAGCCTCTGGTACACACGTCCGATGCTGATGCAAGGGCGTGCCACCTGACCTATACCTGGTCAGGAAGGTGATGGAGATGCCTCGCTTAGTTTCCTGCATGGCATACACGTAAACGTTAAATACGAGCCTCGATCGGCTCTCAGGTTATCCTGTGAATCGGCTCAAGGAGCCGATCCACCCATGATTCATACGAGGTGCACGAATATATGGTGGTCCTGCTTGATCAAGATAAAGCTAATGAGATCTACGACGATTTAGGGTTTTCACCGCATAATCGGATCATCCTACTCACGATTGGGCCTTGCGGCCACGCACGGTGATCGTAAGCCGATCCTAGACAAGGCCTAAAAACCAACACGAGGTTGATCCCCGGAACATCCTGTCTAGGACTAGCAAACGACACCCTACGTGCCGCTGGATCCTCCAACCCTTTGTAAGGCCTAACTATTGCAGATATTAAACTAATCCTTGTAGAACAAGGAGCAACCGTAACGGATCGGATCTACTAAATAATGATCAAGCGGGGTGCCGCCCCCACACCTAAGATAGGTGTGAGGGCGGCTAGATATGCAAGGGTTGCACTACGATAGCATATGATACGAAGAACAATGCTAACCCTAACACATCTATGATAACTACGTTGCTCGCCATCAAAAAGGCTTCAGCACGAGCAACGCATGAACAACATAAAGCTTCTGCTGCCTAGATCGCAAGATGCGATCTAGGCAGCATGATGCTTACCGGTAGAAACCCTCGAGACGAAGGAGTTGGCGATGCGCCGAGATTGATTTGTTGGTTGAACGTTGGTTGTTGTTTATTCCATAAACCCTAGATACATATTTATAGTCCAGGGGATTTTCTAATTTAGGCGTGCACCTAACCGTGCACGGGTAAAACTCTATCTAAGATGCGATCTACTATATTACAGATATATGGGCAATCTAGCCCAACTTCGCATATAAGGCCGATTCACGTATTTCTTCAGTATATAATCTTTAAACCCATCTTGATCGCGGCCCACCTCTGACTCGGTCAAATTCCGGTGATAACACATGCCCCCCTGGTTTTGGAATTGATAATTCCAAAATCACTCTGTTTTTTCTTCGTCGGGTCATGTCATGGCAGAGCAGAACCATCGCAGCATCCTTCATCATGACACTCGTCTTCTCAACTTCTCTGCTGAACTTGATAGCTTCAGCATCACTTCCTTGGAAACTGCAATGGCATTAAATCTCCACTAAGCTCCTTCTTATTTAACCGTGCCGATTGATCAACCCTTCTTCATCCCCTTCCTCTGTTCTAGCTATCGGCACCAAAAAACCCCCTTTCCCTGTAGCTATGTCTTCTTCTTCCTCTGTCTCCTCCGGCCTCTCTTTCCAATCTTCTTCCTCGAATGAGCCGATGTCAGAGCCCGAGTGGGACTTCGGCCTCTTGTCAGATAGCGACAAGCCCCTGACTGACGGGGAGGACGACCTCCAGTTCCTCATTGAAAGGGAACTGGAGAGCGAGAGCGAGGATGACCTCCACTCATGGGGGAACGAAGAGGAAGACGACTCCTCCTCCTCCTCCGCTGGGTACCCGCCGGCGAAGCGCTTCCGTGCTTGGGCAGACAGTGAAGATGACGATGATGACGAAGAGGAAGGAGCTCCAGTCGAAGACTGGGGTAGCGGCGACGAGGAGTTCTCCGGAAGCAGCGCCGGCGGAAGCTATGACGCTGACGACGAGGGCAGCGAAGATCAGTAGAATAGGATCAATAGTATGCGAGCAATCGGCTCTTCTTTTGTTCCTCTTTTCTTTGAGCAATCGGCTCTTCATTGTAAAAAAACCCTCCTTTGTTAATGAAGAAGTATTTCCCGTCACCCTTTTGCCGATAGTCAAAGTCAAACGATTTCCCCAAAAGAACCGATGGCACCGCATCGGTCTTTACTATAAAAACACGAGTGAGGTCGCCCTAGCCGCCCTTCCAAACGGTAACCTGCGACCTTCATCTGAGGAAGCAAACTCAGATCCCCAAATCGCCGCCTGAGCAGCTCCCACTCACGGCCGCCTTCGTTTCAGATCTCGACCGCACCGCCTGCAACTCTTCAGCGCATCCAATGGCGGAATCATCCAACACCAACGCCACGGTCTCCGATCTGACGGTAACCCCTAATCTTCTCTGGCCATCCGAATTGACGTTAGGATTAATAGCAAGCACCTGAATTAATATTTTGCTCCGTTACTCATTTTAGGTTTCAGACATCCTACTGCCACATCCTTCTCTCGCAAATTCTATGTGCCTCGGTCCTCGTTCTTCCGAGAGTCCCGCCCTGTTAATTTCGTGCGAAGCTAACAGAATCCCCTTCGTGAATCAGAACTTAGATCTGACTTCCTGGGCCGACTGCCTGCGAGCCTGGCCTAATCCTCCTGAGGGTTGGGTGGCATGGTACAATAGAGTATCCAAAACCCATTATACCACTTGGGAAACCATAGGGATAGCCGATGCCTTGTCATTATCATTGTCTCCTCTTGAGAAGAATGAAAATATTCTGAAAACCATCGGCTACTTCTGGTCTGATGCACTGAATTGCTTCATGTTTGGCCATGGCCCTATGACACCGACTCTGCTGGATGTGGCCATGATCACATGCCTAGACATTGCATCCCCCAGCCCTTCTGCATTCAAACTGCCAAAAGTCCCTTTTACTCTTTCCTCTAAAAAAGAGTGTACCAGCTGGGGTGCCTACCTCAACCGTTATATGAAAAACAAAGGCCCCGTGACAGAGAGGGAACACACAGCCTTCCTGAACTTCTGGCTGGAGCACTTCATATTCTGTGGCCCGTCGCTTGCCCCTACCAAGAATTACCTTTCCCTGGCCTATGAACTCGCTAAAGGCACCCATCTCGGCCTAGGCAAACTGTTTCTTGGAGAAGTCTATCGATCCCTTCAACTGATGTCTCACAAACTGTTCTCTCAAAAGACGATTAAAGCGGCTCCCCCGGTGGTTTATTCGGTTGTGGGCCCAACTATACTTCCGTAACTGCATCCCAGACTTCCCACCGCTGACCACCTGCACCTTTCCAGATGTTAATGGAAAAGAAATTCGATGCACCAGCTATGGCCAAGCTCTGTATGGTCTCCCAGGGAGCAGGCTGATCCCCAAGGAAGCAGCAGGGTGGTTTAAGATTTTCTTCCAAGGTTTGGACAACCCCCTGTTCTACCCTTATACTGAATCGGCAAACTTTGAAAACCCAGTCTCTTTTCGATTGGACAACTTTGCCGATGACGCCAGCACCCAGCATTCGTACTCCATCATGATTCGTCCTTGCTTCCTCCCTGTTGGCATGAGTACCTCGAACCGGATCATCAAGCCCGGTTATGAGTGTTATCAACCGGTAGTGGCAGCCCGACAGCTTGGTCTTGGACAGGTGCCTCCACACTTCTTCTTACATCACCTGACAGCAAGTAGAGCTGAACTGGCTCGACATCCTTACTGCCCAAAGGTGTTATACCTTCTTTGATGCTTTGGCCATTCCAATTCCCCACGACCTCCGTTTCTCCTTCACTGCCGACGGTTTTGAAACTTGGTGGTCCATGTGGAAGACCCACGTCTTCAGGAGGGCTCTAGGACCGCTGCTGAGACAACTTGATGCCGAGTATGACATCCCTGCAGACCAGGTACCGTCACTTAAACATTTCTTGTAACAGCATTATGGTGATTGTTTGTGACCTGACATCCATCTCCTGGCAGCAACAAGATGGCCCGGCTCCCACACAAGCCGACGGTTCCCCTTTCGTGTTCCTTCCTCCGGCACCAGTGGTTCTCTTCTGCCAGAGCTCGCCACCCCTGAAGAAAGTCATAATGCAGAGTCAGCCGATTTCACCGAAATCGGCTCCCAAGAGTAAAGCATCTTCGGGGCCAGTTGCCCCCCGAGCCTCGACTCAGGCGAGGACGGCAGTGAGGAAGGTGGCTGCCAGGAAAACCCTGAAGCGTAAAACTCCTGCCCAAGAAAGCTTGCGTGTAAGTTGGTTCAGGCCCTGTCCACATTTATCCATTTTCCAAGTCTTTTACAACACGCTCGTATTCTTTTCTGCAGACTTCCACCGAAGAAACCCCCAGCGGGGCCGAAGAATCCAGTCAGGGGGACTCGAGCTCGGGCAATTCCGAGAGGTCCACCACCCAGAGCCAGACGGCTTCACCAGCGCCGGCTTCTAAGAAAAGGTCGATCCCTAAACCTCCTGCTCCCCAAGCCCCGACCAGATCGGGGTCACGCACGAAGCGCCGCTGCGTCAAAAGGGCTCGTAAGAACCCACGAGCCTCTCCATCAAGCCAGGAGGTCTCAAATGTAATTATCTCCCTGGTCACACTTCATGCTAACCCGTTGTCATTTGGATCGGCTAATCACTTCCTCCTGCAGACCGAAGAAACTTCTAGTGGAGATGTTGAGGAGGTACCGATGCCGTCCGCCACCCTGGACCTAGCCACCTCGACGATCGCGGCTGCCCAAGTGGCTGACCTATCCAAGTCCACAGAAAAGCCGATCGTCACTACATCGGCTGTTCCTCCTACCTTGGGAAAGGTATGCCCCTTCTCCTTGGCTCCATCAATTTCTTCATTGCATGCTAAACTCACTTTGTTTGCCCTATCAGGGTTGTGATCTCTCGAGCTTGCTGACGTTCGATCCAGAATCCATCGAACCAACTTCTTCCAAGGCAAGTGGAGAGCCGAGTCCTAGTACGGTCCATGGTCCACTCCAGCGCCTCAAAGACTTGCTTTCTTCCTCAACTGAGACCCTGATTGAAAATTCCGAGGAAGTCAAAGGCATCCTCGAGGATATCCAGCCCCATCTCCCTATGACAGTGCAAGTGAAGCTCTGGCCCGCTGTTACCCTGTCGGTCTTTAAGTCAAGGGTGCAATCGGCTCGACAAAGGATTACTCTTCGCCACACCCAGCTTCCACTGAGAGCCGATATTGCCAAAAAGTGTCGACGGCTCAACGAGAAGAAGGCTGCTCTGGACGCCAAGACGGACACTTCTGCCAATCGTGCTGAACTCGAGACCCTGCGCAAGGAGCTGGAGAGCCTTGAAGAGAGGGTAAGGGTGACCAAGCAACTCATCCACGACAAGGAAGCCCTTATTGCCCGTTCTCAAGATGAAGCAAAAGGCCTCACAGCCGATCTGAAGACCGATCTGGCTGAAATTCGTACCCTGAGCAGCCAACTGGTGACGGGTAAAGACGAGGACGACGAGGCTGAGATCACTGAGGTAGATCGCATCCGTGTTGACGCCCTTCACGCCCTCGACGCATTTCTTCAGTAGGGCCCCCAGAGACAAATGTTCCGTTGAACTTGAGAAGTACCGATGAATCTGCTTCGGCTGTACTTGTTACATTTTTTTTTACTGGCCGATTTTCCATCAGCTCCTAATATTTCATTGCCTATGCATTTGTCTGCCTGATCATGTGCCCCCCGAGCCGAATCTGTCAGGTCACTGCAGATATCGGTTCTGCGGTTATCGGTAGGATTATTCCTGAACATCGGCTCTGCAGTCAGGACCAATGCTGATTTCCCTGAACTTGCCAGCCGATGTAACCAATGCTGATTGTCCGGTCCCACTGGGCGTGCCAGAATGTGTTGCGGTCAAAACCCACCGGCGGGCAGCGACGGGCAACACAGTAGAGCCGGGAACAACCTAGGGCTTCGGCTGGCCCTGGTCCCTCCGAGCGACGGCCCGCAAAGCCTCTGGTACACACGTCCGATGCTGATGCAAGGGCGTGCCACCTGACCTATACCTGGTCAGGAAGGTGATGGAGATGCCTCGCTTAGTTTCCTGCATGGCATACACGTAAACGTTAAATACGAGCCTCGATCGGCTCTCAGGTTATCCTGTGAATCGGCTCAAGGAGCCGATCCACCCATGATTCATACGAGGTGCATGAATATATGGTGGTCCTGCTTGATCAAGATAAAGCTAATGAGATCTACGACGATTTAGGGTTTTCACCGCATAATCGGATCATCCTACTCACGATTGGGCCTCGCGGCCACGCACGGTGATCGTAAGCCGATCCTAGACAAGGCCTAAAAACCAACACGAGGTTGATCCACAGGAACATCTGTCTAGGACTAGCAAACGACACCCTACGTGCCGCTGGATCCTCCAACCCTTTGTAAGGCCTAACTATTGCAGATATTAAACTAATCCTTGTAGAACAAGGAGCAACCGTAACGGATCGGATCTACTAAATAATGATCAAGCGGGGTGCCGCCCCCACACCTAAGATAGGTGTGAGGGCGGCTAGATATGCAAGGGTTGCACTACGATAGCATATGATACGAAGAACAATGCTAACCCTAACACATCTATGATAACTACGTTGCTCGCCATCAAAAAAGCTTCAGCACGAGCAACGCATGAACAACATAAAGCTTCTGCTGCCTAGATCGCAAGATGCGATCTAGGCAGCATGATGCTTACCGGTAGAAACCCTCGAGACGAAGGAGTTGGCGATGCGCCGAGATTGATTTGTTGGTTGAACGTTGGTTGTTGTTTATTCCATAAACCCTAGATACATATTTATAGTCCAGGGGACTTTCTAATTTAGGCGTGCACCTAACCGTGCACGGGTAAAACTCTATCTAAGATGCGATCTACTATATTACAGATATATGGGCAATCTAGCCCAACTTCGCATATAAGGCCGATTCACGTATTTCAACAGTATATAATCTTTAAACCCATCTTGATCGCGGCCCACCTCTGACTCGGTCAAATTTCAGTGATAACAACCATCCACATCTCTCTTGGATAGTGGCCTAGCTCCAAGAAGTAAACTTTTGCCACCATCAACCACGACTCCATCCGCAAGACTAACATCACGGAACAGTGGTACCCGGATATCCCGTCCGGTTACCTTCTTCAAGATCTCGGCTCTTTCGGCTTCCTTAGCCGTGAAGCCATCCTCGTCAACCTCCTCTTCGGGTCCATCATCATCCGAGTCCGACGCATAGCATCGGGAATAAGGAATGGAGTGGTCCATCTCCTCTTGCGTCCAATATTTATCCAAATCACCGATATTGTTGCAATTCATCTCGAAACCATCATCACCATCGTCATGCTCATCATACTCATTATCCAACGGAGGTTGTTGGGCAATGGGAGATTGGACAATGGGAGATTGGGTGGCCTCTTCTTGGCTCATGGGTGGAGGAGTCCTCTCTCGAACGGGGGAGGAGGGCCGGTTAAGGTCAAGCTCGATACGAGCCTCAACCGTCTTGGTTGCAAACAACTCCAAAGCCTTATCTTGTGACCCAGCCACCGTCTCCTTGTATATGGACCAACGTTGCTCCGAGTTGATACGCATTATCTTCCAACGGGTGTGCATTCCAAACCCCACATTATGCCTTCCCTCTAGCTCAACACCATCATTTGGCTCATTCCAATTCAACTCAACCCTAACTTGTGCTACCACCTCCGCAAAGCTAGGGCTAACGTCAAACACCAAGTCAACCTCTTCCGGGTCCGGCTCTATGTTTCCCTTCAAGAAAGCATCCTTCTCCACATGATGAACATGAACAATTCTTTCCATCCCCCTAGCATAATGGGAACACATACACACATGTGTTCATTAGTTACCATAATCAACATAATCTACCCATACAAACTAGCACACTACCATTTCTTCTACTTCAACAACCCTAACATCCAACCAAATCCATCTCCACCCTCAAATCAACCAAATCCACATCTAGGGTTTCACATATAGATTGGAGCAAATACACAAAATCAATGGATGAAAAGAGGGGAAATGGAGGAGATTACCTCAAGCAACGAGTTGGGAACGATCTCCACGGACAGATCTGACGATTTGGTGGTTGATTTGGTGGGGGGGGGGAGAGAGGGGGAGAGAGAAAACCGGGCGCCTTTGAGGAGAGAAGAAGAACAGAGGGAGGAGAAAGAAGAAGGGTCGGGCTGGGGGCGCGCGCGCGGCCCAAACTTAAGTGAATGTGTGGCGCCCTTGCCACGGGCGCCACACTTTCAAAGTGTGGCGCCGCCGAGAGCGGCGCCACTCGTGCTGCCACGTCGGATCGGGGTCACCAGCTCAGCGTCGACGGGCCACGTCGGATGGGTGTGTGGCGCCAGGGCCAGGGACGCCGCATGGACATGTGTGGCGCCCGTGAGGGGGGCGCCACACAAAAGGGTTAGATCCGTGAAATAGTTTCGCCGGGGGTCAGTCTGTGCTTTTCTTTCAGTTTTGGGTTATTTTTGTGTAAATCGCCGGGAGATTAAGCGCAAGAGACGCCTGGTCCTGGAGGGCAGAACCCAAACACCACCAGCCCACCACCGTCCACCGGCGTTTCCGTGCGCCGCAAGCTCGGAGTCGGAGCGGCGCGTCCCCCTCCATCACGACGGGATCCCAACTCCAAACGAAGCCAGTCAAACTCCCATACTCCCCCGCCGCCTCCCTCCGTCCAAACCCCCCGCCGCCGACCCGCCGGCTCCGAGATGCTCGCGCCGCTCCCCCGCCTGACAAGCTCGCTCCGCGCCCACTTCGACGCCGACCAGGCCTACCTCGCCCGCAAGGCCGTCCTCCAAGCCCGCACCCTCCCCAGGTCTCACCGCGCTCCTCTCCCCACTCCCCCCAACCCTCGTTCCCCGCCCAATTCCCAATCAGCCACCACGGGGAACCCCTAACGCTTTCCCCGTTGTCCCCGCAGGCCGCATGACGAGTGGGAGCTCGCCCGGAGGATCGTGCCCAACTGGGACGACGGTAACGCATCCACAACCCTCGCTGCCCTACAGCAGATGCGTTGATTCGCGCAGGTGCGCAGTGCAGTCTCTCCACGCTTTACTTGCTGACACCGCCACCAATTTGTTGCAGCTCCCAGCGACGTGCGCCAGGCGTACAAGCAATTCATCGGCGCAGTGGTGGAGCTGTTGAATGGGGAGGCGGTGTCCGAGGAGCTCCAGCAGGTTGCTCAGGCCGTGTATAGGCTGTTCGCCGCGGAGTCTGACAGCACCGATAAGCCGCCCCTTCAGAAAAGGTATATGCTGTAAATTTGCTCCGAATGCCGCAGCATCATATTTCCAGACCTTTCAATGCGTAGGAAATTCGGAAGATAAACGTATGTATAGCAGATGGTATAGCATGCTGCAAACGCCTGATGATTCTATCCACCTCAGGAACGAATTGGAGCGCCTTGTGGGCTACAGCGTGCAAGATTCAGTTTCTAAAAAGCTAGCTCAGCTAGCTCAGAAGCTCCGTTCCCTTCAACGGGTGAACATTCAGGGATTCGTTCAGGAGGACGCCAAGGGTGTAGATGGAGATGATGTGACTGAATTTGGCGCAAGCTTTGATTTCAAAGCACCTGCTCGTTTCGTTATCGATGTTGATCTTGATGATGACCTATCGTTTGAAAAGGAGCAGCACGATGCGTGCGGCACATCCACGAGTTTTAGCTCTAATGCTGTTGGGGGTTCTGTGAACTTGAGGTGGCTAAAGGATCAGTGTGATCTGATAACTACAAGTGGTGGCTCGATGCTCTCAGGAGATGAACTTGCGATGGCTTTGTGTAGAGTGCTCCGTTCAAATAAGCCTGGCGATGAGGTGCTGCTACAATGTGCTTCTAGTATTCACCTTGTTGACACAGTCATTTAACATTTCAACTCTGCGACCTTGCAGATAGCTGGTGAACTGTTGGACATGGTTGGGGATGCTGCCTTTGAAATAGTTCAAGATCTTCTATCAGTAAGAGAATCACGCCCTATTCTTTCCTGTGCACAGTTTATTTTTCATGGTACTTCATAGATTATACGAGAATCAGATAACTAAAATGATAATTCCGTGGTTGCCTGCAAACAACTTTTATTGATATTCAACAGGATGTTATACCTCTTGCATTCTTGCACTTGCATATGTGAAATTAACAACATGCTCTAGGATCAAATTGCTAGTATAAATCACATGATAACATTCAGAACCCCAGCTGGCTGCATCTCCAATGGCTAGTATCTGGCCAAAATTGAGGCAGAAAACTAGCCAGGGGAGGAAACCAAAAGTTCAATAGAGATTACTTAAGTTACTATGATTGCTAGAATACTATCCTTGTCCTGTTTTTTGGTTGCTCTATTTTATGACCCAATGTTGAAAATGACCTTGTTCTGTTCATCTTTGACAATTTCATTTATAGAAGGAAGACTTCTACAGTCTACACTTATCCTTTGTTTATCTCTTTATCAGTTGAAACATAGTTTGTCCTTTCACTATGGTAACTCAGAAGATTTCTCAAATTTGAGGGTCCCAACTTAGAACTTTTGAGATTTGTCGATCATGAGTCATGACATCTTCCTTTTCCAGAATTTTTAACGCATTACAACCCTGCTGTCAGTGCCGATCCTTTGTTTATCTCGTTATCAGTTGAAACATAGTTTGTCCTTTCACTATGGTAACTCAGAAGATTTCTCAAATTTGAGGGTCCCAACTAAGAACTTTGAGATTTGTCGATCATGAGTCATGACATCTTTCTTCCAGAATTTTGAACACATTACAACCCTTCTGTCAGTGCCGATCCTCGTGTTAACTTACTGAAATGTGAAACTTAAACAGATTTTTGCTAGAGCTGGAAGGCTATGTTGCCCTTATACTCTGTACAGTTATGGCGATAAATTGGTATAGTGGTATATATATGTACATTTAAAATGGCAAGACATAGTAATAGGCCCTGAGAGAGTGGAGGTATTAATGGACACAGTTTACAAGAATGGGGATGTTGGCACAGAAGAAACAGGGAAATGAAATGGCCCTGAATGCTAGTCTCATTATGCACTTTCTTTTGTTTCTGGTCTGCTCAACCACTTCCGTTTGCCTAGTTAGGAGGGGCCTAAGTTGCAAATGCTTGTAGTTGTTGGTTTAGTCCGTCATGGGAAGTTTGGAAACATGAAGTAAAAAATAGATGGTGCTCGGGGTCCCGTAGACCTGTTGCGCTAGCTGAGATTCAGCAAAATTTTGACCTTGAGGTATAGATTCAGTGTGTAATACTTTGCTTCTCAGCTGGATGTGGAATACGATGTGCTCATCTCAGAATTTTTATGTACCAGCACCTGGTATTTGACTGACCATTTAAAATTTGTTCCTGTAATAGTGATGGCTGACTAATGGATTTTGCTTCAAATATTTCCTGTGGGGTACTCCCTGATTGCTTTGCATTTTTTGAGTTAGGAGTTCAAGATTTCATGTCATGGTTCCAAAGTTCCTAGTATATTGTTGCACTGATCAATATCTGAAGGCGTTTATTTGTGTTAACGATCATCTTCCCATTTTTTTTGCCTACCATCACATAAAGCAACGAAACTGATTGCTTATATGCCATCATGGTCTGCAGCATAGGAAAGAGCTAGGGGATGCAATTCAGCATGGATTGACGATATTGAAATCAGAAAAGGTGTCCTCAAATAATCAACCAAAGATGCCAACATATGGCACACAAGTAGGACTGCTTTCTTTACAAGTTTTCTGATGAGTTGCGTGCCTTGTGTATAATTGATTCTCACATCCATTATACTTGCAGGTAACAGTACAAACGGAATCTGAGCGTCAGCTTGATAAGATTAAGAGGAAAGAGGGAAGACGTGGTAAACGTGGGGCAGAAAATGGAATGGGTGATTTTGGTGTTGATGATTTCTCATCCCTTCTTCTGGCAAGTGAAAGAAAGCTTCCATTTGAAGACATGATTGGGACTGGAGAAGGGGAGAGTAGTTTTCAAGTAACTTCTCTTCCTCAAGGAACCACAAGGAAACATATGAAGGGTTATGAAGAAGTGAAAATACCACCAACTCCAACAGCGCCATTGAAACCCAATGAGAAACTGGTATTCCTATAGCCCCTTTATTTGCTTCTGTGCATGCTTTTGTTATTGCTTTGGAGATCCTACCATATTTCGCTGAAAGGATTCAATAGAGAGGATGACCCCTGCATTACAATTATTTGTAAGTGGTTATATGAATCCATGGAATGGTGAACGCCATGTACCGACTGTTGAAGTGTATAAGTAGATTGCCTAGCCCTTTCCATCAGTTCGGACTTTTGGATGCGTTGGCTAGTGCGTGAAGCTTAACACCGACAAAAATCAGTTTGCTCACATTTTCATATTTTTTTTTTCCGCCTTAATCCGTGAATTGTAGAACTCGTATTTGCATGCACGCGATCTTCCCCTTTTTATCCTTAAATTGTGTCGAAATGGCTTAATCTGCACCAAATTCGCTGCTTTTGCGTGTAATGACGTCCCACTTTTCAGGAGTAGTCACTATCATCTGAGCATTAGAAGGTTTATACGAATTACTGGCTGTGCATCTACGCTGTTCTTTTGCTGATTACAGTGCAACTTACTTTGTTCTTACCAGATTAAGATAAGAGAGTTGGATGATATCGCCCAAGCTGCTTTCCAGGGATACGAGTCACTCAACCGTGTTCAGAGCCGTATTTTTCAAGCCACGTACAACACCAATGAGAATATTCTAGTGCGTAACCAAATCCAGTATATGTGCAGTTGCACTATGTTTAAGAAGCACCGTTGCGTCATAGCTAACTTGCATAATGTTCAGGTTTGTGCTCCTACAGGTGCTGGCAAAACAAATATTGCAATGATTGCAGTTCTTCATGAGGTATACCTTGGTAAACCTGGAAAATTGTTCTGAAGCCTTGACGTACTAAATCTTACAGACGTATTTTCTTTTTCCTGAATTTTCTGCTTATTGATAAAATCTACAGGTTAAGCAGCACTTCAGGGAAGGGATTTTGCATAAAAATGAGTTCAAGATAGTTTATGTTGCACCAATGAAGGTCTTCTTCCTACATTCTCTTTTTCTTGTTGGATGTTCTTATGATCACTATATTTAGCAAAGATGTGTTATGTAGGCCTTGGCTGCAGAGGTAACAGCAACATTTGGTCGTCGATTATCTCCATTGAACCTGGTTGTTAGAGAACTTACTGGTGACATGCAGTTGACAAAAAATGAGATTGAGGAAACACAGGTATTTTCTTTGTTTGTTTCATTACTTAAACACAGGTAGTCTTTCTTTGTTTCATTACTTAAACATGTACTTCTTTTCTGAACCTTCTGAGCTGTATTTATTTATTTATTTATGCATTACCCAGATGATAGTGACTACTCCTGAAAAGTGGGACGTCATTACACGCAAAAGCAGCGATATGGCACTGTCAATGTTAGTCAAGCTGATAATCATAGATGAAGTGCACCTGCTAAATGATGATAGAGGATCAGTTATTGAGACACTAGTTGCTCGAACTCTTCGCCAGGTCAGTTTTGGAGAGAAAAACAGGAGCCTTTTTCTCTTCACTTGCTATGATTTAAGAGGATGCTTATACTTACTCAAAAAGTAAACCATTACAAATATTGATAAAACCAATAAAAGTATAAGTGACTTAAAATTGATTTCATTGTCGTAAGCATACCATATGCCTGTTCTCTAGATATTGTTTATGACTAATCCATATTTATGAATCATCTGGATGTAACAGGTTGAGTCCATGCAATCAATGATTCGCATTGTTGGCCTATCTGCTACACTGCCTACTTACTTAGAGGTCTGTTACCTTCAATATCATGTGCTCTTCCTAAAATGCAATTGATTATTATACCATGGGAATCTACATTTTTCAGGTTGCACAATTTTTGCGAGTTAATGCAGATACTGGCCTTTTCAATTTTGACTCAAGTTACCGTCCAGTTCCCCTGGCTCAACAGTACATCGGGATCACTGAAAGGGATTACGCCAAGAGAAATGAACTGTTCAATAGTCTGTGCTATGAGAAGGTCCCCTTTTCTCTTGCATCAAAAGTTTCATCTGGATTTCGTCATTTATACAGATCTTTTAACACTATCAAATTAATAGGTTGTGGAGTCCATTAAGCAAGGTTATCAAGCATTGGTTTTTGTTCATACCCGCAAGGATACAGGGAAAACCGCTAGGACCATGGTAAGGCATATAGTTTCTAATGAGAAGTTCTTTTGTGTGTGGAAAAATATTACTCCCTCCGTCCCAAAATAAGCTGCCCAAGTTTGTCTGGATACAGTTGCGTATCTAGACAAACTTGAGTACGGTTGTGTATCTAGATGAACTTGAGCAGCTTATTTTGGGACAGTATCAAGTATTATTCTGGCATGCCATACTTCTAATATCTTATAACTGGAGTTCGAATATCCTTACGTCTTTTGGTCTAAAAATTATCTGTCGCACTTTATGGTTTGTAGTATCAATATGTCTCTTTGAATTGCCCCGTGCAGTGCTAACTCAGCAAGCATTTGCTCCATAAGTTCTTTGATATCTTGTTTTGAACTAATGCTGCCATATTGTTATGTATGTTTTTCTATTTATAAGACACTGTCCAGGTCCTCTTGTTTTTTTAATATGTGTATTTAGTTATCAGTCGATTCTCGGTTTCATATTCTTTTGTCATGCTATGCAGATTGACCTAGCTGCAAAAGCAGGGGAAGTGGAGTTATTTTCAAATGCAGACCACCCCCAGTATTCATTAATCAAGGTATATATTGCCATTCTGGTTTCACTGTTAAACTTAAATCTAGTTATTATTACTTACTTAGTGCGTGACTGCAGAAAGATGTTAGTAAAGCCAAAAGTCGTGAAGTTGTAGAATTTTTTGAATCTGGATTTGGCATACATAATGCTGGAATGATGCGTTCTGACCGAAGTTTGATGGAGCGCCTGTTTGCTGATGGTCTCCTGAAAGTAAGTTTCTGTGCAACCTTCAGTAGTTTGAGTCTGTGCTAACTTATTTCGATTTAGGTCCTTGTTTGTACAGCAACATTGGCGTGGGGAGTAAACTTACCAGCCCATACAGTTGTTATAAAGGTTAGTATCTATTTGTGTTTTTTCATGTCAAATAAACATTTTCATTGGAATATATATAACTTACCTTTTTTACTAATGTTGTTAAAACAAATCACAGTCATCCTATAAATCACTTGTTATAGTTTTATTTACTTCAGTTCATTAACTTGTTTAGAGGTAGTAAAGTAACTAACTACAGATACTGTTAATAGATAACCGTGTTCTTTGGAAGGGGTCATATACTCGAATTATCTTTGGAAAGGCGATAATAAAAAAACTCAAATGGTTAGTTAAATAGTCTAGAGGTAGTAAAGTAAGTAAATATTAGTATTAATAAATAACTGTGTTCTTTGGCAAGTCATACTCAAATTATCTTTGAAAAGGTGATACTAAAAAGACTCAGTTCAGCTGGCATATGATGATACATTTTTTCGCCTGATCCAAGGATTCCAATATATATCTTTTCAGTTGTCTAATATGTTCAACAACAGGGCACACAACTATATGATGCTAAAGCTGGCGGATGGAAAGATTTGGGGATGCTTGACGTGATGCAGGTACGTCTCTGAACTTTTCATAATTTGCGTTTGTTCATTTAGATTACTCAAACAATACATGTTTCTAATGTTCTTTCACTTGTTAGATCTTTGGACGTGCTGGGAGGCCGCAGTTCGATAAAAGTGGTGAAGGAATTATTATCACAACACATGACAAATTGGCTTATTACTTGAGGTTATTGACTAGTCAGCTTCCAATAGAAAGCCAGGTCAGTAAAAGTGTGACCTTAACAAAACATTTTATGGGAAATACTCCCTCCGTACAGAAAAGGATGTCTCAACTTTTGCTAGATATGCATGTATCTAGATGTGTTTTAGTGTGTAGATACATGCAAATCTAGACAAAGTTGAGACATCCTTTTCCGGACGGAAGGAGTAGTAGGGATTCCTACTGCATGTATACATATATATATTTTTTACATTTAACATTTGTATATGAAAAAAGAGAAAACAGAAGAGCTCATAGCTCAGGTAAGAAATTAGAATAAGCTGTTAAGGACATCACTTTCTGTGTTCAGTTACGAGGTAAAAAAATAGAGTTGTAGAGGCGGCGTATCCTGTTAACTGCAATTTAGTGGAAATTTTGTTAAATTAAATCTTTCTAATTTTGTTGAATTATTGAAAAATTACAGGGTGTAGGACATGAGATGTTCTACAACTCTGCAAATCTCATTCGTCAAACTCACATTTGCGAGACATTAAGAGGATACTTACTGAAATAGTGTCGCACTGTTTTGACAAGTATTTTTCCTTTGTGTCCTGCATATTCGATTGATTTTGTCCTTCAAAAGTTGAAATGTCCTTCCCCTACATCTGCCATTTTTTTTGATAGAAATCTTAGAAGCTCATAAATTTGTGATAATTCAAACTTTCACCGAATTTACATTTTTGACTGGTAGTTTCTAAAAAGCAGAAGCCATAGTTGACACCCTTCCTCCTCCCTTTCTGTTGTCCTATGCGCTGAACTTTTCAGTGTCCATTTTGTCTTATATAAGACCCTTGGTTTCTGTGCTAACTTTGCATCTCATGGAAGATAAAAGTTGCATATTTCCCCTCACCCTCCATCTCACCAAAATCTTGTCTTGTCAATTGTCAAGAAGTTAGATAAAAGTAATCTGGACCAATTTGGTGCCCTAATACTAAGTAATTTCCTTACGAGGATACTTAATTTGCTCGTAGCCTTGGCAAGTTGGCTGATTGCTGGAAGTACTTTTCAGTCGCACTTAATACTTCCTGACCATATTTATTTTGCAGTTCCTTGGATCTTTGAAAGATAATTTGAATGCTGAGGTTGCATTGGGTACTGTAACAAATGTCAGGGAGGCATGTGCTTGGCTTGGCTACACATACTTATTTATCAGGATGAAGACAAACCCTCTGGTCTATGGGATAACTTGGGAAGAGGTAACCTTCTCTTCCATTGTTCACACCTTAAATGTAAAACAACATAACATGCACTTTTCAGAGAGACATATTTTCTAGTGTGTGGTATTTGATATTTACCGAGTAAAACAACTGAAAAGCAGTCCTTGTACATAAGTGCTTTTAGCATATGTTGCACTGTTTAGCTCTTTTTTACGCACTAGGGCTTCCATAAGTATGTCCTATTTTCTGTATTCTTATGAATAATAATTTTGTGTCATGTCAGAGACAAGATAATGTAGTACTCTTTCAGGGGCTTCACTGCACATGCGATACTAAATACTCCTTTGATTTGTGACATTTTAACTTGTGTAATCATTAAGGTGATTGGAGATCCTTCCATGGGTGCCAAGCAACGAGCATTTATTATTGATGCAGCTCGTGCACTAGACAAGGCTAAGATGATGCGATATGACGAAAAGAGCGGCAACTTTTACTGCACAGAGCTTGGCAGAATTGCAAGCCACTTTTACCTTCAGTACTCCAGTGTTGAGACATACAACGAGATGCTTCGTCGTCACATGAGTGAAAGTGAGGTAGGCAGTTGGTTTTTCTCTTTTTGTGTGCTTTCTTCTGTGCATCTTGTGATGCCCGTGAAGTTTTACTGACCTTTCTGGATACTACCTCAGGTGATTAATATGGTGGCCCATTCCTCTGAATTTGAAAATATTGTAGTAAGAGAAGAAGAACAGGACGAATTGGAAATTCTTGCCAGGAAAGCATGCCCATTGGAAATTAAGGGTGGGCCGACTGACAAGCATGGGAAAATTTCAATTCTGATACAGGTTACTGTTGTAGAAGTGTAGAACTGTTACTCTTTTTCATTAAGTTTTAGTCCAAGGACATTGCTAAGTTGAGGAATTTGATGCATTTTCAGGTTTATATTTCCCGTGCCTCAGTTGATAGCTCCTCTTTACACTCTGATGCCCAATACATTAGTCAAAGCTTGGCTCGCATTATGAGGGCGTTGTTTGAGATTTGTCTGCGTAGGGGGTGGTCTGAGATGACATCCTTATTATTGGAATATTGCAAGGCTGTGGATCGCAAAATATGGCCACATCTCCATCCGCTTAGGCAGTTTGATAGGGACCTTTCTCCTGAGGTTGGTATTGGTCATCACTTTTTTTTTTACCTTATTGTGTTTCCCTAGTTTTTGAAATATAATTCTTACTTTCTGAACTAGATATTGTGGAAACTTGAGGAAAGAAATGTGGACCTGGATCGTCTTTATGAGATGGAGGAAAATGATATTGGAGCTCTGATTCGTTTTTCTCATCAAGGAAGGGTATGTGTAGACTTAACAAGTCGTGTATATATGGCCAATTCCAATAGTTTGATCTAGTGACTATGCCTGATGAAGTTAACATCCTTTTTTTCTTCTGAAGTTGGTTAAGCAGTACCTTGGATACTTCCCGTATGTCAACTTATCTGCTTGTGTTAGTCCGATCACGAGGACTGTTCTTAAAGTAAGAGTCAGTGCCAACTCAAGTCTGTTTTTTTCTTAAGTTAGTTCATTATTTATGACTTAATCTTCTTGTGCGATTACTATGATAATTTCTAGGTGGACCTGCTTATAACTCCTGAATTTGTGTGGAAGGATCGTCATCATGGCATGTCACAACGATGGTTGATTATTGTGGAGGTCTGTTAATTTACATGTATAATGTTTATGTACATGACACTAAATCTTTTGGAAATGTAGCAAAATCGAAATCTGACTAGTGTATTTATAGTTGTTTGATATAATTAATTCGAAATCTGACTAGTGCATTTATGACTGAGGGCTGAGGCTGCTTTGCATGCAGTTGTATTAACTAAACAGTGAAGCAAAATCTGCAACTGCTACCATTTATGGGTTCTCAGTTTTAAATTGTACCATCCAGTGTCAAGTTAGTTAATCATCGGAGGCATGTATAAATGTGTGGTTCTGTGTACCAGCAACTGATAAGGACCTATGCATTTGTTTATAACAATAACATTTTTGTTACAGGATTCTGAAAACGATACTATATATCATTCAGAGCTCTTCACACTGACAAAGAAGATGGCCAGAGGAATACCTACAAAAATATCTTTCAATATACCTATCTTTGAACCCCATCCTCCGCAATACTATATCCGAGCCGTATCAGACTCCTGGTTGCATGCAGAGTCACTCTTTACTGTCTCTTTTCATAATCTTACCTTGCCACAGGTGAATGTAGCAATAGCTTACATCAGTTCCACGGCATTACATTCAACTATCATATGCTGAATTCTGCATGTGTTCCCTGCAGACACAAATAACACACACTGAACTTTTGGACTTGAAGCCTCTTCCACTGAGCGCTCTTGGCAACAAAGCGTATGAAGATCTGTACAGATTTACCCATTTCAATCCGATACAAACACAGGTATATTTTGGATTCCGTTTATCTTTTGGTTTGGCTGTGAATGCTATGTCTGCTAATACTAGTGTAACACACCACATAAAATTGTAGTTAAATGTTTTTTGATACTTCAATTCACTATTGCTAGAGCAATTATCAATCTGTTTCTTTTGGCTGAAAGTGGACCAGCGTGGATTCTTTTTGCTGTATGATGGCCGGTGCATACACTGTTTATGCTTGGATTCCAGCTTAAATTTATACGTGCTGTACTGATGATTTTGTTTTCCAGGCTTTCCATGTTCTTTATCACACTGATACCAATGTACTCTTGGGAGCTCCAACAGGGAGTGGAAAGACGATTTCTGCAGAACTAGCAATGCTTCATCTTTTTAACACTCAACCAGACATGAAGGTTTGCTTATTGAACTCCTGTGTAAAGCTAAGATTGGTTGTGGCATTGATTTGTTTTGACACCTTCTTTTCAGGTAGTTTACATTGCTCCAATGAAGGCTATAGTGCGAGAGCGAATGAATGATTGGAGAAAACGACTTGTAACTCAGCTTGGGAAGAAGATGGTATGTAGCATTCCTTCTTCTTTTCCGCCACATCAATCTGGCATAACTTAATTGAAGTTTTGCTGTTGCAGGTTGAGATGACTGGTGACTTTACACCAGATATGATGGCCCTTTTATCAGCTGATATCATAATTTCTACCCCTGAAAAGTGGGATGGGATTAGTCGTAGTTGGCACAGTAGAGGCTATGTTATGAAGGTTTAAATTGTTTCTAGCTATTTTCTATTTTGCTGCATTTATATAGATAATATGCAATATATAATTTACTTTAAGTTAGTTATAAACTGTTAAGCTTGCTGATAGGTTGGACTCATGATACTAGATGAGATACATCTTCTTGGAGCTGACCGTGGGCCTATTCTTGAGGTATCACTTCTGGGCACGCAACTGATAAATGATTCTACTGAAATTACACTGTAGAGACAGCCTCTGAACTCGACTCAATTTTGTCTGTTGCGTTGTTTCACCCCAATACCATATGGTCTGTTGTGTTTATTCTTCTTTGGATATGTACTTTTCACAATTATTTAAGATGGTGAATCTTCTGATTTCAGGTCATCGTATCAAGAATGCGATACATATCATCACAAACAGAACGTTCAATTCGGTTTGTTGGTTTATCAACGGCACTAGCCAATGCTCGGTATGTTTCCAAGTGAAACTTTGGCTTGCAATTCCCTCTATCAGCTTAGAATTTCCTTATAGGTTTTTTTTCACTTGCAGCAGAAACAATGTCATATTGTCTGTACATGGCGAGTGGCTATTTTTTTCTAACAATCTCCAGTCTGTAGTTGCCCCTGGCTGTTAGAATCCTGGTCGATCGATCGATTAATTTGAACTGTAAACTTATCAAAGAAAATCCATGACTTGAATGATAGAGTATTCTCAGTGTCCTTGAAAATATGGAGGACACGGCTTTTGTGCTCCTAGCAACTTAAAAGTGGTGTTTGAGGTTTTCAAAAATATCCTCATTTGTTTGTGGATGTACATTCTGTAAACTAAGATTTTCAGCTAAACCATTGCTAACTCTTCGATATACTTGCTGAAAGTATCCCTGACCTACTGATAACGAGTAGGCCCGAGAATGACCTACACCGAAAAGAGCTTGCTAGCTGTTTAACTAAGAAAACACTGGAGGCGTAAAGCGTCTGTAGGTGGCTTTTCAAGTCCGCTGTCAAATCCCAGGGCTCAACCCTGGACATGTTAAATAAGGTTTAGCTGCTCTTATAACAAAGGAATCCATATTAATAATGAAAATTTGACCAGATTTTTTTATGTGCCATTTAAATAGACATATATTCTCACAAATAAGTTGTCCAAGGTGAATTATTGCCGATGTCTCCTCCCAAGAATCATGATAGACAAAGTGACAATTCAAAAGGAATGGATTCCCTACTTCCAGATATAGAAACGTTAAAGCCATTCCATAGTACACGCCGATTGAAGGATACAGACCTTTTGTTGATGATGAGGCTGAGGAGAGTCGATACTAAAACAATCCTGGAATTTCTAATTGGATGAATCTCGCCCTTATGCTAATTCGACCGTGTCTCCGGGGCACAGTTGAATGTACATGTCATGAACGCGAGGATAAGGATACCAGGCCGAGAAACCCGGGCAGCAGTTCCCTGCCTACAACCTGGTGGGAGGTTTGGGAGCAGTTTTCAAAGACAATGTACGAAGGGGCTGATTAGAGCGTTCTGGTTTAGCAGCAAACATGGAGAAAGGAAGACGGCATGGGTCTCGTCGGACTTGATGATGATGCCAACTTCCATTCCAATCTAGACTAACGAGAGAACATATTGCTCGCTCGGGCTACGCCACCTCTTCTGGAAACAAACAATGTACATCCATAAACAAATGAGGATATTAGACAGCATTGTCCATTTGGGAGCTGTACAATATAAGTAGAGCACATAAAATACATATTGTTTGCATAGATTTTTGCTAGTACACACATTTTTATGCTATCTATGTTATTTTTTCCACCTTGGAGCATGCTATGAGCACACATGTAATCGAGGCTCAATGCAGAATTAGGCTTATCCTGTAACTACATTTTGTTTTCGTAATGTGTGTATTTACATGACGACTGGAGCACTTTTCATATATTGGCTGACTGCTTGTATCTATCACAATATTTCAGTGACTTGGCTGATTGGTTGGGCGTCAGAGAAGATGGTCTATTTAATTTCAAGCCTAGTGTGAGGCCGGTACCTCTTGAAGTACATATTCAGGTAAGTGGGATCTCAGTTGTTAACTTAAATTCTTTGTATGATTCAATAACACAACTAATGCCCATATTCTCCAGTAGAGTTCACTTTCCTCATGACGTTACCTAGCTTTAGCCAAGAAGATCCACATGACCCTTACTTTTTTGAAATATATTTCTAATCAACAGACTTATTTATCAGCTGTTGTGCATTCTTGGATGGCTTTGTTTGCAGTTTAATCGTTAGTTCTCTGTTACTTTAGAGAAAGAGCGATTTTTTTTGTATTCCCTACTCTGGGGATAATCAATTATTTATCTGATTATTGCATGTTCTGATATATCACAGCTTGTATTCATATTGCCTTTCCCCCCATGAACAGGGATATCCTGGGAAGTTCTATTGCCCAAGAATGAATAGCATGAACAAACCAGCATATGCAGCCATATGCACTCATTCACCTGACAAACCAGTCCTCATTTTTGTGTCATCACGTCGACAGACAAGACTTACAGCCCTGGATCTCATTCAGGTAGAATGCTGGTTTTGTTTTCTGTCACTACAAAAGTACATTATTATGTAAATGGCTTGTATGCTTGCTCACTTGCTGTACCCTATATTGCAGCTTGCAGCATCTGATGAGAAACCAAGGCAGTTCCTCAGCATAGCAGATAACTCTCTAGACATGATTCTTTCACAAGTCACTGATAATAATTTGAGACATACGCTCCAGTTTGGAATAGGTCTGCATCATGCGGGTCTAAATGATAGAGATAGGTCGTTGGTTGAGGAACTCTTTTCAAACAACAAGATTCAGGTGTGCTCTTTGGTAACTGAATTTTTTACGAAGATATTCGTCTTTACTTCCAGTATGGTTTACTGCAGTCTCTTTCAGCTTGACTTGGTCACATACTTGAGCTAAGCGTAAATATGATTTATTATTTGTCAGGTACTAGTATGTACTAGCACACTGGCCTGGGGTGTCAATCTTCCAGCTCACCTGGTCATAATCAAGGTGGCACAATGCTTCCATCTTCGCCATCTTTAATTGTCTTTTGCTTGAGCACTCATTCCATTTTTTTTACAGGGTACTGAATACTATGATGGGAAAACAAAAAGATATGTTGATTATGTTATTACAGATATACTGCAAATGATGGGTCGTGCAGGCCGGCCACAATATGACCAACATGGCAAAGCTGTTATTCTTGTTCATGAACCAAAAAAGAGCTTTTATAAGAAGGTTGCATGTACTTTGTTTACCTAACGAACAGTTCAACGCATTTTCATCTTAATTTTAAACTGGTTATTGTATTTTTTTTTTCAGTTCCTGTATGAACCGTTCCCCGTGGAAAGTAATCTGAGGGAGCACTTGCATGATCACATAAACGCAGAGATTGTTTCTAGCACAATTGGTAATAAAGAGGAGGCAATTATTTATCTTACTTGGACTTACCTATATCGCAGGCTGGTATTTATCTTGCCCTCTTTCCTTTCTTATAACTTATACTCAACTGCAAAAGTTTTGGACAGACAGGCATCTTACACGGCTTCAGATTATTTTCATCATTCTAAAAAAAGGAATATTTGTTCACTATTCAGTCTGTGTCATCACTGTGGTCCAAACCATAACAAATATGGATAATACTCCCTCCGTTCGTTATTAATTGACGCGGGAATACAACTGAAACAGTGCGTCGTCTCTATACAGCTAGCGTCGATTAAATGAGACCAGAGGGAGTACTTTACAATTGACTTACACATGTGGTGATATATACAGCTGTCTTATTGTCATATTGGTTAAAACCTGTTGCCCTTGCCGTTTAAAATGCTAAGATGAAATGAGATGACCATATTTTTTTTTGAGAAAATGCAAAGACTTTGCGTTTCTGTTCATTGAATAGAAGGGTACAAGCCTCCTAGGAGATGAACATATTTATTAAGATACTATTATATAAGTGCCTTCGTTACATTGTTATGAAATTCTGATGCAGCTGTATGCAACTTATTATAATATCTGTTTGGCAGGTTGTGAACCCATCTTACTATGGATTGGAAGATACTGAAACATTTACCTTGAATTCTTACCTTTCGAGGTGATAAATCATAACTTCCAAGTTAGACCTACCACTAGCTTTAACATTACATGACAGTCTATCCCATTTCATATATACAGGTTAGTGGAAACTACATTTGAAGATCTCGAAGACAGTGGATGCATAAAAGTGGATGACCATTCTGTGCAGTCCTTGATTTTGGGGAAAATAGCATCACAATATTACCTTAGTTACCTTACTGTCTCAATGTTTGGGTCAAATATTGGTCCCAATACATCACTGGAAGTAAGTAAAATTGCTTCCTTATTTGTGTGGAAGTTCTTTTCACTTTGCTTGTAGTGCCAGTTGATTTTAATAGGTAGACGATTAATAGCTCGGGCTGCTTTGTAGGCCTTTGTGCACATACTATCGGCTGCAGCGGAATTTGATGAACTTCCTGTACGTCACAATGAGGTGATTTTCCATATAACCCCTTCTATTAAAAACACCAATAACTCCCCCATTTTTATAGAATGATTGAGCATAAATTATAGTACTTCGACACCTATCTGTCCTTGACAGAAAATTAAAGGAAATTGTGCTATACGCCACTATGAATCCATGGCATTTGCTCTGCATCACAATAATTTTGTGTCATTGATTCTGTTAAATGAACAAGAGAGATAAGAGAGACTGGGAGACTAGAGATGCTCAGATGCATACCTGGATATAGATAGATTCTCAATGGTATGATGCATCACACCCATGTGTACACACTTTGTGTTTGCAATTTGAGGAGAATCCATGGAGCTGATGTAGCATACAGCATTAGGAGAGGCGTGGGTAAAATGTTTTTTTTTTGCCTTTGTGTGTACTGCACATTCCCCAAAACGGCCAGTTGTGTTAAAAAGAAAATTCATCTGATGCAAATATTCTACCACAGCCTATCAAAATGCCAAAAAGCAGAACGCATGGTTCAGTGTAGCAGTAGATGTACCCAAATTGTCAGCGATTCACATCACGCACAATGGGCAAAACAGAACTTTCACGTGCTCTCTCCTTCTAAGTCAAATAATATAATCGTGCGGCATTGATCGCAAGTGCATCTCAGGAAAGCCACAAATTTAGATTATTGCAGCGCAAATGTGACGAATTGAATCTCTTGTAGTCAATTTTGCTATATTAAAAATAGGCCATTTTCATATTTTTTCTAGTCAATTATATACTCCCTCCATCCCAAATAAGCTGCTCAAAAGGTTGTATCTAGCCATAATTTTAGTGTGTAGATACATCTAGAAAAAGTTGAGCACTCTTTTGGAGGTGGGACATTGCGATCTTATTATAATATTTTGAACTTGATTTTTTGCCACAATGTATCTCTTATATTGCACTAAGGCTCTTATCTAATTCAGGATAACTTGAATCGAGCACTATGTGAAAAGGTCCCTTATTCAGTTGACCAGCACCGCCTTGATGACCCACATGTTAAGGCTAATTTACTCTTCCAGGCAAGGGAGCTAAACTCATGATTTGAATACTATACACTTTATTACTGGCATTTCCATTTTAACAATGTACAGCGAGGTGCTAAAATATTTTTTTTTTTCTGCCTTGCAGGCACACTTCTCCAGAGCAGAATTACCAATGAGTGACTACATCACTGACTTGAAGTCAATTCTGGATCAGAGCATACGTATTATACAGGCTATGATTGATGTATGTGCCAACAGCGGATGGCTTTCAAGTGCATTGACTTGTATGCATCTCTTACAAATGATCATACAGGTAAGTTCTGTAGATTAATATTTTCTTGTCATTTTGATGGTTTGTGGTAGTTAAGTCCTGTACAGAAGGATCACATTGTACTAGTACCAGAACTGCAAATAGGTGAATATGTTTTCTCTCAATTGAACTCTTGTTTATCTTTATCAGGGTCTCTGGTTTGAGAGAGATTCATCGCTATGGATGTTACCATCCATGAATGATAATCTTCTAGACCATCTAAAAGGTAGAGGAGTTTCAACAGTTCTGAACTTGCTAGATCGTTCTGGTGAAGAATTACGTAAGCTGCTTCAACCGTTTGCAGCACCAGAGTTGTCTCAGGTACTACTTTGGAGTTTGACCACACCACCTTGTCACCTTTGGGAGAACACTCTTTGAAAGAACAATATATTTTCCTTGTGATCTTAGAAAATAGATGGTTAGCAACTACTTAGTATGCTATCCTTGCGCTGCTTCTTTTCATTGCAGTCAAGCACGAATACAAATAAAATAGGTCCATTTTTCTCTAATCTGAACTAGTTGATTATTAGGAAATCACAACTACCCTAAGATTATGGTGTTCTTACTGTTTTTGAGAATGAAAAAGAAGGGCTATCGAATCTGCTATTCAGATTTAGTGAGAATATTTTTTTTGTGTTAGGCTCAGCCGCTTATGTTTTCTGTCCCCAAGAGTTTCTAATTTCACGGTCATATTGTAGTGACAAAGTATGGAACAAAACTGTTAGAAAACTTAGGTTTTCATGTACTGTGCTGCAGGTCACCCTTCTCTTTTTTCCAGCTATCCTTTACGACCTAAATTTGAAAGATACCTTTACAACTTGTATCACTGGATAGTTTCTGTACTCTGTGTTCTCATACTCCCAGATGGAAATGGCAAACATATTTTAAATATTATATTTGCATTTGCAGGATCTGCAACATTTCCCTCGCCTCGATGTAAATGTCAAGTTACAGAATGAAGTTAAGGGTCAGTCGAAACCTCCAATGTTGAATATTAGAATGCAAATAAAAAATTCACGGCGTTCGTCAAGAGCATTTTCCCCTAAATTCCCAAAGGTTAGTGACTGTAAAATTGCCATGCCAATGAGCACTACTTGCATGATCTTGTACATTACTCGTTGTCAAGCACATTAAAGAAAGTACTGGCTCTAGTCTCTTGCTCTCTCTCTATATCCATTGGTATAAGTTAACTTTTCTCTGTTTATGGCCTACAGTGCTTTATAATGATATACTTGCAAAAGCTGTATGATTAGCAAGGCAATTCTAATGTCGTTCTTTACCTGTGGTTGATGTATACAATTTTGCACATATCAGTGGTCAAGTATAGTTTACTGTGTGGATTTGATGGACATATTGATATATACTTAAGGGTGTGCAAGAACTGAAACCACTCAAACTGTGGAATATAGGCGACAAAGTTGGTATTTGGTATGTAAGACTGGATAAATGAATTCGCATGAGAACATTGACGGGAATTGTTGAAAGATTTCTAATATTTAGCAGAAAATTGACGGGTTTGTAAAAATGTCAAAGCATGAGAACAAGTAACTTAAGCTATCTCAAGCAGAGCTTTCATTTCTCAGACGGAAACAAGGTGCTTGGGGGTGATAACCATAAATTAGCTCATGACTCTGGTTTCCGACTGGCATATCAAACTTGCCTACTGGAATTACACTGCGCAACAAAAAAGAAAAAAACGCTGCACAGATTGGGCAAAACAAATTGCGGAAAACTATTTGGCTAGTTTGGTAGTTTGAAGTTCTTACAGAGCCCCCTGGTGGCCTAACAAGATGTTTCACATGTTGTGAACACTACTTTTTGTGATGATAATTTATTTTTATTATATTAGCTCCAATGTGGGAAATCTTCTTTAGCGTACTGTTGCCTTTTGGACCTTTTTAATCGATGTCTGGTCGTGAAGTTTAATAAATGCCATCTTGCATTTAGCATTTCCATGTTGTTTTCTGTAGGTGAAACAAGAAGCTTGGTGGTTGGTCCTGGGGAATGTTACAAGCTCGGAGCTATATGGTCTGAAGAGAATTAGTTTTGCAGATCGTGTGCTTAACACTCGGATGAAATTGCCACAGACGTTCAATGCCCAGGTAATAATGCCTACCACATATGAATGAAGTTTGCTAAGTGAACATCAACATGAGTAGTTGCCCGAGATTTGTCTTAACTTTTACTTAACAACAATGATAATTGAGTAGCGAACTAAATGTCAGCCTTCAGTATGCTTGAGCCAACACCAAATCGCCAATATATTATGCTGTCATAGTTGTTCCCTAGTTTGCCGTTGCCATTTGTGATACTTTGATTGCGTACTGTAAAAACAGGAGAATCCTCTTGGTGGACGTCAGATTGCAGTCTAAACTTGAACCCGAGAAAAATGCGCGACAATTTTTTTTTTTCAGTAAAGAATCATATGATTTCTATGAGTTGTTGCGTATTTGATGGTTCCCGGTTTATCTTCACATTTGTCCGTTGACAATTACCTGCTCCTTTTCTGTGAACTTGCAATATTTTGACGAGAGAATCTCTTTCAGGAGACAAAGCTGATTGTGGTGTCAGATTGCTACCTTGGCTTTGATCAGGAGGTCTCTCTTGGGCATCTAGCATAGGTTGTCTGATTCTAAAAATCAGCAACAAGGATGCTATTGTTGAGCTCAGCTCCCAGTAATCCAGATATTCAATCTCAAAATCGAGTTGATGCCCATCATAGCCTTTTTTGGGTTTAGTTGTGTAGGCTTATTTGAGCACAGCTCATGACATATGTTACCATGTACAGTTATTGCCATACAGTAGTTGATATCTTTCAGCTCTGTATTCTGTTTGTAGTAATTCCAAGAAATGTGTCTGCTGTGGCGCTGATCCGCCCTTATTCTCACGGTTCCAACTCGAAAGGAATACTTGTGATTCTGCCCCGCTACCTTAGATCTGAAAGCATGCAATTAAAAAGGACTCAAAAATGGTGTGTCTTTCTCAGCCGTGCGTGCAGATAATAAGTCAGCGCTAGAAATATGATATCCAACAGTTACCTGAGCAGTTGCATTTTGTTGGGTATTTATATGCAACTTTAGTTATTGATTTTGTTTTCTCTGTGTGTATGACCATTAAGACTGTAGGTAGGGTGGCAACCTAGGCTCAAGTTGCTCCAGATTGCTATGCATTTACTTTACAGTAGTTTTGGCTGGTCCCAAGTAACAGTGAAATCTGTTGGGTTGTTTTAGAGGGAATCCGTTGATTATACTGTGTCTGTCAGGATTACAAATTTCCTGTCTAGTGTCTATCTCACCAGTTACTCAAAATCAAGAATGTCCTGCTTTTCTGGTTCACCTTGTTGATAGCTGATAGTTGATGAAACAGCCTGGGAGACTGCATGATTGGGAGTGCTGATTTCAGAGTCAGTGCTTACACTAGGAAGTACATTCAGCACCGAATATCCAGGGGAGAGATGCATAGACCCCTCTGATTGTTGTATATAATTGAGGCGCAGTTCTGAACAGAGGCAGTGGTAATTACTTGTAGTCCCGCGTATGATTAATTGTGACCAGAGGTAGTATATTTCGAGTGCTGTTGCCTGGCCCGTTTCCAGCACTGACTTTTCTCCATCTACATAATCCAGGCTACCAGAAAAATGCAATGCACGCAGCAACTTATCAGTACAGTGTTTCATCCAAGTGTTTATAATGAATGCTATGATTGGAACTTCGGAAGAGCACAGGAGGACCCCATGCCTGTTTTAAAACCTGCTAAGTGAATCCATGCCATGGACCAGGATCCAGGTGCATATGCTTGTCTTGTCTGCTTGCTCCATCCAGCCCTTGTATAAAGACAGAAAAGAAATGAATGTTTCTGTTTCCTTGGTGGACACTACTAGTCAACCATGTGCCTCCTGGTGCTCACGCAGTAGCAGGTCTATTTTAAATCAACACACTTTTGCCCTTGGTCGACAGCCTAGTGCACCGTGTCCAGTCCAGTGAGACAAAAACATATTCCGTGGGGAGAATGATGCCGTGACGAGGCAGGGACCGCACGGGACGCGGCGGCTAGGAGTTGAGCTGATGCGATCAGTGTCACGAGCTGGTCAATCCAACCCTACTAATCAATGTACTAGTACCCCGAGTGTGAGAGAATGTTGTCTCCACTTGGGGATCTATCTGGCTTGGCTGGCACTTTCCGATGTTCTTTTCGAGGACGACCAAGTTGTCGATCCTATAGTACCAATACTACTCCATCGCATCCAGCCACGACTCCACGCGCACTTGCCTCCATGACTGACTGGCGTGTCCTTGTTCCCAAGTACACACGTCCTGGTCGTCGTCATGAGCGATGATGGGGAAGTGCGGCGCACCGGCCGTTAGAAAGGAAGGAGAATCCGTTAGTTAACTTTGTTTATGGCGACAGAGAAAGTCTTGTTCTGCCCGTCGAAAAAAAAAGAAAGTCTTATTCCCATGCTGGTTGCTGCACACTTGTCCAAATCAGCTTGAAAAGGGCATGGCAAGTCAGGTCAGCTTCAGGCTAGTCACCAGTTTTAATTCCAAACGAGAAAGAGAGGCCAGAAAGTAGTGAGAGGTTCCAACAAAAGGCTGAGATCATTTGATCCTCTCATCACTCACTCTTTCTCTCTCACTCACTGAGTGAGCGAGTGACGCAAAGTACAAAAAGGGCATCCTTCTCATGATGTGAGGGCATCTCCAACCAGGCGACCAAAACGGACGCGCTGGGCCGTCCGTTTTTGGGCCGTTTGGGTGGCCGAGCGGACGCGTGGACGGAGCCCCGCGTCCGCGCGTTCGTTTGGGTCGCGCACTGCGTCCAACACGGCAGATTTGGGTCGCGGCGCCGTATAGTACGTTTTTTCTTGTAAATTCACTATAAAAACTCAAAATAAATTATAGAAAATATATAAAATAGTTCAAATGCTCAAAATTTATTACACATTACATTGTCCACGTAATCAAGGATAAAGTATTATTCAAATAAAATGAAAAAACGATACAAATGCTCTAGGCTTCCGGATTTCCTTCATCATTGTTGTTTGCAGCATTGTTGCCTACATGCTGCCATACGCGCTCGATCAAATCAGCCTGCAGCTGGTTGTGTACAGCTAGATCTCAAATTTCATGGTGTGCATGAAGAATGTCCTGGAATGATGCCGGACTACCTTGAGGAGTAACCAACTCTCCCTGGCCCTCCCAGTCATTATCATAGAGTGAATCATCCCGCTCTACCTCAACAATCATGTTATGCATGATTACACAAGCGGTCATCACCTCCCACAGAGTTTGCACATCCCAGGCTCTGGCAGGGTGTCTGAAGATAGCCCAACGAGTTTGAAGGATGCCAAACGCCCGCTCGACATCTTTCCAGGCTGCCTCTTGCTTTTTGGCAAACCTTGCCTCCTGCTCTGAGTTGGGTTTTCGGATTATCTTCACGAGTGTAGCCCAAGGTGGATAGATACCATCAGCAAGGTAGTACCCCTTGGTGTACTGGTGGCCATTGATCTCAAAATCCACATCAGGGGACTGACCGTACGCTAGCCTATCAAACATCGGAGAGCGCTGCAGCACATTGATGTCATTGTGCGAGCCAGCCATTCCGAAGAATGAGTGCCAAATCCATGTATCCTGTGAAGCAACAGCTTCAAGAATGACTGTGCACCCCTAAGAATGACCGCTGTATGCCCCTGCCAACCAAAGGGGCAGTTCTTCCACTCCCAGTGCATGCAGTCTATGCTGCCAAGCATCCCAGGAAACCCCCTGGAAGCGTTGATTGACAACAGACGAGCTGTGTCCTCTGCATTAGGTTGCCAGAGGTACTGTTCTCCGAACGAACCGATCACTGCTCTGCAGAACCTGTACTTCGCTTCCAAGCCGGTAGACTCACTCATGCGCGTGTACTCATCTACGAAATCACCGGCAACGCCATATGCGAGCATCCTAATCGCTGTCGTACATTTCTGGTACGAAGAGAGGCCTACCTTGCCAATTGCATCCACTTTCGCGCAGAAGTAGTCGTCGTAGAGCTTGACGCCATCCATTATCTGGCGGAACAACGGTCTGGACATCCGAAAACGACGGCGAAACATGGCCGGCGTGAACAATGCCTTGGGTTGGAAGTAGTCGGTGAAGAGCTGGTCGTGACCGCGTTCTCTTTTGCGGTCCAAGGCGGCCGCGCGCCCCGGCAGGACCCCCGGTGCACGGGGATCTGCGAGACAATGTGCTCGTGGATGATCAGCGCAACATCCGTGAAAAATTCATCGTCGGACTCCTCGTCTGACGACGTGTCGATGAAGTTCTTGAAGAAGTAGTCGACGTCGCTGTCCACCATGATCTACAGATGAAAAGGGACAAATTTTAGTACGGCCATTTCATCGAACACCTCGCAGGCGGAGGCCATCCAATGCATCAGTAGGGACCTGCAGGCCATGGCCGTCTCGGCCGACTTGCGGTCTGCAAACACGGTGCACGAGAGCTCACCTCCGGCGGCAACGGCGCAGCTGCGAACGGCGGGAGGTCTCGCGACGGTGAGAGGACAACAGCGACGGCGACGGCGTCCTCCGACTCTGCTACGACGCGGCGAAAGCAGCGCGGGGCCGCGACCTATGCTTCCGTCCCGCTTGCCGGCGTCTCGACGACGGTGGCCGGCGTCGACGCCGCTCCCAAATCGCCGGTCCTTGGCTAGCGGCGGAGCGGCGGGAGATGTGTGCGAGGGATTTCTGTTTTGGGAGACAGACATGCGGGCCAGGGGCGGACAAGGGGAGGACGCGAGCGACCAGCCTTCGGCGTCCGCGGCCACGCAAACTCATCCCAGATTTGGGCCGGGTTTGGGTCGTCCCGGACGCCGCGGCCATCCGTTTTAGGGATGGGTCCGCGCGCTGGGCCGCGTTTTTGTCTGGTTGGACCCATCCGGACGCGCGGGCGCGGGATGGGTCGCCCGATTGGAGATACCCTGAGCAAATCATATACTTATCCACTTTGCTCACTACGCCAGCAGTTTTTATAACGAAAAGGAAAGCGTTTTAACAAGTGCCAGCCGACCAGTGGCGTCGCGGCTCTGGATTCGGGCGCTTTGCTCGTCCGTCCCAAGAATCTTGGAGCAAGTCATGATTGGTCGGCAACTTATGGATGTTTGCGACCGCGCGGTCGAAAAATGCGTCTACATTCAGACTCAGCGTCCTGACACATAGTGATCGGGCTGTCCGCGAAGACGCAAATGCGGCCTATATATGGTGCCAGCCGAGTGTCCTCGTATTCTAACCTGATCCAGGGACAACGGAATTGACCACGCGGATTTGCTTCGTATTCACCTTCTTTGCTGCTCTAGTGCGATGTCGCCACCCCAAGCCCACCGCACCGCTGTAATACACGCCGTCTGTTCTGGCATCGCCGCGCCGGAAAACAAGATCGGAGTCAGGGTAGGTTCTTGGCCGCATATGTCGCGTCTTTGGGGCCAAACACCTGCCGGTTGCACCGGCCGACCTCGCCGCCCAGACCTGTTCGGTCAATTGCGTCGGTAGGTTCCTAATTCATTTTTTGGGTGATATTGTGGGCGACCATTGATCAAAATTTGCTACCCACGTAGATGGACATGTGGAAGTTGCTCGAAAATTTCCGCACTGAGGTCATTGACTCCTCTTCCGACGATGAGTCCGAGCAGAAGATGCTAAACATGGCTTCTGTTGCGGCCTCCATTCTCCATGAGCACAATGCCAGCCAGATGCCGGTGCACCGGGGCTCTGTGAAGGGCCGCTCAAAAAACCTGCAACTCAACAGAATTGAAGGGCACCTCTAACTCCACAAGGACTACTTCGACCGCACCGCTCCGGTGTTCCCGGAAAAAATGTTCCAGCGCCGGTACAGGATGTCAAGAGACCTATTCATGGTCATTCTACGGGGCATCAGAGACTACGACCCGTACTTCCAATGCAGGCCCGATGCCACAGGTGCGCTAGGCTTCACCTCCTACCAAAATTGTTCCGCAACTATTCACATGCTATCGTATAGAATGGCTGCTAATATATTCGATGAGTATCTTAGAATGGGTGAGAGAACCTACCTTAAGACCATGTGCCGGTTTTACCGAGCCATGATTGCCGTGTTTGGAGAATATTACTTAAGGGAGCCAACAATTGAGAACACAAGGCAGTTGTTGTCTATCAACGAGTCGAGAGGGTTCCTAGGCATGATTGGTAGCACTGGGAGTGGAAGAACTGTCTATTTGGATGGCAGGGCGGCCATGCAGAGGGATGCAATGTAATTCTTGAAGCAGTGATATCTAAAGATTTATGGATTTGGCATTCATTCTTTGGCATGCCCGGTTCCAACAATGACATCAATGTGTTGCACCGCTCTCCGATTTTCAATAGGCTTATACAAGGCAAAGCTCCTCAGGTGAGCTACGAGATCAATGGAAATGAATATGACAAGCCATATTATCTTGGTGATGGCATCTATTCTAACTGGGCCACACTAGTGAAGACTGTCCGTAATCCAAACACGGAAAAAACGAAGAGGTTTGCCATGATACAAAAGGCTACCAGGAAACATGTGGAGCGGGGCTTTAGTGTGCTCCAAGCTCGGTGAGCAATTGTCTGTCACCCGGCAAGAACATGGTTGCTGAAGACCATGCATGAGGTGATGACCTATTGCATGATCATGCATAACATGATCGTTGAGGACGAGCGTCCTGATGACCGCAACTAGCACCCATGGGATTTACAGGGTAAGCGGGTTGCGCCAATCCCTAGGGCATCATCATGGCAGTAGTATACGCATATGAATTTTGAAGTCACTGACGAGAACGTGCCCAGACGGCAAACGTCTCAAGAACGATCTGATTGAGCATCAGCGGGCATTGGCTGGCCATGAAGACATTGAGTAGTCATCAATATCACCTCATTTTCATGTGGATTTTCAAATATTTAGATGTAATAGCTGAGTACTTTAAACCTATTTATTTTGTTGTTTGAACATCCAAATTCATGTCCACGGGCCAAATGTGTCGGCCGGAGCACCCCTGATCGCAAACAGACGTGTGATAAAAAACGATCATTTTCGTGTTTGTAGGGCGACGCGTCCCATAAAAGCATTGCCCGGTTGGAGATGCTAATGCTGACCTGCAGTTGCAGACGGCCGACGGCAGTGGATAGGAGATGAATGCCGTCTTCTCCCAATGTGTGCACTGCACCTGTGACCTGTGTGCACGGCTGCCGCTTGTCCTGAGCTGCCCCTGCTTTTGTTTGTTTGGTTCACAATTAAACAAGCAGGAACCTGCCATCCTGCCTGCGTCGATCACTGCCATGTCCTGTCCTGTAGTAGTCCAATACTGACTTAACTGACTCACTGCATCAAGTCCTGTACACTGCTGACTGAGTGCTGCCACTGCCAGCTTCTCATGGTCATGCTGCTTTGGCATCATCGACCAGCAGTGCCTGGCAGAGAATGTTCCAAACGAAAACGGGTAGTACTGCTACGTTCCAGTTGTCATGTGATTAGATGACGAGACTGGAAAAGCCTTGTACTTCATTGGTACCAAGGGGGTGCCCACCAGGACCAGGAATGTGTTGTAACTGCAGGAATGGATGAGTGTGCTCGTGTGATTAATAACTCATGTTGGTACCTTCTTTTAATAGCATCTCCAGTGGTCGCCTCCAAAGTGTCCCCCAAACGCTGTCGGATTGAGCATTTAGGGAATGTTGTTGCTTGATGCCGTGTTTGGGCGGATCTCTTCCCAGTCGTGTCCCCGAATAGAATTTTTTAAAATTTAACTGAAAATAGTCGAATTCATTCAAATTTGTTATATATTACATGAATTTGAATGAAATTAGATGAATTTAAACCTAAAACTAAACTAGTAGAACTTGCAGCGGCAAGAGCAATCGACATGCTATCGTCGACGATGTCCTGCATGCCGTGAGGGCCGGCGTCCTCGTCGACGGGGCTCGTCCTTCACTGCGCCGTTGGCGTCCTCGTCGACGGGCTCATCCTTCACCCCGCCGCTGGGTCTAGCTTCTTCGCCGTCGTGGGTGAGATCGACAAGCGCATGCCGGAGTCATGGATGGACATGGCGATCACGTCGTTGATGTCGCCCCTCCAGGTGTCTTTGTCGTTCAACGACGCCATGTACGCCGTGATGTACCCTGGGAAGTCCTCGGGGTCGTCGCTGCTGGCGATGAGACGCTGCCGACGGAGGTACTCCTCTACCTTCGTGTACTTAGCGGCCTCCTCGTCCTCGTCCTCCTACTCCTTCACCTCCAGCTTCAGGACGAGGAGGGTCCCGGCACCCGCGCGTCTCTGCTGTTGCCGCACCAGTTTGCGGATTGTGATTCTGTCGCTGCTGCCGCACCTCCAATTTGGGAGCGGGATCGCATACTCCTCCTTCACCTCGTGCTTCGAAACGGTGTAAGGGAGGCCCGGCGTGAGGATGACACTGACCGTGCCGGTCCCGAGGAAGACGAATTGGAGGACAACGAGCTCGTCGTCCACCTCGGCTTCCAGTGCGAGGGAGGCGTAGGCGATGGCGGCGACGACTCTAGCTTTTCTAGCCTCGGGCCGCCATTGCGAAGGCCATCGAGGACGGCGGGAAGGGTGCGCCCGGATACTCCCCTAAAGTGGATGCATCCCTCCTGTTCCAGGTGTTCGCCCTCCCGATGAGGCCGACGGTGCTTCACATGTCGGTGTCGTAGCACGCCTGGAAGAAGTCCCACCACCATGCGTCGTTGCCGGTGGGATCGTCGGGCTCCTCGGGCTTGAGGCATAGGTGCTGGGCCCTAATCTCGTCCCTCCACCGCCGCGTGTTCGGCACCGGTGGCGGCGGGACACCGATCCCGTTGTCTGCCATCTTTCAACCACCGCTTCTTGGCAGGCGCATGTCTGACGGGACAGGATACCGCACATTCTACACTGCCCAAGCCTCCGCCACAGTGAGGCTATTGCGCCCGAAGCCTTTCGCGGCGAGGATGTTCTTCCGGTCAGACGACATCTAGCGGCGCGGTCGAGTGAGCGCGAATGGTGTGGAAGGGGCGAGAGGAAGGGGTTGCATTTTTGTATAGCGGCGGCAGACGAATCGGTAGCGGGAGCGTTGGCCGTAATAACACCGGCGCGGATGGTCACGCGGCCGCGACGAGACACTTCACTACACCGCCTGGAAAAGCCGCGAGGTCATTACGACACTTGACCAAAGGTAGGCGACATGTTTAAACTTCCATGTCAATGATGCGTCAGGCCCGTCAGTCGTCCGTGCTCTGTCTGGCGCGCCCACAACGTCTCATGTGGAGTGGGGATGGCTCACGGCACCGGTCACCGTATTGGGCCGCGTCTAGCGAAAAGGCCCTTTGGGGCACGTGGTTGGGGGCGGTAAAATAGCCAGCGCGCCCCAAAAAGCTTTGACGGCCGCTTTGAGGGATGTAACTGGAGATGCTCTACCAGTGTGTACACGCTAGCGCTTGAAAGGGCGTTGGCTACACAGAAATGCATGGTGGCTCTCGTGTGCACACCCCCATATTTAGAATTGTTTTTTGCAAAAAGGATAAAAAAAATCAAACTTTTTTGAAATCAAAGATGATGAGGTATTGTACTAGTATAAAAATATTTTCCTATGGAATTACTTTAATTGCATCCTGGGTAAAAAAACTCGAAACGCCCCATGGCTAGGTACTACTCACTTTATATTCGTCATAATTTTGTATTTTCTTTTTTGCCGTGAAGACCATGGAAATCATTTCTTTTCAAAACATTTTTTTTACGAGTACAAACTTGATCATCCTTGGTTTCTAGGAAGATTCAATTTTTTCGGCTTTTTAAAATTACTATAATTTTGGGGTGTATGGGGGTGTATAGCACCCAAGAGCCAAAAGACCGTGACCAGTGTTAACTGGCTACATTCTTTTTAACTTTTGGATAAGAGCCAAAAGACCGTGACCAGTGTTAACTGGCTACATTCTTTTTAACTTTTGGATAAGAACATGTTGGGTTCACGAGACCTAAACCCTGAACCCTAAGCTTAGCGGTAGCCTTCTAGATGAATTTATCTTTAGCATGATAGAAGTAGAGACTAGAGATTTGTTTTACTTTTTGTTACACTCCTGGGAAAGATTAAGTGGTGTTTGGCTAGGCTTAATTTTGACTTTTGGCTTGTAGGCCACAAAAGCTGCTAAATAAGTGTTCTTTTTTCTTTAGGTTTTGACTTATACCATCATGTATCAATATCTAGCCAAGGCCAAAACCAAAGCCAAAAACATTAGCTGCTTTTGTGGCTTATAAGCCGGAGTCTAAAAAGCTAGAAAAAAGCCATCTCGGCCAACTAGTTTTTCTTCTTGTGGTCGCGCGAAATCCACCAGCCATTTTACCATTATGGGCATGTTTTGTTTTTACCAAAATTTACCCTAAAGATTTGACTAGCCAATTTTTTTTGTTGCCTACGTGTTGGCCAACATTGGCTACAAGCATTAACTAAACTACAACACCATGGTAGACAATTTCATCCATGCTTGCCATACAACACAAGTTTTCCCTACCTAAGATTTGGCTAGATGAAATTTTGGGTTGGCTAGGTTTTGGGTGCCCATGAGTTGACCAACATTTGCTACAAAAGTAGAGTAGAGTCAGTAAAGTAGCATTGACATACGAACGAAACTATCCACACATCACTAGTATATTGGTCTTGACCAAAATATGTGACTTTTGGTCTCACCATCCTAGCCATTTTTCATCTAAACGATATGTTAAACATAACTAATGTTTGTAAAGGTGACAACTATATATCGTATAAATACTACATCTAATAGCTACATTTTTATGTTGTGGAAGAGTGGGATGCTCTCTTGATATAGTTAGAAGCAAGACAAACCATCTACATGTTGTTAAAAAGAGGGTGGCATATATAATACTGTGTCCCAGCACAGACGTGATCCTCGTCTCAGACCTCTTTTCCCCTCCAAGTTCAGCTCTTCAGATTCTGTCTGCTTCATCAGAATATGAAAACGTACTCACTGGCCTCAGTAACAATAGGACTTCAAATTTACAAGAACCCATTAGGGCCTCAACACTGCGGGGTTTAAAATTACAACAGTTTTACAAGCCTTCTACCCGCCGCCAGTTCCATTAATGCTTTCAGCACTACATAACACAAGCAATCACCTGCTGACTAAACAAGGGGAGGTCAGTTTGAATGGACACACTAGCCAATTTTTGCATCCCATCCTAGTAAAGGAACAAAAGAACCCAGAGGAAGGCTCTCAATATTATTATTCACCCCTCTAACCTGCCAACAACTTCATCATCATGGATAAAAAGATGACAAGTAGCGAAAAATTTCGCTAGATGTACTAAGCTAGTAAGCATCGACCTCTCTAACAAATTATGAAGCTAAATACCCTTCCTTCATCAGCAAAATGATGCGAGGTCCATAGTTTTTCTTTCCCTTACTTTCCACAATATACAGGGACCTATACTTCATTCAAGGGAGAAATAACAGCCCGCACTGAGTTGATCGGCTGGACAAATCCCTTGGCATCGCCGTGCGACGGCTGAGATTTCCAAACATCCCCTGGATCTGACCGTTCTGTATAATGCCATGCTTTGCAGGAGGAGCATTGGAAATCACAGTTGTAACCCCAGAGGTGATCTGATAGATTGAGGAACAATGCAAGAAATCGATGCACTAGAGTGCCAAACAGTACACCTCTTCAGGAAGATTTCCAGGCACAGCGAAAGACATGACATGTCTATCAGGGAAAATTCTGCGAGAACCCATTTGTGAGGCCGATGAGGCCTCAACACCGGCTGCATGGTTCCGGCCATGGAATCTTCCAAGACGATTTACGATTGAAATCCTTTCCAAATCCTGGCACTCTAGGTGCACATCTAGCATTGAAGCCCTCTTGCCCAAGCTGCAATGAGAGGGAAAATGGTGTTGAGAAAAACAATCACTTTACTGAGCCCAGCTAAATATGGATAAGTCAACAACAAGGTAGTTTTGAAATTCATCCCAGGGAGCAGAAAGAAGAGCGATCCTAAGGAGAAATATAACTGATTGTCATGAGTAAGAGTGCACAAATTATTAAAAATCAACTAGTGGTAGCCACAATTTTTCAGAAATACAACGCAGTTTAAATCTGTGTATGTAGTCAACTGTTTGTTATTAGATTATTGCAACATAGATGAAGCATGCCACAAAAACTTGAGATAAACGGGGTAATAATGTGACTTTCTTTAAAATAAGCCACTGATCATGTGATGTCTTCATCAAATATTTCTATGAAGGCGCTGACATGCCTTGAGCCCTTTCTTGGCTTGGAGGCCCCACATTCTCCTTGGGGATCTTTCGTATCTCAGATAAATAACATCATGACTTGATCACTCGAGCCCAACTCAATGATGAGAACACTGCTGACACTCCCTTGGAGAATATCAAAGTGGTATTCACTGTGCAAATTGTTATAACTTAATATATCAAAGTTTATTGCTACCGTATGAACAAAGCTAAAAGTGAGAAGGCCCTAGAGATATTCTCATATCAGCACTTCAGCAGTGACCAAGCCAGGCTAAAAACGTTACCAATGAAGTTAGCCCAATATTTAAAAATCACATGAAAATACAATATAAATGAAAATTAACGTCTAAGCAAAAAATGTAAAGAAAGAACCAAGTCAGTTAACATGGGAGTCCTCACTCCCTGAATATTGACTGGTGCATCCAGTCATCCCGAAGGGCCATATGTTTCCCTATTTAGCAAACTTTTATCCTTTTAGTACAATGCACATAAAATCATTTTTTACATATTCTTTGCATATACAAATATTCTAGCAATAGATGCTTGATTTTTTTTAAATGCACGTATCTCAAAGGAGTCCATAAATAAATGGAAAGAAGTGTTTGATCGGGGGTGGGATCAGTTCCAATAGTATACTGGATAGGCTGCTCATACCTGAGATAGTCATTTTCCATTTTCTTGATTCTTCCAACAAAGACTTCCACAACCTTTGATAACTTGTCTTCCATTTGCTTCGCACTTGTTCTTTGCTCAGATGGGCTGATCAATGATAGTGCAATACTTAGGAATTAGGGCATGAATATTTCAGCAATGAGGTTGCAAATGCCAACAAAACAAGCAAAATTGTTCACTTAACAAATACTTACTTATTTTCATTATCTGCAATAGTACGAGAGTTATCTGATGAGATGATGCATGTATCCCCTAGTGTCAACATAGCGATGTTGTATGTTGCACTTTCATAAGCTGATACAGCTTGTGCTCTGAGAACTCTTGCTGGTATAGCAGGGAAAACTTCCTGAATCAACCTTGTGGTCACGATTAACCTTTTGCGCGGTAAGTAATTTAAAGGGGAATCTTCTAGACTCTCTGGATCATCCTCGGACTGTTAAGAAAGTCAATGCAGTATCAATTAAAAAAATCTGTGAACCCATATGTAAGACCCAAAGTAGCAGACACAGTAAAGATGTACAAACCTTTTTAATTAATCTATTAGCTGCCCAAGCCCAGTCCATCTCGCTCGTGCTGTCAAGCAATTTCACAATTGTTAGCAATATCAAGACCACATAAGATAAACAACTCAACAAACATAAAAACATGCTGTAATACTACTGCAAACTGCTGCGCTGTAAGGGGAGAAAATTCACCTCATCTTTCTCAGTTTTTTAGTGCCTTCGGTGATTTTATGCCACGAAACAAGAGCAGATTCTGTAGATTTGCGCTTCTTTGGCCTTCTCATTAAAGCTGCACTCACATTGGAAGGGACTAAAGCCTGGACAGACTGGCCAGACTCAGCTCTATGCTCGGCAGAGTTATTTTCCATGCACCATGAAGCTTTTGGAACATTATATGGTACAGTTGGTGTCTTCTGCGCATTAATCACAGAATGATTCAGACCATTTCTTTGGTTTCCATAATGTTCAAACCAAGAAGGTGCCATTTGAGGGTTTATCCCAGGTCTCTCACTTCTTTCAACCAAATTTGATGCTGCATTTGCCCCAAGAGACTGAACTTGACTTTGATGATCATTCCGCGTGACCATAGCATGAGAGGCGAGTTCCCTAGAAGGAATCTGGGAAGGTATGTTTGCACCTCTCTCCTCATTGTTCCTTGGAGCAAAGCTTAGCATTTTCATGTCTGAAGGGAATGAACCTTGCACACTAGTGCCGCCAATGTTATCTATGGATGACCTGACCAAGTTATTGGCTCCATGTGCAAACCTCTGAGCAGACTTCCAGTCAACTTGTGATGCATCAGAAATTATGTCATTTGGTTTAAGCATCTTTCCAGCTGCATTGCCTGGATCAATATCCACATGACCCATTGCTTGCATTTGATGCAGGAGAGAGAAATTTTGCTGCTGGAGGTTTGAAGGTGCTGGGCTTCCATGTAACCCAATGCCACTACCATTAGCACTAATGTTGTGAGAAGTATTCATAGCCTGAAAGTTAGCTGCAGGGTTCTCTCCCTGCCTAGGGTTCATGATACCTTGCTGATGCAACTGTGCCAAGGATGAAGGAGGAACAGCGAAATTCCCATCTGAAGAGTGCTTCTGCAGGGATTGATTTCCTCTGGGTACAGTAGCTCCAGTGGAATCAAAAATTGCCATGTCAGAAGAGGCTAACCCTGCATCACTGTCCAGAGCTTGTTTTGCCTCTTGGCTATGTGAATTGGCAGAACTTGTGGCAGCATCAGGCGGCGTTGATGCCTTCTGACTTTGGTTGTCTGCCTTTTGCGAGCCCCATAAGTTGGAATCTGAAGCATTATTGGAAAACATCATGGACTGGAGAATATTCGGTGTAATCTTGTTAGATTGGATACCAGCTAGACGTTGTGCTGATATGTTTGTCCACACATTCTTGAATACCGTTGCAGAGCTGCCTTGTTGAGGAGTGGGTACAGAGCCAGATCTTGCATCTGGCACAGGATATTGCTGGCCTGAACTTAACTGAGGGAAATGTCCAGCTGGCTGTCCAGTACTACCCATTTCAGAAGAATGAAACGGTGTCGGTTGTGAGCTTGTATGAGCAGGTGATATATGCTGGGTACCAGTGGAAGGTATCTGTCCCTGGTGTTCTTCCCTTGCCGAGTGTTCAGGTTGCTTGCCATCAACATTAGTGTGACTAGACCATAAATGATCTGAAGTTGAGTGTCGTTGGGATGGTGGTGCTAGTCTTAATCCAAAACCTTGCAAAGAAGATTGATTAAGTTGTTGCTGAGAAGTGGCAACATTATCAACAGAACTGTTCGGCATGTCAGCAACAGCATTGCTATCTGTTGAGTTGTCCACTTTATGAAGAAGTTGCAGCATGTGTTGACTACATAAAACATATACTGTGTCAGTATCATCATGAAGAACCACAAACATAATGCTACTGACAAATGCTAACAGAACTAATCATGAGAAAACATAATATCATGTGGTACAAAATTGTCGACGAGTACTTTAACTAATGCATAAAAGTAGAATACATGAGAAGCAGTACTGATGTGTTGGTTTCCTATACAGCTGGAGGTAGCATACACCATTCAGGGATGTGGGCTTTTAAGTTCACTTCATTAAAGTAATAGTAGTACTTCTACTGTTCTACATACTTATATCGTTTAAAAACTAACCAGTTAGCATCCTGATGGGACAGAAGAGAGAGAAACAGTCGTAATAATAAATTGCATAACTAAGTCTTAAACACTTTACACAGGAATAACCTGCCTAGTGTTATTTAAAATGGGAGGATGAAGTACCTGTTCTGAACAGCTCTATTCTGAGACAGACCAGCATGAGATCCTCCAAATGGTGATGCGGTGGAACTGCTAGGGACTCCATGCCGAAATTTGAAGTGTTCATTTCCCACCAGCATTTTCTATGAAAAAGGAAAATAGCTTCATAAATAAAATAGGTAAAAACAGGATAAAGCGTGTAAATAAATATGTTTAAGTTAGATATCCTCTTCACAATGGAGATGTGGCAGACAAACCTCATTAACTGAAGCCATATTGCCAGCACCTTGGGAGTTGGTGACAAATTGAGGCTTCAGGTCATTTTGTGCCTGAAGTGACTGATGCGGAAACTGATTGTTGGAAACTGAATTACCCGGAGAATGCCTAATGTTCACCCCTGTGTTGTTGTCCATTGCATGATTCTGCAACATGTAAGATCCTGCTGCCTGCTGGCCTGATTGACCTAAATTATGGGATTCCTTTGCAGCAAAGAAAGCATGCCTCCTGGCAGCAAGGTCACTGTTCACATGCTGTCCATGCCTTTCCATATGTGCTGCATTCTGGTACTCCTGGCTGCGGTCATTTGTTCTTGGCTCTGCACTTCTTCTTAGTGAATCTGAGGTTTCTGGACCCCGATGTGCCATATTATGGTTTATTCCAACATGCTCACCGGTTCGACCAACAACCATCTGGTGCTGGTTTGGATTTAGTGTTGGCATGCTTGAGCCCATCATACTAACACCTTTACCATCAGAACTGTCCTTTGGCATTTGCAAAGTGCTCATATCAGGCTTCATCTGCTGAAGCCTATGGACCGAATTTGCATTACCTCCGCTCTGTTTCCAGAAGTTCCCATCATTGTTAAAGACGTTTTGGGTACTGGTGATGTCTTGTCTAAGGGGACTGTTGCTTTTCCACTCATTTTGGCTATTACTGGACTCTTGGTTGACATTACGATCAACAGCATTTTGTTGTGACATCCAAAATCCATGTGTATTTGATGGTGCACCACTTGGGTGTGAATTGTTTCTTGGCATCTCAGCTTTCTGTTGAGCCCAATTGCCATTTGATAATTGCACTTGTTCTTGTCTCCCATATTCATCAGATTGCTTTTGCTTCAAGCTGTGCTGAATATACCCATTATTCACTCCTGCAGATGACTGATGATTGGTAACAGTAGCACGAGGAGATTCATGTGGTGTCTTTTCTCTTTGCTCGTATGTAGTTCTTGCAGCATGTTGAAAACTGGTAAAATCTGGGTTATTCATTGTTTCATCAGCATAGCTAGATGCTGACAAGGGTCGTGCATTCTGTAGTGCGCCACTTAATGCCGCAAGCTTACTCTGGTCACGAGCTGGTAAAGCTGAGTTGTTGGCAATTGCCTGTTGGGCTTTCTGCAAACTCAGGCCACCCCATTCTTCCTTAGAACTATTTTTACTGGCTGTAGGCTGTAATGTTTCTTGCATTAGGGCACTCCACCTCCCACTCTGTACAGATGGCAAAGCACCACCAAAGTTATCATTATCCAAAGAATTACCGTGATTGTTGTCTCCTTTCAACAAAGCTCCCCAGTTGCTATCCTCATCATCTCCAAACAAGAACTTCTCCTCAGTAGGGTCAAGGCTTGCCCCCCCACTTGCTGGTGCTACCTGCATTGTTGATTTCTCTTGCAGGCCCACTTGAAAATCCACTTGGTTTGGCCTACCATGAAAATCTTGGAGTTGAAAACCATGTTGTAGATGATTCACTGGAGCAGGGCTGCCTGCCTTGTTATTATCACCTTGACTTTGTAAGGGACTATTGCTTAAGAACCCTCCCTTTCCACGAAAATTCTGCATAGAACTGGAGTCACCTTTCTCGTGCGCACCAGGTTCATCCATCAAAGAGCTAAATGGCCTTGATACTTTTTCGGGCTGATTTGTACCTGCCCTTGTCATTGCACTCTGGAGATCAGCTGGGATCCCTAAGAACTGGGGGTACTGGTTAACAGATCCACCTCTGCTGGTAGCAGGTATTGGATAGAAGGACTGGTTCATTTGGTGGGCAGGCATGCCCATAAGTCTCACGGGTTGGGTTTGAGTGTTCGGAAACGCTGAACCATTTATGAAATTGCCCGTGCCAGGAGCACCACCATACTGCTCCCAATTTGTGTTACTACCAGTGTTCACCATTTGTGAGTTGCTTGACAACCTTGGGTCACCACTAGCAGAATTATGAGACCACGCATAAGCCGTGGCCTCGTTGTTTGGCATTTCATTTGACATCGCCGGCAACTGATCAGCAGGCGCTGCTTTTGCTGGAGCTTGAAACTGTCCAGATGAGGGCTGCATCCTGGCTCCATGATCAATCTGCTGTACTTGTTGCTGTCTTTGGAACTCCTGCAGTTGCTTGTACATCATCTGTTGCTGCCACATCTGAAAATCACTGTCACCCCCATGCTGTGTGTGGTGAAACTGTGACATCTCCAAAGCCCCTACAGGTCTAGTACCCGTGAAAGCACGAACTTTCTGCAATTGGCAAATCCCAAAGTTTCATATCAAATGACAACGTGGTAAGCTTTTGCCACTGCCTGCTGAGATGATGAAGATGATTCCTCTCAAGTTAGAGCTACCAAAGAAGGCTCACCCAGGGCTGACAAGACTAGCTAAATGAATCTGTAGATCTGCCGTCTCTTTATGTGCAGCCTGCCAATGTCGAAGAATATTACATGAGAACATTGATGAATGGTTCTACAATAAATGAAGAAGCAGTAGCAGTTCAGTATATTCCACAACGACATGCATCTCATGATTTATGAGGACAACATGTGAAACCTATTGCGAAAAAAAAACAGTCCTAAAAGCATGCAAAGTAAGAGTGGATTCGCCAGCTGCCACGGATATTTGTATCTATTGCGCAGTTTGGAATTATTTGTATTAAAGCTATAATTATGTTTGAATGGCGACAAGGAAATTAATCAAGATTAGCACTTCAAGTCTCTAGAGCTGCAAGTAGCAAACAAATGGATATACACTTGCCTTATGTACAAATGGATATACACTAACTGTAACAAGCATGGTTGATTAATGAAGTGGGGATGGCTTAAATACGGGCACCCGCAACCGCAACCGCAACCTTACGTGCGTTCCCAAGTCAGACCAAAACAGTCCCTAGGGAAGACGGCGGCGCAATTTAAGTTCGAACTATGAACTTGCTGCATTTTGTTAGTTTGTAGATGGCAAGTGAAGCCAATTAGCACAATTAACGAAATGCTTAGAACAGAGGTTCAAGCAACTCAATAACGGGCAGCAACTATCCTAGTTGAGCTCGTTGTCTACATGGCCTGCCACGAAAAGCTAGGTGGTGGAATCATGAGCTATCTACCAAGAAACACTCCTAAGAAGCACAAGCTAAACAACGGTATTTCACCTCGCACCTCATTCCCCTTAAGAGAGGCAGCAAATCAGGCAAACAGAAGAAGAAAGTGAGCTAGAGATTTCCAATACTAGCGCGAAACTCACTCCCATCTAGCCGCGAATGAAGGCCCAAAGCATAGACACCTTCCAAACAGCTGAATAAATCTGGAAAGATGCAGAAGGGGCGAGAGGGAAGCCGTGCGCCACCGCTGAGAGCTCGGAGTGCAGGGGGGAAGTAGGTCGAGGACAAAACAAACTGGAGGGAAACAAGCGTCGCGCATCTGCTGGGGCATCCCCCGCCCCAAATCCCCTCCACGTTTCAGTCCCCCGCTAGGAGACGCCCAAATCCCGGAGCACTGAGCAGAGAGCCAGAGAGCGGCTGAAGCTGAGCTCTAACCCTCGACTACGGCACCCCCCAGCAGGAGCTGAGCTGAGCTGAGCTGGGGTGAAGCTTGAGCTGAATCCGAGAAGGCGGCTGGGCCGTGGGACGCAAATTACCCGGCAGGGACCGGAAAATCAGCAGCCAATCGAGCGCGGGAGGCCGCGGCGCCCCGGGATCGACCGCCGAATTCCCGCTCCAGCGCAGATCCCCCCGGGAAACAGAACCCTAAAACTCCCCCACCCGACGCGTAAAAAATTCCCCACCTCCAGCCAGGCCACCCGAGCCCCCCGGCCCGCCTGATTCACGCGCGGCCGACGAAGGAGCACCCAGGGAGCGACCCGCCCGGGAATTCCGGACGGGATTCGTGCGAGAGCGACCTACCTCGATCGGCGCGGGCGGGCGGCGCGCGGGCGGATCGGATCGGCGGCCCTCCGGCTGCGGGCCGCGGCGCGGGGCGGGCGGGCGGGCGGCAGCTAGGGTTAGGGTTCGGCGGCGGAATGGGGAGCTCCGAGCGCGAGCTGGGGGAGGAGAGAGATGGAGCTAATACTACTGCAGGCGGAGGGCAGCTCGCTCTCTCTTCTCTCTCTTCGCTCGCGACGGGCGAAGATAAAGCGTGGTATACTGGCCCTGCGAAGTTTTCAACGAAGGCGCCCGGCGGTGGGCCCTGCTCGGGGGGGAGGATCGATCTGGGCCGTCGGTTTGTGGTGGGCGGGGCGGCGGGCCGTCGGATGCGGGACGGAGGAGGGTGACGGCGTTAGGGAGGAAAAGGACAGCGGGTGGTGGGGGTGGGAAAAGGGGGAAAGAGGGCTTGCGGGGATGCGAGCCAGGATGAGAGAAAGTGGTGGGAGTGTGAGTGGTAACTTTTTTTTGACAGTACTAGTAATTGTGACTTTGTGTGAGAAAGTGAGGCAAGGTTTTTGCTTGGATGGTTGAGTTGAGTGTGATAAACCAACCAATTTTTTTTGTTTAGTTGGGTATGTAGGATCCAAAAGAACACATTGTAGTGGTTCTATCGAAAGTATTGTTATGAAGTTATTTCCAATTATGTGATCACCTAAATTCAAAAGGAAGTGGAAAAAATGTGACATCCTTTACACTCACTATCCATACACAATAAAAACAGCATGATGTACACTCAAAATTACAGCAACAAAACGGGTATTAAAAGACATTCTGCTGCTGAAATCAAATATGCGCGATGACAATCTCTAGAAAGTGTGCAAATCGGACTGATCTTTACCATGGCCATGCAAGCTGTATGGTTATTTCATTTACCGCGTGTGTGCTTGTTGTAATGCTAGCTTTTCACATGTCGACACTGGCTACTATTTCCAGCTTCCTCTTATCCTCTATTCAATAAATGAAGTTGTTAACTAAGTTGGTGCCGCGGCGTAATTAGTACATTTCCCCTTCTATCCATCTAGATGCAAGATGGGGACAAACATATGTTGTTTTGGTATGAGAAGATCACACACATAATCAACACCATGTCTAGATCTACAAAATAAGCTCCGTACCTTAGGGCTAGGGGATGAGTATGGTCACGAAGAAGCTAGCACATATGTTGTAGCTCCAAAGCAGCCGCCCTCCTCTTTCTTTTCCTCTGTATCGAGCAATATCGATGGTGACTCCTCTACCCACCCTAGGCAAGGTCTCCTATCGATGCCTTCTTCGTCGCCCTAATCGCTTCTTCGCAGAATTGTGTCGGTAAGGGGTGAGATAAGGCAAGAGCTGTGTTGCGCCCTGGTTTCTATCACTTGTGTCATGGTGGAGAGGGTAAAGAGGCGGGGGTGTGTATTATTCGAGTGTGGTGGAGTGAGCGCGGGGTTGTTGGGGTAGTTGCCTTTAATGTAAGTAGACAAGCTTTTTGGTGATGGTGTGTAATGGTTTCAATACTTTTTCGCAAGCAAATTCCAAAATGGGCGTCATATGTACTAGGAGCTTCTAACTAGAGTGTTGGTTCTTAGCGGGCTTGCGTCCATAAGTATACTTTGGGGTTTGTCGTCGTTCTCTTGGAGGTCATGGCTGGCCATAAGGGGTGTACTGCCGATTTTGCGGATGACACTGCTGACGGCAGGCGGTGTATTGTCGTTTTTGCGGGTGGCAGGGCTGGCCACGGGTGTTGTATTGTCGTTTTTGTGGATGCCAAGAATTGCCACCGGAGGTGTATTTGTTGCATTTGTTAACATACATATGGGTGTATGTCATATGCGTTTGCATTTTGCTTACATCACATCGACTTAGCTTTTATGGATGAATTATATATGCCACCCTCTTCAACTACATATAGATGGTTTATCTAGAATCCAACTGTATCAAGAGAGTATCCCACTCTTCAACAACATTAACATGTAGGTATTAATTGCATTTACATTTACCAATGGCTAAGAATAGTAACAATGGGAAGTATCATACACTAGTATCATGCACATGATACTAACCCCACAATGCATAGTATCATAAGATAGTATCATAGTACCATCATATTTAATGTTTTGTAGAATCTCAATGCAAATGTGTGTACAGGATGTGTTTGTCATTAAATTTTCTAGTTTTACTTGCTATGATACAGTATCATATTATGTTACCACTCTCATCTCTCACCTCATTAATTGGTGTGCCACATCAGATTTTTGCCAACATGGCATACATGATACTACTTATGATACTCCCATTGTGGCTAGTCTAATTAATCAACCGAAGCCTACTAGTTGTTAGACATAGTATTTATATATTTATAACCTTTAATTACAAACCTAGTTATATCTACCATGTCGTGTAGTTATATGTAATATATGTGCATTTTATTGTTGATATGGTGAGTATACATGCAAGAAACTAAGGAATAACTAGTGTTTATCTATAGTAAATTGATAAGATACCATAGTTTACTATTTAAGAACATGTGGGTTATTTGACACATAGCCACATGGTAGAGCCATACATATCCATGAATAACCCGCCAAAACCAATTTTCCATCGCTAAAAGAAATGTGTACTCTTTTTCTATCTTTACACTCCGGATGGCCAATATATCTGTTTAGATGAAAATGGCAAGGTTCCTTTTTAGGGTATGTTTGGATTGAGACCAAAAGATACATATTTTGTTCACAACCAAAATGTTGGTGGTTGTCTATATAGTTTCATTCGGATGACAATGCTACTTTCCCAACTCTACTCCATTTTTCTAGCCAAAGTTGGTCAACTCATGGGCATCCAAAACCCAGCTAAACCAATATTTTAGCTAGTCAAATCTGTGATAGGGTAAACTTAGGAAGTATGTCGGCTTTGATGAAACTGGCTATCATTTATTGTTCGAGAACATGTGGGCTATTTGGCACACACGTGGCAGGTCCATAGAGATCCTTGAATCACCCACCAAACCCACTTTTCCATTGCTTACAATACTCTCAAATCTTTCGCAATCATAATCATTACACATGGGATGACCATATGTTAGTTTAGATGGAAAATGTCTATGCTAGTATGTTTAGGGCGTGTTTGAATTGAGACCAAAAGGCACATACTTTGGTCACGACCAAAATACTGGTGATTGTGTGGATAGCTGCATTCGTATGCCAACTGTATTCCACTTCTGTATCAAACGTTTTTAACTCATGGGCACCCAAAACCTAGTTAACAAAAAATATTCTTCTAGCAAAATCTTTTTGCAGGGCAAGCTTGTGTTGTATGTCAGCCTAGACAAAATTGGCTAGCATGGTGATTAATTTATAGTGTGTTTGGATTCTGACCTTGGTATGCTAATGTTCCTTTATCAACTTTAGTTAATGTTTGTAGCCAATGTTAGCCAACTCATAGGCAACAAAAAAATTGGCTAGCCAGGTCTTCAGTAGGGTAAATTTTGGCAAGAACAAAACACACCCATAATGCTAAAATGGTTAGTGGGTTTCCCACAACCACGAGAAGAAAAACTAGTTGGGCCAGATGGGATTTTTTCTAGCTTTTTGGACTCTGGCTTATAAGCCACAAAAGTAGCTACTGCTTTTAGCTCTTAACTAGATATTGACACGTGATGGTATAAGTCAAAAGCTAAAATCAAACCACATATTCAGGTGCTCTTGTGACTCGATATATGTATCTAGATAAAGATTTGATTTAAAAAAATAGAGATAGTATAAGCCAAAAGTCAAAAGCTAAAATTAAGCCTAAGCAAACACCCCGTCATTTTTCCCGGCAGTGTAATAAGATGAAAAGGAAATACATGTTCTGTACTCCTATCATGTCGGATGGGGCAACATTTGTGTCGATAAAGTTCATCTAGAAGGTTACCTCATGGGCACCCAAAACCTAACTAAATAAAAATTTCAGCTAGCCAAATCTTTTGTAGGGCAAACGTGGGCAGTATGTCGGCTTTGATGAAACTGGCTAGTAGCATTTATTGTTCGAGAACATGTGGGCTATTTGGCACACACGTGGCAAGTCCACAGAGATCATTGAATAATCCGCCACACCCACTTTTACATTGCTTACAATACCCCTTTCACTATCATTACACATGGGATGACCAGTATATGTTAGTTTAGATGAAATGGCCATGCTGGTGTTTTAGGGTGTTTTTGAATTGAGACCAACAAGCACATATTTTGGTCACGGCCAAAATACTATTGATTGTGTGGATAGCTGCGTTTGTATGCCAATGCTACTTATTGACTCCACTCCTTTCTGGCCAATGTTGGTCAACTCATGGGCACCCAACCCAAACTTTTAGCTAGCCAAATCTTTGGTAGGGAAAACTTATGTTGTATTTTTAGGTTAGCATAGTGTTTTAGAGTGTGTTTGGATTGTGATCTTGGTATGCCAATGTTCCTTTACCAACTTTAGTTAATGTTTGTAGCCGATGTTGGTCAACTCATAGGCAACACAAAATAAATTGACTAACAAAATCTTCAATAGGGTAAATTTTGGCAAGAACAAAACACACCCATAATGCTAAAATGGTTGGTGGATTTCCCACAACCACGAGAAGAAAAACTAGTTGGTTGAGATGGAATTTTTTCTAGCGTTTTGGACTTTGGCTTATAAGCCACAAAAGTAGCTAATGATTTTGGCTTTTAGCATTTAACTAGATATTGGCACGCGATGGTATAAGTCAAAAGCTAAAATCAAACCACAGATTCAGGTGCTCTTGTGGCCCACTCCCTCCATTCCAAAATAAGTGCCACGTGTGGATGGATGTAGGTATCTAGACAAAGACGAGATATTTATTTTGGAACAGAGGTAGTATAAACCAAAAGTCAAAAGCTAAAATTAAGCCTAAGCAAGCACCCCGCCAAATTTTTCCGGCAGTGTAATAAGATGCAAAGGAAATCCATGGTCTGTACTCCTATCACGTCGGACGGGACAACAATTGTTTGGATAGATTTCATCTAAAATGCTACCACTGAGGTTAGGGTAGGGTTTAGGGTTTAAGCCTCCTGAACCCCACTTGCATGCCCTTATCCAGAGTTTAAAAAAAGAGGTGGTCGGTCAGCCCTTTGATGTACCACTCCACTAGAATCTGTTAAAGAAGCTGCCAACAGGAGTTATTATCACACGCTCACAGTCACAGAGAGATACACTCATCCGTTCCTGCAGCTACAACACATGCTGTTCCCGGTGGGCACCCCTTGGTACCAATAAAGTAGGACGCTTTCCCAATCTCGTCACCGGATCACATGACATCGGGACCTGGAGACGTAGCAGCACTACCCGTTTCGTTTGGAACATTCCCTGCCAGCCACTGCTGGTTCGATGATGCCAAAGCATGAGAAGCTGGCAGTGGCATTACTCAGTCAGCAGTGTACTGGGCTGGATCGATGCAGTGAGTCAGTTAAGTCAGTGTAGGAGTACTACAGGACAGGACATGGTCGTGATCGACGCGGGCAGGATGGCAGGTTCCTGCTTGTTTAATCGTGACCCACGCAAACAAAAGTAGGGGCAGCACAGGACAAACGGCCGTGCAGCTGCACTGCACGAAGACGGCATGCATCTCCTGTCCAGTGTCTGTCTGCATCTGCAGGTCAGCATTGGCAAGTTCAGAGTAGCAACGTCACATGCTAGCAAGCAACCAATCACGACTGCTCCAAGGTTCTTGGGACGGGCAGGCAAAAGGGGCCGAATCCAGAGCTGCGACGCCACTGGTCGCCTGGCACTTGCTGACACGCTTTCCCTGTCGTTATAAAAACTGCTGGCGTGGTGAGCAAAGTGGATATGAGTATATGGTTTGGTCACATCATGAGGAGGATGCCCTTTTTGTACTTTGCGTCACTCGCTAACTCAGTGAGTGAGAGAGAAAGAGTGAGTGAGTGATGAATGGATCAAATAATCTCAGCCTTTTGTTGGAACCTCTCACTACTTTCTGGTGTCTCTCTCTTTCTCGTTTGGAATTAAAACTGGTGACTGCCCTGAAGCCGACCTGAGTCGGCCGGCCCTTTTCAAGCTGATTTGGACAAGTGTGCAGCAGCCAGCAGGGGAACAAGACTTTCTCTGTCGATCGCCATAAACAAAATTAACTAGTAACGGATTCTCCTTCCTTTATCACGGCCGGTGCGCCGCACTTTCCCATCATCGACGATGACGACGACCAGGACGGGTGTGTACTTGGGGACAAGGACACGCCAGTCAGTCAGTCATTGGGTGGCAAGTGCGTGCGTGGAGTAGCCGTACTATATTGGTAGTACTAGGATCGACAACTTGGTCGTCCTCGAAAAGAACATCGGAAAGTGCCAGCCAGATACTGAATGGATAGATCCCAAGTGGAGGCAAGCAGCGACATTCTCTCTCCATGTCTCTCGAGGTATTGATTAGTAGGGCTGGATTGACCAGCTCGTGACACGGATCGCATCAGCTCAGCTCCTGGTCGCCGCGTCGTCACGGCATCATTCTCCCCACCGAATATGTTTTTGTCTCCCTGGACTGGACACCGTGCCACGAGTGCGTGTCTGAATCTGACGTGCTTGCTCATGTGACCCCCAGGAGAAAAATATGTGAGGGTCTCTGCCACTAGGCTGTCACAACTCACAGCAAACAGCAGGAGGCAAAAAAGTCCGTTGATTTAAAATAGACCTGCTACTGCACAAACCCCAGCAGGCACATGGTTGACTAGTGTCCACGAAAGAAACACATCCCTCAACATTCATTTTCTTTTCTGTCTTTACAATATATGGGCAGCAGACAAGACAAGCATATGCACCTGGAGCCTGGTCCATGGCATCAACACATTGGGCAGGTTTTGAAAGAGCCAAGGGGGTCCTTGTCCAATCATGGCATTCAACACTTGGGGTGAAACACTGTAGTACCGATAAGTAAGTTGCTGCTGCATGGCATTTTTGGTAGTAGCTTCGATTCTGTACCTGGGGCAAAGTTAGTGCTGGAAACGGGCCAGGCAACAGCACTCAAAATAAGGACGAGGGAGAGAGGTCTCATACCTCTCACAGGAACACAGGGTCACATACCTCTCACAGGAATGTTACTACTCCCTTGTGTAAGCACTGGTTCTGAAATCAGCGCTCCCAGTCTTGCAGAGTCTACTGATGTCAGGCTGTTTCACCTTTCAGCTATCAAGAAGGTGAGCCAGAAAGGCAAGAGATTCTTGATTTTGAGTTAACTAGTGGGCTCACGGCTCAGCCTTGCTACACTGATTGGTGGGCACGGCTGTTTCAACTTTCAGCTATCAGGGACAGTGTTTGCTCCAGAGTATCTTTCTCCACAGAAACTAGCATCCCCTGTACTAGTATAGTTGACAGCAATTTTTGCACCTAGATAGACAATGCCCGTCATAGTATAAACAGACGAATTTCATCTAAAATCCCACAGATTTCACTGTAGCCAGCCAAAACTAACACCGTTTGTATACAGAGCAACCTAGAACAACTTCAGGCTAAGCTAATGAACATCAGAATTTTTTTTTTTGATGGCCAGCGATATCAAGCTCAATGATCGTTGGTCTCTATCAAATGTAGTTCCTCAGACCCATGGGTCAATAAGATGGCTCTATTCTTGTGCTAACCTTCCTAGTATTTGCTCTGGAGTATCTTTACTCCACAGAAACTACCCATTTGTCAACTACCATCCCCTGTACTAGTATAGTTGACAGCAATTTTTTCACCTAGATAGGCAATACTATCATGGTATAAACATACCAATTTCATCTAAGACTCCCACAGATTTCACTGTAGCCAGCCAAAATAAATACTGTTTGTATACATAGCCAGCCAAAGGAAGGGTAGGCTACCGAACATCAGAAGAAGAAAAAAAAACCAAGGTCATGTGCTGACCTTCCTTTGGTTTGACCAAGTTAGTGCATCTTTAATACATACATACCAGGCACTTCAAGAACTACAGGGTAATGCATTTGAGAAAGCACACAGGCTTAGGCTTTCAACCATCAACAAGGTGAACCAGAAAGGCAGGAGATTTTTGGATTTGAGTACCTGGTGGGCTCACGGCTCAGCCTTGCTACACAGATTAGTGGACCTAAGAAAGTGTATATAGCAAAGGGACAGTGTTTGCTTTGGAGTATCTGTTTCCACAGAAGCTACCAAACCTGCCGGTTTCAAGTCCCACCCCCTGTAATGTACTACGACACTCCACAGGAATTTTTTTCATCCTGACAGACACAGTATAATCAACAAATTTCCCAATACTGTTACCTGGCGCCAGCCAAAACTATACTGTAAATGCATAGCAACCTGGAACAACTTGACGCTAGGCTACTAAATGTCAAGCGAAATGATAGCCACATACATAAAGCCCAGTGATTGTAGGTCTTTATCAAATCTAATTCCTCATACCCACGAGTAAATAAGATGGCTCTGTTCTTGTGCTCACCTTCCTTTCATTGAACAACTTAGAACATCTTTAATAGGCACGCACCAGGCATTTCAAGAGCTACAGTGTAATTCATTTGAGAAAGAGAACACTGGCTTAGGCTTTCAGCCTCTAAGACTTTAGTTAAGGAAAATAAACCGTTGAAAGGAAGATGTGTCGTTTCTGAATAGCTCTCCCTTAAATTATATGCACCAAAATCTTCAACACAATCTGATTTGCATCTCCTCCCCAACAAGCTCAAATATTTCATCAATTCTGAAATAAAATCAAGTCATCAATACAAACACGAAAGCTATATGATACAGTTTCATTCAAAATTCAGGGCGCAACTTCTGATATTCCAAGTTCGTAAAATTCAAAAGCTTGAAGCAATTACCTATTCATATTGATGTTCATGTTAGCAAGCCAAGAGGTTAAATAAACCTGTAAAACAAACAATTAGGAAGATAGAACCCTTGTTACATAGCATGCTGAGATGTGCATAACATATTTGATCTAATAAAAAAATGGCCCATCCTTCATACACATGAGCCAAATTAGTGCTTATAAGTCTACCAAACAAACAATTAAAGACATAAGCACCAGGGCAGAGACAGTCATGTTCTAATGAATCAGTCAAACAATGTTGAAAAAATTGGACCCACACCTGCAAAACATCATGGGATGGAGCATGGTCAGGTTGCCTTGCCTGCAAGACATCAGCCCTCCAATTCTTTGGCGGTGGGCAGCTGTCTCCGGACTGAAGGCCAATACTCTGAAATTCGTACGATTCCCCATCATATAGCTCGTCCGACCATTCTAATGAAGGATTTGCACTTTCCTTTAAGTTGATTGACACGAGTTCCAATACAATCAGTCTCTACATTGAAAACGATTTCCATTGTCAGGAGTTCCCCAAAAAGAACAGGAGAAAACATGTTTGTAAAAAGATGTGATTCCTATCTGCACAAGCTAGAACATAGCAGGATAGAATCCACTAATTGTTTCCGCAATCAACAAGCATCATTGCATCATAAATGAGTAAATGACAGTATGGTGATATACCTTCAGTTGTAGCTCTGAAATAAACATCTCGACAAGCTCTTGAGCAAGGTTCTCTGAGATGAATTCATAAACAAAAAGATGAATATTATATCTGTATCTTGCTGGACTGGAAACGACATTATTTACAAACTGTATTAATTCGAACACAAGACTAGAGCGAGATATTTAATCAGTTAGCTTGATCTAATGTGACACTACTACACTGAAAACAGTATGTTAATTTACACATTATTTACAAACTGCATGAAAATCACTTGACTCTCTGACTATCTTGGAGCTATTTCCAGAAATATAGATAATTCATTTGAATTTCTGAATAATATACTCCCTCCGGTTCATATTAATTGACTCTAATATGGATGTATCTAGACACATTTTAGTTCTAGATACATCCATATTGAAGTCAATTAATATGAATCGAAGGGTGTACAAGAATACATTTGTGTCATGCCTAACAGAAATTAGAAAGATCATTTGTCTTCCTGAATCCTATATGAGAACCCATCTTTCTGCAGCTATTAAAAACAAGTACTGTCATGTCTAATACAAAGGAAAGAGAAGTTATGGAACTTAATCCGGATTTGCATAAAACAAATGAGAAACTCACCGAATTCTGACATGGAGATCCATTTGTATACTGGAGCTCCTCCGCCATCCCCAAAATCATTCAAATCGTCTTGGGAGTCAGTAAACTTGAACAGTGGGCTACTGGCAGATACTTTGGAGTAACAACGCATGGCACGAGAAGCTTTAACCAAGTCAGAGATTGCAAGGACCTATCAACAGGAAAATTGGAGAAGAACATCACATCAAACAACCATGTATGCTGTACTGGAGCCTAACTAATAGAAGAGGAACAAGCATGGACTTTTTTTTTTGTAAGTATTACCATCTCCTTGTAGGCTGATAGAAGCATCTGATGACATTGCCCCTGGCCAAGGCAAACAAGATGAGAATGAGACCCACAACTTAAACCATGCTGTTAACTAGGACTGGCTGAGTTCATGCAGAAAGCATAGCTACCTGCTTGTGCGCAACCTTAGCGCTCGCCCTGTCGCGGATCCCTGGCATGTCCTTAAGTACCCCCAAATCCATACCTGACATGTCTCTGATAAGCCCATGGAAGGGTATAACGCCATCAGCAACTAGTTACTGAAATCTCAAAAACCCAATTGCGGCCCGAAGCACACAACCAGAGAGGGGGGAGATACCTGCGTGAGAGGTAGGCGTTGACAAGTCCAGCGGCGTGGGATCGCCCATTGGCGTCCGCAGCCAGCCACCGGGCCTTGGCCGCGAGCAAGCGTGACCACTGATTGCGCAGGTTGCGCTGCGCCGCTGGCCGCCACTGGCGCAGCGACAGCGGGGTTGGGGACGGCGAGGACGGCTCGGCAGGGCGGCGAACTGGGGTGGCAGCTTCGGCCTCCATGGGATCGCCCACTTCATCGATTCACATGGTCAAATTTCAGAAAATCAAAACTACCCATCAGAAGGACTTGCTTGCACAAAGAATGTATACAATTTAAACTCAGTGTTTGATGAATGTAGATTAAGGTTCCATTTCGATGGTCCTGTCAGCAGTTGTTTCGATTTGTGAAAATTGTTCAGGTTGTGTAGTTGCTGATGGGTTGGGTACTGACAAAGTGACACTGATGGATAGAATACCTTAATCTTGTATTTATATAACATGAAACTGATAACGAAATGTATTAGCTACAGATTTCAAATTTTCAATTCAAGTCTTCCAGGCATACAAATTAGTGAATTACAAAGGGGAAACAAATATGCATGTGGATTAGAAATTACTCTATGTCTTGGTCGGCCGTTGGCGAGTAGCGGGACTGGAAGGGTTTGGGGGTCCGGGGAGCAGCTGCTGGCGTGCTGCGTTCAGGTTCCGGCGCGGAGCAGCAGTCAGCATAGGCGGCAGCCGGCAGCCTGGACGGCGGGAGGTGGGGGGCGACGCAGAGAAGCGGAGGAAGATAGGAGGGCGCAGCGACTCGCAAGGCAGAGTCCCGTGGCGGCGTACGCGCGCGGGGAGGGGGGTGGCGCGGTGGCTGGCGGCGAGCGCGTGGCTGCAGGTCTGGGAGCGGGCAGAAACACGAGAGCCAGCACCGAGACGAGGCAGGCTCTATCGTGGGCCGGTTGGGCTTAGCTGGGACAGAACATCTGGATGTTGATGGGTTAAAGACGTGCGGGGACATGGGCTAAGACACAATAGTTTTTCTGGATGTTGATGGGTTAAAGACGTGCGGGGACATGGGCTAAGACACAATAGTTTTTCTTTTTAGCTCACACCACTTTATTAATTGTTGTCAACAACGTTTACAGGGAAAACCAAACCCTGTACAATGTTTAGCCACACATGGCGCCCAGGTGGTAGGGTAGAGGCAAACCGAGCCAAGCTGTGTATCTCCATATTCGCCTTGCGTCCGTCGTGACGGAAAGGAGAGACCCCTTCGCAAACTCTCGTCGTCTCCTTGATTTCCATTAGGACGTGGCTCGACAGACTCAAGTCTTGACCATGCAAACCCTTCACCACTCCCAAGCAATCAGAAGCTATTGTAACATCTTCAACATTCAGGTCCGCCGCCAAAGCTAGCGCTTCCCTACATGTCATCGCCTCCACACAGCCTGGTCCGTGATCCCTTCAAAGACGATCGCCGATGAACCCATGTAACTTATGTCGTAAGCTCGACAAACAGCTCCCATAGATCCTATGTTGATTTTCTTCGCCAGCGTCGCGTCAATGTTGAGTTTACACTCACCCGCCGGCCGGGGATACCAACGCGGTATGACCATCGTCCTAACCGTCTTTGCTAGTATAGCTCCATAACACCTTAGTCCGCCAGTGCCCATACTCAACGAGGCAATGTACACTCGAACATCGAATGACGCCATGAATCCGGCTGGCCACAAATCGAACAAGCATTCAAGGTAGCCATATGCCCATGGTGGCGGACATCTCCTGTCGGGATAGAGAAATGTGCCAACCTCCAAAGAAAAACACGCACCTTCGCAAGGACCTTACACTTCAAGAGTTTAATCCAGAGCTTGTCATCCGCGGTGCCCCTTGATGATGCCGCACGACCCTCTAGCCATCCTTATCTGGTGTTCCTCATAGAAACTAGGCGTTTGTATGCAGATCGAACCGAGAAGATGCCCCTCTTCTCAAAATGCCAAGCTCAGAAGTCTTGTTGGTTCGGGGTGCATAACAGAATGCCTCTGATTACTTCAACGTCCATCGGGAGGAAGAACTCATCCAGTTTTCCCACGTTCCATGAGGCTCATGTATGTTCAAGGTAGTCAGTAACCTTTTGTGGTGCGTTAGCTTTCAACGATCGTCACTAGGGCCAGTCTCCCATCTCGGGGCAGCCACTAGTCGCTCCTTGCATCAGTGCTTTCTCCATTGCCAATCCTCCCAATAAGACCCAATTTCAGCACGTCATGGCCCTCCAAGATAGCCCGCTAGACTTGCGATGGATGTGATCCTAGTTCTGCACATAGGAAGTCCAAAACTACGAAGTATACTGCCTTGAGTATCCTTTCACTGAGAGATGTAGGCTCCGTCGGTATTCTCCACGGTTGTCGTGCCAAAAGAGCCAAGGTTAAAAAGCTCAATGTCACGGAAACCCAGACCCCCATGGGTTGAGTCATCTTCTTCAAGCCCCTGGCCATGGAACTGGTTCCCCAGGGGCTATCTCTACACCTGGGTCGCCCCATATGGGGATGTTGTGCACGGGATGCACTTAGATTTTACTGCAGGCATAAACCCGAAATTTCCGATCCCGAGCCTCCGTATATCACCCGAGCATCTATTTCGGGAAGGTGTTTTGAATTCCCGAAATTATTTCAGGAATTTCGGACATGTAGTCTTTGCACTTGAATATCCCAAATGTCCCGAGGAGGCCATCAACAATTAGAATTTGGAAGCCCATATGCCCCGAGCCCGGCCCAAGTGGAGCGATGTGGGAGTAACCCTAGACTACCACGAGCGCATAGCCGCACATAGCCTCTCCTCCCGTCTCCCCACTCCCTATCTCCTCCAGTCCTCCAGCCGCCACAACCTCTACCCATAGCGAGACGAATCGAGCAAAACGACGGGACTACGGCCGATTCGTTTGGTACCTAGCGGGATCATCCCGCCGTGACCTGGGCAAGGAGTGGGGGCGCCTCACGTGTGAGTAACGACCTTCCCGTCGGAGTGGCTTGATAACCCACAAGTATAGGGGATTGCAACAGTCTTCGCGGGAAGTAAAACCCAATTTATTGATTCGACACAAGGGGAGACAAAGAGTACTTGAAAGCCTTAACAGCGGAGTTGTCAATTCAGCTGCACCTGGAAACAGACTTGATCGCAAGAGTTTATCAGTAGTAACAGTTTTATAGCAGTAGCAGTAGTGAAATAACAGCAACAGAGTAATAGAGACAGCAGTAGTGATTTTAGTAAACATCAGGATTAAAATACTGTAGGCACAGGGATGGATGACGGCCGTTGCATGGGTGAGAGAAACTCATGTAACAATCAAGCAGGGCATTTGCAGATAATAATAAAACGGTGTCCAAGTACAAAGCAATCCATAGGCATGTGTTCCATATTTAGTCGTACGTGCTCGCAATGAGAAACTTGCACAACATCTTTTGTCCTACCAGCCGGTGGCAGCCGGGCCTCTAGGGAATCTACTGGAAATTAAGGTACTCCTTTTAATAGAGTACCGGAGCAAAGCATTAACACTCCGTGAACACATGTGATCCTCACATCACCGCCATCCCCTCCGGTTGTCCCGATTTCTGTCACTTCGGGGCCTTTGGTTTCGGACAGCGACATGTGTATACAACTTGCAGGTAAGATCATAAAACAATGCATATCATGATGAAATAATAACATGTTCAGATCTAAGATCATGGCACTCGGGCCCTAGTGACAAGCATTAAGCATAACAAGTTGCAACGATATCATCAAAGTACCAATTACGGACACTAGGCACTGTGCCCTAACAATCTTATGCTATTACATGACCAATCTCATCCAATCCCTACCATCCCCTTCAGCCTACAGCGGGGGAATTACTCACACATGGATGGGGGAAACATTGCTGGTCGATGGAGAGGCGTCGGTGGTGATGGCGACGATGATCTCCTCCAATTCCCCGTCCCGGCGGAGTGCCAAAACAGAGACTTCTGGTCCCCGAGACGGCGTTTCGCGATGTGGCGGCGTTCTGGGAGGTTTCTGACGACTTCGACTTCTCCCCGTGCGTTTTTAGGTCGAAGACGTTAAGTAGTCCAAAGGAGGGCGTCGGAGGCCGGCCGAGGGGGCCACACGCTAGGGCCGCGCGCCCCCCTCCTGGGCCGCGCCGCCCTAGGGTGTGGGGCCCTCGGGCCTCCACCTGGCTTGCCCTTCTGGCTCCGTCAGTCTTCTGGAAAAATAGGACCTTTCGCATAAATTCCGAGGATTTTCCTGAAAGTTGGATTTCTGCACAAAAACGAGACACCAGAACAGTTCTGCTGAAAACAGCATTAGTCCGTGTTAGTTGCATCCAAAATACACAAATTAGAGGCAAAACAATAGCAAAAGTGTTCGGGAAAGTAGATACGTTTTGGACGTATCAACTCCCCCCAAGCTTAGCTTATTGCTTGTCCTCAAGCAATTCAGTTAACAACTGACGCGTAAAAGAACTTTCACGAACACATTTGTTCATATGATGTAAATATTCTCATGATATGGCTAACACTTAGGCACTTCATAATAAGATACATGCAAATAAGAGCATCTAATAGCTATGTCAATCATGGAAAAGTACCAACAATTAATAATAAGCATCATGAATCATGTCTATGAGCAGGATTGCGATGTTCATAAAAGAGTATGATAAAGTGGTATCTCGCTTGCATGTGTTTGAATAGAAAAACATAAATGCTCAGGCACCTCTGAGGTTCATAGAAAGACTAGAAATAGAGATTGTCAAAGATAAAAGCATCAAAGTTATACCACAATCAATCATATTTTGAGACGAGCATATTATACTAAGAATGACAGTTGTGCTCTCAAGAAAGTGCTCAAAGAAAGGATGGAGACACAACATAAAAGTAAAAGATTGACCCTTCGCATAAAACAGGAGTAAAATTATTTTGAGAGGTGTTTGCTGTTGTCAACGAATGGTAATGGGTACACCAACTACCTCGCCAACCAGACTTTCAAGAGCGGCTCCCATGAAGGATGTCATTTCTACCAGCAAGGTAGATCATCCCTCTTCTCTTTTGTTTACACACGTATTTTAGTTTTATTATGGGTGACACTCTGATACGTCTCCGACGTATCGATAATTTCTTATGTTCCATGCCACATTATTGATGTTATCTACATGTTTTATGCACACTTTATGTCATATTCGTGCATTTTCTGGAACTAACCTATTAACAAGATGCCGAAGTGCCAGTTGTTGTTTTCTGCTGTTTTTGGTTTCAGAAATCCTAGTAACGAAATATTCTCGAAATTGGACGAAATCAACGCCCAGGGTCCTATTTTGCCACGAAGCTTCCAGAAGACCGAAGAGGAGACGAAGTGGGGCCACGAGGTGGCGACACCATAGGGCGGCACGGCCCAAGCCCTGGCCGCGCCGACCTAGGGTGTGGGCCCCTCGTGCCCCATCCTGACCTGCCCTTCCGCCTACTTAAAGCCTCCGTCGCGAAATCCCCAGTACCGAGAGCCACGATACGGAAAACCTTACTGAGACGCCGCCGCCGCCAATCCCATCTCGGGGGATTCAGGAGATCGCCTCCGGCACCCTGCCGGAGAGGGGATTCATCTCCCGGAGGACTCTTCACCTCCATGGTCGCCTCTGGAGTGATGTGTGAGTAGTCTACCCCTGGACTATGGGTCCATAGCAGTAGCTAGATGGTTGTCTTCTCCCCATTGTGCTTAATTGTCGGATCTTGTGAGCTGCCTAACATGATCAAGATCATCTATCTGTAATTCTATATGTTGCGTTTGTTGGGATCCGATGAATAGAGAATACTTGTTATGTTGATTATCAAAGTTATGTCTATGTGTTGTTTATGATCTTGCATGCTCTCCGTTACTAGTAGATGCTCTGGCCAAGTAGATGCTTGTAACTCCAAGAGGGAGTATTTATGCTCGATAGTGGGTTCATGTCTCCGTGAATCTGGGGGAGTGACAGAAACCTCTAAGATTATGGATGTGCTGTTGCCACTAGGGATAAAACATTAGTGCTATGTTCAAGGATGTAGTCACTGATTACATTACACGCAATACTTAATGCAATTGTCTGTTGTTAGCAACTTAATACTGGAGGGGGTTCGGATGATAACCTGAAGGTGGACTTTTTAGGCATAGATGCATGCTGGATAGCGGTCTATGTACTTTGTCGTAATGCCCAATTAAATCTCACTATACTCATCATAATATGTATGTGCATGGTCATGCCCTCTTTATTTGTCAATTGCCCAACTGTAATTTGTTCACCCAACATGCTATTTATCTTATGGGAGAGACACCTCTAGTGAACTGTGGACCCCGGTCCAATTCTCTATACTGAAATACAATCTACTGCAATACTTGTTCTACTGTTTTCTGCAAACAATCATCTTCCACACAATACGGTTAATCCTTTGTTACAGCAAGCCGGTGAGATTGACAACCTCGCTGTTTCGTTGGGGCAAAGTACTTTGGTTGTGTTGTGCAGGTTCCACGTTGGCGCCGGAATCTCTGGTGTTGCGCCGCACTACATCCCGTCGCCATCAACCTTCAACGTGCTTCTTGACTCCTACTGGTTCGATTAAACCTTGGTTTCATACTGAGGGAAACTTGCCGCTGTGCGCATCACACCTTCCTCTTGGGGTTCCCAACGGACGTGTCAACCACACGCATCAAGCAAATTTCTAGCGCCGTTGCCGGGGAACAAAAAGCTACAATACAGGGATTTCCTCCCTCGTCAACCACGCGCCAGTTGTAGGCAGTCAAGCAAATTTCTGGCGCCGTTGCCGGGGAGATCAAGACACGCTGCAAGGGGAGTCTCCACTTCCCAATCTCTTTACTTTGTTTTTGTCTTGCTTAGTTTTATTTACTACTTTGTTTGCTGCACTAAATCAAAATACAAAAAAAATTAGTTGCTAGTTTTTCTTTATTTGTTATCTTGTTTGCTATATCAAAAACACAAAAAAAAATTAGTTACTCGCATTTACTTTATCTAGTTTGCTTTATTTACTGTCTTGCACTCTACATTAAAAATACAAAAAAATTAGTTACTTTTGTTACCATGTCTAGCTCTGAACCTGTTACTTCTTCGCCTGAAGAATTAGTCTTCACTTTTAAACAAGGGGATGAGGAGAGTTTTAAGGATGCTTGGTCTAGAATTTTTACTTCTTATCGTAAAAGTGAACCTCAAATGACTCTAAGTTTGCTCCTTAGTAATTTTTATTTTGGTCTTATGATTCGCTATAGATATGCTTTGGATACTTTAGTGGGAGGAGATTTCCTTTATTGCAATGGGGATCAAGCTTTTAATGCCATAAAGAAGTTGGTTGCATCACATGATTCAGCTAATAACTTTGATTCAGCCCTCACTAGCATTTATAATAGATTAAACAATCTCGAGATAAGTACATCTCGCTTGGATGACAACTATTGCCATGTTCGTAATCGTCTTGAACAAGTTTTAGTGAACTCTAAACTTTCATTATGGGATCCTACTGTTAAACTTGTTATCGGTGAACGAACTCTTCGTGCCAACTGTGATATTATGTCTGAATTTTGCCTTATACCTGAGAGCATTTATAAATCTTTGAAACTTTGGGGAGTCGATGAAGGAGGAGAAGAAATAACTCTCATTGATAACTCTGTTATAATTCCTAAGGGAATAGCCGCAGGTGTGCATACAACCATTCTTGGAAGAACAATATCCATTGATTATCTTGTTATTGAATGTGTAGGGACAGGAAAAATCACACTCGGAAGATCCCTGCTGAAACTATTGGGAGCAGTCATTGATGTGGGAGAAGGCACCCTGGAATTCACCTCTACACCGGGGGGAAATCATATATTTCCTAAATCAAAGGGAAAGAAAAACAATAAGAAAGGTAAGGGAAAAGCCCAAGGTAAGGTTGACACACCATCTCTTGATAATACTTGATACACACTTTCTGCGCCTAGCTGAAAGGCGTTAAAGAAAAGCGCTTATGGGAGACAACCCATGTTCTTACCTACAGTACTTTGTTTTTATTTTATGTCTTGGAAGTTGTTTACTACTGTAGCAACCTCTCCTTATCTTAGTTTAGTGTTTTGTTGTGCCAAGTAAAGTCGTTGATAGAAAAGTTCATACTAGATTTGGATTACTGCGCAGAAACAGATTTCTTTGCTGTCACGAATCTGGGCTGTTTTCTCTGTAGGTAACTCAGAAAATTATGCCAATTTACGTGAGTGATCCTCAGATATGTACGCAACTTTCATTCAATTTGAGCATTTTCATTTGAGCAAGTCTGGTGCCTCGATAAAATTCGTCAATACGAACTGTTCTGTTTTGACAGATTCTGCCTTTTATTTCGCATTGCCTCTTTTGCTATGTTGGATGAATTTCTTTGATCCATTAATGTCCAGTAGCTTTATGCAATGTCCAGAAGTGTTAAGAATGATTGTGTCACCTCTGAACATGTTAATTTTTATTATCGCTAACCCTCTAATGAGGTGTTCTAAGTTTGGTGTGGAGGAAGTTTTCAAGGATCAAGAGAGGAGTATGATGCAACATGATCAAGGAGAGTGAAAGCTCTAAGCTTGGGGATGCCCCGGTGGTTCACCCCTGCATATTCTAAGAAGACTCAAGCGTCTAAGCTTGGGGATGCCCAAGGCATCCCCTTCTTCATCGACAACATTATCAGGTTCCTCCCCTGAAACTATATTTTTATTCCGTCACATCTTATGTGCTTTTCTTGGAGCGTCGGTTTGTTTTTGTTTTTTGTTTTGTTTGAATAAAATGGATCCTAGCATTCACTTTATGGGAGAGAGACACGCTCCGCTGTAGCATATGGACAAGTATGTCCTTAGGTTCTACTCATAGTATTCATGGCGAAGTTTCTTCTTCGTTAAATTGTTATATGGTTGGAATTGGAAAATGATACATGTAGTAATTGCTATAAATGTCTTGGGTAATGTGATACTTGGCAATTGTTGTGCTCATGTTTAAGCTCTTGCATCATATGCTTTGCACCCACTAATGAAGAAATACATAGAGCATGCTAAAATTTGGTTTGCATATTTGGTCTCTCTAAGGTCTAGATAATTTCTAGTATTGAGTTTGAACGACAAGGAAGACGGTGTAGAGTCTTATAATGTTTACAATATGTATTTTATGTGAGTTTTGCTGCACCGTTCATCCTTGTGTTTGTTTCAAATAACCTTTCTAGCCTAAACCTTGTATCGAGAGGGAATACTTCTCATGCATCCAAAATCCTTGAGCCAACCACTATGCCATTTGTGTCCACCATACCTACCTACTACATGGTATTTCTCCACCATTCCAAAGTAAATTGCTTGAGTGCTACCTTTAAAATTCCATCATTCACCTTTGCAATATATAGCTCATGGGACAAATAGCTTAAAAACTATTGTGGTATTGAATATGTACTTATGCACTTTATCTCTTATTAAGTTGCTTGTTGTGCGATAACCATGTTCACTGGGGACGCCATCAACTATTCTTTGTTGAATTTCATGTGAGTTGCTATGCATGTTCGTCTTGTCTGAAGTAAGAGAGATCTACCACCTTATGGTTAAGCATGCATATTGTTAGAGAAGAACATTGGGCCGCTAACTAAAGCCATGATCCATGGTGGAAGTTTCAGTTTTGGACATATATCCTCAATCTCATATGAGAAAATTATTAATTGTTGTTACATGCTTATGCATAAAAGAGGAGTCCATTATCTGTTGTTTATGTTGTCCCGGTATGGATGTCTAAGTTGAGAATAATCAATAGCGAGAAATCCGATGCGAGCTTTCTCCTTAGACCTTTGTACAGGCGGCATAGAGGTACCCCTTTGTGACACTTGGTTAAAACATGTGCATTGTGATGATCCGGTAGTCCAAGCTAATTAGGACAAGGTGCGGGCACTATTAGTATACTATGCATGAGGCTTGCAACTTGTAAGATATAATTTACATAACTCATATGCTTTATTACTACCGTTGACAAAATTGTTTCATGTTTTCAAAATAAAAGCTCTAGCACAAATATAGCAATCGATGCTTTCCTCTTTGAAGGACCATTCTTTTTACTTTTATGTTGAGTCAGTTCACCTATCTCTCTCCACCTCAAGAAGCAAACACTTGTGTGAACTGTGCATTGATTCCTACATACTTGCATATTGCACTTATTATATTTCTCTATGTTGACAATTATCCATGAGATATACATGTTATAAGTTGAAAGCAACCGCTGAAACTTAATCTTCCTTTGTGTTGCTTCAATACCTGTACTTTGATTTATTGCTTTATGAGTTAACTCTTATGCAAGACTTATTGATGCTTGTCTTGAAGTACTATTCATGAAAAGTCTTTGCTATATGATTCACTTGTTTACTCATGTCATATACATTGTTTTGATCGCTGCATTCACTACATATGCTTTACAAATAGTATGATCAAGGTTATGATGGCATGTCACTCCAGAAATTATCTGTGTTATCGTTTTACCTGCTCGGGACGAGCAGAACTAAGCTTGGGGATGCTGATACGTCTCCGACGTATCGATAATTTCTTATGTTCCATGCCACATTATTGATGTTATCTACATGTTTTATGCACACTTTATGTCATATTCGTGCATTTTCTGGAACTAACCTATTAACATGATGCCGAAGTGCCAGTTGCTGTTTTCTGCTGTTTTTGGTTTCAGAAATCCTAGTAACGAAATATTCTTGGAATTGGACGAAATCAACGCCCAGGGTCCTATTTTGCCACGAAGCTTCCAGAAGACCGAAGAGGAGACGAAGTGGGGCCACGAGGTGGCGACACCATAGGGCGGCGCGGCCCAAGCCCTGGCCGCGCCGACCTAGGGTGTGGGCCCCTCGTGCCCCATCCTGACCTGCCCTTCCGCCTACTTAAAGCCTCCGTCGCGAAACCCCCAGTACCGAGAGCCACGATACGGAAAACCTTACTGAGACGCCGCCGCCGCCAATCCCATCTCGGGGATTCAGGAGATCGCCTCCGGCACCCTGCCGGAGAGGGGATTCATCTCCCGGAGGACTCTTCACCGCCATGGTCGCCTCCGGAGTGATGTGTGAGTAGTCTACCCCTGGACTATGGGTCCATAGCAGTAGCTAGATGGTTGTCTTCTCCCCATTGTGCTTAATTGTCGGATCTTGTGAGCTGCCTAACATGATCAAGATCATCTATCTGTAATTCTATATGTTGCGTTTGTTGGGATCCGATGAATAGAGAATACTTGTTATGTTGATTATCAAAGTTATGTCTATGTGTTGTTTATGATCTTGCATGCTCTCCGTTACTAGTAGATGCTCTGGCCAAGTAGATGCTTGTAACTCCAAGAGGGAGTATTTATGCTCGATAGTGGGTTCATGTCTCCGTGAATCTGGGGGAGTGACAGAAACCTCTAAGATTATGGATGTGCTGTTGCCACTAGGGATAAAACATTGGTGCTATGTTCAAGGATGTAGTCACTGATTACATTACACGCAATACTTAATGCAATTGTCTGTTGTTAGCAACTTAATACTGGAGGGGGTTCGGATGATAACCTGAAGGTGGACTTTTTAGGCATAGATGCATGCTGGATAGCGGTCTATGTACTTTGTCGTAATGCCCAATTAAATCTCACTATACTCATCATAATATGTATGTGCATGGTCATGCCCTCTTTATTTGTCAATTGCCCAACTGTAATTTGTTCACCCAACATGCTATTTATCTTATGGGAGAGACACCTCTAGTGAACTGTGGACCCCGGTCCAATTCTCTATACTGAAATACAATCTACTGCAATACTTGTTCTACTGTTTTCTGCAAACAATCATCTTCCACACAATACGGTTAATCCTTTGTTACATCAAGCCGGTGAGATTGACAACCTCGCTGTTTCGTTGGGGCAAAGTACTTTGGTTGTGTTGTGCAGGTTCCACGTTGGCGCCGGAATCTCTGGTGTTGCGCCGCACTACATCCCGTCGCCATCAACCTTCAACGTGCTTCTTGACTCCTACTGCTTCGATTAAACCTTGGTTTCATACTGAGGGAAACTTGCCGCTGTGCGCATCACACCTTCCTCTTGGGGTTCCCAACGGACGTGTCAACCACACGCATCACACTCCCCCCAACCTTTGCTTACACAAGCCATGGCTAACCGAATCCTCGGGTGCCTTCCATCAATCTCATACCATGGAGGAGTGTCTATTTGCAAAATTAAGTTGCTTACTGATGAATCAGAGCAAAACATGTGAAGAGAATTATTAATGAAGTTTGATTAATCGGGGCTGGGAACCCCGTTGCCAGCTCTTTTTGCAAAATTATTGGATAAGCGGATGTGCCACTAGTCCATTATGAAAGTCCGTCAAGAGTACATGACAAGGTTGAAAGATAAACATCACATACTTCCTCATGAGCTATAAAACGTTAACACAAATTGAGAAGCATTTTGAAGGTTTAAAGGTAGCGCATGAGAATTCACTTGGAATGGTTTGAAATGCCATGCATAGGTATTTATGGTGGACACTTTGGAACAACTTGGTTTTCAGGGGTTTGGAAGCACGAGCAGCGTTCCCGCTCAGTACAAGTGAAGGCTAGCAATAGACTGGGGAGCGACAATCAAGAGAGCAGTCACTGTCATAATCATGCTTGCGGCAAAATAAATTAACTGAGGCATAAAAGTGATACAAGAACTCTGAAGCAAATTAAATCATCGAGGCTTAGTTGACTTTTGTTCAGTCATATGCATGCGTGAGCATGTGCTAAATCGATTCAAATGAATTATTCAGAGGAGGATACCACAATGTCATACCTATTTATGAATAAAACAATGCAAGCAAACATCCATGACATGCTACTCATATTAATAAATTGGAGCTAATCATGAGAGATCATGAACTACTAGACTTTCTTAAATGACATATACCTCACATGAACCAACTAAGTATGCTCACATGGATGAGTATATGTACAAAAATGAAAACAAATAGAGTTCATACCAGCCTCTCACCACAGTCGAATTGTCGTAGATCGTCATTATTGCATTTCACTTGTGTAGCTTGGATAATATGAAATGAAAACCACGCTCCAGCCACCGAAGACCATTGAACTCATAATGAACTTTACAAAACCAAAGAAGAACAACAAATATTTTTGGTGTTTTCGAATTGGAAACAAGAACAAAAGGAAACAAGCAAACAAAGCAAAATCTTTTTGGATTTTCTTATAGCAAACCAACGATAGCAAATAAAACAAAGTAAAAGCAAGAAACCAAAATAAACAAATGGTGAAGAGAAACAACAGAAATATTTTTGGTCTTTTTGTGTTTTAGGAAAGAAACAAAGCAAAAACAAGAAAATGAAAACTAGAAGAGTCACATAAACACAAAGCAGCAGGAATTCGTCAAACTTGACAGCAGTACAGTAATCGATTTTTAATAAATTCTTCCGCTGCTCCGCTCGAAAAGTGTTCAACTAATGAAAGTTAGATAACAACCTGGGGAACATGCACAAAAATTGGCTTCGGAAAATAACGTTATGGCTGTTTTTGAGAATTTTTATGGTGACAGTCCAGAATCTGTTTTCAGGCAGCACTTCCCCAAATATCATCTCCCTCTTATTAGAAAACCACTTAAAGAAGCAAAACAAGTATATACAAGTATCCAGCAATCATAATATGCAAAGAATGAGTGATGCCGGTATACCTCCCCCCAAGCTTAGGCTTTTGGCCTAAGTGGAGTTCAATCCCATGGTGCCCATGAAGTAGCACCTCCGTAGTACGACGAAGATGGATCATATTCCGGGTATGTGCTGGAAGAAGCACCCGGGTACGTGACTGTGTAGTCGTAGGAGGGCTCGGCATCCTCGGAGTCATGCTGCTGGTGGAAGCCTTGTATCTTCATTTTCTCATCCACCTCCTCCTTAGAGCGACCATGGTTTCCTATCAAAACTGAACAAATCTGGCTGTGGCAAAGGGATTTCCCTCTCATCCCCGTCAGCAAACAACATTCTATAGACCATATTATCTGAACTAGAATCAGCTGTAACAAATTGATGGCTCTTCATAGCAGCAATATCAAGTCTTATAGGAGTTAATGGCACATCAGTAGGATCAAGAGGAAATTCTAGATGTGCTAAAATGCGTGATGCAATAATTCCTCTAAAAATAGGCCCCTTGCTAGACAAGCGGCAAGCAATAAGAGCACCAAGATGATAAGGTGTCTCTCCAGTGAGTGCAGCAATTAAGAAAGCAAGATGATAGCTAGAAATATTACTAGCGTTCTCCCTACCAAGAATGCTAGTAGCAAGGTAATAAGCAAAATACTTAATGGCGGGGAGTTGGATGTTTCTTATCTTGCCACGCTGAATGGTGCGGCAATCATCGTTGGTGATCTCTCGATAGAGCTCAAGCAAAGCCCTGGGATTGTCCTCGATCCTCTTTGCTGTACCTACAGGGGCAATACCCAATGCAGCACAAAAATCTTTCAACTTCATAGTAATAGCTTTACCATAGATCTTGAATGCAACTGTCGGGTGGAAGTGCTTGTTGTTGAACTTGAAGCTCTCCACAAACATTTTAGTGAGCATATAGTATTGCTCTCTTTCATCTTCCATATAGGTGGTTAAACCCGCCTTACCAACGAGGGTCAAGAAATCATCCAGCAACCCTGCATTACTCAAAAAGTCATAACATGGGAAAGATGAAGCGTTAGGGACTCAATTGTCCTCTTCGGGATCGAAGCTTGGCGCGATGACATCCTCATTATAGGATTGCCTGAATCGAGTGGCGGTCCTAGAGGGCCTTCCAGTGCTTGTAGTCTCTCTCTCAAACACTTCTCCAAAGTTATAATTATCCATCTCCCTTTTCTGAAATTTTTCAACAATCATTATAAAATTTGATTTGGTGACATATTATTGAGGGAAACTACTATAGGAACTTGCTAGAGTACTAATCATGCATCAAAACTAATTTCTACAACTTAGAACAAGCATGCAAGCTCACTAAACATGTTACCTACAGCAGCAAAATATTCAAGATATACTCAACCAAACAAAATTCTACTTGGATAATCGGAGGAGTCACATACCAAGGAGCAAATGTGCCAAATTTCAGGAAGAAATCTGGGCTGAGCAAAGAGATCGAGAAATCTGGAGTTCTTGAGCAGAAACGCGAGTGTGAGGAAACTGGTGCAAGCTTTTTCGGGAGAGAGAAGAGAATGGGAGGAAAAAAGATGGAAAAGTGGGGCAAAGCGGGGCCCACACGCCAGGGTGGCGCGCCCCCCTTGCTGGCCGCGCCAGCCTGTGGGGTTCCACCCTGGGGTGCCCCACTGGTAATCCCCAGGTGCGTCTTTGAAAAATAGGACCAACGGTATAATTTTTGTGAATTTTTGAAAACTTTGAAAAATGCACATTTCTGGGTATTAAATTTATTATTACTGGAGAGGAAAAGATTTTGAAATCTCTAATTGACTAAAGAACTTTGCAAATCAAAATTGCTACAGCAAGTAAAACAAGTAGAGGAAGAAAGAGATGTTGTTTAACTCCTCTATGCATATAAAATGAATTTGTTAACAAGGTTGATCATGTCTTGTCACCAAATAAATTTTACATAACATATGAAGAAATAAACCTCAAATCAATCATGTTACCTTGTATTGAATTGATATGGATCCAATCATAATACTTTGATATCCTTCTTTAGGCTCATATATAGGACAATCAATAGTTCCAACTTTGATAGTTCTCACATTAGAAATGGTATTAACTCCACATACTTTATCAATCCTCTTGGGGAAATAGACGGTATGCTCCTTATCATCGACATTGAAAGTAACTTTTCCTTTATTGCAATCAATAACAGCCCCTGCGGTGTTAAGAAAAGGTCTCCCAAGAATAATATACATATTATCATCTTCAGGCATTTCCAACACAACAAAATCAGTTAATATCAAGCAGTTAGTAGTAACTTGAACAGGAACATCCTCACATATACCAACAGGAACAGCAGTAGATTTATCAGCCATTTGCAAAGATATATCAGTAGGTATCAACTTATCTAAATAAAGTCTCTTGTAAAGAGAAAAAGGCATAACACTAACACCGGCTCCCAAATCACATAGAGCGGTTCTAACATAATTATTCTTAATAGAACAAGGAATGGTCGGTATACCTGGGTCGTTCAACTTATTTGGAACCTTGCCATTGAAAGAGTAATTAGTAAGCATAGTGGAAATCTCCTCATTAGGAATTTTCCTTTTGTTTGTGACAATATCTTTCATATACTTTGAATAAGGAGGCAATTTAATAGCATCAGTCAAAGGGATTTGCAAGAATAAAGGTTTCATCCAATCGTAAAATTTATTATAGTGTTCTTCTTCCTTTGATTTTAGTTTCTTAGCAGGAAATGACATTTGCTTTTGAACCCACGGTTCTCTTTCATTACCATGTTTCTTAGCAATAAAATCTTCTTTAGTATACTTTTTATTTTTAGCATGCTTTTTAGGTTCATCTTCAACCTCTTCTTTATCAGAAGCATCATTCTTATCATTATCTTTATCATGTTCATTACCACTTTCAGTTTCAGCATCAGAAGTAGAAATACTATTAGGATCATTAACAGGTTCAGAGGATTCTACAACATTTTTATGTTTCTTCTTCTTTTTCTTTAAAGGTGCACTAATTTCTTTAGTTTGTTGAGAATCTTGTTCAACTCTTTTGGGGTGCCGTTCAGGATATAGAGGATCCTGGGTAGAAACACCGCCTCTAGTTGTTACTTCATAAGCATGTTTTTCTTTAGAATTATTTTTTAACAAGTCATTTTGCACTTTAGTGAGTTGATCAATTTGAGTTTGAATCATATGAAAATGTTTAACAACCATCTTAACATCATTGGAGGTTCTCTCCACAATATCATGCAATTTGCTAATAGCTTGAGAATTTTCCATTAGATGATTCTCTACTCTCATATTAAAATTTTCTTGCTTAACAATATAATTATCAAACTCATCTAAGCATTGAGCAGGAGGTTTTGAATACGGGATATCTTCCCTAGTAAAGCATTGAAGGGAGTTTACCTCAATCATGGATGAAGGGGGAATTGTCTCGCATAAATCTTCTATGGGAGGTAAGTTTTTCACATCTTCGGATTTAATACCTTTCTCCTTAAGAGACTTCTTGGATTCCCTCATATCTTCATCATTTAATTTAATCAAACCCCTCTTCTTCAATATCGGTGTCGGAGCTGGTTCAGGTGTAGACCAATCATCATGATTTCGGCCTATTTTAGCCAATAATTCTTCAGCTTCGTCTGGAGTTCTTTTCCTGAAAACACAACCAGCACAACTATCCAAATATGCTCTAGACTCAATGGTTAGTCCACTATAAAATATATCAAGTAGATCATTCTTTTCCAGATCATGTTCAGGTCGAGCTCTGATAAGAGAGCAAAATCTTGCCCAAGCTTCAGGCAATTTCTCTCCATCTTCCTGATCAAATCTATAAATTCTCTGCAAAGCAATATGTTGAGCAGTAGCAGGAAAGTATTTTCGAAAGAAAACATCACACAATTCAGTTGGACTTTTAATAGAACCAGGAGGCAAATTATTATACCAAGTTTTAGCATCATCCTTTAATGAGAAGGGAAAAATTTTAGCAACAAAATAAGTACGCATCTTGACATCATCAGAAAACAAGCTACTCATAGTAGACAGCTCAATCATGTGTTCTACAGCACTTTCTTCTTCAGTACCACAAAAGGGTGTTTTCTCCACAATAGCTATATGAGATAGATCAAGAGAAAAATTATAGTCTTTATCCTTAATGTTTATGGGAGATGTGGCAAATTTAGGATCAGGAGATAGCTTATATCTAACAGTATGTTGTGCGAGAAACTTTTTAATTTTTCTTGCATCAGTAATAGCATTGCATTTATCAATAAAATCATCATTAAGCTCCACATAATCCTCATCAGGATCATTACTAGAATAATCAACAGACTCGGGTGAACTAACAGGTGTAGTAGCATTAGGAGTTTCAGTATTTTCAATTTGTCTAGACCTAGCAATTGTAGCATCTAGAAAAGATCCCAATGAACCACTATCATCAAGCACAGCAGAAACATTATCAATATTATAAGAGTTTTCAGATTCAGCAGAAGTACCAGCAAGTGAAGCTTGCGGCGGTGAAACAAGTTGACTTATCACAGATGGTGAATCAAGAGCAGCAGAGGTACTCAGAGTTGTACCTTTTCTTGTAGTGGATGGTAATATGGCGACTTTAGGATCGCGAGATTTACCCATGATGGATAATTTGCAGCGAACAATATCAATCCAAGTGAATTTCCAAATAAAGCTATGCTCCCCGGCAACGGCGCCAGAAAATAGTCTTGATAACCCACAAGTATAGGGGATCGCAACAATCTTCGCGGGAAGTAAAACCCAATTTATTGATTCGACACAAGGGGAGACAAAGAGTACTTGAAAGCCTTAACAGCGGAGTTGTCAATTCAGCTGCACCTGGAAACAGACTTGCTCGCAAGAGTTTATCAGTAGTAACAGTTTTATAGCAGTAGCAGTAGTGAAATAACAACAGCAGAGTAACAGAGACAGCAGTAGTAATTTTAGTAAACAGCAGGATTAAAATACTGTAGGCACAGGGATAGATGACGGGCGTTGCATGGATGAGAGAAACTCATGTAACAATCAAGCAGGGCATTTGCAGATAATAATAAAACGGTGTCCAAGTACAAAGCAATCCATAGGCATGTGTTCCATATTTAGTCGTACGTGCTCGCAATGAGAAACTTGCACAACATCTTTTGTCCTACCAGCCGGTGGCAGCCGGGCCTCTAGGGAATCTACTGGAAATTAAGGTACTCCTTTTAATAGAGTACCGGAGCAAAGCATTAACACTCCGTGAACACATGTGATCCTCACATCACCGCCATCCCCTCCGGTTGTCCCGATTTCTGTCACTTCGGGGCCTTTGGTTCCGGACAGCGACATTGATGTCTACGCCCCCCTCCTTTTCCTGTAGACAGTGTTGGGCCTCCAAGAGCAGAGGTTTGTAGAACAACAGCAAGTTTTCCCTTAAGTGGATCACCCAAGGTTTATCGAACTCAAGGAGGAAGAGGTCAAAGATATCCCTCTCATGCAACCCTGCAACCACAAAGCAAGAAGTCTCTTGTGTCCCCAACACACCTAATATGTGCACTAGTTCGGCGAAGAGATAGTGAAATACAGGTGGTATGAATATATATGAGCAATGGCAACGGCACCAGAAAAGTGCTTTGCCCAGGACAGTAAACAAGCAGTAGTAACGCAGCAGTAGTAACGCAAAGAAAAACAAGAAACAAGCAGCGATAGCAGTATTTAGGAACAAGGCCTAGGGATTACACTTTCACTAGTGGACACTCTCAACATTGATCGCATAATAAATAACTCTTTCTCATATGTGCTACATACACTCTTTTGTTGGATGATGAACACATTGCGTAGGATTACACGAACCCTCAACGCCGGAGTTAACAAGCTCCACAATTCAATGTTCATATTTAAATAACCTTAGAGCATAATAAATCATTGCAAAATAAACCAAGAACTAACATAGTGCACACACTGTCCACATTACACTATGAAGGAGGAATAGATCACATCAATACTATCATAATGATAATTAACTCCACAATCTACAAGAGATCATGATCATAGCCTACGACAAGAACCACATGGTGCACACACTAGTCACCTTTACACCATGCAGGAGGAATAGACTACTTTAATAACATCACATGAGTAGCACACAACTAGTAGCGATACAAAGCTCATATGAATCTCAATCATGTAAAGCAGCTCATGAGATCATTGTATTGAAGTACATAGGAGAGAGATTAACCACATAGCTACCGGTACAGCCTCGAGCCTCGATGGAGAACTACTCCCTCCTCATGGGAGCAGCAACGGTGATGAAGATGGCGGTGGAGATGGCAGCGGTGTCGATGGAGAAGCCTTCCGGGGGCACTTCCCCGTCCCGGCGGCGTGCCGGAACAAAGACTCCTGTCCCCCAGATCTTGGCTTCGCGATGGCGGCGGCTCTGGAAGGTTTCTGTGGGTTTCGTCGATCGTGATAGGGTTTTCGCGACGGAGGCTTTAAATAGGCGGAAGGGCAGCCTCGGAGGGGGCCTGGGGCCACCACACCATAGGGCGGCGCGGCCCCCCCTCTGGCCACGCCAGGGTGTAGTGTGGGGCCCCCAGGGCTTCCCTCTGGCGGTTCTCGGGTGTTCTGGATGCTTCCGGTGAAAATAGGAACCTGGGCGTTGATTTCGTCCAATTCCGAGAATATTTCGTTACTAGGATTTCTGAAACCAAAAACAGCAGAAAACAGGAACTGGCACTTCAGCATCTTGTTAATAGGTTAATTCTAGAAAATGCACGAATATGACATAAAGTGTGCATAAAACATGTAGATATCATCAATAATGTGGCATGGAACATAAGAAATTATCGATACGTCGGAGACGTATCAGCATCCCCAAGCTTAGTTCTGCTCGTCCCGAGCAGGTAAAACGATAACAAAGATAATTTCTGGAGTGACATGCCATCATAACCTTGATCATACTATTGTAAGCATATGTAATGAATGCAGCGATCAAAACAATGTATATGACATGAGTAAACAAGTGAATCATAAAGCAAAGACTTTTCATGAATAGCACTTCAAGACAAGCATCAATAAGTCTTGCATAAGAGTTAACTCATAAAGCAATAAATCAAAGTAAAGGTATTGAAGCAACACAAAGGAAGATTAAGTTTCAGCGGTTGCTTTCAACTTATAACATGTATATCTCATGGATAATCGTCAACATAGAGTAATATAATAAGTGCAATATGCAAGTATGTAGGAATCAATGCACATTTCACACAAGTGTTTGCTTCTTGAGGTGGAGAGAAATAGGTGAACTGACTCAACATTAAAGTAAAAAGAATGGTCCTTCAAAGAGGAAAGCATCGATTGCTATATTTGTGCTAGAGCTTTTATTTTGAAAACATGAAACAATTTTGTCAACGGTAGTAATAAAGCATATGAGTTATGTAAATTATATCTTACAAGTTGCAAGCCTCATGCATAGTATACTAATAGTGCCCGCACCTTGTCCTAATTAGCTTGGACTACCGGATCATCGCAATACACATGTTTTAACCAAGTGTCACAATGGGGTACCTCCATGCCGCCTGTACAAAGGTCTAAGGAGAAAGCTCGCATTTTGGATTTCTCGCTTTTGATTATTCTCAACTTAGACATCCATACCGGGACAACATGGACAACAGATAATGGACTCCTCTTTAATGCATAAGCATGTGGCAACAATTATTATTCTCATATGAGATTGAGGATATATGTCCAAAACTGAAACTTCCACCATGAATCATGGCTTTAGTTAGCGGCCCAATGTTCTTCTCTAACAATATGTATGCTCCAACCATTAAGGTGGTAGATCTCTCTTACTTCAGACAAGACGGACATGCTTAGCAACTCACATGATATTCAACAAAGAATAGTTGATGGCGCCCCCAGGAACATGGTTATCGCACAACAAGCAACTTAATAAGAGATAAAGTGCATAAGTACATATTCAATACCACAATAGTTTTTTAAGGCTATTTTGTCCCATGAGCTATATATTGCAAAGGTGAATGATGGAAATTTAAAGGTAGCACTCAAGCAATTTACTTTGGAATGGCGGAGAAATACCATGTAGTAGGTAGGTATGGTGGACACAAATGGCATAGTGGTTGGCTCAAGGATTTTGGATGCATGAGAAGTATTCCCTCTCGATACAAGGTTTAGGCTAGCAAAGTTATTTGAAACAAACACAAGGATGAACCGGTGCAGCAAAACTTACATAAAAGACATATTGTAAACATTATAAGACTCTACACCATCTTCCTTGTTGTTCAAAACTCAATACTAGAAATTATCTAGACCTTAGAGAGACCAATTATGCAAACCAAATTTTAGCATGCTCTATGTATTTCTTCATTAATAGGTGCAAAGTATATGATACAAGAGCTTAAACATGAGCACAACAATTGCCAAGTATCACATTATCCAAGACATTATAGCAATTACTACATGTATCATTTTCCAATTCCAACCATATAACAATTTAACGAAGAAGAAACTTCGTCATGAATACTATGAGTAAAGCCTAAGGACATACTTGTCCATATGCTACAGCGGAGCGTGTCTCTCTCCCACAAAGTGAATGCTAGGATCCATTTTATTCAAACAAAACAAAAACAAAAACAAACCGACGCTCCAAGCAAAGCACATAAGATGTGATGGAATAAAAATATAGTTTCAGGGGAGGAACCTGATAATGTTGTCGATGAAGAAGGGGATGCCTTGGGCATCCCCAAGCTTAGACGCTTGAGTCTTCTTAGAATATGCAGGGGTGAACCACCGGGGCATCCCCAAGCTTAGAGCTTTCACTCTCCTTGATCATGTTGCATCATACTCCTCTCTTGATCCTTGAAAACTTCCTCCACACCAAACTTAGAACAACTCATTAGAGGGTTAGTGCACAATAAAAATTAACATGTTCAGAGGTGACATAATCATTCTTAACACTTCTGGACATTGCATAAAGCTACTGGACATTAATGGATCAAAGAAATTCATCCAACATAGCAAAAGAGGCAATGCGAAATAAAAGGCAGAATCTGTCAAAACAGAACAGTTCGTATTGACGAATTTTAAAATGGCACCAGACTTGCTCAAATGAAAATGCTCAAATTGAATGAAAGTTGCGTACATATCTGAGGATCACTCACGTAAATTGGCATAATTTTCTGAGTTACCTACAGAGAATTTAGCCCAGATTCGTGACAGCAAAGAAATCTGTTTCTGCGCAGTAATCCAAATCTAGTATGAACTTTTCTATCAACGACTTTACTTGGCACAACAAAACACAAAACTAAGATAAGGAGAGGTTGCTACAGTAGTAAACAACTTCCAAGACACAAATATAAAACAAAGTACTGTAGCAAAATAACACATGGGTTATCTCCCAAGAAGTTCTTTCTTTATAGCCATCAAGATGGGCTCAGCAGTTTTAATGATGCACTCGCAAGAAATAGTATTTGAAGCAAAAGAGAGCATCAAGAGGCAAATTCAAAACACATTTAAGTCTAACATGCTTCCTATGCATAGGAATCTTGTAAATAAACAAGTTCATGAAGAGCAAAGTAACAAGCATAAGAAGATAGAACAAGTGTAGCTTCAAAAATTTCAGCACATAGAGAGGTGTTTTAGTAACATGAAAATTTCTACAACCATATTTTCCTCTCTCATAATAACTTTCAGTAGCATCATGAGCAAACTCAACAATATAACTATCACATAAAGCATTCTTATCATGAGTCTCATGCATAAAATTATTACTCTCCACATAAGCATAATCAATTTTATTAGATGTAGTGGGAGCAAATTCAACAAAGTAGCTATCATTATTATTCTCATCAAGTGTTGGAGGCATAGTATAATCACAACAAAATTTCTTCTCCATAGTAGGTGGCACCAAAAGACCACTATCATTATAATCATCATATATGGGAGGCAAAGTATCATCAAAGAAAATTTTCTCCTCAATGCTTGGGGGACTAAAAAGATCATGAAAACCAGCTTCCCCAAGCTTAGAACTTTCTATATCATTATCAACAATGGTGTTCAAAGCGTTCATACTAATATTACTACCAGCATGCAAATAAGATTCCATAGGTTTTTTAATTTTCGCATCAAACAATCCATGTTTTAAATCAGGAAATAGAATAAGAAGCTCATTCTTGTTCATTATGCCAAACTAGTGTAAACAAGAAACAAAAAGATGCAATTGCAGGATCTAAAGGAAATAGCTTCGAGTACTTACAACGGCGAAAATAGCTTAGTAGCCGAGATCCGGAGTGTGAGTACCTTTTACCTTTCCTCCCCGGCAACGGCGCCAGAAAATAGCTTGATGTCTACGCCCCCTCCTTTTCCTGTAGACAGTGTTGGGCCTCCAAGAGCAGAGGTTTGTAGAACAGCAGCAAGTTTTCCCTTAAGTGGATCACCCAAGGTTTATCGAACTCAGGGAGGAAGAGGTCAAAGATATCCCTCTCATGCAACCCTGCAACCACAAAGCAAGAAGTCTCTTGTGTCCCCAACACACCTAATAGGTGCACTAGTTCGGCGAAGAGATAGTGAAATACAGGTGGTATGAATATATATGAGCAATGGCAACGGCACCAGAAAAGTGCTTTGCCCAGGACAGTAAACAAGCAGTAGTAACGCAGCAGTAGTAACGCAGTAAAACAGTAAACAAGCAGCGATAGCAGTATTTAGGAACAAGGCCTAGGGATTACACTTTCACTAGTGGACACTCTCAACATTGATCGCATAATAAATAACTCTTTCTCATATGTGCTACATACACTCTTTTGTTGGATGATGAACACATTGCGTAGGATTACACGAACCCTCAATGCCGGAGTTAACAAGCTCCACAATTCAATGTTCATATTTAAATAACCTTAGAGCATAATAGATCATTGCAAAATAAACCAAGAACTAACATAGTGCACACACTGTCCACATTACACTATGAAGGAGGAATAGATCACATCAATACTATCATAATGATAATTAACTCCACAATCTACAAGAGATCATGATCATAGCCTACGACAAGAACCACATGGTGCACACACTAGTCACCTTTACACCATGCAGGAGGAATAGACTACTTTAATAACATCACATGAGTAGCACACAACTAGTAGCGATACAAAGCTCATATGAATCTCAATCATGTAAAGCAGCTCATGAGATCATTGTATTGAAGTACATAGGAGAGAGATTAACCACATAGCTACCGGTACAGCCCCGAGCCTCGATGGAGAACTACTCCCTCCTCATGGGAGCAGCAGCGGTGATGAAGATGGCGGTGGAGATGGCAGCGGTGTCGATGGAGAAGCCTTCCGGGGGCACTTCCCTGTCCCGGCGGCGTGCCGGAACAGAGACTCCTGTCCCCCAGATCTTGGCTTCGCGATGGCGGCGGCTCTGGAAGGTTTCTGTGGGTTTCGTCGATCGTGATAGGGTTTTCGCGACGGAGGCTTTAAATAGGCGGAAGGGCAGCCTCGGAGGGGGCCTGGGGCCACCACACCATAGGGCGGCGCGGCCCCCCCTCTGGCCGCGCCAGGGTGTAGTGTGGGGCCCCCAGGGCTTCCCTCTGGCGGTTCTCGGGTGTTCTGGATGCTTCCGGTGAAAATAGGAACCTGGGCGTTGATTTCGTCCAATTCCGAGAATATTTCGTTACTAGGATTTCTGAAACCAAAAACAGCAGAAAACATGAACTGGCACTTCGGCATCTTGTTAATAGGTTAGTTCTAGAAAATGCACGAATATGACATAAAGTGTGCATAAAACATGTAGATATCATCAATAATGTGGCATGGAACATAAGAAATTATCGATACGTCGGAGACGTATCAGACATATGTATACAACTTGCAGGTAAGATCATAAAACAATGCATATCATGATGAAATAATAACATGTTCAGATCTGAGATCATGGTACTCGGGCCCTAGTGACAAGCATTAAGCATAACAAGTTGCAACAATATCATCAAAGTACCAATTACGGACACTAGGCACTATGCCCTAACAATCTTATGCTATTACATGATCAATCTCATCCAATCCCTACCATCCCCTTCAGCCTACAGCGGCGGAATTACTCACACATGAATGGGGAAAACATTGCTGGTCGATGGAGAGGCGTCGGTGGTGATGGCGGCGATGATCTCCTCCAATTCCCCGTCCCGGCGGAGTGTCAGAACGGAGTTTCTGGTCCCGAGACGGAGTTTCGCGATCGTGGCGGCGTACTGGGAGGTTTATGGCGACTTCGACTTCTCCCCGTGCGTTTTTAGGTCGAAGGCGTTAGGGCATCTCCAACCGGCCGACCCATCCCGCGCCCGCGCGTCCGGATGGGTCGA